>NC_092829.1:37078011-38473428 GCF_039878825.1 Excalfactoria chinensis | reverse complement strand
CCCATTGTTTACTGGTGTCATTGTTATCAAAGCAAGTAAAGACATCAGGATCTGTATTGTCCCAGGGTTTTATTTTCATTGTGTCAAGCTACAATGGGACTTTGAGCATCTAGTTCTTGTCTATGGGCACCATTCAACAGGAAATTGATTTCCACGGGTGACAGGCGTGGAGGCTCCATGGGCTGCGGATGAGGCACGCTGTGGGTCTCTATCCCTTTTCTTCTTGGGCTGAGGCTCTCAAATCCTACCTGCTTGGAAGCCAACCCAGGGCAGGACGACAGAGGTGCCTGAGTGCAGACGGTGTTTCCCTGAAACTGTACCTGGCTCCAAATTAGATGAGAGCTAAGGAAAGAGTTGAGCACATGTGGGGCGGGGGGCAGAGATTTTTACAGAGAATAACTGACGACGCATCACCATGGACAGGAGCCTTAAGGGCAAAACACAGTGCTTGTCAGTTCACGTTTGTCTGGTCTCGGAAAAGAGGCATTTTCAGGCTCTGCATCATGATAGCTGTAACAAGCTGAGTTGAGAGACTTCAGTACATGCCCGGCTATGAGTATGGACACTGATGAGAAAGCTTATGTGTGCCTACTCGCATTCATTTCATACAAGTAGACACTTAGCTCATTCAAAAATACAGCTGGCATGATAAGCCTTTGAGAGTATGAAATACATACGAGGGTGTTCAGTTTCCAGTCAGGGTTATGCCATTTTTAATGGCCATATACTTACCCTGTCTGGTGCATTTATTCATTTCTGAGCGCAACTAGATTCAATGATTTTCGTCATTTTTTTTTCACCTCTGTTGACATTGTCTGACAAGACTGGTCAGGCTCAGGCTGCTCAGGAGAAATAAACTTTGGTGCCAGATTTTGAGCCATCAGCAGTGTTGCCTCTCATCTTTATTCTATTATTCTATTGTAAAGGAACTTTCAGCTCAGGAGCCACAATGGAAAGAAAACAACTCCAGTGCTTTTGTTTTGTTTATTTCTTTTTCCCCTCCCTCCCCCCGCCCCCCTTATTTTTTTCCCATCTTGTGATCTTAACCCAGGTGGTGAGGGAGAGAATTCCCATGTGAGGCATGTGGGTGGAGCCCAATTGTGTAAGCTCCATCCTTGTAAAGTGTTTGGCAACGATCCTCTTGCTCACTTTGTTTTCCATGGCCAGATACAGGGGGAAGCCACATTCAGTGCATTAACAGCTGCCACCTGTAGCTCTGTGCGACATCAGAGGAACCCCAGGGCTGGGGAGTCACGCTGTGCCCTTGATCTTCTGAAAAGTTTGAGATAGCAGGGGTGTGCACTCAGCCCCACGTTCTTCTTGCCTTTGGAGGGTTTTCCAGGACACAAAGCAGATGGGTGTAGGAGTCTAAGAGGCCCTTGGAGTCACTTGAGCACTGCTTTAGCTACAAGCAGGTTACTATGAGGAATTTTCAAGTCCCACTCGATGTGACTGTCCTGAAGGCAGACTTTGCTTGTTTTCTCACCGCGGTCAGAAATTTTGCTGCCAAGGACTACTCTGATTAGAAGTCTTAAGTACCTCAAAAAATCCCACAAGGAATAGCAAGAGAATGCAAAGAGGAAGATCTTACTAACCTTGTCAGTGACATTTGTCATACATCCACCAGATCCCTCCTCTCCTCTGTGCGGCAGAGGTTAAATCAGTCTCCATTGCCTATGCACCTTCCTCTACATATATAAAGGAAGAGAAGAAGTAAAAGGAGCATATCACTAATGCAGTTAATTCTCAGTATCTTGAAGCAATTGACACAAGTACATGAATTAACTCATCACTTTATATCACTTGAGGCAAATGCTCTATTTGGAGTACCTCTTGGTAAGACTAAGCAATTTAAGATCCATTAGTATTTGGAATATTCTGCTTCATTAAAACCACAGTATTCCCTAAATGTAAATGAGTGGAGAGAAAGAGCTATCATCCTCTTGGTTGTACTAGACAAACCTAAACTCTTTATATTAACTTAACTCTCTATATTGCAGAGTACTGTAAAAAGGTTTTAATGTAAATACAAGAGAGGCCTTAGGTTTCCCCAAAAGGGGATTTCCTATCCTGGCTTCAAGTTTCTCATATCCTTATTAAGTTTGAACTACAGCGTAAATTGAATGGGGGAAAGCAGTTCTGGTAGACAACACTGAAGTTTTTAGCATCGCACTGGGTTTTACCATCACAAGACGCTGAGTCTGTTGTGTTCTGCTACTTACATACCCAAATCCTTTCTCCTCGATAATAGCTGCAGTGCCTAATTGTGTGGGAAAGCTGGAATTATTATTTTTAATAATAATAATACATACTCTGTTTTCATTCCGAATTTCCAAATGATTTTTGATTCCAGGACCCCTTACCTGCAGCTTGACCTGAAGAACTCTTAAGAGCAAGCCAGATTTTCTTTCATTTATGATAATTCAATCCTAGTAAGGTATTATAAATCAAAGATAAAACCAGGACTTTCAGGTTTCAATCAGACCCGTGTACATCTACAGCTCACTAAACAAAATCTATTGTTACAAGGAGTTGTTCAACACTGACGGTAAAAGAACAAGGAAAGAATCCTGAGATACTTCTAGAAAAATGTTCTTTTTGTCCTTAGCTCAGTTACATTCAATCCTCAAGAAGTTCCTCAACTTTATAAAGCTATTTTTGTCTGAGCAGTAAAGGTAGGGATGTTACAGAAGTCACAGAGAATTCTGGAAAAAAAATGAAGTCCTTTCAGAGTAGCACCTAATTTAGTCTTAAGTCTTTTCCAAAAGTTGAAACACACTTACAGGGCACCAGACCTTACAATTCAAACAAGACTGGAATGCCTGCAGATAATGGCTGCAAACTGAAGGAGAGCCAGGTGCTGTTTCACAGTGGAGGAATGAACAGTTTGATCCCTGCTAACACAGTGCAGCCTGCCTTCCCTCTTCACCAAAAGGCCAGTCCAACTTTCCCCAAAGATGCTGATCTAAGGTGAAAATGCCCCCAGCAGAGCAATGGGTACAGACACGTGTTCCTGCTGACACTACTGCTGGAAGGGACGTGCTGGGTGACTGCTGCCACGCAGTGTTCTGCCATTGGAAGTGAACCTGTTTCCTTCCTGACTCAATTTGGGCACCTGTTTTAAGGACAGCTTGTGTTAAGTGCTGAACTCACTGTTGTACTGGATGTTAGGCTTGTAGGCAGTTACATCAAAATCAAGAAATATCCCAAGCATGCACCTTCAGAGCACAAAATGCATGTCAAGGCTACTGCATGGCCCCTGTATGTCTTAGACCAGAGTTACATTAACTCTGAAAAATTCAAAAATAGTTTCCATAAGCAAACAAAGGCATTGGACTCCTGTGCATCAGGATTAGTGTTTTGCAGCCACAGGGAAGACACTTTATAATTAAGTCTGCACCCTCCAGCAGATCTCAGTTGGAGGTACCAGCAGTCTTTGGCAAAAACTGGTTTGAAATCAGCCCAGCTTCCGGCTGAATAGCTCTGCTGGTGAGGAAGAAAAGCCCGTGTGTTTCTATGGCTCCCACACAGCAAAAGCTTGCTTAAAATATCTGAAAATGTAGACCCAACATATCTTTATTTTCTTGCTTTTCATTTCTTGGCAAGACTTAATGATTCTTAAAAAAAAGAGGATTACTTACAAGAATGGTTGCAAAATTAACAATTAATTTTCTGTTCAAATGGATATGATGGACACAATGCAAAATGGTCCATAAATAATGGAGTGGAACTGAAGGTAAATCTGAAATTCCTATGCTTTTTGCTTTTCTTGCTTACTGATAGGCTCATAGATGCGATGCTGGGGTGGAACTGCATGAGAAAAAGAAGACTAGGGCTGTGTAGATTCTAAGAACAAAGTTGCAAAAGGCTGCTGGCCTAAAGTTTGAGGCCAGCTAAGTAGGATCCCACACCTGACTCAGAATGGAGATGATTGATCATCATGCATCTTCATCCTTTTCCTCATTGGAAGAACACATAACGTGGCATGGCACCTGGCACCAGACTCTCCTCACTTCCTACCACATTCTGTTTTAGGCACAACGTCACGGCAAATTCCAAATAAAAAGTCCTATCATTGTCTTCTGGGGCATGTGGGGAGTTTCTTGGCCACAGACTTGTGCAATCCAATGCCAGGGCAGTCTGCAATTCTTTGAGCTCATATTTTAGACTCTCTCCAAACTAAAGTGGACCTTCTTACTTCATAGAATCATAGAATGGCTTGGGTTGAAAAGGACAGCAATGATCATCTAGTTTCAACCACCCTGCTCTGTCCAGGGTTGTCAACCACCAGAGCAGGCTGCCCAGAGCCACATCCAGCCTGGCCTTGAATGCCTCCAGGGATGGGGCATCCACAGCCTCCTTGGGCAACCTGTTCCAGTGCGTCACCACCCTCTGAGTGAAAAACTTCCTCCTAATATCTAACCTAAAACTCTCCTGTCTCAGTTTAAGATCGCTTCACACTCTGTTCAGAGCTGGAAGAGATCTTGGCAGCTCTGAGAGCAAGAAACGTTTCTAAGTGAGTAAAACCACTGCACACTTACAGCAAAGGATGACTCCTGCAGGATTTTGCCTGTGTCCCCAGAGTGTCTGTGCCCCAGCCCCTGGGCCAGCAGAGTCCCCACAATGTCAGTGCCTCTGCCCAGGCCCAGGAGGGGCATGCTGCTTTGGCAGATGGCCCTTGCTTGCTGCATGCAGCCAATGGACATGTACCACTGAATGGCAGGCTGCCTGGCTGCAGGCTGGCAGGGCAAAGTGGCGCTGGGTACTGCCATGCATCTGAACACCATTCCCAGGGACCTCAACAGCAGGCCCCAGTGGCAGGCCAGCTATTCACTGCTGTGACTGGGTACAGCTGTACATGCATGCTGCTTTTTATATTCTTCTTATCAGTCTCTTTCATGAGCAAGTGCTGTTGATGCTTTTCACACTGCTTGTGTAAATAATCTTTTTCTCTATTTTTTTCTTTTCATCTAATGCAAGGATTGGGCACTTAATTGCTATTATTTTGGATAAACTTTCACCTTTGGTTATCTGTGTTTTTTCCAGCAACATGGTAGCAAGAAAGTCTCTAGCCACTTGGCAATGCTAGCTGCAATACTCTCCCATTTCCTCATAGCAGAAAGCTGTCTGTGCTGGCACTGGAAGAGACCATATGCTTTGAAATCCTCTGTTGCTTCTGTGCCCCATATAGCATTTCTCTTTCTTCCCTTAGGGAGGAGCAGTCGCAAAGAGTCCCCTTACTTTGTGTTAAGAAGTGGAAGCACTTACTGTGATAGTAGTGCTGCCCTTCCCAAAAATGCCAAGAGACAAAGAAGTCTGAGCTACTCCAACTACTGAGATTGAAACAGAGCTATAGAAATATCTGTCTGTCTTTAGTTATTTATTTGTATATACATTTCTCATTCTCTCTTTTTTTTTTTCCCCCTCTGGTAACCTGATCTTCCTTTAAGTATATTCCTTTGTTGCATTTTGGCTTCACTTCCTGTCAAATTATTTCATCTTATTTAGCTTCAGCTGTCAAAGTACATGAGCTAATTCTCTCTGTGATGACTTGCCACTGCTTCTTAGTTTCCAGTGACAGGGTGCAGCAACTGCATGCTTGTGAAGCCCGTGCCATGAAAATCACCTGGGCACCTCTACATTCACATAAGCAGAGAAGACAGGCTCAGACTAAAATGCCTTGGCTGGCTTAGCTCTGCTCTCCGGTGCTGCCTAACAGGCAACCTCTGCTCACAAGCACGGCCTTTCACAGCTTTGAACCCTGGGCTGCAGGATGATGAGTGAGTCTGAGCCAATAAACACCATTTATTTGAATTCACCCTCGCTAACTCTAAAGTGTGCACTCTGTGGGGAAAGTTATATAGTGTTACTCACTGGAAAAAATCCATAATTTTTTTGTATAACAAGCGTTCTGAAATTATTTTTTACTCAATGAATTGACTGCATGCAACCTGAATAAAGGTGGCAGCAAGGGAGCGAACTCCTTATAATACTATGGTGCTTGTTTTTGTCATTTGCGTTGTTGTGATACTGGATGATACGCTTTATCTGACTTATAACTCAGCATGCAAAGCTATGACAGCCCCGTGCCCCTGCAGCACAGAAGATCCGTGCCTGGTCAGCCAGATGGCTGTCCAGCAAGTCCTTACTTGTGCCTGCAGTATCCTTTTAGACCTCATGGGTAAACAGATACTTCTTTCATCTTCCCAGCAGAAGTGAGTGAGTGAGAATTGGTGTTACACCAGACTTTGTGCTGATGCTGTTCAAAGTGGTGAGTTTTATCCTTAATGTTATACTGAGGGAACACATGTGGTGACCAGTGATTGATTATCTTCACAAAGCTCATTTTCACTCAGCAGTGGTGAGTTTCAGAAGGGTGATAATAATGGATATCACCGGCTAAGTTCTCTCTCACACGTTGTCCACTGTCCCGTAGAAATCAAAAAGTGATTAATTCCTCTAGCAGTTCTTAGGGTACTCAGGAAACATCAACATCAAGTGATAGGTACTGCAAATTTCCTTATGGGAATAAAAGTCCAAGACAGACCCCCTTTAACAGCAACAGCTGAGGAAAATACATACTGGAAAAATGCCTGTAAGGAAATGAGCTTACCAATGAAAACAAAACCCTCAGCAGAGCTTTGGGATTTCCACAGACCAGGGATGAACAAGGAAGGCACATCTAACCTGTGAGCTAGAGCTTGCGTGCTTGAAGAAACAGAACTGAATCTAGAGGCTTTGGAGGGATGCTTGACTGACCTTGCAGAAGCAGGCTACACAGCTTGAATAAGGAAAAAAAAAAAAATGGATGGCTTGTGTTATCTTTCAAATTGAGGAAATAGTCCTCTTTGGGAGAGTTTAGCCAAGATGCTTCCAAGCATGCACTTTTCTTTAAAAGGAGACAAACATAGGGATTTCCAGGGATCTGCAGAGTGGTGGAGGTAACACCTGAGGATGGTTTGCCAGTGCCAGTTTGTCAGGAGGGCATCAGGACACCATTCTCCAGGGCAAAATGTCCTCTAGAGGAGAAGGGTGGAGTGGCAGATGCAGGTGCACCTTCCCATCTAAGGGTGACAAATGAGCATCTTGCTCCTACTCCTAAGTGGCACCAACTGCAGGGGCAACAGTGCGGGGTTAGGGCATGCTTACAGCTTATCTTCTCCTGCTTTCACATAAGAAAAGGCAGCTGCTCAATCCACTGCCCCTGACACACTCCTAAGTGGTGCATCACAGGGTGCACAGTGTCAGTAGGAAATTGGAGTAATGAGGCTCAATTAAGCAGCTCCCCATACAGCCATGGATGAACTTGTCCCAGCAAGAGTACCCAGATCCACTGCTCAGCAGGGTGGTCGTGTGGTGTGCAGCTGGTTCAAAGCCATTTGTAGGGTGCTGAATATTCCTCCCAGTGGGACACACTTGCCCTTTTGAGCACCAGAAACATAGGGTGTAACCAGGGGGGCCACAAAGACAAAGGATTTTAACACCATCCCTTTCATTTTCATACAAGCCTGTTTAACGAGAAGCAAGAACAGACAAGAGGGCAAAAAATCTCCACCCCTAAGAACACTGGAAAGGCTTTGGCTGATGTGACACTGGCTCACTTCTACAATGAAATTTAGGTTTCATCGAGCTTTGCTTTCATCAGTGTGTATGCAGGACAGCACTCACCTTCACTCTGGGGACCAGCATAACACAGTGTCTTCTCCTTCTGAAGCATGTCTTTGGTGTTGAAGGTAAATATGGCGGCCAGGATCTTTGCAGCCTTTTCCCAGGGGTATATTTCTACAGAAATATACAGATCTGAAAAGATAAACCATTTGTTCCTATTAGAAGTACTTAGGAGGAAAAAAAAAATCAGTCTTGTTTAAATCTAGCATCATTACTTCTTTCCTTTCTTTTCGCCAGGGATTTTTTTTTTTCTCCAGCTGCATTCACATAAACTGTACTCCCAAACTTCCAGTTGTGATGGAAATAAGAAGAGGGCCTCTGATCCCTCTGAAGTTAAGCCACTGAAGCTGCATTTACTTCGGGGAAGTGATGCTGCTTACTGTCGACTTCATGTTTCTGCAGTGACATGCAAGTCACTTAGTTGAATTTTGTTATAACAGCATATAAAGTTTGCAGAACTGTACACACAGAATCAGAGAATTGTTTGAGTTGGAAGGGACCCTTAGAAGTCATCTAGTCCAACTCCCCTGCAATGAACAGGGACATATGCAGCTCGATCAGATTGCTTAGAGCCTGGTCCTACATATATATATGTGTATGCATATATCACAAACTTGTACTCATAATTAGAGAAGCAATACTACACATTGCAGACCCCCACTCTCAGTTGGACAGCTGTGTAGCAGGGTGACCTTGGTAGACAGTGTTGAGGCACTTTGTACATGGGTTTGGACAGGGAGGGGCTGAGGTGGCACCCTTACAAAGGGGCATTCAAAGCAGGAAATGACAAGTCTAATTAATTCCAGACTCCCAGGTATTCTGAGAAAGGTTTTATTGACTGACAGGGAGACAATGTTTGTATAATTACCCAAACATGTAGCCTTTGAATAATAATAACATTGTTATACTCACCCAAACATGTAGCCTTTGAATAATAATAACATTGTTATACTCAGAGATGCATTTTATTTTTAGGAATGACCTGATAACAGCAGAAATAAAATACTCAATTTTGCAGTTACATCAAAACAAAAATAATTACAGAACACATACAGACATTATAATCTATTACAGGCAATTTGTGCTAGAAACTAAGCATCCCCTAAAGCTAGACAACCTCAGTCTTTTCAGTTTGGTTTAGCTATGATTGGCTATCTTCTCTGTATCACTCATTAGGCCTGAGACCTGTTCTCTCATGCTAGAGACACTATAGGTTAAGCCATGTTAAGCCACTGGAAGGAAGGATCCTCTTCAGAGGCTCTGACATTATTTTTCATTCACTACTGAGATCTGTAGAACTTTCGCCAGCAGCCCAGCAAGCACAGGACACACCTCACTCTGTCCTTTTCTGTACTCCTAATGACCCTATTGGGTTCACCAGCAGAGTCTTTCTGAAAGCCCAAGAGATAACTTGTTCTGATGACATAAATGTGAAGGTAAAACTGGGTACCAGCATGTTGTATCTGAACCCCTTCCTTCACTGGGCAGTGGGAGCACAGGGAATGGGACAGCACTATTAGGTGCTGACCTAACGGCAGTGAATGGCACCAAGCTGCCCATCAGCCAGCTGGGAAGGGCCTGACAGTGATGCAGAGTGGAAGGGAGAGAGATAGAGAACACTTGCCTCAAGTGCAGAGCCATCATGGAAGATAACAACAGTAATTTGTGGCTCTGCATAGCGACCTCCTCTGCTACAAGTAGTTCTCACTGACACTGAAGTGACTGCAGTTAATAGGCTTTTACCATTGCCACCTAAGGGAGAATTTGTACATCTTCTCTCCCTGTGAACTACTGCAGATGATCGCTCCTCATTCTCATGGCCCAGGGCTGCTGTGCAGGTGCCACATACACTGTCAGTGCCATCAGACAGGAGGAAGCTGCAGCAGAGCTGCCCCAGCTGAGGGGTAAGGTGAGCCATCAATCTGACTTAGTGGTACTGAGAATCAGCTGGTAGGGCACAAGGGGCTGAAGAAAGCAGTTAGCAATAAACGCTAACTTTCTTTTTTTCCTCTGCATTTTCCCCAGCTTCATTTCACAGCTTTGCTGCCAAGGTCTGAGCAGCAGAAAATAACAGTACAAGTCTAAAAAGCCATTTTTGGTAATGAATTCTGGTACCAAATTCCCAACCCATGCTTTTCCAGGTGGCTTGCTTCTCTTTGCATGCACCATAACCTGGAGGTATGCTACAGTTTTTCTCCTGACAGTTTGGCCATTTAAACGCACAGCAATTTGTACTTTCAAGAATTCAGATTTGCAATTTCAAAGTGGAATTATGCCAATCACGTAGGCCAGCTGGCTAAGTCCATTGTTAGGAAGTCGTAAATAAGGATGACACGGGGTCACTTAATGGAAAAGCACTGATATTTCATCCAAGGCTTATTGCTGTCCTCCGGTCCAAACTGAAGTGAGCTTATGATCTCAACTTAGTTTTAGTGGACAAACCGTCCCTGTCACGGTTTCCCCACTCCTACTGTAAAGGATCCATATGCTGCTGAAAGGATACGATGGACTCTAGTCTGTAGCCCATACCCAGCAGCTTACCGACTTCAGTGGCATGCTTCCCACGTCTGGAAGGGCACCTCAGAAATTAATTCCACACAAGCACAATGTTCAAGGAGGGGACATTCACAAGACTCCTGCCCTCGCACCTGCAGAATGTTTGGATTTGACACACGCTGAAGGATTCCCATTGCAGAAGCGAGGGTAGGCTGCAGGGCTGCAAGGCACTGGGGCTCTGCAGGATGCCCCTGCTGGCTGGCTGCTGGGATCTCTGAGCCTGCTCCATCAAGAGCAGTGCCAAAACACCTCAATTCTTCCCAGCTGACCTCACGTGAGAGCTTGCCAGGAGCTGCTCCTGGAACCCTTACAAGCAGTTATTAAGCAACACCTGATCATTGCACATCAGTGTGCTGCAGGTGACATGGAGCACAGCTGACAGAGCCCAGGAGTCCAGACAGCACGCACAAAATAAACCCATCAGGCTGCTGCTAGAAGGAGACAGACTGCATGGGGACCCACATTCCTGGGGCCACAACTTTTCCTTTTGGTGTCCTTATAGTGGCTGAAAATATCCGCTAACCCTGAGAAGAAACGCTTCATTTTAAAGCAGAGTAGGCCTGTAAGACTTTTTAACACTTGTTTGTTGATTATATTAATGCCAGAATATATTAAAGGAGTGCAATATAAATTTGATTTTGATTGTTTTGTACACACGCCAGTGAAAAGGAACTGATTGGATACAGTTCACAGGCAGTATGTTAATACGCTATTTTCTTATGATGATAGCTTTGCATAATCTTTCTTTTTCCAAGATTTAGAAGAACCTGTTGTTAACCAAAGCACAGGAGAGGGGAAGAATACAATTTACATAAAATCGGCTACCCTACACATTAATTAGTAATGTGGCTGAGCGGAAGGTGTGTTCACTTAGTAGAAAGTACACTTTATAATTTATACACCAGCTGTTTCAGTGCTTTCTAGTCCATTTTCCTCCCTGCCTGCCTCTAATGAAATCGTGTTACTGGAGAATTGACTGGGGTGAATTGAGATTTTAATCCCATTGACGCTTCTCTATGGAAAGGCGCGCTGGTGGGAACTTTTAATGGAAGGTCTGTAATCAGAAGACACTTGTATTCAGTCCCCCACTATAATGACTCTCATCAAATGTTAAAGCCCAGGCAGTGTGCAGAAGGCTAGAATTTCAAGGTTTTTGACCAACCCCATTTGAGGCATTCCTCTGGGAGTGTGTGATTACTCAAGTTTAGCAGTTTATTGCCTCATCTTTCAATATCCAGTGAAGCACAAAATTCTCATCTAGGTTGCTCTTTTTACTTAAAGAACAGGCCAAAATAGACTGCAGAGCTACTAGCACTGTCATTGAGGTTAATTCTTGCTTCTCAGTTAACAGGAGATCAATGGAAAAGCTTTAAAATATTAGAACACAAATGCTGCTCAGTCTCTAAGTGCTCCGCAGCCTTTGTAAAAATTCAAGTTCACACCACGCTTTTCCAATGCACAACTCACATTTATTTATCACTAAGTGTTTCTTTAAGGCGAGGACTAACATTAATTGAGAGGTGGTGCTGTTCTGCAAAGAGGGATGTAAACATGTATTAAAATCCAGCAGAGCGAACAGTTTTCCTATTCCCCAAACTTTGCAGTCAAGAAAAGTACAGTCATTAAAGGAGAGGTGGTCAAAAAAGCAAGCTGAATTGGGAGTTAATGGGACTCATTATGTCAGCTGCATGTTAGTAATGTCTCCTTCTCCACCAGAAAAACAAGCAGAAATAGACACAGAAAAGCAAAACCCACTTAAACAAATGCCTGTTAAAATCCCTGTGAGGAGAATGCATTTGCTCTGAACAGCCACAAACACATCAATTAATACAGTGGAAGCCACTTAAACAAATACATGTTAAAAAAGTAAACTGCAAAAATGAAGGAACTTCTGACAAAAGATGTCAAACGCTGTTAAAAGGAATAAATCCATTTAAAAGACAACACATTTTTTCAAATGCAGCGAGTCAAAATAGAAGGGATAATAATAGGAAGAATGCCTTTAAAGAATTAATGTTAAATTAAAAAGTCTTTCCCTTTCTTCTCCTTTTCCCTCCTTCCAAAAGGAAGGAATAAAGATGAGGGTTTCTTTAATAAGCATTTCTCTGGCAACTTAATGAATACGTTTGAATGACTTTCCCCATTCCCTGTTCCTTTCTTATTGAATTGGTCAGACAAAGGTCTAATTTGGGAGTGTTTTTACTTAAAGGAGTTCTTTCTTTCTGACACTTCTTTCGGGCCAGCATGAGTTCAAGATTTTCCCCTCTTCATGCAATTCACTCCCTCCGCTCCTTTTCTTATTTTACTTATTGAAATAAGTGCTAGGATCCACTTGTTATTAGAGGTTACTCTTTCATGGCTTCCAATCTGAATAGGCACTTCGATTCTCATGCATTTCCCTGCAGAATTCATTGCAATTATTGTATATGCACCATAATTCATGCAGGAACGAGTATAATGCAGCTTTTCATTGAACGATCTGCGTGCATTTTTCACGGCTTATTTCATGGGGATATTTGTGTATATATTTTTCTCTGTGCCCTAGCAACTTTCGGGAGGTCTTCCCGAGGCTTCTCCAACTCAGCTGTGATGGGACTGTTTGAGAACTGCAAGTCTCCAAAGTCAAAGGGAACATCTGATCTTCAGATGTCTTTGTAATTTCTCTCACGGAACATCTTTTGTTATGTCAACCACAGTTCACTTCTTCCAAGCTCTCTGCTGCTTCCTGTTACCAGCCTCCTGTCCAATTCCTGGATGGTTTTCTTTCTCTCCACCCTGCCAAGACAACCTCTTTTCCCAATAAGCTTGCTGCTGGTGTCTCTCAGAAATACACATCCTTGCACCAATGATCTGCATGCCTCACAGACATCCATTAATTTATTTTCCCGACACCTATACTAGGCATGTAATATTACATCAGTCTGGCAGAGAGGGAGCTGGAGACAAAGCAACTGATTCACCCAAGGGCACTGAGAAAATCTGCTCTAGAGCCAGACAACTCATTCAGACTCTCACTTCTTAAACCCAGATCTTACTGTTCCACACAATCTTAATCCACACACACACACACACAAAGGAGTAAAATACAAATTCAGACATTCTGAAGTTGTGCCTAACCACATATTACTAACATCTAATTATGTGAGCTAACAGGCAATCTTTCCTAGCTTTCCAGAAGTAAACAGCAATATAAGTAAGGCCATTAAAAGTTGCTTGGATTTGAACAAATGAGATGCATTCTTTTTGTAAAGAGAGAGAAGGCACATGAGCACAGGTGTTCCATTCACTACTTGCTCACCTTTTTTTTATTGTTGCAGTATTTTCAACTCTATTTCTAAAAGATGCATCAAACAAAACATGAAGGCTGTTGTGAGATAAGGGGTGATCAAGGGGGAGAAGAAAAGATACATCTGCACAATAAAATAATTGGTTGGGCTGCAGCATTTCTGGAAAGGGATCCTGAACCGAGAATGGGTCAAGACATGGGTGAAGTTTTTACCCAAACTAAAGACAGACGCAGTTCAAAAGTGTAACATCTGCCATATCACAGAGCTGTAGGGGTTGTAGTGGACTTCAGGAGATTATCTAGTCCACACTCCTATTAAAGCAGGTTGCACAGGAGACTGTCCAGGTAGGTTTTGAGCATCTCCAGAGGAGACATCACACCTTCTCTAAGCAGCCTATTCCAGTTCTCCATCACTCTCATAGTAAAGAAGTTTTCCTTTGCATTCAGATGAAATTTCCTGGGTGCCAGTTTGTGCCCATTGCCCCGTGTTCTGTTGTCAGGCACCACTGAAAAGAGCCAGGCCTCATCCTCTTGCCTCCTGCACTGCAGATGCTTATAAATATTGTTAAGATAACCTTTCAGACTTCTCTCCTTCAGTCTGAACAGCCCCAGGTCTCCCAGCTTTTCCTCATACAGGAGACACTCCAGGTTCCTCATCATCTCTGTGGCCCTCTACTGGACTCTCTCAAGGAGATCCCTGCCTTTCTTGAACTGGGGAGCCCAGGATGGTACACAGCACTCCAGCCTAGAGAGGGAGGATCAACCAATTCAACCAGCAGGCCATGCTCTCTTTCGTGCTCCCCAGGATATCATTGTCCGTCTTGGCCACAGGGGCACACTGCTGACCCATGGCCACCTGATGTCCACCAGGACACCCAGGTCCTTCTCTGCAGAGCTCCTCTCCAGCAGGTCAGCCCCCTGACCTGTACCAATGCATGCAGTTATTCTTCCCTGGGTGTGGGACTTGCGCTTGTTGAACCTCAACAGGCTGCTTTCTGCCCAGCTCTCCAGCCTGTCCGGGTCTCACTGAATGGCAGCACAACCTTCTGGTGTGTCAGTCACCTCCTCCTAGCTTGGCATCACCAGCAAAATTGCTGAGGGGGGACTCTGCCCTTTGATCCAGATCACTGATGAAGATGCTGAACAAGACCAGTCCCAGCACCACTAGTTACAAGCCTTCAACTGGACTCCGTGCTGCTGATTGCAGCCCTCTGAACTCCGCCAGTTCTCAATCAACCTGACTGTCTACTCACCTGTTTCACACCTCCTAATCTTACTAAGAGGATGCTGGGGGAGATAGTGTCAAAAGCCTTGCTGAAGTCAAGGTACACAACATATACTGCTCTCCCCCCATGTGCCTAGTCAGTCATGACATCATAGGAGGCTACCAGTTTGGTCAAGCATGATTTTCCCTTGATGAATCCATGTTGACTACCCCTGATAACCTTCTTCTCTTCCACTTGCTTGGAGATGGCATCCAGAGTTAAGCTGCTCTGTCAGCTCCCAAAGGACAGAGGTGAGGCTGACTGGTTTGCAGTTTCCCAGCTCATCCTTCTTGCCCTTTTTTGAAGGCTGGAGTGACACTGATTTTCCTCCAGACCCCAGGAACCTCTTCCATTCTCCAGAATTTTTCAAAGATAATAGAATCACAGAATTGTAGGGGTTGGAGGGGACTTCTGGAGATCATCAAGTCCAACCCCCCTTGCTAGAGGAGGTTCCATACAACAGGTGCGGGTTCCCTACAGCAGGTAATAGAGATGCAGATGATAGAGTGCAGCTTGGCAGTTGTTTCTGCCAGCTCCCTCAGTACACGTGGGTGCATCCTGTCAGGGCCTGCAGATCTGTGTGCATGGAGTTTGCCTAGATGGCCTCTGACCAGATCCTCCTTGACCAAAAGGAAGTCTTCCTTTTCCCAGGCTATCTCTCTTGCCTCCAAGGTCTGGGTTTCCTGAGTCCAGAGATCATGCAGATGAAGTGTGTCTTCTGTGATTTATCCACTTACTATCATCATCTCCTCCACAATGAAAACATAGGAAGATAATGATCAGTGCTTGACCCAAATGCAAATCAGTATTACATATTCTGGAGGCCAAAGCAATAACGCCATTCAGACAAATTGATATGACTGGGAAGTATATGCCATCTATGTTTCCTGTAGAAGGTAGCTATATGGTAGTTTTTACAGGAAAGGTACAACCCTTGTTCTGTGAAAAATCA
Source organism: Excalfactoria chinensis (assembly GCF_039878825.1). Classification (NCBI taxonomy): domain Eukaryota; kingdom Metazoa; phylum Chordata; class Aves; order Galliformes; family Phasianidae; genus Excalfactoria; species Excalfactoria chinensis. The sequence goes on along the minus strand of NC_092829.1, from coordinate 38,457,701 downwards.
AGTCAGGCTAGACTAGACAAAAATGCAGGACATCCTTGTTAGGAAACAAATCTATGTATGCCCTAGGGGCTAGACTAACTATCCCAATATGACACTGATCTTTCACTTACCCAGACTAGTTCTAGAGAGCCCATGGCATTCATTTCTTAACGCGTGTTAACCTCTAATAATTCAATACACCGCATGTTCTCCTCAGGCCAGACTACCTTCCCTGATGTGGTCCTAAGGAGACAAACAAACAAACCACACAGCCCACATTCAAACCTAGTACTACCATCCAGAAAGAAAACTCAGCAGACACAGAAAGAAGAGATGGTGTAACTGAAGTTTTCTTGCGTTGAATCACTGAAATGAGATCATAAGCTTTCATAATGCACTGATTTTCGTGCGTTTCCTGGGAGGATGCCATTTGAAGGAGACAAGGTCCTTTTGTTTCTACTTAGGCTTTAGCACTTAATTTTACTCTTCTATATAAAAGATTCAGTTGTGCCAGTTACTTGCACAATGCATCGATAGGCATGGTTTTGTCCCATTTATGGGTGTATGGCAAGGCCACACAGCTCAGAGCTCTCTAATTTGCAGCACATTCTTTTATGAATTCCTGTGACCTACAAAGAACTTTCATGTATGTGTATCTTCAATAGATCGAGCTAGCTCTCCTTAATATTTCATGACCGTGCATGTTTAACAGGGGACATATTTAGAGTGAGAGGATTTTATACTCTCTTATCTTTAATTATATGGTAATTATTCAGACTACAATTTCATGTTTTGTGTTTTTTTTAAAACAAACAAACAGGAGAGATACGTATGTGAGTGAAGCAAGGAATAGTCTATTACAGAATCACAGAATTATCAAGGTTGGTAAAGACCTAGAAGATCATCCAGTCCAACCATTACCAATACTTCCCAGCTAAATCATATCCCTTAACACAACATCCAAACGTTTCTTGAATACCCCCATGGTCGGTGACTCCACCACCTCCCTGTGCAGTGCATTCCAGCAGCAAAGGACAGACAACAGAAACAGTTGTCTGTGAACTTCCAGTTAATAAAGATTTTCATGCAAGCCTAATACTTAAAATAGCACATTTCTACTACTGAGGCTACAGTGCACCACTTCCCATGATTTTCAGTACCACAAATATTCGTCTTCTGCAATAGCATTAGTCCAGACCTCCCTGGCTCAGTCTGCTTTCTGCTAAGAGTAGTTGTGTACCTAAGCAAGCCACTCAAAAGAAGGCACCAAGACGTTGCTGTCTTCTGCATGAATCACTGACCTGGTGACTCAGTTAGCAAAGGGGGGGAAACAACATTGCAGGATTGATGTAAATCTAGAAAGGTAGGCAAAGGAATTTGCAAAGACCTAATTAACAGTTCTTCTGCAGTGACATACAGTAGGAAATATTTGACATCTAATGTTTTGAATCAAATGCTCAGCAATCATGTATTCACAATATGATATTCCCTGAGGACTTCCACAGCATTCAGATGATGTACTTAAGGACAGATAACTTGCAGGAAGGTATATATTTACCCCAGATACTGCCTACTCCAAATCACCTCCAACTCCTTGCTGCTTTTAGGACAAAACAATGAAAACAAATGCTCATTTAGAAAACTTCATCCAAAAAAGGCCTCAGCAGGCACCTGCTTGCCTCCACCAGGCCACTTCTACTGTCGGCCTGGCTGCAGAGCAGTGGTGACAGATCACTCCTAGGAGGGGAAGCGCTCCCAGTGTTGCAGCCTAAATGCCTCCCAGCAAAAGCACTGTGCCACTGGGTGTGCTGTCAGCAGCCAGGCCACCTCTGTGCCCAGCCACCAGCACTGACTGTGGGTCAGGACTACAGCTACATGTTTGCACTGAGCAGAAAGTGGATCCATTGAGCAGTGCATCTGTTCGTCTGATAGTCAAACAGGGATTTGACTGCAGATCTTCAGGGAAAAGTCTAACGGGAAAGATCTGAGTGTCTGCCTCAGCCCTGGCATGCAGTAGCTCAGCTCTACTGCCATTCGGGAATTAGCATTTGTCTGGAATTAGGCACACTGGCAATCAAGCCACTTCTTTACAAATAACTAAAAAAAAGTGAACAAACTGTTTGTTATCAAATTGGTTCAGGCATCTGGGACAGAGTAGGTGAATAATATTGATTATATTCATTCAGGTTTTAAAGTGAATTTACTTTGGCCGACTGCTCTCCCTTCATATTTACTTGCCATGAACGTTTGAGTGATCAAGTTTTACTAACACAGATGTGACCTTGACTGAGTCCTTTTGCCCCTCTGTGCTTCCATTCCTTGTTCTCTCCTACCTGTCTCAATTGTACACTCAAAGGGGAAAGGACTGCAACTCATTAGGTGTACTGGGCCTATCTTGTTAAGGATGCTGGATCCTTCTAGTCTAAGATCACTCTACACAGCTCTGATGAAAACTATAATAATAATGATAAATTGTGCAAAATGCCTTTTGAAGACTCATACATGTTGGATGCTGGGTATAAGGTGGAATGATACAAAGATGGTAACAGATAATCAAAAGGTTATTTATAAGGAAAGACTCACCGATATAGACACCTTCACTGGGAAATGCTGAGGCAATCTCCACCAGGGAGCAAACTCCAAGAGATGCTGCCTTAGTGGTGGTCAGCCCTTAAATGACGTCTAGAGGAGGTGGAGTCGAGTTCCACCCCTTCCAGGAGCACAGCTAAATTACTCTCACATGTGCTCCCACAGCTGGTGAGAGTGGGATTAAACCCTGATTAATCAGAGTGCTGATTAATCAGAGGTTCGGGCTGTGATTACCAATTTCCCATATACTGGTGGGAAAAGAAGAGAAAAGAAGAGAAAAAGAAAAAGAAAAAAAGGAAATTCAGGGGTGATATCTGAGCCAGATATACTTGCTTCCTTGCTCATCCAAACCTATCATTCATAGACCAATAACAGTGAGGCCACACAGCCCAGATCGTGAATACTGAATATGGGCTCTCTGCATCAAATATTGCTTCCCTACACAGTTGAAAAATATATGATAAAGGTTGAAGAAAACCAACCAGAAACAGGTGAACAAAAAGCCAGTTTAAAACTAAGAGAAGGAATAAATAACTATTTTTTAAAAGCCCAGTAATGTGTTCAAGTTGCCTGATCATCAGTTTACAAGAGTATAATAGAAATGATAATAAAAAATCTTTTTTAACTTACATAGGACAGGATACATACGTGACCTCTGGCTTTCTCAGCCAGCAATACTCACATTAAGCCCATCCTCCTACAGGCTTCTACCACAGGTCCCTCATGCCCCACTACTGCCCTAGCTGTGTCCCCTGGCCAATGCAGCCCCAGAACCCTCCAGTTATTTCTGGACACTCCCAGCTTCTTTAGCTGGCTAGAGAGAAGGCCATATAGTAGCTGGTTTGACATTTACCTCCTAGCTCACCTGTGCCATGCAGGCAGCTGGCCATGACCATCAGAGAGAGTGCAGTTGCCCTATGTCTCAGCAGGGGGAAATGAATTTTGCCTTGTTTTCTTGTGTTGCTCTACATTTTCCATGGAATTGCTTTGAACCCTTCCTAATCCAGTTTTGTTGAGGCTGTATCAAGGGGTTCAGGATCTACCAGAGAATGACACACAATCCCAGGGGATACCTGTATGATACTGATATCCATCAGCTCTGGCCTCACTGCATTGCCAAGAACTGATGGACAGCACCATGACCAAGCACATGCATGGGATACGATGCCTAGAGAACTTTTCAAACAGTACAGTCACCACATGCAATGTGAAACATTGAATAGCCCAGAAAGTAAAAGCCCTTCTGAGCAGCAGCTTCTTAGCAGAGGAAGCTATGAGCACCCATTCCTTGCAGTTTATTACCAGTGATGGTCAGCCCCTTCAGACTTCCAGACCACTAATCCTCATCACTGAGACAGAGCACAGCTCCAAAAGCTAGTTGATCCTATATTATTTAAGCCCTTTAATAACGAGGGACAAATTCTCAGCTGCTGTAAATTGAGACAAATTCACTGAACTCACTCAAGCTAGGTAAACTTAAGCCAGCTGAGGGTCTGGTTTAACCGATATAACTTCTAAGTGCATTTGCTGAATAATGAGAAAGAGAAGAATGTACTTCTTAGGGATATCAGTTTTGTATTTCTGGGTTTTTGTTGGCTTTTTCTCTTTTTTAAGGAATGATTGAGGTGAGATGGATTGTTTTTGGCTTGCTCAGTTGCAGAACTGAAGCTGGGAAGCAGTGCAGAAGAACACTTTAATAAGTAGAGAGTGCCAAATGAAACACTGTCTTTTCTTCTGTGCATGGAGAAAGCTAAATACAATATTCATGTTACCTCAATTTCTTCTATTGCTCCAGATGAAACCATTGCCAAGACAAAATAACCCACTCTGCTATTGCATAAACTCTTCATGTGCAGCTATTTGCACTAGCCAAACAGAAAGAAATTAATCCCATTTTGAGTACTGAATGTGTGGCCAAAGATTTCATTATATCATTAGCATTTGGGGCAAATATGTAGGAAGAAAAAAAACCTCTCTGCCAGGATTTCAGTCTGAAACGTACATTTAAAACTTAGATCATGACTTACCAGGGCTGTTGTCTGTTTTTTTTTTCTCCAGTGTTTCACCCTGGAGGCACCATGTTGTGAGTTCATCAGGCACGATGTTGCCATGACATATACCTCGTGAGATCAAAGGCACTGCACAAAGTGCCAGGGATGGATATGATTCTCTGGACTAATTTTATTATTGTAACACCACTGACTTTAGGGCATTGCACCAATGATGAATTTGGCTCATGATATCCCAAATGAAGCTTAACATCTTTTATTCTAAGCTTTCCTTTCTATCCCCCTCCTCTGCTACCACCTGCTATTACTCTTTGGGTACGTGCATACCACAGATTGCAAACAGCCATGAGCAAGCTCTGCCCACACTCCAAGCTGACAGAAGCCATGTGACTGCACTGGCACCAAGCTTGAGCTAATAATCCCTCTTAAGAAGGATTTTATTTCAATCAATAACATGGGTTGGCTTGGCATACATTTACTCATGTTATACAGTATCATCATGTCCAAAGAGTAATCTATCCTGGGAATATCTATGGGTCTGAAACGTTCTCCTTCCATCTTTCTTCTCATGGACAGACTTTCCTCATGCTCAATAACAAGATCTTGTACCCACACCTATAATTCTCACAGTCAACAAAACCTTCCAGAGTGGCACAGAGAACTACCATTTTCCTAATAGCCACTCACTGTTGCGCAGCTGCCTGGAAATGTTCTGCCCCAGCTACTGCATTTTCCTCTCTACCAGTACCAACAAGCTTCTCATCCAAAGAGCTGACAAAACGATACCATCATTCAACTCATACCATGACTCTCTCACTTTCTTCCTACTGCTCCACTAATTTCTTTTGTCTTCTGCATTACCAACCACTATGGCTTACTGAATGCCATGCATGGCACCATTCCTGCCTATGGCTCATCAGCCTTCTGTGTACTAGCACCTATAATACTTCCCAGGTTCTTGATCCATGACTTCACCTTTAGCTTTCAAAGACCTGACAGAGCACTACCCTGGGGTCTTGCTGCTTCACCATATTCTTGAACTGCTCCAGAGTGAAGACAAATCTGTCAATATCACAGTGACTGCAATGGTAAATAACCCGGGCCTCTACAGCAGGAAGGGAGCAGTGAGATCCAAGGCCTGACAGTGTCTGTAAGGAAGTACCACATAGTGCAGTGCATGAAATTTATTTTCTCCAGTTTAAGGAGAAGCTGGTGTTTTCCTATCATATTTTCAAACAATTTAAAGCCATCTAGAGTCAGTGGTTTTTACTTGTTGTCAGTTTAAATGAATGACTATGTGTTATCCTTCACCTAGCTGAACACTGGTAGTTATCTCATCCATGATTGTTTTCTCTGCTGCCTTCTATCCCTTGCTCCTGTATTCAGACCCTTTGGGCTGCGCTACATGCAAGCAGAACCAAGGCATATTCATGGTTTCAGTTCGCTCTGTTATGCACTCAGACTGAGCATTAATATTCCTATTTCTGGGGAAAGAGGCCCATTACTCAGTCATACGGAACTCCCTCCTCCACCCTAAATCCAAGGTAGTATGAGGAACAGTCTCAGAGCAGGAAGTACTTATTTAAACATCAATTATTTGCATACCTGCATTGTATTCTTACATTAATAGAAACAGGAAGAGAAGCCATCAGTGTTTTTCCAGGAGCTTTACTCGTGGCTTCACAAACATTTAGCCCATGCAGAAAAGATTCCCAATTAAAACAGAAGAAGCAAAGGAATGTGGTACAAGAAAGATGAGATGAGTAGAGGATGTGGAAGCACATCAGAGTTAAGATAAACATTTAACCTTCCTCAATGCTGGCAACAGAAATACTCTGAAAACTAACTTTGTGTTTGCATCCTCAGGGCCACATTTAGTGTCCTTGTCAACACTTTCTGCAACACTAAAAGGTTTTAAGTTCAGAAGATACAGTATCTTTTGATCCTCCTTCAAATTTGAGACTGCTAATGAAAGACCTTGTAAAAGTTGTGTGGAGTTTGTATTGGCAAAGGATTATAGAGATACCTTTCCAGAGCTCAGCAGTAGCTCATGAATTGTCCATTGATGCAGGGAAAGGGAGCCAGAGAATCCAAATACCACTCTATGACATTTTTTTTTTTCTCCCATAGGCTGCTGTTCCAAGAAAACAGCTTTACTGCACACTGTTAAAGGAAAATGATTGAAAAGCCACTTGATCCATGTTGTCTCCATTCAAAAGGAATCTAAACTGATTTATTGTTCCTCAAATGGCTGAAAGACCGCTTTTCTTAATGTCATTAAAAACCTGATATCGGCACCCAGCCCTAATAAAAGTATCGGGAACATGGTAGTAACCTACCCATAGAGGGAAAATGAAGCTGTCATTTTTCAATATAATTAAATCTGGTTTCAAAAATCCAAAAGTCTGTAATATGAATTACACTAATTACATCTTGTGGTTTAAACATTGATTTCAATGTTAAATTTAATGGACTTAATGGATGTTGCTTTTCCCATCAGACTGGTGGCCAATGTTTGTCTTGTTTCTTGACCACTTATAGATTTCTCCTGACCCTTTAAACATATTACAATTGGCAGCCTGCTCATTCTTCGTGCATGAAAGTACTACTATTACTTTCCATGGATAATCCCAGCTTCCATGTAACGCGTCTCCTGGAGTTATTTTTGGCAGCCAAATGCAAATGTAGTCCAGGAAATAGAAAAAGAGATCACTGGACTAAATTTTCAACAATGTGCATGCAATTAATTCTGCCTAGGCAGTATGAGAAGTCTAAACAAACATTATGAAAATAGCAAAACGTGCAAAAATTCACAGGCTAGTCATGCTGCTTTTTGCTGCACGCCAGTCCCTTCTCCGCGTTTGTTCACTGTTCAGGAGTTGAAACACAGGAACAGGGATGCTGGGCCTCATTCTGAATCTAACTGGTGTAAATCAGGAGCTGTAGGAATTGTATTCACAGAAAACATGCTGGAGACTGGAATCAGGTTCCCTCCTGAACTTACTGCTTACCCAGAAAACACCCAAAGCAGTGCTGGGGTTGAACAAATAAGAAATACATTACAAATAATAAACTGTGGGCTTACTGTTGACTTAAGGACAGAACTCCCATGGATTTCAAGGAAAGTCAGATGAGATACACTTAATGTGTGATCTATGGGGAAAAAAAAAAAAAAAAAAGGCCATTGTGTTTGGGCTCATGCCTAAAAGACACTGAATGTGATGGTTGATAGCGCTTTGGTACTAAAACTAGTTGATGTTTTGTCTAAGACAGAGAATGCAAATAGTTCCACTGCTAAGAACTCAAATAAGCGCCAGTGTCTTCAGATCTCTGAGCATGCCTTCATCCAAATTCATAAGCACTGCTTGGGAGAAGGGCTTTAATCCTGAAGGTCCAGGTGAAACAGGGAGGAGTGTTTGCTGCTTGATATTCTTGGAAATGAGGCCACTTACAAGCAAGTGCCTAAATAAAGAACTTAGCAGCGGGTTTTTAAAGTACCTCATGTTGAAAATCTTGTTCTCCTAATATTTTATAGCTGCTGAGGGCACTATAGGCCACACTTAAAACAAAAGCAGTATGCCTGTATTCCCACCAGGCTATTATTAGCTTTGTTGTCCACAGACAAGTGAACACTGATATCAGAAAGGAATCAATACCTTGAGATATTTGTACCATTTCTTTGTCTGCAGCAGAAACTCTAGACACCTGATAAAAGGCAATTGCTAGAAATGGAAGAGAAGCCTACAAATATTCATTTATTCAGTTTATCAGGAAATCTACAATTGCAGTGTAGTCAAATAGAAGACTGCTATGACCACAGAATTGACAATTGCAGCAAAGGACAACAGAATTATTACGCATTAATCTATGGGAGGCTCATTGCAGTGGTGATGCCAAGCAGGAATTACCATTCATCAGAATGGTTTTCCTTCTTTCTCACTGTCCATGGCATGCTCCTGAGCAAAGTTAGGCTGCTGTATCTGCAACTGACTGTGCCTGAGACTGAACTGGTAGGTCCCTTAAATGAATAAAATTATCACAGAGAAATTCTGTGGGCACCTAAGTGCCTGTTTCTGTCCAAGGACGAGAACATCTGTGCATAAGTAAAATACATACATATTGTCCATGTGTGATTTGAAAAACTCAAGAGAAACAAAACACACAACTCTGGGAAAATCTTGTTATGCTAAGGGCCAAGTAATCAGCAGATATAAACTAATGCAATTTCACCCTTGAAGCTCTGCTGATTCATGTCAACTGAGGAGCCTCATCTCCTAAGTGTGTTTTTCCCTCCATGTGGGAAAATGTCAGCCCAAAATTAAAGAGTGCATCATAACTTTCAAAGAAAAGGGAAAATATGTCAGAAAGGTGGTATGATTCTTTTACTTCAGGAGTACAAGACAAATTAAAACACACTGGTGATTTCTGGACTGGATTCTTATGAGAATGGAAAACTTTTTGGGAATTTTAGAGAAGATTTTCTCAACTTTGAAGCCTCTGGATGATTCACCAGCACTGACCTCCTGGCCTGTGTCTAATGAGAGGTGACAGAGCCTGACCTGCTGCATCTCTGACTTTGACCGAATTGAGAGGTTTTGTGGTTTTGTAGTGGCATGAGCAGACCATACATAAACTCTGCAGAGTTCTAATTTACAGAACGTGTTTTCATAACTAGAAAATATTTTCTTTCATAACACATGTCTATCCAGACTAGACAATAATGGCATTCTTGATTATTTTCTATCTTAAGATCAAGCTGTGGAAATGACAGGTTAATAAGCACCAATCCCTCCAAAGCTAACCTTAATAATTAAGAAATGGAAAAAGTTGCAGAAATCGGCTCTCTAGTAACCATTAATGGTTTCAGTCCAAAGACAAGCAAACATCCAGCCATCAAAACTCAAATCAGTTTTGACACTGGATGATGAAGATGTTTATTGGTCTCATGACTTACTCAACTTTCCTCCCCTCCTTTCTAGCAAGTATTGTCTCTTGAAACCACGTTACTCTTAAGTAACACTCGGGAATTTTTCTAAGCAAATAACTGCATCTCCATAGACTCACACTTCCCCTTCTCCCCTGAGCTCCATATTTCAAAAGGCATGAACACTTGCGGTCTTTTCTCTGATGGCACATGGCAGCCCCTCGCTCCTGCAGGCTTTCAACAGATCTCACACAGCCCAGCTTACAGCAGCAGTGCCACTGCTCATTACTACCCCTTCATGGGTGGACCCAATTTCCATATTACTTCCTCCACACACTGAACATTCCATTAAAACAGAGACAGGTGTCCAAAAGAGACGTGGGCACACACTTAAACCCGTCACTCCATTAAACACCACTGGCCCTGAGAGCATCTCCTTGGAAGGGCAGATGTGTCGGGTTCACGCCTGTAACTGGGGAGCATGATCTGGGCAGATGAGCTGGGGACCAGCAGCTCTGAAGCACGGTGGCAGGACTTCCAGTCCTATTGTTCCCCTGGGAACTACTCGGGGTCAGCATTGTGCCACTGTTTCTCACTTTCATCTTACAAAAAAAGAATTATGAAATGCCATGTTTTCTCATCCCCTTGGGCATGAAGGAGTACAGATTCTTTAAAGTAATGATTTTAATTCCCAGTACATAAAAATAGGCACTAACTATATGCTGGCATCTAAATAAAAGCAGCCTGACTTTGAGAGGTGCTAAGCATTTGCACTTCCCAGCAATGTGTACACGAGCTGTTTTAAAGATCTCCAAAGATACAGATTTTCTTCCCTGCCAATAACATTTCTCTCTCCTTCAATAGAATTTTATAGGCCATCCATTTTGGCATTACAGCAAATTTACACTAAAAACACACCTACCACTTTGGACAGAGATTTTAAGAGCCCACTCCTCACAAACACAAGGTAGCACGTCTATTTTGTTTACAAGTTCACATTTAACTTCAAACACGTGCATAAGTCAGAGAATTCATTTCAACTTCTGTGTTGTCCTGAACAATGACATTTTCCTGAATCAGGGACAAATAAAGTCATTGGAGAAGCGGTGACAGCAGAATGGAATATGCAATATGCAGTTTAGTAGGGGCATCTGTTTCTCTAAAGGAAAGACCTCAACAGGCGAATAATAATAAAGAATTTAATTTGTTCTGTAAGATTTAAAAAGAAAAAACTCAACACACACACACAAAAAACAACAAGCAGAAACATTTCCTCCAGCTCCCACTGATCAATTAATCCCTGGAGTCAGAAATGCTACTGAAAACAGAGAATGCATTGCTGTGAACATATCTGAGCTTTTTATTCCAATCCCTTTCATTAAGTAATTTTCAAGTAACGTTGATTTAGCAGTTTCAGTTTCATTTAGAGGAAGCTGAACAATGTTAGATGTTGAAGTCTTCCTTTCAGGTTTGCTTTGCAACTCACCATTGCTCCATCTACTTTTAAGTCTATGCTCTAATATATAACTGGTTCTATATTCCTTATTAAAAATGTACAATGTTTCAGAAAATTGAAATAGTTTTCAAAATTGTTCCCCACTGGTAATTCTGCATTTGATTGTCAAAAATGTTAATCTTTTCTCAGGCCTGAAATTATGAGCCAGCTTTATTGGTCAAAGGCCATAATAATTTGAGCTCTTATTTTATAAACTCATTTCTGCCGAGTGATATCCTGATAGGAGCAAGAATAATAAATCACAAACATGTCCCCCAAGATTGCATTGTAAATGTCAAACTAGACAGGAAATTGTAATTAAAGAAAGGAAATTGCTACAAAGAAGCACTTGATTTTAAAATGAGCTAAGCACAGAATTTTCTAAGCATTTAATTATAGACCAATTTCAACTGACTGCTTTGCTTTTGCAGTCATATTTCTTATTATAACTCCTCTATATTATAACCAAATCTCTGTGCTTACGATGGTCAGGAGTATTACTACATAACGCTGCATAAGCAGGAGGATTACTAACTTTGCAGAAACTATTATCATGCTTTAGTCTGATGGACAGCGATATCAGAATTTTAACTCAGTGACAATCTGATTTTAACATGGCAACTGAGAAAATGTCTTTTCAAAAGAGCTACTGCACCTCTTGGCACCTTGCTAAGCAAGCAGCAGGGCCAGTTCTGAGCTCCTGGCCTGACAAATGCCTGGATGAGTGAACTGCTTGGTCAGGGACAGACACTCTGCCATCACGAAAATTCCCTGCTTTCCACAAAGGCTGCTGAAATTCCTATCAATCTACACAGAGACTTTCAATGCCATAAAAAAGGGTGCCTTTCACTTCCACTCCCCTGCACGTAATTCAGAGAATAAAGGCTTTAGGGAATAAAATGATATGTTCTTGCAACCCTGGACCAACAATCCACTTAAACATGCAGGTTGCTGTACGTTAAGCGACTCACAACAGCCTTTTGGAGTCCTGAGTTCTGTTCCTTACCCTTTATTTTTAACTGATCTCCCAGTTCAAGAGATTTAAAAAGGGCTATGTAAGCCCCTCTCCCCATCCTGACCTGAGACCCTGACAGACTACAGGGTTAGCCCTCAGTCGCCCGGCCATCTCTTTCTGCATCTCCTCAGCTCTGCAGTAGTATTAGCGATACGCCTGAACTGCACAGTTCTTTTCTTCTTCAGCACAGCCTGAAACCTTATTGGAAGTAAAATATACTATATACCAGCACACTGTCTCTTTTTTGATTTGAAAAGACAGATATGCAGAAAAACTTTTCAACAAGACTGAAGCCAGAGAAAATCATGTTATACTGAATCCTCATTAGGACCTAGCAAAATTCACTGAATACTTGACACTGCATATTTCCAACTAGTGAGGAATAAATCAAGATGCAGATGTGATCATTTGCACCCATAAGCTGACTGCAATGGAAATATTATGCTGCTGCAGGCACAGGATGGAAATGGATAAAGCCTAGTCAACTGGCAGATACTTACCAACCAAGGAATTTACTTGTTGCCTTGTGAATCAATATACTGACCTAAAATTTAACTACTCAAGCATTCAGGAGAAACAGGTTAATAGAAGCAGTCTGATCTTTTGCTTTCCTGGGGAATAAAAAACCATCACGGTGGATGAAAATGGAGTCACAGTAGAAAAAGCATTTTCTTCAGAGTGCAGATATGTAACTGTAATTAATGTAGTCATTATTTGGCACAGCTTCTAAAGAACCGTGAAGTAGAATGGGGCTACATTTTTAAAGCATAACATGCAAAGAAACAGTCTAATCTGTGTGTCTGATAAAACAAGTGTCCTACGGTCCACCTTAGTTTACTTGCAGATTTCATCAGTAACCAAAGTTCAGAGAGAACAAGCGGACATGGAGAAACTGGTGATCTGAAGCAGAAAAACGTACTAATTTGATTGGAAAGACTTGTAAAGAAATAAGGACAGTCAAAAAGATTCATGTTGGCAAGAGTATGCATGAAAACTGGTGTGAAAAAAGCAGCAAATGTTTTGAAGTTGCTTTCAGCAGAAAGAACTGTTGAATCTGAACTAAATAAAGATACTGTAGGTCAAGTACCATGCATCATCTTTCAGACATGTTTGTATGAAAGGGATGGAATGAGTGAGCATGCATGGTGATGTAGGTGCTTAAAGAGTAGGAAAAAACTAGAAGAAAACCATGACATGGAGAGACAAGTAAGAAAGAGCAAATAAGAGTAAGTGGGAGTCCTATGTGGGCAGTAGATATAGATGAAGAAGACCAAAGGGCCTTGTAAGGAATCAGAGCCTTTGAAGAAAGGATTCCACTGAGAGAAGGAAAGCCAGGCAGAGGACCAAAGTGAAGCAAGGAAGCAGCAGGTGTAAGGAAAGAAAAGCAAGAACAAGTTGCATTATTTGGTAAGGTTCGTATCAAAATGTCTGCTTCTGTGCCAGCCAGCAGGGCACGTGGTGAGGTCAGTAGGAATGACAGATCTGTGCCTGAACAAAAACCACGTGCTGAAGTAGATATAACGGTCGACCACTGAATCTGCAATTTGGCCCAATGCACTGAACACCAACAAATCAAGTTAGACGACAAAAACTTACTTTTTGAGTCACAGGGAGTACTTATGTACTATATGTGCACGTGAAGTAACGGATTGCAGATGAGCTGAGGAAAAGGAAGATGGAGATGATGCTGTGATTGAGTAAACAGCACAGAAAAATAATCCCATGTAATAAAACATGCTCTTACCAGTGCACCTGGAGAATTCTCCTGCTTTACAGAAATTTTTCCTCATTATTTCCTGTTTCTATTTCTCTATGCGATTATGGCTTTGCCACAGAAGTGGCATTACTAACGCTCAACTTAAATCCCCTCCAGTTAGTTTCACACCCAGAAAGGAGTGGCAAATTTAACAAAATCATAAATGAAGCTTCTCAGAAGGACTGGATTACCTTGTGCAGCACCTTATTGCCAGCAGAGAGGCTGCTCCAGCCAGGCTGCAGGCTTAGCCATACTAGTGCCAGCATTAGGGTCTGGCTGTCAATGAGATTAGTGGCAAAGCTTGGATGTGGCTTTAGATAAGGTCAGCTTCAGTCTAACATGGCATTTTGGTCAATCCTGTGTAGGACAGAGCTGTCCATTCCCATCTCCTGTTGCAGCCGGTCTGCACACTGCCAGCCAAGAAGCTTCTTGTCTCTCAGAAGGCAGTATTTCCTGATTACTGGTGAGCTTCTAGAGGCATGGGCAAATTTATTTTGGGGGAAAAGAAGTACAGCTTGGCATCCCACTCCTGAAAAGCTGCTCATCTCACACAAGGTTTTGTAACAGCAAAGTCAGGGAAGCCATCTTTTTGCCAGGAAAAAAGCATAATACATTTTCTGGCTTGGTTACATAGTCTCTATGTGACCTGGACACGGCATTTTGTGAGTTGCTTGCCTCAGTTTCTGGTTTGTAAGACAATAGAACCTGTTTGGGCTGTGAGCACTCAGGCATAGGCAGGCCTAGCAGGAGCCAGGTCTCTTTGAGGGCTTCCTGCCCTTTTGAGACAAACCTGAAGCTCACATCTCTGAAATGCTATTTACATTTGTCACGGTACTTGTTAAGTAGCTAGAAATACCAAGTCAGACTACTAACTGCAAAATCTGCAGCCAGCACCCTCCTACATGTCACACGGGGGAGTCTCAGAACACCGTGCATGGCAGGAGGAGCTCCACTCACCTTCCAGCATACTGAAGTGTGCTGGGATCACCACACAAACAAATATCTATATGCTAGCTTAATAAAATGGCTGTTTTATAACCTGCAGTCTTATGGACTTGCCATCAGGTATGTGTGCTCGTTGAGGAAGAATCCCGAATTAGCTGGCTGGTATTGCTAACAGAGCACAGGGAGGTATTAGCAGCAGCACATTGTTGTGAGTGTGCAGAATCAACTCACAGACATAGTAATGTATAAAATACATATGTGCACATACACACGAACCAAGCATATTTAAAAAGCTAATGCAATGATAAAGCATCTTCCAATGCAGAGGAATGGGAACTGCTTTGTTCATTACCACCAGTGCTCCTGTGAATCACAGCCCATAGAGCTGGAGCCACAACTCTAATCCCTCAGCAAAGTCCCATACTGAGACAGGCAAAATGTTATACAACATAAGAATTTCAACAAATGAGAATATCTGCTTGACTACACCAAAGCAACATTTTAGGATACAGTCCTAGTGCTTCCTTTCAACCAAAGCATTTACATCCCATGACAGAACTTCAGCCTCCTCAGAACAAAACATTAGCTTAATTTTCCAAACATCTTGATCAACATCAGCTTGCTCCCCACAGGTTTTTTAAGGCTGCTAAATCCTCTTCCCATCATGAAGGCTGTAGTGGTCTGTAGTGTTCTTTCACATCTCAAATGCTGTCATGCAAATATTTGAAAATAAAAACCATTTTGTCTTTACTACACCCCTTTCCTTCCCTTATCAGTAACAGAAGGAATCATAGTGAACACAGCCTGTCCTTGTGCAATAGTTTCATTATGCCCATATTAAGGTAAAAGAAATCAGGCTAAAATTGCTTGTTAAATCAGCAGTTCAAACTGTAGAGGCAAGACACCTTGGATTACAGATCCATGGATTTGGTGGACTAAATGCTGGAATAATGCTGAAGAAAATGCTGTCTTGTATTTTCAGGATTTATTCAGGATTTCCTGAGAAGTTAATGGAGAACTAGCAGACGCATTAATGCTATGTTCATTAACAGTCCTCACAGATGAACTTCTTTACTACATATTTTCCAGGACATGGCCTCATTCTGAGTTAAAGTCTCCAGACCCACAGATTGGAAAGTATCATCACTGTGATCAGAAGGGCATGAGCACGTTTATCATCTGGCCTGTCACTGCTGGGAGCAATGTTTGTGTGTGTGTGTGTTTGCTCAGGCAAGGATAGCTGTAGTTTTTCTGCTATCCTACTTGAATGTGAAATGGCAAGAAATCCAGAATATCCCAAGTCTCTCAGGGAATCAGCAGTTGGAATTAGGGCACTGCAAAGAAAGCTCAGGTCTTGAAAGTTCCTTTTCTCAAAGCTACTGAGCTCAACTAAACACGAAAAAAAAGGAATCTTGGAGATGATGCTGTCTACATATGCCACAAACAGATGTAGAGTTGGATCTTGTCCACATAGCATGAACATTTAAAACTCAGTAGAAGCAAGATATGCAAACATTGAGGCAAACTTTGTGTATTCACTCATATATTGACTTATAAAACTCAAACTGATGGGTCATAAAAATATTTGAAGATGTTTTCATGAAAATTTCACTTAGATTGCAGCCTTAGTTATTTTAGCAGCTTATTCCCTCAATAGGCTGCATATATTAAGCAATCTTTTCCTATTACAAGTTGTAGAATGATATTCCCCAGTTCTAGAAGATCTAAGGCAGTTATACAGTGCTGTGTAAGAAGACTTCACAATTACTCCTCAGTGGAGCATTCTGCAAGAAGAAAAGAAGTGCTTGGTGCACTCTCTTTCCATGGAAACAAAATGGGATGGCCTAGCCAAAACTTGCCACTGGGCACCATTGGACAGCCCACACTGTGCTGTGCAAAGGGCTCTGCTTGCTGCCAGGGGCCAGGCTGAACCTCACCGTTCATTTTGTGCCCTTTACTGCAACTTCTCATGTCAGACAAAGGCTTGTGAAGAAAGGAGAACCCCAGCAACAGGTAGCCAAAGGCCAGCTGGCAGTGGCCTCGGGAGGTCAGCAAGGCTCTGGGTACTGGCAGCTCCTTCCCTGTGCTTGGAATGGCCACTTGTTGCGGGGATTGCCAGCCCTGCTGTGGAGGCAGTGCCTCCAGCAGCAGCATGTGGCTGACCCTACCTTCCAGGTCCCCTCATGGGGATTGCAGGTGGGTGTCACTCTCCTTCTTGAGCTTAAGGGTCACAGTTTTACACGCTGGCCCTGTCAGTGCAATCAGACATCCTACTGGTTCAGAAACTTCCTGTAAAAGCACAACAGTTCCCCAAATGTACCTCTGACTTATATAAAAATCTGAAACGAAGCCTCTACCACCTAAATGCCAGCAGCATCCTATCACTAGATACGATCCAGACTATTCCTGCAATTAATGAACTGGGAAAATTACAGGTAAAAGAAAAACGGCTGTGTGAAAAAGACCTTGAAAGGCATGAAACAGACAATGACTTTTTTCTACTTTTTATTTCTCTTTTCCTCCCTTCCATCACTCCAATTTTATGCGTAATTGTTTGGTCAGTTTGTTCTTCCCTGAAACTTTTACTGAAATGGATTAGGTAAACCATACTCTGAAACAGATTGAAAATGGAAAATATGTAAATATATAGCATATAACTTATAAAATTGTATATAGATATGTGTGGGTGGGTGCTGGAATAAAAAAAAGCTACTGTTACTTGCTGGTAGAACAACATATCAACAACTGTTAGAGCTGACTTGAAGGTTAAATATTAGGAAGGAATCCAATTTCTCTTGTCTATTCAGCTCAGCGGTGTGTTAGATTGCGGTTGGAGTGTGCTTATGGAGTGTGGGATATGAAGTAGGCTAATCAATCCCTGCTGCTTCATTCTCAGGTTCTTCTTATATCAGGTCCCTGCCCTCAGGCAGCCTTCAGCTTTCCAAAAGCCAATTCCATACAAATAAAAATTGCGACCCGCAGCTAGAGGGTGAAGCTGAGTTTCCCCCTCGTGATTAATCTCTTCTTGGGTGGCTTTCAGAAAAAAAAAAAAATAAATAAAAAAAAAAAGGAAAGAAAAGAAAGAAAAAAAAAACCCATGTATGCTGCAGCCCTGTGAAAGAGTTTTCCTATTGAATGAGCCCAGTGCTCTGGAGCCAGCTTATCAAATGAAAGAATTCATTTTTTTTTAAACGGTGCCTCGTGTTGACATTGAGAAAATGAGCTATCAAACACTATGATTAAACTTCAGCTGCCATAATTGTCGTCCAAACAACTGCATGGTGGAACTGAAAGGCATTTTTTTTTAAACCAGCTCTATATGGTTCACCAGTAATACTCAGTTTAAAAGGTTGTTGCTGCTAGCAAGAGAAACAAGGCTTGAAATTAACTTTTTTCAATCCATAGACAAAATTAAACATACGTATTTGAGTCACACAAACAACAGGTAAATCAGATGTGCTTTAAACTTCATTTTAGTCATTTTATCTGCCAAGAGATAGCTCTGGGGTATTAAAACATCTGAGCATTTTCTCGTTTCACTGCATCTGACTGGATGGATCCTGCCTTTTATTTTTAGAGAAACAGACTGACAGGCGGGCAGACAAACAGAAGTACAAGGAAAGGTGGCTTAAATACTCCATTTGGTGCAACTGGGGGTGGAGGGAGGGCAATGTACAGATTTGTAGAGTATTTTCTCACCAACTGGAGTTGGAGATTTGATATGAGCAGGGGACAATCTCAAATGCAGTGGTCAAACTGCATGCAATGACTCTTCATTCACCTTTGTCACCCTGACCAGCACATTCCCTCAGACAAGGCTTGTAGAGCTACTAAGTGTATTTTGTGTCAATTCACAGCCATCTCTTGACATACCTTCTCAAGAGACCGGCTCAGTGAGAAGGCAAGGGAAGTCCTCCAGGAAGGGTGGTCAGAGGCACAGCATCTCAGGAACACTCACCCCAGTGACAGCACCCTTCCGGCCAAACGTTAACGCTTTGGGAAATGAGCTGCTGCACAACTAATACTCTGCTTAAGGTTGCTAAAGAAATTCAAACAACAGGACAGATAACAGAGCAGTGAAGAGGAAAGGAGTCATGACAGGCGATAACCAAGGGCCAGGCTAGGAGAGCACAAGCTGTTGCAATGGGAAAACATTCTGAGCACTGCCACCACCAGGTGCTTGCCCCTTGTCTTGCTGCTACCACTCCTGCCCTGCACCAGTCCATGTCCATCCTGCTATCAGATTAACCTTACGCTGGGCTTTGAACCTAAATTCTTATTCTATTTCCCCCCACACACACACTGTTTCCACCTTAATTTACCAACTTGAGCAGGTTTGTTGGTTTTTTTTGTTTGGTTTTTTTTGCAAAGTGAATTACATAACCTGCCTGTCTTCCTGCTTCCTGAACATATGGAAATAACATCCTGAAATAACAATAACATTTTCAGCGTATTTCAGTTCTCTCACACTCCAAGCTTGGCTTTCATCTTTCTGAGAGGAAAGCTGACAGTGTTCAGGGCTTGTTCAGGACACTCAGAGGTGGACTGGACGGATTCCACCATTTGGGCCGAACTCTGAAGGAACTGTGAGGAGCACGAGGGCTGGGACATAGATAAGAGCTGGGAGCAGAGCTGGAGAGGGAGGGATAGGTTCCAGAAAAACAAGTTTCACAACAGATTGGATGCTGCTTATGAAAAATAACACAGGTCTGCAGATCTGGGGAATGGTATTTACTCAACAAAAAATACAGAAAAAAAAAAAAAAAGCCCTGACAAAAACAACCCGTATTTGCACATGTAAAACTACAAAAACCTAAGTCTCTCAAATTTGCTATTTCCATCACACACTCAACACTTATTTAACAACCTAGCTATAGGATTGTTCCCACCTGCTGGACTGCAGACACTAAGTTATTATTGTAGGGTTGCTTATGCATGCTGAGCCACATTCAGACGTTTGCTATTTGTAGGGTCACTCAGACATGCTGGCTGGATCATGACTATTTTCAAGCATCCTGAGCTGCTGCAAATTATTCATTTATCAGAAGCAACAGCAAAGATATTTGTGTGAGAAAGTAAGATATGAAAAATGTACTCTAAGCCAAATTTTGGGCCAAGCTGCAAAAGCACTGGGCAACATAGTATTCATTCATCACAAGCTTTGCAATATGACGATGGCAAAGTGATAATCAATTAAGAAAACGGAGTCTGACAATGCAATACTCTTAGCTTAAGGAAACCAAATAAAATATCACCACTTGTTCAAAAAGCTTATTTTGAAATCCCTGTGTAAATAGGAGGTATATCACACAATCATCCAGCTAGTTTTTGGGTGAACTGTATGATACATTTGCTGCTGTGCAGAAAACAAAATTTGTTTTTTTATGATGAGTCTTTCATAAAAGGCCCTGGAGTTCTCTCTTTGTCTTTTCCATTTGAAATGCCTTGATTTAAAGACTCCAGCTTTATTATTTTTGAAATAAACTCAATACATACAAAGAGATGAGCCTAACATGCTCACCTTTGGGAAAGGACACGGTTTTGAACTTATTTTCAGGAACTCTTACTGAGCACCATTAAGTGAAGTCCAGATAGTACTGCAGTTGTGTTGAATACCATGGCCACACACTTGCAGGCTGTCGTGCCTTTAGGCTGCTCTTTTGGTTAGAAGGAAAATCTGAGTTTGGACTAACTGGTGAGGAAGAAAGGAATCTGCTCTGCATTTGGAAACTGCTGCTGAGGACATCAGACCACCAGGCTTCTCTCTGGGTGACAGCAAAAGCTGGGTTTTAACTTGCACGCCTTGTGCTAAAGTGGTGATAAAACCATGACAAACTGACAAAAGCAGGTCAATTCACAGCTTAGGCTGACACCACTTTTGCAGCATGTGTTGGTTGATTACCAGTCAAATTTCAGGTATAGGAGTAGAAGACAAAGGTAGCACAGCCAGATCAGGCAGTCACAGCTCCCCTAGGGAACCCAGCACAACTCCCTCTTCTGGCCTGATTTTCAGCAGCCCTTGCTGTGTAAGTACACAGGTGAAGACCATGGAGTACTCCAAACTGGACATCTTACTGACCCCCAAAGCAGACTTAAGCGTGAGCCTGCTGAGGAAACCCTGGGCAGACTGTTTGTGGCAGGACCCCAGGAGCAGGTTTCTGGGATGCCTGCACTGGTTTTACCAAGGGCTACTGGCACATTTCTATGTGCAGCAGTGCTTGAGGGTCTCCACTACATGGGGCGTCTTTACCCCATCACTCCCTGTCACTGACATAGTCCTGGACAAGAGCTACACATTACCACACAACATCTCTGCTGTTAAGTACATTCATCCATTGATGACTCTTTACTCAGTGTCCAAACTTTAGTTAAATTAATCTTTTATGGTAAAAAACATAGCTAACCATATGTTGCTGCATAGGAATGGCTGTGATTGACAGCCTTTCTAAAAACACAAACCCATGACTCAGTTCACATGACACAATTTTTGAAAGGCAAAATGAAAACTGCCTGTCAAATAACTTCAGAGAAGGAGAGGAAAAATAATACACAGAATAGGAGTAAAATGAATGTATGGTGACAATAATGAAAAGATGGCAGTTGTAAATACCCAAAAGGTTATTTACAGGAAAAACTCACCCATACGAAAGCTTTCGGTCTGCTGGGAACCATTGAGGCAAATCCCCACCAAGGAGCAATCACCAAGAGATGCTGCCTTAGTGGTGGTCAGCCCTTAAATGAGGTCTAGAGGAGGTGGAGTCAAGCTCCACACCTTCTGGGAGCACAGCTAAATTACTCTCACCTGTGCTCCCACAGCTGACCCAACACTTGCCTCTGATTAATCAGAGGTTCAGGCTGTGATTACCAACTTCCCATACAATGAACAAGCAAAAAAATTTGCTAAGCCCCCAGATATTGTCACATTTCCTTTTACAGGTTGTTCAGAGGAAAGAAAGAGACTACATCCTCAAATTTTTAATTAACAATGTTGTTGTATAAACATTTTAACCTTTGCATGTAACTTTGTTTGCCCTACAAGTGTCATACAACCTACAGAAAAAGTGATCATATTCATAAAGTATTTTATTCCTTTTATAACGTTGCACAACCACAGCCAACCACTTGTCCTTGCCTTAGGAGCTTCTCCTCCTCAAAACCTTAGGAGTAGGGGTTGGATTTCAATATTCGAGACTGGTTTTAAATCTCTGAGTCCAGCCCATGATTTGTGAGCATAACAACACATAGATTTATTTTCCAATTGGGAAACAAGTCTCACATTATGGCTGTTGCTGTAAAGTAATAACAAGCAAACCCAAGGAGTACTTTGCCTTTTTAAGAGAAAGATAAAATGGAAGTAAGACAACTCCTCTCGAGTAAACAATGACTAAACACCTAGAAGCTTCTTTTGGACAAGCCCAAGTCAAAGTTCAGAAAATCAGCTTGCTTCATTCAAGGACCAAGAAGTACTTACTCCTTCCCTGACACATCCATTAACTCAATCACCAAAACTCTTTCTTTCACAGTTAACAGCAATCTGGTACTGGTGGTGATAGGAAATAAACCCTTGCTTGGTTTAACGTGATTTCTATACCAAATATCTCCACTGAAAGCAACAATTGTAAGATAAATGGTTAACTCATTCTTCCCCAGACTTTCAGTGGTGCTGAAATAAAATTTATCTTATGACAAAGATAATCTGCACTTCTATCAGTTTCATGAAAGCCAAAGCAAGTTGAGTCACAGTCCTAGAAGGAGAGTTCTAGTTAGTCACAATGTACTTAAAATAGATGGAAAGTTCTCAGAAAGTCAGTTCAGGCTGTTTGCCATCATCAGGGACTTCTGGTGCACCAATGGCTGGGTAGGCAATGCATAACCAACAGGTGCATCCTTCCCATGAAAGTAGCAATGGAGACATCAAGAGCCTGACATACTATTGATTCAGTGACATTTACTCTCCAAGTTCTGGGGATGAATTGTGATTACAAATAGTCCCTTCCATCCTACTCAGTAGTTAAAAATGTAAGATGAGCCTTTTTTTTTCAACTTATAGTTGAACAAATAACTGAAACGGAGGAGACTGCTAAAGACACAGATCCAAGTGCTCTGCAGTTGCAGCTCAGAATTCACCTGTTTACACAGGCTGCTGTGAGGGCCTCTATGAGAGCTTCTCCACTAGCCTATGAGCCATTCATATTAACTGCAGGTTAACTGCAGGTGGTAGCATCACCAGCAGTTGTCTGCTTGACACTCCCCTGTGATTGCAGGTGCTCCTACTTCTGCCAGCTCTCTCCAATTTGGGCTGAAAGTAGTACACTGGCTACATGCCACCATGTTGAAAGTGTCACCGAAACCAAGTGCCGTTTCCAAGGATGAAATTAGTTAAAAAATACACTGCTATGTCTTTGCTCAGTGCACACTCACACACACATATATATACACATATATGTAACAGCTTACGTTTCACACTGTGGTTTCTACTTTTATCAGTGCTATACTCTTTCCATTAGAGAATTTTTGAAATTTAGCAGGAGAAAAGGAGGGGCCATCCCACTGTTCAAACTGTAGTTTTGTTGTCCATTGAAGAGGATCATATATCGACCTGCTCCTTATCAGTTCTCCTCACACTGGAAGGAGGCTGTGCCTTATCTTTCCAGTTGGACTGGGTTCCCTCTTATTTGATCACTGGAGAGAAACTTAAACATGGCCAAGGGGTTGGACCAAGAACATCTCCTGGCCCAGGTTTATCAAGGACTGTGCAGTGAGGCACACCTTACCAGGAACAGGGTGTCAAGTTATGGATCTTAGTGAATTATTCATCACCAATGATTCATTGAGCTCTGCTAATCAAAAGAAATGACAGTACGGCCATAATAAGATCCTTATGTGCCATGTGATTGCTTGCATTATTATTTGGGAGTGTTCCCCAAGCTTTGCCAAAGTGTTCTATGTTTTGAAGTTTTCTATATGTTTGATTTCATCCTCAACAGGAAAGGGTAAAAAGAGAGAGTCTACTAACACAGATTTTATTATAAATCATTATTCTATAAAGTAAATGCAGAGATTATAGAGACAATGATTGCCCTGTGATTCTACCTGGAGAATTACATTCAAGGCCCATCAGCCTGTTCATCAGGACTGCTTTTAACCTCTTTCTTTGGACCACCCAGCAGAGTAGTTGTTTCAAGCCCAGAGGAAGGTAGGCAGACACGTACCCCACTGGCAACTAAAACAATCTGATCACCTTTTTATTTTGAGCCAGACTGTCCATGCTGTGAATTGACATAGCTTCACTGATGAATAGTTTTAAGCAGATCTGAAAACAAAAATTCCTGCCCCTTCGCTCCAGTAAGGCTATGCTTACATCCACTGAGGATGTGGCTATTTGCTTTTGAGCAAGCACACATGAAGCATTATTTCCTGGGAATAATTCCCTTCTATATGGGGCCTTTGAAAACAAAACAACACTACCAAAAGCTCAGAAGGCAGAAGAAAAGAAAGAAGGGTTGAAGAAAAAAATGACTTAATTTAGAGATATTAGAGATATACAGAGGGATAAAAGAAAACTTCAAAAAGGCTTG
This sequence comes from Excalfactoria chinensis, assembly GCF_039878825.1. NCBI lineage: Eukaryota > Metazoa > Chordata > Aves > Galliformes > Phasianidae > Excalfactoria > Excalfactoria chinensis. Next base: position 38,433,411 of record NC_092829.1, on the reverse strand, counting down.
ACTAGAATTTAAGATAAATACATTAATTAAGATATAGGTAACACAGTAATCTAAAATTTCCTGGATACTTAATGAGTTAGGAGCCGCTAAAGCTGCCCTGAGCATGGGAGACATAATCAGGATCAGAACTGACACATAGCTCAAAATCATTTCAATTATCTCTTTCACTTACGTTAGCCAGAAAAACAGTAAACAGTCAGTGGGTTATGAGAAGCAGTTAGGCAATGTCAATGAGCAAAAGACAAAGGCTAGGTCATACAGTATGCTGAGAAGAGAGCTTGACCTTTGGAACTGAAAAATAGGCATTTTAAGCTGCAGTGGAATGCACCAGAATGGCCTTTCTCAACTTAAATGCACAAAAGGTCAAGAGGAGGTCGTATTTGGCTTGGGGTTCACCAGCACAGAGCATATCCCAACCATTCCTTTATTTATTCTCTCTCTTTTTTTTTTTTTTTTTCTTTCTTTTTTTAAGGAGGGTTTCAAACCTCCCTGGCACAGCATAAACACTCCTTCTCCAGGGCCAGATTTTCAGTCGGTGTAGAACAGAGTAACAGCACTGCCATAGGGAACCTCTGCCAATTCTACCGTTGCAGAATCTGGCCATCCTGTTCACATTTGACTAAAACACGGGACTGGCAATTCTGAAACTTTTCTTGAAGCATAATGCTTCCAACAATCATGATGCATGTTAACATCTGAGACTTTGACATTTAAATTCTCGGGTTGTCTTTGAAAGGCATGGCAGGAGGTATCCTCCAGAAGAACCAAGCAGAAAGCAAATACTGCAGCAATCTATTTTACTGCTTCCCTGTGTGTTTGCCCTTCAATAATACTTCTATGTCTTTTTCAGTATTTCCCACAATTCTTTTTAGACGGGGAAGAACTTTTCCCCTATAAATTGCTTTGAAATTGGAGAGAGACAAAAGGGCCACTACCAAATGACATTGCCACATTAACACCACGAGAACAGAGCCAGCAGCCTGCAGCAGGATTGCACATCCACAACAGGGCACCATTGTGGCTCTCAAACCTACCTGAATAACTACACAGAAACTAGACAAGTACAGGCAATCATTCAAAGTCATAACAGGGGACATCTTAATGATACAAATACCTATGGTTACTTGGGGTATTAATTACCCTCCTTTCTGAGAGAAAGGATGAAATCTAATCTGACACTGCTGTTCAGCAGCCACTTTCAAAGGATCACAACACGGCTGTCCTGCTGCCTGAACCCAGGTATCTCACATCTGAGCTTCTCAGTATACTAAAGGTATTTTTAAGGTTCTGGTGAAGAAAACATGAGTCTTTTTAATAATAGACTGTCTGTTTGAAAAAATAAAATACTATGAAACTTCTGCTGACCTGGATAATTATTTTTGCCCTAAAATGGATAATAAATAAGAGTTTTTCATGCTTTTCCTTTCCGAAGTTTCAGACTATGCTATTCAACAATTTTCAGAGACTCTTGGGAAAAAGAGCTGACCCCAGGTGGCATTGGTTTTCATATTTGACATTTCTTAGTCTTTATCCAGTTTCACTTCTGGCCCTCAGCATGCGGGAGAATCAACACAAGACAGTCAATATTTCTCCATATTCATAGCCACTTCCAAGGAAAGGAATCTCATTTTGTTGGTTTTTATTTTATGTTATTTGTCTGTAATATGCTTACTATTAAATGAACATTTTCGACACAGATTCCAAATTATTCATTCACTGGAAAGATTAACTCTGATTAACAAATTCATGCTAAACAACTGTGTTTAATTGGATTTTTGTTAAGTAGCTAAATGTGAACGCCTCGCTCAGTTCTGTGTGCAAAACAAAACAAAACAAAAAAGTAATTTTAAAAGATTTAATGGGGAACAAACTCCATGCTGCTGACCTACCTTCACTGGTGATGTACCCTTCTTCCCTGCATTTCCCTGCTGCAAAGCTCCCATAATCTAGTCTTAATAATGGTTAAAGTTAACTGTCTAATCAAACTAATTAGCACCGGTGAACGGAGACATAATCATAATAGAAAGCAAATGCCAGTTTTACAAAATGAAAACGCCATATGTGCAGTAATTAGTGAACCACAGGCACTTTTTATAAATCATATTTATTAGTTCGTAAACAAATCAAATCCTAAATGAAATGAAAGTTACCGTTAACAAACACCGATGAATAAACAGATACAATGAGTAGTCTTCTGCTGGGTGCACTGAGCAAGGGGTTGTGTAACGTTAACCACTGCCTTCTGAAAGTACCCTTACAGGTGGTCAAGGGTTCTTCCTGTGTATGTCTGTGTCATCTTCTTTAAGTCACAGCATGGGTATATTAGCATATCTAGGGAAGCTGTAGCTTGATCATATGTGCTGCGCTTGTCTGCAGACCAGATGGCCATAAATTAGGATATTCAGGTTACGTCCACAATGAAAAATGTACTACTAAGTACCCTAATGGTGTTCTGCAGCAGACCAGGATTCACCAGAAACTTAACCTGGATTTTGTCGCCTCCCATAAATGGTAATACAGTGTGAAATACATTTAATGGCAACCCGTCCTACATCCCTGCAAAAAATAAAAATAAAAAAAAATGCCAAAATGCACAAACTCTGCTTGCCTTTAAAACCCAAATCTTTCTCTTTTCACTGTTGGTGATCAGATCATTTCTTAAAGGCAATTATTTAAATAAATAAGAATAAGTGATTTGTAATGAGAACGCTTTTTCATGCTATAAATTCTCCTAAAAACTCAGCTTAAAGGAGTTTCAACTGCACACCGATCACTTCTTTCTCAGTAAGCAGCTCAGCATCTCATTGATAAAACCTGGCCAGCAGAGGCACGCTTTTAGCTGGCCTCAGACTGAACACACAAAGGGCTGTCTTACACCTCAGACACACAGCTTAAATATACAGCACTGGAGAGACACACAGCCCAAATATAACTTACCGCAGGCTCAGGCTGAAAAATCAGACTCAGTACTCACAGGAAGACTTAGTTAAAATTAAAAAGGTTTGTAACAGCACATATCATTACATATTTGATCAGAGATCTGTTAGCTTCCCTCTCCCCACAGGAAACACTGGCAGCTGAAAAATGATGAATAGAGATATTTCTGGAGGTACAAAACCAACTGCATTCCTCTAGCAATTTAAACAGTCTATAGGCTGAGACCTCTTCTTTACATTAAGTGCTCTTGGATTTAATACATCCTGGTTCTTTCCCAGTTTCCGGGCAGAGACCAGCTTTCCTTTCTTCATTTTTGCTCAAAACTGCAGAACTTGGACTACAGGGTTCTTGAACCCCACTGCTCTTGACAAAATGAAGCTTTCCACTTTTACAGCTTCTGGAGACCAGATTTGATAATGAATTTTCCTATGTCTGCAGATATTCAGATTTGAGTCTTATTCGCACCCTCCTTTCTGAGCCAACTGTAGGATGTAGGGAAGCATGGTTTGTGAATGGCCTGCACACATTTGCTCTATGAGGTCCTGGCTCAGTATGTGCCCAAATCCCTACCTTTTGAGCTGAGAGCACAGCATAAACTTGGGAAGCAGAAGTACCTACAAACCAACTCTTCTGCGAGTGGCAAGTCATACTGTTCCCTCTGGTGTTCATTCTGAAAACATTAATTAGAGCGCTTATTTAATGTGACTCTCCTGTAGTATGTACACGAATAGCTCCAACTAATCTCACCCCGCCCCAGCAGTTCCAATGTACGCTGTAACAATGTCTGAAACATTAACAGTGAATTAATTGTAATTGTGCAGTGGCGCCTGGCCACTTTGCTTTCTGTCTAGTTTATCTTTATTTTAGACTAAAGAAAACAACAATGAAAGAACAAACACGCAATAAAATCTGTGCAAGAGATAGAAAGCAGAGTATCCCCATCTTGGTTCCCCTCTTGGCTATAGCCCCGTCTGGGCGGGTTGTGCTTTTTACATTTAAAGTGCAACACAGAGAAAACAGACCCAAAGCTGCAAGCATGCTGTGCATTTAAATTTGATCCGGTTTTTGTTTGTTTATTTTCCTGTACTTCTTTGGATTGGACAGGAAGCATAAGCATTGCAATACAAAAACAAAGGCCATTTTCTCATTGTATATTTGGCCTGGCAAAGATTAAGAGGTAATACCAATATTGTGAAAAAGCCTGAGCAGGCAAGTTTCTTTTTTTCCCCAGCATAAATGAAATGGATCCACACAGTCATCCAAATACTTGTGGATTTTCCAAAACAGAGCATTACAAACCACACATGGTCCAAGAGAGCCACTCTGACTCCATAGAAATCACAGAATTGACTTAAAAATGGTTACATTTAAAAATAACAATGGCACAACAGTTGCCTTCCCTTATTTTTGGCCATTTGATCTCCTTGGGCTCTCTTATTTATTACATTACCGTATGAAAAGTCTTGTTTCCATGACCTGCAGGCTTTTCCCCAGCCTTCCTCACAGGTCCTGGCATAACACAACAGGAGGCTCATCACTCATGCCTGTGAGGCATGCCAAAGCCACCTGAGATAGCCAAACGGGTCTCACACTTGTCTCTCTAGGATGGGAGAAACACATCACATCACTAGGAGCTAAGGCTAGTCCTGACTTCATTGGAAGGACACAATTTATAACAGGCTTCCCAGGGTAGTGGTGAAGTCACCATCCCTAGAGGTGTTCAAGAAAAGAGTAGATGTGGCACCAAGGTTAGTGGGTTAGTGGGCATGGTGATGGTGGGTTAATGGTTGTACTAGATGATGGTCTTACTGGTCTTCTCCAACTTTAATGATTCTGTGATGACTTTATGATGATTCTAAATCCTGTTCTCTTTAAAAAGGCATGCTGAATGTTTGTCAAGGAGCAAAGGTAATAGGAGGGAGAGGGAGAAAATATTATGATACGTCAGGGAGCTGGAGGTAAGGGAAACCTTTGTGGTGAAGCAAAGATGAGTCACTCTCAAGCATCCACAGGTTTAAGCTGCACCAAGTGCACAAATGCTACCAACTTTCTATTTCGCTGTTTCTGGACAGCAACTTCAGCCTTATGACCACACAGAAGGTATGAAGCAACCTGAACTCCCACTGGGACTGCCAGTCCAGCAAAACAGATGGGATGCTGCCTGTGCCCCAGCACTCACTAGGCCTGATGGGGACTTGAGGTCCGTCAGTGCTCATAGGACTGGAGCAGAGATATACCTAACTGCAGCCAGGCGAGCAGCTGCAAGAGGCAGTGAGAGACCCCCGTGGATTTAACTAGCCATTAACTGTTTAACTGACTGCCTACATGGGGTTTATGGCTGCTTAGCATTAAAGTTGGTAGATATCAGTGATTTGACCCCAGAGTTGTAAACAGCAAGACAGAACTTTAATTTGCGTATTCTTTGAAGACTGGTCTTTTAGTGTTCTAATAAAGCAAGATTCTAATCTACACAGGATAAATTGCAGCATGTTTTAAATAACTATACTATGTGGTTAAACACTCATTAATGTAGGAGGAAAAAGACCAGAAAGATTAGTTCATACTAAATATTTCTCTTAAATGATGTTGTTTTCCCCTCCTAATTTGGTTTCCTTACAACAAACTTTGCCTTCACAATTATTCCCTTGATTACTGTAACGGTGCCAATGTAATTTAGTATTTGGGGCTGGTATGCAGAGCCTGGCAAAAACCTGACTACAGCAAGTTTCACTGCAGATTGGAGATTCAGTTTACTGCACAGAAAGCAGTTTTCTATATGAAAACTGTTAAAGTATATGAAGAGTAATTAAAAGCATCAATTAAGAATGCGAAATACAAATAATTTCATATTAGCCAGAAAACTTATTCTGACATACTAAAATGGGTGCTTAAAAGAAATGGAGATGTGGGCTGCCACTGCTTCAGAGCTTCAAAACACAGCCAAGTGGTGTCTGAATGTACCATATGATGCAGTATTTATAGGAAAATAATTTATCCTTACAATTTAAATTAGTCTAATACAGTGTCACTAGCTGCATCTCTATGAAGATACCCAGAAGTGCCATTGCTGCAATGACAGTTAAACTTCACTCTGAGAGCAGACTTGTGTCTTCGCATGTGGGAAAGACACAACTGAATACACTCCACACTCCACCTCACTCGTGCCAGGAAAAAAGGGCAACAGCTCTAACGTTGCCCCCTTACTTTGTCACATTTTGCTGAAAATATTCATTTTCACTGGGAAATATTAACTGTGTATCTGATATTTCATCTTAATCTGTGAAAACTGTGAAGTCACTAAAGGGTTCAATGGCAGCAATCTTCTGTTTTACTTAGCCATGTAACTTTTCCTATTGAGATTCAGTGGAAAGAACTCACTGCTTCTGCAGAGCTTTAGCCAAAGAACCACAGAGACACTTCACACCCTCTGGCAGAGTACAGCAAAGCAGGCAGCTATCTGCCATCTCACAAACAATTGCTCAGAATATTATTTCAGTCTAACTAACCCTGCTGTTGAGCAAGGTTACTTGAGAGGTTACTGCTGTTGGTCTCTACAACCTGATGCTGCTGGTCAAGATGTTTTCTGCTTATCAGGTTGCTGGCACTGACACACAGTCCCAGGGGAGAGGATGCACAAAAGAAAATTCTGGACCAGTTCATGCCAAAATGAGAATAATCTCTCTTAGCATGTGTGCACACAAACACACGTGCGGTACTGAAAGAAAGAGAGGGAGCTGCTGATGGAAAAATCACGACACCACTTGCCTGCTGGCACTCACGCTTTGCTAAGGTTCTGCTCAACAAAATGAGTACTCTTCTGCTTGTCTCACTTTAACTTCACAAAAACAAAGAACTGTTTATGGAGATGAAGCAGAGCAACTTTTTTGCATAACACCCTCCCTCTGAACTGAAAGGCAAAATGGCAGCAGCCTGAAATAGAACGAATCAAAACAAAACAGAACTGAAGGATTGGCCCTGAAATGTAGGGCATCACAGCCATTGCATAGTGTATGGATTTATTATCAACCCATAAAGGAAAAGGAGCTATGAAACTTTCCCTGAAGTTGATGTTACTCAGAACAGCCTTCTGGGGCTATGTGAAACAAGAAGATAATGGAGAAGGATACGTATACAAAATGTTCACTCATGTTGATGAGAGAAAACAAACATTTGCGAATGTGCACCTCACCTACTGATGTTTAATACCGCAGGAGAAAGGTAGAAGCTATGTCTTGCTTTTCAATGCTAATGGACATCTTTTCAAGAGCAAGGTCCTGTGACTGGATGATGGCAGCCTGTCTCAAGAAGTGCTTAAGAACAGACAGAGTTTCAAAAGGCAGATGATTCCTCAGATCCTGTCAGAAAGACAGCCCCACATCTCCTCTCCATGTGCCCTCTACCCACAATCAGCTCAGAAGCTCAGGGCCCCTTACCTGGGAGTGTGACTTCTCAAATGCCAGACACAAACACAAGAAACAGGAGCAAGCAGCTGGTATGCATTCATTAGTGACATGCTGCATTCAAGAAGGGGCATGAAAAGAGGAATTAAGGGTGAGAAAGGCCTGAGAAAAGGTCTGTCTGCTTTGGCAATTCCCAGTGCAGCAGAAGTGAGGAGTACAGCTGACTCAGAAGCTTGCAACACAGGAAAGAAAGAAGGATATAAATGGCAGCTGCTTTCAAATTCCACATTTTCTGCATGTGTAAACATGGAGAATCAATTAAAGAACAGATCAGCAGTTGGCATGTCAGATATTATATTTTGGGCACCAAGGGATTTTGGGTCTTCACCAAACAGAAATCATATTCCATTGCATCTGGTCAGACCAATAATTATGGGTGTATTACAGCAAACATGCAGTTCAAATACACTGTAACACACCTCTTCATGGTTCACTTTCCCTCTGCACCTGCATGTACCTGCTCCTCATTTCTGACTACAAGATCATGCTCACAACATGCAGAGTTTGACTGTTTATAGGTCCTGCTGTAGTCGTAATGAAATGATGTTGAAAGAAAATGGAGCTACAAAAAGTGATGTTTTATACTGTAAGCTCATCAGGAGAATGATCCAGATTGTGAATCCCTATCCTAGCCTACTCTTCTTCAAGGTGTGCAGGCAGCAGGCAATGTTCTTACCTGTCTCTCTTGCAAATCACAATCAGGCCTATTCAGATATGTTTTAGAAACACAAATGTTGGGTCACATCAAGAACAACACTCATATCTCCCTTGTATTTTTAAGCAGGACATAATGGTAAATCTTCCAACTAGAGGAGTAATGTGTCAACCCACTCTGCCACCTAATCCCTAAGAGTCTCATTCCGATTGTACAAAAATAATTTAGGGACCTAACAGTTTAAAACTGTCTTTTCTGGTGCCTAAGTGCTTCATTTTAATAGATATTAGCTGCTAAAGATACTCATTTTAACAATGACATTTACAGCTTTAACCAGTCTATCATAGAGCACAAGTGCATCACTTAGCAGGATAGTACTGTTTAAAAAATAATCTACCTGCTTTAATGCATATTGAAGTATATTAGTTGATGTTGAATTAGGTCATTTTAACCCTTCAGCTTTTTTCAGGAGCGTGAATACATTTCAGAGCCATTTAGTTCAACATTGAAAGATTCTTCCACACAATCATAATATTCGCTTTTACTTCTCTTCTTCCATTTAAATTCCTTTCCATTAATTTCTTTCAATTAATTAAGCCTCATAACATCACTGCAAAGAGTTTATGAGCTACCATTCCCCAGTCTGAGATTGCAGGTCTCATCCATTTGAGATCAATGGGGTAGCGCTCACTAACTTAAAGCAGGCCATAGAACTAACCTATGGGTCACAGGAAAGATTCCCACCATCTTATAGGGGATTTGGACTGAGGCACAAGTAACCAAACCAAAGTCACACACTGCCATATGGCATCAAAAACCTTCTGAGAGATCCCAGAGATGCAGATTCCAATGTATCTGTGACCACAGCCCTGTCCTTCTTTTGACATAAAATCATGGGACAGCAGATGATGAAGAAAATGTCAACTGTCTGTATAAACATGCACTGGAAATCTAAGAAGCTGATTCTTCCTTTTTTTGCTAAAGGCAAAGAAACTGCCATGCTAGATCAAACAGCAAATTCAATTGACACAGTATCTCCTCTCATAGTGGCCAGCTCTTAGAAAAGAATATAAGAATTACATTGTGCTGTTTCAGCCACTCAAGACCAAAAATTTGAACACTTCCTCAGCCAGACCTTCTATCCAGACCATGTCCCTCTAAACAACACTGCGGGTTTTTTTCCGCTCTATCACTGTTCAAAATGAAGGGTTAGGAAATGAAACATGAATATGGCTCCCTGTGAGACAGAGCCTTGGCTCTCCACAGAGATTCTCAGCTAGCTTGCTCTGAGTTCAGCTGCTTGGCCCTACAGTATTCATGGCGACTGATGCTGTCTCTCCAGCAGCCACTCTTGGAAGGGATCAAGCTTCTGTGGGAGGCAGCTGCTCACCATTTCCCCCAAATTCTTGCAGGGAGGGGAGCTGTGCCCCCAGGCAGCAGGAACCAGTGCATGGGAGGCCCTGGGGGCCCCCAAGCTGGCAGTCAGCCTTGCACCTGCTGATGCAGGTGGCTGTGAGCTGCTGGCTGCCGGGATCCCACATAACCTCAAAGAAGCAGAGCTCATAGCCATTAGCAGGCACTGCTGGGCAGCTTTTGCCAGTTCTGTGTCTGTACGGGCCTGGCTGAAACAAGGATGAGGCAATGCAAAGGGCTGTGCATGCTATTCTATGCATCCCTTTGAGATGGGTGTTGAGAAAAACAGCACCCAGAACGTGGGCACACCACCAATTTAGGCAGGGGAAGCAACAGGCTTTTCTCTTCTGTATACTATTCTTTGCCTAATAATATATAAAATTATCTTTGCTTTCCCAGCAAGAAGTAGCTATTTTTAAAGAGCTAACAGCTATGACTTCACAATATTTCTTCTGAGCTGTAAAAATTCACTTGCCCTTGCTTGATCTTGCCCAGTTTTCTGTGCAGATATGGTTGGGAATCTTACTTTCTAGTGAACATTACCATTGCCATCGAATTTCTCTGCCATCTGAGTTATTTGGCAATGGGAAAGCCACCGTTACTAGGTAAGGGAACATCCTTCCACAGCTTCTTGTAGGTGATTTTATTTTTGCCTCTCTTGAATAACATTTATTGTACTATAAGCTCAGGTTCTACAGATTTAAATGGTGAAGGCATTCAGAGCTAGGAGAAAACAGCTGTCTGGATGGGGAGCATTCTTTGCAGATGTAATTTTTTTATGAAGGCATTTCTTTTAATATCACATCGTGTTTGAACTACCTTATGAGGAATGGAGAAGCAACAGCTATTTAAATACAGGTGTCTGGAAACTGTTAGATTAATAGTTAGAACCGGACTTCCATCACTCTGCCTAGCACAGAGAGTTTCTTCAGAGGTTATCATGCTTTTCCAGGAGAAGCAACAGAAAGCAAGCAAAACCACAGAGCACATCAGATATATTATTGCTTAGTAGCTAGAGGTTAATAAAGCCATCTTCCAGATACAGAATTAAAGAGAGATTAAAAAGTCATCTTCTTATTCTGAAGATGATATAAATATAACTCTGTGTGCAAAATTCAAGGTTTGACACAAGGGTACAACAACACAAGAAAAGATAAATTATCAGGTCCAGCTTAGGAAAGTTTCTTGCTATGGGAGTGCATGCTTCATTTTATCACTTGCTAAATTGTCTCTGCTTTTCTGAATACACGTAAATGTCTGACACAGCCTGCTGAATAAGAAGCTCTAATGCCATTTAAGTTCAGTGTACTAGGTCTAAGGCCATTTACGTGGAAGAAGACACCAGCATGTTTGCATATAGCAAAATACAGCTTTACAACCTACAGAAAAAAAAAAAACAAAAAACTGGTCTTCTGATAGTTTGCAATGAAGACAAAGAGAACTAAAGGTTACTTTTTCCCTCAATGGACCATGCAAAACTAAACAGGATATAGTCTCAGATTTCTACCAAAATGCTGAGAATAGCACCAGATAATGTACCTGCTGGTATTCACAGAGTTGCAGCAAACTTAGAGCTCACAAAGGAGCTGACAACAGTCCACAGCAGATGTCTCTACAGTTCTGCTGAAGGAGCAGCATGGACTTAGGGGCCAGGCATTTTGCCCCTCTAGCCAGCAGGATCTCAGTCTCACTTGAAGTGATTTGAAGGCCATCACTATGCTGCATTTCTTCTCATCTCTTGTCTAAGTAAAGAGACAGAAGATTGGCCTTTTTTTTGAGCAACATATTTGGATGGTTCCTACCCAATGAGACCTCAAATGAACAATGTGAACAAAATCAATCCTCGCGATTCACCACAAGAAGCAAATAATGATTTAGCCTGTGACCTCACTTTCTCTCAGGACTTTTTGCCTGGGAAGCAGCAACCACACAGACACTGAGCTGAATTTGTGCATCTCACTCTTGTTAGGGCCAGTTTCTACCAAAAACACACCAAGCTATTTTCTGTTTGCTGTTCTCTGGAAGTGAGCCTGGGGCTGCCTTCCACCACAGCCCTTCAGCTCATGACCTTTTTGGCTCAGGGATGCTGTAGTAGACTTTCTGTGAGCAGAAGCCAGCATCAGTTAGGTATGTATAAATCTGTGGCTCAGATTTTCAAATTCCTCTACATTAGCATCCACAGTGCTGTCGATCTGTGTCCCTCCAGTTATGACACTGAGGTTGCTAATGTGGTCATTCCTGTAGAACTTATATCCGATTAGCTGAGAGAACAGATGTGCTGCTTCTAAAATTTGCATTACCCATTTCCACCTGTGAGAATAATACCATCAGCACGCCAATTACTCATGGAGATTTGAGTTTGAACTCCAGACCCAAATCTTTTTACAAGCAGCAAGTTTAACCAATCAGAGGTGTACTCTGCAAAAATGCAACTGAACTGGAGTTGCAGAAAACATCTGTCTCTGATGTGTGCCATTGTGATGCTTTATGTCAGTTTGCATCCGTCAGGCTTTCAGTTTAACTCTGTTTCAGGTCTTTTCTTACATGCATCAAAAGGTTTGTCATTTTGCTGTGATTTAGATAAAGGTAGGTTAGGCAATAAAATTTTGTGGGCTGCAAGCACTGAAGCAAACCTCAGCTTTTAGCTTTATGTTCCCAGATGCCTAAATTTCCAGTGGGTAGTGTGTCATATGTCTAAAGAAAATGAACGCTAATGAAATAGAAAGCAGTGAAAAGCTGCTATAATGGTAGAAAGTTGCTCAGCTAATAGAATAGATTCTGACAGAGCCAATTGATAGAGCTTTCCCATAACTCTAAAAAATAATTATTTAAATACTTATACGACCAGAGTGCAGAGACAAAGGTGGAAAGGGGAGGTCCATTTGTGAGGCTGCTGTTTAAGCAGCCTTCTGGAGGCTGCCAAAGGCACACTCGTGCTTGCTTTGTGGATTCCAGGGTAAAACTGTTGCTCTGCTCCCCCAGCTCAGAAGCCAGGCTGGTGCCTAGCCACACTCCCACATTACATCATGGAGAAAGTGATGGATCCAGAACTATGTTTCTTCAAGGGAAATCCTTCTTTCTCACTGGTTGGAAGGCAGAAGTCTACTTCAGCCCAAAATTGATATCACAGAGGAACTGACCTTTCAGAAAATTGATGGATCCCCTTTATCTTTTCTACTAAAATGTCAGATTCTTCTATTCCTAAACATTCCACCATGTGCAAGAGACACCGGGAGAAAAGCTTCACACTTGGCAAAGCTGAGACTGCATGAGAACCCTAGAGCCCATTCAGGTCAGTGGTAATGTTTCAGTTTCAGGCAGGGGGTGGCAAATGGGAGGGGAAACGGCAACAATTTTGCCAGTGCTTTTCCAAAGGATTTTTGAAAATTAAAAACAGCAATTTGACCCATTTTTCCAACTGCAACATACAAGAGCATGCAGATAAGAGAGAGTCAACTCTCCAACCAGCACCCTCCAGAGGACCGGCACCTCCAGCCAGTGGCTTTCGGAGGATGGCGTTTCATTACTGGATCCCATCCAGACCTCAACTCGAATCCAGCTGGCATATGTGAGGCCTTCAAGCTGACTAGCTGCTCCTTGGAGCATTAGCAATTCTTTCCTCTCCTGCCCTAGCTCTAAAGCCGAACATTGGCAGTGTGATGGACTATTTCATCCTGGTGTTTCACAATAGTGTTATAACACCCACATTTTCTGAGCAGTAACACACAGAGCTCCGTAAGATTCTGAGCCAAAGCTTTGCTTGAGTAGTTATTGATAAGGCCTTTCCCAAATGAGTCATGTCCTCCTGACCCCTGGGAGCAGGGAGCTCAGCCAAACTGCCCTGTCCTTCATCTTATTACAGCGCATGCCCGAAGCCCCTGCAATCACCAGCTCAGGCCCTTCCTGACTCTGTGTCCAGTTTCATTCTGGACAGACCCAGCAGCCCAGTGCCAAAGAGCAAATGCAGGTACTGCCCAGGCTGCCTGCAACTGTATCTGCCTTCTCACACTCTTCTCAAGCACTCATTTATGGCCAAGCAAATCTTATTTTCAGGGGAGAGATGTTTTACTTCATTGCTTGCGTACCTCCCCACCACCACCTTCAGTGGTGGATGCAGAGGGTTAGATAAACAAGAAAAAAACTGTACGGTGGGTCTGCAAATTGCTACAATCATTGCGTTCAAGGACAGCACCTCATACAACGAAGCAGGCAGTGATGGCCCATACCGCAGCTGTATGCATCAGACACAAATAAGGTCTTATTCTAGCAGAAAGAGACCCCTCAAATGCTTGATCTTTATTGCCTTAAAATGGTGGCACAGCACATCCTGCACACTGATAACTAGGATGACGGACTAGAGCTGAGATTCAGTTTCTGGTGATAATTGTCTAGTGCCAGCTGCCTTCTAGGTCAGCATCTGCCTTCACACTCAGAAACCAATTCACACAAACACTGGATTGCTCACCGGTGTTGAAGAAGCATTTTGTGAACTTTGAAAGTAAAGACAGAACTTCAGGGTTTCAGTCCATGTCCAAAATTTACGATGTTTTCTGTGCATCACACTGTAAGGGTGTGTAAGCCACCCTTAATGGAAAAGCTTTGGTGGCATTCTAGTTAGCTTTGATTTAAAGCTTAATTTAGGTCCTGAAAAGGGTTAGTGCATCTTTACAGCCATCTTGTAATTCTCCAAGAGTCCTGCCATGAAGTTAGCCAAGTCCACATTTCAACACGGCAGGGTCACTTTCAGATCAAAGAGGTACTCAGACAACTACCAAAATCCATGGAGAAGAGTCTTACACCTTGTCCAAAACCCCCACAAAAGCAGAGGCAGGCAATTCACGCTACTGCTCAGAGGAGACGTAATGAAAATAACACGTGTCATATACACAGACATATATATAGTCACTCATAATGTTAAATGAAAACTGAAATCTTAGGTTGAAAGTGGATCTAACTAAATATTTAAAACCGAATATTAAAGCTGAGAGAATAATTGGCAGCAAATAATTCACCTGGTGAATTTAGCTTCTTTTTCTGCTTGTGGAATGTCTGCATACAGATTGCCATTTCCTCAGATTTGATCATTACTTTAAATGAGTCTCAATTTTATAGTGCAATTCTTTCCCTGTATAGGTGGCTGGTGAAGAGTCTCCAGTGCTTTCCTGGCACATTATATCCAAAGTTTGCTCTGCAAGTGTTAGTGGGGAGCAGCTGCACACATAGCACAGCACTGCTCTGACCCACAGTTTGATGTGCACATTCTGTGTGAACATTTGAGCATTCCAGCTCAGCAGCACTTCATTTTTACAAGCACTTGCACTGGTGAAAATTGGCTGCTAAAGTATCAGGAGAGAGCAAATAGTAAGCAGAAAGTATCGCTGAAACACATTCCCTTTAAGTATTAGCAAATCCTCAACAATAAAACAAAGGGCCGAAGAAGGCTTTTCACCTCTCCTTAGTATAAGCACTTCCAACAATAGCTCCTCATTAACTAAAAGTAGACAATACAGTGCTCCTGAAATCAAAACCCCAAGTATTTCTGCAACTAGGATGGAGTAAGAACACATATCAGTACAGGCTGGGAGCCAACAGGACACAATGCAGCTCTGCAGAGAAGCAGCTGGGGGCCTGGTGGAGGACATGAACTCAGCCAACAGTGTCCTCTGCAGCCAAGGCAGCCAGCTGCATGCAGGGCAGCCAGCTGCACAATGGGCTGCACTTGCCAGGGCATTGTAGGTTGAGGGCAGTGATGGATCCCCTTCATTCAGCACTGACAAGACTGCTCCTGAAGCATGGTGGTCCATTCTGAGCTCCCCTGCACTGATAAGATACACAGTGGAGCAAGTACAGGAGTGGGCACTGATATGACTAGGCTGCTGGAAACCACAAACTATGTGGAACCGGGTTTTCTCAATCTACAGAAGAGGAAACAAAGGAGAGGTATCACTGCTGTCTGTTGCTACCTAATAAGAAGGTACAAGGGACATGCAGTGAGACTCTTGTAGGTGCACAATGATGAGGTGAGAGGTGATGGACACAAGTTCAAACTTGGGAAAATCTGGTGAGATATTAAGGAAAGATTTTTGCTCTAAGAGTAAACAGTACTGGTGTACAATGTGCAGACAAGCTGTGCAGTGTCTGTCCTGGGAGCTGAAAGCCTGACCAGACTCAGCCCTGAGCAGCCTGCTCCGACCAGATGTGCTCAGAGTTGGAGGAAGGACGGATGGCCTCTGGAGGTCCCTTCCAACCTACACATTTCTATGATTCCTTGATACTTTAACAAATATTTTTGCAGTGCTTGGAGCGAATGCAAAATATGTTTACATCCCTGATCTGTACTTCTGTAAGGAATGAAAGAGTTTTATAGTAATTTCTGCCTATGGAGAGATTTTGAATATTAGTAACCACCCTTCTAGAGCCGCATTAGCGGCCAGAGACCCTCTGGGTAAGATTCCCTGCAAGCACGGCTGACTTACAGCCACCCGAATTTACACCAGCCAAGAATTCCGCACTCGATCTTGAGACTGAATAAATGAATGCGTTTCACAGTTAACATAACCTCAGATACAGCACAGCTATTTTTAAAAGCTCCAAGAATTGCTGCCTTTCCAGGTGTTGCACCATGGTAGAGACCTAAATGCACCTTCTGTGATCTGCGGCTTGCAGAATTATTGTGTCTGATGCAGAATTATTAGGCACTGAAGTAAACTTCAGCTTTTAATGACTAAATGTCATGCAAGTGGATGCTGGACTTGAAAGCCAGCAGAAAAGCCCTAGGCTACTTCAGAATTCAGATTCAAATTATTCAGTTATCTGTACTCCTCCTAGATATCTATAAATATCTCCACTCCACGGGGTGCTCAAGCAATTTCTGATGGTTTACCAGTCTGAAGCCACCTCCTCAACTGTAGGTTAGAGTTGTAACTCCTTGATATAGATGAAAAGGCAGGGGACTTAGTTATGAAGGTCATTTTTCAACTGAACAGTTAACTGGAGGGCACCACAGAATGAGTTTAGCTCTCTTTTGTTTCACAGATTTTGCAATCACAGAATATAAACATGAGCAAAGCTGTTAAGGAGGCCTCGTCTTGCTGAATGCTCTAGAAAAAAAAAAATTAACTAACTTAATAAGGTAAAAAATTAGAACGTTTTCATTAACACAAGATGTTCTTTTTAATTAGGATTTTGCAAGCTAAGTCTCCTAATGAATGAAGGAATGAAACTTCAAAATGATTTGAATTGCTTATTTCTTTTTTTCCTCTCACTGAGAAGAACAAGTGTAACTTTCTTGCAAAATAAATTCAGTTCGTAATTGGAGACTCTCTAATTAACCGTTTCACGGACTGAGTTTCCATAGGTCTGTGAAGATGACTCACTGCGAGATGGCTGTTCTCCCAGATAACCCTCAGGAACGCTGAGCACCATGAGGACAACACAGGGAGTACACAGGGTGCAATCCACGTCGGTGCCCCCTGCACAGCAACTGCACACACCCATGCTCTGTACTCAGGCCCTGAGCAGCACGGCACGAGCCAGCTCTGCAGCAGCCAGCGACGTGCTTGGTGCCATCGACTGCTGAGGCCCAGCTGAGGTGGCTGGGTGCTCTTCAGAAATACAAATGCCTCTCCCCAAAGAGCACATATCCTGTAGCACAGTACAGCACAGCGCTGGCTGCACAACCCTTTCTGTATTCCTTGTGCACTGGGCAGGGATTTTTTCATTTCATGCATCATCCATAACTTGCCGCAGTGATTCCAAAAATCTCTACCATGCTCACATGAATACGAATAATTTAAATTCACATTTTTGCTTTTGGAAATCTATCATCATAGAAGTCAGGCTCATAAAGCAATGGTATTTCTGAAATTTCTCACAGAATAATCAAGTAATGGTACTGCCCCACAAAACAGCCTGACTGCAACAGGGTCATCCAGGCACTGTGAGCCATGACTCTGTCTCACAAGGTCACCTGCACATGTCAGTCTGTCACCTGCACTGCTGTCCTCTCTCCTGCTTTGATGCTTCCCTTTAAAGACTAATTTAATAAGCAATTAAAAAACAAAGGAACTGACTGTCACTTAGTGTACAGGAAGGCATCTTTGTTGCTGCCAGTGGCCAAGTGAAGATGTTTCAGAGCAGCTACCCAAAGTGCAGCTACACACATCTGCAGACTAATTGGCATGAGTGGATGGGCCTCCTTGGCCCCCAGCAGTGCCCAAGGTTTTAGTCAAAGAACAAGATGATGCACTTTTTAAATCCTATTGTGAGTATGACTTTGTAACCCTCCCTGACCTCAGAGAAACTCTTAGCTTTCAGACAAAGCGGAGCGCAGCATCACTTTGCAAAGGCCTCAGAACCAACCATCACTGCCATCATTCCTGCAGGTAAGGGTGGAGGGCAGGATGCCACCCCATGCACCCCAATGCACAGAGGCTGCCCAAGGGCTGCTTCCCAAGCTGGTGATTCCCAGATCATGGCACTGTGAAGCTCCTGCGTCAGACCTGCTGTGCATCCCTGGGAAGGCACAGCACCTTTGCTGACTCTGCATTGTCTTACTGCATGGAGGCTATGCAATCAAGAATTGGCCCTATTTTACACAAGAAACCCTACTTAGCACCTACCTGGCTGAAAACATTCATAGAACTAGCAGGGTGCAGGCAGTTGATATTTTTTCAAGCAATGCACACTGTGCTGTCCCATCACCACCCTGCTGGTGGAAGTGGTGGGGAATCCTAAGCACCAGTGCAGCACCAGAGGGGCTCTGTCGTTAAGCACACCGCCACCCTGCCAGCCAGACACCAACACAGGGAGCCTGACCTAAAAATAGAAAGCGCTTAAGAAAAATGACCACTTCTTCAGAACAGCCAGTCTCTCCCTGAATCAATTTAAGCCTGAGCACATCAATGAGATAGAGCTTGACCTAAAGAGCTCCACAGAAATCAAGACCTAAGGTAAAGGTGTGCCAGTAATATGGGAGAAGATAAGTAGACGATGGGCCTGATCCAGAGGCCAGGAGGTCAGAGGCAAGCTTTAACGTTGATGTAGATGGGCACAGGAACAGGCCATGCTCTAACAGCCACAGCTCTGGGGAGAGAAAGCAGGCGGTTACTCCTTACTGATGAGACAAAAAAAGCAACCTCGATTTTCACTCTTGCTGGCCCATGCTGGATATTTTCTGCTGAAGCCTTTAAACTGACAAGGTTGTTCCACTGGCAAGGTATGAAAGTGCAAATGTTCTGTAATTCAATACGCTGTGCTTTGCCCCAAAGAGAAATAATACAATTCTCTCAGAGAGAAAATAAAGGCAGTACTAAGATAGCAGTGTTAAACTAGCTTACTAAGCTGAAACAATGAAGAGAGAGAATTTCCAAGTCACCCTGTTGGCTATGATATAATTGGCTTGTTAGGAAAATGTGTACACGAGCGAAAGAAACAAGAGATCACAAAACACAGTGTGACCTGCCAGATAGGAAGGATTCAGGCACACTGCTAGATACGGGAGGTGGTGGTGGGACAGGAGGCCCATCTGCAAGCCCTGCTAACCTGCATGCTTGGCTGTATGCAGCTGGACCTGCTAAGGGCTGCTGCTCCTCCATGCTTCCCAGCAGCGCTCATGCCCAGCCAGGAGACTGCTGCTCCCTGCTCCTGGCTCAGGAGCTGCCCCTTTGTCTGAAAGTATTAGAGCAGCATTATATTGATTACTGCTTGATATTTGCAGGTCTACAAAGTGTCCAAGGAGACTTGGGAAAGTTTAGAGACTTTTAATTTGTTGTACCAAAGCTTTTCTGATGGTCCCAGAAGATTACACATTTATGAAGAAGGGCAGCAACAATAAAAGCTTATTGTTTGCACTCAGCCAAACTTCATGGATTTTTTAAGTATGACAAAAGAGAAAATGAGTTACACAGATTTTCAATAACTTGAACACCAATCTCTGCTGTCCAAAGGGAATTACTTCAGTGTTCTTTCTTTGTCTACCTTGGCCTGGCTTTAAGGGTTTATCCTTGTAAACGACATCAGTAGTTACAGTTAACAGGTCCAAAATGAAGCTGTGGGGCTGAGATCCCTCTTGTCCTCATGTGCTAGGTGCTCCAGGGAGAAGAACTAAAGATAGCAAGAGGAACTTTGTCAAGGTAGACTCACTGCGGAAGATAGGAGCAAGCAGTGCGCGCAGCCCTTCCCTACGCTTCAATGACAAATCACCAGTACCAAGAGGATTCTCTCATCAGAGGGCAATGGCACAAAGTGAGATTAAGGTTGCAAGTCATTTTGCTTTTATGTGTTCAGCTCAAGAGCAAGGTCAAAGACGTAAGGTCTTAAAACTTTTAATTAAGTGACAGTGGAATTATTCATTCCCTCCTGGATTACATTGATGCAATCCAGCATGAAAACCGCTATTTGACATTTCCCTTGGCTTCCCCTCCCTGTGGGTGGGGGGACACAGGAAATTGGTTTGTGGTACCAGCTTGCCACCGCTGCTGACAGGGGTGCAAGGCACTTCTGAAATCTTCTGTGTTCCCGGATTTACTGAATTGGCAGAAAAAAGCTACAGCATGGAAAAAGCAGCATGACTGCAGTACAAGTTACCCTAGCTACAGATAAGTACACTGCAAACTGGGGGTGTGGGATAAACATCAGGAAAGGACAGGTACCTTCTTTGAGAACCACGCGTGAGAACTATTATTGGCACTGGTTGATAAAATGCCCCTTCCTCTATCCCTGGTCAAAAGACATCGAGCAGCACCCTTTTCAGCATCGTGACACACAAGAGCACAGCTGGTGGCTCTGAGGGGTGGGGTAGCCCCAAACATGCAGTGAGGACATGGGGTGTAAAGAGCATGGCCATGGTGAAAGCAAACTAAAATGGGATTTTAAATAGAGCAGCATTTTAGCTTCTGAACCCTACACTTGTTTTGATGCTCCTGTAAGTAAAATCAACAACTTATTTTTCTCCAATAAACTGAAATTTTGCAGACCATTAGTCCATAATACGGACAAAAGCCTTTGGGTGCATGTGAAACACAATGAAAAATGGTCACTGTGGTTATTCCAGGAAAGCTGGTACTTCACATGAGCCGTAAAGATTTTCCAGCGAGCAGCAGCACTCACGTTTCAGTGCAGACCCACAGTGTGTGTGTTAGCCTGGTAGAGGGTAATGGCTCTGAATATCATTTATGCACACTTAACTACCATTTAGTTAATGTTTATGCAGCATTTTGAAAATGTGAAGTGCTATAAAAATGCCAGATGTTATTATTATTAATAATCCAAGTGATAAATAGGACTCAAAAATTCTATACTCTATCCTTGTCCTTCACGTCAAAGGGATGCTTGCGTGTACAGCGAGGACTGCAATTCAGTGAGTGTATGTTACTTAGAGTTCATGAGTTTTACATATAAGGGAATAAAGGATTAACTTGTTTCCTCTCAAGTTTACTGAGTGTTACAAAAATATAAATGAAGATGGAAGATTACATTAAAATGCTACTTTTAAAAATGCTGGGTCAGAGCTCTATTGTAACATTTAAAAGCCTATTCAGCAAGCCATGGAGGTCAACATGTTTTAATAAAATGTGTTTTCTTTTAAACGAATATAAAAGAGGGTGCAGAAAAGCTCTCAGCGCCAGTAAGGTACAGGAATCTACTGCCTGCTGTTTCCACTGTGCCCACCACCACAACAGCCAGCTGTCCCTTACTTAGGACAGCCAAAGCCCCACATCCATCCCTCCCCACATCCTCATTCCATCCCTACCAACCGCAGAACCTGAAGTCACAGAAAGAATGATTCCTTCATTGATTGCCCTATTTCCCTAAACCACTTTTCTATTATTCACAGCTGAAACACCACATCACAAGGCAGATATGAACCACCCCACAGGTCCCCGAGGCTCCAAGACGTGGGTCTACCAAGAGTGCTCACCATCACAGTGGATGACACTTAGTGCATTAGACCTCGCCAGGGAAAATAATCTTTGAGACAAGGCCTCTGGTCTCTCCTTTTATATTCACAGAAGAAACTTCTGCTGCTTTCAGAGAAGTGGCTATTATTTCAAGGGGGCAATTGGTTTGTGAAGGAGTACTAAGTAAGTACAGGAGATTTTATTATTATTATTATTATTGGTTTGGTTTTTGTTTTTGTTTTTTTTTTTACATGGGTTTTTCTCAGGTTTGGAGTGCCCTTTGCAATCACAGTGGCTTCACCATTGAGGCTGAATGTAAAATTACATCTGAAAAAAGAACATGTGCCATTCACCTTACTGGGTAACCAAAAGTAGAAATAGTTCTCTAAAATAATATCTTTGAAATATCTTCACTCACTTCATCAAACCGGATTTTCCAGAGAGTTCAGCTCCCATTCCAGCCTTCTGTTGAAGTGTTTGGATGCTGAGCTCTTGGACATTTGGTTCAGCCCTTGAGATTGGGGACACAGGTAGAGAACACGTGGCTAAACCCAACTCTTTGAAGGCTTTCTCCAAGACTTTAAAGAAAACTATCTTAGTTTAAAAAAGCAAAAGGAGAAAAAAAAATCCCACAGAGACAGCCTGATCTTCTACTTGCTCACACTGGCATAAATCAAGAATAAGCCCGTGGACTTTACAGGACTTACACAAGTATAAAAGTGCTAGAAATGAAAGGTTCACATTTCCCAACTTCAGCACTTGGCTCGGTTTTCTTTAAATAGCTTCATTAATAAATACTTTTTCAAAAGAAAGGGAAAAAGCACTCTCCCTCCCCCAGTACTAATTGCTAGTGCTCAGATTTAATCTTCAGCATTTATTGTGCTTCACCAAATCCCTAATAATCACCCCAGAAGACTCCTTAACATTGTTGTATAATGGGAAACAAGGGCAGGGCATTACTTTTTCATGTACAAAGATGTTTCATCAGGAGGCCGGATTTCTTCTATGCAGCTAAAGTACATAGAGCCTGACACTTTTAATTTCTTCTGTAATTGTGTCACGAGAGGGGTTTATGTCACTGTGCCTCTTTGCTGAATTCCAGGAGGCTCAATGCTATTCCCATGGTCATTGCCTCCTGCCTCCACTTTAAAATAATGAAGATTTGGGCTGAAATAAATTTGAAGATATCAAATAAGGACCCCTTGAGTTTCAGGGAAAGAAAATAAAGCAGCTTTTATTAAACTTGTTATGAGACCTTTCATGACCACTATTCTCGCTGTTCTCTTTGCTCAAAGCCTTTAGAGAATGGTCTCACTTTAGCCTAAACTCAGCTCTTTCTCGGCTCTCTAAGCCTCTGTAAAATTGAAGGACATTAACTCCAACGCACATCTTTAATAACTCAGTATGATTTAAACTTTCAATCTGCATTCCTGATTTCTGTAATAATTGAAAGGAATGCATTAGCAGCAGAAAAAAAAAACCCTACTTTTGCTTCATAAACTTTACCTTCATTGCCTCAGATTTTCAGTAGTTCTCAATATGTAAGTTTAATGGCGTGACCCTAACAAGAAACGATCAGCAAATGAAACGAACCAGTGTGTAGCTGCTCCACACGGCTACAAGTGTCAGCTGTGGCCTGCCTGCCATTAATTTTATTGTAACTCATTTCTTCAGGTTGAGTACAGCACGATTTAATGTTCCCATTCTCCCATTCCTGTTCTGCATGACAAATTGTTTTAATAAACATAAACCGGGTAATAATAAAGTAATAATAAGCCTAGCACTCACCTTATATCACTGCAGTTAAATTCTCCCATAAGCCAGCACTGGTTACAATGACAATTACAATCGAACCAATCCGCAGCCAGGCAAGCACAATGGACAGATTTAATATAGTTTGTAAATATGATTAGTGTGCTGTCATGTTATTGCAGCCTGGTATTTACATTTCTCTCTGGGGTTATTCACTACACCAAATCAACATTAAATAGTGCTCCCTTCCTTTCCTCTTAAATCAAATATACCTTTCTTTGTGTTCCACTCGGAAGTTAATGAAGAAAATGGCATTGATTGTTAATATTCGGGGATCAATCAGCGCTTTACATATTTATTGTTTGAGCAGATGTCTGTCTGTCTGCATAACCCTGGATGATTTCTTTTGAAATTCATAATCTCCCCCCTCCCAGCTCCCCCTCCACGCACACCCTTTAACATCAACACTCGTCTGCTTACTCTCTTATGAAAAATGTTCAAATAATGAATGGCTGTTGTTTACAGAAGTAATTTCATGCTACATTTCCATTATTGCCTGGATTTGTTTAGCTTCTCAAGCTTCCCCATTTCCCTGCAATGAACTTTTAAGGAAATATAACCAGCTTTCACTGTTTATGCCATTATGTTTATAATGGAAGCCGCTCTCATTTGTGACATATTGCAACACTTCATAACTGTGTGCAAATAAGCATCCTTAAACTTGTTAAGGTCAATTAATCACCGCACAAAAGCTTTTTTAGCCAGGACTTCCAGCAGCATAAATCCCTCAGCAGGGCAGTGCCAGGGCTCCGGGGTGCACGAGGACCCCGCACAGTGCAGCTGCAGGTGCTGCCAGTGATGCCCACAGGTGCCACGGGCCTTCTCCCTGTTTTATCAGTCCCTGGTCAGGCAGCACCAGCCAAGACCTGCAGCCCAAGGCAGACAGAACCGCTGGACCTTGGTGACAAGTCCCACCACCTGAACGATTTGACAGCACCATTCGGAGAATGGCGTGCCAACCACCCAACAAGCACAAGGCCTCACGCTGATGGCAGGAAGGGCTGTCACTGATCAGCCATGCATGCCAAGACTCAGGGCTGCCTTCTGCACTTTCAACAAACAGCTTCTCATCTCCTGTGCTTTGGATTGAATCAAGGCCGATGTTTGAAATTTAAGATATGCCTTAATCAGACTGAATAGCTTTTCTGGGTGCCCCAGGCTTGCCAATGTCATGGTGCCTTGATGCATGTAAAATCAGTCTGGGCTGTGTCACTGGACCTCGCCTCATGGTTTTAAAACAACGGCAGTAAACCATCACTGCCACCTGAAAACAACTCTAACAGCAAAATTCAGGGAAACCAATAATACTAAAGGAAAATCAAAACCTATGGGGCACCCAGGTGCACGAGCACACAAGTATTTTAGTGCTCAAAAGCATGTTCTGCACTGATTTTTTCACGCAGTTGGAATACAAAGAGGTGCCCTATGTGAGAAGTCGAGCCCCCGATCAAGGTCAAAACATTTGACAAGGCCACTAATCAGGTACCTGTCATAACCAAGAAACTGACACATGCTTGGTCATTTACTGTTAGTGACTTGCCCGTAATACAAGTTGAAGTTCATAGAATCATAGAATCACAGAATGGCTGGGTTGAAAAGGCCCACAGTGATCATCTCCTTTCAACCCCCCGCTATGTTCAGGGACACCAACCACCAGACCAGGCTGCCCAGAGCCACATCCAGCCTGACCTTGAATGCCTCCAGGGATGGGGCAACTGGTATCCAGTGTGTCACCACACTGTGTGAAAAACTTAGGAGCAAGAAACACGATGTTAAGAAAGCACTGGCAACCAGTCAGGGAGCACAGGTATTTGGAGGGGATGTAGGCAATCTGGAGACAAACCAGGCTATTTTTAAGACCTAGCTCTAGTTGTGGCTTTATTGAAAGTGATAGATTTAAGAATGTGACTCACACAGTTACCCAGGGGGCACGGATCTGACTTACTAATATTATTTACTTACAGGAGTCAAATGCCACAGCAAAATATTTCTGCTGAAATGTGTGTGTACAAAATTTTCCTATCAGAGCTCGGCAAGGTGACAGCTGGAGAGGGGTGTCTGTGCACGTGTGGAAAAAAGAGGGGGAAGAAGCGGGGTGTTACTAAACACAAGATCACAGTCCTCGAAACATCCTACTGAGATCAGAAGAATTGTGAAGCATACCGAGGTGGTACTCCAGCTATTCATTAACCGCCTGTATCAGCCAGCCCGGAGATTAGAGCTTAATGCAATGGTGAAGTAAGTGTCCATATCACAGTGGCCATGGAGGAATAGCGAGATGTAATGAAACTGAATAGCAAGCCATTGAAAGTTGAAAAATATATTGATTTTTCAGTGCTTGATCACCCAGGAGGCTTTATCAGGTATGAATACTTGGGAACCATCTGCTAACTCTGTAATGGTATTTTAGGATTTGTGACAGACACTGGCAAAAATAAAACTGTGTGTTAGAAAATAACACAAACTGAAGCCTGCTTCTCTGGCCATACGTTCCACTGCTCCACATCTGGTTTTCTCATTCCTGCCTTTTAATTGTTTTCAAATTAGGTATAGTTAATGTGCGAATACAAATTAAAATTAGCACAAGATTCAATTTCTCCCCACCTTTCATACCAAAGAGAGCTGAGACATCAGAGTAGCATTTATCTCAACATCAGATTGCATTACTTCTGTGGTAAAGATTCCTCTTCTCCCCAAAGGAAGTCAGCAGGCCCCCCATTATTGTGTTTAGCTATTGAACCTCATTGTCAACATTTCTTAGCATTCATTTGTGTAAGTCAGAGAACAAAAACGAACAGGAACAGGCTTGGAGGCACAATATCTACATATTGTCTGATGTAAATAACACTCCTAGACATGATTGGCATTCTCCAAACAACAATCATTGTTATTGAAATGTGCCTCTATTCCCCTTGTTTTAATACTGAGAATGATTATGAAATCTCTTTGGGTACAATAAATCAGCTGAAGGATGTAATAACATGTTTCAGCTGTTGGAATGGATGTTTGATTACAGCTCTGAGGGTTTTTTCCTCATCTTGTTTCTAGTTTAATTCTTAAAGCATTCTGTGATTTAAAATATATATATATATATTCCGCACATCAAATACTCGTTCTTGTTTACAGACCGTGGGTAGCCAAGCAGGAATCAAGTTGCATTTTAACAATGCAGAGAAAATATTTTTCTATTACAGTTTTGGTTAAAATAGTAAGTTAAACTGTCATTTGAAATTATATTCAGTAAACACTTAATTTTAGCACCTATGTAAAAATAGGAAAGATAAAATAAGGTGGTAAAAGGAATGAATGAGAGAAGAAAGGAGATTTTGGCCAGACCACAATTGATTTCCAGACAAAAAAGGAACCCGCCTTTCCTCCCCCGGTGACCCTGCATGCCTCTCTGTGAGTACATGGCAGTAGGATAATTAATTTGCCCCAGCATGCTCAAGTGTAAATGGGGGGAAATTAATTCCCACCTGATTTTGCACTGTACAGCAACACAAAAAGCAGAGGGAAATCAGAGCAAAGGCAGAGAGTCTGCAAAGCAAGACAGCTGGACAGAGCTTCTGAAGGGTCTGTGCGCCCGCTTGAGCAAAGGCAGCACGGCTTCCCGGCTTCGCTCTCCCAGAAAAGACTCTAGCAAATTTCTTTGCTTTATGTCTTTGGGGAAAGGAAGGAAAAAAAACTAAGGGAAACAAAAAGATCAGCATGCGGGCTTTCGCTGCCATCCCAAGGGGCAGGCCCCATGTGGATGGGCAAACCACGGCGCCTGCGAGAGCGTTCCTTGATGTTCTCCCAAAGACTGCAAGGCCAAAGAGGCCACTTACATTCAAGGCTGGCGGTGGGAAAATTCAGAGAAATTTGGGACTTCCTGAAGTCTTTAGAACTGCTCAGTGATGTGTTGCCAACATTTCAACAAGAGGCTCCTGAGAGAATTCCCCCTTTGGCCTGTGATAAACCCAGTGCCCCAACAATGTGTTTGCTTGCCAAGAGGAGGGGCAAGGGATGAGAAAACCATTCAAGCATTTTCCTCTTTAAATGAAAACACTTTCTCATCATCGTAATCAAGAAAAGAGGCTATCCTACTGGGAGAGCAATCTTACACCATCCATGTGGATAGAGCCGCGTATGCTCCATCTCCCTGCCAGCAACAGATTCTGCACTGCACTGAAGAAATCAAACTGTGGATGGTGAGAAGGCTGCCCAGGGATGAGCATGCAGGCTCCCACCATTTTCCCTGGGGGGTCCAGCAACACTCCTGGAAACCTAGACAGCACTCAGGAATGGTGATAAGGGGCAACACCAAAGCAGCACACCAGAGCAGGGCCCTGAGGCCTGACCCACAGTGCACTGCCATCAGGTCCACACTGAAGAATTGAAGAGCACATGCTGGCAGCCCTGCTATTGCCCACATGGTGATAAGGGGGGATCCTGCCCCACGCACTCAAACCCACACAGCAGCCTCTGCTCTGCAGACAGGCTGGTGTTCAGCTCAACACAAAGACCTTGTATTGCCAGAGCCTCCAGCACAACCAAGAGAGTCTTTCTGTCATTCATCAGCATTACAGAACATCTTTAAACAGGTACACATTGGTTGATTTTCTCCTCTCTTTTTGACCTTTATTCAAGAGGAAAACTGCCAACTGCACAAAAGCCTGCCAACTCCAAGAAGCTTAATTGTGCAGATTACAGTCTGCTTGTAACACAGATTATTAAAAGCACACTTGGACCCTTCACATCCCTCTGTTTGATGCACTAATAGGTTCTGCACTAGATAAAGGAGATTTGGTTGGATCCTTCCTCCTGGAAGGCCAACAGTATCCTGGGCTACATCATCAGAGGGATGGCCAGCAGGGAGAGGAAGAGATTGTCTGTGGAAAATTTCAGGCTCTTACTCTGCATCTTCACTCTTCAGTTTCTTGCTCCTGAGCATTATCACCATTAAAACCCAAGGAACCCCCCTTTCCACACTCTCCAAATTGGAAGGCTTTCCCCACACTTGTTGCCTCCTGCTCTCTTCACTGCCTCCACACTCCTCTCCTTGACTCCTTCCCACAGGGAAGTCAGAAGGTAGCCCAGCCTCCCAGTGCTTATGTGCTCCTGGCTGTTTGATACCAATATCTTTCTGCCATAATCAGAGCACAACATGAGAATAAGCACAGAATACATTTTTAATTTGAACACACACTTGTAGCTGTGCGTTGATTCCTTGTTGCCATACTGTTGATGAGGAACAAATTGAAGCAAGCCACAAACTAATTTCCTAAATGTGTTTTTTTTTTCTCCAATGGTAAGGAAGAGATGAGTTTTAGATGAGAAAGAACATCTATCTGCAGCTCAATGAACTGAAACCTCCGAAACAAAACTCTTACATGCATCAGAAGTATTCAAGAGTGACACTGAAGCATAAGTCTCTTCAAATTTCATGATGAAACTAAATGGAGACAGCAAATCGGAAGGATGACAAGGACAGAGGAAGACAGGACATACCTACTGTGATAAACAAAATCAGCAGTGTCTTGTCTTAATAAAACAGTGCTGTTCCTGTGATACATAACATAAGCTGTCCTACCTCTTTTATGGGACTTCAGTAAAACTGCACATAAGCAATAGCTCCTGCACGTCCAGCTCTCCCAACAGATGGCACCCTCTCACATTTGGTGCGACTGTGGTTCACTCGGTGAAAAACCAAGAGGGCAGCAGCAGTGATTAATTCTCTTGCTGTGCAGTACTTAGCTCTCCTGCTATGAGACACAAATGAACTTGTCCTGGACACTCATTTAAGAAAATTAACTCCTACAAATGTGATTTCCAACCGCAAAGAGTGCTACAGCCATCAAGAGCCCAGGAAGCCTTGCTCCTTGAAAACCAGGTTGCAAAATCCATAAGCTAGCTTCAGCACAGAAGCCCACAGACAGGCAAATAGCCCTGTTCCTGCATGCTGTGCCAGTTCATCGCCATGTGCTTTCAGGGAGATCTGCTGCAGGTTGCAAAGGACTGGTTTTTCTGGTGGATACCTTACACAGATACAACACCACCTACCTTTCTGGGTAGGTAATTTGTCTAAGTTCTTACCTCTGTAATACCAAAGAGGCCTCTGTGAACGTAAGATGAGAGGGCAGGATTGATCAGTCTCAGAAAAGCAAGGATGAGGTGATACAGAACTTCAAATGCAGATGGAATCAACCTCTCTTTGACCACCTTTTGACATTAACAAGAGGAAGCTGTTTTCTTCCAGCAAACCAGCTGCAGTAAGGCCTCCGCACACATGTGGAGTCCTGTCCCTAGTGAGGTAAGCCAGCCCTCTCATTCCAAAGCACTGTGTTCCAATGGCTACATCACAAGGCATCAGAACTCTCAGGCAATTATTTAGTTGTGACATTTGTGGAGTCCTGAAGCCAGGAGCTTTGCACTGCATGTACTGCTGAGCTCACACAGTGGTGATACAGTTACTGTCAATGCACAACTGCTGCATGCTGAGAAGATCATCATCATTACCCATGAAAACAAAACCAAGAATTTCAAAACAAATTGCCTGAAATCAAATTCTGGTTTAGTTGCCAGATCTTGAAAGCAAACCGCAATAAAAAGTACTTTAAAAATCCTGGAAGCATTCATAAACTAAAAATTAGAAGACTTTGAGCAGTCTGTGAAGCTGTTGAAGGTAAGGAAGCCGTTCTGCAGCAATACCACAGCTAACAGGTAGGCAAGAGCAACAACAACAAAGCAAACCAATGCAATGTAATGCAGCTCCACCTTCCCCCAGAGCCTTGGTGAAGGTCATATTTAAACTTAGTTTGCACCTAAGATGTGCTATAAAACATTAGCAATTTTTACAAATCACATGATTTGTAAGCTATGCTATATTCCATAGCACAGTGCTCCATCAACCATTTCTTTAAGCCATTTGCTAAAAGGAATAGCCTTCTACTGAATAAAACAGATACTCTTCTGCATAAGCACAGGCTGAAACTAAGTAATGGACATATGCCATACAGGTCAGCTACGTTAAACTTATTAGGACATCTCAAAATTTTTGCAGAACAAAAGGTTCTAGGAGAATAAACCCTCTAAAGTACACAGCCTGCCTAAAATTTAGAGCAGCATCTGCAATAAATGTATGCATGGGCTTGAATATGATGTCTGATCAGGTTTTATTCTTACATTCTATGGCAGATACACAGAAAATTATTTATTTTCTGCCATTCTTGACTGGTTTTAATTGCATGTTCTTTATTACCATTCAGAAAGATAAATTAATTTTTAGCCCATGAACTCTTACATCAGTGTTTCTCCCCATCTTCTTCCCTTTATCTTATATATTAAAATTGTATTCCATTTTTTATATACAATTCATTTTCTGCTTGTATGAAGAAAGCACATATTCCCCAATTATTTAGGTTGTGTGAGCTGTGAATAAAGATTTAAATATCTGGAGTGTTTCTTCAAAATCTAATGCATGGTCTAGAAGTACATTTAAAAAATCACATTTTATGTTTTTCAGCATCTTCTTTCCTGGTTGTTTGATTTCTGTCTGGATATTCGTTGTGAAACTCTTGAAACTATTTGCCTACCACTTTTTAAGAAATTGGCTTTCTAATAATTAGAGAAAATAGTTTCCCTAGTCTTTTCCATTACAGATGATGTTTTCCTTATTTACTATATCTACAATTCAAATGGTTTTGCTCTATGAAATTAATTGCTATACCATCAGTATCCTCTAACAAAGATGGCTTCCTATTGTATCTACATAAAATGGACTTCGTTAAGACCAAAATGTTGACAATATTGTTTTCTCTTGCTTTATAATTAGCTACTTGCTTAATTAGGAAATTTCTGATGATGACAGATACATAATCCAAAAGCAGGTAGCCAAGGTTTGTTCTACACCTGTGCAATGCCTCTCCCTCCTGCCACAGAGGGTCTGGCCCTGCTGATGGGTCACCTCTGAGATCTTAGCTCAGTTTGGAAGAGGTGGGGCTGCAGTGCTGGGTGCAACCTCCCCTTGGTGGTCTGCACAAGGACCATTTCCCCTTGTGGTTATGCCTTGTTCAGTAAGGACAAGTGCCTATGAGAAAGAGCTTGTTCGTAAAGATCACAGCAGCACCTAAGCTAACAACAGAGAGAAAATTCAGAGACACAAAACGTCACTGCATCCACTGCAGAGTCCATGGTGGGACAAAAGAACAGCCTCTTAACCTACCCTGTCTGCAGATATCCAAGGTACTTCACATTTTGATTAGCCACATCCATGCACAACAGAGAAAGTTGGAGTGTTATTTCTATAATTATTTTATTCCTTTTCTCTCTATTTTCCAGCCTTCCCCACCCCTGGGCTCTTTAAAGAATGACTCCCAGGAGTGTCCATTCAAGAGGAGTGAAAACATTGCCAGTGGGAGCTAACTTCCACAGCACAGGTTGCTGTCACCAATGACCTATTCAGCAGCAGTTGCACCAACCAGGCTTTGTCTTCTGCACCACTAAGCAAACTGATGGAGGGTTCAGTCCTTTGGCAGAAAAACAGAATTAAAGGAAGCACAAAGGGAGCAGACAGCAGGGTTGAAATATTTAGTGGAAAAAGGGGAGCTGGTCAATAAGAGGGGATGGAGTCTGGATCAAAAAGGACTGGTTGACAATAGGACACAAGCTATCCCACCGGTCAAGATGACAAAACATTGTGCTCCCAAAGCTGTCCCGTTCAGCACGGCAGGGAAGAATCCAGAGCAAGAAGAAATGACAAGCCAGCAACTCAATATATAAGCAATATGCATCAGGGAAAAATACACAAAGGGTAAAATTCTGTGGCGCTTGCAACAAGCTGAGATCATGATCTCAATTAATCAAACAGAAGAAACTTTTAGAGAAGGTATCTATTGCAAAGAAAGAAACAAAGTATAACAAGGAAGAGTAGGCTTTTGGTTAAGGCCTTCATATGAGACCTTAGAGAGCTGCATTTCAAGACTACCATGTATTTCCTGTGGGACCGTAAGTGTAGCACTTAATCTCTTTGCAATTCAGTCCTCAGCAGTGAGCAAATACTCAGGGAGAAGATATGATGTACTTTGAGTGAGAACAGTACCTGGCATGCTGGGGGGCACACCTCATTCACATAACAGAAAGAAGTTTGTTGAAACAAACTTTTCTGGAAAATTCCCTATCTTGAATTTTTTCCATTTTACAGAATTTAAATGGGATGTGTTTCTTCTTATGTTTTCAAAGCATTGAATTTCCAATCACAGCTTTCTATCATTTTCTACTTTTAAGCCACTGAATACAGATATCTGACTGGAGCGCTGTGAATACAGATGTCTGAATGTTATCCTGAGATTTTCCCCTCTTCTCTTTTTGTGTTTCCTGTGTTACCTTTCACTCCCACACCATGTTCCAAGACCCCTTCCTTCTGGAGTGGGAGAGAAAGAGTGAAACTGTAAAGCTGCTGACTTTCCGAAACTTGGGGGAAAAATGAAGCTAAAAACATTAATGACATCCGAGAAATTTAATTTCCTTATTTTTAAGGGGTTTGGAACATTTTCAGGAAAAGGGGATTTTTTTTTCCTCCTTTCTTCTTTCATGCAGTTTAACTTTATTTAAATATTTTTCCTTCCTCGACATTTGTAGAAAGAAAAGCAGCCAAAAAGATTAAAGCAGCTAAAGAAATGGATATTAGAAGGTCCAGCCCTACCTCTCTGTAACATTTTTTTGCTTGAAAATTTGAAGATGTGACTGCCACTCCCAACTCAGACCATGAGAAAGTGCTTCCAGTTCAACTCTGCTCTCAGTGACCATCCTCACTCACAGTAAGAAGGTTTCTGGATCTTGTCAGCAGCCTCCTGCACCAGCCCCTGGGGGAACAAACCCTGTTCAACTGCAGGCAAAGCACTGCACTCCTCTGCCATGGCAGCAAAGGAAGGCAGTACCTTTGTGCCCATTCCTAGGCAGTCGTGGGTGTGCAGAGATGGCATGATGACCATGGATGAACTGATTTTGCCAAACCAAGTGCCTAAAAACTACCTGAGCTGTTTTGAACTGTGGTGGCTCCACAAAAAAGCGGTTCCTGGATCGGTGCACAGAGTTAAATGCCTGCCACCCAATGACAGCCTCACAAGTAACAAAATAATTCAAACAGGTCAAGTTACTGACTCAGAAACAGGGAAGGGTTTCTTGCTTCCTGCCACAGAGAGGAAATTTTCCAGTCTCTGTTTAGAATTGGTCATCATTATTAAACGCACACATGGATGGGCTTTTTGGACATGATATAAATGACTTAAAGCTGCGATTCAGATAGGTCTATAAAGTGCTCCTGTGATGTTCCTCTCTCTTTCTTCCCCCCCTGGTTTTTTGAAACTGCCTCTGCTCCACTGTTCTTTGTAGAGATAAGCCCTTGAAAATCACCCTTCTTCAGGTGTAAACTTGGTGGCTCTACATTATGGTTAAACATTTGATTTGTTATAGGCTAGAAAAATAGAGAACTTGAAATCTCTTCATGGTCATACAATTATAATAAAATCCTGCTCTAGGAGCTCCAGTTCCAGACAAAATCAGTCTCAAATTTCCAGCAAACAATGCAGTCCCTGCAGCGCTTCTGCTTCCCTGGGAAATCAGAGCATCTTAGACTGCGTTGACTTAAAGGATGTCCTGAATGCCCACCTTAAAAATGTGTTCCTCAGCACAGCCACAGCTCTCGTGGGGTCCTCCAACTGAAACCATGCTTTTTTATGTCATAGCTGTTTGGGGCAGCACATCTTTCTGGCTTAAGAGACTTAAAAAGCAGGCAGCCATACTATGTTCGGCTGAGACCACAGTCTGAATGTCATTTCGTAGTGTTCCACACACCAAAATAAAATAAAATAACATAGAAATAATACAGAAAGGAAAAATCTACATCCTCACAATACAAACTAATCTTCAGGCTTCCCATCAAGCGAAACATATTGACAAGTGACAATAGGCAATTAATAGATTAATGAGCATAGCTCTTATCTGTCTACATTATGAGTTTATCTGGTTGTAACAGGATGAACACAACACGGGCCTGTGCTCACAGGAGTGCTGTCCCAATAGGAATGAGATCATTGCAGCAAGATACGAATGCAGGATTCTGATTACCAGGTATCGCTCAATGGAACGTGCTCCCCTCCCTCCCCCCCATGTTATATTCTATACATTTTTAAATTATTCAAGGGCAAAGAACAGAATATAATTTACTAGAGAGAGAATTAGAGGAAAAGGTTTTACGAAAGCAGGAGAGATTAGGTTTTGATCCAGGGTTAAGAAGACTGCCTCTGGCACACCGAGAGTCTGTCAAGATAGATGATGGAACGCAAAAAAACCCTTCCACCTAAAACTGAGCCTAAACCCAGCCATGTCTGCAGTGCCAAACCAAACAAAACCAAACCAAACAAAAAAGCTTTGAAAATGTACTGATACGGCAGTTAAAATCCAGATGTACAAAATAGATTTTCAGCAGGTCTAACCACTAAACATGGGGCAACTGTTTCTGATCGGGGTAGGCTCCTTCACAGCATGGACAAATTTAATCTGCAGAAATATGAGGGACTCTGTGCTCTGAATGAAATCCGAGGGAAGAGAGGCTTCCCAGGTGACAGGGTGAGGAAGGTGAGCAAGGCATGAATCTGGACAGCCAGAACAGCAGTATGTCGCTTGTGTGCAGACGCTTTTCCCTGCTCCCTGCTGCTGTGCCTGCAGCTCTGTGCTTGTACCTGCCCCACTGCTACTGCAGGAGGAAGCAAGCTTGGCTGTGTTCGTGCACAGAGCCATGTCCTGTCCACGTGCGTAATATCTAAGTTGTCTCGACGGGGCTATTTGTACAAGTAAAGTGAATTTGTCCTTGATAGCATTATAAAGTTTCAAAATAAATATTGTGATGTTTTGTGGGCAGGCAAACACAATCTGCAATTTGCTGTGTGGAAATTGTTGTTCTGTTCCAGAATTATGCAGGCTTTCATAATGACTAATGACATGAGACAAATGCAGCATGACAGTTGCATGTTGATCATTCTATATAATTTTGTTCATAGGCCATTTATTGGGTTTCTTTCTGAGCCCAGTGCAGCAAGAAGAAAAATACCAGTACAACGAACTTTGGATCAGACTTGACATTATTCCATTTTAACGTGCTGCACAAGAATCAAGGAATTTCCTCTGCTTTTGGAGCAAGCCTATCAGCAGGAGCAGAGGGGTAAGGCCAGCAGCTCTGGAGCCTTTCAGCCAGTCCCAGCTCCTCGCCCTTCTAGGGGTCCCCACTCCCAAAAGCTTAGGGGTGCTGGGGAGTGTCACACCATGGCCTCAGAGTGGCTGGATCTAGCAGTGGGACGGGGAAAGCCACAGGCAGGAGCACTGACACTACCAAGGCAAAATGCACCTGAGGAGCTCACTCTGCCTTGCCCCAGCATTCAGCAGCTGCCTCACTCAGGCAGCGGGAGGGGGCTCAAGGCTCCTGCCAGCAGTGTTTCAGGTATAGAAGGAACTATGTGAGCACAGAGACGTGGTGTTATCATACAGTGCTCTGGAAGGGAATTCAGTTTGGGTCTCATTTTTAGGAGCTAATATTCTTTTATCCAATCAAATGGTAAACAGCATCGGCAAATCAAGTTTTGATGGCATATGTATTTGCAAACAAAACTTTATATTCAACCTTTTCTGAGATGATCCCACAAATGTGTGTTGATATCCTCTGTGGTCACATTCTTTAAGGGCCCAGAAAATAGAAGAGCCTTTTGTGCACCACTTTAAATAGCATACAGGAACTTCTACATTTCCTAATTGAATGGGACCTTCTAGGCATGCAGTGGAAAGCAGCCTCGGAAAATCAGCGTAGAGAAGGACAGAATGTTTTCCAAATGCTGACTTTATTATGTTCCCGGGTATTCTGTTCCACAGGAATCCACACTGAATCTGTACTGCTGAGAGCTACAACGCATCCTCCAGAGCCGCCCCCTCAGCAAGGTGCCCTGCTTCAGGGATGAGGCACTCACGGGTGCCCCAAGGAAGGGTGCACCCAGCATGGCAAAAAGACTGAGGCACTGCTGCTCTCTGCCATCTCCCTCTGGCACCAGCAGCCACTGCTTTAATCTGGGTGCCTCAGGACCAGTCTGGCCTAACAGCACCATCCCTCCTCTCTCCAGGGCAGGATGCCCCAATGTCCTGCAGGGCATCACAGAAGCACCCACACTACCTCTGGCAGAACTGGGGCACAGAGTTCACACCACTGACAGAGTAGAGCTGATAACAGGCAGCTGCCCGAACTGCCGTAAAATGGCATTGTTCCGCCAGGGTCTGTGGAAGCAGCAACATTTTATATTACCTGAAAGCATCCAGACACAATTGCTTCTCACTTTTATATTATACCGAACGCTTAAAAGATGTATATATTTACAACCTAAAACAGTTTTTGTGCGGAGAAGTTAATGAAGCCAAGCTTAGATCTGTAGACACATCTACCACGCTTTAGTCAGAATACCGGGAAAAATCAGCTAAATGAAACACCAGGAGCCACTACCCAACCCAGGCAGATAGCAAGGCATTTCAAGCATTTTAAGCAGCAGCCAAACCACATGGCTACACCTTCAAATCTGATACTGCACCTGAAACAGGCAGGACAAGGATTTCAGACACACTTAAGCATAAGCTGGAGGGGAAAAAACAAAACCCAAAATATCAGGCAGGAGTAGATAAAAGCATTGGCTCAGGGGTGTTTTAGACCTGATAGCAAATACATTAACCACGGCAGACTCTTCCCTACGCTTAAGAAACGTAACAGGACTTTGCACCTTCTTTGCAAATAAATAGGACTGCGCTAAAGGAAGAATTGATTTTGCTATTAATTCCTCCTTTCACTATTGATCTCTGCTCCTCCCCACCACTACATCTGGAAAACCGACTAGCAACTCCACTCGAAAGGAGAGTGCAACACAAAGGAATCAAATGCTGGTTGAAAAGAGCCGTTCACACACCCTCTCACCATCAAAGCACGGCCCTCTTCTCTCAACCTCTTTGGCCCTCTGCTTCGGTCTGTAAAATGGAAATAGCATTCCAGAAGAGAGCGAGAGGCACAGATCGTGAGCTCAGTCGCTGAACTCTGGAAGAGCAGGCTGCCCTCCCGGCCTTCAGCATTTTGATGTCTGCAATACCTCCCTGTATGGCAAGTGCTGCCTACATGGGGAATATCTGTTTTACTTCTACAGTAGAAGCTACTTTCACTTAAAATATTTGTGTAAAAACACCGTTTTCAGATACATGACTAAGAAACCTTAATTAAAACAGAGGAAGTTTCAATACAAATATAAGGCTCTCTACAAATATCAGTCTATGTTACATGACATCGGTTGTGAATGCAAAACAATATATGAATGTGATTCGCTGCAATAACAACTGAAAGACAAAATACCTTGACCTGTTAGATCGCCCATTCTGATTTTTGATCCTGAGGATATAATGAAAAAAAAAAAAGAAAAGTATGTTTGCAACTGAGAGTGTTTGCATATGGTTCATTAATTAGCCTGGCAAGGAGTTTGATATCAAACTTGCACATATTTTTATGTAGGCTTAAGCAATCCACATCCAATTATTCACTATTTATGTTTCTGCACTAATTGTGCTCTGTGTCACTTACCAAAAAAAAAAAAAAAGAAAAAGAAGAAAAAAAGATGATATCTAACTGAGCTTGGAATTTGTTGTCCTGATGAGGTTTCTCAAAATCATCTGACTGGAATGGGAGAGCTGGCACATACTTTTCTTTCTCCTGGAGCCCCATAAAAGTCCAGCCTTAAGAAGGACTAAATTTTCAGTAGAACTGACTGGGAATTTTCATACAAAATGAATTCTCATTGGAATAAACAGCTTGTTCAAACAATTTCAGGGGCTCTGACAACCTCCCATTTCAACAGGGATCCCTCAAGAAACTGCATGTGGGGCTCTTATAAAATCATTCTCTGGCAAGAAGATGATGGAATTCCTAGGCTGCCTGTGATAAGCCATGAAGTGCTTCATCTCATTTTGAACCAAAATAGGAATAAGAAACACTAATTTTTTTGAAGTTAGTATTTCTGAATTTCTTTTCCATCACCAATTCTACTGTTGCATGCTATTCCAACACATCCCACAGGAAGTCTCCCACCAACACAGACATGCCATAAGCCATCTTCTCTGGTTACTCAGAGGAGCAAGACAGCAACAGGGATGCACAAAACAGCACTGGGAGAAGCAACACAATGGCAGATGCAGGCAGTCTTTGCACAGCTTCACCCAGCTGCTGAGGTACTGGACTGAACTGGTCGCTTTTTCCACGTAGGTACAGTTCAGCTTTCACTTTGGGTTTTATTGCAGGAAAAAGCTATTCAGTGCCAGTCACTTGTGGTTGGCAGTACTGAATGTTACCTAACAGTTCACAAGAGTTCTCTAGAACAACCAAAAGAAATGGGCACACAAAACCTAATAAATAACTGTAATGCACAAATCTCCCGAGGCAAAGGGCACACTCTCAAGGAGAGCGTGTCTTGACTCTCCCCAATCAATGACTGAAGAATCTTCCTACTCTTTGAGAAAATAAAGAGAAGCAGGGAACATTTCAGGAGGAAATCACAAATAGTAAGAGGGTTGGAGAACTTCTTATTTATTTTTATGCATGTATTTTCACCTTCTGTCAAACTTAAGTGCACATTCATTTGTGTAGTATGGAAATCCCTAGTAATATCAAATATCCACGAAGAGTACCTGAAATTAGGAAGAACTTGCCCATGGCTTATGTGCTCCCCCTAAGACTACCACATCATTTCACTGATCTTGACAATACTCCAAAAACGTACTGTGGTCTGTCTCATTAAATGCATTGCTTATTGTTCCTACAGAAAACCAAATCTCCACTGCCCTACGTGCTTCAGCCCTGGGCACTGCGTGCAGCCATTAATTACAGCATTTTACTGATCTTGGGCAATCAGACTGAACAACACACCCAGATCAATGTGGGAGATGAGGATAAAGACCAAACAGCTCTAGAAATGTCCTAGATAAGACTAGTAAACAACTGTCTTCCATAGCAGAAGGCGAGAGAAAAATCAAATCATGCTGAAACTTATTGAAGCTTAAAGCTGCTTACAAAAATGGCTCAAAGGTGAACGATTAATTTCAAACCAGGCCAAATTGAGGAAAAGAAGCTTGATGCACACACCAATTTTGTCCCTCAAAGTCAAGAATTGCCTAATCAATAGCACTGCTAAAAAGAGATGGGCACTCTCAGGGGTACCATTACAAAGAATTGCACTTGGGTTTAGCCACCTGGCTCCCAATTGCTTTAATAGGTGTCACATGGCTAAAACCTGGGCTAAAGCTTTAAAAACTTACCCCTTGGTCTTCCTGAGCATCCATTGCTGTCAGGCAGCAAATGCAAAGCAGCAGGAGAGACTGGGAGAGTTGCTCCTGTATTGACCAATACATGCCCAGGAATTTGTACCACTGTCACAAGGGTCATTTATGGGCAAAGCAAGGCAAAGCAGCAGAAAGTAAAGCTGACACATGAGAGAAAGTGAAAGAAACTGTACTTAATCCTTATTCTGTTGATATGCAGCAGGTATGCATATTGTTGGGCCAATCCAATCAGACCTCCCCTTTCACTAGCTAAAAATCAACTAGGGCTTTCTAGGTAATGCTCTGACCACTCCCGACATACAAATTGTATTCAACATCTTAATGGAAAAGCTTCAAGGGGTTTTAGGTTTTAAACTGAATAAAAAGAAACAGATGGAAGAAAAAAAATCCAATCAGAGCAGAAAGGGATGGCTTATAGAAAAACTAGTTTTCTTTCCATTTTCACCGGTGGTGAACTCCACAAGAGCAGCAGCCAGAAAGTTGGAAAGAAGTTGACAAAATGGGAGAGGAAGGAAGAATTTCTTTCACACTGATATTATATATAATTTTACACAAGGAGAAGTGGTATACTTTGAATGAGATCTGAGCTTGACTTGGTTCCTGGACCTGACAGGGTTCAGCTATGGGACAGTGGGTACTTCGCACCCTTTCTCAGGCAACTTACTCAGCCCTGGAGCTCCCTGGGGACAGCACCAGCCCTGTAAGCACATGGGACAGCAATGGAAGCAGACCTGATCAGCAGCTTCCCTGTGCAAGGTCACCTAGTGATGGTGCTCCCAAAGAACAGTTGAGTACCTAGCAATAGCAGCCACTTTTTAAAAGGAAGTGGGGAAATTGTCACAAAGAAGAGCAACTCAAAATGTCCACGTGTGAAAGTGAGTGGGGAAAAGGAACCAAGAAACTAAGTAAACTAAGGAACTTGAAAAACAAACAAACAAACAAAAAACCACAAAGCCCAGAAAAGAACCAACCTTCCAGTTATAACAAGTTCTTAAGTTTGTTTTAAAGGAGATTTTATACTGTCTACCTTCCAGTCAGCTTAAAGAAGACTGCCCATCAAAAGTTCAGAAGTGTTATGGTTAGACACTGGTTAGAAGAGAAGGAAAGGAATAGAGAAACCTCCCCCAAGATAGTAGGTAATCATTTTAAACATAGAAACACTACAAAGTGAGCTCTTCTGTAACTGAGCCTGGATGTACTGCACACTGTGGCCTCTTTCCATCAAAACCTGCTGACGTTGTATGTGCATAACAAAATAACAAAATAAATAAATAAATAAAGAAGCACAAGAGAATGCCCTCAGCCAAAGCAAAATGGTACACTGCAAGAAAACTGAGAGCAATGAGATTTCTATCCTAATAAAGTATAGAAGTCTCATAAGACCTGAGAGTGTGGAAGATGGTGCTTGCAGGTTCAATTCAGATGCCACTAATTTGCTAAGCTTTTAATCCAACCATGAGTGTAGGCCTGGTTCATGAGCCACATGATATTTGAGTGCTGCTATTACACTGGCTTTTCCAGTATCTCACTTCATAGACATAAGAGCCAAACCACATCAGTTCCCCTTAGTTGAGCTGGATTGGCACTTTGGAAATCCTAGTACACGGGAAAGGTTTAAAACCTCACATCTGAGGAGTAAGAGAAACGTGGAACTGGATGAAAAATGGGTTGGGAAAAAAAAAAAAAAAAAAAAAAAAAAAAAAAAAAAAGGAGGTAGAAATGGCAGGAAAAAAAAGGAGAAATAAAGGACAGTAAAATGGAGAGGGAAATGAAACAGAAAAATTGTTCAGAAAAGAAGGGTGAGTATGGAAGAGTGTGGGAAACAGCAAAAGGGAATTACATTAACAAAAATAAGGCAAAGAATTAAAGAAATGGAAAATGAGGAACAGAGGAGGGCAGTAAAACTCACAAAAGAAAAAAGAACAAAAGGCAAGAGGTGCATTGGAGGCAAGAGAAAGAAGTGTTGAGGCAACCTGAGAGAGAAGGAAGGGGGAGGGGGAGAGGTGAAAGGTGCTGAAGATGGAGAGAAAATGGGAGAGAGAGGAAAAGAGAAGTAAAAAGAGGGAACTGTGCAGAGAAAGAACCGGAAAGAGGAGAACAATCCTAGGGAGCCTGCTGTGGTGGGTCACAGAGGAGTTCACAAGCCCATGCACTCCAACTATTTCTTTTTGATTCTGTGTCATTGTCAGGCTTCAGACTGCAGCTGCAAATTGTTTGTCTGGCAGTTCTGGTAGGTTTGATTCAATAACTCCTATAAGAGGGCAGGCAGGATATCAATGCTGCTTTATTGCCTTTTTCTCTGCCTACAATAGCAATCCTCCAGTTATACAGTATTATAAAGTGCCATCACTGGGTGTTGTATCTCAGCGTAGTCACGTCTCATCTTCCTAGACTATAATAAGCTGGCAAAGGTAAAAGTCTGAAACTGTGTGAGCTTCATGAAATGACTGAGATCGGCATGACAGATTGGCATAGAGCATACAACAGACCCTCTCTTCCCAAGTACCACAGCAAAGGATAGCTGCATCCTACAAGATCAGCTTCACCAAAATGCATTTGGTAATCTGTCTCAAGTCTCACTCCAGCCAGCAGCAGACAAAGCATTAATTCTCCAAAAAGCTGCTAGCACTGGAAAACAGCAAAAAGTAAGCTCCAAAGTCCTGTCAGCTGGAGACTTTTTCATGCCTCTCTCCCAGTCCTTTGGATGAGAGCTCTTTAAACACAGTCACTGAGAGACATTTAACGTCAGACTGGACCAACCAACATGGCCCTACCATTTTTCCTCCTGGAGGTTGGTCTCTTCAGACTGCAGGGCTTTCCCTCACCAGCCTGACACAGAGAAATTTCCCCAGCCTTGACCGTACATGATCTGTCAATAATAAGAGGCTTTCAGTTACAGGATGCTGTCAAATAGCACTTTTTACAAACACTAAATTGAAGTTTAAAATGTCACAGCAAAAAAGGAAAATCACCACAGAGAAAAACGCTTGTGAGACATTTTATTGGTGTATCTTTTAAAAAAGAAAAATTCCTGGCACATTGCTCTGGTTAAAGCCACACAAATCAGAGCAGAACTTCTCATCCAGGCCAGGTCACTACAAATCTTGGGAGCAGCTGAATAGAAAGAGGTCCATTCTTTCTGCTTAAACTTTGTCTCTCACACACACACACACATATATATATATATTTGTATACACACATGCACGTATATATATGCACACATATAATTGCATCCTTTTCTATATACACACACAGACACGTATTAAAAAGTCCTTGCTTCATTGGAAAAATCGTAGGCGGATGCCTTTAAGGATGTGTTTAAAAATTATCATGGCTTTACGCTGCAGTTTATTCCATATATTTCCATCCTTCTGAGCCACACTGTTCAACCTCCTACTTATTCTTAATAGATTAATTTGTGATTGCTCCCTCGACATTTCAGCCTTTCATGATGGAGAGCAGTTCTTCTCATTTCACTCATCAAGGCTCCATATAATAATGAAAGTTCTCACAGGTCACCTCTATTGCGTCTCATTTCCTTAACCCCTTTAGCCTTCCCTCCTGATGAGTGTTCTTAAACCTGAAGCTGTCTGGGCTGAGGGAAAATAAAATTTCTCTTTTGAGGCTTCTACAATTGAATCCATATTGCATCAGTTCGATAGAAAATTTGGGTATAGCCATGTGATTTCAGTTCTCTGACAGCTTTACAATGTCATCATAACCTGTTTGTTTCTTTTCCAAGCAGCCATACGCACAGAACTGCTGGGATTTTTCTCTAATAACCCCAGGTCTCTTTTTTCTTTGGTATGCTGAATAATGTGAATTCTGCTGTGGTTCACTAGCTCTAGACTTACTCGTACAGCCAACTAAAAGATTCAAATCCTCCTCAGCTTGGTAAGCATTGCTTCTTACCGTTCACTTAATCTTTATATTTGGCAGAATAATCGATGCCTGTTATTTTACTTGTTACGATCTTTCAGAACAAAATTGTCAGGCAAGATTCGGGGCTGCTCTAAGTTGGCCTGTCTCTAGCATCACTCCAGAGGTCCAGCTTCACAAATTAAAGAGATGCTTCAAAACAAACCTGGAGGGTAAGCCGCCAATTCGAATTTTCCAGTTGCTACTTATGACCTATAGCTGCTCCCTAAGTTGTTGCCCTGCTCCATGATTTACATTTACAGAGGGGAAGCTCCCCACACAGCCTGCAGGCAGGCAGGCAAGCTCGGGCGCTGCAGAAGGAATGCAGCTCTGCCTGCAGAAGGGTGACTAAAGTTATCCAGACCTTGCACTCTTCTCCAGGAAATGTCCATTACAAAAACAAACCATCACATCTTTTTAAAGAACAATTTTACACTGCATCGAATTCCAGCATTTGTCTCTGTGCAATCTAGCTCTTCCATAGGAACTAAATAGTTCCTACCAGCAATACAGCATCGTGTAAAACAACTGTCAGTCATATGCACAGCATTGAAGGTTGTGCATCTTTAGGGGGAGGAGGTGGCAATTAGTTCTAAGTAATTCAGTGCTGATTGGGTTGGGGATAATTTCCTGGCAACTAAGGATGGGATTGAGACCAAAAAATCATTTCAAATGACTACGAAGGAGTCACTCACTGAAGCAACACCTTTTGGTCTCAGGAGACCCGGAATTGATTTGAACTGGTCTACCACTTAAATGGAGAAAAGCTATTATCCCATCACTAATCTCTTGAGCCATTCAGTCCCCCTTGAACCAATTTTTTCTTCAACAAGCTATTTTACATATTTCACTCATCATCTTAGCCCACTATCTTTATGGGAGAAGCTTATCAAACAATTTGTGTAGGATGGTAAGTACATCTCCCTTTTGCATTTCCGTTTATCCTTGCATTTGTTGCTAACATGACCAAACTATTAAACACGTTCCTATTCTCCTCTCCTTACAGTATCCAGCTTTTCCTACTACCATTCACAAAATATGACACCAAAAAGCAACCTGCCTAGAAGCATCTGTACTAGAAACAAATGTCCCAGATAAATACAAATGTATTGCCCTCAAATATTATAGCAATCATCAGTATAAAGCTGATGCCTCCTTA
This sequence comes from Excalfactoria chinensis, assembly GCF_039878825.1. Taxonomy (NCBI): domain Eukaryota; kingdom Metazoa; phylum Chordata; class Aves; order Galliformes; family Phasianidae; genus Excalfactoria; species Excalfactoria chinensis. The sequence continues at coordinate 38,388,774 of NC_092829.1, read as the reverse complement.
ATAGCTGTGTAGCCCAGGAAGGGTCAAATCTGGGATCTGCAGAGGAAGAGCTGAAGCACAGAATTGCAAAGGGTCAAATTAGCAAAGATAGTCTTCATTTTTATGGGCATTCATGGCCGCCAAAATGTGGACACAGTGCCCATGAGTGTACAAAGCTATAATTAATAATTAAAAATGCCATAAAAATTAGGCCCTTGGTATCTGATAATGGGCTTACAAAAAATTGGGGCATCCATAATGGAAATCCATTTAGGATAAGGGGGTTGTAAATGAAGTGCTGCAATCATAGGGAGTGCAAAGCTCAGAGCTGGAGAGCTCAGAGCTCAGTTTGGTGTCGGGGCCTCACTAGGCAAGAGAGCAAGCATGTGTCACACTCAAAGCTCTTCAGTTCTCTCCCTGGTTTGCCACTATTTCATGCAGTTAAGCAGCCTGTTTTGTCTGCTTCACGCCACCTTCTCTTCCTTAAGCATTTTCACTGTAGCTTCTCACACCACCAAACTGACTCGGTTTCCTCCATCCCTCTCAGAATTGGAGCCCATCCCTCAGAAAATTGTGGGCCTCCCTCCTTCCAGCCAGCTAACCCTGCTCTGCTGGCCCTGCAGTTACATGGCCATCACAGCACGCTCTGATACTGCTCCTCTGGCAGCAATTAGAATCAAATCAACACCAGGCTGTTTATAAAAAGGGATGTTGCTGTAATGACACTATCAATTCTTCCAAACATTGTAGCTATTTATCAAGTGATTAAAGTAGAGTAACTTACTGCAGTTTTACTAGCCTATTTTCCATTGGAACTTAAAAGGTTTTACTGCCTCAAGTATGGCACTTGGAGTGCTAATAATTTCGATTTTATTACATTAGCATATTTTTTAGATTTATTTCTAGGTTTTGCATAAGATTCAAATTGTTACCCAGTTTATAAAATAAGATAAATTTATCTTGGTCAAAAATCACATTAAGATAATTATCTTGCCCTTTTGGCAGATAATTTTGTTTGTAATATATTGAAAATGCTTATTTTTTGTTTTTTTAACCACTCATTCTTGCAAAAGTGGCTATTTTTTCCCAGATGCAGGCACCTCTATCTCCCTCTCACTGTCAAGAGCTGTCTCGTCTCCTCCCACTTCTGCCTTCCCACTGAGGAAACCCAAATCAGTGGTGCCTACTATGTGCCCACCAGCAAGGCCCCAGGCCCAATATGGCACACGTTTGCTGACTTGCTGCTGGCCATGCTGCATCATGGTGCCAGACCCTGTTGGGAAGGCTCCTGGCCCCACACCAGGCAGGCAGGCAGGATCACAATTTGCACACAAGCGAAACCACTCCAACCTGGTGCCTGCCAACATGCTGCTTCTCTGTTAACAGAAATATTAAATGATGATGGCTGAATGAAAAGACCCTTTCTTAAAGAAGGGATTGAGGTCACTGACTGAATTCTTCCCCCTACGCCCTCCATCAAACCTGGTGTCCCCGCAACTGTAGCGCAGCCTCCCTTGCAGTGCTGTACTTCTCTTCTGCTTCTCCTGAAAGCAGTACACTGAGAATAATGTGATCTACCAAATAAATTAGTTCAGAGCTAATTTAGTCAGAAATGATACTAATCAGATGTCAGAAGAAAGTTGCAGCTCCTAACCTTAAAGTAAGTTGAAGTTTCAAATATCTATTTAGAATACAAGGGTTTTCCTCTGTGTATGTGCAGCAGTGTCATGAAATAATAATTTACATGTTCTAACTTGACATCAATAATTAGCTCAGAGCAGCTCCTTCCTCCTAGATAAAAAATTACTGGGGGTAGGTCCTGCAGAGTGTGGATGGAAATCACTCTGTCACACAATTAATCGAGTAGCACTGGTGTACAGACTGATACCCTGAGTTCTCAATAGGATAAACTATCACCCTTAATACACTGACACAAAAAGAACTCATGACAGAAGTACCAACAAACAGACACTGGCTAAAATCCAAAAGGTTATATGATGCTAAAAGATATATTTTTTTGAAAGAGAGAAATCATTCATGTTCCAGTTTAGCTTTGTCAAAGCAGTTCTCTCCCTGCATTTTCCCTATTGCTCAAGGAGGTACACCACGTCCAATCTTTTCCTGCCTTAATTCAGGAGGAGAAAAAAAAGCAAGTTAAAATCTAAGAATATCTATGAAAAATCAGCATAGGGTTCAAACATCTCTACAAAGTTCAGGCTCAGCTTGAGTTTGGGGTTAAAATGAAGAGCAGTTCACATGTTTGTGCTATTGTTTGATCACAGTCCTATGGAAAATACACAGGCAGAAATTCACCCACCTCTACTGAGAAAACATCTGCCTTGCTACTGCACCACTGCCACCCTATATCCCCTTTGTGCCACCCACACATCTAGCAGCCAGGAACGCAGGGACCACAAGCACACAGCACAAGGGAGGGGAACAGGAGGCAGCTCAGATTCCCTGCAGAGAAAATGGGTTCAGTCCTCATGATTTCAGTGCAGTCACCAAGAAATCGCACCAACAATTTGTATAAATCACAATCCAGACGGGCTGGCAACAAAAGTTTGGCTGTTTTGCATACTCCATATCTCTGAACACTTTTCTCTTGTAATGACATGGTGAAGAAGCTTGATGATCATAAATATGGAGTGTATCGCCCTGTCCTTTAGCTCGCTCCTCATTGCTCTAGCAACATAACACATGCATCTCAAATAAATTAAACGTGTGACATATAAAATCAGTTTGTGTTTTTTGGGGGGTTGTCAAAATCCCGAGAAACCAAAACGTTGAAAATCACTTGTCAAAACGTTCTGAGATGAAGTAGTTAAGCTGTCATCAACAGCTTAAACACTGTTTATTTGAATATGTAAAGCAACGTTCTGAAAAACAGAAAGTAGAGGGTCTGTTGATCAGAGCTTGCCTTCCTGATCTTTTGGGCAACAAAACTTCACATGAAATGGAAGGCCATCTGCATACGTAGTGAAGTGCACTGCTCTGCTGACACAGGTGATGTGACAAAGTATGGCAATGGCATTACCATGGCCATACATGCATTACTACTTGGCAGTGCCCATTATTTGAAATGGAGTTACTTTCTGCTCACCACAAAACTGCAAGTAGCATGTTGCAATAACACAATAAATAACCCGTGTCATCTCCCTATCTACACCTTTTGCAGAAGCAGATACAGACCCAATCTAAAAACAAATCTAAAAGTGCTATAATAATGCGGGAATGACATGCCTCTTAAGCTGTTTACAGCTGACAGACTAAGTGAAATGGCTTGACAAGGAAGAACACAGCATGTGTTGACAGCCTTGCTTAGTTCATACTTGAAAGGCAAAATTAAAGTCATACTGTCACAAGGTGCAGAATTCTGCTCCCTTGAAGGACATTCTCCTAAGCAAAGCACAGCATTAAGCTTTGGCCTCCTCCCCTTGTCTGCCACTTTCACGTGCAGGCCACTAAGTGGCACACCTCAGAATCCAGCCCGACTCAGTACCTCCGTAATTGCTAGTGAAAACGTATCATTTAGAGGAGGATGGAGAAAGAGCAACGGTGAGAGCAGCCATAAACATTCACCCTCTGTAATTGAAAGGAGCACTGCAACATATGGGCAGCATTTGGCTTTTCTTGCAGCAGGCAGCACCGCCAGGAATGAGCAAACATCAAACAAAGGCTGAGCACAAATCCCCTCTATCCACACAGGGGCCTTTCACTTGATTACAGGATACGAGAGAAAAAAACACCAAACCACTGTGGATCCTAAAAAAAGTAACTAAGAGCTAAGATGGGTCAGAGGAAAGGGCTGGAGGTGGGCACTAGGAAAATGGGACCGCCTTGGCGGTTCTCACATGACTTTAATACAAAGTGAGCAGGCAAACTGTGAGGCCAAGTAGCAGCAAATGGCCTCCAGGTCTGCCTTGTGCTCACTAATGCCAGGGGCCAGCAGCAGCCAGCGGCTGTCACCAGTCCACACAGGCAAGAGGACAAAGTTAGCTTGGAGGCTCTGTCCTGCTGCCCTGCAGCAGCTTTTCCCAGGCATCAGTCCTTATTCATCAGAAGCGTGAGAAGCCACAAGCATTCATAGGGCAGAAGAGGGTAAAGCTGGCTCCTGCTCTGTGGATTAGCCCAGAGGTTCAGCTGCTAGCAGTGCAAGTCAATCTGTCTCTTTTAATGAGCCCTGTAGATGATGAAAATGAGTCCATAGTTGCCAAATGAAATCGTCTCACTGAGGTGAACTGCCAGGTTCAACTGCCTAGGGTGTGGATTCTCCACATTTGGGATGCTGTTACCATTGCACTTATGCTGGACTAAGCCAGTTGACCAGGACTTGAAGGCACCTGGCCAACCTGCACCCAACCATTGCATTCTATAGGGAAGTGCAGACCTGCACCCAGCTGTACCCCTCACACTCAATGTGCAGCAGTTCTTGAATGCTTGTGTGCAGCCCTGTGCCCAGAGCCTGCAGGGACATCCCCAGCCAGGACTGTTCAAAGTACCATGTTGGAGCCACAGCTCAGGAATCCGAGCGATGCCGAATGAAAGCATTTTTTCAAACTAATGGAAGTTTTGCCTACATATTTCTTCCCACACATGAAGGTCATCAAATGTTTGTGTGCCAAATGTTAGAATTGATGCCATCCTAATGAACTCTGAAAACATTTTCCTGTCAAAGCAAATAGAACAAGTTGACATCACTGATCCCAGCATCGACCAAAGAGGAAAAAACAAACAAACCATCACTTCAAAAAGCAGAGGGGTTTTTTGCTCTCCAAGTTCAAGGATGTGAGTCCAGCAGTGCAATGACAAAGGGGAGCACAGTGCAGATGACAAAAGGGTTATGCTCACCACAAAGGCCCTGAGGAAGAGAGATTGCCTCAGCACCAGGCCAGGGAACTGGGCACTGCCTCCTCCCACAAGGGTAGAGCAGCTCCCTTGGGTCCTAGTGGTGCCAGATTGCTGCCTGGATTGTGTGCAAGAGGCTAGAGCCCGAGTGGAGAATAGACTGGCCGCCAGGCCCTGCCCCTGCCCAAAGCTGCACACTGATGACATACTTAAAATCAGCTAGCAGCTTTCAACCTATTTGATGAGGAGCTCTGTCTTTCTCACTGGAGCTCCCTGTCCCTGTGGCCTCTTCCAACTCCCAGGAGATGTCCCAAGCCGTCCATCCAAGGCAGCATAACCCACAGAGTGACAATCCTGCTGTTGCTGCATACAAGCACGGAGGGCGGTATGTCTTACAGCTACATGGCTAAATTGGGTTTCAGGAGATCCAGACTCATTTCTTCCTTCTAACACAGGATTCCCATAAGTCCCTTGGCAAATCTGAAGTCACCACCTGGGAAATAACTCTACCTCCTCCAGCTCTCCTGCTCATTCAGAAATCTGGGACAGGGTTCACCTTGCTGCGCACAGTTTCTAGCAAAGAAGTGCCCAGTCTCAGTCTCTGCAGGTAGCTCACATTCAGCATTTAGCTAATCAGAGATAACTGTACTATTCACACAGTCCAGAGGAGAAGATAGGGACTTCCTGCAAAGTCTACAGGGGGTCTTCAAGGCTGGTGAAAGTAGCAAGGTACCAAGCACCAACGAAGTCCCTGAACCAATGTCCCTCCTCAGCTGCTACAGACATTTTCTTACAGTAGTTTGTCACAGGAATTGCCATAGGATGAAGATAACACTGAAATGCAGAGCAGTAAAACTGGGAATAATGACAGACAAACAAGAGCACAATTAAAAGGACAAACCATACTTTGTTGCTCCCTCCATCAAACGCATTCCCATTTTATTTACTGTTTTAATTTCCAGTTCTCCTATACTCACTGGAACTGGAAGGTATAATTTCAGCTCCTGCTCCTCCAAAAGTCAGTTCTAATCTCAGTCACTCTCCAGCCCTAGGGTTTTCCTCTCTTTGACAAGCCTGACCACTTATATTTCTATCAGCTCAGACGACATTTACCCACTCCCCTTTCTGTTCCTATCTCATTTCTTCCCCTTCCAGTTTTGTGATGCCACAATACATCTATGCCAGGACACAGAGCGTGCAGAAATAGCCGTATAGATCCTGACTACGTTCAAGAAAGGGGAAAGGTTGAAGTGAATAACATCCTCCGTATGAATGATTCCTTTGCTTGCTGTATTGCAGTGAGCTGCGCTTTCATATCCCGTGATGGATGTGAGTTATGGGTCACTCCCTCACTTGTGAAAATAAATGCACAACAGTTGCAATTGTTGTACTATGTATTACAAAATTCTATTGCTTAAGATTTATGCACTTAGCAAACCAATCATACAAACAATACAAGTACAGCACAATGGTTCCACCACCAGGTTTTTTGTTGTTGATAGAAACATGCATAATCACCCTTAGCTACAAAGTGACACTGCATTATACAGAGGGGAATATATTAGGGATGAAGAGTTTATCGCATCCATAGTTTGCTTTGGGTGTAGTGGATTTAGCATGTGTTAAGTGATGCTTAAGTGATTTGCTGAATTGGCCTAATTGCACAAAACACTCCTGGCTCTATTTGCTTATAAATACCTTTCAATGCACTGACTGAAGTCTAGAATGTCCTAAATGGTCTGGGAGTCAGTGACTTAAGAGACATTAACTCTCCTAAAAATCTTCTGTGACAACGCAGAACCACAGTTCTAAAAGCTCTTGCTTTCTGGGTAAATAGTGGGGTGTCTCTAACAGAAGATGCATGTGCCTGGAGCCTGTCCTCATCAACCCTTGTGTACAACAGTGCATCAAAGTGAGCAGTTTCAAGGAGAAATATAAGGCTGTTTTCTCCAGTGTGATGAACATCAGCTAACACCTTTAAGCAACCTTTTACATCATGTTAGCAACAGAAGTCCTGGTTGTGTCTGGTCATGTGCTCAGGAAGCTATTCCAGAGCCCTTTTTCTCATAACCACAGAACCAGTACAAAAATCACACTGACCTGCCCCACCTGCCTGCCTGGCAGGCCTGAGCTGTCCTAGCATCCAAGTAACATCACAGGCTGACAGCCCTGGCTGACCCCAGCTCCAGCAAGACTCCCATCAAAAAGTGGGTCCTGGTCATTTGTATTTTATTTACAAGGGTGTTTTCCATTTTAGCCTCATTTTAACTGGCATGAGCTGCTGATGCACTAGATGCCCTTATCTGCTTTCCCCAAGGGAAGGAGATACATAAAGTGTGTAAGACTACAGGTTTTTAAGATTAAATACTATGAACAAAGATTAAATTATATGCTTTTTATCCCTTTAAGGAACTCTTATTCATAGTGTTCTGTTTCTGGTTTCCAAAATAATTTCTACTTGCATTAACATGGGAAAGAGAAGATGTACTTGTGAACATAACACAACAGAAAGTTCTCTGAATTCCAGCTACCCCAGAGCTCAGAGATTAAAACATCTATCCTCTGCTTGACAAAAGTCTTGGGCATCAAGTAGTTTTTCCTTTGACTACAAGGGTAGTAAAAGCATTGGTGCTCCAGAAAGACCCTGTTGGACACCAGAATAAACTTGGGCTCACTGAAAAGTTAAGGGGAGAAAGGGGCAGTGCTGAGCTCTGAGGCAGCTTTAGAGCTTGAAGGGAGCTGAGCATGTCTAGGGCAGCATCCATGGGGGGTCGGGGGGACAGGGAAGCAGAGACTGCAGCACAGACTTTTCTCAAAGGAAAAAGACACCAACAATTGAAGAAGGAAAAGGAAACTGTTGCCTTAATCCTCCTTACACCAGGAAGACAGCAAAGACTGGCTGGTCACCTTCTTGAGAGGAAGCTTGGCTTTTCAATGAGGCTGCCCTGAGAGAGACAAATAGCCACCCTGATGATTACAGCCTCAGTGGGTTGTTTTGCTGTTTGCTTTAGTTCACTTTCCTACACCGGCTTAAAAGGGTCAGCAACCTTCATCCCAAGGACCCTATTAGAGAAGTAGCTTTGAGGAAAACATATAATTAACCCCTGGAACTCACTGTAGCAGGATATCATTGAGGAAGCATATGAGAAATCTACATTTTTTAAGAGAGATTGTATATAGAAACACTAAGAATGTAGTCAAGTATTTTTACTGCTGAGAATTCATTTGTAACAGTCTCTACGCTTGAGGATGTAAATGGCAACCAAACCCAGCAACTAATAATTCTTCAGTCACCAAATAGCAGCAAACACAATGAGCAAAACCAGTAAGATAAATCCAGACTGTCTGAAGTCTTCAGAAGCAGCCACTCACAGAACCAGGAACAGAAAATGCAATAGGTAAATGGACCTCTGACCTATTCCGTTATGCCAATTTTTGTATCCGGCTCTTTGCTTCCCATCAACTTACTTGCTAGATCCCAAGTAATGGTCCTTTGCAACCTTAGAAAGGTTAACCAAAAGTGCTAGAAAACCAGGCTGACGACAAAGGCTTAACAGGCAAGTTGAGAAGAGTCCGAACAGGATCAGGAACCAACAGAAAACATTTCATTTTACTGCCCTGGAGAATCAAACAGCTTATGTTAAGAAGAGCCCAACTGACAAACCTGTATGTAAATGCCATCCTTGAACTGACTTCTGTCACATTTTAGAAACAAACAAACAAAAACCCACAAAATCCATGGGCTAGTGGGACAGGGCAGCAGGTGGGAGACACAAGGTACTTGGAATGAGCTGACACTTGGAGGACTTTGAAAATATAAGGCTCACAGCTCACCTTCAAGAGAGAGAAGGTTACATCCTTCAAAATGCACGACGCATGAGGGACCATGTATGCCATGGCAGCAAGAGGCATGCTGAAGATCCACACAGACAGGACTCTGCAAGTTCTCCCATTCCATTACCATAACGATCAAAAGCAAACAAGAAAGCACATCTTCAGCCCTACTGGGTGAGCTTATCAGAGAGGCAGAAAATGGTGTAATTCTGATTGTGCTGTGCAGCTACCAGCATCCCAAGGACTCCATCTTCAACTGCGTAACTCAACTAGTTTTAAACCGAGAAGCCCTGGGATTTTATTTGAAGGATCTTCATGAGATTAAAAAAAAATTGTAACTTCTACTTTAACACTTCTCTACACAAAATCAGAACATTGTCACATGCCGTGGGGTGAGGTAAAAAAACACCAGAACACAAAAGTCCCTGCAGCCGTGTGGAACACGGAATGAAAACTACGCTGTGAGCTCTGACAGTAATAAAAACATAACTGGATTTATTCTTGAGAATTTATTGAACTAAATTTAGTTAGGGTCTTCTTGTTTTGTTTTGTTTTTAATGATTGTGCACCACTTAATTTTTATGAGCTCGATTATGCCTTTAAGGCACATTCTAGCAGAGGGCTGAGGTGAAAAGCCTCCCCAGGGAGGATGCAGCAGCAAAGAAAGCCTCTGGGACGTGCAAGAGCTGAGCTAATCCTTCCCATGCATGCACTTGGCAGTAGCTGCTCACAGCTCTTGAGCTTCCCAGCAGAAAGGCAAGTCCATGTGTCCATGGTGAGGAGCTCCTGCTTTCTTCAGCATGGAGTGCCTGGCAATGAGAGAGGGCTGGAATGGTCCTTCTCTTCAGGCAGAACAATAGACCTTTCCACAAACATGCTGCTTGAGCTATGGAATTCGGTCCTGTCACCACCACACCAACTCTGGGCATCCTCAGGGAGGACAGAGATCACACACCTCATGCATCCTAAGGCAGCCAGTGTTAGCATGTTTGTTTCTAAAAAACTCTTGGTCACCAGAGAACGTACCATGGTTTAAAGCATCAAGAGTATTGAATTCAGACCAAGGATGGCTCTCTGGCCCCTCCCTTGCCCTAGTAACCAAGACCAGAGTGATGGTCAGTGCAGCATACCTTGCAAGGTGTGTGAGCAGAACCATGCCTACAGCTGTGCCACTCAGCTCCTTACCCTACTTCTGCCCTTCTTTGTGCAAAGCCAAGGCCTCTTAGGAGGCACTTTACTGCTGTCCTCACTTGTCCTGCTTCACTGTCCAGTGAGGATGTTGTATGCTAATCAAGCAGAGCAAGCCCTGAACACATGGAGAAAACACTAGAAATTATGTAAAATACTGTCTGCAATATTTGGGAGTCTCAGCATAACTTCACAGTAAATTCCACCAGGAGCTATAACTGTTCCAGTTCCTCAAATGCAACTTTCCTCACTTGTGCTGCGTATTGAAACACCCATGCATATTTTCTTGCCAATACTTGGAAGTCTTTGCCTTAATCCACACGTATGGAAACAATTCCCTCAGATTTCCTTTTGGAGAGTTTTGTTGTCTCTGTAGGGCAGCCCTAAAATCCCATATGCATCACCTGAGCTTCCCAGAGTCTTGAAGACTGAGCACAACCGCATCCGTTTCCCTTACAAAGGACCAGCCTGGGCTTTGTGCAGCCCCTCCTGCCCCAGCTCCCTTCCAGCACCCCTTATTGCCACAGGATGTCAGACACCACTGGGCAGGGTGCCAGCCCTCAAGCTCTGCTCTCCCCTTTCCTCAGCTGTGCAGGTGACAGCATGCAGGCTTCAGCAGCATGGGATGGCCAGATGCATGTGCTCCTGGGCTGTCTACATGTGCTGCCCTGTGTCCACCAGCCACTTGCCCCTGTACACAGGGGTTGTGCATGCTGTGTATTCAGGCAATTGCTTTCTTCCTTTTGCTCCTCCTCTTCCCTCTCTTTTCTGCCCCAGTCAAATACTGCCTCATAAGGACTGCTTAGAAACAAAAAAACCATGAACTCTAGGCAGTTCAGTGGGGAAACTCAGATGATTCAGAAACAAAAAGCACTCCTCCACTCCCAAGAACTCAAATGAAGAAGAAATGCCCATCATTACCAGCAACTAATACTTGTCCACCACACAGACCACCTAACCACTCAGGTAGCCCCCACCTCCCCTCCTGCTGACGGGGAATGAGCAGCGCTTGGCTGCCCTTGCCCCATGTGCCAAGCTGTCCCCAAGTGCCCCACGGCAACGTGCAGGAGGGCTGTGAGGTGTGGGATAAAGGCCCAGCAGGGCTGACACTGTGTCTAACGCGGCACAAGGTTCCCTCGGCACAGCGCGCCCCGGCTAATGAACAGCACTGCCCCGAGTGCAAACAAGCTGGGAAAGGTTCTGTTTTCAAAGCGAGCATATTGCACTTCAAGGAAGATTTTTTTCCCCCTAAAAAGTTTTAATATACACACTAAATTAAGCTTGAGAAAAAGGGACATTTCATCTTTAATCTATTTACTTCTGAATATTTAACATACAATTCTGGCACCAATCACCAGATTTAACTGGAAAATTACTCACTAATCTGTTTGCTTATTTGGAATAATTGGGTAGGCTGCCAGGGAAGAGGATTTCCTACCCTGTTTAATATCTCAGTTAGTAGTCCAATTTCAGCTTGGCGGCATAATTACTCTGACAGAGCTGTAGCCACAGGGCCTGTGAGTGGGGCTGCTTTTTAAACCGTAAATTATGGAGGATTAGCATTTATGAATTTTAAATCAGGGCTGTGGTAGGAGACACTAAAGCTGCTTAGAGCTTGCAAACCACTGCATTCAATCACCAGTCATTAACACATTCCTTCCCAGGACTTTCTGCAATCACATTTAATAAAAAGATACTTCTGAATTGCTTCGGAATATCACGGCTGTCTCCAGCCTAACACCAGGGATAAGGAGATCCACTTTCCAGGGGGAAAAAAAAAACAAGCATCACAGTTTGAACTGACCCTGATTTACCTCCCGTGTGAGATGTTACCGGGCTATCTCCTTTGCTTGGTTCCTGCTGTTTCCCCTACCAGATGGAGAACACGTGGCTTGATCCCTCCTATACTTCAACAATTGCAAAAATTCAAACCTGCTGAAAATCAGAGCTGCAGTGTGGCTGATCAGCAGCCATCTGAACTCTGCCATCCCCCTCGCTCGGGAGCTTTGACTGGTGAGCTCTCCTCTGTTGTGTTTGCCTGTCAGGCTCACGATGAATCATTACGGGCTAAATCCTTCCTTTGATGTAGGCATGTAACTTCTTTTAAGGCCAATGAGAGTTATGTACATGCGCTGAGGGCAGAATATTTTATGCCCTGAAGAAGAAGCCTTGAAAAAAAAAGAAAGAAAAACCTACCAAAAATCACACTGCTTTGAACTTCAGAGTTTCTCCACTTGGGAGTCTAAAGAGCTCTGAAGCCATAAGACCTGCATCCAAATGCAAATACTGAGCCCTTCCTCCTCTTAAACATGTACTTGTGCATCTCTCCCTCTGTGAACCTACAATTCAGCAAGGCATTGAAGTTAGTGCTTCGCATGACTGTTTCAGTGCCCAAAAAAGATACAGATACAAAGATACAGATAGGAAAGCCACAATTAAATTACATAGATATATGTTAGTAAAATAAGATACACAGAGATCCTGTACCACAAACTAGAACAAAGGAATGACTGAAACAAAATAAGAAAAACAGAAAAAACAAGGCATTTGGTCAGAGTAATACTTAATGTAGAACTTTTTGTTAAAACCAGAAGAAAGCAGAGATGTTTACAAAGGAACCTGACCAAACTCCTCCTGCAGTATCCTCCAGGGGAGTCTTGGGGCCCAGGATCACATCCAGGATGGGGCAGGACGATATGCCCTGCCAGTGCACAGTGCTGGGCCCTTATTTACTGTCCCTACAGTTGCAAAGCATTGACCCCTGGCAGAAGCAGGGTACCAACCAATCCTGAATCATACTGCAGACAACACAGCTATTCACTGAAGCATCTGGATAACCTAGGTTTCCAAAACCTCATTGAAAATGGCTGGAAATTAAGCACTTTCAAAAGCAGTCACTTTTGAAAACATCTTTTGTTCTCCTAAATTTCTTATGTTTTTGGAATCTACTCATGCTAAGTGGTTTTTGGGCCTAAGCTAGCCAAAGCTAACCCCAAAGACACCAAGGAGGGACCATTTACACAGAACTCTGCTCAGTTCTCTCTCCTCCTAGCAGCAGTACTCTGGCAGGAAGCAGGGCTCCTGGCAAAACCTGTCCTGTGCCAAGAATTCAGCTGACAGTGGCAAGTGCCACTCTTAAGGCTAGTCAGACAGATGGACTTGCTTCACTGTGACACTTAGTCCAGACTCTTACCTGTGGACCTTCTTCCTCTATAGGCTGAAGGGTGCCACCTCTCCCCCAAAGCACAAGGAAGATGCAGCTCTCAGGGCTGCAAGGGAAGGCTCAGGGCTGCTGGAGCAGTGTGAACCAACCGTGCCTCAGGCACTGTTGAATCCCAAAGGAGCTGGAAGGGCCTTGCTTTAGAGCTGTGTCAGGGCCTGGCTGTAGCCCTGAAGGAGAAGACACAGGTGATGCCCTCAGGATCCTTCACACACCTCAAGATTTTCCTCATCTTAAAGGGATCAGACAGTGCCCAAGCTCTAGCTGCAAGGGCTGCTGTTCACAGGTGAGTTTGATAAGCAGACTGAGCTACCTACATCACAAACCTACATCACAAACACTACCTACACAAGCTACCTACATCACAAACACTTCTTCAAACACACTTATTCATATAATCTACAGTAATGTGGGAGTAGAAAGAAGGATAAGACAGGAAAGAGTGATAAAAATAATAATAATAAAGCCATTTAAATATCTTTACGTGGCTTGGAAAAACAGCATACAGTGTGACGTTTCCCAAAGGGATGTTCAGGTTGGCTTTGGGGGCATTACTGTGATTTGTGCAGAGACAACTGCTATAAGGGCTACAATTGGGACTGTATCCAAAACCCTGTGGTCAAAGTCTGAGAGGAGAAAAACTAAACAATTTGAACAGACCTCCTACACAGCATCCCTAAGCAGCTTCAATTCCTTAGCATTTGGGCAAAGACCTAAGGCATATTCTTATTCCCCCTGTACTACAAAACTGCCTCAAAATGTTGGCTGAAGCCAGAAGTTACATCTTAGTCCTCATAAATTAAAGGAAGAGGAATATCCTCTATATTCAGTGTTTGTACTGAAATATTTCTAAATGCATCCAAATCCTTTCTTGTCCCACGTGGTTTCTCACTGTGGGTCTGGAAGATTCTCAGAACTTGCAGAGGAAGCAAACATTTCTTCCCCAAAGGCAAATGGGGAGAGGGAGGTTACACAGTATGTAAAAGTGACTGATATAATTTTGACTTGGAAATCTCTCTTCAGAAGGCTTAGTATACTTCCCCTGCCTGAGAAATGTATAATGTATAAAACCATCCTGCTTGCCTCCTCCTCAAAGCCACCTGAACAATCCCCTTTCATTGGCCATGGAGCTTTACATGAACGCCTCCGTACAACCAGGTGCCTCAGCACATGGCCTTGCCTTTTGCCACTGCAGCTAGCAGCCTTACAGGCTTATCTAAAACTACGTTTAAAGGTTGGTTGCTGGCAAACAGGAGTCAGCATCGTTTCCTCCAACATAGGAAAGATGTAGTATTGCTCTGAACTCCTTCCAAATCTGCACAGTGACAGAATTCCCTCTCCCCTTATATCTTGATGGAGAAAATGGTCAACAAGATGCTGTGGACAAGAAGGTCCCTGAAGTGGCTCACCTAACAGCTGTATTCAATCACAGCTGGTCATACTGAGCACTGCATCAATGGCAAAACTACAAAAAATACCCCAGTGTACACTGCTTACTTATGGAGAGAAGAAATGAAGGCAAATAACATGGTAATGTTCACTAGCAACTAGATCTTCTTCAAGCATTTCCCAAAAGAAAAAGAAGATACTTTGCAGATGCTGCTGCATGAAGACTGGTAGCATGATAGCTGCACAGAGCTCAATACTTGACAGACTTGGAACTTGCAAAACTTCGCATTTGTGCAAACTGTAACCCTTTGGTTTAAGTGAGAAAGGAGTGAAGATTTCACTCCTTTCTGTCCATGCTAGCTGTTCTAACGGAGGAAGAATCGATTTATGTCTCATCTTATGCATCCAGAGCCAAAGCTCTTGATGACTGTGGAAGACATTATATCCTTCCGCAGAAAACAGTTCCAAACAACCTTGTTCAGAGCACTGCAGTGCCACCAACTCTACAAGCCAAGTGCATCAGCCTGTCAAATTCTGCTGTGTGATACCATGAAATCAAGTGTTTGACGTGTGTTCATACCATGCTTTCAGTTTTACAGCACGGGGTGAAAAGACTGTCTCAAAACGATGCAGCATGCTGAATACTTTGCCATAACCTTTCATGTTCATGTGTGAATTCCCCTTACTCCTGTGGAGTCAAGTGCTTGACAAATGACAGCTGAAACTATTCTTGTTACTGTTCAGGGGATAGCTAAAGAGTCAAAGCACAAGAGTCATTTCTCATGTATACCTTGATATGCTGTAGAGAGCATAATCCCATAAAGCCCAAGTTTGAAATAATTCTTTTTTTGGAAAACACAAGGGGCACATCACTGAAAAATACACTGTCCAGGACTGTAGATCTGTTGAAACTCTGTGAAACAAGAGATCAGTGGGCACACCACCTAGTCATTCTCCAGGTAATGAAAACCTCACAGAAGAGCTGAGAGAAATACAAAGCCTTTTTTCCTTTGCCAATATCTGCCAGATGGTACCAAGGCAGAGATACCTCAGCATTGGCAATACACTGCTAAGGGAAACAGGCCTAAGGAAAGGGAGTCTAGTAACAGGCTCTTCAGGATAGGGTCCATTCCAACATCACTCCCCTGAGCATCAGAAGGGGATGAGATGTTTCCTGCTCTTCCTAAAGCTTCTGCTATTATTGTGCACAGCTGTCATTTCTATCTGATGTAGTTTCAAAAGCAACCCTTTGTCTTCCAGCTTTCAAAATGCAGCAAGTTTGAAGAGTGAGACTACAGGGCTACAGATGAGCACATCCAGAGGAGGGACACAAAAATGAACTAACGGATGGAACACCTGCTCCACGAGGATAGGCTGAGTGAGCTGGGGCCATTTTGCCTGGAATAGAGAAGGCTGTGGGGAGACCTGAGAGCAGCCTTTCAGCACCTCAGGTGGAGCTACAAGAAAGAAGGGGACAGACTCTTTAGCAGCGTCTGTTGTGACAGAAGAGAGGCAATGGTTTCAAACTAAAGAAGGGGAGATAGACTGGATAGAAGGAAAATATACTGTATATACTTCAACTGGATATAAGGCGGTGGATGCCCCATCCTTGGAGACACTCAAGGTCAGGCTGGAAGTGGCTCTGAGCACCTGATCTAGCTGTGGGTGTCATTTCTCTGACATGTCTGTTCATTGCAAGGGAGTTGGACAAGATGACTGTAAAGGATCTCTAACTAAGACAAAGCTATGAAGTGCATTATCTCATTATCTTTGGGGCAAAACCTTCAGTCTTTCTTAAAAACCATATTCACTCACAGACTTCTCTGGGCTTTGTTAGGGATTCTGATTGTGATGAAAGAGAACAAGACTGCATCTGTAACACAACACATTCCACTTAAAAGTTTTGGTTCTCTTTGCTGCTATTTCAACTTGAAAAATAAAGAAAAAGAAAAAGGGAAAGCCAGCTCAGTGCAGTTTTTGTTGTTGGTTTTTTTTTTTTAGCATTTAAAATAAATATTATTCTCAGTTTCCCACCTCATATGTCAAAGTGTGAACCCACAAGAACTTTTCAAGGCTTAGTCATAAACTTCCAAAATAAAGGAAAATAGGAAGGAAACGACAGGCAATTTTACCTATAGCCCTGCAAGAAGGTGCCACAGAAATATGGCAATGTCGGCATCCCGAATTAGCCTCTATATCAGATAAAAATGATCTAATGCTCTTATTTCATAAATAAATCTTAATTAAGATAGCATCTTCACAAAGCATAATGTAGAGAAAGGTAGAGAAATATAATGTCACAAAAAATCTGCGTCTCACACACTCCCACTTTGGATTTAGGATCGGGTTGGGGTCATTTTGTAAAGAAAATAATGTTCCAGGCCCATCACAATTTGTGAAAGTCAGGTTAGAGTAAAAGCAAAATTCCCCACTGTCCTCACAAGATTTCTTGCCCTGTTCTTTTGTGAATACGCTAGAATGGGTGATGGATGGGAGGCTGCCCCATTCTGGAGTTCTTGCTGTGTTTTGTGATAACTCATTACGTTTCTTTCTTTACAAATAGCCCCATTAACGCTCCAGAATTGAACAGAATCATAAAGCTTGAAACATCCCACTCCCATTCCAGTAGAGCTAGCGGTATTGTTTCATGAATTACAGAGCTGCCAAAACCTGATTTATCCAACCGAAGCCTTCCAAGCCCAGTCGCGGATATTTATTTATTTATTAAGGATTGTAAAAGAAAACACTTTTTACTGAGATAAGGATGATATAACCTAGCTACAGATTTATTTAAATTGAATTATATGTCTTTTATATTTCTTCAACAATATGGATGATGAAATGTTTTAGTCCTTGTTTTTTTGTTTTGATTTTTGTTGGTTTTTTTGTTTTTTTTTTTTTTTTTTGGCTGAACTAAAAACGTTATTAAACCATTTGTAGAAAATTTACAAAACAGAAGAGAGTCAAGCTCTTTTAAAGTCTCTGTGGCCTCAATAAAACCTTATATATTCTGAGATTAGATGCCACTCTTACTCAGATGATTCTAAACAAGACTACTATAATCCTCTCTGTTATGGAGATATTTATTTTTGTCTGAAAAACTTCAAAGCAGGCCGTGACAGATAATCAAAATCAAAATTTGCATTCCAATGAGAGTTGCTTTTTAACCAAAAAGAATAATTCTCACAGTTCTTCTGCAAAAGAACAGAGCTCACTTACCTCAAGTTTGGGGTTTGGAGAGTAGGGCTTTGCATTGTTTGTAAATATAGCCCATTCTTTGCCTAAGTTTTTGACACTTTGGGGTTGAAAGGCTTCACCAGAGTGGGTAACACATCAAAAAATCTCAAACCATTTCATTTTTATTCAGAATCCTCTCCAGAACAAACGAAAGAGTTAGGGATCAGCACCAACACACAATCCTAGAATGGCCTTTGTGAGTGGATGTTTTATATGGAGATGCAGCATTTTCCTCTAGGAACTGGAGTTACCTTTTAATGGCAGCTCGAACTGCTTGGCCAGTGTATGAACCTACTCTTCTTAATGTGCCTGGTTCTAAGAATATTTTTCCTATTGCGCTTGTGGCGAGACTGGGGAGATCTGCCTGTGAGCCAGAACATCATCATGGCAAATCCCTTAGCACACCGAAGTATCTGATGCTCCTAAGATATTCTAATTTCTCTCTACAGGCTGCTGGAGACCTCCCATGCTTGCAGGCATGCACATGCACTGCCCCTTACACAGTCAATAAGCACACAGCAGATCTAGAGCAGTGCTTTCCTCCAGCCTACCCCATTCCCTTCAATAAATTACTTTTGGGAAAGAGAGCCCTTTCATAGAGCATGCAGCACTCCCCTGAGTGCCAGGTGCCAGCAGCTCTTCCCAGAGGCTGTGCAGAGGGGGATGGAGCTTCTCCATTCCCAAGGGCCACCAAACTAGCCTGTAGCTTTGTTGCAGCATAGGTATGTCTGTCCTTTCAGAGTACTGCTGTTTCTTTCAAAAGTATTAGCAAAAAATAAAATATCCAGAAATAACAATGCACTTCACATTGTTCACAAAATTGCTCAGGGGCTTCCAGAGTCCCAGCTTCTACCCATGAGTCCATATCAAAATGGAGATACAGATCTCCTCTCTGATGCAGGCCTCCTCTAAAACCATTTCCAGAATCTCCCTCTCCTCCCTGGGACACAAAGACACAAAAGCCTGTGTATCTCACCTGTGAGAACATTAAGATTTTCTCCACCTATTAACAGCTTACAGAAACAGAGAATGTGTAGACACCAAAATATCAAGGTTTGTTGGTTACTTATTTAAACCACAAATTAGGAAATTCTGAGGAGTTGTATGGCAACTGAGCACAGCTGCAGGGGGAAGGAGGAAAAACAGCACAGTAGCAAGGGTGGTCTAGATGCTCTACAATGCTTTTGCTGAGAGCTCCTTTAAACCCATCCAGAAGAACAACCTCAGGCTCCCACTTCAGCTTAGTGGAAGAGGAACCCACTGCATTCCCTGAGAAACGAGCATCAGAGCAGGAAGTGGTGCTACAAAACAAGGTAATGCATGGAAAGACTGCCAAGGCAGAGAGATGCTGATATTTGTTTAGTGTAACAGAAAGAAGCTACAAGCTACTGCTGTGGAATGGTACAGCTCACCAGCCCTAAGTGGCCGTGGCATAGCAGTGCCAGACCTAGTGCTGGCTGGCAGCCTCCCCACAGACTTCTGCATTCTCTGGTCAGGCAAAGCCAGTTCCAGACCTGATATGTTACATAGGTGGGAAATTTTTAGATCTTCTAAGACAAAGGGGCTGCCTATAAACTGCAGAATAGCAGGTCACTGTGACAGGTCACTAGGCTGCTCCATCCAACTGGAATTATTTCTACATTTCCTTTCCAGGCAATACAACCTAGCCCACATTGTTTATCATGCAGTGTAGTGCCATTGCTTTTTTAGCATGTCTTTTTATTTATTAATTGCTTTAACAGTGGTCATTGCACAACAGCACAGTGTTGAAACACATGAGAAGGAAACTTCAACAAAAAAAAAAGAAAAGTTGTGATTGCACATTCCATGGGCTACTTTGATATTCTGATCTCACCCCACTTAAGTACAGTTCTCGAACATGAAGGACAGCGGTGTAAGTCAATCTCAGTTAAATGCTAGCTTTGCTCATTTAACGATGCAATGGGCACACTTGGCAGCACTCACTAAAATCTTGTTTGATACCAATTAAGCCTTAAAAAAATCCATTAATAGTCTGAATGCTTCTCAAATCCACTCTGCAATTTATTTTGAAAAGACTCAAAGTTACACGAAACTGCAAAAATCTGCCAAAGATTCAGAGAAAAGGGGCTGATTTGGAACAAATGGTAGTTTTAATAACGATAAATCTCTGCATACCTTTAAAGTGGGCTCTAAATCTGTCTCTATCCTCTTTACACCTTCAACTTTATCCAGTATAAAGCATTAAGCACAATTTTCTTCTTGGAAATATCTCTTCTAATTGAAACTTCCTTAAAGAGCTACTTAGCAAGAAGAGTCAGATTTCAGAATATTAATTCCTTTTTCTTGGGTACGCCATTGCCAGTTCAGATATTTCACCTGGGGTGTGTTCAGTGTCAGCCTGCATTTCAACAGGAACGCACTGCCAAAATATTTGGAGGAGAGGAATGAACGTTTCCTCACCCCCCACGCTATCAAACCATCCCACTGATCAGCAAGCACTTATTTCATGGCCTGCCGAAATATGATTTTTGTGGTCATCTACCCCTTTGGTAAGAAGGGCTGCTTTTGTTTTTGTCATTTACAGCAAAAAGATTGCTATAACTAGACCCAAGCCTGCAGCCTGTCTTGGTTTATTTCAAGTTTTTGGTTTTTTGTTTTTTGTCTCTTAAACTCCCTCAGGTCCTAATTCCTGCTGAATAAGAGCATGCTTACATCTCACTTGCAAAAGTACACCACAAGAACGGCTTGAAAAAACAACCTAAGCTAAAGCAGAGCCAGCATTTTTGCTGAGGGCTGACAGAGTACACCCTTGGGACAGCAGGACCCTGATGGCTAACATGACAGACATCAAGCAGAACAACAACCACTTTTGGGGAGCTGCCCTGACAAAGCTTCAAGTGGCACCAGGGTATCTATTATGAGTGCTCTTCTGTTTCTAAGCAAAATGATATCAAACACACAGAAAGGAGAGCCAATAATGAGAAACTTGCAGCTGTTCTCGAAGAAAGAAAGACTTTTTTTTTTTTTTATTGTACCCCAATCCAAAATACTTTAAACCAGTTTTATCAATAGCGATAAATCAGTATGATGATATGATGTCCCTTTAATCTTTTCTAAAACAAAATTTTTTGAACTTTTGAGCATGGCCTTCCCAAATGGGTTAGGTCTTCTAAGACAGCATCAAACCTTCTTTTCCTTGCTTCCCATGTCAGCCCGAATCCCAATAGTTATGAAGCATAAAAAAAAAGTTCAAAGTAAAATATAAATTACCATCCCCTTCAAACACAAGTAGAAGTCTTATTAAGTCTCTAGTGCTTGAATCACGTCCCATGTCTGTTCTTTAGACCTTTCTTCCTTTGTGAGGCATAAATGGACACATCTTATTGATTTTCTTTCAACCTGGATCACCTCGATTGCTGTGAATATGGCAGACAAATCCA
This sequence comes from Excalfactoria chinensis, assembly GCF_039878825.1. Taxonomy (NCBI): domain Eukaryota; kingdom Metazoa; phylum Chordata; class Aves; order Galliformes; family Phasianidae; genus Excalfactoria; species Excalfactoria chinensis. The sequence continues at coordinate 38,367,657 of NC_092829.1, read as the reverse complement.
ACTCATTCTCCCGCAGGGAACGAGGAAGAATGCAGACGAGAAGCTGGGGAAAGTCTTCTCACAGTGGGATACCAGGAGTCATTACGCAAAAACCCAAGTCTAACTGCTTGTAATTCCAAGACCTTTTTCTTTTCAGCGCCTTCAAAAAAAAAAATAAAAAAAATCTTTTTTTTTTTTCCTTTTTTTTAACGCTGAGAGGCCTTTCTTAAATTTTTTATGAATACCATTTTGGCTACGGTATCAATTTCTGAGGGTGTTTTTGTTTAAAAAGAGAAGTATCAAATAGGCCAGCGATAGCTGCAAAGCCTGATAAATACATATAGTTAATGATGATTGAATGTAAACAGGCACTGGCCAGAAAGAGAAAGTCAGAATCAGAGAAAGCATTGTTTGAAGCTTGACAAAAAAGCTAGTTAAAACTTTTTCCTTCTAACTTGGCTACACTTTGTATTTTTTTTCCCTCTCATTTATAGACTTACTTTTCTAAGGACAATTGTATGAAATGAAAGGAAGTGTAAAAGTAGAAAGATTTTTGTGCCTTACACCAAACCACTTACTGTACATGAAAAAGGGATTTACTGAATCAATTTAGTTGTGTAGGGTTTTTTAAATCAAGTGAAAGATTTCAGTGAAGTGGAAAAAGGTGGCAAGAATGTGCAGCACCCCAAGCTTTGCTCCTAAAAGCAATAGAAAAGACACAATTGAAATGCAGTGGGACCTCCGTGGATGAATTAAATAGAATGTGTACAGACACTTTGCGGTGACAATCTGCTTCTGAAAGGGACATATTAAGTGCTAACTGCACCGAGAACGTAAATTGAAGACACCGATATCCAAGGACTAATTTCAAAGCACTCCTTCTTGTTAAATGAATTGCTGAAAGAGCAGGGTTTAAAAGACTTTGTTTTCATTTAAAGGATTTGAACTACACCTATCAGCAGACTGCAACAGAAAACTAATGCTAACATAATAAACCCGCCGCTGCTTCATTACCACCTCGAGTTCATCACAGCTGTAATGAGCTGAATCTCTCCAGCGGTTCTCAACACAGCACGCAAAGCACTCTGCCTGTTTTCAGCCTCCACCAGACAAAACTAGCACTGCTTTTACAGTGGGAAAGGAAAAGTGTAGTAGCTTGACTACACGAAATTGCAGTAAAAGGAGATCATCAGCATTTAATGCTTTTTTTAAGGAGACATTTGGAAACTGGTAAATGAATGTTTCAGTTATTTAAAAACCAAAAACAAACAAACAAACTAGTTTTGAACAACAGAAAATGTGATCTCAGAAGAAAGCAGCAAGAATTTTAACTTTCTCAATGTGCAAGTTTTATATTGGCCTCTAGTTACCTCATTCCACAAAATAATTCTGATATCAATACCGATAGAGCTTGGGGGGTATATCTCAGTATAATTCTTCCCACAAATATCCATTCAAGTAAATGATGCTGTTAGTCGAAATTCACCCAGCAGGCTAGCAGCATGCTCTGCATCACCTCTCTGCTCTCCATTTCTGTGAATACTCAATACATTCACTGATCAGAAGGTCCATGGGAACACCGGGGAAAGACAAAATACCGCAAACAGCACACGTAAATATTTCAGTGGCAGATATCATGCTGCTCATAGCATGGTACCTGAAAACGGGAACAAGGGATTGGAACAAGGAAAAGGAAAATGTAGCTAGGCGGTAGCCATGTCTTCTGGATGTATGAAAACTACAAAAAGGAATGACAGTTCCGTAACTGAGAAACTTCCACATGAACCAGAATTATAGATGATTCCACAAGAGGAGTCAAAGAGCCAGTGGCTGAGCCCTTCTAAGCAGGTAGTACCCTTTCTAACAGCCCAGTAGCCACAGCCAGGCATGCTCAGAAATAGTCATGCTTTCTTCCTCCTCAGGCTCTCGTGTAACCTTGAACACATCATTTATCTCTTCAGTACACTGGGTCCTCTAGGTACACATGAATATTGTAGGGTGTTATTCAAATATTGCAGAAGTGGGAATTATACAATAATCTAAGGTAGTATTACTATTTTCAAGATTGGCTGTTCAGAAAAAATTTAGGCATATTTTCCATGTTTTAATTTTTAATACAGACCATAAAAGCAATGCACACAAGTCGTAAGATCCAGCTACAACACCTGGTAGAAGAATCCAGGTGTTTCTCCTTCCAACGGCATCATTAAACATGAGGCTGATGTGAAATATTTACACTGAAGGTGAATCGTAGCCCGCAGAGGAGGAATCTAGGGCTGTAACTTCTACTAGCATCAAGCACAAAAATGCAAATACACTGAACAAATACGATATCAACTTTCAAATCACACATTCTGTGTTTCACAAAGTAAGTCATTACGTAGTCCTGATACAGATGACAGATGGTACAAAAGACCACTGGTTTGGAACGAACTATGAAGAACAGATTTTGAGGGAAACACACCAAACAGTGCAGGATATAGGAACCCAGGCCTGTGAGTGGTGTGCCAGGCCACGGACTGGCATTCTCCTTTCGCATCACTGAATCCCTTTCTCAAATTTACACATTCCATCTTAAAATTATCCTGGTCATTTGTGCCATTCACTCTCACAAAGGCTTGTCCCAGTGATTAAAGATCTCCTTAATTACAGACCATTATTTACATGCTCAGTTCATACCTGTTCATTCCTCTAACCTAAACTGCTGTTACCAGTTCCCAATATCTGCCCTTAGAATCTTGTAAAAAATAGTCTTCCTCCAAGTTGTTGTTCTGCAGAGCTAAACAAGACAATATGTATGGTCTCATCTCTTAGGTTACGCTCCCCTTTTCTCTCCTCATCTTCAATGCCTCAATCTGCATCCCTTTCAATCCTTAAACATGGGAAACCACAGGTTGTATGGTTGCTCCATACTGTACAAGGTAATTCAATACCTTCTTGATATCTATTGGAAAGATTTCACTGTATGCATCCTATAGCTATTTCAGCCCTTTCCATGCTGCTGCATCATACTGACAGTTCATAGCCACTGATCTCTCTGTTTGCTTACAAACTTACAGAAGAAATATTAATAGTCTCATGTTGGTGTAGGAGTGAGGCATAAAATTTGCATGTGCCAAACTCCATTTCAGTATTGCATTCGCCTGACTCATTTCACTCCCCAAGCCATTCAACGTGTTGAATTATCATCAGGTCCACATTCTCTCCAAGACTTTCAACTTAAAGAACAGTAATTCAGTTTCTGCTGCCTCAGTGAAGTATAACTCTCTCAGAAGCACCCTTATGAGAAAGTAATTAATTCTGTTGTTCATGATTCATAAACCTTCTATAAACTGAGACCAGCAATTTCCACCAAAGGCACACCTGTCCAAGGGTAGAAATCCACACAAGACATCAACTCATTTACCATGGTTTCATCATGCACATTTAGAAACCAAAACTAGTTAGAGAGTAGACCATTTACTTGCACATTTCTTCTGTAAACAGATAAGATAAATCACATTACCTGGGGGGAAGAAAATGCATAAAACTACCCATGTATTCACAAGCTTGCTCACAACAAGAAAACAAATGGACTCACATACTCAGTAGATCCCCTAGAAGCTCTAAGAGATGCTTAAGATGATCTCTGTCCTCAAAAAATACATAAGAACCATGATAAGACTTTAGAATCAGGTCAAATGGTCATCAGGTCTGATGTCCTTAATTCTAAAAGGTGTCTACAGCCAGATGTAGTGTTACTGGTAAACATATATACAGTTTTGTTGAATAAAGTGTAGAGCTTGAATGAAATAAGAACTTCAACTCCCCTCTTTGTATCAGCAGTAAATCAAGAACTTAAAGGCTGGACTGAAAATCTAGCAACCATTATACCATATACCAGTATACTATTCGATATAGTTGTTGCCCAGGAAATTTCTTTAAACTGCTCACTTTAAAAATTCTTGTACTTCATCAGCTGCAAAGTAAAAGTGCTGAGTAGCACAAAAGCCAGTACTGAAGAGTCCCAGGAGGCTAAGGAAATTGAAGGGACCTAGAATCCAGAGCTTCTGTTACAACAGGGGCGCACAGCAGGGAGAAATGTTAACACTGCTCCCTTTGGCTTTTCTATTGATATCTGCTTCTGAATCTGTTGCATACATCTTTCCAGCAGCTGTTCTGGTTCTTTTGCTCCCAGATCCAGTTCTACAATGTTCTAGATCTCATGTCACATTTTGTCTCCACCAATATGTCTTCTTTTCTTCTCTCACTGACCTGAACCACCATCACTGAAGCTGCTGTAAAGACTCCAATTGGGATCAGTCAGCCCTGAGTCACATGCTGAAGTGTAGCCTTTGATAAGTCATGGTCGGGGCTCAGTCCAGTTGAGTTTTGAGTATCTCCAAGGATGGAGACTAAACAACAACCCCTCTGGGCAGCCTCTGTCAGTGTCTTTGTCCACCTTCACAGTACCGAAGTTTCTACTTACACGAATATGAATTTTCCTGTATTTCCATTTTGCTTCAATTAAAAGTCTTAATAATCCCTGCAGCCCTTTGCTGCACAAACTGCTAGGTCTGTTGTCTACACATCATTATTTGTGTTTGAGTTTAAAATTATTAAATCATCTGATTCATGATCAAACCTAGTCTTGCATAAATGGATCTAAAAGCAACATGAGGGAGCAACATCAGAGCTTTTGTCTGCATTCACTTACTCATTAAGCCATTCTGGATTAGCTCAGACCATACTAATTTGGAAACTGAAAAACTACCCAAGTTTCCAACTGGCCCAACCACTAAAAAACTATCACCACACACAGCCTCAGGATTCCGAGCACCAGTTTTGTCTGCAGTAACAAACTGATTATGCTCAGCACAACAGTGGGACTGAAGAGCTGATACACACTGAAACAAATTGTACTTTGAGAGAAGTGGTGCATTACACCAGACTCCAATTCTTTTATTCTCAGCTATGATAAAAATTGTGCTAGGCATCTTTAGTCCACATGCACCTTTGCAATGCCCCACACACTGACAGACAGAGAACATCCACAGTCCATAATAACAAATTACTGTCATCCAGCTTTCAACCCTAGAAAAATCCCTTCTGGAAATCCGCTGCAACTCTTCAGGCAGTACTTAACGCATCTCAGTGATAGGAGACATAGGCAAGCTCTTATGCTCCAAATAAGACATTTGCTGCTCAGTTCAGAGAAGTACTGTCAGAATCCAACTACCCTTACTTGGCAAACCTGAATAAGCTTATTACCATAAGAACAGCTCAGGCAGACTTTTCAGCATAAACACAGATATACTGACTCCTTATGCACTCTTGCAAACTTCAAACTGTAATCACTTAGCTAAACAGCTGTGAAGTAGATGCCTATGTAAAAGATGGAGAAGAAGGACAGGTCTTAGTGATTAACTCTGAAATCATGGCAAGAACTGAGTTCTGCCTTCAATAAAGTTGCTCACAAGAGAGAGCAAATAAGAGCTGGCTGAAAAAACGTTGATAAAAAGCAGTCAGACTTTGCTAATTTATCACCACTGTATTATTTCACAAAAAGGCAGGAGTTCAACAAACTTCTGGTTTCCACTTTTTCCCCAGCAGGAGAGCAAGGCTTTGGGGATGTGGTGCATGGCAGGGATGTGTGAAGCAGCTTTGCAGGCGCTGCTTGATATGGATGACTCTAACAGGGTGCTGTTGTTGCTCCATCAGGCAGACAGCTAGGGAGCCAGGAAATCGTTGTGCTCCAAAAATACCAGTTTCCCATCTTTCCAAAAAGAATCAGTGAAGGGATTTTGCCAATACTTCCCTGTTTTGGAAGGGTTTATGTTTGGCTTTCTCCTGAATCAACAAACAAATATTCCAGGAAAATGGAACAATTCTTGCAGAAGTAAGAGTGGCTAGGAGCATTGCAAGTGCAATTCAATAATGTATAATCAATACATCATTCCAAAAGTTGAATACAGATTATTGGGATTCAGTACAGGTAAGCACATAGTTAAGGAGGCCAAATAGGTATAGTTAGCCCTTTTTTCCTCTATATTTTCTTTAAACCATTTAATGCCAACTCTAGAATCTTTACTCTTCATTTCATGCTTACTTTATATCTTTACATTTTCTCCTCATCTCTAGAGTCTCCCAGATAGGTATTTTTCAACACCCACACTTTATCCCACTGCTCAGCTTTGAAATTGCTACAGGACACGATTTTGTGCTGTTCACATAACGGCAGCTTCTAATTACAGGCCCCTTGTCCCAAACCAAAGCGTGATATTTTGTCAAGGCATTCAGCAAAGATCATGACTTTCACCAATACAACACCACAGTTTTCCTTGATTTTGTGACACACCCAAGCTCTTCATCTGCAAGGACCCTTTCCAGAAGGATTATGTTACCAAACTATTACATAACACAAATTCACTCCTATTTCTCTTCTATTCCAGTCAATATTTAATGAAATTCAGCAACTTCCCATCTCATCTATATCTATATGAGGTAGTTCAGGTCACCACCATTGTATACACATGAAGTTATATGCTCCCTCTTGCTCATGGATGATGTTCTGTTGAAAGGGGAGTACTGATAACTTTAAAATTATTTTGGATGCCACAGATTGAGGTTTATGCTTGTGTGTGGATGGTTCTTAGGTCTTAACTCCTGAGGAACAACAGATGGTATTATTGACCTCAATATTAATTAGGTGTCCTATGCATCGATAGGCTAGGAACAGCAAATAAGATTTCCAGCTCCTTATATTTCTCTGGAGGGTGAAGGCAGCCAGAATATAGAGGACATATGATAGCCAGTTAATTTCAATCCTAGTGTCAATTTTATGGCATGCCTGTTCTTACCTATATTAAAACAAAATGATATTTTTAAAACAATGATAATTACAATAAAAAGTGTAACTACAACAGTATAAAAAACCTGGGCATTCATTTCATGATATTTGTGGGTACTCATCCCTATTACTTCAGTGAAATAACGTTTCACCTGCTTGCTTTGTTATTACCCCAGTTCTAAAAAATTTTATTAATTAGACTGACTAGCTAATCAATACCCATTTTTTTGATAGTAAGAATAAAAGTCCTGGATCTACAGCAGAAAATGAGTTGGAGTGACAGGTGCTATCCTAGAAGATAAAGAAATGTCAAAATTTACCATGATTAAGGAAAATCCAGAGGTCCTACTTCCCATCCTACCCTCGAACTCCTTGGCTATGCATAACTATAACTCTATGGAACATTATGTATCAGGAAACGTTAGTTATCATTAATCAATTCCATCTTGGATTTCTAGAAGTTCAAATACTTTGAACATTTCCTAGTTTCAAGAAGCCTCAAGTTCTAAATTCACTTACTTTCATATTATTTTCCTCTTGCAAAGCAGGAATACAAATACATAGATCAATACATATATATACACATACATATGTAATATCCCAAACCTAAACAGCTTAAAAATAATTTGAAAAAAATAAGCTAACTTGCAATAAATGATAGAACTGTTTTCTACAGAATTTGAAAGAATGAACTGTATAAATTATTTGTGTGAAAACAGCAGCATTTCCAAATGTAAGGCTTAGAGCCCTTTTAAAAAATTCTAAAAATTAAACAATAGAAGCCATTTTTTAAAAGAGATAGGGCTCGCTGGGATTTATTAATGCACATCTTTCAGAGATATTCTTACTTGCACAATGCAAGCAGTAGGTTAGCATGGACTTCCAAATTATATTTAATTGGACAATTATTCAAAGTGAAAAACCCAACGCAGTAAACTAAGGAGGTCTTTAATAAACACCTTGTCTCTTCAAGAAAAAACAAGGAAGTCATTTACTGACCCAAGAGGCACAATTTTGTCTTTGGTAAATTTATTTTAAAGTAATTGCCAGCTCCAGGAGTAACTATTTTTTAAAGAGGAACATGGCACTCTCAAGCAGAATAATAAATTGTTCTGTGCCCTGTATGACGGCCTAATCACATTACAAAGATGTACATGTAGTTGTCTGTGGCAATGGAGGATGTGCATCACCTGGTGTATGAACCCACTAAGACTCATTTAATGACACATAGTTTCTGCTCTCTCCAGATCAGGACTGAATTAGAGGGTGAAGACAAATGACAAAGTATACAGACAAGCTTTACAGCTCTGTCTTCCTGCCCCTACCCCTCCACCCCAATGGGACTTTCTATAGAACACCATGGTGGTTCACTGAAGATTCTCACACCCTCTGCCAGCTTGTATCCAGCACAAGGAGCAAGCTTCTTCAAAAGCCACAGCCTCCTCACGAAACCAAAAAACTGTGAAATTCACTATGAGAAATAATGGTCAATTAAAAGTACAGAGCATTATTTTAGATGCCAGTTCCTTCATCTCTGTTGGAAAAGAACTCTACCAAGACTACTATTTTTTCTTCCTCTGACAGGACGCTCTCTTCAGATCCAACACTGCTGGTATCATGACTTTAGGCTTTGCTATTATAAATGTTAAGGATAGATAATACCTCCACAAGTAGTTTGAATGCCTTCAGTACCAGCACATAGCACCCTGAGGAAAGGGCTCCAGGAATAACCCTTAACTCCACATGTGACCACAGCACTTTTTCTTGCATGCAGTGTTTCACCAGGAAATCTCCAGCTCTCAGTTCTTTTCTCCTTGTGAAGGTTATCCTCAGTGCTGGGCCAGCAATGCTAAATGAGCATGCCTCAATGATTCCCATGCGTTTCTGACTAAAAAGCGGGGACTCCTGCAGTGCAGATTACGATAAAAGATTTATTTGTGGGGAGTGGAAGATGGTGTCTTTAGTGAAGTTAATAAGTTGTTTTCATTTTAGATGCTTTCATTACAAAACCTGATAAATCTTAAGGCTAAGAGAGTATGTAAGAGTAATGAAGAGTTGAAAGGCTCTTCAGCTCTTCGGTGATTATCTCTCTCTTTTAGTGCATTACCATGGGACATCTGGCTTCCAAATTTGTGCCTCTCTTCCACAGATCTGAGGACCAGCCTACCAATTATACATTCACATAGGTTGTAATAAATCAACAGCAGCCAAACTCTGACAAGGTGATGGCTGTTGACAGATAAAAACGATACACATTGTCGTGCTGTTCTCCAAAAACAAACACATGCTTTTTTATCAGATTTTTTTTTCTTTTAATCAAAAAATTGCCTCTTCCAACACAGACTCACCTAATTTCACAGAGGACTTGCACTACACAAGGTTCCCCTATCTAAACCTGAGCTGCATGCAAAGCCAGGTTCTATAGCAGGCCAGGAATTCACATCCCATTGCAGCTGAAGAAAAAGCTGTAGGGCTGATCCTGGGTCAGCTCAGCCCCAAAGACCTTTTACTTTAAGATGCACTTTTTGTACAGAATAAAGGACTGAGCCAAAAAAAATCCACAGATGTAGAAGACTTGAATTTCTTTGTGAGTCAGGCAGAGGCTGGATATTATGCTTTCATCCACAAAAGAGGTACAAGATGTGAGGCGAGGGCTGCCCAGTCCCCATCCCCAGGGATTCCAAGGATTCTGGCTGACATCACTGGATCCCTCTCGCCTGGTTCCAACCCTCTGTCTCTCCAACGTAATGTTCCATGTCTCCTCTAACCTGACATTCCAAACCAAAGATAGAGCAGTCCCAAAGCAGAGACTATAAAAGCAATGTGAGGTGCTCTCAAAGCACCTCATGCTTGGTAATGCTGACAGGGGACTTCAGCCAGCTTGATTACACACACCTCAAGTCAGGTGGGAAGGATTCAACAGTCATTTGTAAAACTGGTCACCCTCTTTGTAAAACTACACAAATATGCTGTACTGTCCCAGCCTGAAAACATTATCACAAAATGTAATGGAAACAAACGACAAGCATTTTATGCCAGACTTTTTCAACAGCTGTAAAATCTGTGCACTATAACCCCAGGAACATGTGGGAAGCAAACAACCTTACTAATCCTGCTGGAATCTCTCAATCATTCTCATTTGGGGAAACAGAGCTTTACCCCAAAGCTATTTAGCACATGGTGGTAATTTACCCACTGTCTTATGCTCCCTTGAAGAGACAAGGACTTTTTTCACACCAAACGATGTGAAATACCTTAATCTCCAGAAAAGTCAAGGACTGAGAGATCATCCAGCTCTGGCAGTCTCCTTGTTAGTGGAAAGAATGCAGCACCATCTAGCCCACCAAAAAATAACTGATTCCTTCAGAATGTCTTGCATGTTGTGGGAAATAGCATCTATCAGATGTCTCTGCAGAGCTTTGAAGGAAATAGAGCTTTTTCCAGTGAACTGACAGGACAATAGCACATTACTCTCCATCTCAGTTTTTTTCTTTGATAATGTTATCTCCTAGAAAGAGCTCATCAGGAATGTTTTGAACTCCTTCTTATTGGTTTCATCTATTAAAATAAAGAATATATATATATATTTCTACCTTTCTTTTCTATTCTGTTCCCTCTGGCTGGCATCCTGTTTTGACCCTAGGATTGACAAGTCCAACAGAAACGAAATAGGGCTCTACAAACTTACAGTTTAGATATCTGTTCCCTTTCTGCTAGAGAAAATAATTTCCTTGACATACACACTTCCCACTCTTATTCATAATGCTGAAAAAACTTTAACCGGAGAATGATACAGACAAAAAACTAGTTGATATTGTGACAAATGCCATTCACATGTACTTGTTCACTTTACAAAATCAGGTACTGACACTTCCAAGCATGTCCTCAGCCACATATTTTTATGTCTTCTCTCATTTAAATCTCACTGCAAGGAAATTATAGTAATTGTGTATCCTGGAGATGTTATACAAGCCAGTATGTCTGTCACCCTAATATTCAGCCAAACTTTTAAAAACTATACAACCTAATGTAGGTATGAGTTTTGTTTATAAAAGTCTCTTATGAATATGATATCCTAAGTAAACTTTCTTATCAATAATATGATTCTAGAAACCTATGTATTGTGGATTTTTAGCTATGAAATGTGCAACAGTATGAATAATATTAGAATAACAATCTGAAATTCTCAAACAAAGGAAATTATTCAGTCGACTCACACTGCAATTCAATGAGAATTAGGTAACTAATTTCATTTAGTATCGTCAAATTTGCAACAAGACACAACAAAAAATAAACAAACAAACAAAAAAAAGAGATTGTAGCCAAATTCTGTTAGACAGGGGTACAAGAGGTCCCTTTGGGAAACTGCACTGTCAGTAAGCACTCATGGAATCTTCCCTGACTTTGGTACAGAATTTAATACTCGTGGTGTGAAAACTAGAGTAGAATATGAGACAAATCTGAATGGCTCATTCAACTACTGCTGGTGAACTGGGGACCACTGTAAGGCAGGTATTAGCTCGAAAACTCTTAGAGAGATACACCAATATTAAAATTTAAGATTGTTATTCAATCAACAAAAAAGAGACGCTAGAAAATAAATTGCTGGAACATCATGGATTCCTTAAGTTAAGCTGAACTTGTTCATGGCACTAGAATGCAGAAATGGGACACTGGCTTAGGTTCCAATAGCAGCAGCAAAGCCATGTAACAACTTCTAGAACGTGCAAAATTGGTTCACTGTTTACCATTAACATCTCCTCCAGCTGGATATCATTTTTTATTCAAGAAATGCACTCTAATGGTTTCATGGGCTTCTACTTGGGACCCACATTTATTCATAGCAATAGTTATTACTATTTATTTTTCTGCTTCCTTGATCCTAGCCACCAAAATCTTTTTAAGTTTTAATTTGCTAAGCCAAGCAAGCCAGATTCCATTATTACCTTCATTAAGAGAAGCCTTCCATTTCCCTGATCACAATCACGTTCTCCACTTTCCATTTTAAACACAGATACCAGGAATTACACACCTGGGACTTGTACATTGACAGTTATACTTTCTTATCATTACTGGCAGTGGCCAGCCATGAAATGTACACCTGGCTTACCCAGTGGAATGGCATTAAAAGTCCATGTCTACACACGGACATTATTAACAATCATGCACTCTTTTTTTTAAGAGTTCACCTCCCATCTTTCTGACTGTTTTCCAGCTGGCAGAAATACACTTCCCATTGACCACTACTTTTCTTGTGCTCCTACACAGGTTAAGGTGGTCCTCATTTCTTGTCCTAGACTGTTCTTCATAAAATGCTTTGAAAACTTCCAGGATGTATGATCTTACATGAGCCACTGTTAATACTGCATTGACTGAATAAAAAGAAACAGAAGGATCGTGTTATATTAAGCACTCCATACCTAGGTCTGAAGAATACTGTAAATGTTCTGGTAATTTTATCTTTCACTTGCAGATGGAAAAATGTAGACATGACAGTCCTTGTGAGCATATTACCCCTATCTTCACACATTCCTTCTATAGTTCCTCTAAAACTGCTTCACACAAATCCTCCAGAAAAACTCTACAAAATATATAAAGCATTTATCAGAATTTCCAGACACAGCTTAAAAGAAAGAACACCTCCAGGATTGTTAAGAGCTATAAAAGGTAAATGTCAAGAAACCAAGTGTAAGGTAAAACTTTTACAACTACCAAAGGGATCCAGAGCCTCATCTACAGAATAATTTAAGCACTCTAACTATCTGTGTGCGACGCTAGGCAAAGCTGTAGCCCTAAGAGGTTACATATGTTTGAAGCCAGCTTGGATATCCTATACTGTGGATATATGCAGCACAGAAGCAGAAAGATCTACTATAAATGCCTTCAATTCCGGAACACATACGTGCTGAAGGAGTTCTGAAGCTGTGACCGAGAACTAGCTCTCTTCTTCTAGGTAAGTAAACAGGATTAAGATAAACTTGCAGGAGCTCAGAGCTTCAGCTTCTCAGTTGAATAAAATAAGTGAATGATTTAAACAGCAGCTACATATATGGGAAGTTCTAAAAATCACGTTTTAAAAAATGAACAGAAGAACATGCAGGAAAGGCAAAGTAAACAGGACCTGAGAGGAGGAAAAAGAAACAAGTGTATGACATTGGTTATGAGCATATTTCAGTATTAGCAGAACAAGTAAGGGAACAAAGGAAGTAAGAAATAAGAATTTCAAAGATTAGGGAAGGGAAAACATTGGGAAAATATGAATGAGTTTGTGATTAGGGCAACTGGATCTGCCTCTTTCAAGTACTTTAACAACTTGCTGTTCTGCCCTAGATCCCTTTTGTGACTTTCTTTAGCAAATTTGTCTGACCACACCTCTTCATCACATCCACTTTCCATTTGCGAAATGGAAGTAGCATCTTCCTAACATTTCCCTCTTTCTCTTCTTTGGACAGCATAAGCTTTTCGGAACATGACTCTTTCCCTAGTTATGTATGAGTACAGCTCCCAGAACAATGAAGCGCTCATCTCAGAAACAAGCAAGCCTTGAAAACCAAAGAGATAGTGGTAAAAAATATTTCCTAAGGGACAGCTGCTATTCAGATAGCCTGCTGGATGACTGAGCCAATGGCATAGCAGTGGTGGCAGACAGGAACGTCACATTCCCTGTCAAGAATAAACTGTTAAAAAGAGCCATGTACAAGAGGGGCAGGTCAATGAGATGAGCCATGGCTTGTCTCATCTACTACGTTTATCAAAGGTTACACTGCACACAGCATGAAGGACAGTAGGAATTCCCTCAATGTACATTCAAATGGAACAACTCTTGCTCCTGCTGCGAGCTCCGAGGTCTCCTCCGCAGGTGTCACTCTGGCTGCTGATGGCCATAGATAATAACGAGTTAGGGTACAGACTAACCAGGAAATGATACCACCTGCTACCCAACATAAATTACCAACCCCTCTGGGTATAATTACTCTTGTCAATGTGTCACATGGCTATTACATCCACTTTTATGCAGAAACACAGTCTACAAGCAGACCCTGCTTAAAGAATAGGCCTTGTGGCATTTCTATGAATTCACTGGGAAAAAAAACAGTAAACTTGCTTCTGAGGTGGAAAAGAAATGGGGAAAAAATGAAAGGCACTCCCCAGTAAGTTTCCCTCCTGTCTCCTCCAAACCGTGCATCTCTTCTCATTTCCAAAGATCAAGGGTTCCCAAAATGCAGTTCCCAAGGGACAGTAACATGTACATTATTACTTGATGCTGGACCATCACATCAGAAGTCAGCAGGCTTTTGCTCAGCCTGCAGCTGGAGTGACTTTCACAGCAGTTTTAGACACTTGTTTGTGAAACAAGCAGCTGTATCAGAAAGAGCTGAAGCATGAAAGTTCAGTGTTATTGCTGAAACAGCTCGGATGTCTCTGAACCACCCCATGTTGTCTCCAGCCTAATGCCACACTTCTTGAGCAAGATTGCATGCGTGCTATGCTGTCAGCAATTCAGTCTCTGCCACTCTATTGTAAGTGCTTTAGAACGGAGTCTGACCCTTAAGACACTCAGAAAGGCCCAAATAGGGAAGAAACTGAACAAAGCTTTTCCCATTCTTCTGCTTAACCGGGTGTGTCTGAGTGCACGGACCATTTGGTCAGTGTCTTTCTGGATACACTCACAGACAAACCATCAGATTTTCTTCAGGTCCTGCCTAGGACTCTGCATAAAGTTGACAACTTTGCTGCACTCAGAACCTGATTTCCCCAGCTGCTCATGAATGGAGATGGTCTAAGAACCATCAGGACATCTGCCCCACAGTCGGCAGCAAGGACAGCCTCTGATTTTATGCAAATTCACACGTACCCAATCGAGATAATTTACATTGATATAAGTTTTAATTCACATTATGTCTGTGCAGAATCACATATAAGGCCTAGAAACTATACTTCAACTAGAAAAAGGCTATTTGCTGAATGATACAAGCAGCACAATATGCCAGCACCTGCCAAAGGTCCTTCTTGAAGATTGCTTATGATTATAAAGGTAAATTATTTGCTTGTATAAAACAATAATTAGAAAAAGTAAAGGTCATTCATCCATATATAAACCTGGCTGGAAAAAAATCATCAGCATACAGAGTTAGCAGGCATATTCATTGCTTTATAAACAGCGGGCTGGGATAACATTATATAGTTTGCAATCTGTATTTGTTCTACGTGAATCATAGCTTTGCATAATTTTATCACATTCCTGCCAGGCAAAAGCAAACATTAAAAGAAATATTAGAAGCCAGACAGTTAAATATCATAGAAGAAGAAAAAACCCTGCAACTATCTCCATTGTAATGACTGATGAGCATTATTTTATCTGTGTGATATGGTAGCTTGCAAGTATACTTTTTTCCAGTATCACTTGAAAATAATTTCTAATATGTGATTAGTTTATTTTGATTGGTCTAATATTGTTACATTGTACTAAAACGCTGATATAACTGCTTGGACTTTTTATATATCATATGATTGATTAGGTGCAGATAAGAATGAAAATATTACTTCAAGAGACCTGACCTTCAGTGAATCATCTGAGATGAAGAGAATTTAAATGCTGTATTACTTGCACTCAGCACCAGAAAATGTTACAGGAAAAGAAAAATAAAATAAAAATAACAAACCACTTACTGAAAATTTCTGCTATGATTAAGAACATTTTCCAGTAACATTCTTCCTCTCCACTTCTCCTGGTGGAAACATTCCTCACTCCTAAACTCTGTTGCAAGACCAAATACGTGCTGCAAAAGCCATGCAGCACTTCACCAGACAGCAGAGAAGTGCCTTCTACACTTTTCTATTTTTCCTACAGCAGATAAAAGCTTTCCAGGAATCTGTGGACACACTCCTGGAAGGGCTCTGCCCTCTGCTCTGCAGGCAGGCTGTAAGGGCTCGCTGTGCACAGAAAGCACATTCCCAGCTCTTGGCACTAGCACCACACCAGGTCAGTACAACAGCAGCCCCACAGACCTGGAGCAGAAGCAGCCTCATATCTCCTTAATGCTTGACACAGGTAGCACATGGGAAGCTGTCCTGATTTGGGAGCACGTCTTGGAATCTAGGCCGATGAAATGTTGGTTCAAAACCATGTTTCTCCTCCACATGCCCATGCATACTTTGTGTGCTGTGACTTTCAAGGGACATCCTTCCACTCACCAAGACACATTGCTGGCCACTCACACCCCAGTGGTTCTGTACCCACAAACTGCCCCATCCCTGCTGCCTGCTCGACCCCACTGCAACGAGACTGAGGGGAAGCCCCATGGCTAAAGGAAAAGCCATGCTGCAGCTGAGTACTGCTGTATTTTTCCCCCCGTGCTCATCTACATCTCATCAACCAAAGGAACCTGTGAGTTTTAGTCATGGTTTAGTCAACACCACTACCAGCTTGTTCCCACATACTGAAAAATCCCACACTCCCACTCAAGCTTCTATCCAAAGGCTCTACAAAATCCATGAGAGAGAAACTGGGCATGGAGATGGAAGCAGGAAGCTTAGAAATATTTCCTTACACCCACTACCTTGCTCTAAATATACAAGAATTTAAGCCCATCCCCAGTAAAAACGTATTCATCGCAGGAAAAGGCTACTCAGCTCTTCTCCAACTGAATCCTTGTTACAGGTTCCTTTATAAAGAAAAAAAAGTAAGAGGGAAGAAAGCACTATGTAGAGCTAACCATTTGGCACAAGTAGTTATTACTGAAAGGAATTCTTCTCTGAACCATTTATCTTAAAGCGTGTCAGAGCAGGCATCAAAGGCAGCCGTGGCATTGGCAGAGTGCACACTGTCACTGTGATTGAAAGGACAGTATGTTTTCAAACAACTACACTTGTGTGAAGTGTCATCAGATCTGACTGCTTAATCCCGATTAAAGAGGGAAAAAAAAAGAAAAAAGGTTGTTCCATTCAGAGGTGAGACTACACTGATGACATTGTCCAAGAGTAATTTGATGGAGACAGTGGATAATCACAGCAGCCAAAGGGACTAGATTAGTGACAGAGTGCATCTCGGAGTCATCACCATATTGAACGCACCGTTCAGGCAGGGATGAAAACCAAGGAGAGGCGGGTTAGAAGTTACATCTAGCAACAAGCAAGATGTGCCAGGAGGATCTGTACTTTGCAGATTGCCTTCCCTTTCCCACAGGATGCTACAAAAATTCAAAATTCAACACTGTCAGAGCAGTCTGAATCAGAAAGGAAATGGCATTTTACAAAGCAGCTTTAAAAACTGTCATTGTCCTTCAGGAGAACTCTATTATATTCCAGTAAAAGGCAAATTCAAAGGAAGAGAACAGGAAGTCACAGAAGCTGTTGCTTCTGACATTTAAATTGAAATAGAAATATATATATTTGTATACAGCAAGGTATAATTTGGGGTTGGACTAAAATATAATTTAAGCTATTTTTTTGCTTGTGATTTAATGTAAGACTATTACTACTTCTATCAATTAGAGTCAAAGTACCAATTGCTGCACAAAGTCACTTAAAAGTATTATCACACTCTTAGCAATGCCATGAAAACAGCGTTCTGCCTATATGTGATAAGGAGGCATTTAAATTTGCTCATTTACACAAGTTCATCTGTTTGGGACCTAACCAAGAAACGTATGGCATCTTGATAATTCATCACGTTAAGGAGAGTGTGACTCCAGCAGACTTTGTTCTATTCCACTTCATGTTATCTCCCTGTGCATTCCCAGGGCTACGCTATAAAAGATTGCAAGGTGACAGAATATGTTCATACAGCCTCTAAGAGCTACTTTGCAGGATGCATTGTAGTCTGTTACCCTGAGGCACTAGAGTGTTTAATGATGTTGCTGTTTGTCGTTAGTTAGTATTCTCTAAGTGGATCTTATAGGAAAGTATTCTAAATTATACATTTAGAAGTTAACTTAATATTAGTGAAGAGAAAACGCTAGGAGACAGAGGTTGCTTTTGCAGGCTTTTTACACAGATGGGCACAGTTTCAAAGTTTACCAGCACCCCCCTAGCCAGCAATCAGGTCTGTAAACCTTAAACGACCTAGCCCTGCTGCCACCCAGTCCACTCAGCAAGGCTGGAAGAGCATCCCCTGATATTTGCTGTCTTCTCTTACCTGCAGCCACGAACAAACGGGAAAGAGAAAGCCTAGCCATTATTTTTAATCATTTGCTTTCCAGGGCCTTCATGTAAGTGAGATATCAGACATCATAACTGTTCAGTTAACCAGCATTTTTATTAAGTATGTATTAATTTCTATCATTGCCATGTTCTCTAATAGCCACAGTAATTTCCTTGCTTCCAGCTATTACTTGTCATGTACTCTGCACATGCATGTGTGTGGGTTAGAGAGATGGGAAGGGGGGTGGGGGGGAAGAGAGAGAAGGAAGGAGAGGGAAGGAGGAACTAAGGCGTTTGGAAAGTGGGGGTCACAACGAGAGTGGAAATGAAGCTGTGGAATTATAGGCACAGCTCACAGTGACACCTAGAGTCAATCCTGCCTAATACTTTTCCATTGCAAGCCCATGTTCTTCTGCTCTGCCTCTCTCTGCCACCTCTCCAAAGAGCTTTGTTTATAGCTTTAACTGGTATTTCCATGCTTAGGTTCTACTTCTGGCTTAACTTAAAAGAAAATAACGAAAATAAATAACATAAAATATGATTTAAAAAAAAAAAAAGAAGAAAAAAAAAAATAAAAACCACACAGAGAAAACTGAAGACATCCCACTTCAGCAAAAATGTCACAGCTGTTTTCAATAAGGTTAGAAAATTCAGGAGGGATTGCCAGCACAAACCACTTTCTTAAAACAAAATGGAACATTCTGAAGATTTGGAGAAGAAACATGTGAATTCAGCACAGAGATAACCCCAATGCAGACTAACATTCTTTATTTTCCTTATAAAAAATCCTCTTACTTAGCCATATGCAAAGACATTTAAAACGCCATCTGTGTGGGCTAAGTAGGAGTCTTCCAGCTGCTGGAGCCCAGGGGCCCCAGCACAACCTTAGCACCTGGGAGCTCGGGGAGCCCAGAGCACATCCCATCCTCCTCACTGCTCTTCTTCCTGGCACTGGTGATTCCTATCAGGAACACAGGCCAACAAGGTTATGTGGATAATGTTGATTCTGCTATTTCCCATTTTTCAAGTTCAGCTTTCAAACAAACCATTCCTTAAATATTTGTTTGCAGATGAACACGATGCCAAAGCTTGGCATTGCAGTCAGAAGCCCAGAGATAAGCCTGTTGAGGATATTCTTGATTGGGATTGAGGAAAAAAAAAACAGTGACATTCAGGACATTATTCTGACAAAGCACAATCAAACACAACCATGAGCGACAGCAAGCAATGCGATCAACTACCTGACCACTAAGACATTATCAGGGCCCTAGTATGTGAGACAGGCATTATCTTTTGTCCCTTTGACTTTGAGCAAGTCTGATTAAGTGAAAGAAATTCATCTAATTAAGATATCCAGGGGACCATATTCAGCTTTTTGTGATTTATTGCAGAATTTTAAAAGTTAACTTTGTTTTACTATGACTTTTATGTATTAAAATTCAGGACCATCCACGCAGACTTTATACATGCATATTTCAAACTCTGGAAGAGCTCAAGTTTGAATTAGTGCTGATGTGTGGACATTGTTCATCATTAACACGCTGTATGTGTGCCCAGAAGAAAGGTCAAGGGATCCTGAAATATAAAAAACTCCCAATCGTCACCTTCTACAGAATAATGGTGTTGTGCCAAGCCAAATTTAGATATCTGTTTGTGAAGGAGATGCCTAGTAGGAAGAGAAGGTGCACAAGAGGACAGCTTTATCTAACACACTTGCCATCACTTGGCTGGTTAGATGTTTGAAAGCTGTACTAATTAGCATGGCTATAACTTGAAAAGGACAAAACGTTGTGTGTAATGTTGAAGAATAAATAATAGGAAATGGAATATCCAGAGTCTGTTACAGTACAAAATGTCATGAACACTGTGAACAACCCACTCTGTAACTTGACCTCCACCACAAGGAGAAGGGAATCTAAATGTAAGAATGAGTATGAAGTTTTCAAATCAACGTATTTTCCCTATAAACAAATGAGATTTAAAAGAGCCCAACTCTTAAATTGAATGCTGCCTCAGGGACACTCACACAGCAAGTTAATTCTCTTCAGAATATCTTACAGTGTGTCTAGTTTCAGCCCTAAAATCTGTGAGTTGAGCTGTCTAGAACTATTTGTCATTTTCAAGCAAGTGGTATTTATGGTCCTGCTAGCTAGCAGCTGTTAGGAGGAGAGACTCATGCTTTTTAAAACAAAATCTGTGAAAGATCTGGCTCCCTGAATCACGGATTTAAGACCAGGTCATTTCTTGCTCAGCAGGTCTAGAACTCTGTACCTTCTCCAGGCCATACATGCACAATTGCAGCCTTCTCCTCTCTAGGCACACTCATACCTCAGGTACAGACACACACAGCACATGCCTCAGCTTCTGTATTTGCAGCCTGCTACAGAGAGTATTGTCAGAACATCACAGGCTGCCACCATTTACCCATTTAGGCTCTGGATGGCCAACCACTGTAGCACATATGCAAAAAAATGTGTGCTCCTGCTTTTCCTATCAGCAATGATTAGCAGTCCTAAGCATTTATACTTTCTAGACTAACCATGCGTTTATGGTTATCTAGATGAATCCCCTCCCCATCTCCCTTTTCTTTTTCAGAAAAGGAAGCAAAGTGCTCCCGTAGGAACACAAGTGATTTTACAAGTAGACATTTATATACGAACAGCAGTACCAAAACCCAGCCCAAATCAGTATCCAGCTCCATGATGGAAAAAACACATTTTAAAATTTCCTGCACCTTACCCACCCAGCCATGCTGAAAAGTATTGAACTATCAATCTCTGATCAGATGAACAGTGACAGTGCCCTTATTACTTGCATACGACATTGAGGTCCCGAAAGAACACTGCTTTCAGTTGTGACACAGCGAATTTGGTTGGAGAAGAAAAAAATCCTCTAAACGCAAAGTTTGTAAATCTCCACACGGATTTAATTTATGTAGCTGTGATACACATTTCCTACAGCAATACAGCATCTCCCTTCCAGTAAGCTGCACACAATGTGTGTCAACACAAATACTGCATGAAGTGAAATGCAGACAAGTGCCATCCTTTACAATAGGACATCTTAGGGAACAGCAGCATGCAGCCAACCAATGCAAACTTAGTTTGCATTGTTGCAAATGTGCAAATGTAGTTTTCATTTCTCCTGCCAATTCAGCATTTACAAATCACTCTCGGTAACCCTAATATAGTGGCTCCACATAGCACAGCCTCAATTACGACTTTGCTGCTGCAAAGATCCCCTGCAGTGCTCCCTCTTCTAGACAAGATCTCCAGAGGCAGCAAGATCTGTGAGAAATCTGTGTTCCCCTCAACCTGTGTGATTTGGTTACTGCTGTCTGCTTGCTCTAGACAAGGCTGTGGCCTCCTTTTGCCCGTGCTACCAAGCATGAGAAAAGAGAGAGCGAGGAGCTCCTGTCCTCAGCCACACCAGTTGCAGTTTGCTCAGAGATCCAAGAACAGGATTTTCCTAAAGATTCAGAATATTTGTTTTAGGAGACAATGCAAACTTTCCAAAGAAATCAAGTAATAAAACTCACAGCATCAACAAATGTTCCACTCAGATTCATGTCAAATCTTTTCAGCTTTCTTTCAAATGCTTCTTACCTTCCACTGCCAAATATTTCCCTCAGTGATCACAACACATCCAAAAACACCCAAGAATCTGTGCCCCCAAAGCTACCTGTAACAAGGGATATGAGCAGTCAGTGTTGAGGGATGTGCTTGATCCTGGAGTTTGAAATATTTGTTCATCTGCTATGTTGCAGGTAATACAAAGTCCTATTGGACACCCTGAGACCATTTACAGGTACAGGATTGGGATCTGAGTACTTGAATTTATCTTACAGACTGTAATCAAATAACAGTAGGCAATTTATTTTCCCTTCTTGTTCTGTTCCTGGAACAGACACTAAAGTAGGGCTCTGAAACTATCTCTCTTCCATATAAACATCATATTTGTAAGTTTAAAACACTTGCAGTTAACATCTCTAGCTGGGGAAGCTCACTGAAACATCTTCCCCATTGCTGTGTGACACTGAAATGTCAGGAAAGGTGGAGCATCAAACATTATCCACCAATCTCCAACCTTGTTATAAGGGGATACAGTTCAACTGGACATCCTTTGATTTCTGACCAATTAAACTGTAAACCTGCAGGAACTCAAAAGTTTTAAAGTGGCAGATGTGGGATCTAGGCAGAGCATGCTGTTCAGGTGAACACTCTGACCACAGGTTTACTTCTTTCCCTTTGAAGTAGGCTGTCATCCATTTGGATGGAAAATGAAGTGTGAAATATAGAGGCTTTACAACATGTAATGACTGCAACAATTTAGTTAAAATGATTTTCAGAAGGCAAGAGCTGAGTTTCAAATTAAATTCCTTATCAGTAGCTACCATGACAGAGCGTGTATTTAAGAAATTATTTACTGCAACATGACATAATTAATTGTAATATGTTCTTTAGCCTCTGCGTGGCATTCTAGGCACTGGACAAACAACATAGGAAGCTAGAGCTCAAGCCATGTGGAAGCCCTGCTCATTGGTGGCAGCTTTTTGACATCCTTGCTAAAGCTTCATGGATTTGCTAAAGAAATAATTAAATTTGTAAGTGTGTATGTGCAGATATACTTCAATATTACCCTCTAACATCAGTCCAGAGTGACAGAGAAATTACAGAAATATCTGAAAAGAAAAACGTCTTCATCTCTACTTGCAAGTATTATAAGTCTATTGCACATTGTTACAGGAGAGGTAATCACGGGTTAACTTGAGTTTCCCCAGCACAGCTACAGTGTTTGCATACATCTGCAATTGTGGTTAACCTTTAGAATGGTGAGATGTATGTGAAGCTTTTCAGCAATGAACCCTGATTGTGAGGAGATGCTGAGAACCTCCTTGCACCAAACTGGACTATCTCTGCCCAGTAGCAGCATACCACTTTGCCACGGTGCTTTACAGCTACCAAAGGATCCCACAGGCCCTCACTTGTGGGAGAGAACTGTAAAAAACAACGCTCCTGTGATACCCAGGCAGACATAGAAAGCTTTGTGGCAGAAAGGAAGACCACTCAGTTCAACAGAAATTGCCATGTGCAGGTCACCCACATCAGAACGTTACAAGGATGATGAAAAAACTCCATGTCTAAAAAGCAGTTATATAAAAATAAAAAATTCATCAACAGATTTATTTTTTTTTTTCTTGCCACCCATCTAAAAGATTAATCAGATCAATCATGGCACATTTCTTTACAGAATTCTGTGACTTGAGTGCTACAGGCATTAGCGACATTTCAATCTCCTGTCTCTGATCCTGAAAACATCATCTGTTAGGTTTTTGGCAATATTATAAGGAAAATCAAGCTGCTTAAAGGAAAAGGGGAAAAAAAAAAAAGAACACAAGGAACGTTTTATGAGATAACAGTATCGATCTTTTTCTTCACTCTCCCTACTACTCTGCTACAGTTTACATAGAGTCAAAAATATGGAAACTGGCATGATGGGTGGCACTTGGGAAAGCTTTATTCAAGACTTAAAAAGCAGGCAGGGTGAGAAAGCTCTGGAGCTCTATTGCACATCTCCTGTTTTCAGTGAGGATCTGCGAAGAAGTTACATGTCTAACCATTACTGCACTACCACAGAGTATCCATGTGGGATTAATGGGGAGACAAAATCCACAATTTTACTTTAAAATGCAAAGGCAGTGGCCTTGCACTACCTTCAGCACTAGTGGTTCTGAAAAAAAAACATATTAAATTCATATTATTTCTCATTAGCATTTGCCATTACTGGGATTCTTCTACAAGGCCAAATTAAGAAACACATTTCTTTTCTACAAGATAAATTTATCAAAAAATTCATACCAAGTATTTGATGCAGTTTCTGCATAAGCTAACCATGAACAAGCATAATCCTGACGCTCTAAGGACAGATGCCATCCTGCAGCTCCCTGCCCCCAACAGCTCTGCTCCCCAGTCATGGAGAAAGAAATTGTTTGGCCAAGTTTATGGAATGAACCATAAATCACAGACATCTTTGTCAAAGCAAACTCATGTTTCTTTTATGAAACAATTGTTCCTAAAAGAATTTGTATTCATTTATATATATATGTATGCATTTTTTATAAAATACATAAGGAAAGTAGAACATACTGTTCTGTTTCTCCTTTAGAAATGCTTGGTATTTTTCAGTTCTGGTTGAAAAAGCAAACATTTGCATTTTCACGTGGCTTTCTGAAAGTAGTTGCACAGACCAAGATGCAGTGTTTTGAGGGATTTGAAGTACATTAAAATTGCTTTGGAATATTTGAATTACCCTTATTCAAAAAAGTATAATCTGGAACTAGAAAACCTTAGAGATCTTTGTTTAAGCCATGCTGGAAATATGAATGAAGACAGAGTTGTGCATCTTCATGTACAAGGAAAATTTCAAGGCTGGATGCTTTCTCAGGAGTTTTTAAAAATAATCCTCTGAACTCTATGAAGAACATAAAGTGAGTCTCACTGTCCCAGAAGTACATGGGCAGCTGCACACTCTGTGAGGTCAGGGCACCTCTCTTGCCTTCCAGAGAACAAGCTGAGAATCTGGCACAGTCTGTCACTCCAGCACTTCTAGATGAGCTGAAATGCTCAGTGACCCTCCAGCTCCACCACTCACATCTAGAACGTGACATTCAAACTGCCTCAACTCATGGCAGGCTTAGTGCTTAGTACTCCAATGGCCTTGAGTGTGATCTGCCCTCAAGGGCCCACATGAATACTCTTCTAGGTAACGCGGAAGTGTCCAAGCCTGTGATACTATTTTATTTCCTTGAGCCCCCCTACTCTGACCAGTTCCTCCACTTTTGTTCTTGAAGGACTTCCTGTTATATGTGTGATCTGTGGCTCTGGTCACTGGGATGAACACCGAGATGGGTAAACAAGACAAGACCCTGCTCCTCTGTCCTCTATTCACATCAATAAAAAGAGCCACCCATGGCAAGTGGAGTGCTGATCTTCCCCTGCCATTTCCCACTTTGTCCCACACAGTTTAGAAGACTGAGCTTTTTCTCTAACAGTGATGATTTCAAGGATCTTCTTCACGTCACCTCTCTTTTCTGAAATTTGCTTTGCTCCCCAATCCTGTGCTGCACCTCTGTTTCCCTCTACCTGATTATTTTCTTTTTTCTACCTAATATGCTCATGGCTCTCCTTGTCCTTTTATTTCACATTACCACCAAATCACAGTCTAGAATAAGAGCCCCAGCACATCAAGCTATGTGCCAACACCTTGAAAAAGCCATCCCTGTTACGAACGGTGCAATGCCTTACCTCTGTTGTCTTTACCCTTTTTATCCTAGATTAAAAAGATTAAAATCTCTTCTATACCAAGAACACGTTTCATTTCCATCAGGTGTGCCTTGTTGCAGGCTGTGTCCTTTCTGGAAAGCAATGGAATTTATGACAATGACAACAGAGATGTTGTCAGAGATCTGAGATCACTTCTATTTTCTTTGCAGTTGTTTAACACACTCCAAATGGAAGACACTATTTATTGCATTTTTGCTTAATTGATGTTTTCAGATGAGACAATGGCTGTGGAAATTATAACATTTGGCAGGAGAAAGTCATATTACTTTTGGATAACACCGGATATAGTGTGTCATTCAGAGGATTAGCAATTTCTTCCATTCAGAGTTTTCACCTGCTTTCTTGTTGTACAAAGTATAGGCATTACCTGATTAAATAACTTACGGTTCCATAAATTGTTAAGCATGTGCACAGTACATAATTCAGTGATCTGAAAACTGTGTTACAATACCTTATTTCAAAGCTTATCGCAAAGTTAAAAAACAACCACAAAAGCCTTTTTTTTTTCCACCAAACACTGTGCCAGTGACCTTTCTCTCGAGTTTCCATGGCATGTTTGTTCAGTTAACAGCTCAAAACGTTTTTTAATGCTATATTCAACCCCTGCAAAGTCAAACCTACGCATGACAATCCATCAAAATCAGAGAGATAACAGAAAGCTCATTCTGATTTCAGAATTATTGTTGTCTGATCATAAATGAAAAGGAATGAAACAAAAAAAAAAATAAAATAATGATAATAAAAAAAAAGCACAGAGCTTGATTTTCCAGAGCAGAATTAAGTCCAAGGAATGATAAGAGAAAAAAATCCTTTAGACCAAGATCCTAGAGAAATGATAGGATATTTAACGGGATGAGAATGTATGCATGCAGCAAGACTATTACAATGTCATACATACAAACTTTGGTCAAATAAAAAGGTTTCTCATAGCATACGTAACTCTCTAAAACAGAAATTACAAAATTAAAGCAAGGATGTGTTTAAGCCATTAGGTCTGAGTGCAAACTCTTTTTCTAGGGTTCAATCCAAATTTAAAGATTAAGTACGTTGTGATGAAGTGTTTCAGTTCCCTCCATTTAAGGCGCTTGTTACTAATCAAAATGTGTAATCTGGGGGAAAAAAGCAAGTTGCAATAAAGCCAGCTTTACTTAAAAATCTTTTAGTATTCCTAGTCAGCATAAGTTATTAATAAAAAAAATACAATCTGAAACAGCTACTGAACAAGCAAAAAGAAGAAATCCTCCAAGATGATCTTTGAAATGAATGAACTAGAAGGAAGTACTGCTACTTAGAAGCACTGCTAATCAAAGAACCGTAGAATGGCTTGGGTTGGAAGGGACCTCAAGGATCGTTGAGCTTTAACCCCCCTGCAGCATGCAGGGCCACCAA
Source organism: Excalfactoria chinensis (assembly GCF_039878825.1). Classification (NCBI taxonomy): domain Eukaryota; kingdom Metazoa; phylum Chordata; class Aves; order Galliformes; family Phasianidae; genus Excalfactoria; species Excalfactoria chinensis. The sequence goes on along the minus strand of NC_092829.1, from coordinate 38,340,975 downwards.
CCTCCATATCTAATACTAGACCAGGCTGATGAAGCATTTATCTAGCTCAAATAGGTAAACAGGATGACAGCATTTTAGTCTTCCCTCTCTTCCTTTCCCTTCCAAGCACCCACCAGGCATTTTGCTGAGCTGCCCTGTGGAAAGATGATGCCATCCCAGACAGGCATTCTGCAGATCTCAGCTGGCTCATAGTAAGCAAAAATAAATAAACAAAAAAACAAATAGTTTGTCACACTGTGACCCTCTGGGCATCTGGACTTAATACATGCATTAAGAAGTGATTCATCTGGAGAGCCCACACCTTTTGGTGTGATGGTAAGGTAGCATTTGAAAAAGCTGTTGGACAAGCAGTAGGACCTGGGAGAAAACATTCTTTAAAAATAGATGTAGGCACAGAAAGAAATCACAGTTTCATCATTTGCTTCTTGCAGTTGAACATTTCAGGATTAGAAGTATCTAAAATACTTGATTCTGAACAATCGTGTGGCAGTCCTCATGAGGACTTGACATATATGCAAATGTTCTGCAGTTTAAGTTCAGCTGGAAATGGTACAGTACAAGAACTTTTCCCTCTGATTTTTGAACTTTCTTTTGTGATTCAAGCTGAAAAAGGAGGTGCGGGGGAAGTAAGTTTGAGATGTGTTATTTTCCAAACCATTTCCCCATAACTTCAGAAAATAATTTTTGGTTCCACCTACCCTCAGTGATCAATCACTAACCCAACGGCTCACTTGTCACTTTAGACATGTCAACTCCCTGCCACCTAAACACGTCTTGCTGCTTCCCTTTTTCTCCAACTCAACAGCAAAGTTCAAGCAGGTCCTCTTCAGCACCGTGGAAATGTTCGCCTTTGCACATTTGTCTGACCTCTGTCTTACAGCACTACCCATAGCATTTTCCTGCTGCCAACAGCAGAGATATCAAAATTTGTCTGCCTGTTTCTTCTCCTTCCTCCTTTCCTTCTCTGGGTTATTCCCCGCTACAAGAGGTGCAAAGGATTACTCATTTGCCACTGAGTTAACAGACTGAGGAATGGGGAACAGCAGGATTTGTCTAGTTATAGATGTAAACTGAGCTTTTACTCATGATACTTTTGTTTAGTAAGAAGGTCTTACCCTGGCAAATACACATGGAAAGAGCAGTGTTAATGTACAATCATCTTCTAATATACCTAAGTGACAGGAGAATAAGCAACAATACACGAAAGGAACATCTGCACTAACTTCACAGGAAACACCATCAGCTTTTAGGAGAAAGCATTATCTTGTGTGCATGGATAACAGTACTCAGCAGCCGTAGAACACAATAAACTAGTACTATAACTAACAAAGTGCATTGAGATTTGGAAATCTCTTATACCAGCAGTCCTCCACATGAGCTGTTCTGACACCCTTACTCTCTGCACTCGTGCACTGCAGAGAATTTCCTGTAGGTAGTGCTTGTCTTCTTGTTGAGACAGACATTAGCTCCCTTCTGCAAAGGGCTAACCCAGCAGCCCCGTTCTGCAATGGAACCAGCCAAATCCCAAGGCAGGGTCTGGTGCCATCAGAGCTATTGTTCAGTATCAAAGTTCTGCTGTGCTCGTACCCATTTGAAAATCTGTCGTGTGCAAAGAACTTCTACACACTTTAACCACGTTCCTAAGTCTAAGCAATACATTCTTTTTTCAAAAATCCTTGCTCTCTTTACTACTTTTGAGTTTTAGCAGTTATCCAAAGCAAGCATCGCAATAAGAAGTCTGTGAACTGCTCACCTTCTACACACTCATCTCTCTGCCTACTTTCAGTCTTAGTGCTTTTTCAAAAATTATATAAACTGAATTGGAACTAGAAACCGCTCACCCTAAATAGTACATATCTACATCATTAAGGACAATTATCACAGTGCCTGGATGCATTTAACATATGATAGCTCTAATCTCAGTCACCACACAAAATGCTCCACACCCCTCCTAGCCATTGAAGCAGCTATAGAAGTGCCCTAAAAAGGATAGCCAGGATACTGGCTGCCAAGTGAAATTCCTGTGCTCGCCATTAGTGGAAGACTTGAACAAAGAGGTGCATTTAACACAGCACCCGAAACCTTGCCAGATTCAGGCTCAGACAGCTTTCTGGCAGGAGAGCGAGCTCAAGCCAGGAGCCTGTCGCTGAGAATGACCTGCCCCCTGGTTCCCACGAGCTCCTCCCTTGGGACAGATGCAAGAGACGTGCAGGCCCGGCCATTAGTGCAGATGGAGCGCAAAGTGCCCTCATGCTCAGAGCTAAGAGCAGCCAGGCACTTTGTGCAGAACAACAGACATCTTCCAAGATCCATGCAATTTAATAACCTTTCTTAAAAAACCACCCCTGCTGCTTGGTCCACAGGCAGCATGTTTCCTGTAACTCAGATGATGCATTGCTCACCCAAGTACATTGCACACTGCTCCTATAGATCTATTTCATCATTGCCTGCACTTGCAAGGAATTGGATGATGCAATCCTATGGTACCTTGCAATAGTCCAGGCACTAGTCATATGGATCTCTCACACCTCACAGCCAACAAAACTTACACCTCCATTACAACAAATACCTCTGTTCTGCTGGGCATTTTCCAGGGAAAACATTTGGAAAGATCATTAAGAAAAAAGCACAATAGCGTATTTTAATTTCGATAAACATGCAAAATGGTTCGATACAACACTGCTTCTAATTTCTTACTCAAATTGCGAAATGGAACTACAACACCTCAGGCCTCCGACACCATCTATTAGAATAAAAGATACGTATTTCTGAAAACATCATTTGCAATGAGTTTTCTTTAATTTCTTCTCTTTTGATGAGAAAAAACTGAATGGATATAGGGGGGAAAAAATCACAATAGCAATTCGTAAATTTCTTAAAGTAGGAATCTCTCTTCTGTAAACAAAACCAAGAATGGTATGGAGGACATTCATACCTGACTTTTTGACTCTACTTACAGAGAACTAAAACAGAGAAAATTTGGGTAAAATCTTCCAACTTACAGGGCTCACACAAACACTACCTGATGCAAGTGAGATTTTAGAAGATAACGTGTAATGATATAACAGCATGGCTATGATTGCCCTAATGAGTGTGTGCTCAGAGCACTGTGAATGAGCAGTGCCTGCACTCACACATGGTCCTTCTCTGCTGTGACTGACCTTGACAGATACTGCAAGGCCCCACATCTGAGATGGAGCTGCTGCAAATCTTATGGCAGATGCTGTTGCAATCCAGAGGTGTGACATAGAGGCACCCGTGTTGCTTTGGCACATGTACGTGCAACACAGTTGGGAAGGCAGTCTCAGAGTACAAGCAGCCCTTGTAAACCCTGGCAGTCTGTTAGCCACGTAAAACTATCACATCCCTTTCAGTCCATAAACACTGGAAGAAACGAATATGGCTAAAAGGGTTGGTTCTCCCTGCCTCAATTGTTACAAATACTTAAACATGCAAAAAATAATAATCTTTCAGATTATCTTTTAAAACTAAAAGGAAAGAAAATTATATATATATATATACATATATATATGTGTATATATGTGTGTATATATATATATACATATATATTTAATTTAGCAGTAAAACAAGGTGCGGGTAGTAAAATAAGTTTCCCTGACAACTCAGCGTAGTGCGTCCCCTAACGAAGCAAGCTACAGCAGTCTCACTTTCTGTAGCTGTCCTCTCAGAAGGGTTTAGACAATGCAGAAAGTACAAGGCATGTTAAAAGGCAATATTTTAAACAATACGGTAATGGTTAGCTTAGCTCAGTTCTAACAATCATGGGGGAGGGGGGAGCCGAGCAAAACTTACAGCATCAAATGACGTTATTAAAGAACCAGATTCTCTGTACTTCTGCATAGCTCTATCATCTTTTGATATTAAAATTTATTCTCATGGCTTCTTCCCAAGATTTCCACATTCTGTAAGGCTGTCATTTTTATTTTATTTTATTTTTTACCACCAAAAGCCCATGAAACTAGAGGTCAGAAATGACATAACTGAATACAAACGTTTGTGAGATTAATCTTCGGGAAACGATTATTCACTTTCACAGAACAGGAAGACAGACATTTGTTAGAAAGAAAATAAGCTTTTACTGCTGAAAAATTTCCTACAGGAATAGCAGAAAACATGACAAAAGATAAAGCTAAACTAACCACTTTGCTTTTTTGTGAAATCTAGATAAACACAATTCTACACAAATTTATCTTGTAGGATCTGCGATTCTCAATTGTAATGCAGTACGAGAAACATCCTGGTAATTGTCAACTTGAGAAGCTCCAGTACATTACATATAAGCACGCTGAGGTCACATTTACGGCTAATGGAAACAGGCACAAATGTAAAACCACAGTGTATCGGATTCAGTGCGTACATGAAATATAAATAGGTATGCCAATGTATAATGTCTGAAATATGTTCCTTGAACTTCATGTATATTCCATAAACACAGACCCAGTATTCTGCACAATGGCATTGTGCTTGAAGCTCCACATCAAGCACTCGAGCTACTGGCAGGCTGAGGTCTCTGGCTCAGCCTGCTGGGCTCTGCACAAGTCAGGGCAAAGGCCTGCAGCACCGCAAAACTAGGATCAACACTCACAGCCCTTTGCCTCCCAATCAAACCACAGCATGCTGTATTTCAGTACTTCACTAACAGGCTGTTATGAATACTTCTTCCCTGCTGTATAGCTCTTGGCTGCCACAGATGCCGTTCTTCAGAAACACACCACTTCTCCCTACCACACAGCCCAGGAGCTTGCAGCGGACTGCTGGGTGTCTGATGGTGACATCCCTGCTCCAGACCCTGGGGGACAGGCTGCCCAGCCAGCAGGTATGGGGTCCTGCTAGCATACAGGCATACTGTGGAACTGGCAGGATGCAAACACTGAGATGCTGTCTTGGTCACGGTGCACAGCAGAATAGGACCTGAAATCCTGGACATTTTGCAGGTTTGGAAAAGCTTTTCCCCAGGAGCCATGAAAATACCAGCTAAAGGCAATCACACAGCCCGCCACTCACTGCAAGGAAGGGAAATACAAGCCTGCCTCACCACTTTTATTTTATTATTCCACATCAAAGAAAATATTTTGGCATATCTATTTTATGCATTTCCATTCCTGAATTAAAACATGTGCTTAACACGCTATTCTTACTTTACTGGGGACAAATTCTACTTTCACAGATATCCACACAATGGTGGCGAAGTTAGTGATTAGAAATGTTAGAAAAATTGGACATACTTCCTAAGATTATTTTTCTGAGCTGCTTCTGTTCAGTTTCCTCAGACTCAGCTGCTCCTTTATTTTTCTTCCCTCTTATGTAACTTTATCCCAGTTTAAATTCCTTCTGATGCGTTTACTGTGAGAGTTTTTGCCACTGATAAAAGATACCAATTGGCTTTGCTCACATCTAGCAGTCTGTATGAAATTCTGGTCTCTCACCTTTCCTTCCAAGCTCATTTGGATTTAGGATATAGCATGCAGAAGTTGAACCAGATTCATAGTAGGTGAACCCACTGTACTTAAAGTTCTGTGCCTACAACTCCTGTACAACGGGACTTCACCTTACCTGAGATAACAGCTCTACTAAATGTGTTTCATTTTTTATCAAACTTGGGCTTTTTTAATATGAAATATAAAACATTGATATTCCTATTACATCCCACGAGGGAAAAGAAACACCATTTGCTATAATCAGGGGAAATGTTTTATTGCCTCAGACATGCATTTATCTCCCTCACAAACAGAAGTCATAAAAAGAACATACAACTGGTTAAATGTTACTTGATGTACCTTAGGTCCCCATCGGTTTGCTTTAGGTCCTGCAGTGTCTTGTGGAATTAAATCCAGGCATGAACACAGGTTAATGCTTTTTCTTTCCTTTTAGCAGAACTCTGTCAGCCTGGCCCACACCCCAAGAGCTTTCACTTCAGACTAACCTGCAAGCAGCACTGTGGGTCTCTCCTTTACTTCTCCTTCCCAGCGCTTCACCACTGACTAATTAATTATAAACCTCTGCTCTTAAGGCTCTTATATAAATCTCCATCCTTGTTGCCATCCTGCAGATCTATTCAGCAATCGCACTCTTACTTAAATCATGTAAGAAAGACTGGTCTGTCCCTTTTATCTGAAAGGCTGCTAAGGAGGCAGAAATTCTAAAGCTTTTTGTAATGAACTGTTCTTTCTTGAAGACAGTTTACCACCAAGCATCCTTCCAGGTCTCATGAAGGGCTGCGTTGCACAAACCTAGCTGACAGTTGTCAGAAGAGAAGGCGAGTCCTTTCCTGAATGGAAAGAAGAATAGATTCGTCTTTTTGCTTCTGCTTTTCTCCATTGTACTATCAAGGCACAACTGGAACTCCTACAGCAATAGGTATTTTCCTTTGCTAAGTTTCATTGTTGGAAGCTCACTGGTATTCCAAGTTCCTAATTCTAAACCCACTTCTCTCTTTTTATAAGCTTGCATGTTATTTGTATCTAAAGGACCTTCTTTGTAAAGGCTGTGATTTTCAGAAACTTGATTCCACTTTCTTCCGGGGCCTTCTGTCTTCCCCTCCTCCTCCTCCTCCTCTCCACAGCAATGCTCTCTGAAAGAATTCTCTCATGTGTGCTGCTATTCAAAAATAAAATCAGGTATTTGATCTTTTCTGTCAAGACTTCCAACTCATTCTGTTCCTCCCTGTATTCTGCCACATGTTCTGCTGTGTGTCATATGGTTAGCTGAACAGCCACTTTTGAACAGCATAATTGAAAATACCAGAACAAATAAACATATTCGACACAGTGTTTCATTTGGAGATTTGACACGAAACATAAGCAATTTATGAAACAGAATACCTCCAAGCTTTTCAAATCTAACTTTTAAGTTACCATTCTGAAAAAGATGGGCTGAAATCAGAAAGACAACTTTTCCAAAAAGCAATGAATTTAAACTTAAATAACAAAAGAATTCTTCTGCAATAGCCACTGTTTATCCATCAGGAATCGTAGGTTTCCAAGACTCTGATTTTAATTCCACCCCCTGTGCCAAAGACTGCTTTCAAGAGACCTAAGCATAGATATTGAAGCTCATCTCCTTGAAGCTAAAGGTTCACGTTCCCTTCAGCTGAAATACATGCTGTCCAGAGTTTTTCAAGCTCAAGGTCTATGACTCAAACTCCACCACAGCTCATTTAATATCTAGCTTTCAACAATATAAGCTCAAGCTCATGAAGAGCTGTTCCAGTAAGTGTGATTGATGGACAATGTAAGACAATTTTCATCTTGATCTCAGAATTCAAGAAAGCAAGTTTGCATTCAAGTATTGCTTGGAATATATGATGTAATAAATTGATCCTGTCTTAGCTGACAAAAATAAGTGATTTGTGTATCACTATTTTTAAGTGATCTTCCCAAGACAGGGTGCTTTTTTAATTTATTTATTTGGAGAAGACTTTTTTTAAAGGAGAACTTTACTTGAAATTTTGGAAGGTAGTGGATAATAAAGCGTACCAGCCTCTACTCAGGTGTACCCGAGTGTTCTGGATTTCCAATTGCAGATCCATTCAATGGATTTATGAATTCTCTAATGCCCTTTTGTCATTGCTATACCTTCAGGCCTGTGACATTTTGGATGCAAGGGAATGCCAATTCTGCAAAAAAATCACACAACTTATTCACACAACAGTTGACATTTTCAGTGGCATGTTATCAAGTTTACCGTGACTTAAGGTTGAAAGTCAGCAAACCATCACACTTCACTCCTTCCTGCATTTCTTCCTACTTCCTTGATGCTAAGGTATTTTTCCCTTCCAGATTTAAGATCTAACCAAAGGATATTGAGACTCGCAGTTTTGTGTACCTGGACTCAAGCATATCCCTAACATTCAACTGTTGGCTCCCTGATAGCTAAAGGCTTGTATATAGTATTTGGATCAGATTCCTACTTCTCCATTTCCAAAGAGAATTCATGAAGGAAGTTACAATGGTACAAGTTATCAGTTGAAAGAAACAGTTTATAAAATAAATAAATAAATAAATAAATAAATAAATAAAAAGAAATTGATTTATTCATTTAAGATTTCAAGCATCCCTCATCCCTATTCAACCATGTAAGATTTTGGCCTGTAGAAAGCACAGAAGGATGCCCTCTGGAAAGCACTTTTTTAACCAGACACACTCATGTTTGTAAAATCTAGCCTCAGCTTGTCTGTCATCTTTTTACTATAATTCCTGTTACAAGGGAACATTGAGAACATTTAAGTCAACTACTGGAGTTCTGACACTTCATGAGCATTTAACTTGTCATTTGAACAACACTAAAATGCATTTGCAGAAGAGTTTGAGGGAGCAGTGAAGTAGAAAAGATACAAATAAGTTATTTCCTTCCTCTGCCTTAAAAAATTCTACTTCTGGAAAGTAGACTTTGGAAAAGAAAAAAAAAATAGCTCCAGCTACTACCCCTTGCCCTCCCAATTAGGAGAACGGACAAGATTTCATGGCTTTAAAGTGTGCTTTCTAGGCATGCCACGTGCTGCATCCATTACTTGTTTGTTGGGGAGAAATAAAATTAGGAATGTTTTATTATGATTTCCAAATTATTGTGTAACAAATGCTTCAATAATCCTTATAGCTCAAAAAAGCCTGTTTTGCCCAACAAGCAACTGACAGCTTTCTAATGCAGTTACATTAAAGTGCTTTCCTGAGTGTGCACGGTACTTTTTAACTAGCTCCTTAGGGCATTGTTAGGTATCATTGCTTACAGCCACTGAGAGAGCCACTGTGCTCTAATAGCGCTTCCCACCTCCTCCTGATCAGTCAAATACAAGAGGTGACTTTAAACACAAGAAAAAGCCTCAGCCAAGGATACCAGAAATAAGACCGTCTCTTTACATACAGTGGGAGCCCAGAATGAAAACAAGCCCTTTGGAAAAAGATGGTTTTCAGAGCACAAGGAGGAAATAACGAACAGTTTCTACAGGTGCCTCTTAAGTTAGCAATTTGCATGTTCTTGGAACCATTTTAGAAGAAAATATTAATTTTTCATGTTCTGCATAAAGCATATAGTAGCCTACTAAATGAGTAAACTTGAAGTGAATCTCAAACTCATCTTCACTAAAGGAAAGAAAAACAAGGAATTGGAGAGAGAACAGAATGTGACAGTCTTTTTTGTGTTTTGATTTTTTTTTTTCCTTAAAGTGAAAAGATTACTAAAAATACCTTAATAGATATTTAAGAAGCTGTCATAAGTTGTACAGCTCTTCCAAGTCAGACTTTGTGGAGATCAGATTCAGAAGGCATTAAGTTACCATCTACAGTTTAAAGCACACATACTGTTCTCACTGAAGAAATCCTTGATAACTATCAAAAACTACATCCAAAGTTCAGAAGCTTCTCTCCAATGAATCACCTGCTCAGCACTGTCAGCTGTTATTCTCAAAGACTGTTAATGAAGCAAACATAAAATCTCAACCAGTGTGGCTATCTAGACCCAGATAACCTACTCACAACCATTTGATACCAATGTGGCTACCAAAGTGTTATTTCAGAAAAAGAGATGAAGGACTAAGTCTCCTTATCCATCTTTAACTCATCCTGTAGTTTCCCATCCTTACCCACTCCCACCTGCTGCAAAAAGGGATCAATAAACAAAGCCTGAGCAGCCTCCCAGCAAGTGCGTTCTGATACCCAGGTTTGAAGGACATCTACCAGTAACGCAAAGGATGTTACTGGTTCTAGTTGTTTGGTGGGTTTTGTTTTGATGGCTTTTCATTATTTCCTTAAAGCCAAAAGAACTGATACATGCTGGGGCAAAATTATGAGTACAAACTCTTCCCCAGCATTCCCCAAAATTCAGGACAAGAGAAGATATTTCAGATACCAGCAAGAGCAGTGTGTGGTAGCAGAAAAGCAAAATACCAGTCAGTTTGGAAGAATAAGACTGATGCAATTACAGTGAAATTGAGTTTTCTGCAACTGAGATAGATGACCATTTACTTTCTCCATTTATCTACCCACATCTGCACTTTACATTTCAAGAAGTTGAAACTCCTGCATCATCCCATTTATCTAAAGGATCAAAGGAAGCAGACAACCTACATGGAAAAAAATGTGGCCCTGGGATATACATTGAGCAGTTTTTCAGTAAATCTTATTTATTTCCTCTGAGTCTTCAATATCTAAAGCTTTTATGTATTCATTATCAGCAGCATGTCGAGTAGCATGATAACTTGACAAGGTTCTATTGAAGCAGCTTAGTGGGACATACAGTACTTACACTGCCTGATAAGAAAACATTCAGAAAGGTCACATCCTCTGTTGTATTCCCTATCTCTTTGGGCAGCAGCAGTTCAGGGTATTTTTGAAAATGAAAGTTTCAAAATATTCCTAGAAAAAGTGAGCAAAAACACTGTAATTTCATTAGCACACTATCAGTTGCTATTACTGTCCACAATACTTCATCAGAAGTGGATATTAAATTAAAAAGCCCTTGCCAAAACAGTTAACCGTGCTGACTAATGATTAGGAAATGAATCAGCTCAGTGCAACTTTTAGATCTGGTGCAATGATGTCCCACTGAATCCTGGTGTAGGAGAATGGGTTCCCCTTGCCTACTCACCTTGGTCCCACACACCAACTGCCAACTTACATAAGAAGTCAAGACAGTTTTAAGATAACCTGGATGAAAATGTGCACCCTGTCTGTGGCTAAAATGCATTTATAGAAGTAGAAAGGATGAACTCTACTTTAAAAATCATGTGATTTTTGAGACCTCTCACAATTGTTCTACAAAATGAGCAGCTCAGAACAAAGCGGCAAATCAGGAAAATGGTATATGGTGAGATTTCAGTAAGATAGGTAGAAAATGAGGCCACCTCAGGAGATAGCTGACAAGCAGTGATGCTAAAGCCCTTCATGTCCCTCAAAACTGGGGGGTTTACAAGCTGTTCTGGGGTCACATCTGTCAGATTTTGTCTCTTTTGCTGCGGTTTCTGTGACTCCAAGCAAGCTTGGCCAGATCAAAGAAATCATTGCTATTCTGGTAAAGGAATGCAAGATGGTAGCCCAGGTACCTCTGCTATAACACCACTTAAACACAAGCTGCTCAGACCTATTACTCTCCTTTGGACACATACTCTACATATGACATCCTCAGGGATGCATTCCATTTTCTGCATAGCTTAATGCATGTGTGCTTAGTCACAAAATCTTTAAATGTAGGCTCAATAGCAGCACTAAAAAGAATTTTAAAAGAATTAATTTCTCTGACCAGTAGTTTCTAGCAGTGAAAAGCTGCCTATATTGTCTAACATGACATGCTGCTTATTTCATTGAACAAAGTAAGCTGATTAGGTCATCTACGTGGCTACCTCCCTCAGTCATTTATTTTACTTCAAGCACACAGAACTCATTCAAGTGACTTCTACATACAGAAAAATGCAAATGTCATTATTGGATGCTATTAAGTGAAATATTACCTTTTGAAGAACTTAACTATAAAGAATGGTCTGACTGTAAATCTGGATCACAGCTGGATGCCACCACTGAAATAGTGAAATGAATAATAGGAGCAGGGGAAAAACACTATTAGACAAATTGCAGAATCATCATTTACATAAACACCTGCTCATAATTAAATCTTTTGAAAGACGATCAGTTTAAGACCCGGTAGGTACCACAACCCTGTTTGTTACTGCTCAAAGGCACACATTTCCCCCCCCCCCCCCTACTCAGGATGCTGCTGAGATCAGAATCGGCAGATTAAGGAGTTGCTGTCAACTGCTCAGCCCAAGAGAGAATTTTTCTTGTGATAAGGGACTGCATTTGAAAAAATGAGAGGAGTGGAGGGGTGAATACTCATAATGACCATTTCTCTAATTCTGATTGAAAATAAGCCATGCCATCAATTCTTGGTGTATTTTCATTAAATTTCACTCAATGACAGATGCCTAATTATTCCTCCTATTGACAACTCCTACACGTAAAACTAAAGTTGACTCTTGATTCAGGTAGTGAACGTGAGTAGACTGAGAGATGGAGAGGGAAATGCTCACTGCCCTTAATTTGCAATGTCAAGCCTTCTATGACCACCAGTATCATCACAGCCCTCAGCTCGAATGCCCCAGCAGGCTTCTGCTGGTAGCCAGAAGCTGCCCTGCACCAACATGCGACTCCACGTGAACCACAATTGAAGACAGAGTGCCACTAAACAAAGCGCAGGGCAAAGGAGCGGGTAGCAAGACTCTCCCATATTTTATTGGTAAATAATGTTTTAATCAGATAGCAGGGCAAATTCTAGCTCAAGGTGAAGCTGATATTACGCTTCTTCTGAAGATAAAGGGAAATGAATCTAACTTCGTATCTAGCTCTCTTTACAGCATCTCAACAGCACACTTAAGACCTTAAGAACACATGGATTGTGATTCAGCCTGAAACCTCCTGCTAGGGCTCACTATGCAGTTTAAGACTTAAGCTAACTGGTTTTCCAGAAACTCCACCTTGTGATCATTAACAACTGCTTAAAAAAAAAATAAAATCCTCATAGCAAGGATGCTGCAAACACAGACATGGTTCTAACTCAATTATCAATGGCCTCCATGTGTTCCAGTATCCATACTGTGAAAAGGAAAAAAAAACAAACAAAACAGGGCCTTTCCTTCTACTGATAATACACAATTTTATCATTTAAAGAATCTCTGCATGCAATCAAGGAATCTGAGCACCAATTTCTGAAATATGTTTAGCTCATATTTTAACCAGCTTTCTCTCCCTTTGCAAGACACCAACTTGCTTAAAACCTTTCTTAAGCAGATTAAAAAAAGGGAGGGAGGGGGTCAGAGACCAATATCCTAATTTGTAGTGGTAAAATGTTAATTTGGAATTGAAACTGTTAATAAACCACATCAATGGCAGTTTTAATCACATAAGGAAGTCTAATTAAATTAAAAGACTGTCACAGGGAGTCTTTGACCTGTTTGTTCAAAGTTAAGACCAGCAACTGAAGTCTCACTGCAGGGATTCTAGGATCTGAAAGCTTTGGGATTCCCCTCTGGCCACCTTTGATTCTTATTAGATTCCCCACCTCATGCAAAAAAATCCTAGAGGGAGATTGCCAACCTCCTGGCCCAAATACATCCTTACTGGGGTGCTGCTCTGCTTCACTACCCTTTTCAAAAGCAATGTAGAGCAGAAGGTGCAGGCCACAGAGGCAACTCCAGGCATAGATGAAGTCCTAGGTGAGCTCTCCCCAGCTCCTTTATGACTTCTGCTGATACTGGGAGATGCTAGCTCACCCGGAAGAAACTTCATGATTTACTGTCTTTAGACTCTTACTTAACATTTAGAGATGTATTTGCTCATAGCCAAAATTCAGTTCTTCTAGCAACATTAAATTTCCCATTAGCGGAACACAGATAGTTTCCCGTGCTTTTTAGGATGATCAGCTCTGACATCATTCCACAAGCAAGTGAGGAAGTGGTGGACTGGGTTGGCAAGCAAAGCATGCAGGATGATGTGAGTGGGGGAGTACACCTTGTAACAAACAATTCAGAGCAGATAGCAACCTACATCAAGCATTAACAATGAAATCAGCACAACTGGCTGCCTCTCTCAAGTGCCTGTTAACACTAACGCGTGCAGCAGGAGAAACAAAGAGGAATAATTAGAGGTCTCTGTGTGGCAGCAAGGCTGCAATCTCATTGGCATCATGGAGGTACAGGGGAATGGGGGGGGGAATGGGGAGGGTTCAGGCTCCTTAGGAAGGACAGGCTGGAAGATGGGGAGAGAGAGTTGCCTTTTCTGTGAGAGAATAACAGGAAAGTATAGAGCTCTGTCCCAGATTTTGAGTTCTTGCGCAGAATTCTGCAGGTGTACAAGTCAGCCCTCTGCTGCCCCCATCCCAGCATTTTCATGGAAACCCTTTACGCTAGGGGACAGAATCTCTAAGGCACAGTCAGCCATCTCAGGAGTTACAGCTCCTTTTCTGGAGCACAGCTGTCACAACATGTTTGTACAGCTGCTAGTAATCACAGGCTATGACCTTGACTAAGATCCCCATATTAGAAATAAAAATTATGTTAGGTGGCCATGGAAATAACATTATTCCATGTAAGGACAGAAATAATTTAACCTCCTAGAAATAAGTTCAGATATGCAATTTTTAAATGGTAGAGTGGGGAGAATTCATGCGCTGCAGTCATGCATACAGCATAAAACACATTTTAGGCAAAATGACTTCCAGAAGAAGAATAAGAGAGTCCTGAAACAGAACTACATTATGAGGAGACCCTGTGTTGTGTACAAAAAGTGAGCTGGAAAGCAAACCTCATTCATTCCTGGACTGAAGATCAAACTGGTGCGGTGCAAGCAGGGCCTCTCTAGAATGCATTTGTGTGAATTTGAGCTTCTGTGGGGTGTACCTCAAGGTTTTCTGAATACACAAATAAAGAACCCCAGGGAGCAGCAAAAATATCGGTTCAACACAGTACACTGTTTGGGACAGAAGAGTACAAAAGCAAGCATCAGGGGTAGCTGCTTTCAAACATGAATGAGAGCCCAGCATAGGACTTTTTGTCACCTATTAGCAAAGCCAGTACTGCTTAAACAATTGACTCATTTATTGCAAAACTACCTTAAAGCATTTAATCATAACAAATATAGAAAGGGATGAACACCTTCATTTTGACCATCTGCAATGCTGGAATATGCTGTTTGATAGAATCAGGTCAAACCTTAGTTTATAAAAGCAGCAGAAAAGGCAAGGAATGTTTTGTTTCTTTCAGGTTCAGTAATGGTTGTTTCAACCAGAATAAAAAAAGAAAGGATTCTTTTTTTGTTGTTTCTAACACAAGAGCTAAAATACACACACAAGTCTTAAACCCTATTAGAAAAAAATGAGTCCACTTCAACCTTATCAGACCTACGTTATAAATCAGTTTGTTCATTCTTTTCAGAAACTTAGATGATTTTTGATGAACGGTCTTGTGTTTGACAGATTTCTAATAGCATGTGACTGTCAGGCCATTTTAAGCGTGCTTTTACCTGCATCTTTCTTGGTGAGGACAAGTGAAAAGTGTGTGATGGAAACTTGAAGAAAGGGAAGTTGATGATGGGCTGAGCAGAGGAAATAAGGCAAGTTATTGATTTTCTGTCTTTGACCCATCTTTCAGCAGGGCCACAACAATGATTTTCAGTTTTGCATTTTTGCATTATTCAGAAATATGAAGACATGAGGCATTTACTTGAAAAAAATCTGTTGGGGAACCATATGTGGAAAATTCCATTTTAAAAGGTTCCAATGAAATTACAAGCATGTAAAGACAGAAACAAGGTAGAGTAGCTCCAGAAAAACTTAGCCCCAGTGTTCATTTTCCAGAAAAAAAAAAATATATGCATCAGATGTAATTCATACACTCCCTACACACCACACAAAAATCATGATGTCTTTGAAAGAATAATCACTATCGACATGAAAGATTAAAAACAATTAAAAGAAGCTCGCCCTCCTCTGCAGGTAGTTTCTGCAAAAATCAGTGAGAAGTTCGGATTGCTAAATTTTTCTTCAACAACAACAAAAAAAGTTTCAGAGAAAAAAGGACTGGAAAACATACCGATGTAGACATGTGAATCTCCATGATCCAAATCAATAGGAAATCAGAGCTAACTATCAAGCAGTTTCTTGTAAGGACTTCTAACTATTACTAAGTAAATTCCAAGTCTTCAATGTACTCATAAAAATTGAATTAGTTAGGCCCAAAGGCAGTGAGAAAAACTCCAGACTTCCATATCTGCTCACAAATGGATCGATAGAGCACTCATGAGTCCAACCCTGTGTGATGGCAAAGATCTGAGCATTCTATGTTATTACTGTATTGTAGTTCATTTAATGCTGCAACTATAGTCCATTTAATGCTGTGCTGGCTTCTCTTGCATTTTCCTCATATAAAAGTTAAGTATCCACTACAAAAATGAATCATCTAAACTCCAGGTAAAAGCTATCACAGTATGAAAGTAGAGATCACGCTGTGAAAATGATATCAAATGTGATATAAAAAGAGCTATCCTATTGAAAGTGTTTGTGGTTTGTAGTTTACCTCCTGTTAGCATCTCTCTCTGTATTGATTTCAAAACCCTATTAAGAAAGCAACTTCAGAATTGTTATAAAAGTATTTGAAGAGTACAGCCTGCTAGCATCTTTTTATAAGAGAAAAAACAATAGATATTAAACACATGTACACACAAACTACACTAGAAGAATGTCAGGGTCACAAAGTGAAGTACTCAGAGGTTTTGAGATGACATCATTAACATCCTCTGCATAATCTTAATTCAGCCCCCACCCACTGTATGTTTGTTAAAACACAATGACCTCTTCTCTCAGGTGATCCAGACATTGTTCTTCTCAAACCAATGCTCTGGGTCTGGCCTGAGCAGAGAAGGAGATTGCCTGCCTATACAATCTTCACCTGCTCTTAACAGAGACCTGGAAATACAAGACAAGCAAGACAAGGGACTAAGACAGGGGTTGAATGATCACAGGGTTAGCACTCTTGAGTTCTGCCCGTGCAGATTAGGGTCAGTATCGACCACTTCATCCTGAAAAAACTCAAGGCAAGTTACTTGCCTTCCCACACTGTTATTTGCAGCATCTTTACTTTCTGGGTCCTGAGAAAGAGCTCCAAATCACACCAGACTGCACTCATTAGCAGCAAACTGGAGTCTGTGGGTGGACAGGTTAGACACATTGCACTGTGGAGAACTGCAAAAACACCAGGGCCCTGCAACTCCATGCTTGAACCACCCAGCATTCCTATTTCTCAAATGTGAAAGCAGAAGAGCCTCATTGGCCATCTCAAAGTAAACACATTTCAAGAATAAGTGTTACTGTTTGTAAAACACACAGCAAGGAAAAACCCATGAGGAAATCAGCAATTCTGCACTCAGCCTCAATCTTGAGCAGCATACAGTACAGCAAGCCTGGGACTACCTGAGCCACAGTGAGAATAAAAACAACTTAAAGCTGTGCTCATTCAGCAAACACCTTCCACTTAGTGCACAGAACTATGCAGGGGGCTGTGGGAAAAAGCAGTGTGTGACCATGTAATTAGAGGCACTATCAAAATGTATACACACAAGGGGGCCCAATTAAGGGTTCGTGGATAGTATTTATATGTGTATATATGTGTGTTTAAAATTTTAACTTTTGAATTCTTGGCTTTGTTGCAGCGTACATCTTTCTGTACCCTTTAATCTGTTATTCCATATGTTGTTAAAAAAAAAAATTACAGAAGGGTAGAGGGAAAAAAAAAAAAAAGCCTGTAATGATGCATTGTATGGAATAGCACTGATACCAAAATATAAGTAAATACCTCATAGCACCAGCCCTATATCTTTCCACCTTAAAAATCACTTTTTCTCTCCATCTGTTGGAAACACCTAAAGTCCTCAGCTACTTCAAAGATTTCTACTTCTAGTTCTTCAGACTTTAATACAAAAATGACTAATTTGGCATCTCCCCTTACTGAAGACAGAGTCTCTGTTCCTCTTAACGGATTTGGCCCTGAAGTACCCCTCTAGAAGGCTTAATAACTCCTAAAAATCAGATTCCCTTGCAAATATGGAGATAAATTGAACCATAGAAGCCAGGAATTAAA
Organism: Excalfactoria chinensis; assembly: GCF_039878825.1. NCBI lineage: Eukaryota > Metazoa > Chordata > Aves > Galliformes > Phasianidae > Excalfactoria > Excalfactoria chinensis. Next base: position 38,323,340 of record NC_092829.1, on the reverse strand, counting down.
TGAAATACCATGAAGACAACAAGCAGTAGAAAGAACACAAAGAAGACTACACTGAATCCAAGTAAGAAAAGCATCATCCTTGAAGGCAGAAGGAACTCTGAGTGATAAGGGATTGATATGATGATAATTCAGTTCAGCAGAGAAGTGGCAGGAATTTTCTTTCTTGCTCTGCATGCTTCATAATCTGACACTAACACAAGGTTCAACAGCATCGTGTGTCTGTGTAAAATATGAGGGTAAAAGTAAACAACACATCAGCACAACCACCCCAAGTAACACAGATGCTAAAGGAAAAGGTTTCTTATCTGGACACCAAAAAAAACCCTTAAGAAAGAAAGGTAAAGGAAACTTTTGTTTCTATTCTTAAATCACCTTTGATGATATTAGAAATCCTGTTTCTATCCCTTAGCAAAAAGAAGTTTGATGTATCAAAGGAGTAGCTGTAGTTGTTCTGGTCGCACTCTTCTATATCGGATTATGTGTGGTGCCTTGCTGAATTTATTACATAAATGGTTGAATGATTTTATATTACAAGGAATCATTTTATTCCAGTTGATTCCCAGTCCTACTTCCAGTAGTTGAGCTGTGTCATGCCCTCTGTGTATACCTACAAATGCGTGACCATATCTTTCACTGTAATTAAAACCTCACAGCTGAAACTCTTCAGAAGTCTCTGAAAAGTATTTGGGGTTCCTCAGTGGAGGTTAAGAGAGGAGCTGTCACACAAAAAGCATGACAGCTCAGAGATCAAGCTGTTGAAAATGTACACTATCTGACCATATTTAGTTGCTCTACTAAAGCAACAGGATAGGTTATGTTTTTCCTTAGGTCTTACAGCACAATTAACAAACATGGCTTCAGATTCAACCATTTTATTCATCTGCCTTCCAGGCTGATGAAAGAACCAGAGAGCCAACAGCAGTATATTACACAGGGTGAGAACGTACAGCCATCTCTCTATCACTTACAATGCAGAAAGAATCACCATCCAAGGCTTGCATGAAGGTGAATGATCCAGCATGGCTGAAACTCACCCTGGGTAATAACAGTGTGAAACAATCTTGAAGGTTCCCCTAAATCCAGCTGTTGTGATAGCAGGCTGTTCCTCTAGCAGCAGAGTGGATCTTTCTTCACCTCGCTCCCTACGCAGCCAGTGGACTGAAATCATCTACTCCAAGCATGGAGCTTAGATGTGCTTATTATATATTCTACCATCTCTTGCAATGTCCTCTGCACTAGGCTAAAGTTTTAGGGCTACCTCATAGAAGGAACCATTGCAGAAAATACTACCTACCAGGTGTCATTTCTGAGGGACAGCATGCTTCAGCAGATCTATGACCTTCCCCTAAATGAAAAAGAGATGTGGAACTAAAAGCTATTCTCTCTAATGCCAGCAGTCACATGGCCATTTCCGAAGTTACACTGTTTGCATCTCTCTTAACAAAACCAGCGAGGTATGTGGGTAAAGCATTCTTAAGGGGTAGCCTTCAGCATTATAAGAGATCCTCCCTCGTCTAGAATAGGCAAGGAAAAGCCACAAGTTTCTTGCATTTGCAAAGAAGTGGGTATCGTGAGAAAAGCGGCATTCTGGGAAGGCCTACGTTTTTACATATTGAAGACACAGAGTAACTTCTCATTCAGATACACTGAAAAGTAGTAAGAAGCAACAAGTCACCCACGAGCCCAGTTCAAAGTACCAAGTCAACACTACAAGCACATTACCCAACTACAATACCAGAGATTGTGAACACTACCTCTCCTCAAGAATGAAATAAAGGAATGCTGCCATCTTACCCAGTCAGTAGGAACAACACATAAGAACTAAATCTGGATGAAACTAAACTGGACTATTTCATTATAAACTCAGTACTAAACAGAACATTTAGGAATTGAGCTATTTATCATGAAATCTTTGATTAGTCACACAACAACCCATCTGAACACTTGGTGAATTCCATGCACATTAGCCCATCACAAGGTATTCAAGTCATGACTCCACTTTGTCAAACAACATCTGCAGCTCATGTGAATGGGCGGAAATGCAAATTGCATGCCCTCACCTCATTGTCAAGTCGGGATATTTTAAAAAGAAGTAGGAAGGAGCAGAGAGGAGTTCATGAAACACTTAGCTGAACATATTCCCCAGTTTTGAGATGGGACGTAATCGCAGAACACAAAGGAGTATATTTTCCTGTAATTATGCAGTGCTCCATTAATGCCAGATCATTTATAAAATACCTAACTGGAATTGCCAGATAGTTCATTGAAACCATTGTCTCTTCAAAGCTACTGTAGCACATTCTTCCACTGATTAATTGCACAGAGCAGGACTTTTGACTTTTAAGATCTTTCCCGAACATTTCCCTACAGTATTGCCTTCAGTTCCATGAGGTGCTCGCAATTTAGCTCATGAAAGGTGGTGAAGTTAAAAGCTTCTTTCATCAAGACAGTTCCGTTAAAAATTAAGTCATGAGCTTCCCAAACACTTAAATATATATATATATATATATGTATTTTAAGATATTTCTCAATAGATCTTTGTAATCTTTTCAAATACTAGAAGGTCACTTATGTTTTCAAGGCCGTTTAGCAAGGTCAGGTTGTAATGAGCTGCAACTACTTTATTTGTGATTTGTGGCTCTGAGGGATTAATTGTCCCCACTCTGTCTCATCCACAATCTAAGGCCGAATTGTCAAAATGATCCATGGCTTTCGTCCCCAGGCCCATGGTTTCATTATTAAGGTGCGTTCTAATCGATAGTAGCATTTTTAACATTTTGCCCCTTACGTTTTATCAATCCTTATTATCTAATGACCAATACTGAACTGGCACAAGGTTTTTCAGAAACACACTGACAGATTACAACAGGCAGTCACATGCATTTGTAATTAGACTTCATTACCATTACAAGCGCTGAATGGGAGCAGAATAAAAAGGCAGAAGGAATGTACCCAGTTCACAGAGCTCATCCCATTTCTTAGAGCCCCCGCAGGAGACCGACTCTTAAAGAAAAAAAAAAAAGAAAGAAAGAAAACGCATCAAAAAGCGTAAATTTCGGATCTTTTTTCAGGTTAATATGTTCCATTTACTCCATTCCAGCGGCCCAAGCGACGTTAGAAGCTTTGGAAATTGCTGACTATCTAGAAGTTACAAAGTTTTGGTCTGACAAAGAAAACACTCACTGCAAAACAAAGCCAGCCTATTAATTCAAATACAGAAACGCTGTACTTAGATTCCTTTTCACAGTTTAATCTGGTCTCGTGTTGATGGGACAAATATGAACACTAATTTTCTTTCCGTCCTGGAAACTGGAGCTATGACAGATAAATAGCATTGCCCCATATCTAAATTCACTACTGGCTCTTACAGAAAGCTGAGGGGACAGATTCTCCACTGCTGCATACTGGCTTAGTTCCACTGAGGTAAAAGGAAAAACACTAATTTACATGTGCTGAACATTAGGCCCAATAGTGGTCGTTAAAAGAATATTGCCCATGAGTAACATTTTCCAGGATACAGAAAAGCTGAAATATTTTAAACTCCATAGCATTCATTTTCTCTTCTTTTCCTAGGAGAAGGGAATCCCAGACTGTCTTCGTGAAATGACACCCCTGGCCTTCTGACTTTCTTACTCAGTGAATCTTGCCACCTTCCCAAAGTGACCTTGTCAAAAAGCAAGCAGCTTCCATCTCCAGGCAGCATGTGAAACTGCAGGCTACATACAAACATGCATCAATTTCACTAGGAATAAAATGTGACACAGCATTCCAGTGTCTGGCAGAGCTTGTCCTTATTAATACATTGGGAATCATCTAACCTAGCTTTAGACATCCAAAGGGTAGACATTTAATTGTGAGTTTGTCACTGTAGGCTTTTCTACAGTCAATGGAGATAAACAGGCATCTCCAGGGGACAATTCATCTGACCTGCCTATTTTAGGCTGAGATGAATCACTCTCTGAAAGTGCCAATTTTTCTTCAATTGACTGTAAAGTGAATCTACAGTAACTTCCCCAGATTTAGACATCTACATCTCATATTTTGTAGAAGACACCTGAACTATACCCAGTTACTAGAGCTCAAATCAGCATCTTCAGCAAATCAGTAGTGTGAAGCAACTGTTCAGTAGAAGTGAATTTTTCACACCAAACCACATTTCTGTTCATTTTCCAAACCCTGTCACGTATAAGAATCATAGAATCATAGTATAAGAACAGTATATAAGTATATATAAGTATAAGAACACTGCCTTTGTTTGAGTTAGTTGCAGTTCCAAACCAATAAGTCTCCACAATACAAAAAATTAAAGACAAAATTGAGTTTAACTCTGTCTGTTGCAGTAATAATGCCTTGGTTTGTTTTGTCCTCTTCAGAGCTGACTTCTACAGGGTAACTCTCCTGACTACACCACTGAAGCACTTTCAGTACACGCACATATTATAGAACACAATGAGCATCTTTCATCGGTAATTTTTCTTCCCCTACAGCCACAACAAGCTTTTTCTTCCCAGACACATTCACTGACACAGACTTTCAATTTTTAGTTTTAAACCTTTGTCACTTCATAGCAACATACAAGCTGGATAGATGTTCTACCAAAAGGGAGCAACAGTTCCACATACCTCCCTTTCATAAGCAAGATCTTCCAGATACATATCTTTCCCCATGGGATAAGTTGATATTGCACATTCAGAAGGCTCTTTTCTATTATTATTTTTAGACAGATGATCCATTAAAGAAATACCTAGCATTAGCACTATATTCACAGATATACTCTATACCCTAAGGCTAAAATGAGTGCTCAGATAGAATCTCATCCATGACCCATCAGCATTTACCTTAAATGACAGTCCTATATGTTTTCCCTTTAATGAAAACCTCTTACCGGACACCGTCTTCACTGATGTTCAATGTACCCCATCTCTTTTTCTCACCAAGGCTGAACCAGCAACAGCATTTCTGTAACACAAAAATACAAGGTACTCCAGTTAAAGTAAACAATTTGGCAACATATTAAGTATGCTTTGGATGGAGGTTTTTTTGTTTGTTTTTTTCTGGCTTTTAAGAAGTCACAGCCTCCAAAATGTCTTAGATTAGTAGCTAAAATCATAAATGAGGAAAGCATAATGGAAAAAACAAAAGGGAAACTAAGATAAGAAACCCTCTTCACTACTAAGATCTCCTTTATCAACTTGTTCATTTTTGATATATCACAACTATTATCACTAGAAAGAAAGTTTGGGCACGTGACCAGTTAAACAATCAAAAAATTAATCAGTTTCGTTCTGCTCTATCAATTTATTTCAGTCTACAATTTCACTCTATACTGCGTTGCTACAGAGCAACCTATTTGCTCAAAACATGCCTCCAGCAATCAGTCAAGTTATTGGGTATCTGCTTACTGATCTTCTTGATGTCGCCCTGTGGCAGATTCTCCTCTCTCACTCATATGAAGGGAGAATATTAACCCTGGCTCATGTAAAGCTGTGTGTAAAGTCAGCTCTGAAACCTACCAACATCCTATTCATTTACTGAATTTTAGCACATTTTAAATGTTGTTGTTCAGATGCTTAAACATACTTTTGCAGAAGCACTCCACAAACTTTTTGTCATCGTTCATAATAGTGCCAGAAAGGAACATATTTAACCAGAATTTTAGCTTAAACCCATGGCTGATCTCAACTGGGAGCAACATGGTGGTTTGTTTTTTTTTCTATAAACAAGTATTGCAAATACTCTCTATACAGATCTAAAGTGTAAATCACTAACAATTTATTTCCCAAGCAAGCATTTTATTTAGGTGGTTGTGCAATAACCATGGGGAATACCCCTACTAACTGAATTTAAGAGACTAGATAGAACAAAAATAATCTGACCATTTAACCAAATACTGAAGACATCAACTGCTATGTAAAAGAGAGATTATGTGCTGCCTCACAAACCCCTGCCAAAGTTGCCAGCAGCCCTACTGAGGACCAAGTCTAGCAGCGAGGGGGTATCCACACTAATAACGAGTGGGATGCTCTGGTTGCTCTCAGAGGTGGTAGGACTTCAAGGGTAGATGTGGCACTGAGAAGCATGATTTGGTGACATGGTGGTGATGGGCTGAGGTTGGATTTGGTGATCTTAGTGGTCTTTTTCAATCTTAATGATTCTATGTTTCTAAAAGGAGCAGAAAGGGAACCACCTGTTCAGCAGATCTCATGTCTGAATTTCTGTATTCTTCAATGTTAAATATTGCTTCACACAGAGACTCAGATGAGCAAGTACCACAAAAAGGTCTGAAAATCTGAAGGCTTTAAAACAGTCTGAGCTCCCAGAGCTCTTCAAGGAGTACTTCAACACAAATTCTGATTCCTCATTGTATCTTGAACAGCCACCCTCATTTGGGGAGCCTAGACTCAAAGGGACAAGAGAAAAGTGGCAGAAGCAGACAGCTTCCATCCTACAGAGTAAGTGCCAGGAGCCAACACAAGCTGCCAGATGACAATTACGGGGCTACAATTACACTGCCTGTAATAAACAACAGCAGAAAGGAAGTGTATGTTGATTCAGGTTGCCTAATTAAAGTCAGCAACCGGACTTGACAAAATCACCCTTTTTTCTAAAGGCCTCTTGTTCCCATGCATTCTCAAAACCCCCAGCTCCTTATTTATTTATTTACTGGAGGAGGAGTTACATTATATTGCATCAGTGCACAAAGAAAGTGCTTTCCTTCAGGAAATCAGCACCTATTTATTTCATAGCATTATTTTTGAAGACTAATTTCAACTTGATTCCCACAATCTCTATACTCAAGTAGACAATAGTCTACAAGTTTGAGTTTTAAAAAGTAAAGTATTATTTCTTTGCAATACACAGCAAAAGAAAAAAAAAAAGATCTGAAAGACAAGAGCAACATGTACAAAATGATTTTCTAATACAGTAAAAAAAATAATTCTGCTCTTATGTGGAAACCTTATAGTCGCATTTCAAAGCAGAACAAGATTTTATTACCAAAATAAAGTCCTGACAACACAGATTTATAAGGAGTATGGTGACACTAATTAGAAAGCCTTATGAATGTTTGTAGAGTAATACCTTAAAGAAGTTGAATAGAAACATTTTCCTCCACACTACTGGCAGAATACTGTCAAGTTTAAGAGCAGGTACTTTGTCATTAATTTGCCCCTGTAAAGCTCTTAGGCTTTAGCTACTAAGGAAAGAAACGAAGAGGAAGTATCTACCCAGGTAAATCACGTGCCCTGTAAACTACAGCACTTGGAGCCTTGGCTCTCATAGTAAAAATAAAATGCCTGGATATAAAACTAATAGCAAGTCAAAGAAAATACTTTCTCTGATGGGTGCTGCGATGTACTGGCACAAATGGCCTAATGATCCCTGTTAAATTTTCAGAAGAAAGGTCAAAAACTAGCTTATCCCCTAAACCTCACCCTCTCTCTCATTCCAATTGTGTTCATGTTGGAAACACTTGAACTGAAGAGGTGAAGCAGAATTTGGCTCCACTGAGCTCAGTAACAAAATTTCCACTGAACTTGCTGGAGACAGGATTTCATTTACAGGGCGTTTGATTTAAGAGAATATTTTAGTCTGTTGCCTCTTGTCAAGTCTGAAATCAAACATGGTGTCTTCCAGGATACTTGAACTAACTCACAGATTAACTAGTTGTAGTTCATTTTATAATGGAAGACACTTTTCCAGTGTGCCACCTGAAACACACATCTGCCAGTGAATCGGACAAGCCACCAAGAACATAAACCATTAAGCATAAAGCATTTTGCTCTGCTTTTAAGTGTTGTGGAAATGAGAAAAAGAAAAAAAAAATAAAAAAATCCCCTTATCTGAACACCTTCATTTCTCATTTACCAAGAGATACTTGGAACAGACTGCAAACAAGAAAACCTTTGGATTCTGCAGCCTTTGAATGGAAGAGGACCAGCAGCAGCTTGGAGATTTTTCCTATAGATCTTTAATTCCACATGTAGGTAGAAAATAAATACTTCCCTCTTCAGTAACAAGCAAACCTAGCAAGTTTAGGAGCCGACCAAACAGCACCAGTGACCACCAACAGATGAAAGAAATTGACACAGTCCCTTTTCAAAGCCAGCCTGCTAACCAGCTTCAATGACTTTTCAGGCAGCCTACCTGGTTTTGTTTGCAGCTTTAATACACTGGTGGCTACTTATGCAAAAAAGGGGAAAACTAATTAAATTTGTTTATGTATGTTATCGTGCGGAGCACTCATTTCCAGACATCAAGCTATGAATCATTAAATAACTGCTAAATTGGTCTCCAGGGATAGATGATGCCTCAGCGTTGGGCAGGCCCCCATCCCAGCAAAGCCAGGTGTGCTCTGCAGCGAGCAGGCATTAAAACTGCTTTAAAGGCCACGAGTTGGGTATGCAGCCAGGTCTCACACTGTGCTGTGAGTGGTAGGAAATCATGAGAACAGTGACAGCCCTCCTGTCAGAGTTACTCCTCCGCTTGATTAATGAGGGCATTTGAAAGACAATTAGCCAGAGCAGGTTTGGCTGCAACTAGCTTATCAATCAGGCACCCTCCATTCAAAACACTATTGCTTTCTTTTGTTTTTCCCCTTGCAAAAGAATTGTATCTGTGGTACACAAACAACCAGGGACCTTTAGATGGTATTTGAAAAGAGGAGAGCAGAATGTAGCAAACCACAACTGAAACTGTATAAAGAAAGAAAAAGCCACAAGCTACTGATTACTGCAACTCTCACCATATCAAACACCTCCAAGTTTAAGCTAAGTTCTCAACAACAGCAAAGAAACCCAATTATAAACGGTCACATTTGTAATGAAAAAATAAAATATTCGTTCATTAGAAAGCCCACTGCAAACACTACTCTAGCTTCAACATGTTTCAAACTTGAACTGTTTCAATTTAAAAAATGAATCGCTTGTAATAAATCATCAGTTTGATTTATCCATTAGTAATGCACCCATATCGCTTTTCAAGTACCAGCACGGGGGGAATTTAACATAACGGTGACTTTTCTTAGACAGCCCCTCTCCCAGGAGGGCATTTCATCTCTCTGCTTTAGTTGAGAGCTTTGCCTCAGCTGGGGTAGATCCTGGCCCAATGTAGGCGATCAGCACAACAGAACGGACTGCTTAAACAATGTAAATGTATTAATGCTTTTCCTCAAGATTTGCATTTCCAGCAGAACAACTTGCATCAAACTAAGAAAATGGTGATTTTGTTTTTTTCACCTGTGAACAAGTAGAACTGAATTACTGGCTAATGTAGTTCAATTGTTCAGGTACTAGTACTGTATAACTACAAGCCTCAAAGAGTAAGATTGAGTATGAAGCGTGATGTACCACTTTTCCTTTCTGTTTACAGTTAATTTTCCCTGGTAATACCAGATCAGAAGCATTTTTAATGCACGACTGGTACAGTACTAAGTAGTTATATCTGCAATGCTAGCAGGCTGTTTTTTAAAAAGAAACGCTGCTATAATCTATTTCAGAAGCGAGTTCACAAAATAGCTACATCGCGTGTGTTTGAATACTGAGCTAATAAAGAGGCAAATTAATCTCTGATTAGATTAGTTAGTACAAAGACGGGAGGAGATTCAACATAGTAAAAAAAAAAAATAAAAAAATCCTCTCTTGCTTTCTCACGTTGAAAGTATATAATAGTCCAGCAGACATGGATAGAGAACTATAATTGTTTATAAAAATCTGGGACAATTCCCACTGAGAGCTCAGAGCTTGTCACAGGGTTAATCTGCCAAACTACTTTTGTTAAGATCTTCACCGCCCCCAGCAGTGGCACCCACCAAGGGAGCACTGCTGTCAGCTTGCCACAAGCAGTTCACCTCCTGGCCCCCATCCAGGATCTGCTGCAGAGCACCAAAGGCTGTTTCAATGGATTTTAAATTGGTCCCCACACTCCTTTGAATTACAGAGGTGGTGGTGGTGAAGCATTGGGAGATACCAGATGAAAAATAAAGACAACATAAATGGGTGTTAGATATCCAGCGAGCCCCTAGAGCCTCACTGTTTCTTGAATGGCACAGCATGGCTCTGGATCAAATTCTTCACTTATCCTTACTGCTTATTAAAAAAAACCTTTGGACAGCACAAACCCACACCACACAAGCATCATCATCTTCGAAAGGGATAGCTGGCATTAACAAAATCCAGGCCCAAAACATGGCAGCAGTGAAGCCCTGGAAACGCTTGCAGTGCTGTGGTCAAGTCAATATCTGGCCAAGCTTAGTTTACTGGTGCAGACATAGCCACTATATTCTACTTCAGCAGGATTCAGGACACACTAATTGGCTCCTTACAAGTCCTAAATGCTACAACAGTGCTTCAGCAAGAGTGTGGAAGTGCTGGGATAAATGCAGACTGTGACCTGCACTATTAGCTTGTGATCATTTCAGAGAAGGGGAGATCAAGTGGACAGAAATAGGTCCACTATTTTTATACAGATTAATACAAACTGCCAGCTTCCTCTGAATAACAAAAAGAAGGACCCTGGGCAAGTGACAGAAGCTTTGGGTTTTGTCATCACATCTAAGAGAACAATTGTCTCTTTCTCCCCTTATTCATCAGAGTCCGGACACTTTGCTTTCTCAGCAGTTTGATGAAACAATGGCATGAACAAGAACAAATATTCTGCTACACATTCCAGGTATTACAAATTTGGAGTCAATAGATGATTTACAGAGAAAAAAAAATTAGGGCACATCATGAAAGCAGACCCTTCCATTTCCCGTGATCCTCATCTGCATCCGCTGTTTACATAACTGGGGAAAAGAGTCAGAAATGCCTTACGTAGAAAAACAAGCAGAGACATTTAGTATCGAACAGAGATGATTACACTGCAGATTTGACCATTGCATGAACTTTACACCTACTCCTCTCCTCTCTGATGCAAGAGGATTTTTTGAAGTGTTCTAATTCACAGAGGCTGAAAGCCAAGAAAAACACTAAAGAAAACTTCAATAGTTATAGTTAAGAAACACATCTTGTTCTTGTCTTCCAATGGCATCAGAATGCTTTCTAGACAACTGCAGACACTTTCTTCTCCCTACAAATACCTATATGTTTTTTTTTTTGAGCGGCTCCATCTTCTACGGTATACTTAGGGAGACTTCAAAGGCTTCAAAACAGAATCATAGAAAGGCTTGGACTGAGAAGGGACCTCAAAGACCACCTAATTCCAACACCCTTGCTGTGGACGGAGTTGAAAGCATTACACTGAGCACTAGCTCAGGCTACCCAGGCCCCCATCCAACCTAGCCTTGAACACCTCCAAGGATAGGGCATCCAAACTTCTGCAGGCAGCATGTGCCAGCACCTCACTCATTATTCACTCTGTGAAAACTTTCCCTGACACCTAATTTTTGTGCCCAGCTATTTGGGACAACAAACCTAGCCAACCAGAAGCAGCAAAGAAATTTTGCCTCTCTGAATGTGTCAAACAAGATCAAGAACCATGCAAACATACAGGCTTATCCCAAGGAAAAAGGAAGTGAAGATGAGTTGTAGCTGTGACTGAAGAAATTTATTCTTTCACTGTCTATTTCAACTTCTGGATCAGGCACAATTGTTTAATTGACTTTCATAAATCAAAAAATAAATAAATACAACTCTGATCAGAAGGTGCATAAAAATGACCTTGTGTCCTTCTTCCTTGGGAGAAGGTGGAGATATGCTATCAGTTTAGGACAGATGGTTTTCACCTGGGCAAAAATGACAGAATATGCATCTCAGTTGACATTCCATTAACTACAATTTAGAAATTCCTCCTTAGCCTTATGAATTTTTTAATGCAAGTAAAGTTTACCTTGCTAATTGGTTCGCTAAGTAACACATCATTGTTATTAAAAGGAGAAATGAAAACTTGCTGACCTAACATCCATGGCTGTGATTATTCTTGTCAATTATTTTATGTTTCGAAAGCCAAACAAATGTTGTATATAAAAACTAAATACTACATTTGGCATATCTTCAAATTAGCTGTCTCACCATGCTTACAGCAAGCAAATTAAATGTCCCGAATAAGCATTAATCATCATAATAGGCTAATTATTGTCAGTTAGGTATCAAATAATACAGCTATTATACCTTGCAAAGAATTTGGGGGAAAAAAATGTTCAGAAGATTCTAGCTACCTAAAAGCTACAAAAAGAAATAAATATTAGAATTTTTATCAGGGACCATTTGTAAAAGCACAAGTACGTTATTTTGACTAGTTTGAGCACTACTCTGGTTTTCTAACATATAAAGACTTAATGTTACTCAGTAAACGATATTTAATTTGAAACCCTTTTTGTTTTCAGGGTATAACTGCATCTTCTTTGTTTTCTTTGGCCATATACAACTGCCAAAATACAGACAGCAAGGAATTCAAGTGTTTCACACAGAACTAAATGTTTCAGAAGGGATCAAGTATGCATGAATGTAGAACTGCCACTTGGACCCAGTATGTTAGGACCTTGGAGTATATATTTAATAAAAGATGGATGCATTCTTGAATGTAAATGGATATCCAGTGCTTAAATGGAACTGAAACACATGAATACACAAAATAACAACACATTGAAAATTAAGTCTTAAGCATTTAAAATTATTCTTAGAACAAACGTGCAATTGGCTTTCAAGAAGCCTACTTGGTATTTCTCTGCAGTGTCTGTGAGGAGAAGGCTTCTCTCAGCCAATTCATTTATATCCCCTTACATAACACATTTGTCTCATTTACACAGCGGCTTCCCTAAGGTGCCCACTGCTGCAGTATTCCTTCACTGCTTTTACTGTATTCACCTTCACACTGCCTTCAGGACTGAGGAGAAACCAGTGTTATTTTGCAAATGGAAAACTGATGTACAGAGTGCAATTTCTATAATGTCCCAGAGGAAACCCACCTCAAGAGTAGAGATCAGGACTTCCTCTCCCTTTTCCTGACCAGAACTGGATATTCCAAGTTGCTAAAAAGGGCTCCCGAGTTGCAAAAAAAAACCAAAAACCAAACTATCCACGCCTGTGAGAAACCACTGAAAGCTCCAGTACACTCAGGTCTTCTCCTGCTGCCCTGACCATAGGATCATCTCAGGGGAGCATTTCTGCACTTACATTTTTTTCTTTAAATACCTCGGTTACCTAAGTTTTTCTGCTTCATAACATTCAGTCTATAACACAGAGTTAAAGGAGCATGAAATAAAAAAAAAAAATAAAAAAAAAATAAAAAAAAAAATAAAAAAAAAAAATAAAAAAAAAAGGTGATACCTCCACAGAAAATTCTAGAGAAGAGAGTAAGGGAACAGTTAGCAAAGTATTGATTGGCAAACAGTTATTTCCAGAAAGTAACATTACTTAAAGTTACTAGTGTTCCTCTTCATACAGACAAGGTATCTAAAGTTTCTTGAACCCTAAATACTCTTTGTCTATACAGCTCATTCACTAGACTTTTAATCACATGAGAACACTGGAAGCATCTTTGATGAAGTCTTTTCATCACAAACGTATGTTGACAGCCATTAACCAGGTTTCCATCTTTTAATTCCATGTATTGAATTTGCTATCAACCTTTCCATTTGCTCACCTGCAATCGTGAGCTGAATACTCTACACAGATCCAAATTTACAGTTCTACAATCTGCTACAATATTATCACCCCATGTTTTAAATTATGTGCAAAAAAAAATCACATGCTCTAACAAAAATGTAGGTAGACCAGATATCATCTCAGCTACATCCTTTAGGACTCCTGCACTGAGGTCACTTAATGCTGCTTGAACTACTACTACAAAAAAAGTTTATTTTTAAAACACCATTTCTAAGTAAGCTATTAAAGGGTTTTGAAGTTGCTCATTGCTTTGAGATGGTATTTGGACACAATACCATGCTTCCTTCCTTCCCAGTGCAGCAAAAGTATTTACTAGGTCATATCTGGCAGGCGTTTTTACTTGTTGGTGAGAATTTTTCTTTCCAGTATGAGGATTTTTGAAGTTTCTATCTATTAAAGGATCTAGACAATTACTGGGATGTGAGGCCTTTTTTTTTTTTCTTTTCTTTTCTTTTCTTTTCTTTCCTTTTTTTTTTTTTTTTTTAATAAACTAAATATGCCATAAAATCTGTTGTCTTTGATCCTGTCAGCTTCCTTTTTCAATTTTTATACTCTATTACTTCTAGTTTATAGGAACTTAAGTAGAGATACCAATTGATATATATAGCATAATAATCATTTAGTCCAAGTGTGACCTCTATCTGTCTCCAATACAAAACAGAACTTCTGGCTTTTTCAGTCTCAGATAATCTTAAAATAACTCTCAATTTTAATTCCCAATTTTCTGCTTGTGATTTTCAATTTCTACCGCTTCCCAGTGCAGCTTTGCCATTCTCTCCAGATTAAGATGTTCCAGTTTAGAGTAGCCTGACAGGGAAATAAGATAAGGCTAAGATGCAACTACTTTATTCTTATATGGGAAGGCAGCATTTCAGCTCAGAGCTCTATGAACCACCAGAGGTGATGACCAAGCAAGTATTTTGGCATTGATTCAGGACACTTGTGAAAACTGCTCCTCTGTGAGCTAGGGTATATTTTCACTTCCAGTATGACTGAAATGTAGCAAACATTAACATTCAAACACCACCTTGCTATAGACAGAGGCTACTGACCTACCTAATTTTTAAGGATAAGACCAAGGAAGGCACGCTTCCATAACACTTTCATGTCTTGTCATCAACTACTGTGAGTTTACCTGGTGATAACAGACTGAAGAGGAATACAACCAATAATAATAACTCTTCAGAAAAAAAAAAAAAAAAAAAGGGAAAGGATATAAATCTGCTTAACTAATGGACATTACAGCCAGCCTTCCAGATGAAGATCCTACTTTTGTTTGTTAATATAAACCTATTTGTGTGCAAATAACTCTCTTGAACAAGTTGTTGTACGAAGATACTCAAGAAAAACACAGCTGAGGGCTAAGCTTTCTCCTTCTCAGCTACACAGACAATTTTTGATAATAAAATACTTTTAGTTCATCTTGGATCAAAAGTTAGTTGTTGCTGAATAACTGTGCTAAATAACACACTGCTAAAGCCCTCTAAGAAATGAGTAGGTATAGTGTCATTGTTGCTGGAACGAATGTGAAATTGAATGCAGCATGTAGCATCATAGATTTTTCTAAATGGATAGGAAATAGAACCAAGAGGACTGCAGAATATCTTTCCATAAAAAAAGTTGTCCTTTTGTCCTGCACTGCTGTGTGCACTCATGCCATCTCCTGGAAGTGGCAAATATCAAGTATTTTAATACTTAAGTCAAAACTTCTCTTTTGCAAAATATATTTAACTACAGAGAATCCATTAAGCAGATAACAGCTGAACAGATCCCAAATACATCATGCTCACACACCTCACAAGAAACATGAGATAAGCAAGTTTAAGTAATTATATCACTTAGATCATCTTTTGATAATTTTTTTTTTTAATAAATGCCTTTGAAAAAATCCATTCTAAATACACAGAACTGATCTGTGATTGCTTAAGGACTATTCTGAAACAGCTGTTTAAAAATAATATTAACAGTACAAAAGGCATGATCTTGCTGTTCCAGCAAAACTTGACCTCAATAGGTGGAATGATGTGGGATGATTGAGAAAATATGGAAAACAGTATCAAGAAGGCATCAAGAAAAAACAAAAAAACAAACAAAAAACACCAAAAAAACAAACAAACAAACATTTTTTCCATCATCTTTAGAGTCAGAAATATCAATATTACTTCTCCTATTTGTTAAACTATATAGAAAAAGTCATGGAAAACCTGACAGTTTTTACCAATGCAAGCACAAATTTATAGGTAGTATCTAAAAATAGAACTGTTACAACTAGCCATTTAGTAAGAGGTTGTTGTGTTTTAAATTCTGCAGTCTGTTATGCAATGCACGCTGGAAGAATTGCTCCATACTTGGGCAGATAGAGTGCTTTGATAAGATGGACATATCCCATGATTTGTCAAGTATTATATGTGTTCAAGTAGTGAAATAGACTCCAGCTGTGCTTAGTACCTCCTGGGTGATATAAAATAGTAAGTATTCATTATGACCTTTAGTCAGCAGCTTAATGGTAATACTAATGGACCTGCAATAAAATTTAGCTGACATACTGCTTAAGAATATTCTTCAGCTATTTTGTGGCATTAAGTTGGCATATGTAACTACATTTAAACTCTAGATTAAATAATGCATTTTCAATTAAGAATAAATCACACAGTTAAAAGAATTTGGGTAGATTTTGATATGACAGAAATACCTGTTCACAAAGAACACTTCCCAGCTAAACACCAGCATTTAAATTTTAGCAAACAGGGCCAGATGTTTCAGACACCAAAGCTTGACATGAATGCTACTATTTATCTAAATGACAGCCCATGAGAAAGCTTGGTTTACAGACGCAGTCAGATACAATGTGAACTTTCCCAACCATCACTACAGAAGGAAGGAAGTCAGGCTGCTGTATTGTCTTACCAAATAACATTCCAGAAGAACCAAACCTCTTCAAGCAGTGAGATTTCTACACTGCAACTGCCCATATCCATGGTGCAATTCAGCAGAGATTTTGTTATCAGAGTGCCTACAGTCTTACTTAGGCCTGCTCTCCTTAATCATCCTTACAGTAGTGTTTCCTGGACAACTGACTGTGGATTTTCCTAGAATACACTGGGCATAATTCCATAGTCCAATTGAAGAACTTCCTAACATTTCAGCTACAAAGAAAGCATTATATGCCTGGCCTTCTTTAACTGTTACCTCTCCCTGTCACTATAACCTTAAGAAAACTTAAGAATTCTTATTATTTGCTCCTCTCTTTCTCTCAAATAAACTTTTCTTAAGTCGGGGTAATTTATGCTGTGTTATCTTGGGTTTGGTTCACCTTCAAATTTGCCTCCCTGCTAAATCGCATTTTAAAAAAATCTCATAGAAACGGTCTTCTAAAGATGATTAATTCTCTGTCCCAGCTCCTGGGTAGCGTATGAAAGAACTTTCCTTCTGTAATGTTGAAGTTCAGAGGTTTCCGGTTCTGAGATGGATATTTCTGTAAAATGACAGATGTGGACTGATCCAGTACGGATGCACTACCCACCTAAAGACCAGACTTAAAGAGATTTTTTACAGCCTGAGGATAGCTTTCTGCAGAGAAGCAGAATAAATTATTGAAATTGTAGTCTCTACATAACTATGGATATGAAAGCAACAATAATTTACTTTTAGAAGGCTGAGTGGAAAAATACATTTTCTTCCAACTTCCTATTTTACCCAAGGATTTTATTTTTATTAATATGGTACAAAACCCTATTCATTCCATCCAAATTTTCACATAAGCCCTTCTTGCAATGTTTTATCTGCATATTATTATTTTAGGAACAAAAGTATCTTTCAGTATAACATTGTGTATCTGTTATCCTTCTAGCACCAGCCTCCATTCTTCCTTTTGATATCACACAGCCAACGCTGGCACTATATTAAATCTAGACTAAGACAAGCCCCCAGCAAATGTTGCTTTGCTTCATTTTTATACTGTATGATACAAATACGTCTTTTTCTCCTCCCAAACACAATTTCAGAGGTGTTTCAAAAGAGCCGATAAATGTAATTTGGATATAACACACAATTTTACACCTGGCTTCTGTGGATCTGGTTTGTCTTCTACGCACATTTGTAAAGTATAATTTTAAAAGGCTTGCATTCACAAACATCCCAATAAAGCCATCAATGCTGGTTTTCTCTCCTACATCTCTAATCTGTTTGCCCACGTACAAGAAAAATGCAATTGGGGCATAAAGCCACTTTGTCTGCATATCTTGAAATGCTAAGTGTTATCAGATTGGAGAGGACTCAAAGTAAAGGGGAGTCAGAAAAACACTGATTTGGAGGGCTGCAAGGGAACAATGCTGAAAGACAACACGTTTTTCTATAATTTTGCCTACAAGAGCAGGACAAGCAAATACATCCAGGTAACAAAAATAATAAAATATTTTCCAGGACGGATTTTTAGAACTGCTGAAAACAAAGCTAACTTTATTCCCACACAGGTCTTACAACCAACTTCCATAACAGTAGACTAACTTCAAGCACTTTTTAAAAACACTGTGTAAGATATCCCAGCTTTAACAGGAACACAAAAGAGACAATGGCTTGTTGGAGGCAGTTTCACAACTCTGGGGATATGCAACTGAACATTGCTTACACTTGGAGACTGAGGAAGAAGGTGATAGAAGGCAACTGGCAAAATCAGGGCTGCAGTGGTTCTAGCAGAGTTCAGATGTGCCAAGGGAGCGAGTGCAGACAACTGACTGTTGTCCTCCTTACTCCCCTATAGGCTGTTTTGCTTTCTCTGGAGCAGAAGAGAATGAAGTTGTCCCATAACAGCCACCCATCAACAGGAACCCACTTAACAGTAGAGTATTAGGCCCTTAGTACAAATGTATTTCCTCTTGGCAAGCACAGGGCATGATACACATGCTACTATAATGTAATTTATTTTGTGTCACGTGACAGAGATAGACAGCACTAAACAATATCATTTCCATAGCTTGTATATGGAGTGTCAACTGTAGTTTCCAAATCCCAGACTACAAAACAAAGGTTGCATCTAAACTGAAATTCTCAGAAACTATGGTACAACCTAGAAACATCCAAGCCAGCAGAAGAAGCAAGTTCACCCCAGCAACAAGAAACCCAATTGACTTTGGAGAGATATGACCACCAACACACACACAAACAAGAGAGATCCTGTGTTGAGACACAGATGGAGTTGCAGAAAGAAGAGATCCTGGAAGCTTCACTGATGCTAGTAAGGCTCCATCTCCAGGTAGCATCATACAGGCACCACTATACCTTCAATTACACACGCTGATGCTCAAAGTACAACGTTACAGTTTATTGCTATTCTTTATTTCTCCCCCAAATAAGGCATTTCAGAACGAATGCTGTTTTTACAGGTGGCTGGTCAGCCAGCACGCTGCAGAAAGGCTGGAGCACAAGCCTGATTGTAACCTTGCTCCTCAATACTACATCCTCAGCACAGGCCAGATGGGGTTTTGCCTTCCTAAGCGTATGCAAAGCTGGGAAACAGACCATAAGCATCTATGTCTTTGATAAGCATCTGTAATAATACAGATGCATTCCAGTGAAAACAAGGCTACACGCAGGGTCTCTGCTAAACACAACAGTGCAAACTGTCTCTGCTAAGAGTAAATTACTCAGATCACACACTTCCCACCACAGTCTCTTTTGAGAAACACCCACGTACAGTATTGCTTTGAATTGTTTTCTCTTTTTCCAGATCAGCAGCTAGAAACTCTCCCATTTTCTGTGCTTTTAAAGTTTTCCTTTTCTGCAAAAAGAAGGCATTACCACCTATTCTGTAAACTAATTAACTATCCCTTTTAGCTATAATTTCTCTTCATATAAAACATTTGTAAAAGGTCTGTTTTTCCCCATGCCCTTTTCTCTCTGCTGGCTCTTCATTATGACCATGCCTAATTGTGATGAGCTGTCCACCATTTACTCTACAGGATTGTATAGAGCTTTGTAATGTGCCTGCCACTGATGTACTTACAATTGGAAGCAGTTAACTCTTTAGTCCTGCTTCCTTGTTCAAAACAATGAACTGCATGAGGAACTAGCGCTTAGCCTTAATTAAAGATTTTTAAAAGTCTCAATTTTAAGCCTGAGTTCTCCAAATTGAGCATTTGTCAAAGGCCCAGTCACCGCTCCAAATGGAGAGGGGGGAAATCCTACAGAGGAGAAGAATGGGACAGTTAGAGTGAAAGTTTTTCTCAATCATCGTCTTAAGCATGCAGTGTGTATTGGATCTATTAGGTCTGCCTTATCCATGCAAACCCGCTGATCTCTCTTTCTAAGCACTGCTAATAAACACCAAGTTCACTGATATTCACGTTTTCTTTCCTGAAGAGAATTTAACTCAACTGTTAAAACAGAAGGGAGGAATGCCGATATGAAACCAACTCCTCTTTCTGCACTGGGAATTCCAGCATTTAAGCATTTTGTTGTAAACCCAACACAATACATGAGTATATCAAGAGAAATATCCTCACTCTCCCTCTCTCCTATTTCTCTTTCCAGAGTCAGGAGACATTAACAGTTTCTGCAGTTCCAAAATTATTCTCCCCAGCACGCAGCCAAATTCTACCTGTAGCTCCTTTGCACTCCTATTTCCGGGAAAATCCCCTCAGTTGCATGAGGGTGGTTCTAAAGACTTGCATATTCCACTATCTGAATGTTTTTATTGTTCTTTTGTAAACTATGATCATCTCTAGAGTTGACATTCATGGACAGATATGAATTAATGATTATGCATCTTGACCAGCTTTGCACTGGACAAAGGATGAATGATTGTTTTCTCTAGGAAAAACAGAACTTTTTACAAGTGTTGCATACCTTCACAGACACACCTTTCTGAGCAAAAGCACTTATCATATACAGTATCTTGATATTGACTATATGTCCAAAATGGATCCATTTAAAACTCAGATCCATTTGGATCTGCCACTTGCATGCAGTGCTGCCAACCAGTTCTTTGAGCATCTTCTTGTCTTAACACATTTTTATTTTTGCTAATTATCTGTGCAGGATGAAAGAACGTAGCTTCAGAGGGCATTTACAAATAGGCTACAAGCAAAGACAAAGTTCTAAAGGACTCTGTTTACAATGAGATCTGACCTGTGGAAGAACTGCTGAACAACAGGAGCTTTACTCCAATCTGAGTTGAGGAAGCAGGGCCACATGCCTTTGCCACAAATCATATTTTATCCAAACAAACAAACCAAACTAAACTTAGTTGTGCAATGTTTGTTTTGTAACACTTCTTAGATTAAGATAGTAAATCATTATTTTATAACAGTGCTTACTTTAAAAAGGTTGAATCCATTTTTACTCAAAGAAAAGCAACTCCTTCTCAAAAAAGCATCTGGATTTTGGGCTGTAAGATGTCCAGAACAGCTAAATCACAGGCATTTTAAAGTTATCAGCCTTAAAATCACAGGGGGGAGGGGGGTTGTTCCTTTTTAAATGCAGTCTACAAACTTGGGAGAGTACTGTTGATGTTCAAGACCTGGCTTACAAGTATGCAAGAGCAGCAGGCAGAAGAGCAGAACAGCACATGAACTAAACATCAAACTACACTTATTCCAACTCCCCTGAAGGATCCAGGAGAGAACAGTAGTGCAGTGTACCTGAAGCTTAAGTGCTTTTAAACATTACACAAGGAATTGTTTTATAAAAAGTTACGATGCGAGGCTCTCCCATTTACATCTGCCCCTCAATGTAGTTGCTTATTCCGTTGTAACTGCTTCCAGTAATGTCAGGAACTAAGGTGACAATTATTCCTGCATGTCAGCACAGCCTGCTAGCATGGGAATTACAACAAAACGGGGCAGTAACAGCTCTTCTCTCACAGCTACATTTTGTTACTCTAGTAGCTGAGGGACCTCGAGCAGAAGGACTTCCTGACACAATGGCTCAGGAGTGTTTTATTGCACTCCCACCTCTTTACCCACATGTAGAGCGACCCCCACAAAATGAAAGCTTGTCTACAGCCACTGACTGCAGCTGCCTGTCTTTGGCTGCTCCTGTCCCCAAATGTGGCTAAAATAGGCAGTAAACACCATGCCAAATACAAGCAGAAACACTGTTCAAGTTTCAAGTCTAACTTCCATGTTTTATCTTAGGCCAATTCCCTTAGCAGATTTTTTTTTCCCTCATCTCTCTAATTTCTTCCTCCAACTCTGAACACCCATCCACCATTTACTCATTGAGCATAATTAGCCCTCGTTATCACCAGTTAGGTTTCCACCTGTCCCTTTGCACCTCCCTGAAGAAAATCATGGCAATACTGGCACAATCAACTGACATATTCAAGCTGCCACCAAACCAGCAGGGAGACGGTCCCCTGGCAGGAAAGTCAATATTTTGCTCTTGGGTACTAAAATCTCAATGAGCATTTTAAACACACAAGTAACCATCGTATATGGCTTGCACCACATCTACTGAGGAAAAACAAGGCATTGCTAATTCCTTTTGAAAATATACCTCACATGGTATATTTACCACAGATGGTAAAAGCTACCAGCTTCCTCCCTTGTCAGAAACAGACCCTCAGAAGAGAAAACAACTGCATGGTCATTCGAAGCCCTGCAAACCTTCTGTAGCACTGCTTCCTCTCCTTCCTGCCTGGTCACCTCAGTTTCTGCCCTAAAGGAAGCCAACTTTTTCTTCAGAACAGAAGCAGAATGTGCTCCCCTGTGCTCAATTACAGATGAGCTTGTTAACATTTCTCAGCTGATAACCAAGAAGAGTAAGCAGTCCATCAGCTGTTTTCCAGTTTCCAAGGGTCAGCTATTTACTTTCTATTCTCATTCCTTGATAGGCAAGGGCACAGTTTCCTAGTTGGGGTCATTTAAACTCTCTGCATTTTATTTTATTTTTTGCTTCCTTAGTAATTTCTCTTTCTTCCTTCTTTCATTTAGGAGAAAGGATGCTAGAAACTGCTCTAGCCTGAACAATATCCTGGTAGAAAACATACAACATAGCCATGCTATTTATGCACTTGCCAAGCAAACAAAAGAACCAATCCCTAATTTTCAGCCAGCAAAATGGGTTTAATTCTAGCTAACAGAAAGCTGTGTATTTCCAGCCTTTACACTTTGGAGACAGACTGCACTAAATAAGAGGAAGGGGACTGTTATGGAAATAGCAATTGCTCTTGATTTGTGTAGAAGTATACATCTCACATTCTGAGCTATAAGATGTGCTGCATTACCCCCTGGCAAAGCAGTACTTACAGAAAAGATGAACAGAACGCACATCTGCTTTAGGAAACTGCGTACATCACATTCATTTGACAATGAAGTCTTTTATTAATAATATCTTTATAACTCCCATAATTTCCCATATGTTCCAATCACAGCTGTGACAGCCCAAGAAAACCAAAGTTTCCTACACAATTCTCACTGATAGGGCCTGCTGCTCAGTCTTATTGTTATTAGAATAATTTGCTCCTAAGTTCTGAAATGAACTCTGTGCCCAAGTAATTAAAGCTCTTAAAGTTTCTAGTCCTTTGTTTAAAGAATTCGTCCTTGTGCTCTCTATGCCCCATCAGCTACCTAATTAGCAGAGCCTTTGCGTGATTAAAAATTCTCACAGAGATTCTGCTGGATATTTGCCTCTCTTAATGAGTGTTTGTGGACAGCTGGGAGCGGGAGCTAGTTCCCTCCTCCCAGGACCTCCAATGAATTCTGCAGACCTCTGTCAGGGCCCAGGAGTGAAAGCTGTCATTTTAGTAATGTGGATGAAAATTGGTCAAAAGCACTGCGGTCCTTGAGGAATGAAAGGCCTTGAAATATAAATGAAGATGAATATTCATATTTGGTTCAATAAGTGCCAACTATTAATATACATGTCTGTCAGTAAGAAAAGTCAGAACTTATTCAATTGTGCCTGGCATAATTTGGCTCCTAATTCACAATTATCCTCCTATTCTTTGCACTACATTGCAGTTAATTTTTTCAGTTAAAAACCAAAAAGGAAAAGGAAAGCACTGCTATTTCCACAAAGTATTCTTTTCTATCTTTCTTTTAAGAATCACCTGTAGCTTTTTCAGAGATGATTTTGACTATCTTGCTCTAAAATTTTTCATATCTTTTTCTCTTTCAACATCTCCTTTCAAAATAGCCCAATCTTGTACTTCTGGAAGCACACTAACTTCCTTTGGAAATTTTCATTAAATCCCCCATAGCCCCCTCCCTACTTACTTACTTGAATTCCAACCCAGTTCAAATTTCAGATCTGTTAGGACTTTTAGGGATCCATCAGTTTTAAAGGACTGGAAAATTAGATTGAAATATCAGAGTGGTTTTGTGTAGGGAGGTTGTTGTTTTGAATGGGGTTTTCCTTGTTTTGTTTTTTTGCTTTGCTGGCAGTGCAGTGAGTTTTGTTCATTCTTGTTTTGGTTGTCTTTTTATTTATTTATTTTTAAGTGGGGTATGTTTGGATACAGGAGGAATGTTCAAAGATACCACAGAAAGTCATCCTGCTTTACTATCAGCAATAGACTGTTGATTTCTGAAATGGAAGATAAGGACTATAGAGAAATCTTGGTAGTATTCAAAGCTAGATAACCCAGTTTCATGTGACGGTGATTTCTTATACAATGACATTTGAGAAATTACCACTCAGTAACTTTCCTAATCAATATATTCTTATTTACCGCTTTGCCCCAAAGCCCATTTGCATCAGAGCCAACACATGAGATACAGCAAAAATCACCCAGCTCTTAGAAAAAATAAGAAGTACTGGAGAAAACACAGCAAAGTTGGATTATTTTTTGGTTTATGAAGATGATTTGCTAAAAACCTGAAACTTCTGCATGAAGAGGAGATGAAAAAAACCTGAAACATATTTTGGATATCTGAACTAGAATCCACAGGAGATGGAGGGGAGGAAGCATTGAGGAGAGCATTCATTTCTTTTACCACAGTATTACAGTATCACAAATCAAAACAGAAACTTCAAGATGAAACAACCACGAAACCTGCTTCATCACCAAAAGGATACACAGAGGCCACAGGTGATTTAATTCGGCTTTATGTTGGAAACCTAACAGGCCCAAATCCTGCGGAGACATGTTTTTCTAAATGACAGAGGAACACTTATTGTTTCAAATT
This sequence comes from Excalfactoria chinensis, assembly GCF_039878825.1. Lineage (NCBI taxonomy): Eukaryota > Metazoa > Chordata > Aves > Galliformes > Phasianidae > Excalfactoria > Excalfactoria chinensis. The sequence continues at coordinate 38,298,610 of NC_092829.1, read as the reverse complement.
TAACTTGGTCAGGTTCCTGCTGACTTATAATGAGAGTTCACCCAAGTAAGGCATAGGTGGGAATCAGTGAGACTGTAGCCTAAGGAAACAGCAGCTTGAGCAGAGGATGTGAAACACCAGGCTTGCTGTGGAATGAAACCCTCACATAAGAGGGGAAGATGTCCTGGGCATTTAAACACTAGTGACCAGATTCTTCTCTCATTTATAAAAGTCCCAGTCTATTAACATCAAGGTGGAACGTTTGTGAAGCCTGCAATTTAAACAGCTTTCTCTTCAAAGCTTTCAGGTTAGAGAACTTTTCTTCCTTAGCAATCCTGTCCACATATCACAGGGCTTTTTTTCCTTTGAGTCAATAGGAAATTATTATTCATTCTGTTTTCTATGTGTAGATTTGTTTCAGTAAAGAACGGTGATCAGCCGTTTTGAAAAATGGAAATAGTAAGTTAGGACAGGTGTGGGTACACATTAGCAAGGCAATTAGGTTTGGAAATATTAATTTATCATTTGTAATAAGGTCATGGATTACAGATCTATATTCATGATATACCTATTATCTCAGAGGTTCCAGTTCAAAGGATCTAAAAGAAAGAGCATTTTGTTTTGCATGTTTTCAGACCACCTGCCAAAAGCTGAACTTTTCTGGGACCAGAATTGAAAAGCCACGGCTCCATTTCTGTTGCATGATATTCCAAACAGAAGCCATGTGCTGGACACTAGTCCAGAATTCAACTAGAGCAGAAAGAAATACAGTGAGTATTTTAGGCTACAGTTCCATGAAGTCCATGTTGACATGCACGTCTGCCCATACATAACTCACAAGCCTAAAGACATCATCAGGTCATTTTTCACAATCCTTTTGAGTTTATTGGCTTTTTTGGGGATTTAATATCCAGTCTGCACCAGAAGAAGGTGTCATTTGTGTTGCTATCATTACTGGTCAGGGTTTTATTTTTTACCCTCCAATGAAACGAACACTAAAATAATAACAATAGTGATAATAATAATGGGGGAAAGTCAGTTTAGAATATAACAGACCAAAAATATTTGCAAGGGTATCCACCCCCCTTATTTTCTGTGATTTCATGTAGAACTTTACCAGAAACTCGAATATAGTAATTGCCATAGCAGAAGACCAAAGGTCAACTAATTCTGTCTCATTTGCAGAAATTAACAGCATACAGGTGCTGTAGTAGACAGTTCACTAATCATGTATGCAACTACCAAATAATCCACCTCTTTATTTCCACAACTTACTGTGCAGTTATGCCCATATTATTTAAATATATATATATCTACCTGTGATAATACAGAAATCAGTAGATAAAAAGTAAATTAATCAGATAAGTAAAAGGCGTGAAAGGAATATAATGTTTTAATTCAATGCTTGGCAAAGGCTCTTCTGAATGGGCAGACTTGGTAATGCACTCAAGGATACTAACCACTGGCTTTACCATACTAAGAAGATCTAAACTCCCAAGCCAGAAAACCCTGCTGAGGGCAGCCATCTCTTGTCTGTGATGAGAGGCACTGGCTGCAGAAGCACCCCAGATGCACACTCAGTCCTAAGCATACACAAGTGTTTAGAATGGTTAGCGTGGCAAAAGCAGGAAAAGAAAGTTGAAGGCTGCAAGAATCAGCAACATGGCCAATGTTATGGAGGCATCTGGTAGCTCTGCACTCCTCCCAGGTACTTGTTTCAGAAGGTACTATGAGATCCTAAAAAAAGAATGGTGCTCACATTTAAAACATTTGCTAAGAGATTATCATCCATTCTGCATATTTAAAGTTAGTCTTTAAAAATCAGTCTGTTCGTTTACCTTGCTTTTGAAGTCATTTTTGTTGTTGTTGTTTTGTGGGGGTATAATGAAAATAATAATAATAAATAAATAAAGCATTTGATATTTTTCTTAGGTTTTTTTTTTTTTTTTTTAAACTATTCTGAACACAGCAGTATTAGGTTCAGAAATTGTATTATGAGCCACATGTGCTACAGTAGATGAAAGACTGGTCTCAAATCAGTATGGATATCTTGGGGGGATCGTTACAGGAAATCGGTACAGAAGAAATCTCTTAAGGAGGGATTTGAATTGAGACAAGGAGATCATTTGACACACAAAGCATTGGGGGAACAGGGGACTGTGAGAATGAGAGCAAGGGAAGGATAAACAGGAGGTAGCCTTCTTTCACATAATAAAACCATCACACGTAGGAAAGAGACTATCTATGACTAGATACTGTCACAAAAATGCACTGAAATTTGCCATAACTGCAAAGTCAATAAGATGCTCTTAATCTTTCAATAAACAATTTATTTTTAAAAGTTATTTTGGAGCTATTGAAGCTCCTGGGGTGGGGAAGTAAATGCATTTTAAATGCGCTGTAGAGTATGCAGTATCACAGGCTTACGTTTCATTTTATCAGATGTATGGTTTAGTCATTTGAACTCTGCATTAGAAGCCAAAATTCCTCCAACTCTTAACATTGACTCCTTTTCTGGCATTCAACAAATCACTTAAAGTTAGATTCCAATAGCCCTTCTCATTCAGAAGGGCAGGTACTATGCAAGGCAGAACACAGGAAAGCAAAATTCACCCTTCATATCAGACTGCTTCTGTAACCAATGTAAAATACTGTTTCTTGCCAGGTAGTTAAGAGAATGAATTATTGTAGTTAATATTGGAAAGAGCTTTGGATATCAGGGATACTAAACTGAGCTGGGAAAAAGTTTTAGCTAAAAGAAGGACTTTTCAAGCTTTAAGATAAAAGTCCTGAAAGAAATTAATGCAATAAAAATTGTTTTGTAAACACGTTACTTTTCTTCTTTGATTTCTCCTATTATGTTCCTTACTTCATCAATATAGAATGACTACAAAGACAGGAATAAAGAAGGAAGGAATAACGGCAAAACTATAAATATTTTCAGGTGTCAAATGCCCAAAAACTCATAGCATTAAAATACAATTTTTCATTAGACATTCACTTTTAATAATACTGCAGAATACACCAGACTCAAATAGTTGCTCAGATCAGAAATCACTCAGAAGCCAGCACTGCAAATTCCCATTCTCTGGCTTGATCTCATTTCTGCCACTTTGACATCTCAGCAACAGCAAGGAAGGTTTGGGGAGGTCATTCCAGCAATTGACTCGTTCATCAATTATTACTAACCTTTCTCAACGATACTACAACACTTGCATATATTTTCATTATACAACTGGCTTAAAACAAACCTTACTGACCAACTTGGAGATAGCATTGTACTACACAGAAACCTACATTAAAGACCCAGCATCAGTCTCTTGCTTCAGTGGTAACTTCAGTCTGATTTAATAGGGAATGCAGACATCATTAGAAGATTTTATTCCTCCTCACTCCATTCTGTACTAATCCCTTCCAACAGGCCTTGTACAGGACTTTGTATGGTATACACAACTAAAATCAGTTCAAAATACATATATCCAAGTAGGATACTTTAAGAAGAAAAATGAGGATACATAGTGTCATAGAAGCATTAAGGTTGGAAAAGACCTCTAAGATAAAATCTGTCAAACCATCACCATCATGCCCACTAAACCACGTTCCTCAATGCCAAATCTACATGTCTCTTGGACACCTCCAGTGACAGTGACTCCACCTCTTCTCTGGGCAGCCTGTCCCAATGCATCACCATTTTAACATCCAGCATAACCAGGACTAGTACTATAAGCCATTTCCACGAAAAGAGTGAGCTAATCTAGATTTGAATTCATTTGCCAATAGCCAACTGTACTGTTAAAACATATTCTGTAACTATTTGATTGAAAGCTGTGAAGCTAAGTCCTGGTAAGGTGCTAGAGAATTCCAAGATGTTAGGAAGGTTCTTTCCCAGTTGACAGAAGGACCACCACAGGACAGAAAAAACACCAACAAAATTAACAGATTTGCAATTTGTCAGGTTAAAAATGTCAGATGAATGGTAGCTATTGAGAAGCAAACTCAAGAAAATAGCTACTGCTGTGAAAGTCAGTTAAAATTAGCCAATATACTCCTATGTGTACATAAGCATACATAAGATGCTGCCAGAAGGGGGGCAGGGGGAGGCGGGAAAAAAGACCTAAAGCGCAAGTGAAACACACTAGAGAGCTTATCCTTCACAGCATACTTAGACTTCTCGGTAGCTTCAAATAGAGGCCAGGGTAAACATGTAATCTATATCCTGAAATTAGACCCAAGACATTCCATTTATGTAGCAATTAAAAATAGAGGCCAAATCATAAATGTGCTCAGAGAGCATCCATCCAGCAACACAGCTCAGCTACCTCTGGAAATATGCCCAGTTTGTTGCCTTGGCTGCATAAGCATGTAGTAATGCTGAAAGTACCAAAGATGGTCCTTAAAATGCAGCCTGGCTTCATAGCTTGCAGAAACAAGCTCAGGTACCAAGGGAATACTGTAAAAAGTAACACTGGAAACAGTAGAGAAAATTAACACACTATCATTCGTTGACATTACCAAGGGACTCTTCAAGTACTTCTTTATGTCTTGAATCACAGCTTCTGCCTTTAACCATGCAGAAAGCAGACAAATGGTGACCTAATTACTATGAATTCTTCCATAACTGCTCTCCTAGTGTCCCAAACCTTGGAAAGAAGACACCTTCTTATCCTACCCTTCTACTTGCTGCACTTGATGACCTCTGAAGTGTTCTTTTCTGAAAATGAGTAATTTATTGTGGTGAGCAATACACTTTATTCTGGGGTTTTACAGATGTGTTTTAACTTTATCAGTATCCTTTCAGTCTATAAATGTTCAGTGGAAGACTTCCTTCCCTTCCTCCCCCCTCCCTCTGTGGAAACCAAGCTCCTCTGGCACCCTGTGCCAGCCTAGAGTTCTGCATCTACAGCTATTGTATATACCAAAGAATATCTCCCAGCACAGCCCCATTTTTTATTTTATTTTATTTTTTTCCCTGGTAGATCTCCAAAAACCCAACAGAAGCAGCCAGACACAAAGTTATGTCCAATTCATAGTATTTCTATACTGCCATTTCCCAGTTTTGTCTTACTTGAGCATCAGTTATTTTGTTATAGAGATTGAAGATTTAAATATTCCATTCCATCTTTCTCTGTTTCCTGGATATGGCAGATAACATCTCATTTCTTTGTTTTTCACTTATCAGATCTCTGAGCATACCTAATTTAACCTCCTTTCTTTGAATGAAGTAGAGAAAGTTCACTAACATTAAGGCAAACATTTAAATATTGAGTGATTGCAAAAAGTGTGGTTGATTCTCAGAAAATTCAAACCCAAATCCATCACAGTTCGTACAGGACTGGAAAGAATAAAAACTGTGTACAATAATCTCTTTTCTTCTTTTCTACGTGTAATGCAGAGACAAGACGATCCTAGTTCATATGAAATGTAGCTGAGACCATTCTCCGGCCTGTGATCCACTGTCACAAAAATTATCACATCCATGTGATTATACTCCCTTGCTTTCTAAGGCAGGGTCACCAGCTGGAGATTGCTTAACTGGCCTGTAGGTTTGGGTTTTGTTACAGAATTTCCCCAAAGTTTCCATCCACAAAAAGCTCACCACAAATCTGGGATTAGTGGCTTGACCAAAGATTTTAATGTGGCTGGAGAACAGAAGCAAAGAACAGCAGTTCAGGAAAGTATATTGAACAGTGATCAATAGTGCATCTCAAGTGCCAAAAGCTCCCAACTTTTCAAATACCATACACAGGCTATCAGCTCCTCAGAGCCACTTTTTCCAGAGACGCACACTACAATGATATATGCGTAAATATATTAAACTTATTACTGTGCCTCTAAATCTATTTGCAATAATTAGTTTAAGTGTCCTGTCCTTAACAATGCATTGTGAAAACATGTATACAGCATGACTAAGAAGGAAGCTGGACTTTTATTTTCTTTTAAAAGAGCAAGGTCACATCTCAGCAACTGAAAAGTAGCAGAGCTCCTTTCATCAAGTTTTTAACTAGAAAAATAGTATGCCCATTTCTTTGTAATACACCTCTGGGCTTTTTTATTATGACTTCATTTCCCCTTGTAATATTGGAACGTCTCTATAATTGTAAAAGTGTAATAGAATCTAATAGAATTTCATTTGGAACTCTGAATGGTCTATGCCATCTCTGCTCATTTTGAGTAAAATAATGATTTTTAATGTCCACACATGGCTTCCCATGACCTTATTCAATCTTTGGGTTGATCAGGAAATATATTGATTCAATTACATACTGATGACAAATGAACTAAAAGAAAGAGGAAAAAAAGGTCAGCATATATTTGAAAATGTAAATCTTAGCAATGTCTTTTGGGTTTGCCCAAAAAAAAAAAAAAAAAAAAAAAAGAAAGAAAAGAAAAAAGTCATTTCAAAATGCCATTTGTGGCTAATAGTGTGGAGTTCCAGTTCCTATCTGTGAGCAGCAAAGAAATCATTAAAGTGTAAGGAGCGTACTCTCCTCTCCTTTTATCATTACAAAATCCTCTTTCCTTTAGAGGTTTGCATGGAATGACCTCCTTTTTGCCAAAGACCCTTCTCCCCCTCGCTACAAAGAGAAGGCTTCAGTTCATAAATACACTACACCTTACGCTAATTTTTCTTCCTTTCTCTTCATCCTCTTTTCCTCTCCTTCTCCTTGTAAAACAACTACCAGAGCAAATACTCCATCATCACCACTTTGTACCGCCACTGTTTTTCAACATCACACCTTTATCCCCTCATTTCTATCACATATAGAATGCAAAAACGGATTGGCGTGCATCAGTGGACTTATTTCTAGTTTAATAAGCTGTAAGTGCCCATTTGCAGCATTGCTGTACTTGATGGCATCTCACACTAAAACCCTTTTTAATCTACACTGAAACTTTACCTCTGCTCTGCAAAGCTGGGCTCTGAACCTTAGAAACAAAACATTTAATTTCTATGAAGCCATAAGACGTGAACAGAAATAAAGAGCACTCCAGAGCTGAAGCAGTCACTGCATCGTTAGCTTATTTGGTAATGTGGATTTCACAAAGTACAGATGCATCCAAGTCTTTAGATTAGCTGTCTGGTTAGTATCATTAACTTTGAAGAGCAACCTATGGGTTTGCAAAAAAGCATCCAACTGCTTTGGATGCCATGGCTGCTACCCACACTGACTTCCAATTTTTCACCAAAAACTTTCCAGTATTAAAAGCCGCTCTGCCCCTGGAGGATGCAGTTAAGCCCATGAGCTCACTGGGTCCACCCTACATCTGGCGATAGCATTGCAAAGCATCAAGGCTTTTTGCTATGCAAAGTACACTTGATGAGAATGGAGAGAGGATCATTGCCTATCTTTGTGTATTTCAGTGAAGAGCTTATTGGGGAGAACCTGCAACAACTTTAACCCCCTCCCAAGACAGCAGCAGAAAGCTACACTTGTCATGCCTTCTGTGAGCCCCCTTAAATAAGTCTCAAGCCTTTAGTAAGGGAATGAAGGGAACAGCAGCACAGGAAACTGTCCCATCATCTCATCCAGGGAAGTACAAGCCACACTATCTCTTTCTGCAGACTAATTTTGCTTTTAAATTTCTAGGTCTATCATCAGGATACACAGGAAGGCAGACAACTAAAATAAAATAAAAATACAGCTCACCAAGATACGGGCAAAAACTGTAACATCACAAACAAGATTTTGTCCAAAGCAGGATATTTGCTAATGCAAAATTCTTGAAAACTATGCACACTGGAAAAGATCAATCAAGCATTGATTTTGAAAAAGAAAACGAGCACATGGAGAGAAGTGGCTGCTTTCTAGAGATTAGCATTACAAAATAAATTTCAATGTGCCATAGCAAGATTTCTCAGTAATTTTTCTTCTTTTCCAAACTCAGTCCAGAACAAAAGCAGATACACTTTCCAGGATCTAATCAGCTTTAGAACTGACTAACAACACAGAACATAAAATACATTGACTTTTTAAGTTTAAACCAATTCCCTCCCCCCCCCCCCCCCCCCCCCAGTTTATACTCTATACTCAAAGATAGTCTTGACTCATTTAGAACAAAATTACCATGAGAAGGACATTTTGCTGTTACCATCCAGTGGAAAATGCAGTTCATTGACAGTGATCTCTTGAAAACTCAGGCATGCAATAACACTTCTAAGCTGCAGCATTTTTTCTTTGAATGAAACAATGTTGGATGATTAGTTTGTCTACAGCGGAGCCCTGTTTTCTGCTGCTGGCATTTGTGGGGCTGATTTTAGAGGAGTAGAGGCCCTACAGGCTTTTAGGACAAAATAGCCAGTTTCCTGGGATATGAAAGTAAATTAAGTGTCTTATTTTCTGCAAGGAGTAAGGATGGCACAAGGCTTTCCTTAAAATATAAATAAAATTACCATTTGCTTCAGTGACAGATATTGGATAACAACATAATGGAAAGTTCCACGAAGGACAGTAAAATAAAAGACCAAACCCCAGACCTCCACATCTGGTGAAATTCAGCACAAGTCCGTTCTTTCTGGACTAGACAGTGATATAAAATATGGCACACCATGCAACATCACCAAATACGATTAAATTCCTTCACCTACTCAGCGAAACTAAGACAAGCTAGCACAGCATACCAGCATAAACTCTTTTTGTCTAATATTCTTTCATTTTTCAAAATAATTTAAGCATTACTCTGGACAATATTCTACAAAATCTATAAAATTCACATCATAAAAAAGCCATTCAAATCTAAATATTTAAATAGTGAATACTTTATGTTATTCACCATGATGCAACAAATAGGCAGTTACACCCAAGTCCATCAGAATATTGCATAGACAAATCAGACTTCTTCATAAGTCAGCTACCATAAAGAACTGTGTCCTGTCCTACTTCTCAGCAAACACTTAATGGCAAAGTGTTATACTGAAGTCTCATATTACCACGACCTCATTAATTTCACAAAACAGACTGCAGAACATTTGCTAGCATACTCTAAAGTATTATTGTAAATTATTTAAACTAAACTACACTTGTCAAACAAATGACTAAATTACATTTTGTGCTGCAGAATCCTACATTTTTTCCACTCTGGTCATGTTCCACAGTTTGCTAATTGCCCAAACAAAATAATTGTGCCTGCTGGACTCTTTTTACACCTACCTACCCTGTGACCAGTAGTCCTCATGCCTTGTTGCTCTGCAATAGCCTCATACACCACAGAGTCCAAGTGAAAACTACATTAAAGCCCATGGGTTGCTTGGCTCAGCTGATGCTTTAAGTTTGACCTATGGCAGAAGTCAGCTTTACGTAGCTAAGAAGGCCAGCTCTAGGGGGGTCAGTATTCGGAATAAGGAGACCACTTGATGCAATATCAATATCACTGGAGCTGCCAGCCCTGTAGTTTCTAAAATATCTCCATAGCCATAACTACTCACTATTCACCATTGCCACAACCTTACCTGTCATATTAAGTGCTATAAAAAAATATTTACTGTAAACTGCAGCGGTCCTGACCTATAATTTAATAACCTGATCATTCAGGTTAGGCACACAGGAACCCACATGAAGACTACAGATGTATCTTAGTAATGAAGGGTGAATGAAAGAACTTGTTTGCTATGTCACTTGAGGTACAGACTGAAAATGTCTTAAATTAACATCATTTAGAAGAATTGAAGCTACAGGTTATTAAATATCAACTTTGTGCCAGGAAAATTAAAGACACTAATTTATTTTTATAATGCTTTGAAGCATTATATGGCATTTTTATTTCTTGATAACCTTTCAGAGTCTAACCCCATTTAATTTACATACATAGTTAGCAGCTCATTAACAGCTCATTAGAAACACCAGGAAAAACATGAGACAATAACAAATCCAGTGCAGCAGAAGGGACCAAAAATCTATTTGGGAAATTAAACAGAAATTTCTGCTTCTAAATGACAAATCTATGGTGCTTTGCCAGTACTGGGCCTTCAGGGCTCATAATTATTACAGGAAAACAGTAAAAATAACACAATTTCTATAGCCGACTATTCTCATATTTATTCAGACAGTACTAGAAGGTAATACACCGAAAGATGACCATGCACACAAGGCAAGGAAGACACAACCAAAGATAAATATTTCCACATGTAGAGCGCTGAATTAGATACAATTGCAACCTGGTCGTTCATTGAGGATGATCATTCAAACTGAGCTTTTATGAAATGTTATTCCCCTTTAACTTCTAAATTATCTGCTTTATCACAAAAGGCAAACATGCATGATCTATACTCAAGGAAGTCACAATAATAGATGTACCATGTCAGACAATAGCCTACATGCTCAGCAAGCTGTCTTCATCAATGGGGATGAGCAATTTCTTAAGACAGAAAAGACTGTTTTAAAAGTAATCATTTCATGGATGCATCTTCTGGCAAATAAGAGAATTTCTAGGAATTTCTAGCTTGTCATGCTGAACAGAGACCAATGGAACTATCCCTCAGGAAACTCCTTGACACAGTGACTCCATGTATATACTGTGAATAAGAACACTGCTTTCATAAGGTAGTATTAGATTCATGGAGGAGAACACTTCCAGTGAAAACTGTCATCACCTTGACTTTGGAGAAAGAGAAACAAGTACTGCCAGGAAACACAGGGCACGCTGGAAGGGGAATATGACCACCCAGCACAAATCTCAGCAATGATAGAATAGCAGACTAGTGACACCCAAAGAATTTATTTAAAGGCACCTAAAAGTACATGGGCCACAGAGACCACCTGAGAAAGATTCCACATTAGAAGATGAAGTACACATATCCAACAAGGAGGGTCTCTTTTTCCAAATGCCATATCCTATCACGTTCTCTGAATCTTCTCAATTAACCTGCTAGCATACTCTGGTAAAAACTGAATATGCCTTACATTTTTCAGACTGACTCTCCCAGAATGCTATGGATAAGGTAATCCAGGATAGACTTATGAAGATGCCCTTCCCATCCTTTATATTATTTCCAAATTTTTCACTTAAGTATATTTAAAGTTCAAAAGTCTTTGTGCTTGTGCTGCCTTCTCTGTTGGGTAACCAACTGAAGTACTTTCTTAAAATTTTGCTAGACAAATTTATCATGTATTTCTTCCCCTGCCTTCCTAGCATCTCAGTAGCCTTTCCCTTCTACCAGTCAGGCTGCTTCATCTGTTCAGAAGGACATTATTCATACTAATGCAAACTACTTCTAAAAACCCAACTCAGCAGCCTCACCTGTAGAATATGACTGTGCTCCTACTTTACCTGAAAGCAATAGCACCAGGATATTTAGGTAAGTAAAATGATTTTTCACGATCATACGAGTGCAGCTCTCTGCATGCATATGATGATCTCTATGCTGCAGTCACCTTGTTCTTCCCAACCTCACCTGTGTTTTCCATCTTTCCACTCTCAAACCTGCTTGCTGTCTCCCACAAACAGAAACGTGCCTTTAGTGATGTTTTTTTTTTCCCCATCAGTCGCCTGCCAGCTCTGCATCTGTTTCAGCCATAAGCAGCACTGGGGCAGTGCCGCCTGACTTGGGCGCACGAAGTTGAGAGCTGCAAGCAGCGCTCCGCGAGCAGCCACGCACGCCTGGCCGGGATCGGGGCCCGCAGCGAGGAGGCGGGCGCAGACCGGGGCGGTGCTGCCACCTGCTGCCCAGAGCGCGGCGGTTCGGCCCTGCCCAGCTCATCCCAGCCCATGGCAGGGGCCCGCCGTCGCGCATCCAAGTAACACCGAGCCCCGACGGAGTACCCCGCACAAAGCCGCACAGCCCAGCGGGCGGCAGATGAGCCCCTGTGCGGCGATTCGGTTGCGGTTACAACAGCAGCAGAGCGACGGAAAGGAAAGGGTTAATAAACCTTCGGTGAGATTACTCTGCAAATACTACTAGGAAGTATTAGCCAAACCAAGTTTCAAAGGAAGGCACCTACCCAACACACTTTCTCTGTAATCTTTAATCAGAGGACTAATTCCCTTCCAGAGTATTGACAAGCAGCCCTGGCCACTAAACTCACACTATTAAGCACAGCTGCTCATTCACTGATGAATTCTAATTTCAAATTAGTCTAACATCTATACAAACATTTAAAATGATTGCAGTTCCAAGCTTAAACATACAATGAAGCTTCTTGGGAGAATAGGAGGGCTTTTTAATTGTAGGGTCACTTCCTTTCAGGCAAGAGAGAACAAATTAAAGCAGAAGATAACCACCTCTCCGTGAATTTTGCCACTACCTTCACAATTAGGGAGGTGTTTGCTGCTTAATTGCACAAACTGTAAACACAGGAAAATGAAGTTTGAATAAAAGCTATGCTGTTATTTAACTAGCTACAATACTACTGCTCATTGTTTACCAGCTCCAATTCCTCCTCTTCTACATATTAAGATGTTTCTCATCCTATAAACCTAGTAGTATCTGACTGCTTTGTATCAACCTTCCAGTGCATCATACCTAAGGCTTTTAAGACATCTCTACATCTCTTTTACTCTATTCCATCAAACGATCAAATAGTTTAAAAATCATCTGATGAACAATCACAAGAACTCTGCTTCCATTTTACAGTGATGCTGTTTCTTTACAGCAGGAAAAAAACAAACAGCTTCTGCAGCCCGCATATGAAAGTCAGGCAAATGAAATTAGCCTGTGTTGAAGCCTAGAAAGAAAATCTGTGATAAAAGGAAAGAAAATGAATTAATTGAGAAGTTAAGCACATTCTATGATAGAACAGAACAGAGTGTGGAAATGCTGCAGTTCTGCACAGCAGAAATGATGAGCACGTGGAACCCTAAAGAGGATGGCTCTGCATGCAGCAGTTCACTGCAGCGTACCCTTCAGAAACATCCATATAACAAAAACACACAATACTGTGGGCAAATATAGCTCTTGGTATGGAAGTTTTCCTCCATGGTTTTGCACAGCTAACCTCATCTATGCACTTTAACACGTACTTGAAATTCTTGGAAGCTTCTGCACTTTACATCATGTTAGTCAAGAAAACAAAGGCTGGAATCCACTTATTCTATCAATCTATGCGTTTCCTTCAAGCCAAGCAATTGCTGTGGTTTGAACATTTAAATCGAGAATTAAAGTGAAGCACCCTCCCAGGTACCAAGCAAGAGATTTCTGACACTTTGAAACATTACATCAAGGGGAAGGCTAAAGTAGCCATCCTTCTTCAGTTGGATCACAGTGACTCTGGACCATTACACTGTGGAGCTCTTCAAGATTTGCACCAACTTAAAATCACAGTTGATCTCAAAACAGAATGGAAAACAAGTTAGCAACAGTGAATTATACTTCCAAAATTACACTGTACTCAAGTAGTCAGAGAGTGCCCATTCTCTAAGTAAATCTGGGATCACTTCTGCACATCACCTTAGGTACAAGGTGAGAACAAAAGAAAATGCAAGAGTGACTTCAGAGTGCTGAGGTGAATCCTTTGATCTGGGCTGGGGAAAGACTCACACTCTCTGTTCGCCCAGCAGAAGTCATGTTGGACAACTGCCTTCCCTGCACAAAACACTGCTATCCAGCAAAAGGCAGCTAAAATTGTGTCATGCCACAGGAGAAAAAACAAAGCCTAAGTGGCTAGAATCCTGAGGAATAGAGACACTTAGCACAGCAGAGATAAGAAAAGACTAAACTAGTTGCACAGGCATAAGATCACCATAATTTTAATCTTCTATGCAAAAGCATTTGAAAATATGAAGTATGTAGATGTCTGTGCTTGATCTTGAAAGGGAAGCTTTTATTTGCCATCGATCTAAGGTGCACGGAAGAATAAGATGCATAACGGGGATCAGATACCTACTGAATTTGGTCCTCATTCCCTGTTGCATATTTGTTAAGAGATTTCTTTTTATTACTTTTTAATTCATTATTGTAAGTGTAATCTCAGTCAAGTCAAATCACTTCATTAATTAAAGGGGATTGAAAAGGTCCTTAGCTACCGGATTCCACAAAGGCCCAGAAGCTCAGGCCTGTTTAGAGGAGGTCGTATTTCATTTGCTGCCGATGTCAAACCAGTACCCATCAGGCCTCTGCCAGGCCCCAGAGACAAGCCAATCAATGTCTGCTCACTAAAGCCCCTCGCATGAATCCATTTAAGCGATGTGGATGCTTCCTGTCGAAAAAAGAAATGGTCTCTTGGTATCTCTGATAGAAATTAGCCATGAATTAAAAGAGAAGCACAGTTGTTTTGGAAGGAAGCCAGAACCAGAATTAATAGGCCATCTGAGCCTCTTGAGTGTTGAATCCCATTTGTTAGCAATTCTTTATGAAAAGCTTCCCCACCCTCCACCAGCTCTGACCAAACCCTGTACACTGCCTCCTGAAACTCCAATCATTCAGTTCTGTTTTAACCAGCTGAAAATAAATAATTAAAAAAAAAGAAAAAGAAAAATACCATCTTTACTACACATAGCTTTAGAAACTTGCTTGATATTTGTACTACTATCAACCATTTGCCCTTCATTTCTTCCAAAATACACATTTCCTCATGACTCACCATCTCCCCAGACTTATGTGCAGCAGGATCACTGTTACAGATGGATTTGCACTAGACACGAGTTTGGCTCAATATAATTTCAGTCATTTTGGCAGAATCTTGTGAAGGCTTTCACTATATATTTAATTACCATTATCCTGTGTGGATGGAACAATCTATCTTGTTGCCAATCCTCCGAGACTCAGAAGTTTTTCCATATGAATTTAGTAGCAATGAAATTAGAGAGCTTTTCAAGATCTTGACTTAAAATGCTCTAGACTCCCAGTTTTACAACCAGCAATTTAGTTCAAGTCTAAATTTCCAAAGTTAGCTTAATTAATTAAGCCCTGGAATTTTTCTAAAGAGACAGCTTCAAGTTCTGCATGCCTAAATAGAAAAAAAAAAAAAAAACACCAACCAAAACATCAGGATTTATAGAGAACCAAATATCCAGTTCTCAGACTTGTGAGGTAGCACATCTCAAAGTCCTACCACTAACATCTGTTCCGCTAAATCATTAAGTGAAGCTGTATGATCTAGAAGCTCCATCGATGGATCTCATTATCCAAACATGCAAAAGAACAAAACCACCTTCTCTCTGTTCTCTTTAGTTTTTATCTTTTGTTTTGCTACAGCTGTATGAAGTATCCTATTGCTACTTCAGACTGTAATGTTTATTATGGTCTGCTTATTAATTCTACTTGTATAATCCCTGGAACAGTATAAAGTTAGTCTAGGTTGATGCTTTGCATGCTCAGGCTATGCAAGTAAATAATTAGTAATTATTTTTTTCAGCATAGACTCAGGATTTTGATTAGTTTTAGAACTTGGATAGAATGAACACTTAGAGCAACAAAAGCTTTTCTTGAATTATTTGTTCAGAACGTTGATTTTTGCTATAGAAACGGTTAAACCTGACCTTTATTGGCTTCACTCCTGCAGACAAGGCAAGTTTACTGCTTGTTCTGTATTGCAGACTCACACACCTCAAGAACTTTCAGGACAGAAGACATCAGTTGTATAATTTAATTTTTAACACAACTGCGAAGATTGCTTCTGCTCAAAGAAACCATAAAACTCAAGTGATTATTTGGCCACTTCTCAACTTCTCACTTGTTCTCATTTTCAGATACATTATTATTTATTATTTCTTTTTTAATTATTGAAGAACAAATAGCAGAATTACATCAAATGTCTCTGCCATCTTAATTCTATCTAATTGCAGTATCATTTCATCATTTAGCAAGTCTTGGCAGAAGTACCCCACACGCTAGAACATGGAGAAGAATCCTGAAAACAACCAGTCTGCCAGGCATCAGATCTAATTCACTTTTACTTGATTTGCATTGCCTGATTTCATTAACAACTAGAAGATAGCCATTTCTAAACAGTTCACCATATAAATGCTCTTCTTCCTCTATTTCTGAAGGAAGCTGTGCTATTTAATCATCTGTGACCTGTTCTTCTGTTTAGTTCTTAATATGTATCACAAAAAGAAATGAACGTGACAATTTACTTCCCACTAAAGGAAAAGTCTGTCTCCTATTCTTCTTCTTCTTAATAAACTATTTCAAACTGCATTAACAATGGCAGTAGGAAAATGCTGTGGACACAACCTCATTGAAAAGTTCAAGAATAAGTCACCATTTTAAAGCACCACTTCCTAGTGTAAACGGATCATCACCAAGACAACTGCTCAACACAGCTTCAGCTAGTGAAGCACAGTAACAGGTCCTTCACTGACAACAATCAGGCTTCTTCCTGGAGAAGTTCATGCCCTACACCTGTGCGTGTTTTTTAAGAGCCATTTGGATAATGCTCTTAATGGTATTTTTTTTAACTTTAGGTCAGCCCTGAAGTAGTCTGTAAGTTGGACTCCATTATCCTTGTAGACCCCTTCCAAATAAAACCATTCTGTCCTATTCATTACATGTCCAAAGTGGAAAACAAGAACACTTAGAAAGTAAAGTTTGACCCAACTTCATTTTTGCACATATCAAATATAAGCAGAACACAAACATTTCTCGATGCACTGACTACTCTTACTCTGAGGAGATGTCAGGGCCAGATATTTTTAATCAGCAGGTTGATAGGTTAATGAACATGGGCTGGCACAGGAGAAGAATATCACAGCAACAGGACTCCCACCAAAAGCTGCACCAGCTTGGTCAAATGCCTTTTCTCATTCACAGCCAGAAAAGGAAAAAAAGGAAAAATGCAGTCAATACAGCCATAGCAGTACTGCCAAATGGGCCCAAGGAGTTCTTAAAATGGATAAATGGAAGAACAGACACAGCTGGATTGTAGTGGTTTAATCATTTCCCAGAGCTCATCTAGAGGCAAATAAAGGAACCTGAGGCAAAACATGGCAAACAGTAAAGGCCTCAAGAACATTTTTCCAAAAAAGGCCAATGAACAAGAAAGGAGAAAAAGATTTTTCTGGTTACAAGTTATAAGTAGTCCAGAATTCAGATCAGCTTTTAGGAATTCCAGATCCCAGCTGACCTGTATGCTTGTCTCCATCACAATGGCTGGTGGCCTTTATCTACGCAGCAGCACACAAAGAACAGAGAAACACAACCTCCATAAAACACTTTGTTTTGGTGAACTGCTTTGGTCTGCTTCTGCCAACCCTGTTCCAGGTCACAAGGAATTCTGTCTGCTGAATGTTCACAGCACTGGCTCCTGCACCGTTAAGCACCATGTTCTAGCCCCACAGATCGCCATAGGTTGCAAGTTTCATACTTGCTCAGTAGAGGTGGTCAGCTTTCCCTTTAAATTTATCTTACAGTCTCAAGCCAATTCTTTCCAAAAAGCTATTTTTGGGTTCGCTGTTCTCTCCCTCCTCTCAAGAGGATTCAGTGGGATTAATTGATTTGAAGAGGTGTTGATGCTATTAATATGGCTGTTACTTCCAGCATGGCTCTGAAAATGGCATGGATTGTTGTTGCAGAAATGAATATAAACCAAGAAATGTTGTTTCAAAGACACGAAGGATACCAACACGGCTTAGAAGCTAAACTTTGTGTCCTGCCTTTCAGAAGCATTCACAGAAAACACATGTAAATAAAAAACACGAGATGTTTACTACAGGCTTCTACACTAAAGGTAAACCAGGATGCACATTAGAAACAAATGTCGCTTGTAAACAGTCACAAATGTTAGAGGAAATAAAGATACTTCATGACAACAGCCTGCCATCATCCAGATATAATCCTTTGGAAGATAAATAGCATACAAGATGCACATAGCAAGTTACTGAGGTAGAGTATTTAAAGTATTTTGATTTTAAGCCACTATTAATTTCAGCCAAATACAATGCAAATCAGAAAGCGATGAGACTAAGCCAGTGAACAGACTGAAGAGGGCTCCTGAAGTCTTGAAAGACTCCTCAGATATCAGTTTTGTATCTTTTGTAGGTACAAAGGATAGAAAAACTATATCTCATCTTTTCCAGAAGTAGAATTCAGGTAGATATGAAGCAGCTTCAACTTCCTTAGCCAAATCAAAGACCTCCTCAGAAAAGGCTTTTTGTACTTTCAAAAAAGCCAAAGCATTAGAGCCCTCAGTTGGATCCCATCTTTCCTGACAATTTATGTTGTGCTGAGGACAATGCAGTAAAGTCTCTTCAGCAAATGGATTTTTGCATATGTACTTCAGAGGCAGTAAATTGTGCTATTAGTAAGATCTGTCTTGCACTATAAGTGCAGACACGACTTCAGAATTTTTATTAACGTCAGACTAGGCTACAGTATAAGAGCAAACATTATAGATACGGCTGTATACTAGTTCAGCAAAGGACCTTTATTAACACACTGGGTAGTCATAAAATTAATGCATTCTATCTGCAATAAGCAGCACAATATTTCCCCTATCTCTAGGCAAGCAGTTCTGGAAGCAGGGGTTCAAATAAAGTTTGCAAACACTTTTATCCTGTGCATCAAGTAGATCATGTGCCATACAAATCTCTCCTGTGGTTTTTAAGTACTCTTGTCTTTAAGGACTCTCCACTATGTGATGAAGGCGGCACAGCAGCCTGCTTGTTTGTTAGGGCACCAGTAATGTCTTCGTGAATGTTTTCATAAAAATTTTATTAACAATATTTTGAGACCACTGTGTTTCTAACTAACTACTTAATCCAAAAGTCATCAGCAGATGAGGAATTAAGACATACGTAGAAAAGGCCACATCCACAAAGAAAAAACTCACAGGGATTACTTTTCTAAGAAGCAGGTACGACAGCCATCCTTATCCTACTAACTGGCTTTCTGAACATCTTAGCTTAATGCCCTTAAAAGGTGTGGAACGTATCTTGGCATCTTGCTGCTGACTGGGGTTTAACATATTGCCTTCAGAGTAAATCAACCCCACCAGAATACTCAGAATTTCATCATCTGCAAACAAGAGATTAATTCTTTGGAGGGAGAGTCTATTTGCTACTCCAGGTAGCATGACAAAAGCAAGGTCAGATGAAGTTATACCTTAGCAAGACTCTTCTCAAATTTCCTTTGAACGTCTCTTCTCTTCTCTGTATAAATGAAAATTTATGCCATCCTGTGATAAGAAAACTACTACAAAATAAATAAAAACCCAGCACCCCACCCATGATTACAAATGAAGAAAGTCTTGCACCATGAGGTATCTAAAGGCAATTTAAGAACTTTCTCTACTTCCAAGGTAGTTAAACAAGCATTTGTGTACATATTAAGTGTGAGCCCTTTGTTAATAAGGAATTAAGCTCCATGACAGTTGAAGTCTAACATTCACTATTTGCTTTGGGTACTTTTACCACAGGAGCCAGGCTCAGGATTCAGTTTAGCAAGGCACCAGGCACATACAAAAGCTCTATTCCATCCCTGTTCAGCAAAGCACTTACTCTAGCTCTTTCCATCCCTTCAGAGTGCCAAAACTGCAAATGTTTCCTGTTCAGGTGCCAAAAATGCTAACTTCCCCACATCATCACCTAAGATGCTGTTCAGGTTCATTGAGAAACCAAAATAGTTCCAATGAACAGCTAAAAAGCAATTTTTCTTCTCATTAGGTTCCTTCCCCCCCTCCTCCTTCTCCTTATGTTTCTTTGTTTCTTTCTCCTTCATGCTATAGCAAACTTTGGCAGCAGTGCAGAATGCTGATGAGACACACACTTACTGGGTGAGATCCCAACAGCTTTTTTTGGCCAATACCTGGCACAGACTGCCTCCTCTTTGAGAACTAATGGAGTTTGCTTATTAGGCTGTCTTGAAAAATTTTAGTGCTTCATTATGGTTCTCTGAAAAGCTTGCAAGTTTAACAAAACTACCACATTAACAAAGTCTAGCAACCCCTTAAGCATTCTTAGCATTAAGGCACCAAGCTGGCCTTTCTTTTGAGAATACAAAAACTTCAGAAGTATTTTTATCACCTCTAAAAAAGATAAAAAAGATGAATCAGTGTATATAGGAAGCACTTGCTTGTGCTTGTTTACTTTATCATTGATCTCTTTTTAAAAACCATTGGCACAAAAGGCAATTACATGGTCTTCATGATGCGGTATTACTGACATCTCTCAATCTTTACTTGTCGCAGACCTTGAACTCCCCTAAATAAGGCCTGTCACTCATGGTCTGCAGTCCACAGTGAAATGATAACCATCAGCACCAAACTGAAGCCTTAAGAGTATTTGGCAGAAGCTATTTGTCTGATCTATTAATTGTAGAAATTCTGAAACATATGAAGCTTTCTTAGGTCTGAAGACTTACAAATCACTACTCCAAACCCACTCCTGCTATTGCTGAACACCAAGACTGAAGGTAACCGACTTTCTTCCAACACAAACCTAAATAGATGGTTCTAGAATTATTTGACTTAAATTTTAGTGGTGACAGCATTTTTATTTATTTTAAATGCTGTCCAGCATCCAAATCTTATTGAAAGAAAAAAAACTCAGAACTACTAGGAAGTAAGGTTTTCTAAAGGTACCATTTACTACAGGAAGTTGAAGGTTGGGATGTGGGAAAACAGGCAGATCCTATCTATCTTTCTCTGATCAGCAACCTCCCAATTTTAAATTGGATTTCAGAAAGAAAAGTAACTGGAAAACAATTTGAAGGTCGCTTACATAGACTGAAGTTAGACTGCATTCTACACACCTAGAACAAGGTTTCCAACCCTTTCATGGTATCTCATTTGATTTTTTGGCACCTAAAACAAATCCCAGATTACTCCTGTCATGGAAAGGGTTCTTAGGGCTGTGAGCCTGGATCTGGTTGCTTTCACTATTTTGCTGTTAACCTAATGAAACACAGTGGTTTAACAAAGGGAACCATCAACAGGAGAACATGCTTCATCCTCCAGTCACTTCATTTTGTAAAGTTTAGTTAGAAATTGCATCAGAGCTATTCTTGATTAAACAAGTCAAAAAAGATCTCTTTACCTTGAAAATGATGTGATCAGGACTTTAACTGAGCTGAAAGGTTTGAATTTCATTAGGGCTTTAAAGTTTGGTACTTCTTTTTTTCTTACAGACATAACTAGCAGCCTTTGTTCTACACATCAATACACTTATTTGCATAAAGTATTGATTAGAAGTCATTATAATCACAAAATGTTAATTACACCAATTAATTTCCAATCTGTTTGTACCTTAAGCCTGTTTGCCTTCAGCACAGAAGGTTAAAGCAAGAATGAATCAGTCTTGGCCTTCTCTCTGGGGACAACTTTTTATATGCTGAAGACTTTTATCCTGTAAATAGCAAATTCTCTGCATGACTAAGCTTATTCCTTACCTTGTCCAATCTATCTCCATACTATTTTCAAGTATTATATATGCCCACCAAACCACTGGTCTTCTCTCCATCAAGCAGTTTCTTGCAGTCACAATTAGTTTGTGGTTTTGTAGATAATGGAGTACATTAAAATGTTCTAATGCATTCAAGCTACCAAGTGGAAAAAGAGTTTCTATAAGACAGGTAATAATTCAATGCACTCATCACCTCCCCCCCCCCCAAAAAAAAAAATAATAATAATAATCAGAACCTGTAGTGTTACTCATCAGATCACATCCCCTCTTTTCCTTCTGCAGAAAGTTTCATTTAATCAGTTTGTAGATATACATGAGTTTCTGCAACACAATAGGTCTGCTCCTAAAGATGGCTCCACCATATTCGTTCTATTCAGACACATTCTATTTCAACACAACCCCATCCTGCTCCCTACATTCTATTAAGGGTGTTAGGCAGGAAAGGCAAAATAGCTGTCACACAAGTGCAGACAGTGAGTCCACTTTCCTATCTCTTTACATCAGTCAGGTGATGATCTTTTTACAAAATATTCCTTGGATCAAAATACCAGGCCAGACATATTTAAGAAAATATTACAAGGCTCTGTTTGAGGGGATATCACCAAATCAAATGAAATATTAAGCTGATGGAAGCTTGCATTTGGATCCTGAACCCTGAAGTGCTTGTTTTGGAATGGTGATATCTCCAGGTGTTTAAAGACTTCTCTACTACTTGAATACGAAATCACTTCAACATGATGTGGAACCTGTCTGTGAGCCTTATTATCAAATGCTCACGGAGATCAGCTCATGAAGGATAACTTTTCTGTATCAGGACTGCAGAATTCAGAATACAAAACTTCTCTGTTACACTGAACAGATTGTTTCTCCACCAAAATGACATAGTATTTAATCAACTGCATGCAGCATATCCACTGTTTAACAAGACTCGTTAGTAATCCCTCAACACTGCTTCACATTTATATCAGACATTAATTAGATGATCACACAGGTAACACTCCTCTATTAGCCCATATGAGAAGCTGCAAAGTTCAGGGAAAAAACACTAAAATGAAAGGCAACCAGCTAAGCTGTTTTAAGATAGGGAAATAGCTAGCCTAAACTAGCTGAGCTCCTCTGACCTTCTTGGGTGTTGTTCAAATAAGGAAATCACATAAGTCACAGTCCCAGATCTTCATATACAATGTTCTGATAACCTCAGAAGGTTAATATTAACTATACTAAGGAATAGTTTTGACTTTGCACTTGCATAATTCAGCAGAGTCATAGATGGAACATCTGTCAAAGTAATTGCATAACAAAGTAGATGCAAGAGCTCATGCAACAAAGGAAGATTTTGAAACAGGAAAAGCATCACTAGAATATGCACTAGTTAATACAGTTGTTTCAACAGAAAAACTTCTTCTAGATGTCTGAAGTTCAAAGAATATTTTTAAAACCCTAGAAACAGATTAAAATGTCCTGTATAAAATGGCATGGTTCTGCGCTAAATATTAGAAAGCTGGCTCACCAAAGCTAAAAAGAGTTTCCAAGTAAAATAAGTTACTGCAAGCCTCTCACAGCAAAAGCAATCAAAGAAGGAATAAAATAAGAAAAAAAGAAAAAAAAGGAAATTGGAATTTTCTTACATGTTAGTTTTTGCAGCATATCACCACCTTTTAAACAGGCAAAAAGTTAGAGGTATATCTTCTTAAAATGGAATAAAAATCTCCTCAGCCTCTTGCATTGTATTTACAGGCGTAAGGTGATAATCAAGAGACGTTTAAAAGAACGCACCCACCTCTTTCTCCATCCCTTTGGAAGGGATTTTATGGCTTAGAAAAACATCTGGAGAAAATCAAGTGCATAAACATTTGTACTTGCATCTCTGCCCCCCTCCCCCCCCCCTCCCCCCCCCAAACACTGTTTCTTTAAAAATGAAATCTGGGTTTCAAAAAGGGGAAAAGCAAGTGAATGCAGGCCTAAACCTTGGGCTCCCTTAACTACTCTCTACCTCCTTTCACATTTCTTTGAAGAGAAGAACAATGATAGCAGGTGATAAGAACCTCACAGCACCAAAGAGCAGTGAGAACTCTATCAAAATGCATGCCCTCTGGCCTTTTCCATATTCCCAGGGGCTAGAAGACTTGAATGAAAAATACGTTGAAGGGTTCTGTGTTGTTACATTCCCTTGTTTCTGTGAGAGAGGATGATCCACTTAAGAAGCACCCAAAACATCAGACTACTAATGTCTTCTCAACACTGCGAATCTTGGCCATCCATCAAGGAATTATCGAAGACAGGTTTATGAACAAGTCAGATTACAGACCCAGTATCATTTATGAGTTAGGGAAGGCATACAGATATTTCATGCATGTCAGACAAAAAGAACATACGATTTCCTGTCATGATCATTTATGAGGGCCTGACCTCAATGTAACCACTCTTTACAGTGCCTATGACTTGTTTTCTTTGGTAATTTCTGTGAATTAGCTTTTTTGCTTAGCTGCGTTGACTAACTTTATAATATATAAAAGCCTTTTCACAAATTAACAGAACAACTGTGCTTTTTGCTTTTTTTTTTTTTTCTTCCCTTTTCCCTGTGTTTTGATACGATTTCGTAGTGAAGACAACTTTACATAAACTATTTTCCACTCCACTGAATATTATGTCATTGTACATGAATATATTTCTTGGTCAATGCTAAGGCAAAATGCTGCTGCAAATGCTGTATTTTCACAGATGCTATTCTTTGACTTTTTAATAGATTCATTCTATGCATAGTATCAATACCAAGTGTTGCTGGTGGACTTGTATTAAGCTGCCAGCATAATTTCATCAGTTGTCCTCAGAATTTTCATCTGCGAGTCAAAGGGAAAAAGAGATCACTATTCCTCTGTATTTCAAGGCAGTGAATCAATCGAGATTGAGGGAGAAGTTTCAGTGACTTGAAAACCTCCAGCCAGGGACTCAGTAACAGAAGAAGAAAGTTTGAAGCTTAGAAGTAGAAAGCCAAAAAACAAACAAAAAAAGCCACTGAAATAACACCAGGACACAACAGCAAAAACCAGAGCCAACAATAAAGGACAATTCAGAGCCAGCTATGGATGTGGGTTAAGCAGTGATAAGTAAATGTTAACTCCAGCAAAAGTATTGCACCTGCAGGTTTCTGGTAGCATATGAGAAATCCATATGACTGTGATTTTGACGGTGCAGGAGATGACAGACAGCATGACTTGTGCAAATTCAGACTCCTTTTAAGGATCATTTGGCTCACTTTGGGACATTCTGTTCCCTTTTACATTAGCTTAAATCTAAATTTTGAGTAATTGACTCCAAGGTTATACTCTTCTGAAGGAGCCTTAAGATCAGTGCTGCCCAGACTTGTTTCTGGAGAAGACCCAAGAATACAAGCAATAAATACATATTTTATTCTAGCTCTTTGTGTTGGGAGCAATTAAACAAAGTGAATTAAATCCAAATGCAGTGACTTTGATTCCTCATAAACATATCCACACAAAGTTTTTTTTTCCTTGGCTTTTAAAAATTTTTGATTATTGACATATTTCTGTCTGAATACATCAATTTTGTACCTGCCTCATTACATACCATGTAAGTATACCTTCTAGACATTATGAGTCACCTTAGCCTTTTTAGGGTTTCTGAAACATCTCGTAAGATTTTTATCTGTTTTTATAAAGATATCCATTATTTCAGAAAGACTGAACTTCTGAGATATAGGTTTTGTCACTTTCTGGAAATAACAAACCCATAAAACCATTTTAAAGCTATGCTCTAACTGTTCTGAGTCACTGCCAAATATGAGATAGCAAAGAACACATGTATTGCCTTTAATCATCTAGTCTGTATCACTATATGATAAAGTCATGCAAACTAAGGATAAATTCAGGGGCAGTTCTCTCAAAATACCTATTTACCCACCAAGATAGTCTGTTACATTAAAACAGCAGTGCCAAAGCGGTTCTCTTAACACAGCACCATGGCAGGAACAAAGACCCTAGAAAGGGACACTGCTGAATTCCTGTTCCATTTTCCTTGAAATGGACACCTACTCATTTAATTCAGAACAAGAAGGGAGCAAGACACAATGTTTTTTGTAGGAGAGTTCTACGACAAAACTTTGAATCCACAGAGACCACAAAGACAACAGATTCTTGCATATTAATGTCAAATCATCCATGCCAAAACATGGGCTAAATAGCAAGGAATGCAGACCTTCAGCAGCTTTTATCCCGTGAAATTCAATGGTTTCTGTGAACCAAGTGAAAATGTGGCCCTGCATGAGGATTGTAGCCTAGATTACACAGGCAGGAAAGAGATGCAGATGCCACAGAGTAGCCTGAATACATTCGATCACACCTGTTCTTGAACATGTAATCATGTGTGGTTTATTCTAGCAGCTGATCACTGCAGAAAGCATGTGGCCTATCAGGAAAGGGTCTTTAGCCACCATCTTTAAAAAGACTTTCAAGACATGGGTTACAGGAGATAAGCTAGTCTAATTACAGACATGAGAGTTCAGAAGAACCAGTAAAACGTATTACTAAAGCCTCCCATACACCCAAAGTTTGGGACATAGCTATTTTTCATCCTTACTTTGCTTTTCAGTAGCGAAGCTCCACCTCAAAACAAAACAAAAATCCCGCCCACAACCAAGCAGTGAAAAGAAACACATTCACATAAAGTATCCCATCTTCATAAGACCAACCAAGAAATCCTAGGAAAGGATGCAACTTAGAGGTCTACTGAGGCTAAGTCAATTTGCATAGAATTACCTATAACGCTATTATTTTATTTCTTAGCAATATTTGGTTTATTCATTTCTGAAGCAGGCGGTAGCTCTGAGGTGTTTGCTAATGTGAAGATCAATTTGAAATTTCTACTATGGTGCTGCAGGGAAACCAGTATGGTTGCTGCACTGGCTTGAGATGGAAGGGATGTTCAGTCATTAGTAGTAAATATGCATACCAGATAGGTCGTTCCTGGCACAGAGGCAATGTATCATCATCCTGACTTAGTGCATTGGAAATTTCAGCTTTTACACTTGAAGGTCTCCATCATCTCAGTTCATATTATCTAGCACTGAAATGATCACATCTAATTAATGTTGGAGCTGCAGAGCACCTGAACAACCTGCATGTCAGGTGAACATATTTTTATGTCGCTTTTAAAGCTATTATTCTCGGAACACTGTATTGATGTGCAGGGTTTAGGTTTCCTGCCATAGAGAACAAATTGTGACTAGGACTTCAGAGTCAACGTCACTTATCAGCTGAGCATGAATCCTAAATGCAGTGACATTGCCAAAGAGCTAATCTGCTCCCAAAGTGCCTAAAGAAAGTGAATATCAACACTGAACAAAGAATTTCTGTTAGTGCTGCTTTAGGGTGATTAGTATTGGAATACAGTTTCATTTTAATATCCACAGTCAAGAAAGGCTATTAATAAATTAGAGATGAGAAAAGTCTTAAGAATAACGAAAAATTGGAGGATACATATTTTTTTAGTAATCACTCACGCAGCTGAACCTGCAGATTTAAACAAGTGGATGTTAAGATGTAAACTATGATTGCAGTCTGTGAAGACGTAAATGAGGGAACAAAGTCTGATAACACGTCTTCAAATGCTGAAGAATGAAGTCCAAGTTTCTGGTAACTAACAATCAAACATGAGTAGAAAAATGCTAGAAATTAAGAAGTAACTCTCAAATAGAATTACCAGCACATAAGATGCAAGGCTGAAATTTTAGTCCTAACGGCCTCACCTGAGTCTCAAAAACAAAGATCTAGTACACTAGAACTGGTACACTTAGTTTTGTATATGGAATAACAGTATGAGACAAGAAATTTGCAATAGAAGCTTTTTCATCCTCAAGCTCATAGAAGAACGCCAGCCTTCATTTGCAGAGTACCCTTCATCATCTCAAGATCCCTTCATTTCCCCCCATTTATTGTTCTTAACCATTAAAAAGCCCTATAAGCTGAGTGCCCCTGTTAATTAGAGGAATAGATCAGGATAAAGTTCCCTCTTCCTCTTTCCATCCTGCATCCAAAATTAGCACACATGCTTTGGACATGAGGGCAGATTCCTGTCATTACTGTCTTCTCTATAGCAGAGATGGAAATGAAGCTGCTCTGCCAGTAAGATGGGAAGCGTGAGATGGAGACATAGGGATGTTTAACCCATTCGCTCCCACCACCTAGGACTACCCTAATTTTCAGAGCCAAGGCCCAAACACTGCAGTGTCACCCTTGTCATTGTGGAGGCCTGGATGCCCTTGTTCTGAGTTTGCATACAATGCCTTAGTTGGCCCAGAGAGGACACAGCTGTATAACGTGTCACTGTTCCCTCAGCAGCTTGAATCGAAACTTCAACAGGACAAGATGACTGACATACTGTACCACAGCAGCAACTACTAATAAAATAAGAATTCAGAGGATAATGCTTTGATATCTAACATCTTGCCCTTAGGGGAACAAAAACAAGTTATCCTGTACACACAAAATCTACTTCGGTATTTTCTGATTTTTGTTGTTATCTGTGAAACATAGGCAATCTAATCTACATAAGATGTGGGTTTTAGGCCCACCTCTTCTTCCATTAGAACAGTATTATTTAGTAGGAAACTCCATACAAAGGAGCCTGAGAAGGAAGGATGTGCTTTCTGAAAAGGCACTTGTATTCAGGGAATAAGAGAATCCTAAAGCACAAGCTTTGGCTTCTGGTATTTCTGTATTTTAAAAACACAACTTTATTATGGGCGCACGCAAACAAGTATCCTTGCCACATCTGCCCTAAGATTATTTACAGTATTTTATCTGCTTTGTGAGGAAGTCTGCAATGAAAGTAACCATACAGTGAGTTGGAAATGTGACTTCCATCAATCTACAGTACATGCAAATGCTTAACTTCCCATCAATTTCCAAATGAATGAGGTTCATTGTATTGAAAAATAAAAACAGCTCAGCCTTTGGCTTCCTTCAAGATAATTCTTACATTAACTTCCTCAATGGTTTCTTACAAACTTTGAAAAAATTAGATGAAAAGCATTCAAGGAACACAGACAATATCCATTCGTCCTTTACTCATTTCCACCCACGCTTATGGCCAACAAGCCAGAGAGGCATTTAAAGTAAATACACATTCAAACATCAGCACAACACCCCACAAGGAGAAGAGAAGGCACTGGTGGTAAAACCTTACTGAGATGCACTGCCAAATAAAAAGATCTACACAAAGATCAAAATCGCACTTTCACTGTGTTCAGCCTTCATAATACATCGGTAGCTTTGTCTCTTCCGCTAAGATTTTCATACTTGTTATTCCTGAAGAGAACCATTTAATTAAACTCGGAGACTGACTGAAGAAGGTTTTTTGCTAAAATTTGAATTTAATTTTGTTTTGCATCCATTGTCAACAAACATAACTTGTCGAGCTATTGGTGATAGTCAAAGTTTCACAGTGTTTAAGCAAAGCAAAATGAAGTTTAACTACACACATATTGACACTGCAATCAGCCAGGATATATGATTGGAGCACAGTCATGTATGTGCTAGCCCTAATCAAACCAACTTAATCGGCAGAAGGGAAGACACTAGTACAGGCTTAATGTAAGCTTAGGATAAGCAGTAACAGGGGTGGTAAGCTTGTAAAGCCATATCTTTTGTACACCTTTGTGACTCTTTGTCAGAGAAATTATTTTGCAGTTCCTGAGTCCTTAGGAAGGACCTGGGCTTTGTGCAATCAGTTGGGCATCAGGAAGAAAGAGAGGTAATTAATATCAGCTGGCAAGATGTTCTTGCTGAATGGGTTGGGAAGACTGCATTCAATACTTAGTTGCTAACATGTGCTTTACATCAGAACAAACCAGATGATGCAGGAGTCAGGTGTTTAGCTCAGCATTATAGCTCCTCACACTGGGAATTTTCACCTGGTCTGGTGTCAGATTTAATTCCTTTGTGTTCATCAGATTGAACAATGTATGCAATTACATTCAATTTTTATTCCATGCTGAATAAGTGCACCACATTTACTTAAGATATACTGGAGGAAAAACCTTCATGTTAAGAGACTAAGGAAATGGAGTGGATGCTTTAACAGTGCCAACATCTGGGACATTACTATTTTAATATTTACTTTCTCTGAAGTGTTTTATTTTAAGAGTGTAATTCATTCTCACCTCTAGAAAAAGCAACATGATGTAGCAAATCATTTTTACAGATTCATCACTAAACATGTACTTCAGAATAGTAAATGACATTCAGAAATGAGCCTGGCCCCAGTGGTGGTCAAGAGCAGATGGGATGGTAACAGATTCTACCTATAATGTCACAACATGAAATGGAAAAGTAAATACGTATGAAAAAAACTATAAGGTATCAGTGATAGCATCCAGTGATTTCCATTGCTGCCATGCTGAGAAAGAACAAGCCATAAAGCTCTTGAAGTTTCAGTTTCAAAGGTAAAATGTAAAGAACCTAATTTAAAACTTCCAGCTCACTGAAAATTAACCAAACTCCAGCAGGAAGAAGCAAAAACAGGTTATCTCCCCCAGATGCAAGCATTCGGCTTGGCCTTGGGAATTTGGCAGCTAAACCCTAAGATCCAGACAGTCTATTCAGTTCCGACTTTTGACTCATCTGCAGACTCATTCTCTTCCACTGCAATGATGACATGCTCACTTCATATAACCAAAAGTTTATTTCTTATAACCCTGCACGAGCAATAGCTGTTCATAATAGCTGCAACTGATTTGGATGATCTGGCTCAAAGGGAGTTTGTGAGATATATAACACAATAGCCAAGACCTTAGTTGGGTAGATTGCTCAAATTACCACAGTGCTGGGCAGTGGCCACCTCAAGTCAAATTGGAAGAATATCCAACTCATTCCTAATTCAGAAAAAAAATATATAAATAAATAATAATAAAAAAAATTGTCTTTAGTCCATATGGAAATACAACTATGAATCAATTCCATGAACAGTGAGCAAGTGAGCAGGGACACCTCCTGCAGAGAGCCCTTACATTTCGATGTGCAGAAACTCCTTGCTTCTACACATCCTTGGTAAGCAACTAATAGCTTACTAAACTTTGTAATCCAAGATATAATCTTAGCAGAGCTCAACTGTACATATACTGTCCTTTAGTCATAAATCACTGAACAAGACCAGGACTAGGTGCAACTGAATCCACTCCTAAGTTCCCTACCTCTTCAGTTCAAGTTGTTTAGAAAGCAGAGCTTGCTCTAGACCTTATGGCTCAGTGCGAGTGTCTCCTGGATACACATGTTTAACCCTATCCTCTAAATAGTAAATAACCAAACATACCTTGTCATTTCTAATCCTGTTAAGTAACTATCTTATTTATGATTAAGCTGTGTTAGATCAATATTTTATATCAATAAATATATTGCTGCTTCTGTCTTATGAGTGAAGCATATAATTCTATTTACTACAACTGCTCATGATTTTCTTTCTTTAAAGTAAAACCATTAAAGTAACTTACAGAAAGCACTAAAATAAGCACAATATATATGGACAGTGTCTTTCTAGCCTTTCCAAAACATATTAGGGGGCAGCAAGTTGCGACCACAGAATAAAAATGAAAGAAGTTTCATAAAGCCTTTCCATCAAAATTTCCTTTAAGTGCAGCAGCAGAGCTAGGAACGTCTCAGGTTTCATTGAGGAAATACAGCTAGTCCCCCTCCAGCATTTTTTTTTTTTAAAGAAAAAAAGTTAAGCAGCTTAATTTCTTCTTTGTATGTCATTCAGCCTTTAAATGCATGCCTAACTCCATGATATATCAACCCACTCTATCTATTCTCAAGTCACGTATCACTCATTCCTCCAATGTTTCCTATGGTTTTCAATAGTTTCATTTCATATTGAACGGCACCATTCCACCCATCATCAACACAGGACAGCATGGTTTTCACTAAACAGTTGCAACAGGATTTCTCTCTAATTTCCACAATTCTGCTCCACTGGAAATGACACAATGCTAAATATATAATAATAAAGCAGGAAGCTTTATTTATATATAAAGGTGATTTACAACTCTTCTACCAACAGTATTCTTCCATCTTATTAGCCTCATCTTACATTAAGATACTACCTACCCTTAAAAAAAGATAACTGAATCTTGTCCTGAGAAGTAACTTTCAAGTTACAGCTAAAGCTTTATAGGCAGAGAGAAATTGCCATTCCATCACAGACTTACCTCTCCATGAGGAAATAATAAGTCCCACAGTTAGTTTTTATTCCCAAGAGATGGAGGACATCATACTGCACCCTCTCACTCCCTATTCCAAGTGTCTCACAGAAAACTTCCAAGTACAAGTTTACATATTCTTTTTTACCCTGGCAAATGTAACACAATGGAAAGAGCAAGACAGGAGAGCAGCAAGGTCCTAGACCACAGTAAGTGTGGAACCACTTAGACACAACAACAGCGAGCAAATAAAATAAAGGAAGACTGCTTACCTTCAGAAGTTCCATAACATCATCCTCAGGTTAGTAGGGAACTCCAGATGATAAACCCTCACCTCCTCTGCCAACCCTTAAATGGAATCTGGGAAGGGGTGGATCCTTGCTCACACCCTTCCGGTCTCTCAGGTGCACTGCATGCAGCTGAGCTCCCGTGGATTGGCCCTGCCTTCCCACTTGGTGATCAATCACAGGTTCAAACCATGACTCAGCATTTCCACTACAGCAATGATTGCTCTTCTCATGTTACACAATTTGTGGAATAATTCTTTTCCATATACAAATTTTGTAGAGAAAACTGCAAAGGTGTTCATCATCATTTTACTAAGAACAGCAGCCATATCTTTTTCACTGCAAACTGCAAAACTGTCACGTTAGAAATATAAACTGGAATGGACAGAGCCTTGAGTCAAATGAAATATGATACAAGTATTTTTCTTCATAAGATTCAGTAAGACTGAATTTATAATATAATTTTACAAAATGCAATTTATTTCTTTATTAGGCAAATGAAACACACCTTGTTTAGAAGCATTCAAGCATATATAGTTAATCCCTGTCTTAACTGGTTTTATTGTCTGTAGTATTTACCATTGTTTGAGTAGGTTTTGGTTTTGGGTAGGTTTGGTTTGGGTAGGAAAACTCCAATAGGTTTTATTTTTTCTCTTCTTTATTTTAGTCTCAGTAAAGTAAAAAATGACAGGTAATAACGTAATGTGTGGTAGAAGGAGAAATGCTGACAGATATTGTGTTACTTTGCTTCAATTAGGCTCTAATTACTTCTTCTCTTCAATTAGAAAAATCACATGAACCAATTATACCAGATAATGTGTGCTTATCCTATTCAAACTGCACAATGGGTAAGGTCTATTCACATTGATTATCTTCAATTTATGCTTTTAGCCTTTTTTTTTTTTTCCTTCTGTCTGCATGGCCCATTACAGTTTTAAAGTGGAAGCTCTTAAGCAGTTCACAGTATTATGATATCATTCATAACAATTGTTATGTTTTGATGGTGGAATAATTTTGATGCCTTGAATGCAGAGGGGAAAAATCTCTTTGGATTGAATGTATTCCAATTTTGCTATTTTTGTTAACAATATTCCCATAGTTTTTTAAATAAATATGATACAAGGTGGTCTACCATTAATGGACAACTGACTAAACAGTTGGTTCTGTGAGAATAAAGATGGATTTCAAAACCAAACATATGGTATAGAATACAAGAACTCTCTTATTGTCAGCCCAGAGGTATAAATCCTAAAATCCCCACCAGATCTCATTCATGAATGATCTGAAGAGCAAAAGGCAATCAGCAGAAGGAAAATAACAACTATAAAACCTGAAAGTGGAAAAAACGTAAGAATGTTTTCCTGCAAAATAAATGAGGAAAAAACGTGACGTAAATCTGCACCAGCCATAAATACATTTGGATGAAGAGAAAATACTAAGAAACAAAGCTGAATACCAGAGGCAACTTGGAGAACCTCAGGATTTAAAGGATTCCAAACAGCTAAGGACTTAACTCCTTTTAATGCTCCAAAGATTAAAATACAGAATACACCTTTTGCTCTACAGCAGCATCTAGAGATGGCGAAACACCAGGTAATCATCAGCTGACTCCAAATGACACTCATCTCAATCAGTGCAAATCTTTCATTCTTAAATAACACAAACTACACTCCCACTGGATTGCTCAGATAGAATTTACAGAAAGAGGAGTTGATTTCCTGGGGAATTGAGTTGAAAGACAGACAGAGAGAACAAAAACAAACAAAAATACAGCACGAGGCTCTCAAAACAAGTGTTATTTTTTCATCAGAAAGAAAAAGCAAAACAAAGCAACAGCAAAGACAACAAAAAAAACCACCAGAACTGCAAAAACCATCCCACCCCTTGAGTGTTCTGTCATCCTAGAAGAGATTTCCACTGACCACCAGATGCACAGCTGTCTCTCCATAATGCACAAACTGCAAGACAAAACAAGCCTCCTCCTGAGTGAAGGAAATCACCATAGATGCTACTGTTTAAAATGTGAAAAGGATTATTTCACAGTGTTCTTCATCTAATATATATTATGTGCCACTGCACAGCCCAGCCGCTCAGTACAAGGTAAAACTACAATTGCTTTTAGTTGCCTTTTATCCATACCACTCTGAATGCCTTTGCATTATCAGCGTACATTTCTTTTCTTAATGTTCGAAGTATACATCAGTTTAAGCTCTTTTTAGCCTACCACATTCTATTTTAAAATTCACCAGAACTTAATGGTTTGTTTTATTTTATTCATTTGGCCTCAATTTTTAAAGGAAATTCTTTCACTATTAACAACCTTTCCTGCCCTACTATTTAGCCACCCTAAATGTTTTCTATCCTTTTACATGCAAGTATTATGCATTGGCCCTGTGCTTCCAGTACAGTTATTAAGCAGCATCTAAGCTTCATGCAAGGATTTAATTCTCTTGGCTGTCCCTTTTAGGTTTTTTTTAATGAGCTTCCTCATTTTCACATAAATCTTCTTTTTCAAAGGGAAGCACAACTGTAATTTATTTATTTATTTATTTATTTGACTCTTTGCTCCTGTGGGAATACTGACCCTGTGTATGTTGTGACAACTTTATCTAGTAGCTATCCATACAAGACTTTGAACTAGTTTAGAAACCCTGCTCAAGTCCTAGTCAAGAGTGCACTACCTACTCTGGGATTGCTAACTGGTTAGTTTTGACAGTCAAAAAGTTTATGGTATTCTTCTGCAGGCATTTCATCCAGAATTTAAGAGAATGGAAATTTGCATTATCATTGTATTTCCCATCCTCAGCAGTTGCCTGATTTACAGGGATTTAGAACAATAATTGTTTTTAATGTTCACATCCTTCAAAAGTATTAACAGGGGGATTTGAATATGAAGGAGCCTACTTCCTCAGGAAATGTTATTTTAACTGGCAAAGTAAAAGAGCAGAAGCTAGACATTTATGGAGTTCACATTAAATATAACATTGATGTATTCAATATACAGGTCATCAATCCCTCCTGATAAACACTGGAGCGGAGTCAGTAGGGCTTCTAAGTTAAGTGGGAAAAAAATCTAGAAGAATTTCTGCATACTTACAGTGACTGCCAGTAAAGCAGCTTAGCCTAAGTGCTTAGCTTCTTGATGGCTACACTTAGTGAGATGAATCCCATTCTAAAAGTTTTCTATTATGTTAAAAATAAAGCATGAATTAAGTATCAAATACTCTGTTAAAT
Source organism: Excalfactoria chinensis (assembly GCF_039878825.1). NCBI lineage: Eukaryota > Metazoa > Chordata > Aves > Galliformes > Phasianidae > Excalfactoria > Excalfactoria chinensis. Next base: position 38,263,630 of record NC_092829.1, on the reverse strand, counting down.
AAACTAAATTGTGATGGTACAGAAATTAAGATACTTAAACTAGTTTTCAGTCAAGTACATGTGCAATTATGCCTTTGATATGCAAGTATGACAAATACGAACACACATTAAGTATAAATCTGAACTCATTTTTACATGTGGCATGAACGTATTCCCTACAAAGAAGGCTGCCCAAGAATACTAAAAATCACACTGTGCATCATAGGGTGGAAGCTAAAGAGTTAAAAAAAGAAACAAGAAAAAACAAAAACAAAAAACAAAAAGGACACATTATTTTCTGGAATATTACGAAATGCGTGTTTGTCAATATGTAATTCCTAAGAACTTTTTACCTACAACAGGTGCAATCATTTTACAGCTAGCTGTAACTAAGGGATATGAATGACTGATGTATTTGAGACACCCCCCTATTATAATGCCATAGCATTCCCTACAGAGTTGTAGTTGTAGATAAGACAAGCCTGTAACAGTAATTAAATTAAATAATAAAAAAAATATAATAATAAAATAATAAACTGTGGATGGGCTAACAAGATTCTCTGTGATCAAAATGTTCTGTAAAACTCAGAGTTTGGATTTTCTCCCCTCCCTCCATCCCACATGTTTCTGAAGGCCAGATCTAGGTCCCATCGAAGTCAAGGTATCTCATGATCACCTGCCAGGTGGGAAAAGAGCCAAGTGAAGGAGAATTTCCTCACAAAAATTGTGCAGTGGCAGGGATTTTTAAAAGTTAAAATATCAGATGCCAAGAGACTTCTAGTCCATCTGCCAGATCAAAGACTGGAACATGTTTAAACAAGAACTGAAACTCTTGGAAGCTGATGTGAGCAGCACATATTCCCCTTCAAAATCTTCCTACCATCACTCAAAATTCAGTAAACTTCACAGTCTTTCTGAAATTCAAGAACACTTTCTGAGTCACAAGAAGTGACAGAGAAACAGAAGCTAAATTTTTTAAATGCTTTTTGCACTCAAGAAAAAAAAAAAATCAAACAGATTTGAAGACTAGATTTCCATTTCTCAATGGCTCACACCTCTTCTTCATTTCAAGGACATTGAACATGGCAGCTCTTGCCAATTTGATTAGAGTGACTATAAAGTCTTTATAACCGCACAGTGAATCAATCCAGTTGTCCCAGTTCATTTTACTAAGAATCAGTTTCTATAAACTGCATAGAAAGAGTCAACTGGACAAACTAGTTGTTTTTGTCTGAACTTGGATTCTTCAGTTGGAGGAATGGCAGGGAAGGTGACTGTTTTAAATAGAAAGGGCACTATAACATCAAACTGGTAGACGTATTTTCATCGTCTAATAAAAATAAACCACCAAGAAATAAAAGCTTGCTGTTCCTGTCACTATACTGGCTTCTATGCAGAAGTAGAAATAGCAGTACCAAAACCAGTAGTTCTGTGAGTAGGTTATCTTATTGCTTAAGAAAATAAAATCTTTCTGTCCAACGCAATGCACTCCAGCAGTGGAGAGATCATACAAGAAGGGCTGCTACTGAGTTCAGATATGCTCTTACCTTAATAGAACTGCATCTTCTTTTTGTATCTCTTCAGCACTATTATGTGCTTTCCAGCTGGTAAGAAAAAGAAGGAATAAAATTAGATCTTGCATATACTTGCAATTATTTGGGAGCAGTAATAAAAACAAGGTCAGAGAGATGAGGTAGCAAATTGGAAAAGTAGTAGATTTTCCACGCAAAAAGAAAAAAAAGGGGGGGAGAAGAAAACTCAGGTTTTAAAATGTATGTGTGCAAATTCATTGTCTCTTGGGTTTTCATAACAGTTTAGAAGTGAAACACAGCTTATGAGCAAGAAGCATTCTCATGGTTGACTTAAGCTACTGTAAATTGCACTGCATTTACTACCTATAAATACTACTTAAAAAGAAACAATTACAAACTGTAAGTAAATGCTTTTAGTTGAAACATTACTTCTTATAAAAGACAGGATATCTTTATCATTCAAATGACTCCAAGTTTCTGAAATAGATTAAAAGAAAGACAGAACTGAAATATTTTACCCATGATGAGAATTCAAGTCAGTCTCTTTCTATATGTTACCCGTTCTTAATAACGGTACCAGAACTTTTGTATATAAATGCAAACAAATACATGCAGATGTCAATAGGGATCAAACAACACAGCAGGGAAACAAACACCCAGAGGAAGCTCAAGAGATCAGACTGTCAAAACAATTCACTAATTTCAAATATGAACAATAAAGACGAGGGGTTAAAATTACAACCTCACTGAAAACTTAGTTTTGCTATAAAATCAGATTTGAAATGGATTACTTGAAATCAGTTCTAGCACTAGAATGAAAAGCAGGTATATGCAACTCAGTGGGAGAAAATTAGGATTTTTCTGGGTTGATTACTGCAGTAATCATTTAATCTAGTGAAGGAGCAGATTTGCTTAAGGGATTTATGTTTAACAATTATAATTATGGAACTGTATCTGTGATGAATACTCTGTGCTGGGAATACAATAATATTGTACTTTTAAACTTTGAAATAATTCCTGGGCATATTTAGCTCATTTTTTTTCTGGCAACTCACCCATTTTATGAATCAGCAGAAGATTTGACAAGATGAGAGAAAAAGGTTTCTTCCTCCCTAGACTTATATATGCTCAATTATGCCCATTGTTAGTGCTGTTCTGAACAAGTTACTCACTGTGGCATGTGCTCTCTAGAACATTTTAAATGATTTTATGTGTTCTGCAGGTAACACTTAAAAAAAAAGATTAAGAACAGCTTCAGAGCTTCAGAAATTTGGTGCAGCTCCAAATATGTCATATTAATTTCCTCTTTTTTCATATTTTCATAAGCTTAAAACATCTACATATTCCTTATTTGTATGTAAATTTATATATATTTATATCTCAGACAAGTAAAGGAAACAGAGATTTGGATCTCTGCCCTTCATTTCTGGAAAGGTTAAGGGCTTCCCTGTTCTAGTCTCCTTCTTCTCCAAGAGGGCAGCACTGGAAATAAACCAGTATAATCCTCTTTGTCTCCAATCAGTCCTGATTTTTCTCTCTTTTCCACAAAGAAGAGGGAGCAGAATCTAAAGGCCTTGCTGGTGGTACCTTCCTTCATTCCTTTCCATGCACATCCCAGCAACAGATGGGCTGCTCAGCTGGGTTACTGTCCTTTGTGTCTCAATTATTCTCCTCTCTTATCCTCCAAAAAGCAGCTGAAAGTTAAATATAGGGAAGAGGAAATATACTACTGGTAGAAGTTGAAAGGAAATGACACTCTTTCATAATTATACCTGTTCTAATGAATTAAAGCAGGTGCCATTGCAACATGCCACTTACTTGCCTTTAGGGTTCCCATCTAATGTATTATTGGTGCCTTTCAAAACAAACAAACAAAAAAACCCACCAAAACAACAACAACAACAAAACCCCCCAAGAAAAATAATAAAGATGCAGACTTTACAGACTTTAAATTCCTTAAATAACTTTTCAATTTCTGGGCACTTAGCCCAACAAGTCCTTACTGCTATTGTAATGCAAGTAATAAATAATTATCTTCCCTCTCCACTGACTAAGAAAATGATTGTTCCAATTTCACAGTTGGGGGGTGGGGAAACAAAACAGTGACTTTTCACATTCCCTGAGCTTGTCAAGGTCTCTTCTTTTTAAGGCATCAGTTGAATCTCCTATTTCCTACAGAAATCAAGCATTCTATAGATGGAAGCCAGTCAGCACTGGAAAAAAAGACAGGGAGAGTTGCTCTTCTTAGGTGCTGCGTGGCTGGGTCAGCATGCACATGGAGGGCTTTTGCAAGTTTGTACATCCAATGCCTGGAGCAGGGATGCCTCATAGAAGGAAGATAGAAAACCCATGACAGAGAATTAGACAGGCGCAGAGGACAATACATAACTCAAAGTAATGCTGCATGTTCAAGGCTCTTCATTGCAATAGTAAAGGCAGACATGGAACAACCTAGACTTTTTTCCCTGTAAAACAGCAGTCTAAAGTCAACTGCTAATTCAAACAGTTCTGGGTATCTTAGCAGCTGCAAACCAGCACGAGGGAACTAGAGCCAGAAGATAATGCTGAGAAGGAGTTGTTAGTCTATAAGCAGGGTTAAAATACCCTTAAATAATACCTTTCAAAGGCACTTAGTTTATAGAAAATCAAAGTGCAGTTGGAAAAAATTAAATGCATCAGATTTAGTACATAAAAAAAAAAAAAAAAAGGCAAGTCATTAAGGGTATTTTGAGTCCACCTCTTCACTGGAAAAAATAAAAAAGAGACTAACAATAGCACCACTGTGACATATCCCACAGTGACAGAGAAGAACATGCTGGGAACAGCTTGTCTTGGCACATCATGTACAGTAGACAAGGTAACACTGCACACCATGTCCATGACTTTGGCTATGTCTCCAGGAGCCAGCATGCTCCACAGGCTCTTCACTTCTCTCCATCTGGCATTCAACATCGCTTTCCTCTTTCAGCCTGGCATCTGCAATGCAAGCAGCAACACACTGCTGTTCCAAAGTACTGCTCCAAGGTCAGGACAGCAGAAAACAGCTGCACACTCCCTTCCTGCTCCCATCCCTTCCATGCCCACTAAACCCACAGCGTCCTGGTGCCGTTGTACTCCCAGTGGTGTCACTGAACACAGCAAAATAGCCTTGCCCTGCTCATCCGCCTTCCTCATGAACCAGACCTGAGAATATACTAAACCTAGGCATTGTATCTTGAGAAACAGCTTAATGGAAGTTACAAAGGGATGCGAATTAGACTTCATAATAAAGAGACATGTACCAATTCAAGTTTGAGTCCAATTCCCAGAATGGCATTACCTGTGTAGTGTTAACTCTTTATTATTCAAAAGATTGCTAACTGTTCATATCTGCACAAATACATTCATGCTTCATTCATTTCAAGTCAATAATAATGGATTCTTACTATTGATTATACATGAGCCTTTTTGTCCCATCATAATGAAATTTTAATGTTGATGGTCCCCAAACTATTATTTCAACCGAATAACAGTGAGACTTGACAATTACCACGCTCTGTGAATTGCAGGGAGAACTAATAAGGTCATCCTTAATAACTTTTTGTTTACCTGACATTTGGTAATTCTATAGCTATTATGTATTATTTTAAAGTCAGAGGACTGCTTTGCAAAGAAATGTTGTCTCCCCATGGAATAAGATACGATTCCAGCAGGAGGAAGACCTCTTCACGTCTGCTCCCTGACCCACACTCACTGCCACGACCTGAGCCCTGCAGCACAAGAAAAGCATGGCTCTACCACCACAGAGTAAAAAAGTTAACTACAAAATTACAACAAAAACACACCTGTATTGTTTCCAGAATTTTTAGATACTTGTGGTTTTCTTTTGTTTGGTTGTTTTGTTGGTTTTTGTTTTTGTTTTTGTTTCTCCTACAGGAGAAACACTTGTGGGCACAGACCTGTCTGCACAGCCAGGAAAGACACAGTGCCACAGTGCTTAAGGGTCATTCAATCTTGGAAAGAAGATTTCCATGGAAAACACTTTTCTGCTTCTGGTCCCTGTGCTTCCAGCAAGGTGGCTAAAACCAGGAGTGTGGCTATTAACAGTAAATAAATCAGTAAAAGGAAATAAATGGCACTGACTTAGGCATGCAGATGGATCCTGTTGAGAAAGCTGGAAAGACTTGCAAGGGACCTGTGGGTCCCTGTGGCAAATACCCAGAGTCACTCAGGAGACGGCAGAGCTGCTCTCACCAGGGCACAGGCAGGTTCACCTAGCTGTACTTCATCAGTATTTGGGGTCATGTCATGGTTTTGTTGTCAGCTGGACAGCAGGAATCAGAGAACTCTCTTAGTGAACACCATTTCTGAAGCATGAAAGGGAAGAAGCAAAGTACAAGCTATACTAATAAAACAAAAAGATATCCCAGGCCTAGGGTTACTTTTCTGCCTTCAGTGTCATTACTTGCAGTTTCTTGGTTATCCAGCTATTTCCAATACTGCAGTATCACAGATACAACAGGGATACAATTGCTAGGAATAACCATATGCAATTGATACAATCTGCTTCAATTACAGCATTCCCCAGTCATACAGAAATAGTAAGGGCTTGGTTTGACATAACTCAAGGCAGGCAATTTGACATGGTTAAGAATGCATGTGAATAGAGGAGAAACAAGTACCAGAATTCTGTACCTGAACCTGCTGAGCAGTAGCACCTGAACCAACAACATCACTAGTTGTCACTGGTTATGCAAATAGAGAGGCAGGATTTGCATATCCTTCAATTTATTTTTTCACTGCTTTATTTTACTGTCTCCTCTTGAACATTCTTTTCATGACACTGTATTATGCCAGGCAAGGGAGCAGTACCCATTCATTATGCTCTGAAACTCCTACCAAAGAACTTTTTCTCACCTAAAATTTGCAGGAGCTGCTTAGAACAGGGAAAGAACATCTACCCTATACCACTCATCATCTCCAGTGAACAATCTGCCTTCTCTGCAGATCTTTTTCTTATCAAAGACAAGAAGGAAAGCAACAAACCAACCCTTCCTGCACCCTTCCCCATAAAAAGAAAAAAAAAAAAAAAAAAAAAAAAAAAAAGTAACAAGTAAACAACCAAATAGCGACAAATATACATAAAACAGAAATGTTAAATATGTTATGAAACAGCATATCAGTGCTGCCCATACAGAGAATCCTTCAGTTTCAGGAATCAAGTCTCAATCATGTCTCTTTACTTGTATTACATGGAGAATCTTGGATTAAAAAGGTCTTACAGTTAAATTCCCAATTAAAAACCTCCAAGTGATTTTGCACTGAACCTGGAGTAGTGTACAGGGTTAAAAAAAAATAAAAATAAAAATAAAATAAAATAAAAAAAAAAGAATGAGGACCTGAGAAAACAGGATCAAGAATGACAAAGGGAAAGTACATAAGAAAGACTGCTTCAACTTTCTGAAGAAAACTGAGTTCTGTTTTGCTCAGAAAAGGATAAACTGTACAGAGGTTTTACAAAATCTTCCTAAAATTAAACCAAAGTCAATTACAGCTCAGTCTCAAATTGAAACAAAACGTTATTTAGAAGCTATTCTTCCAGCCTTTTTTCCCCCCCCCCTTATCTCAAAAATATCAACAAAATTAGAAATAGCTCTATTCAACTTCAGCCTTGCTCCCAGTGCAATCTAACTGTGAAACCTATTCTGTGCATAAATCATAGCCAAGCCTTTTTGTATTTTCATCATCATGGATAAAAGAATTACAAAAATCCCCATCGTCATGTATTGGTATTCAGATTTCTGAACAATTTTTTTATACCCTAAATAATATCAAAGTGCTATTGCTGCAGGGTTCAGTTTGCTTTTAAAGCTATTTGGGATGAATATTAGAGCTATCGGGGTTTCTTGCAAAAGTACACATATTGAGACCTCATTTATTATACTTGAGTGATCAATATATTAATAAAAGTGAAAGCAGAGAGTTGGTTAATTATTTCCATTAACAAAGCAAATGGAAAGGAAAAGAAAATGCCACCATTCAAACAATACCAATTCTAAATAAGACAGAAAATCACTTTCAGCAGCAGTCATTAAACATCTGGACAAAACTTTCACATGGAGTACACGGCTAAGAAAAAAACAGAACAGCACACCAAATCTACTCTAACTATAATGAGAGTAATGTACCCCAGAAGCAGTCTAATCAATAGCTCAGGTTTTCTGCAAGCATACATTCTACTAAAGCAGAATTCTCCATAATAAATAGATGCTTAATGCATTGCATTAGGGATAAATACAGCCACCTTAATAAACACTCTTATTCCCCCCTTAAAGATAAAATGCAGTAATAAAAAATGCACACATCTAAAACTCAGAGAGTTTCTACCACAGCAGGTGGAGAACAAGTTTCTACCACAGCAATTACTTGAAGGCTCACACATTCCTGCTTCAGATAAAAGATATACATTGGCTTGTTGTGAAAGCAGCTCAAAGTTTCAGCTACGTGAAATAACTACTGTGAAATACAGTAAACTGTAAAAGTTATGGCATAATCTTAGACTGCAAGAGAATTCCAATCTGCCAAATAGATCTGAACCACCACTGCCTGTCCTGTGTCTGATCACACCGCTCTGCCTCACTGCTCTGCATCCTGGACCTAAGCTCTCCTAACCAGTTTTGAGCTCAGTTTTACAAACACGGAGAAAGATCCATTTGCATTTGAACATCCACATTCAGATCTCACGAGTGAACAAAATTGATGCCATCTCCTGTTTTTTTAGAGAGCTGTAAATATTTACATGCCTATCATAAATGTGATTACTTGAACCCGGCTTTAGCATTCCCCTCCCACCTGGAGGGCCCAGCACCACTTGTTACCAATGAGTTTTAGGAAAGGATTTGGGTCTCTCTTGCATTTTCTGGGCATTTTTCTGCTCTGCTGATCTTTCAGAACACCTCTCCCTCTGACTGTTTTTTGGCAGAAAGTCATCTCTGACCTCTTTCCTGTGTTCCTCCAAAACCCTCTGCTGTTGTATCACTGCTGCACCCTCTGATGCCTTATCAACAGCTCTAGAGTTAATGACACACCTCAGCAGAAACAGCCTCACAGCCATTATCAAATGCATCAATATTGCGGTATATAATAAATCCTGAGTTCCATTGGAGCACTATTTGTTCACAACAATTCATTTTCCAACTGCACCTTCCCGACCTTGAAATCAGAAGCACAAACAGTTCCCCCTCAAACAGCTCTTGCATGGATGTTTCTTGGACCAGCACTTGCCTTGCACAGCAGAACAAGCTTTACAATCTCTCCTGGCATGCACCCATGGTACGCCAGGAACTATAACATAATTATTTTTCCTGTAATTTGTTCTATTCACTGCATTTTTAGTTCTTAGCCCAAAGAAAATAAGTGCCTGTCTGTTGGACTAAAGCACTGCTTTTTCTATTTCTATTTTTTTTTTTTCTCCTAAATAAAAGCCAGAACCAAAAGCTTCTGTTTTGAACAAATTAGTCTGTGAGATATTATAATAAATTCCAAAAGCTATCCACTCTCAACCCACCACCTTTCTTAATCATTTAAGAGCTCAGATTTGTGCTACAATTGCATATTTTATTTCTGGATGTATCAAAGATCTTTCAGAATCAAAAGCATTTAACATCCTCCCAGTTGCTACATTTGTTACTTTTCCCCTGAAAAAATGAGCTCCGGCCATCAGAGGGCAGTGTATCTGGCTCTACAACCAGGGAGGTTGATGCTGCAGAACCAAAATCAAGGTGACAAGTGACGGTCCTCAGTATTCATTTACAATGTCAGAGTATGGACCTTCCTAGTATTACAGAGTTCCTGGTTTAGATTCAGAGATTGCTTTCTGTTAGAGACCATGTGCCCTAGAGACTGTTGATTTTGCCTTTAGCTGGAGAACCTATTAAGTCTTGCACTCCTGTGCAAAACTATTTTCACAGGCGACGTGGCCTGAAATCTTGTCATTCTTTTAGACTGGGTAACCATGTGGTGCACTGGTGAACAGCCACAGCCAGCTTTGCTTGCCATAGTTATGGTACTGGCTGAGGCACTGCAAACCCCATAAGCAGCATGAGCTGGAGGTGACCTTAAGACTGATCTTGACAGTAGGCTTAGAGATAAATCTGGCCACCCGATAACTGCAGAGCAATTGCCTGCTGTCACGGAGTTCTCTCTAGAGCTCAATCCGTGAAAGTGGGAACAAACCCGTGGAGAGAAGGAACAAAGTACCTCCCCTCTCTAACAGCGCGGTGTGGCGCGGCCCGGCCACGTGAACTCCGAGAGCGGGGAAGGGAGATTGCGAATGGGGCTAGAAGGGAAAAAATCGGGAAAAAAAGAACGATCTGAGAACGAGCGGCAGTTTAATGAACCTAATGACACTAAACAACAACGAGAGAGTTTCAACAAGGAGAAAAACAAGTCCAAATCTCACCGTCGGGCTGTGGGAAGCGGGAAGTTCCAACCACGCTGTCTCCTCGCAGGGAACCGCGCGAAACCCCGTCCCCTTCCCGACCTCCCCTCCAGTGCCGCCCCCTCCCCCCATGCCCATTCAAGGCAGTGCACAGAAAAGGGGAAAAAAAGAACAAACTTGTCTCCTTGACTCCCCTTATCTCACAGGATGTTCTGATGTGGAACAGCAACACCAACCAAATTACAAAACCATAACGCCTGCCAAAACTAAGGCATATCGATAGTTGATGCAAAAGAGCTTGAAATTCCATTGAAATGACTTCGTTCCATATCCAGTTAAAATATAGCTCCCTCATATTAAAAATCAGAAGAAATAGTCACTCAAAACTGTCTTCAGTTTGGCCATCAGCACTCCCAGGGTTTTGTTCCTCTTTTGGGAGCATGTTAAGACAAGCCTTTTGTGTTGCTATCCAAGTGACTACTGTGCCTCTCTTCTGTAATCTTCTAGTTATCCTCTGTGTTTCCAAGTTAGAGAACAAATATAAAAATAATATTAGGGACTAACAACAACAAGAAATTCTGATAGACAGCAGTGATGCTAAAAGAAAATGGCACTTGCCTTTCAAGCTGCCTTTTTGCAGCAGTTTTAGGGGATCTTCTCATAGCAGATTCTTTATTGATTTACTTTCCATTTGATCCATTATATTATACTTTTGAGCACTTTTGAGCAAAGAACGCAGTAATAAAACAGAGTATAACAATTAGCAATGACAAAAGCATGAGCCAACAACTAGCAGCCTCAAGTGAGGACAAAATATTAGGCTGACATGAAAAGAAATCAAATCTATGGATGAAATGCTTTTAAGAAGTCAGGATAAAAGAAGCATTAAAACAAGACATTAACAGCGCAAAGAGCAGCAGATTAACAGAAAAGGAAAATCCAAAGTAGCAGGTCCAAAAGAAGCAGCATGGCATCCAAAGTATGAGTAGAATTTAGAAGGATTAAAATAATAATAATAAAATAAAATAAAGGATTGCATGGGGAAACTAAGGAAGAATCACTTTCAACCTGGGCAAATGATTAGGTAATTGAACAAGAATTCGTCACCAAGATACAAAGATTAAAATGAAAATATGTCTCCAGTCTTATATAACAGACTGGGACTTGAATGTTCTGTTTATAGATCTGTCACATATCTGCACTGACTTGATCCAATCACACAACACTCAGATCCCATCTTGCAAGATGAAGGTGCTTCCTTTCTAATTCACATTTAAATAATGAGAAATATAGCCTCTTAAGTACATTCACGTGGTATCACAGCAGCAGCTGCTGCACAGTTCTCATTTTAAGAGAGGCATTTGTGAACAAATCCTAAGACTGTGAGAAGAGAGTTGAAAACATGCTTAAGAAATGAGAACACAAGGTATGTGGCCTACTTTGAAGCTGGCTGAACAACAACAAAAAAAGTAAATAAATAAATAAATAAATATGATGCTCTATGTGAGTAACATAATGGAAGCAACTGTAGTTTAACAGGAAAAACAAGCATAGAGCTCCCAGACATAGCCAACTGACTAGCATATTAAGTAGTAAAGAGAAATCTTACAGGATATTTCCCCTCCAAGAGAACTTATACCAGACTTTGGTTTCCTCAGAAACCACTTTTAGGTGAAGCAAGGGATGATGCCTGACGGTGGTGTTTTATTTATATTGAAACATAACCTTAACAGCAACTGACAGGTAAGAGAGATGCTCGTCTTCATCCCTCTACTCCCACATGAGCATCAGCTCCACCACCTTCCAGTGCTTAAGGACCCTCCTTCCCCTCTCACAGGTATATCCCTCTATTCAACAACAAGCAGTTTCTGTTTTAATGCACTTTATGAACTTGCAAAGCACATTCTTTAAATCTGCACAAATCCACCTTCACTCAGCACACCATTAACATAGCCCTGCTTACTGTAAGGCTTTGCTAGCTATTAAAGAAGATACACTTGGAAGAAAAAAATCACAAAGGTGGCTCAGGCAGAACAGGTATCACGCTGCCTGTATGACTTCCAAACTGGCTGACAGTGTTATTTGCCAGCACAAATTATCTCTGAGTAGTTCTGCACATCTGCAATTTTTAGTACCCACTTTCCACACCCCCCACACACCTCCCTTCATCCTTATTCCCATTAGGAATAGCCCAGATTCTTTAATTGACAAGAGACTGCCCACAGCTTGACATTTTTATGTTAAACTAACAGTCACATTACTTTTTCATTTTTAAAAGCTACTATTCTTGATCAGCGCCAACACACATATTATTGAGTGCCTTTCAAAGATGGCATTTAAATATTGCTAATGGAATTTCTTTGTAATCAGTCCCAGAGAGTTTAACTCTACCACACAGTAAAGCCTTCCTAGCATCTGCCATCGACTCAAATAACAGAAGATTCATAACTAACTCTCACTTCAGTTTTTGTAAACATGCTAAAACAAGAAAGTGGCTTTTCAAAAGAGAGCTTGTGAGTGCTGCACTGGTAAATCTCATCTGCAGATGTGCAGTGCTCGGTGAATCTCTGAAGACTTTTCCGATCATGGCAATTAAAATAACAATTATGCAAGGAACTCAGAGCCATTTGGATTTCTTCTCTGTTGTCAAGCTCCTTCCTTTGTCGACAGAGATAACTCTATTATTAACCTTACCACAGATGCATATTGCAGCGCTAACAAAAGTGGTTTTCAACCTTAGATTCCTCTCCTCTTACTTTTCAAAAATAATCTTATTACCCACTCTAAGTTATTATGTTATTGAAATAAATTCTGGACAAGTCGGTGGGTTTTACTGTAGAAAACAGCCAACCAGTTTCCTTTAATCTGCTTTTACTCAGGAAGAAATGAAATATTTTTAACACTTCAAAAATCTGCCAGCCTAGTTTGGATAAAAAAAAAAGAAGGTGTTGGCATCATTTGGGGTAACAGTACTCTAGGGATCACAAGCCAGTGTAACAAGGTTGGCTGTGCCCTCTGAAAGGCTGGGACTTGAGCAATTCCCTAGTTAATTCTAGCCTAGCACAGCTACCTTGGCAAATACTAATGAATCAGACCCTCTCTCTATCCGTGCAATGGACTGTAAATTTGGCATCAGTGCAAAATGCAAATTTTAAATCCAGGGGCAATTTAAGTCAAATATTGCTTTACAAAGAAGTTCCTGATGGTGCAGTTACTAGAACTATCCTCTTGTATTTGAGAGCTGAACCTCATCTTACATAAAGCACATCCTAACATCCTAAAATTGGCCAAGCTGTCTCTGTCCAGGGAAAGGAAAGAAAACTCCTCTTTACATATTAGGAAAGATTCTTACAGTGCCTTGCCATCTGTCCTGTCCTGTCAATATCTGTTCCTGAGGAAAAATAATTCCTCCAACCCAACTGTGGATTTTTGTTTCATCTACACTGGTATCTCATCTACTTTTTTCTTTTTGTAAATACCATTGACTCAGCTGTATGCTGTACCAATGGATTACACAGGCTAAAACTTCCTTTAGACATTTAATGCCTCTTGGTTTAATCAGAATTCACAATGAAGCAATGATTTAGGTTGAAAGGAACCTTAGAAAATCACCTGCTCTAAATTATCCACTTCCCAAAACAAAAACAGCTTTGTTCATGCAGTGATCACTAAAGATTCCCTAGTTTTGTATATCTCTGCCATGACCCCTTAAGAAAGCTAAATGATCTGCTTTCAGTCTCTTGTAGTAAAAATACTTTCTCTATGTTTTTTCACACCTCTTAGTACTTTTTCTCTGATGTATCTGATGCTTACAGGAAGAACTGATCATTAGGGATAATCTAATACAAAGGAGTTAAATCTGACCAATCATGAGTAGTGTTACTCAGGGCTCACTACCAGGGCCACTTCTATTTAATATGATCTTGATGAGAGGATTGAGTGCACTCTCAGTATGTTTGCAGATGACATCACTGAGTCATAAACAGGGTTTCAATTTTGATGTACCAGTTCATCTAAAAATAAGGTTGCAGAGACAACAAGCAAGCAACCCTTGAGGAACAGGTAAAGAAATTCAAGGATGTGGGAACTGACAAATGGTTTACTGATATCACATACATCAAGTTACAGATGAGTGAAGATTATACGGTACACTCAAAAAACAGTTAATTTTTTTTTCCACCAGAAATGATGATTTTCAGGCTTTTAACATTTTCCTAACACAAACTACATGACTTTGAATAATCAGAAACTCCATTTCTATTTGTTTTCCTATTCAATAGTTTAAAATGAAAAGTTATTCTTGAATATGAATAAAATTGTACTGTGGAATTTCAAATGTTTAAATATTTTAGGTAAGCTTGAAACACAACCATTATTAGCTTTGTTTGCCTCCTGAAGGAGAAAGTGGAATTAAAGAATAACCAAAAATCACAAATCCTATGCACTCAAATGCACTCTCTGACAAAATATAAGCACGGTATCTCTATTGCCACACTGAATTACCTCAGTCACAGAAGGACAAAGAGATCTCCTGATAGCCAGAAGGTGGTCAGAGCTTGACTGAAAGCCCTCAGAACCCCTAGTGACCACAAAAGTGTTAAGGACCCATAGCTAAACTGCTCCCTGGCTAACACCATCATATTAGTTCCAGAAATACTGCCAATATTGTGGCATTCCCACAGGAAAACTAATGGAAAGCTATTCAAAATGAGAATCCTTCCTGCAGCTGGAAAGGTGTTTCTTCAATCTCAGGTTTAATTGTGTCTCAGCTGTGACCTGAAGCCCCCTTGTTATTTAAGTCCTGAGCTTCCCAAGAGCAAGGAAATCATGCTAAGTTATGGTGCGTTTATACTAGGGAAGATGACTGCTGGATGCTCGCACTAAAACTATTGCAATCTTATTTGTGACAAGGACTGCTTGAAAACAGATTTGTGTTTTTCCCCAAGCACAAAAGTTTGCTCACTGACTCACTTCAGTCCTCCTCCTTTCCACCCCCTCCCCCCCAAATTTTCTTGAGTTATGTGGCATTTCAACCACTCAGAAGCAGAAGTCATGATTTCCAGCTTTTAACAGTAATTTAAGAGTAGCTCCCAGAGCCAGGGGCTGCATCCTGCTCTCAGTTTCACCCAGAGATTGTTGAAGTTACTCCAGGCTTCTCCAGCTGCACAAGCCCACTCAGTGTAATGAGCTACCCATGCTTTAATTATTATTAATAATATTCTTTATTGATTCCTTTATGGATATTAGCTGTCAGCAGGGACATCACAGCATGAATGGAGAAGGGGAAATGTAATAGAAATTAAATGATAGCCTGGAACTAGGCATGGAGAGACCTGTGCCGACCTTGTACTTTGGAGTCCACAAAGGCTTGTGGCCAAAGACATGAAATATCTTTTAGGTAACACAGTATGTAATGGAAAAGAACAAGGTGATACCGTTGCCTTGCCTGCTTCTATTGCAGGAACAATCCACAGCTTTTCATAGTTTATGGGCTGTAGTTAATAACCTAAGCTCAGATATTTCTTCACTTCTATTCAGAGCTCACTGTATTCTTGAGGACTTTAATAGTCAGCTTAAAAAAGAAACAAAGTATCTAACCCACCTGATTGCAAAGTTAGCCTCCCGTCTGTAAATCAATACCCTGCTGTCTCGCAAAGTCTGCTGGCGGAGACCAAGAGAACAGTATCTAGCAAGTTGCTCACTCCCCCAGCCAGACTAATGCAGGGTAAGATGTAAATGTCAAAACCTAATTGCAACCACTTACAGCAGCCACTCCTGAAAAGCACCAAGTCTCCTGCAGGTACTGCCAAGTCAGCAGGTTCCGGCAGCGCCAAGCATGCTGAAATGGTCCTTTCCTGCTATGCTCGCAGTGTGTAGGGCCTGTAGGAACAAGTCCTGCTCTTTGCAGTGATACCCACTTTATATGCTAATACTGTTACAACAGCACAATGGGACTGCAACTGTGGTCTAGGTTCTAGTTCCAACCACCTTCTAGAAAGACAATTTAAGCAAGAACAAAAGGATACAATGCTGTAAAGCTTGCTCATTGCCAGCTCAGTGAACCAAAGCAAATCTATGTCACAGTAATTATATTTACCGTGTAAATCTGGGCAATAGCTCTGCAGGTGGTATAAATCGGCATTAGCCCATTACAATCAAGGTAGCCTTATTGACTCAGGTGAGCTAAGGCTCTTATACCAATTTTCTATCAACTTCCAACCTAAAGCTACCTCCGGACCTGAATCAACCCATGAACAGTATACACTTCTGGAATGTTTATAATTCCTCTTTGCCATGCAATTTTTATTTCTAAGAGCTGAACGTTTGGCCCATGGTATGCAATTTTTTATGACTAAAAACTGTGCTAGGAACAGGCAGCCACAACTTCAGGTTTTATCATGACACCAGCCTTAATTAAAACAGCAGTTCACATGGTTTCAGACAATGCTGTATCAATTCTTCAGATGTGAAGGCTGAATTTTCAGGAAGTCCAGATGTTCTTCTCCAAAGTGGAACTTTGTTTAGAGCCTTAAAGCTGATAACTTGCTTTCTTGTCTTTAGGACACAATGGCTTTTACATGCTGCCACTTAACTGGACAGGAACCCATGTGAACTGTGTTCGTTTGTTTGTTTTTCTTCTCTATGAATTAAGAACATCAGAGACATGAATAGTTCATATATGAGCACAGAGTAATCTACAGGGCTACAAATATTCCCAGATTTTAACTATTCAGCTACTGGGATTAAAGAATATATCAGGAGCATCTGAACAGTGAATCTTCTCAATCAAAAGTTCACCAGGCCAAGAACATGAACCAGAGGTAGCTTTCCAGTACTTTAAGTGGGACAGTAGCTATAAAAATTTGCTGAGAAGCTTATTTACAGCATACAGAGAATTTCTGTATGTATCAACAGATTATTCTCCCTCCTAAAAATACATTCTGAAATAATCGCTTTAAATACGTAGACTACCAGACTGTGTACCTGTATCCAGGGCAGAATACATCTTCATACTTCAGTGTACCCTGCTAATCACATGCCATCTGGTAATACATTATGTATTCAAAAATACACATAATATATCAAGACACATACTGTAGGTGTAGTATAGTGTGAGGAAGGAAGGAATTTATCAGATGTATTCACACAAGTGTAAATAGCTTCTCATCCAAGAGAGCAGAGCAGTTTTTAAAGTACAATGACATTTTGAAAGATCCACATTATATCTAGAATTGAGAATTTTTTTTAATGAGCCTGAGCACTCAGTGATGCATTAAAGACTTCATCTGATTCCCATAAAAGTAATTGGAAAGACCTGCTGACTTCAACCATCTCTGAATCAGGCCCAGTAGCACATTAATTGAGGGTGAGTTTACATCTGCAGCAAGCCCAAATTAGTTCTCAGGACAGTAAATCATGGTTTCATGCATTAAATAGTGATATGCAGTTAATTTTACTCCTTGAAAGATCTCTGTTAAAAAGTATACATTTCAGTGCTTCTCACTACTTAATGTTTTAACGCTCAGGAAAAGCTATATTATATTGGTTTATGCTTCACACAGAAGCAGGCAGTGGACCCTTGAAAGATGAATGTAGATGTTAAATTACTCCTATCCAGAGCTAAAAACTGATAGATCAGATGATCTATCTATCTTAAAAAAAAAACAAAAACAAAAAAAACAAAAAAAAAAAAACAGGGTTTTGTTAGGTTTTGTATGTATGTGTTTGAAGTTGTGGCATTTAAACTCTATTCTACTGTAAACACTTTTAATTCCTGTCTCCTCTGAGATGCTCAGAGCGAGGTTGGACAAGCACACTCAAACACTACTCTTCCACTGCTTTACCTTTCACTGATCCTATCAGATCGTCATTAATATGCAAAGGATGGTATTTATTCAGCTGTGTAGGATTTTGTTTTCAATCCTATTTTCTTTGCCACTTGTTTCATCTCTTATTCAAAGAAAGGAATGATTCATGCTTACATATAAATACGGTATAACAACTTAGAGCAGCTGCAGAAGACTCCATTTAGGAAAAAGCAGAAAGGAAGCTATTTGAAGATCTTTACCACTGTTTGAAATAGTTCTAAAGACACACCCTGCTTTCCCTGCAGGGGAACCCCAACTCCCATAGCCATGCAGTGAACACAGGCACCTGCAGTGCTCAAGGAGTCAGGCACAAATAACACCAGAAACACCTGCTGGACGGGAGAGAATGGGTGATTTTCCTCTGAACATTCAGACCCAAGGTTTGCTTTTCTTCTGATGCTGCTGATCACTCTGAAGTTCATTGAAACAAATAGTAACAAAACAATATACCCAAAGAAACTAGATTTCCTTCTGGAAGGGAGACAAGTGGTGATGAGGATACAGGCAAGCACCAGTACATCTCACCCACAGAAATCAGTATAAAATAAAATATGTACATCATACTGGAAAACTTCTGTTTCCCAAGCATTCACTTTTAACAGTCTTGCTGTGAGATAGCTGTCCACTTTTACACAAGAGATTATTGACATCCAGTCTTGTTTTAAGGTGACCTCTTTAGCGCAGCACATAGAGGACTCTTTTTTTAGCAGAGTCTGTGAAGTCCCCACATCTTTGTTCTTTTGCATGTTTCTCACATTGGGTTTCAAGCATCTTAAATTATAGTCACCTCAACTATGTATGCTTGTTCCTTTCACCCTGCAGCTTATTACTTTTAGTAGAGTTAACACACTCCATCTTCACACCAATGCCAGCAATCTCTGCAAATGCCGTCTGCAATTATAACATCTTCAAGGATTTAAGATCACCAATAAACAGCACAATATTATTATTATCATAATAGAGACAGGAAGAACAGGGATCAAAAGGTACAGCCACACTGCATTATTTGAGTGATATACTGAACTGATCCATCTGCACCCACCTATACCTAGGCTTTTCCTTTCCATGGGTTTAGTTTTAGTTAGAAAGATGTGGTTTCACTAACAGATAAGCCTTTAGAGGGATGTAGTCAGAGTGCTGTTTGAGGAAGATGCTGTATTGCTGTGCTCATTTTTTTCTTACCTCTCTCCTTTTCCTCTCCATCTTCGTTCTTACCTGTCTTCCATCTGCAGATTTAATTGTTCAGAGACCAAGTTTTGATTCCTATACATGCCAGATTCAGCATCTCTTAACTACAAGAAAGACACTCCTACACTTTGCAGGTTGCTGGCTTTCTCAGTAATTACTGCTCCATCATCATTCCCAAGAGGGAAAAAAATCTGCTGTTGCCCCATTACCAGCTGTCTTCTGATGTTACTCTAACTCCTATTTCCCTCAAGGTATTCTTGTTATTATTGACCCTGTGTTTTCTGATATAATTTGTGATCTTTTTCATATCAAAAAGATCACAGACATTTATTTGTACATACAACTCACTCATGCCTAACCCAGGTCTCTAACTTGTGTTCAAACTGCCAGTCTGAAGGCTGCTTCTAATCTCCAGACTACTTTATATTCTGTAATTCTTCCACAAATCTTCTCTAAAATAAGTTTTGATGCAACTTTAACCTTGTCACAGCTTAAAATCTTGAATGCAATGGGCCTTGTACAGAACAGAGGATGCAACATCCCCCCTGGAGCACAGGGAAGCTCAGATTCCCTTTTAATTCTGTTTCTTCCCTTGGCGCTGTTCCTGATTCTTCACCCTTGGAGAAAAATGCTTGCTAGCTTTGATCTAAGAAATAGAATCCATTTGGTTTTCAATTTAAGCTGCTGTGGTGTTTTTTTTTTTTTTTTGTTTTTTTTTTTTTTTTTTTTTTACTACTTCCAGTTTTATGTTATCCCTATACAGCTCTTTCTGAAAAGACAGCCACTCTGGTAAGGTCAGTAGAGTCTGATACCCTGATACCTGGAGATGGGTCCATCTTGGTAGCTCTGCAAGACAGCAAGCACTGGCCTAGCAGTGCCTGTCATGCAGGCCATTTTAAATGGAGTCATCCTATGTAAAAGATCAGACACAGATGCATTCAATAAAATGAATTTAAATGAGATCTACCCTTAACTGAGGCCTAACAGTCTTTCAACAATTTTATCTTTGTATTGAGAATCAACACAGCCTTGGAATCTGACTGAGTGAACTTTAGCAGTGTGCTAGAACATTAAAACTAGAATATTGCATTAAATATTGCAAGAGATCATTTTTCTTTGGATAATCCTGATGAGCAAACTCTAATGATCCTGACTCATACTGATTAAAACTGCCTCCCCCCTCCTGCTTCATCTGGGTTCTAGATGGCACCTGCCTTCCCAGCAGCAAACACTTTCAACCCCTATCTGCTGAAATACAAAGTTAAGAAAAGAGGAAGGGAATGAAATAAGGTTGCTTCACTAAACACATTGCACCAAACTCTTCATTGCACCTTGTCATATCTCACTTCATATTGCACACATATTTGCAGTGTATTGTACTATGTATTTTATGCATACATATAAGTAAGAGTCTCTGCCAGGTGTGATCCAGCAAGAAATCTGTTGGCTGCTGGAAGACTACTGCTTATTTTACCGTTTCTTTATCTTCCTAAGTGCAAAATCTCAATTAACCTAGCATTTAGGTCAATAGATACTGTACTACATAACCTAACTCATTTAATACACCAACAGAAGTGGCTGAGGGTATGACCGGAGAAAGGAGGAGAGGAAAGCAGTTGCTCCTCTTTAAGCTAATTTACAATATTTTTCCTCACAGTAACTTATTCTTTGTGATTACTAAATCCCCAGACTCTGAAAATGATGCATTTCTATCAGCCATGCTGTCCACAAACATGTGATTTGGTCACCTATGCTGTGCAGAATTGTTCCTGCATCTTTTTTAACCAAGTTAACATTTCAAGCATACTATTACACAACCACTTACAACTTGAGTTTTCAAATGGATTTGAACGGAATAAAAGAACCAGATATCAACTGAC
This sequence comes from Excalfactoria chinensis, assembly GCF_039878825.1. NCBI lineage: Eukaryota > Metazoa > Chordata > Aves > Galliformes > Phasianidae > Excalfactoria > Excalfactoria chinensis. Next base: position 38,242,764 of record NC_092829.1, on the reverse strand, counting down.
CTCCAGTAAAAAGCATTATTGTCTTGCTTATCCCTTTGGAAAAGGGCTGATGGACTGACTGATAGAACCTTCCTGTTTGCAAGCTTAGTTGAGCAGGTCTGCTGAACTATTCATAACAAACACTGAATTCACAAAACTTATCAGGCGCTTATAGCAGTGTTTTTATTCATGAATATATTCTAAAATGCATTGTTTAAAATTCACCCAGTTACTATAGAGATGAAATATTGCAGGCAGTGGTGTAAAATAGATGAGAGAGAGCAGCCCAATTTGTTGATAGGCCAGTATTCAAAACAGCTCAGAGACAGATTTACAGTAGAGGGTTATTTCAAGACCAAAGGTAAATACATTCCAGAGATGAATCTAAGCATATGTTACTAACACAGCATAAGAACAAAGCTAGTCATGGATGTGGAAGTGTTTGCAGATACCTCCAATTTATATAGGAGAAAAAGAAGCAATTTGCCATTCACAGTGAGAGGTAACAGCTTGTGTTCTCCTATAGCCAAGGCTGCTTGACCCCAGGGAGGTATGTTGTCAAGTCACCATATCTGAATGTGTTTAAAAACCATTTGGATGTGGTCTCAGGGATATGATTTAGTGGAGGGTTGTTAGAGTTAGGGTAATATGGTCAGGTTGTGGTTGGACTTGATGATCTTTAAAGTCTTTTCCAACCTGAGCAATTCTATGTTTCTATGACATCAGGAAAATGACTTTCTATATGTTTACGTGACAGTTTGCATGCAGAAACTCTGATCTTGACCACAACCTCTAGATGTTGCTAAGATAATGACTATGCTTCTGAAAGGGATAGCGACTGGCTCATGATTTCTATGGCATAGAGAATGCAGTGCCCTGTTCTAAGCTATGCAGCCTTATCTTCTGCAAAGTGCTTTATATAACACTACTTCAAAAGCTAGAAATACTTCCTAACTACAAGCCCCACTTTTTGAAAGTTAATTAAACTGCTCTAGGATTGCAGGATGTGTAACACCAGAAAATAGGGAAATGTTAACAGTGGTGGTAAGAGGATCACACCGAATGCTGATGTAGTGATTCATACATAAGTCTACCCAATTTTTCAGCTGCAGTACGCATTCACTGCATATAAATTCTTCACTCAGCACAGGCAATACGCAGTAAGCCCCGTTCCTTGAGAACTCAGCCCCTTATCTGTATGCAGACTGCTTTTGTTCTGAGCCTTTCTTCATGTTCTCCCTCTCTTCTTAATTAACAGAAAACAGTTATGAATATTAAAGAAGAAATTAACAACAGTGTAAATAATTTCTGGGTGTTTGTAGATTCCATATTTAGTTTTTAATTAACCCCCACTGGTTTCAAAAAGCTGTTTAAGAGAAAGATATACTTTCAAAATTTCCCTTGTGTTTAAAAAAGAAAAGGAAATAAGGTAAAACTGTAAAGCAGCAGCTTGGCATCGTGGACTCCAGCATCACACAAGGATGTCATTTTGACACTATCTCTCCTCCACTCAGCTCACGTTAGGACCAAGTTTCACTAGAACTGTTCACGTATTTCTGCCTCCACTTAACAAGCAAAGCACAGAGGATCTGGCAAACTGCTTTGTAACCACAGTAACGAAAGTCATTGTCTGCTCAGTTAAAAGTTAACCAGAACCTAAGAACTGGTCAACTTCAGTGGGCAGTTGACCCCATGTTTTTATCACTGACCATATCTAACAGCTGGTAGTTTAGAGAAAGATGATAAAAGCCCTGGTTAGCTATTACAGAATCCACTTTTTTATGTGTAAGTCACCCCAGTCTTATGGCCGTAGGGATATTGTTCTGACTTGTCCTGCTCCTGTCACAGCCGCCCCATCTGTCCTTGCTCCCCACTGAAACACCCATTTTCAGTCATCTGATCAGTCTATCCTTCTTCAAATTCTGTCAGCAGCCAAGGTCACAGAATAGGCTCTTCTGGTTTGAAGAAAAGTTCCTCAACAGCTTTTAATGGACTTTTTTTTTTCCCCATTGTTTTGGCACTCATGTAACCTGAAAGCACGTACATTGAAGTAGGCAAGCACATGCATATCATATTATCAGGAGCAATTTGTGTCTATTTCACACTTATAGAAAAAATCCAAATGAGACATTCCTTTCCATTGAGCTGTGCGCAACAACCCCTGTTGAGTCAGTGGGAGATCTCCATGTGAGACAACTCAAAGACAGGCAGTCAAAAAAATCTGGTTTAAAGAAGCCTCAGGAAAGCTTTAAATTGCACTTCCCAGTGCCAGTAACGCGGTAGAGCATCCTCTCCCTTGTGCATAACACCCATTAGTGTTAATCTGAGCTATCCATGTTCACTGGGAGGAGAACATGGCCTGGTGCTGCTAAAGAAATTCCTTGGTTTCTCACCAACACCATTTATCCCCTCTGCTTGCTCGCACAGCCCATGTGTACTCATGTACCAGAGAAATACTCTGTGTTCTGCTCTCAGCCTGAAGGCTGCACAGCAGGCAGAAATTTCTAATCTACAGCAGTCTAAAAAGTAGCTTCAGACCAACTGACAGATACTTGGGTCTTGTTGCAACAGACAATTGACGGTATACTAGCATAAAAAAAAAAGACATACAGGCAAAGATGTGCTACATTTAAAATTGTATTTTTAGGAACAACTATTGAGATGTTACTGAGAAAACCTGACAGTGGCCACAAGTAAAGCAAGGCCTCTTCCTACACAAGGTGGTTTTTATGCTAGCTAGGCCATTAGCAAATTTCAATCCCTACGCATTAGAAGTTAATCCTGCCTCAGGCAGCATCAACTTACACATTAGCTCTTTCATGTAACATCCACAGTGCTGGAAATGGATCATCTGGTACAAATATTTTCCCACATGACTTTCACAATTCCTGCATTCCCTATTCTCTTTTGCGGAGATCTTGTATACACAGTATTACCCTGCAAGACTGGAATTATCATGTCAGTATCACATGAAGTTATTTTTATCCCATATACAGTAACTCTGAGCCTTTCTGTGTGCATGTGTGGACCTCCAGCAAGACTCAGTGAGCTGTGCACAGGGAGAATTGTGATGTGGCACAAAACCAAGGCTACTGCTGACCAAACAGCAAAGACTTGAAACATTCTTAGGAAAATCCCTTCATGCAGCTTTTTATTAGCAGTTGGGTCATAACAAAGGTGCTGTGTATTTGTGAAATCACATACAGATAAAAGCATCTTGAATTTCAGGACAAGTGATGATTTATTAAAAAATGCATTCTAAATGCCTGATTTATAAACTGTTAATAATCTAACGAGGGACAGAAGCTATAATGTTTTACTTGTAGACTTCTCATGCAAAACCTGCAAAATAAGTATTTTAAGAATGGGCTGGATTGATTTCCAACTTGCATAAAATGAAGCTGGTTTCACTGCCTCTACTTTTATAAGGTCAAATTCATCTGTATTTATGAATAATAAATACCTTTTCAGATGATCAGAATGAGATTAAATATATATTGCTATCTTAAAAAAAAAAATCTATTTCATAAAGAAGCTGCTTTAAAATAGTTTGAAAAACAGCTCTTTAAATTGCATGGTTAGATAATGCTTACAGAAATATCACAGAAAGAATATATTTATAGAAATTAATGCAAGAAAGTCGCTAGAATAAGAACAGCAAAATTGTTGTAAATAGCCTTCTCAAACTGTTTCACAGGAAAGTCACTAATGAAACCCTTGGAGAGATTATAAGCAATCTTCAGTTCAACAACTCAACTTTCCCCTCACCCCAATGTATTTTCTGATGTTCCCTAAGGTGCCTGCACTCAGAAAATACCTTCACAGAAAGACAAGTTCAAACAACTTGAAGAAAAATGCATGTTATGTCATTTTGATAGGGTGAGGCTATCACTTTCTTGTTCAGAGTCATCTCTGGCACATCAACTGCTAAAGAGCCAAGGACACTGCAGTCTAAGTGAAGGTGATAAAGCCTCTTTTGGTTAAAGCATCTTACTTTTCAGTAAATGTCCCTGACATAACCCTTCAGCTGTTGGACACATGCACAGTATGTTTTTTTTCCCTGCAGCCTTATCCCCACCCAAACAGAGTACCCCCATTCCTTCAAAGAACTTAGATCATTTCCTTTAAAGCGAAGGGATCCAGAACTGGAGATACCGGAATACAGTGTGGTGGCTTGATCACATTGTCAGGGCAAGATCATTGCCACCTTTATGTATTTGATTGCTATATCAGCATGGGCTTTAATTACTTCATCAGCAAGATTTCCACCACTCCCCCTTGGCAGATCATTGCACATTCTGACGGACATAAAGGACATAATTCCCAATGTGCCTCTAATTCTTTTTTTGTTAAATCTATCTCATTATAAGCAGATAGGTTGATATTTCAACAGAGAGTAACAGAATTAAGCACCTAGTCTAACTCTTAACTGTGATCTATGCACTGCTGAAAGGTAACAGTATACTACAGTACGACAAGTAGAGTCCATTCATTGTGCAAAGTGCTCATCCCCTCCATTATCACTGGAAAATCTACTGCGCTTTTAGTTTAAGAATAATGTCATGTGTTGATGCCTTGCAATTTGATGGGATTTCCATTCATTAGCAGTAATAAAAGAACCACTTTTTATTCATCAAATTATTCTAAGTGACAGGAAAAAAAAGCATCTTAAAAAAGCATAAGCACAGCTGCTTTCTTTCTTGTGCAGTTGGAATCACCCATCTCAGCACATTAATATTGTATTAGAGGATGTAGATCGCTTTTTCATTCTTAATTGGTACTTAAAATTTTCTCTCTAGTGAAAATCCTGATTGATTTGCTGTTCAAATGAACTTGTTCATCGCAACTGCAAATACCCTGAATACTAAGTAGTTTAAAATAACTTGTCATAACAAAAAGGTTGATTGGATGTACCTAGGAAAAAAAAAAAAAAAAAAAAAAAAAAAAAAAGACATTGAAATTAAAATTTTAACTTCACACCTATTTTATAGGATACCTGAGTAAATAATATTTTGAAGGAAGCCCGGAATAACTTTGTTCTAACTAAACTCCATTTTTCTGTATTGCCAGCCTTCAGAGGATCAAAAATTACCAAACTGCTAGAGACAGTGATCAGACTATATGATAATAAGTGACACTCCTTATATTTGCTTTTTCACTTCCAAATCACTTCAGATTTCTTAGTTTCAGAGTTTTCACAGCAACCACAAGATCTAGTTGCTTTCCTAACCACAACAATCAGTCTGAAGAGACAAACAAGAAGTTTGGCAGGAGTTATGAGAGTTTGTTGCATTTCTATTTTATTTCTGTATTGCTCAGCTGACAGTGTTTTCTCATCAGCCATTTCAAACATGCATGGTGGCAACAAGAGCTGCACACACTAAGAATCATAGAATTACTGAGGTTGGAAAAGACCTCCAAGTCCAACCATCCACTTACCACCAGTATTTCCCACTAAACCATCTCCTTCAGTACAACACTTAAACATTCCTTGAACAGCTCCAAGGACAGTGACTCTACCATCTTCCAGGGCAGCCCATTCCAGTGCCTGACCACCCTTTTGGAGAAGAAGATTTTCCTGATATCCAGGCTGAACCTTCCCTGGCACAACTTGAGGACATTCCCTCTCATCCTAATGCTTCTTACATGAGAGAAGAGGCCAACACCCACCTCACCACAACCTCCTTTCAGGCAGCTGTAGAGAGCAATAAGGTCATATCTGAGCCTCTGCTTGTCCAGACTAAACTATTCCAGTTTCTTCAACTGCTCCTCATAACACTTGTATCATAAGAAGTGCAATGAAATGTGCTGCTGGGGCAATGCACTGTCACCTGCATAAGTTCTGTGTGTCAGCACCCACATAATCTAATGCAACTGAATATGAACATTTATTAACCAACTTCTCTGCTTAACAGAGGAATGTATGATCTTTTTTTAACAGCTCTTGACATCTTTAACTTTTATGTGCTTTATTCTAGGTCTGCTAAAACAAAAATAATTGTGTATATTGCACCTATTTTCTACTCACTACTCAACGCTTCCTCAATGTACAGTGCCTTCAACAAGCCTCTAACTTTAAGGCAATACTGAAACCCTCCCCCTTTCACAGGGAGCACCTCAAACTGAGAATACTCCATAGCTTCCAAAACCTTGGAAAATGTAGGTTATGTGTCACTACTTCATTTTTACCTTCATTTTGCAGAAATTAATTTGCTCTTAATGTTGTTCATTGTTTTGCTTTGTTTTTTTCTGTTTGTTTGTTTTTTCCACTCCCTGTTCTGCTCCAGCAGTGCTGATTATTTCATCAGCAATGGTCACAACTCAGGAGAAGGGGGTTTAAGCAAGTCAGTTAACACTGCTGTAGAGCAGAGCCCAGGAGAGGAATGGACATATGGTACGCAATTATTTGCAATTTACTAATTTTTCATTTCTTAGTGAAAAGAGTGAGGTAGAGGACATTCTTGGTCACATTAAGATGAAAGACCAACTATAGAGCTTTACTAATCTGACCTCACTTAACATTCATAGATGTTTTACATGTCAAGTAACCTAACCTCTTCAAAATACACAGGAATGAGATTGAAAAAAATGGGATTCTTTTGCTATACCAAATATTTGCTTTCATTATACATTCATTAGACTAGGAGAAGAGCTGGAGGGCAGAATTCAGGCTGCTTAATGTTTATTAAAACATCTTTTGTTAGACACGAAAAAGTCCTAATAGGTCATCAAATTCATATCATTGCGCACTGCTGTCTGACCCATGCTTATTTCCTCACATGCATCTAATCAATTTTTATAGCTGCTCTACAGTAGTCAATTAAGAGCTGTATTAATAATAATGAATCCGCAGCTCCAGCAGTCTGGAAATATCTGCCAGGATTTCCTTGCTGAGTATTTTTTTTTTTTTTTTTTAACTGTGAGAAAGAGAAGTGCAGAGAAGCAAACTCCCAAGCATCAGCCTTAGGGGCACTGGCAGAAGTCTGCTTTGTGGTCCAGGGTGGCCCATTCCGGCCAGCCATGGGCAGATCAAACACAGGTCTCCATGGCTCCATCTTGCTGTCAAGAAGTCAAAATGAAGTACACAGCCACTTCCCCCTAACTCCCAGACAAAGGAAACAGGACCGATCATAGGAGCAGCCAACCTATTTGAATATAGTTTTGTTTCATTAAACTAAATGTTCACAGCTTTGGCTCAGAGTGGTCAGAGGACCTTCTCTCCTTCAACAAGCAACAACAGATATGTTTCCCATGCTCTTTCTTAATGGAGGCACTCAGTGAATGGAAGGTACAGGAAAGCACAAGCAGGGTCTCTATACTCCCCTGGGTAGGGCAGCTACAAAGTGATGCATTGGCAGTATGGAATATTTCTTTTCCATCTTTCCATAGGTGTAGATTTCCCTCAGCACATAGTGCATAAACTGCATGCTGTTCCTTTTTTAAGTCCATGTAGGCAATATTGTGTTAATTAATACATTAACATGTGTCAATAAAACAAAGCCTTTTTAACCAGACAGACAGACAGCCAATCTCACCATTTACATATGCGCTCATTTCCTTATGATTCTAACAAAGATGGGAAGCAAACATACATGCAACCCACCTTTCCCTCCAAGTTTTTGACTTCTCTCACTTCTTATGAAACTGCTGCTCATAGGACCTGGCAGCCACAGCAGAACAACAAGGCAGGATACAGCAATGGTACTGGCAGCTGAAATAAAAAATGAATCTATCTGTCTCTAGCTGGCCGATTCAAAACCAGGTTAACAGTACCTGAAATTCATCACTATCTAATGTCTTTGTGAGATGAGACTGATGTCAGTTTAATTTAATAGGCCAGGCTGAAAAATGCGACAATTCAATAATTGATTCATGAGTGGATTAGACATCACTGCCTCAGGGGTGGCAGCATCCACCGAGGGGTGGGACAATGGCTGGGGCAGTAACAGTGTTATCTGCCTCATGTAGTCCAGCTGATGAGTCTGCCGGGCACCAGCCCACACCCACACTACTGCAGCAGCAGGCAGAGAGGCCCTGAGCACACCTTGGGAATAAAAGCCTATCCTTCATCACCTGGTAGGGGATAATCAGGGGAAACTGGTGCTAGAGATGTCTGTGCTGTATACCCTGCTGGGAACAAACCACAGACTACAAGGTACAGAGCTGTCAGCCAGGTGCTTTCTGCAAGCACTGAAATTCACTAAATAAATAAAGGGAGAAAAGGGAGATGAAAGTAGTCCTTTCAGCTCTTTCAGAGACGTTCCTGCTGACTTTCCTCATTCCAGACTCATTCCAGCCTTGCTTCCCTATTGGATACCTGTAACAGCAGTTACCCTTGGGCTGCTGTGTTTCTCTCTCCAACTCTTCATCCTTACAGTCTCTTTTTCTTTCATGAAGTGTATTAATGCACCATCTTTTTCAAAATCCTTCCTTAGCTAAAGCTAAGAAGCCTCCAACTAGTCCATAATGTATTCTTCAGCTGTCACACTTCAGTTATGATTGCTCCTTACACATTATCTTTATAGGCAATTAGCAAAACGGTTATTTATGGGAAGGTAATAATCGTTGTTTCAATTGCCATCTTTTATTTACACAAACTGAAACAGATTTATTAGTGGCTGAACAATCATTTTCCACTTTTCATGCAGATTATAAACACACATGATGCTACACTATCTCACAATATCAGCATGGAATATAAATTCACTTTTAGAATGTACTTTAAGTAATCCTCACTTCTACACTAAATTCAAGTTTTACCAGAAAACAGTAATTATTCAGATAAACTCTGCATCGCTTACAATGTTCCTTATTATGTTTTAACATGTTAAAAACAGAATAACAAATTCCAATAATGGAAACTACAGTCTGGACATAGAAAAGCAAGCCATGCTGCCTGCTGCAGAGCTTTTAGCAATCTAGGAGTTACCACAGCAAACTTCCACCTTTGGAAAGCAGATATTTCAGAGGGGAAGGGTCAGAAGCTTCAGGAATTAGAACGTATGCATTGTTCTTAAAACATTATTTCTGAGGCTGCAATCAGACCAAGCAGAGGACAATCATGAGAAAATGTGCTGCCTTGAAGTCACTTCCACCAAATCCATACTCATGCAAACCCCAGTCCTGCTCCCAGGAGGGGCCTTCCTGCTGTACCGGGTCCTCCAGCACTCTCACAACAACTGTTTGCACTCACCTGGTCTTGCTTGGACATCAAGGAACTCACCTTCACCTATCGTTGCACTGACATCACAAGAAGCAAAATGGTGCTTTTTCATTTTGTCATCAGAGGACATAAGCATTTCTTGTGCTATGACTCTGAACCTAATGCAAGTAGATGAGAGATGGAGAGAAGAATCAAAAGAAATTCACAAGCTTATTCTGCTTTCTTAATAAAGTTACACAAGTAATCAGACTTTGAGACTCCTGAATCATACAGATGCTGTATTCAAGATAGAGTAAGTATAAAAATGATGCATAGCTATTATAAAAAAAACTATTCTCTTCCTACGTAGGCTGGGGTCATTGTCTCAGCTGCTTTCTTCCTGGAAACAAGCCTGGGTTAGACTCAAATATGGATTAAGCTTTAATATCCAGACAACATATAAACAACAGCCATTCATTCATTAACCCCTCTGAATGTAACAAACAACAATATATCACATACGGACTACTAAACAGAAATTCTAAGTAGACAGGCCCGGAATCCATGCTAGAAACAACACAGAAATAGCACAGTAGGAATAGCTGCAAAATATTAACTGGTTTGCTCCATGAAGAAGGAGTTAAATGATGATGTTCTTTTAATTTCCATTACACACTATCAGGATATGCCTTCATGCTCACAAATGAAAGCTGTTAAATCTAGGCCTGGCTTTACTGGTGTAACTGATTCAATGTGTTTTAAAGCCACTTCTGGTCACTACAACTGAGATTTTACTGTCTTCAGTGCTGATTACATCAGTGCCTCAGGCTCAGGCCAGCTCAGGTTGCAACAAGTGCCCTGTAAACTCTTATAAAATGGCCATTTCTGCTCCCCAGTTCTCAGGGTAGCCAGGGAACACCAAAAGCTTTTACAGTTTTTAGACTCCATTGACAAACTACTCCGTTTAAACTCACAGTTTGGCCAATGGTTTGGCCCCTCAGATTTTGATTTTTATTTATTTTTCATGCTGATTTGAGACTTTTGGAGTGCTTCTTTCCATGAATGTGTTTAGCTCTTTCTGCCACTTTGCTGCTGAAAGAAAACCAACCTTTTTCCTAAAAAAAACAAAAGAAAACCTGGGAGTTCTGTGCTTGAAATGAACACTGAAGTTCATCAAGTGGTGATCCAAATGAGAGGCAGACACTGCCCTCTTTAAACAGCAAGAGACAGATCCTCACTCCATGTAAACTGTTGGCCTCTCCATGGAGTCTTAGTGTAAACTGTCAGTGCATTGAGGTCAACATCAGCCTCAAGCTATGTTGCCTCTGAGATTAAAATATTATCTGACTACAGCTCAGGTAAAGGCATTTTGTATCTGTACTGGTGAACTGAAATATCCACGCTTGATCATATGCCATCAAGAGGAGTAAGAGATTAGCCTGCCTGCTTAGGTGGGCACCAGCCCCTGAACAAAGTAACGATTCAGCAATGGCTGGTGGCTACTGATCTCCTTGCTTAATAGTGTCACATAGAAGATGCAGAAAAGAGACTTTTTAGGGCCTTCTTCCTTCGGAGGTGTGCATGTACCACTTAACACTGCTCAGAACAAAGAGAATCAAAAACTGGTGGAGATGTGAATACTTTTTCACTGCAATGGAGTACTCTGTGGACATGTAGCACAATATGTGATGCGTGCCCAGAAGTCTACTCAGGCTACAAGGACTTTCTTTGGTGCAGCTGATGCTACGCATCCCTACTTTCTCTCATGTGAATTTATACATTAAATTTAATTCCAGTAAGATGTTTGCTAACAGCAACAAAACACTTCAGACAGGAAGGAAAATAAAAAATAAATTCAAAATGAAAAACACAGTAGAAAATATAAAGTTTTTTGGAATTATTTTTACAAAGCCTAAAGACTGAATCATGGTCAAGTATAATCATGCAGCCATTCTATAAAGGAAACATTTCCTGCTGTCTTGGACTTGTTTCAATGGCCCCATCTTGTGTCCCAGTTATTTTTAAAGCAGGATTTATTTACATGGTAAATAAGGATGGAGGTGGGGAAGAGAGAAAAAAAAAAAAAAAAAAAAAAAAAGCCAACAGAAAAAACAGCAGTCGGTCTTCTCTTAGGAAAATAAGGCTTAATTAAAAAGTCTGCCATTGCTCTGCACTTAATTAGGGCTAACACAGCTGTTAATAAGTTTCTGATTGATAGTAAAACTGATGTCTGCACAGAAAACTACTTACTTGGTTCAAAGATGCTGATAGTTCCATACAGAAAAGATTCTGTTTTGTAATTGTGCATAATGTTAATATTTGAAACATCCTTAAGGGTGATTGTACCTATTAAAATTTCATATGTGAAATGAGAAATAAATGAATTGGTGTTGCATTTTTAAAGGATCGGATTACTGTTGATTAAAGCTTTGTCTACACTTGAAATTTCCCAGTAGAACAGCTCTACCAGTGGTTCTAGTAATAGGAGGACAAGCAGAGATAGGCTGCCAGCAACTACCGCCATTTAAATTACAATGTCACATAGATCTGGTGGGTAATGTGTTACATAGGACTGTGGTTTTAACGTGGCTGTTACAGTTACTGCTGCCAACGTCGGTACTGTTACTGAGTGTGCAATAGAAAAAAAATATATGGAAGAAAAAGCCAACACAAATGCAGTCAGTAAGTCAGTGTTTGTCAGTAAAGCTGAGACAGATTGGAGTATTTATCTACCACATGTGATGTTAAATATCAAGCAGCAGAAAGTGAAGGGGAAGACATAGTGGAAGGACAGAGTAAGAGAGGAAAAGAGGAGTAAAATTATTTGGAAGTGGAGGACGAAAGCATCTGAGGATGGTGCACTTCACAGAAAGAGGAGGAAAGAGAAATGGGCTTCTAGAGGTAAAGGAGAAATATGAAATTCCCATGTAATCTACTTTTAATTTTTCAATAGCGTTCCTCCATGCAGCAAATACAGTGAAGAGACTAAAGTAGGCTCTGAGGGTTGAAAGAGAAACACAGAAAAGCCACATCAAAAGGAGAAACGAGAAAGAGATTTGTGGAAGAAGAAAAGAAATCTTCTGACAAATGGAAAAAAAAAAAAAAAATCAACAGAAAAAACGTAGGTATTGAAAAGAGTGAAAAAAGCCATAAAGAAAAAAGAGGATAAGGAAGAAAAAGGAAAAATGCATGGAGCTTATTGTAAGAGCTCTGTTTTGTTTAACAAGAGGTTTAAAGCTAGGAGTGTCACTGATATAATGAAAGTTTCTTCTCCAGTCTCTGGGAGGATGATGTTCCACTCTTCTGCAATTCCAACACAAGTTCGACTGCTCTATCCCTCCTGGCCCCTTGCTGGAGCCCTGCTGAGGGTGGGTGCCACTAACAGCCCACCATGCTACCTCCTGGATGCATGCATCCCATGGCCTTCTTCCCATTCCCTTCCTCCCCTGAAAGAGCTCAGTGCTGAACAGATGGCTGGTGATCAGCTGCAGATCTGACAGACTTACATAAGAGCTGCCCTCTTCCATATAAGCCTCACGTCCCCATACATGGTCAATAAGCTCCCACACCTCAGGAAAACAGATGTGCATGCAACATGCACACAGCAGCATAGGGGGGACATCAGGCCTGTGGCCAAAATTAAGAGGAGCTACAGAAATGCAAACATGCCTAGGCAAAACAAGCCCAGGGGTACAGAATGCAATTCAGAACAGGTGGGATCAAAGTCAAAATTGCTGAGGAGCCAACCACAAATTGTTCACGTTAACTGAAATATCTTCAGATTGACAGAGCTAGGAAACATTTTAGTACATCCAGAAAGAAGAATGCACCCATGACAGGTAAATAGCTCATTCTTTAAAGATAAATTAGACTTACTGTGTTCTGCTAGTGCTGTAGAAATGATAAAATCCTTTGATGTGAAGTAGTAAGTTTCCAAGCTTCCTTGGTTCTAAAGAGTAGTGGTGGTAAAAAATGTCAGCTTGTCTGCTGGGCTTCTGAAAATTTTATCTCTGTTAGAAAGGAGCACATCTGGAACCAGAATAGCAGCACCCTCAACATTGTGCCCCATCAGGGAAAGGAGTTCACTGCTGTGCAACTATGGCGATCAGGTAGGACTGCCCTGAGGTTGTCTAATGATGCAGCCGCTGTTTTAATTGAGGCAGCCCAGGCATGCCCTTCCAGTGCCTCTCTCACTAAATGAAAAGAATGAGCAGTGTCAGTTAATAGTAGAGGAGATGGTTATTTAGGCCACAATCTGACCTAACATTTCAGTGTCACAAGAACCAGAAGGCAGTCTGGACTTTGTAAAAGATTTGAACCACATCAAATAAAAACAGTGTGACTATTAGAGCTCATATGTGAGCTAGACTTCACTGCTGTTTGAGTGCACAACAAAAAGAGAAAGAAAGGACAGCTTCCTACTTACAGCAGGAAGCTCTTGCTGAATTCTGACAGGTAGAAATCCATGGCTTTCTTCCACTTGTTGCATTTTGCAGAGCACAACGCTTGTGTCCAGCTCCTCAACAGACTTCACAGCTTTGATCTCACCTGCAAAATGGAAACTAGAAGAGGAATAGTCCCCAAAAAGGTGCCTGAATACTCACACAACTGTTTCTGAGAATGGGAGTGATACATTATCTTTTTCACATTTTAAGCTGTCAAAAAGTTCTTGATTAGCTCACTGTAAACAAGAACTTGCCAAGCTTTCAGGTATCTATGGGGGCAGATGTTGTATCCACAACAGAATTACTTTACACCTAAATAAAAATCAAGGTTGCTGACATCTCTAAGATGATTATGGTAAAGAACAGAAGAGATTTAAGCTCGTGTGTCTCCTCAGAGCCTCTCCAAAGCCTCAACAAAGAATTTAAGCAAATGTTTGTAACTGGTGAGAAGAACATGTCTTGTGCTCACATAACATACCACAATGGCAGCCTATTAGTGAGACCTGTCTGCAGAGAATGGCATTGTCTGTGGAACAGGAAATCACATAGCAATTTACACATACACATAATAAGTGTAATCTTAATGGTAGCTCATCCCCTTGAAAATGGAGATTAACTAACTTCCAAAGGCCGTTACTCTAACACCTGTTTTACTTAAAGAATTTAATCAACACACCAGAAATTCAACTGAGAGAAACACAGCAATTCCATTGTACTTAAAAATACATTTCCTATTTGTCAAGCTTAAAATAAGTTCTGCTTTAAAATAAGCAATTGACAGCAACCTAAAACAGCAGTTACAAATTCCATAGACTGAAGCACTTGTGCTATAATGCCTCGAGCAAATTTATAAGCAATTTCCTAGAATATTCTCACAGTGCAAAGCACACAGTTATCAGGAATCCCTATTACAGATTCCAGCCTCATTTTTCCCTCTAAATGTTTGTGACAAAAGTAAAGAAAGTAAAGGCAAGTAAAACATAGCAAAATGGATTTGTGAAAGCAAACTGCCTACCTGGCATGGTGCCTGTTGCTACAGAACAAATAAATAACATACTTTTTCCAGCAATTCTATATTTTTTTCTCTGACAAAAGAACTATCACTGGATGTCCTTTTATAGGTTAAGAGTTCACAGTACTGTTAGGTTTCTCAGTGTTAAAGGGAAGCCAAAGCTCTCTGATTAAAGGGTTCAGGAGAGTAAATAGACAAACGCTTCAGGATATATTCATTTGTCTTTATACATTCTGCTCATTCTGGCACATGTAATAGTTGTTTACTCTCAAGTTATTCAGAGCTGATGGATGTCCTATGATTTCTTCTTGGTTCTGAGTGAGACAGCAGACTTCAGTATGTTTTGCTTCTCGGCTCCAGGGTTGCACATGGAGAAGACTTGTTCAGCTCTCCCAAAGCCTGGTAAGTGAGATAAAGGCTACATTTTAGAAACATACTCAAAAGGTGGGAACAACACTGATACGGAAAAAAGCATGCACAAACAACGAAGTATTTTTCTAGTGTAACTCTACTGTATTATTAAAATATGTCAACAAAATACTGTAGGGTAACACAAGAGCTGCATTGTAACACTATTTTTAATCTCTCCTATGGAACAAAGAGACAAGGTTTTTGACTTTAAATTTAAAAATCCAGTTCTGAGACAGAACTTCCTTGCTTTAACAACCATATTTGACTATTTTTCATGGTACAGTTCTTTAATCGATGAGAATCAGTAGTTTTAGTA
Organism: Excalfactoria chinensis; assembly: GCF_039878825.1. Lineage (NCBI taxonomy): Eukaryota > Metazoa > Chordata > Aves > Galliformes > Phasianidae > Excalfactoria > Excalfactoria chinensis. Next base: position 38,227,459 of record NC_092829.1, on the reverse strand, counting down.
ATGATGTAATTATCATTATAACAGTTTACATCTACTGAAGAGTTAAGATTTTGCTTCAGTATAGTGACAACCATTTCTTGGTTTCCAAACAGAACATCCTGTAAATGATCCTGATAAAGGAAATAATATTCAGTACCAGAAGATGAAATTGTCCCATGTTTTTAAAGCTTAAAATCATGCTCTTAAATCCACATGTAGAAGCCGAAGTATCTACTAAATCACAGCCATCCCAAAGCATAGCAGGCCCTCAGCACTGCACTTTCTACCTAAATGCAGGCCAGTATTTTATCAGGACATATACAAAGGAACCAGACTGCAATTACACATTACTTTATCCCTTAAGTTAAACAGTCTCCCAGTAAAATGTTAGCAAAGGCACTTCTTGAGAAGATACAACACTGGATGTGGGCTGAGATTCTTCTTTCCATATGTTACATTTGGAAAAGCAGGTGTGCTACTTTTTTCTTGCTGATCTGTAAAATACTGAAGTGGCTGAAGTAATAAACTGATACACCTTGGAGGCTTACAAAGGCCCAAGAGAATTAGCATCAGTGAATTAAATCTGAGCATTGCTGTATTTGGGGGAAAGGAGCAGTTAAGCTAGCTGAAAACATCTGTATGTCTATTGGCAGTAACATTCTCACACACCTAAGCTCCTGAAAATGTGCTAAGCACAATTTTAATCCTAGCTGAAATCACATCTCTCCTCCCCTGCAAAACACAGAGAAACATACTTCAGAAATGGGGGGGGGGGGGGGGGGGGGAAGAGATAAAGTAAGTTAATGCAATATGGGAAAAATAATCTGAAGGTCTACATGTTGCTCTACTCAGAACTGGAAGCTGTGGTCAAAAATCAGAAAAGAGATGTTTGAGACATCACAGAAACACTCTCTGGCATTTACATCATACCTTTGTTGCTGTTGAGATTGGTAGTGAGAAACAGATAATATATAACCTTTTCCTAATACATAAGACTTCGGTGTCTCTGCATCTTTAGTGTTGTAGGCAGTTCTGGTCTCTCTATCCCAAGAATAATATATAGGAATTAGAAAAGTTACAGCAAACGGCAATTAAAATAATCAAAGTGGTAGAACACTTATATATGAGAACAGATAAAATAGTCTGAGTCTTCAACATGTTGAGAAGGTAACTGAGAAATTGTATTTAATAATGCCTGTGATACCACATCCTGTGCTCATAGAAATAAGGGCCCTTCAATGCAGCTTATACTCCATGTCTGGCTATAGAGTACCTTAAAAAAATTCTGTAGCACCAGCATCACCACCTCTACCTTCTCAAAGCTCATCTCTGACAAAAAGTAGTTTTCAATATTTAATATAAATTCCATCTCTATTGCACTCTGAAAGCACTGCCTGACCAAGCTCTTCAGAAAGACCAAAACTAAAGAAGGCAAACCTACAAGACTTGACATTTCTGGGCACGTTTGGCAGGCAAAATCTTGATGCCCATGAAGCCTGAATGAAAGGATGGTGGTTTCTGCATCTCCAGTTAAGGTGACATGAAACAGAATTTCTAGAACTTTGATTTTGGCATATCAAGTGTATTTAAATCCTTTCTTGTATATAGACTCCTCACTTTCAATTCACACAAGAATATTCAGCTGTAATAAATATGCATTAATACTCCATATCAAAAGCTCATTCTTCACCAAGCAGACTCTTTGAAAGCAGAATCCACCCAATGTAACAATCACGCCTTTAGACTGCAGCACAGCAAGCTACCTTGTGACTGATAAATCTGAGAGCCTCAGAGGTCACGGCTAACACAGGATCCCTAGCATTTGCATTATGTTTTTTCCTTACTGCAACTGAAAGATAAAGAAAGGAACTATGAAAGAAAACTCAATATCTTAGGCAACTGTGGGAAGAAATCAAATGGCTATCCTAAATTTTAAACTGGACTTCAGTATTAATTGGGGGATTAGATGTTTCTTCTTTATGAACAATCAATCACTTCTTTCTTTCCTGTAGTCAGCATCCCAGGATGGCTGCTTACTTTAAATATTGCTATCTTAAGATCCTTTTAATCTGCCACATTTCTACACCCATGCACATGCACTCATATGCGCACACTTGAAGAGAGCAAACAGGAGACATTACCTGTTACAGAACTGATATCTGAGTCAAAATGTTTTCTCACTGGTCACAGTACTTACACAACAGTTGTGCAATGGAGAGTTCACCTTATATCCTAGATACTCATTTCTATTCTTACTCTACATCAATTGGCATTTATAAAATATTTCCTTTACTTGGAATAATTGGCTATGAACATACACATACCAAATGATGAACAAGGAAGAACAGCTCACAACTAGCAGACAGAAAGTTTTCAGTTTTAAAAACCTCCTCATCTTTGGCAGATGCAAATTTACATCTACAATTATAATTACACTGGGCATAACTGAAGGCCTCTTTCACAAAACTAATTAAGTAGCTAAGTATGCCATGCACAGTGAATTGCAACTGCAAAATCAGAGGCTGAGTTTAGGCCTTTTTAAACAATCTAGGCCTTACAGTGCACAAGTTAATTGTATACCATGTAAAAGAGGGAGTTTTTAAGAAAATGGGCCCATTTAAGTTAATTATCTATGTTGCCTCATTTGAACACCTGTTGGGTGTAATTCACAGGCACCTGGTGCCAAGTCAGCTCACCAACTGACAGACTGTATTGTTTCTGCTTCTTTTGTTTCCAGTTCAGCTTTTATTTTGCTCAGTTTTTAAGAAGCCAACTGCAGCAGTGATATACAACTATTTATGGCAAGTAAAGTATTATTATTTTTTTTTCCATGAACAAGCACATCTAACATACCCAGAAATACACCAGGTTTCAGCCTGATGACCTTCAATCTGTCAGTCTCAGTAGCATACCTACCACTTAGAAAGCACTAAGGAAAAGGACAGGCTGAAGCGATCATTTTCAAGAACTGTTTGAAGCATTTCTCTGGAGTATTTTAGGTGATAAGTTAGAGAGAAAACATTCATTTACAGCACTGGGGAAAGAAAAACTTTTAGATAACACCAGTAAGCTGAGAGCAGGCAACAGAATTGGCAAATTCTTGATTTCTTATCAGATGTTCAGAATCCTATCAACATACCACTGAGAGAATTAAGACATCAGAGAAATCAACAGAAGAGCCTTCAAATAAGGCGTGATACACAGCAAATGGAAGAAGAAAGTATCTAAAAACACTAAAAAAGCCCTGCTACTGTGAGGAAGTTGATAGAAGCAAAGAAACACCTTGATGCATACAGAGACCTCTAAGAGTCAAAACAAAAGTTGAAGGAACTACAGACAAGGCAAAACAAAGTCCCTATCTCACCTGCTTCCCAGTGTTTCCACACAGGACAAGAAGCTAGAGACAATACTTCTGATTTAGTTCAGAGAAATCACGAGTACAAGTGTCAATTGTAAAATGAGATTCTGATCCACAAAAATGGAAAATCTAAGCATAAGGTAACTGAAATGGAATAAACTGAGGACAGCCAAGAACCAGCAAGTAACTACAGATCATATAAACAAAAGGGAACTTGTGTACTAGAAAAATATCAGAGAGCATCAGGCAACTGCTATTTATGTAATTGAGAGATGATAACAGAACCTGCTATTTTGCTGGTAGCAATATATTGAAGTGGTCTCAAATTTCCTATTTTGTGCGTGTGTGTGATTAAATCCACTTGTGTTCAGAATATTTTAGTCCTTATCATTCTTTTCAAACACCTCCTCTACTGGAGCACAGAAATCACCACATTAAAGTCATCTTCTCATATGTCACCCAATCTGCATGCCATCCCTCCAGTCAAGGGAAGAGAAGGAAATGTTGTGATCTCGCCCTGCTCCAGCCTTTGCCTCCAGGCAAATTTATACAGCAGGTTGAGCCTGGGGCCCCCAAACCTTCCCTGAGCTGCCTCACCACTGAGCTGCCACACACAGGAGTCACACCTCTGCCAGTCTCTGAAAGAAAGCCACACTTTGCACTGCCTTCTGTCAGGAAACTCTTAGTTCTGTCTGCTGGCAGAAGAATCTGAGCACTAAGTGCTCTGTGACTCTCATCCTGATTGCTGCAGCTTAGCTCCAAACAGCCTAGCACTGCTTGGGGAGAGATGCAGGCACACAGAAATGTCCAACCCTAGCAGTGTTCAGTGTCTGGATGAGGAGCTACAAGATATGGTTTAGTAGTTTGTGGTAGCAAAGGTAATGGGAGGACAGCTGAACCAGATGATCTTGTATGTCCTTTCCAACCTTGTGATTCTATGGTTCTATAAACCCCACACAGCTTAGAGATGGGAACTGGGAAGGCAGAGGCCTTCTTGCTGAAGCGAGGGCTCTCAGCTGATTTATTTCAGAACCATCTTCAGATTCTCAAGTCTCAAGATGGATCATATTTCTCAGGTCCTCGCACAACAATGGAAACACACTTAAATGTTTTCCAAAACAGGGACACAGAGAGGTGCTTGTTGCTGATTACCCCGCATTCAAGTGACTTCTGTACCTGCAAATTCCACCCAAAAAAATCAAGAACACAATTCTAATCCAGAGCCAATCTCCAATATGCTGAAAGCCTCTTCCAAGAAAAGCAGAAGTTGGTAGAGGGAAAGAGGTAAAAACATCACAACCTAAACAGAGGCACTATCTTCTGTTCAGTCAGCCCTAATACTAAATTTTTCTAATGGGAAGTGAAGAAAAGGAGATAGAGTGTTCTCATAGCTAAAGTATACCTGATCCTAATGAGAGACAGAATTAAGTAGGGGAAAAGAAAAAAAAAAAAAAGGAATAGAGAGTATCTTAAAAATCTAGCTTAACAAACTACTTGGAAATTGGAGTTTCAAACTGAAATACATGCATCCACAATGATATTTGTTGAAAAACAAAATTTGCTCTGTATTCCATGAACTTTATACATAGTACCTTAGTTACATGCAGCTGCAGGCTCTGCAGAAACACCGCCTAGAGGTAATTCAATATTTGCCTTTCTTGAAAACTTTGTAGAGCTCTGCTGCTCTGAATGTCTTTTCTCACTTTTACTTTTTTGTAGACTTGAAAAAAAATATATGAAAATATATCTGGAAAAGTTTTAATTGGCATAAAGCTCAAAATAATCAAAACTAGTAACAGAACTGCATTAATTAGTATTACTGGTAAATAATTAATCATCAACCCTTTGCATAGCCCCCGGCCACAACTATATATGGTCTCAATCTGACAACACGTAAACCTCCAGAGGTAACAACTTACTTGAATTGAACTCGAGGTCATTTGTATAGCTGTAAGTACACGGCAATTTTTAAATAAAATTTTTTAGTGTTGAAATATTGTTCTAGAATATAAAATCACTGCACCTATGTTTAAGATGCCAGTTTAAATCATACAGAACGACTTGTGATTTCATAAATTTTTGGTACAGATGGTAGGGATTTCCTGGTGGGAGACTGTGGTGCCAAACACATTTACTCCTGTGCAGAAGCTCACATGTCACTCAGCACCAAGGGGTTAATTTTTTTACACACAGAATTCTCTACATGATAATGCACTTCCATGTTCCCCATCTGGCTATTGTAAAATCACAAAGGCTATGAAGGCATGAGCATGAAGTAGAAACAGCTGTCCTGATTTTCGGTGGTGTCGAGAATCAGTAACTCCCACCAAAGTAAGTTAGAAGCCACAGGTGCTTAGTAGCTCTGAAAACCAGGCCATCATAAGACATCTTAAGGAGCATTCATTAAAAAAAATTCTACACAACATCACTGATCACTGCCTCCAATGGTAATGTCAGGCTAGAAAGACCTTTGACATTACCTTGTGCAGCCATTCTGATGTTCTTAGCTCCTTACACTAAACAAATAATTTTTGCAATTGAAGAAAACAAACAAAAAAATTAATAAATAAATTGAAAACCTGTACTGAACAGAGGTGGGGATGTATTTAGTGGTAAAAACACTGACCAGGTTCATCAATATTCAAAAAAAATCAGGCATGTTGGTCAAAAAAAGCCACACCAGCACCATGCGCCACCATGGCAACCAACACAGGGTTGCATTTATAGACATTTCATACTTGAGACAACTGGTCTGCTGTCTACTTCTTAACTAAATAAAAAGCATTGAAAATTCAAATCTACTGTACATAGAACTCCGACCCAAATGATTATATGATACCATGAAATATTGTTTTGGCTATGGAAAACAACATAAAAGAATTTTCTAGCTAGTGTGATTATCCAAAGCACATCAATTGCAACCTAAAAAATGCTGATGGATTTAGGAGCTTTTGATATTTCCCCAACAAGTGCTCTGTTTCTTAGTGTTTATTTCCTTTTTTCTTTCCCCTCCTATTGAAAATAGGCAATACAGCATCCCTATGTGTCAAATACTTAAGAGGTGTAACACAAGAAATGTACTTTTAAAAAATAAATAAATAAATAAATAATATATATATATAATGGAGAGTGACTTTTAACATGGGCAGGTGGTGATAGAATAAAGGGGAGATTTAGGTTAGATCTGAGGAGGAAATTCTTCACCCAGAGGGTGGTGAGGAGCTGTCACAGCTGCCCAGAGAAGCTGTGTTGCCCCAGCCCTGGAGATGTTCCAGGCCACAGTGGATGGGGCCCTGGGCAGCCCAAGTTAGTGGGGAGGGGTGGTAGCCCTGCCCGTGGCATACGGTTGGGACCAGATGGGCTTTAATGTCCCTTCTAACTCAAACCATTCTGTGATTCTATGAAGAAATGGTATCTCCTCAAAACTCACCATGAATCATAGGTTATACAGTGATTTATTTGTTGTAGTTTGGTGAGTAGGATCTACTTTCATAAGTAGCCTCACTTTATGTTTTGCTAAAAGAGCATCTCAGTGCATCTCATTTCTGCTAACAATAACTCAACACATTTTCATCTGAGTGCTTTAGTTCAGAAGAGAATATTTTACTTACAGAGCTAGTTCATAATGTCATTTACACCAATTTATTTTTAACATCAGCTTCACTTTTCAGAAAATGAATACCACTTAAAAGCAAAAAAGAAAGATTAAAACTAATAATTTGTGGAATTCACAGCAATTCTGCCAGTGTTTGTTTTTTGTGAGCATTGTATACTTAACAGCTTCACTGTTTCCCAGATAGGATTTTCAAAGCACATCACCTTGTCTTATTAGGTCAGAAAGCTTTTCTTCTAAGTTTGCTACAAAAGGTGGTCTACCTCACAGCCTGTAAGAAAATTAGGGTGAGTGAATGCATGCCTACTATTTTTCACTCGTGAGGCAAAAACTACCTATTATGGGATCACTGTAAAATAAAAATGTTCACAGGACTGGAAAGACTTCAGAGGACCTTTACAAAAGTAACTCTGGTTCTGAAAAAATACATCTCTCAGAGAGATTTAAAGGGAAAAGGTTACAAGGTTAAAAGGCGATTTTGCTCTTGGTCACCAGGTTTCCACATAAGAAAAAGATAATTGAAATTATATGGATTTTTAAAGCAGTGGCCAAATGTTTAACAATACACAACAACCAAATGTACAAGCTAGAAGAAAATTAAACTGAAAATATACTGAGTTGCTAGTCTGTGACCCCAAATCACTTGGCTAACTGAAAGCTAACCTGCTGCCACCTTATGCAGTATTTCCACATGCACTTCATACTTACCATTGCATTTGCTCTTATGTAGAAATATTTTTCCCCCAGTCAACATTTCAGTAATTCTGTTCCAGCAACCACTACACTTCAGTAAATAAGAACCACTGTTAATTCCCATCCCCCTGGTTTTAGTCTGATGAGCAGCAACCGAGCTTACAACCATCACAAGAACTGGAGAAAACAGCTAAAAAGACTCCTCTCAGAATAAATCAGATTATGGAACAAACAAAGGTCACTGACTCAGTATATGAATCACTATATAAATTCTCTACTCTTATATCCTTGTTTTATTCTGTTTCACTCTTTTATTCTGCTTTGTTCTTATTTTATGTAATAACTCATTTTGGCTGTGCAGTTTGTTGCTTGCATCCCTAAAGTCAAATTTACTGCTGTTCAAAAAGTGATACGCTCAGTTCCAAAATCTTACAACCTAAGAAATGCGCTCAGTTCACAGTCTAATCTCAGGGCTGGTTAGCGAGGGATAAGGCAGGGAGGGATTTTTCTGCACTGGGCAGAAGTAAATCAAAGCAAGTATGATGCAGACAAAAATACATAAGAATGCAACAGTCTTTAGTAGTACAAACAGTGCTCAAACTTGCTTCACTATTTGTTTCTGTGACCCTTTACAAACTGACGTGTTAACCAGAAATATTTTCAATCAAAACTGATAGATTACACTTCTAATTGATTTTACTTCACATTCATGCACAACTGATATGCAAAAATTACACTGCAAATACTTTCCAAGAAATCAATACACCTATTTGTTGCCATTTAAAACAAAGCAAAAGTTAAGTTGACCAAATTATTTGCATCAAATTATGTTTTTAGTTCTACCCTCAAAGCACAGAAGAAGCACTGAAAATGTAGCTGTCACATAGCACTGAAGGATGCCTGTCACTTTATATCAAAGAAAAATATCCCAGAGTTACTGTTACAAGGCTTTAATTTTTAATTTTAAGGTAAATGATAACATCAATATCACAGTACGTTTTCCTCAATACTTCTAATATTACAATATCTTCTAATAATTGCTGTCTTATTTTATCTTCCCATTCTCCTTCCCAGACTACTCCTTTGGGACTTAAAACCACACAGAACTCAGTTTAAGGAGCAGAAAACTGGAGAAATATTTTCATTTTGGGACATGGTAACGTAAGTATTTGATGGTGACAATGCCCATCGTTCTGTTACTCATGGGCAGTATAAATCTCCCCAAACTAAAGCAGTGACAAACAACAGAGAGCTTTGGCTATAGAAATCAAGTTAAGAAGGTGAAATGCATCAAACGGAATCTTAAAAAATGGAAGTTTTCCACAGCTTTGGAAAGAAGCAAAAAGTACTGCACTCTCGCAATAGGTTTCTTATTGCTGCAGTGTAGGAAGTAATTTATTAAGCATTCCAGATCCTTTAGTGCACAAAGAACCATTGCAGGGGCCAGAGTCTCTGAGCACACTCAGTAGAATGAGCAAGAAATCCAACAGCACATTCTGCACAAGAAAAGCAGCCCCTGCCCCTTTCCCATTAGAGAGCAGCATGTGGCCCACAGTCCCCAAGTATGACAGGCAGCGGGACTCTTACTCGTCCACTCCATCAATGTGCTAATACACTTTTGTACTTTAATGGATTTTCTTTTTGTTGGTTACTGTTGTATATGTTTCTATTAGTATATGTTAAAGTAGAAATGAAATGGAAAGTATAAAGTACACCTCAATTTAAATTACATATAAAAATCCATCACGCTGGCATTGCCCCATTATGCAGAGGCAACCCTGCACATTAACATTCATGAAAGCAGAGTTCATGAGTCACCTCGGGGCTTAAGCTTCCCATATAGGTAGAGGCTGAGGCTGTCGTGGCAATAATACCCTTGGTACTAGGATGGAGCATGCCATCTGCACTGCAAAGGGAGCTCTGGCAGCTAGCAAATTGCCAAGGAGGCATTAGCTGTAGCCCAGAAGGGTCAAAGTTGTGATGGTGGCAATAACAGCTGTAACAGCATCTTGCAACCAGTTAGAGGAGCGCCAGCAGCCACTGCGCAGGGTGGGAAGTCATTTACAAAAACAGAATTAAAATCAGAAGATGATTTTATGGCTTTTGTATTACTTTCTCCAAATTAAGCCATAAAAAGGAGCGTGAACTATTTCATTAATTCATACATGGTGTTTTCATTCTTGTTTAGACAAAACAACACGGGGTGAATTAATGTTACTCTGTTCTGACACAGCCGTGATTACAAAATGCTAATTTTGAATAATATTTATATTGCTAATTAAGGAAGAAGGGACAAAGTTTTGAGCTTTACCCGCAATCAGCCCAGCCCCCTGCTCTGAATGTTACAAGCTCCCAGACGTGAGTTGTGCTGATTACAGGCACTGCTAGGGGCTCTTATTAGCTACCCAATCCATCCAATTTCCCCTGCCCAATTTATAATAGATTACATTATGGTGCGCAAATCCTACCGCCGTGATGTAAACATTAATATCGAGAAGTGCAACAATAAAACTCATTCTCTATCAGCATAAAAAGTACCCACAGATTTGAGAAATAAAAAATAAAAGCAATAAAGCTGTGAGCACTTCATCACACTGACATGAGAAGAAAAGTGAGCTAATTGTGTTGAAAAGAAACTAAGCAACCACTGCAAAGACTGGGAAAAAGTCAAAGAAAACCTAGCAAAGAGGATACAAAACTTCAATAAACATATGCACGTGTTTTACAGATGTAAACTTTCATTTCTTCCTCTCCTAACAGCAGGCTGATAAACATTCAAAAGGACACAAATAACCCTTACAAGGAGCCCTTGAACAACCCATTACACAGTTACTGCAGATAGACACGGAGAAAAGCCCTTACCCTAATTGCATGGTTTGTGCAATCCACATGAGGGTTTGACCAATAATCTGTAAATCAATAACGTATTTCTCATACGTAGCTCCTGCCAACATATGAAAAGGACAGGCCTAGGCCCTCAGTTCAGTTTTACAGCATTCTGCTCTAATATTCTGCAATATCTTATTATATCAGGATTATAAGACAGCTCATAAATAAGATGCTCAATTTGTAATGCTGAACTATTGGTTTTACTTACTTCTACATAGCAGTTTGCTTGCATACAAGAGGTTATGAGCATTTGATCTTTTGCTAAGGCTTGGCACAAAGGTTTGCCCTTTAATTTCAAAGCAAAATTTTAAGTACTTGTATTAAAAGTGGCCCTGTACATTTTGAATTACTCTGACCAACAGTGTGTACATAAAGACACCCATGCTCCAAACATCACACTGTTGACTGTAGTTGTGGGCAATGATAACTTTGGGGGCTGCCACCCAAGCAGAAACAATAATATTAATAATACACACACAAAAAAAAACAACTTTAAAATGCCTAAACAAAAAGCATGGAGAATGTGCTGATGTGGTATAATTTATTCCCATATGTAAAGAGGAACCAACAGCAGATGTTTAAATGAATAATGTACAGACCTTAACAATTCATGCTGATGTGTCCTCACTTCTATCTTTTATCTCTTCAGGGGGGTGGTGACACTGTGACTTCAGCTATACGAGTCAACTTTGCATTGTTTTTCCCCACAAGAAGATATTGAAGCAGCATTCATAAAGCACTGACTTACAACACTGCAAGACAACCCACAAACAACTTCTCCCACATGTAGGGAGAGTACAAAAGAACTCATTTTTTGGAAGACACAAGAACCTCTGCTTGCACAGTAGCTAGAATGTGTCACACAATGAACAAAACCAATGCTGAAATACTCTAAAAATAAAAGAATTAAAATAGACTTATTTATATTCTAGATTAAAAATCCAATAATTATAGTCTATTCATTTATCATCTTACATTGTTTCAGTGATGTCAAACAGATGATGGCTCGGGCCAAGTTTTCTCTATTACATCATGGGAAACATGGTCATAGTTGAAAGCAAAAAACTACCGTGTTCACTTCCAGAACAAATGGAGATGGCTTATTTAGCCCTAGGAAGGGAGAGAATTTAAAAATTTCATGCAGCTGAAGAGCAGATTGGCAGAGACTTTGTACAAGCCAAAAAGATCAGTTAATTAACATTTAAGTTGTTAATGACTTAGGTAGGTAATGAGCTTTAGATATGTATTTATTGTGCCAAATAATTAGAAATGGTTAATGGAATGGTTTGATAATACAACAGCTGGTAAAAAAAAGGATCTTAAGTGAGGAATTGCCAAACTGGCAAAAAAAAAAACCACAAACCCAGATATCTTGTTTTTAATTGACTCCCTTTAGAACAACTTAAACAAGTAATAGTATGTGTTATTAATATCACAGCAAAACTTAACATCTTATACTAGACTCGGCTACCTCCAGAGGTCCCTTCCAACCCTTATGATACTGTGATATAATTTGATACCCTCATGTACACAACCAATCCAAGAAGTACAAATAAGAACAAAAGGGGAAGCAAAACATTAGTGTTAATTCCAAGGAAAATACTGGAAAAAACAAGCATCTAAAAAAAATGAGATAAGTAACAGCTATTATGTGCTTGTCAGCAACAACTGTCCTTGTAGCATAGTTTGGCAGGCATCAGGGTTAGAGAAGGAACGCACAGTATCACAAATCTGTTTTAGTAAGGCTTTGGATAGTGTTTCACATGACTCTTTTCATAATATTGTCTACATGAAAATACCACAGCAACAATGCACATGTGCTTACAGAAATGTTCCCCAGAAAGCAGCAATTAATTGTTCCTTGTCAAAGCGTAAGGCTGCATCAAGGGATACTTCGTAGGTGCCTGTCCTAAATATGATCCCATTATAATTGATGACCTGGAAGATCCCAGAGAGAACAAGCTTATTAAATCTGAAAACATCAAGCCACAAATGACTGTAGGTATACTGAAGGACAGGCTCAGAATGCAAATACACAGAGAAGAGTTGGCTAGGCCTCAGTTCAAGGACTGTTGTGAATCACAAGCTGAAAGGAGTTAACTATTTTAGTATAATCTGTGAGGCAGGATTAGTGTAAAGCAGCCTCTGTGGTAGAAACCCTCTTTGTATACATCTGTCCTTACTGAGGAGACCAAGGCTAACACTCCATCTTTTCTGAGTTAGAAGTTTACTTGAACACGCTTGGTGAAAAATAGGCTGCCAACCCAATTTCCAGCACCAATCCCTTGTACACTTATGTGAACTGCAGAGTCCTTAAATAAATGGAAAGGAGACAGTCATCACAGTGTTTTATAGGAAAGGGTCTATAATATTCACAAAACCATCCTTCCTCTCAGCCCAGAACCAGGAGGGCTTCAACCAGATACTGCACCCTTTATTTAATATAAGATAACAAACGGAGCATGGTAAATCATGAAGATCAGAAATGCAAGCCAGGACTGAGAAAATTCAAGTCATTTGTTTAAAGAGCAGGAGATGGAGGGAGAAGTGCAATATCAGATTGCTGAGAGAAGGAAGGTGACTACCTGTTCTTCATATCAACGATGGATAGACCAAGAAATAATAGCCTGAAAGTACAAAGCACAGTTCCACCCTTCCCCCAGCCTCTCACATAGGCTCCCACCACCTCCCTTAGGTCAGCACTGGCAATTACGTGGCTGCAGGTGAGTTAACTGAAAACTTATAATGAAAAAAGTGATTAGATCATGGCCTGTAGGTGTAAGTTTAAGCTGACTGTCAAACTGAAGGTTCGGGGCAGACAGGAGAAAAAATTTCTTGGAGGATAATGAAGCGTCAGAATTGACTGCCTGGGAAGATTAGGGAGTATCCATTACTGGAGGTCTCAAAGTACACTTTACACAAATATTCATCAGAAATGTCTTAAGTATAGCTGCTGCTTTCTTTGGACAGAGAAATAAATCAAAAGAGTCAAAGTCCCTCCCAGTGTTGAGGACTCTGTGTTTCTGTCGTGATTAGTAAATTGGAAAGTAATTTCATCCCAAGCAGCCCTCTCGCTTAAAGACGCATTTAACACTGCTAGTATTTCATCAATCAAAATGTCAAAAGGACTAATTACGTTCCTCCAAAGAGGATTTCTCTTTCACTTCCGTCTGCTACAAGCAAGCTATGAAACGCACTGCTGGTAGATACCATGGCAGAAAAGAACTTCAGAGAATTCAGAACAGAGTGATATATCAGATAGCAAAGTGAAATACATTATAGCAAGCAGTATAAATTGGAAACGGATAAAAAGTTTCATATTTTGAAATGTAACGTATTTAATGCTTAAATAGGTGAAAAAACTCACCTGGAAAACATGCCCTTTTGGACAGCTCATGCATGTCCTCTGTACCTGCTTTCCTCTCTTTCAACTTCTATTTGAACATCAGATAATAAGTGTCATATACAGGGTTTGGATGAAAATTTTCTGAGATTAAGTGCTTGGAAATTCAACCTAATTGTTTACATGGAGATTCCTGAAAGTTTATGCAACACATCAGAAATTACAAATTAGCTTTATATAAGCACAGGAAGCACTGTAACTCGGCTAACATTGTCTTATTTAAAAAAACATGCAACAACAGAGGAGAAGTTGACCTTAAGCAAAATAAGGTATTTGCACCGGATGTAACTTACTTGGAATATATGGTAAGCTAAGGCAATTAAAAAATAACTACATATAGTATGAAAATACACAGTAAGTGTTGCCTGCATGGAGGATGTGGTGAAGCTCATGAAAAAATAATGGATCTATACCACTTTTCTGCTTACCTACCAGAAATATATCATAGAACAACCCAGGTTGGAAGGGACCTTGAAAGAATTTTGGATATTAGGAAAAATTTGGTTTCTGAAAGAGTGGTCGGGCATTGGAACAGGCTGCCCAGGGAGGCTGGAGATTCATTGTCCATAGAGGAGCTCAATACATGTTTAGATGTTGTCATGAGTGAAAAATATTGGTGGTAGGTGGATGATCAGACTGGATTTGGAAGGTTTTTTTCCAGCCTTAGCAATTCTATGATTACTCTGAGTTACGGGAAGCCTAGCCAAAACCCTGTAAAAAAGGGTTGGTTAAAAAAAAGAAAATTCACATAGGTTATTGATTTAAGAACTGGGGCTAACAACATGTAACAGAAAAATTGGTTGTATAATTATCAAATTTACACATACTTCCATAACTTCAGTTCATGATCATACTTAAAAGCATCATTTCTTCCTTTCCAAATGACTGCAGAGAATAAACAGAGTTCTCAACAGATCCATGTTACAGAATCCTAAATATATCTATGGGGAATAAGAGAAGTAACTTAAGGATTCCTGCATGTAGAATGCCATGATAGAGATGAATAATTACTATATAAAAAAAATCCAGAAGTATTTACTTATCCTATCTGCCAGTTCTAAACTTTTAGCTGGATGGTTTAACTCTGTAGTGTACTATACAGAATTGTAACACTACCATGTGGTGGAAGGAAAGGCAGATGATAACTGACTCCTAAATGTAATACCTATCAGAAGAACTCCACTTCTGTAACAGATTGTTTTTAACTACCAATCAAAATTAATGCTACAATGCAAAGCCAATGCAAGTTAAGAAATAATAATACATGTTATTATCCACAGCTGGTGCAGAAATAAAAACAAAAGAAAATGGAAGAAGTTAATGGAGTTGTAAGAAAACTACAGCTCTAAAATAGTATAAATGCAAAGCACGCTACTTTTTCTTTACCAGACTATCTTCATACTATGAAATAAATAATAGATAAGAATAGCAATGAGTAACTATTGTCAGTTATACAAACTCACGGAGATCAATGAACATACAGGTGAGACAGAGGAATTTAATTAACATTGGTGTGCTGTTACTGAAGTAAGACTCTGATGCACTTTGTCTGATTTTCTGTAAAATGCCCTTCAGCACTAAGATTTCTCCATGCTCACACAGCTCTATTACAAGATACATCTGCTAATGTTAATAAAAAGGCAATGTAATGGTTTTGTTATTTCTGAGTTTAGAGTTTCCTTTAATATAATGACAATATACAAAATGGCATTGTTCCAACTGCAGTGACAACTCAAGCCCGATGCAGTTAGTATTTTATGAACTCAAAGCAAAAGGCAATTAACCTGCTCAAAATATTGCCAAGCATGCATTTTAAAAAATGCGTAATAATACTACAAGTTCAAAACAAGGACTATTTAAGTATTTAGCTTTACCCATTGAATGGTCCTTACTATAATCCATGAGTTCTCACCCTTTTACCTTTCCAGTTTTCTCCCCCATCCTACCTGGAGAGAAAGACCAAGCGACTGTGTGGGACTGAACTGCCTGCCAGGGTTAAACCACAATAGCGTGTGGCTGACCTCATACATCAATCCTCCGGTTGGCAAGCCAACAAAGGAACAAAATCCAGAAAAGACTGAGCAAGTAATTTACTGAACATGGGACAGATTAACCATCTTCAGAAATCATCACCTCATGCTGATCTGAATTTAACTTTAGCCTTCTCCCTTCACAGTTAGCTAGACTTAAATGCTTAATTTAGAATTTTACGGCCTACCAACATAACATACATTAAGCCACCACATACTGATCTCTTGTAGGATAAGCAAGGTGGAAATACACTTTCCACCACCAGTTTCTATGGTGGCAAAAATACATAACTACTGGGTGTGCAGATAAACCTTCTCTATGAATTGGCAATCTTCAGAAACAATGAACATCACTGCAAACTGCTACACCATTTCAAAGCACTATATAACTCATCCCATTCGTAGTATACCTTTGAGATAAAACAACAATGCTACATCTCCCTAAAAATAAAGTTTTTCAATGTTCTTTTTTTTTTTTTTTTAATTTTTATTTTTTAAAGGAGATTTATTTGACATATCTTCCAATGAATAGATTCTCCAAAATGGTGAAAAGCTTCTGCTGTAGAATTCCCATCAGACCTCCAGACTTTCTTGGAAACCAGAAGTTTCTATAACCATTGAAAGCAATTGCAAGTTGTCACTAAATGCAGGAGTTTGAAGAAACATTCTCTGTACAAGAGATTCTACTCTGTTATATAACACTTAAAAGGATTCATTGGGGAAATACAGTCATTGCTTTCCTTCAGTGAATTGACTGCTAATAACTGTAGAATATGAGGAAATACCTACTGCCGAATAGAAACCTCAAGCCTTGTAGACTTAAAAAGACCATTTGCAGGCTTATCCCTCCTGTGCATGTTGGATCCCTCTGAAGCTGTCCACAGGCTCTGTAGCATCACTGGTGGCTTGGCTGGATGCCTCTGCTAACACACCTCCACAACACATGGGATCTCTGTTGCAGTGGGGGCAAAAAATAATACAAAACTGATAGATTTGAGTCCAAACGCAAGGTACATTTTGTAATCTTCCCCGCACTGTTCTCAGCCATCTGTTCAGGCTTATAGAGGCTCTGCCCAAATTAAATAAAAGCACTGACACCAGGAAGAACAGGTCCGCTATTTGAAGAGCTGGATTAAACCCAAGAGAGGAGTGGACCAGAGGAACATCAACACCTTGTGTTCTAACCACACTGTCAATGATATAGATGGCATGGTATACTGTCAGACCTGCAAAATCAAATATGCAGTCAAAAATGATACTTCAGCTTGTCTACAACACAAAACTGTAATAGACTGTTTTTTTCCCTTCAAAACAAATGGTATGCAATATATTTTTAGTGGATTTCAAAATGCTTCATTAAACCTGAGAAGTCACTGAATTGGTGTAAAACATAAATTTTGCTTCTAACTAGCATCATGCAAGGATAAACTTTAGCAATGCTGTCACTGTGCTGATAACAAGAGCAAGTTTTTCTGGGTACTCTTGTAATTCCACTGGAGAGCTTTGAATCTGCACGATTCCTCAAAGTCTACTTCCCTCTAAAGTAGAATCTACTTTACTGCATAAAGCCTCAAAGGAAGCTAAAAAGCACTCAAGAAGGCATGCTTATCTGAACATTTTCAGGCAAGGAGGCCACAACTCAATTCCTCCATAATGGAGGACGGAGAAAAGGCAATACCTGAAAGCATCAGGGATTAATTAGAGAACTTTTCACTCCTTTTACTTGATGGTATTCCTAGAGTTAAAAGATGTCCATCTAAAAAGAGAGTCCTTACATTCCAGTCTGACAATACTAGCACTCTTTTTCCAACCACCTAAGACATTTTTACATGCCATTTGATACAGCTATTACAACCTTTAATTCTCTGAAATGTAGCAGAAAAAAAAAAATAGCTGACAACTAACATAATAGATAAGCTTAATGACACAGTGTATTCTTGTTCTTTTGAAGATGTTCTTCATAAAAAAAAAGGTTACAATTGATTTTATATATACATACATATATTTGCTTTTACTGACAAGTAAACAGAAGGATTTAAGAGTATAAAACTTCACCAATAAAGCTATACAAAAAATGGGTGGGGGCTATTTTCCCAGAAAATTCTCTGCCCCAAATAGTTTAACTACTTATCTATGACAAATGTGCCTTTTTTTTTTTACAATTAGAAGCAATACAGGAGGAGCAGACAAATCCTTCCCTTCTTTTTAATAAACAGTACCATACACATATGATACAAAGAGGGAAACAGCAAAGGAAGAAACGTTACACAGAATCACACAGAATCGCAGCTTAACGCGACAGCTTCGGGCACCTCGAAGCATTTCCCTGTCACACTTGCTTTCTTTTTCCACTGTGAATTAACTGTGTGATCAAAAAGCAATGTGAAGTTATTTTTCCTTTCCAGTCCTGAAGTATTTTTAAGCGCTTTTGAGCAAAGTTCAAATGGTAAGGGATCCAAAAGGAATGTGAGCTCACATTGATATATGTAGTTGTTACTGGTCAAGGCAGAGACACTAATAGGCACATTGTCAGGAATAAAGAATGGTCACACACCAGGAATTCCCAATTTTCTGGTGCTGAAAGGCAGGAGTTACTTGGCCCTTAATCTAACATCCTGAATCTGCTTTTATTTCAACACTATGATTTTTAGCGTCTATGATGCTCAAACTTGATTAAAAATAAATAACTACCTGAAGGGTGAGTTTTAAGCCTTACTGATTGTTCATTTCTAGTTTTGTAATACCTGCTTCTAAACCAAGTCAGAAATTAATTGTTCTCTCAGGCATAACACCGCCTTTGGGATCTGAGAAGTTATACCACCCTCCTGCTATAATTTTCCTCATAAGCTAAATCTGATATAACACCACTTCTAACACGCTTAATGCTGTAAAACATTAATACACAAGAAATCATTTGTACAGGAAGATGAGCACTGAAAGAGCTTTGAATTAATACTATGGTCTCCTCCTGCAACTTTACCTGTAAAAGAGTGACGCCAAGAACGCACAAAGGCAGGGCCAGGGCTTCAGTGCAGCTGGCAATGTGTGCACGCAAAAGCAAGATGACAGCATCTGCCTACATGTAACTTACAAAAACAAAGCATTTTCACAGCATGTAAGTTTGCCCAACATCTGACAGTTCACCATTCCTTAAAAAGGCCAGAACCAAACCTTGCCTCTGGCAAAAAAATTAAATTGCTCAGCATAAAAGACCTTCGTATCAAAACAAAACAGTCGATCCTATAAAGTTAATACATTAATACATAACTATTCATAAGGAAATCATGTTTACCATTAGTTTAAATGAATTTAATCCCCAATGGAAAAAAATTAATTTCAGGGAATTGTATGATAAAACCCTAGAATCATAAAAGCACCATAACATTCACCTAGTTTCAACCCCCCTGCCATGAGCAGGGTTGTCAGCCATCAGACCAGGCTGCCCAGAAACACAACCGGCCTGAAGGTAGAGGGGTAGTCCATCCCCCCACCCCCTCCCACCCCCCCCCCCCGACATGTGGAAGACTCCTACAAAACACACAGAAAATGTTTTAGAAAGCAGAGAAGGTATGACTAGAAGAGAAAATATGTGGAAAGTACAAAGGAAAATCCTAGAAGACAGAGAGGATGCCTAGAAAGCACAAGGAGATTTTTCTAAAACGCGTAAAATTAAATACCAAATACAACAGGCAGAGAGAACAGCCTGCAAAGCCCCTGGAGAATTACTGCCCAGAAGGGAGATTTTTCAGAAAATACAAGAAAGAATTTAAAAACCCAGAAGGAACATTCCTGGGAAGGGGACAAGGAGAATTATTGGATAGCATAGGGAAATTCCTGGAAATAGAAGTGGGAATTTCTAGAAAAGATACTGGAAATTTCTGAAATTCATGGAAGAAAATTACTGTGAAGCACTGGGACAGATACTAAAAAGCAGACAGGAAATAATCCTAAAAAGCAGTGGAGAAATTAAGTGGAAGACAAGAGTGGAGTTTCCTAGAAATTACAAGTAAATGCCTACCAAGCTGAGGGCTGAACTCCTGGAAAGAAGGACAGGAATTTCCTAAGAGCAAATGGAGAATTAGAGGCTCACAGAGCAGGCTCTTTCCCATAAAGCATAACAGTATTACTTTAAAGATTGCAAGCATTTTTGTCTGTAAACAGACCATAAGTGCTGGGATATATTATCACTCTTTACCTCAATCACACTAGGGACCAACTACACAAAGAAAAATAAGGCAGAGGGTAGGGAAGGCCTTCACTCATTTGGCTGCATACTATGCAATGTTGAAGACCTCCTTAATTCCTTGAGGGGAATGGCTCAAGGGCTGTCCTGCAGCTGAACACCTAGGAACAAAAGAGACAAAAGACACATCCCTTCCTGAACAAATGCCATATTAGGCAGATGTGTCTCCCCATACATGACAGACTGCAATCTGAAGCTCTCTTCCTTAATTTAAATACCTAGAAGTATCATGATGTAGCACTGACCATGAAATACTTCAAGCAGTTTTTCCTGCTTTTTTTGCCCTAAATATTTCTTTCCTACAGGCTTTGTTAATATTTATTGACAATTATTTCTCCATGGACATACCTTAGAAAAACCAAGAACAGAGCTTCATTAAACTATATTAGCATGCTGCAAAAAACAGGTATATTTTTGGTACAGAAATACAGCTTAGGCTAAATTTTATCCACATTCCTCCTTCCTATTTGGCTTTAGTCGACAGAACTGTATTATCCCTTAATTATATTGAGGATGTGTAAAAGTTACAGAGGACCATTTTATTGAAAGAAATAACATAAACTACTGCAGTTACTATTTAATTACTTGTTACAAGTAACAGTTAATAATTATTAGCATAAGCATCCCTGACTCTCATCAAATGGTAGCTTCTATTTGAGGCTTTTATAACACCAAAATGGGAGGTTTGGAGTAGCACAAGTAACAATTGCATGGGATTCCCATTAGTTTTCATTGGGATGAAAAAAAAAAAAAAACAAAAAAAAAACCAAAAAACAAAACATCAGCCTCTACACCAAATGAAATGATCTCATCAAGTGGAAAAAAGAACAAAAATCCTACTGCACCAAAGGGTCTGCTGGGGAGAGTTGGGCCTACAAGACTGAAGGTTAAGCTTCCATTGTCAAGAAAAAGCCTTCTTAGTGAACACAGACATCTGTGGTATACAGCCTCCTGAGAACAAGCTACTTGTCTGTTCTGCACGAGTCTAATGTCTTCATCCCTGCTGTGGAGACAGAACTCCCAGAGACAATATCAGAGATAGAAAAATCAACTGCAGGATTTGATCTTACATTTCAGTAGCTTATTTTATTTATGGCCACTTACCAAAAGTACTCCAGAGTAGGTCCAGTTAGTTCACTCACCAATACACTGAAGTATACAGTCAGTATATAACTAATAATAAAGTCAGCACAAAATGTTGTGAACAAAAAAATCCAGTGACAAGCTTCTGGAACCTTAAAGCAGCTCAGACTGACTGTAAGACAATCAAAAGCCAACTACCATGAGCACTTGTCACAACTTGGAGCATTCCTTTTGAACACACAGACTGACACATGGCAATTCTAGCAACTGGTCAGAGATGAGCACTATCTGAATAACAAGCTGTTGTGAAGAGGTAGAAAAAGTCACTGTATCTTTCT
Source organism: Excalfactoria chinensis (assembly GCF_039878825.1). NCBI lineage: Eukaryota > Metazoa > Chordata > Aves > Galliformes > Phasianidae > Excalfactoria > Excalfactoria chinensis. The sequence continues at coordinate 38,205,830 of NC_092829.1, read as the reverse complement.
TTCTTTGGTGACTTCTGAGGGTGCTATAGTGGAGCCATAGATGCCATGAAATAAATTCTGAAACCATTTGAACTGAGATGTTGATGGTAAATCCAGTAAAGTCAGTGACATTACTCTGCATTTACACCCAGGTCAGCGGCATCAGAATCAAATGCAGTGTGCTTAAAATCAACAAAGCACATCATTAGCAGATGTCAATGTCCCCCAAAAATGCAATAAGCCTCGGGCACACAATTACCAGATTACATTATTTCACTGTCAGGTTGACAAGTTTGAAGAGCAACTGCAAACTGTGGAGGATTTAATTTTCACAGGCAAAGTTTCCTTCCTTTCAATTAAAAGAACAAGACTATCATTTCTTCAAAGTTAAAAACTAAGTTTGTTCTTTTCTTGTAAAGTGCTAGACAGAAGCATTCTCACCCTATATTTTACCAGAACAATTACTTTTATAGGGAATGTGAAGAACATAGAAGTTTAACTTTGCTTAAAATTGACAGTGCTTTCATGCAGCACCACCAGATCATAGCGCTGTTAAAACCATCATTACAGTAGAGGTAACACTTCAGTGCGACTGCAAATTGTACAAGTGGCTACAATGATACTGGTGATAGCATGCTTTCAAAGCACGTTTGTTCCTCTCAATACAGGGAGAAGCCTGTATTACTATGAATGAATGGGATTATGATAATCCTGGCTCTGAATACCTCTAAACGTAAATTTATGTGTTATGGTATCAACATGGCACTTCCAGGTATCCAACAAAGACCTTTCATGGCTCTTTTATCCACATCAAAGGATATTAACCAATGTACTCACTGTACAACCTAAACACTGGAATCTGTTTTATGACCCACTTAGTTAGATGGCCACAACAAAACCACTAATCTGAAACCATCACAGGCAGCCTGCAATGCTTCCAATTCAGAACTGAAAGTCCTGTCAGCAAAAGTTTTGGTGGAGTCTGAATAACTATCAGCCAGCAAGATCCAATTAAGTAGCCACTATTGATATATTTGAGAATATCAGAGAACTATATCAGATGTACAGATAAGCCTGAGGGACTGGGATACAATGAATGAAATGCATGGGAAAATATCAATGTCTGGCAGCCAAGAACAAGACAACAGCTCAGGCAAGCAAAATTTAATTAATTGTTGCCTGCTGAGTAGTGTTTAAAATTCCTTCCTGTACTCAGCAGCCAGAACACCCAACCTGAAGCTGTAACTGAAAAACATCTCAGCACTAAATACACACATCGCAAGCCATTCCATTTGACATCATAGCACTCATATACACTGCCAGGCAGTTATCAGCACACAAGTATGCAGAAATGACATAATATTTTGTTTCTACTGGCAAAATAATCCAAGTCTTTAAATAAGGTAATCTATGGTAAGTTGTTACAGTGTACAGTAACAATCATTGTAGACAGTTACAGAAAACCCAGCAATTGATACTTCAGGTGAATATGAATAAAACATGGTTTTTAGATTAGAAAACCCCTCTGAGGATAACCAGCATGGCGCACACGTTTGAGATGTGCAAACATGCACATAAACGTACACAACTGCACATGCAGTGTAAGTGCGCATACATCTCAATTACTTGCTATTCTTAATTTCTTTGATATTTTCAGATGCAACATGTTTTACATCCATCACAGTGAGTATCTGTCTGATTGCCCAAGGACCACATTACAGGAGGGAAAAAACAGAAGCTTCCAAAAACCTTCGCTGTAGCTCCCTCGGTCACGTCCTAACATGCTACAGAGATGCACATATAGCGAGCTTTTAATGTCTTTAGATGCCTTATACGTAACATTACTGACCAGACTTTATTAATAAAAGAATAAAAGATTTTTCACCTATCTTTTCTTATAAAAACTTGTAAAAGACTTGTTCAGTTTTTCCCTCAGCACGTCAATACAGTTCTTTCATATGCTACTTCATCCCCTCAGCCAGGATCACAACCTCATAGCTCTTGTCCAGGCAGAATTCCATTTGAAGTGCACTGCAATGTCAGAGCCAAAACCATGAATCCAAAGAACACAGAACTCCTTTGCCTAAAATCATCAAACAATAAGAAAGACATCCCTTTGACAAACATGTCTGACTGCATTCATGCACAATTACACCAAAAAAAACCACCCCAAAATATTTTATTGCCTATTTCGGTGCATGATTTGATGCATGTCCGCATGTTGCTGTTCATTAAATGAACGCTCAAATAAATAATACCAAATGAATTTTTATCTTTCTGTTCGTTCAAATATTTCACAACTTAAGCCTACCTTATTACAAGGCTCTTCAGGAGACTTAAATAGTATTAAAATACTATCTTCAATTTAAAGGGCAAAATACCTGGAAAATTAAGGTCACGTAATGTTACAAAACCTAATGGAGTATGGATTTCTGCTAGAAATACTTCAGCCAGAAATCTCAGTAATCTTAAATCTGTCTCTTCAAGACATAATAAGTTTTAAAGGTTTGAATGAATTTCAGAGTATGTTTTGCGCACCCTCTAATTTTGAGCAGGGAGAAAAGCACTGCATTCAGAATAGTAAGCTGCCACAGGAAAGAGCAATCTTTCACAACAAAGGCACCCACATAGAGTATCAGAAATAGATATCCACACTAAAATATTTTGAACTACTAAATAAGATATGATTTTCTTGCACTGCATTCATGTTCAAAAAAACACCAGACTAACAATAAGTGAAGAGGTTATGAACCAGAGGGTGTTGCATTGCTTAGAAGATGTGCAGTCATATCCCAAAAAGCTGCATCTGACAGTTATCACAAGCATATTTACACCTGTGTTTTTCTACCATTTGTCTAGAAGTAAAGGCAGTCCACTGTTAAATAACTGAAGATGCCAGACACGGGGAAAGTAATTGCCAGCTCAACAGCACAGCAGAATTCCCATCTGCTTAATTCCAGCTGTCCATACAAAAGGAAACAAACAAAAAATAGCCCTTGACTAATCTGACTCACTGAAAAGAATAAACTTGCCTAAGTATTTATACGGGTTACCTTAATAATTCTTCTGAAACATACAGGCAAACTTTAACCCATCCTTTAGAGGCTCTTTGAGCTTAGCAACCTCCAGGAAGGAAACTCTGATTTCTACATGATACATTTAAATGCAATATAGTCTTAGGAACAAAATTTCTAAAAAAAACAAAACAAAAAAACCCTAAACTTTGAAAGAAAGCTACCAGTAAGACCTAATTTGATGACTGTTAGATGAAAAACAAAACAAAAACAGGTTATTTCCAGGAAACTATTATTTCCTATGGGGGTTGGACTCAATCTCTAGAGGTCCCTTCCAACCCCTACAATTCTGTGATTCTGTGATTCTTTAGTCAAGAGCTCTCATAAGCTGACTTACTCATGGCCTGCTGGTCCATATATATGTATTTTAAGTATTAACACTGGCAGCATTAATGAGAGATCTGAATAAACTGAAAATAAATAACTGAATAAAACAACAACAAATCCCCCAAAATCAGAACGTAACATAAAAGCCTGCCCAACAAAGTGATAAAAAAACACGTACCTTTGTCTGTAGAACCCCAGTATTCCATTGACTGCTATGAGAAAACCGGTATGTGAAGCTGAAACAGATTACTTAATACATGTAACACACTAACCGGGGTATGTAATGAGAAGAATTCCAGAACAGAAAGCCTAACACATCATCATTCTGTATTTACATGTGGAACATCTACAAAACCATGAATTTTGGTTGCTAGCTCAGGTAAGAACAACTGCATCAAAACTGTGCTTTAACGCATTAGGAACAATAGGTTGAATTTCATGACAAAATTACATGGTAATTAGAAGCACGAATGAAATTACGTTTGAAAAACACACACACAAAACAAAACAAAAAACAAACAAACAAACAAACAAAAACAAACAAACAAACAAAAAAACCTTAGCAGTCATTTCACTCTCAAGGCCAAGGAGGCAAACTGCAGTCACTTCAATACCCTGGAGTGTAAACCCAGCAAATAATTGTAAATGTCTTATATATAAATATGTATGTATATATATATATATATATATATATATATATATGCATATATGTGTGTATTTTATATATATATATATATATTTTATAATATATTTATATATAGAAGCTACAATTCCAGCAATGAGTTACAAATAGACATAATCTACTCGGTAAACAAGTTATTTTCAGTCATGTCTACTGCATCATTTATTTCACCCACAAGGTGGCATTTTTATTCTACATTTTCATTAGTAGCCTGGATGGCCTATCGTTTATTAAAAAAAACAACTCAAATGAAAGTCGGAGGAAGCTGTACAAAGGCACGTCAGAATTTATATTCCTAGATCACCAATATATTCCCTGTAAAATCAAACATTTACTGATTTTACTGTTCAGATATAAATCAATTTGCAAAGTCACGGCATCTAGTTCAACATTCTTCCAACTCCACTTATCTTAACAAATATAAAAGACAAATTGCCTCAGATATGATTGGAGGAAATCTCTTGGTATTCCGTGTGCTGATAGCCAGTATTTTCAGCATTAAAGTCCTAAAAATATGAATGCCATAAACACACGTACAAGGATAGCTTTACAGGTTAAGATGCCCATACCTACCTGAGGCTGATCAGAACATTTTTGTCATCCAATACTTCTGCCAAGAGATTTGAATTTCAAAACATATGTAAATTTTTGAAAATTAATAATAATAATAAAATTTATAAAAAAGAAAGAAACGTCAGCTAAATAAGTGCATGCCAAAAACAAAAGAAAAGGATTCTGCTCTGCAGAACGTAGTAGTACATCTATTGCACCAATGAAGACCTGTATCACTGAGTTTTTAAAATAAACTATGTAATTACAAGTAACTGCAGATTTTACTTCATTTGTAAGGAACGCGCTGAAGGCAGCACCAATTAAAATTTAATCTTACATTACAAAAAGATTGCTTCAATGACAATAAGTCACATTCTAAAGCGAAGTCCCATAGGAAGTATACTAAAATAGGAATAAGATGAGCAACTAAATACGCTTTTCTCTGGGGAACTGGTAGAATCTCTGCTGTCTTCTTCCAGTTTCCTGCTAGAAACAAGCAGGCATGTTCTCTTGTTCTGTACCTTCTCACTTTGGTGTGAGAACATACCAGTTTTTCTTCTACATTGAAGACAGAAATTTTGCACATTGTTGCATGCAGACAACCACATGCTAACTAAATACTTGATGCAAAAAAAAAATAAATAGTTCAAAATGCCAACTATAATTCCCAAGATTGGCTCTCTGGAGAGAGGAAAAGGCTGCAGAAAACCACTCCTAGCATCTTCCAGAGTATAATATATCACATTCATGAGTTTTACTTAGATCTTTCTTGAAAATGAAAACTCAGTGGTACTAAATTAAATGTCATTCATTTTTATACTGCCATCGACATGCAATTTGAACAGTAATAAAAGGTAGAAACCTATCAGGATTTAAGAATACAAACAGAGAAATATGAATTATACGCTCTGCTGTAAAACTGTATTTACTGAATAGAAATGTCAAGAGTAAAAGTTAATTCTTACAGTTACTTTGCTTTGCCCATCCAGCACACTATTCTATATTCACTTTTAAAGACTGCCTACTAATCTTCAAATTTAATGCAGTAGTTTCGAACTCCTGCAATCAAAAGACCTCTAAAAGTTTTCCAGTAATGACAGAAACCATTTCAGAAATTTGTGCTATACAATGAATATGAAATTGTCTTCTTACTTTAAATAAAAACAAAACAACAACAACAACAAAAACCACCGCAGTGTAAATGAAAGAAGGTAAGCAAGGAAAGAGGAACCCTCTTACATAAATATTATCTGAGCCATTGATCTATGGCATACAGCCTCCAATAAACAATGAGGACCAGATGAGATGGCTTAGTAAAGATTTGTTCTAAAATATTTTCATACCTTTTGCTGCAGAAAAGCAGCAAAAACAGCAAACTGAAATCCATTTTGTTGGCCTTTCAATAGGCATGTAGAGCAGCAAGCAAGCAGCAGCAGCCATGGGACCTCAGTCTAAGTATCCAAAAACTTATGAGCTAGCCTAGCATGAAAACAGAAAAGAAAGAAAAGGGGTTTTTTTGTTGTTGTTGTTTCGTTATTGTTTTTACTACTACAAAAGAAGCTGAAACCTTACAACATGATGTATCCATCTTTTGCAGATTTCAGAAAGACAAGTAATAAAGGCCATTTGAAGATGGAAGAAAACCCCTTTTGCCACTGGGATAAATAAAGAGCCATAGTAAAGAGCCAGGTGGGACAATGATGCTGTTTGAAAAATAAACTACAAGAATATCACTATAACATTAAATAGGGTACATTTCTAGCAAAACATTCCACTTTTACTGACATTTAACATGAAGAAAGATAATAGTCTCTTCTCCCCTTCAGTGAAGCTTGTAAAAGAAACAAGTTTATACAGCAAGGAGTTTACACAACAAGAAAGGCTTCTTTGAGTATGTTGATAGCAAAAGGAATGATAAGGAAAACATAGCACTGGATGAGGTGGGTGCCCTGGTAACAGAGGACACTGAGAAGGCAAAGATACTGAATGCCTTCTTCGCATCTTTACTGCTATGATTGCCCCTCAGAAATCTCAGATCCTGAAAAGATCTGTGAAAAGGAAGACTTCCCCTTGGTCAAGGTGGATCTAGTCTGAAATCATCTAGGCAAACTCAACACACTCAAATGCATGGATCCCTTACAGCATTCACCCAGATGTGCTGAGACATCTGGCAGAAACAACTGCTAAGCCACTCTCTGTTGTCTTTGAAAGGTCACAGAGAAAAGGAGAGGTGACTGAGGATCTGAGGATAACCAGTATCATTCCAGTCTTCAACAAAAAGCAAGAAGGAGAAAGGAAATTGCAGGCTAGTCAGCCTCACCTCCATCCCCAGAAAGGAATAGGAAAAACATGTTCTGGATACCTTGTCCAAGCAGGTGGAGAAGAAGGTTATCAGGGGTAATCAGCATGAACTTGATGACTTACAAAGGTCTCTTCCAACCCTTACAATTCTGTCATTCTGTGATTCCTAGAACTATCTGATCAAGCATCAAGATGGATTCCATGCAGTTTCAGGCAGCCATAAAAACAATGGTTTGAAAACCATGAAATTAACCAAAACCAACAACTACAGTGGGCCAAAGCAAGAAGGAAGCAATAAACATCCTTCACTCTTTCAACTACGGTTTGTTGCTGCAATCCTGCAACAACAAATTATTTGTTAAATGAATTCTTTCCTGTGAAGGTTCTACACCCTTCATTTTTCATATTTAAAGTTATACATAAACAAATTACACTAATCAAAGCTATATGCTGCTTCACTACTTGTTATCTATTTGGTATTTCATTGAAAACTTCTGGTAGTGGGAGTTCCCCACCTTGGCAATGGACATTCAGTTGTCCTTAGAGCTCCTGGGTGCTCTGGTGAGTACTAATGCAGAAGAGCATTGTTTTTAAACTCTGCAGAAGAGCATCTGCAAAGAAAAACTCTATACACCAAATATTCCACTTCTCCAGATAGAAATATCTCAACTCCTAGAGAATTGAAGTAAATGGGTTTCAGAACCTGCAACTTTTCCTCCCAAATGTATGAAATATTAGACGATCGTGAACACCTTTCCCACACCAAAGATTTCTAAATGGATTTCCTTCCTTATGAAATTAAAAGCAGTTACAATTACATACAATTTCTTTCCTTTTGACAAAATTCCAATCAGTACTTCTTACTGACAAGTCTTTCTCAGGTGAATAATGAAGATCAAAGATTTTACACACTTCCCAGACCAAACATAACACACAAAAATAGTTTTCATTGTCTACAACTTATGCAAAAGAACATCCTGACTATTTTCAAGGCACCACTTATCGTGTACCATAAAAATTCAGAATAATGAAAGATGTTACATCTATTTTTCCCTCCTCTCAATACTGAGTAATAACATATAAAACATGTATCCTGCTTAGAGTTATATTCAGGAATCATAAAGAACACTGCTTGTTCAATTCACCTGGGTCTCTTCTTGTATCTAAGGGGATCACTGACATTTTTACCAGCAATTTTAATAAATAACCTACCAATTTTTATACTGAAATATTTCCTAATGAGGACAGCTTTTCTAAGTAGATACAAATGATAAATTATAAAATAAAATGAATGACAGATTATAAAAGCTCTTTTCCATATTCAGCTTGTATGCTCTACAAGTACATAACATCAGCTCCTTATACAATGGAAGAAAAGACGTAAGAGCTCAAACATTTCATAATATTAAGCTATTTTCATAAAACATTAATATTTAAGAAATAGTTTTATGAAGAACAGCATTCGCTATGGGAAATAAACAGAATATTTTAAATAATAACATGTAACTGTCCACATGTATTACAGTCATAAAAACCTTAAATAACCAAAATGTCTTTATTTCACTAAAAACTGGATGTTTATGATACATACTAAACAAAAATTTGCAAACTGTGATGCAGTGGGGTGAGCACAATGATTTCAGTAATTGTTTATTTTGGTAATGTTTCCTTATACAAGTAGTAAATTCTACTCAAACATAGGTGCTAAGAATTTGATCAATCCAGTCTTTATGAAAAAAGTGATTTCCTAGCTTCAGTGCTGTTTATTATCTCCTCCTTTGCACAACTGTAGTGCTTTGCTTTTTTTTAAAAGGAAAAAAAGAAAAAAAAAACACAAGATAAAACGATGGAGTTGTGCAGCCTAGTTCTGAGATTCACATAGGTGCTTTTTTATTGCTGGGGCTACTGATAGTTCAGCTGTACTTTTGTTTCCCTTAGACCACCTTTTATTCTCAAACTCATTTTATTCTCAAGACATACTCAAGAAACATGCAAAGCATCTGCACAAACAGGTATAAATTAGGGCATATTCTTGCTCCAAATGGCTATCAAAGAATATGCTCTATCAAGAACTGATATATGTATAGGGATATAAATATTATGCCACACGATGTTTTAATAAAGCACACACAGAAAATACAGAAATACCTTTCAGTAGACCAAGTGCAGCAAAGACCTACTCTTTCAGTTCCTTACTGAGTTAAAATTTTCATTGATAAAAGAAATAAGATACACAGCCATAGACATTAAATGTCATACTATCTTACCACAGTTTTATAAGAATATTAATATAAGAAATACATAATTGAAGTATTTTCCTTTCACTTCAGCATTAATTACCCCTGCCTCTGACCACTGCCAGGCAATGCTTCAACATTAGTTTTTTAATGAGTTAAAATCTTAAAAGCGTTGGTACATGGCAATTTAATGGAGATAAAATTGAGAATTGTATCCAATATAAAAGCTGAAACATTAAAGATAACATTGTATGCATATATATAAAAGAATAAAGTTAGCAAATGACATCATGAAGGATATCCAAATGTCTTCAAAAAGAAAAAGTTCAATCTAATGAGAGTTTGAGTTCTCTTTCTTTTGATAAGAGCTTATTAGACAAAAATGTACAAGCAATTAATTAGCCACTGGCAAATTTTCTGAAGTCATAGAGGGCTTATTACACCTGCAGACAAGAAAGCACCGTATGCCACTTTTTCCATTTCTGCTTACAGCTTATCAGAAATTATGCAACAAATACTAGAAGCATTTAGAATTCTCAGTAGTCCTGGTCATCATTTTCCTTTTTCAAGTAAAAAGTTATTAAAGACAATGGGCCTGTTCTTCTTCACTAAACTTTATTATTACAATGATATGAACTGAAATTGTGCCCCAGTGCAAACAAGAATAAATCTGCTACCATTACTGGCATCATCATCATTCATGGTAATACCAAATTTGAGGCACTATTCTACAGAAACTTAGGACGATTACCTCCAAATTATGGTGGTACGGATGAATACCTTTCAAACCCGACATGACAGAAATCACAGAGAAGTTAAGAATGAGTATCTCTTAGGTTTGGGAGATTATACTTTCTCAGTCATTCCAAGAAAGGGAATTTACACCTTGACATCTTTCAGCTAAACCAGGATCCAATTCCTACCACAGGTGAGTGGAGATTTATTTACCTGTTTATGTGTTGAGTAGCAAAATTACAGAATACTAAAAGCCTAAAATTACCAATACCCAGTGGGCTTGTGCTGCACTTTATGCTCACATTACATTCTATCTATGTTCAAGGCAATAAAATGTCAGCTTAGGGTGGCATGTTAGCAAACATTTTAATGCTAAAAAAGATAAAACCACCAGTGGAGTTTTTGCACAACATAAAAATATGCTTGTCCAGTATTCAAGGTTGTTCCACAATGTACTTGGCACAGCAGGCTAGAATTACTTTACTACAGGATTCAGAGTCAGGAAACCTCCAGAACCTGTAATTTCAGCAAACATCTCGTTCATCTATTGACCCCCAAAAAAGTTGGAAATTTACTTTAAAGGAAAGACTATTATTACCAGCATTGAGATAACAAGTACTCCATTGCACAGCCAAAAATTGTACAGAAACATGTACCACAAAAAAAAAAAAAAAAAAAAAAAAAAAAGCCTGGCATAACACAAATTGCTTTGAAGCAATTGATATCTTCTGGTTTCATATGCAAGTGAGTAGTCCATGGCAAAAAGAAAAACATGCACAGGAAAAGAGGTCTGTTATTTAAATGTATTTGCATAAGAAATGGTACTGGTAAAAACTTCACACTCCATCTCCCTCACTCTTTAACTATCTTCCCCTACGAAGTCTATCAGCAAAGCTGCCATGAGCAGATGCTAGTGCTGTAATTAATTCTCAGGACCCTTTTGTTTTACCATAGGGAAAGAACATGAAATACTTGGGTGAACTAAATTGAGCATCAAGTACATTCAGTTTGCTGATGGCAAATTGATTTTTTCACAGCAGGCTATCAGTACAATTTCAGACAAGCATTTCATTAAGATACAGCATACATAACTCCTTATAACTTTGAACTACCTTCAAGACAATACTAGGATCAAAGAGTAATCAAGTCTTTAAGGCTATTCTTAAAAGAAAAATGGGCACTTGACACCACGTACTCCAGACAAACTGAAACAAAAATCAAACTCAACAGCTTGCTTTTCCTGCATTTCATTTTACTAACAACATAACCAGCATGAACTGATTGCTGCATGGCAATTCCTGTATGAATTTCCCAGCATTTTCTTTAAAAAAATTTAAATATTTTTAAATACCTGAAGCCAATTCTAGATGAAAACCTGCACAACCCATTACATTATTTTGTATGGCCCACTCAGAGGCACAGAGTGGGCGTTGCTTAGCAGTGCAACATGACACATAGGAAGATTCTCCATTGTATCCAACAGATAGAGAGGCCATTCCTCTGATCCTTTTAGAAAGTTCTTCACAAGGTTTAAGTACTACCATAGAAACGCTCCCCCCCCCCCCCCCCCCAAAAAAAAAAAAAAAAAAAAAAAAAAAAGGGGGGAGTCCAACCAAAGCAGCTTAAGAAGTCTAAACCCACTACAAGCCAATATTAAAACTACGACATTTCAGTAGAGTCAAAGATGTTAATTATCCTTTTAGGTTGTAGCTTCCAAATGACTGCTCATGATGAATACCTATTCAAGAAAAAAAAGAAGATACATGTTGGTAGTTCCTCTAGGTACAGTTCAATTAGATGCACTTGTGGTACTACCAACACCCCCCCACCCCACAGAGTCCTACCTAGCCTGTGACAAAGCTCTCTTGTCTATACCCATCAAGCACCTCCTGCTGTCCCCTGGATTCCTGCCCTGTCTTTGCTTCAGCTCATCCTGTACTCAGCTACAGCCTCACAGGCTCTTCAGTGATCCTTTTTTCCAGCTTCTTCCTCAGCTGTCTCTGAACTAATTCATGTTAGTACCTCATTCCTTTCACTGTGTTTTATCCTCTTTATATTCTTACCCTAATTCTAGCAGAAGGGGCCCCGAATCTCTCTGCAAGCATCCAGGTTTCAATCTCAGCAGGAGATACGAAAAGTATTGGAGGTGTTCGAGGCCCGGTTGGATGAGGTTCCCCGCAATTCACTCTAGTACTTCATCTAGCAGCTGGCAGCCCTGCCCGTGGCAGCAGGGTTGCAACTTGACTTTCTTGGGTTGTCCCTTTCAACCCAAGCCATTCTGTGATTCTACTGATCATCTTCACTGCTACAAATCAAACCTGAACTTTCAAAGCCAACCACCCAGACTTAGGAGAGCCCACAGACTGGCATCAAAACCAGATGAGTGCAAAATGTGTGTGAGAATACCGTCACCAGCCTCTAATGGTTGAGCTGAATTCTGTTGTGAAAGAAATATTCAAAGCAGGCCTATAAGTAAAACGTAAGTATGTAGCTCAAGTGGCCCTGAGTTAGGACAAGCTGCAGTTGCAGGATTCTTTTTATTTTTTCCACAGCTGACATTAAGAAGAAACATTTGTTATCTAAAAAGAGTTTTGGGTGGCTTGTTTGGTTTATTTTAAACTCAAGCTAATTACTCTGTACACTCAAATATCTCTAAGAAAAGAAAACTCAGTACACAAAATATGAGGAGATACGTTATTTTTTCCTTTGCAAGCATGAAAGACTGACAAAATATCTAACTGCATGTGAAAACTCAAGAGCAAACAGAGCTAATAAATCATGGGTAGAGCTTCCCCAGTTCTGTAGCACCTCCTTAAGAGGAAGAAACAACCCACTTCTTTTAATTGGCTGTTCCTTGATGCCTTTTATGCAGCGTTGCTTTCCCTATGAGATTTAAATGATAAGTAACTGGAAATTAGGAAGAGAATTAGTCCATTATTCTGTAGCAATGACACAATGATTAATTATATTAGTTTACTGCCCCTTCTGCTTTAAAACCCTGCAGTCATAAAATGAGTTTTGTTCAATATTCCAGAAGGGATATGAGAATTAAATTTATACAATTTAACAAATTCCTGCAGGAAAGCCATTCTCATCTAAGATAGTCGATGGATGAATCTTCTAATTTACAATAATATGCAGATGGCATACCCCTTACCGAGCAATGCACAGATAAGGAAACCTCCCAAATGAATCAGAAAAAGACTGTGAAGAGTCTTGGGTGGAAATAGATCTAGAAAAGTCTGAGTTTGTGAGTCCTCCTGGAAAGCAGTTAAAAGCTTTTCACTCTAATTCTGTCTCAAATAATTATACTTTCTTTTACCTTGTTCTTTGTAAACCACAGAATATGTGGAACACTCCTTGTGCCTCCTAAGACCAAACGAATGTGCAACACACTAATGACTTCTAGGGGTTCGGGGTGGCAGATGGAGGCTTAGAATCACTGCTGCACCAATGCAAATCTATAAAATCTGTGTTTCTAGTAAATAATGGATTTTAAGAGATGAATCTGCTTTTGGAAGAACAACGTTTCTGCCACATTTCCAATGTTGGAAGACAGCCAGATGCAGTCTACCCTGCTCGCTGTCTGCCTTTTGTATGATATTATTACAAAAATAAATTTGTTTTTCATTAAATTATTTTTTTTAACAGAGTTGCTTGGGTAAGGATAATATCAACATTCTGAGTAATTGCATCCCTATCTTAACCACAAAGCAGCTATGGGGACAGAAGCAATATGCTGCATCTAACCCCCGTACCTCAGTCTAGACTATAAGTCTATTTCTTGATCTTCTTTTCACTTATATTTTTATTTTTACAATATCAAAACAAACTTATTGCAAAGCATTACTTCTGTGTTCATATGAATAACATAAAACAAAACTGCTCTGTAAAGAATTCTTTATAGGATCAGGATCTAAACAATTATGAAGTAGATATGGTCAAAGAATTTGAACGTTTGTACTGGGATATAATCAGGATATGATTACATTACTGGGAGTGAGGGAAATAAAGTAGCAGTAAAGCTGAAGGACATATTTATGGCTTGATTTAGTCAAATGGCATTTAATATCACCAATATACTGCATTTCAGTAAAGTAACTCTTAAATGACCTTTCCTCTAATCTCTGGATAAACGGGAATGCTATGGGCAAACAGAGAAGGATGTCACTGCCTGTTACCTAAGAATAGTTCTAATATCAAAATTAAACCCTGTACTTTCTGTCAAATTCAGTTCATAATGAAAACAGACACACCATTAAATATGGAAGGATACCAGTCTCTGCTAAGTCAGAAAAATCTAGATGGCAAAAACCTACTCATTTTAAGATAAATTAACTTTGTAACATTCAACTCATTTTAAATAATGAGAGTGTTTGTGTTACACCTACAAATATCATTTGACACACAAACACTGCACTGTGCAGAACTCATTCACGGTGGCTAAATGTAACTGGTAGAGCACAGGAAAAGCATCCTCCTTTCCACTCTACTGTTGTATTGATCTGCATCTCCAATGTGCTGTGAATGCGACATTTACCTACCGCAGTCAGCTGGGGTTCCATTTAAGTAGCTGCCACTATAATTTCAGGTTGTTCTTTGGAAGCAACATGCTAACTTTGATGAGTGAACCCAGGGCCACAGGTTTCAGTTCATAAGTTCTGGTCTGTTCATGGAACTCTGGAAGAAGCTGAACAATAAGGCCTGCCTGTAGCAAGTAGCTTCATCTCTGGCATCATGTTAATTCAGACCCAAAAATGTTTATCTTATGAAAAGCACAACTTTCTCTAATACTTGTATTCTTAGTACATGTAAGTACTGTTCTTAAATGTTAACATTTGCTAACAACATCACTTTTTAATTGTATTTCAACCAGCTACACTTGTTTTCCCAATTTCTCACCACTGGAAAGTGAGCAGGTACACAGCATCATAGCAACACCTATGCCTGCAGGTAGTCCTCAGCTCAGGAGACAGCACCATTGGGGATGAGAGCATTAAAGGCTATGTTCAAGCTGTAACTACATTTGTTGTTTCTTTCTTCCCTGAGTTTTCCAATAATACTGTCATGGCTACAGACATCCGGAGTACCTGACTGAAAAGTAGTTTATTTTCTGGTAAAACCCAAAGACAAAAGGCTTAAAATGTTCTACACAACTGTTGCTATCACCACATCAAATAGGCCTCTGAAATCAGTATTATTCAAATAGGCCACACTGCAAAGGTTTAATGTCTCACCCCAGATATCCTCCCATTTAGCAATCGAATCATTCACTCTGCCTAAATTAGTTTGAATTCCTTGTGTGTCAGCATAGTTATCATTATTTTTTTCCTGAAGAAAGATTTTTCAGTGCCCAGACATCAAGAGATGGGTGTTTGTCAGACAGCCCTGGAATAATCTGAAAGCAAATAAGATTAGCTCCTGTCATAACTTCAGGAAAATCGGCTGGGTACAACTTAAGGACATCCTCACTAAAATAGGAGCATTTGTGCTATCCTTCCTTTAGGGTGCCATATTTCTCCTTGCATGGAGTAGATCAGTATGCTTACACTCCTTAACATTTGCCACACCTAAGAGTTTGGGAAGAGCCCAGTTAGCTAACCCATCTCACTCATTCTTTCAGGTAGCCCATTCAGACAACTTCAGATTTCAATTTAAGGGGAAAGAAAAAACACATCGCAGCGATGAGAGCTGGGGTGACAGTGACTTTGATACATCACAGCATTCTTCTTCCAGCAGAAGAGGTCATATGTAAAATGTCAGCTATGGAAGGAAGATTTCACGTTTCACCCCTGTGGCCTGTGAATCAAGAGCAACTCTGACCCCTTTAAGATACCTTCTTTGCAGATTTATATTCTGACCCACAGTTTCCAAATAAGTGCATTATTTCAGGCGTGCTCACCATTCCTATGAAAGCAGGTGAAGAACAGCTCCTGCAGCCACCCAGAGTATGGGCAGGACATCTCTGTATGGGATGGGTGAGAAAAATACATAACCTAATCTTACACAGGTCTGTTTTCAAGGCAGTTTGCCCCATTGTCCTCAACCAGCTGTGTGACCAGCCAACTGCCTTTTGGGGTCAATTAGAGGTGGATTGCTCTTCTGAAGTAATTGCACACTTTCAATGTGCAGACTATTTTTATAACCTGTAGTATATAACCCCTCTATTCAGATCAGAGAGGTTTTAATATAACCTTTTCCAGCTGTTTTGGTGGTTGTTCCCATAATGCCTGGGCCACAGTTTACCTCCATTGTATCTGGGTTGAGCAGACCTGCCTTGTACAGGTCCATCATTTGTTTGTTCCATTTGATAACCTGACTCTGTGTTTCTTCTATTGAAAAGTTCAAGTTGAAATTGCCTATGTACCTTGCCAGGAAACTTAAGACCAGCAGAAGCAAGTAGTCCTGTCAAATAAGGTCATCATATGAGAGTAAGCATTTGATATTAGCCCAACCCAACAATAGCGAGGCTAAAAGACAAAACACATCAAAGCCTCACACAGAAAATGATGCCTTCTCATGCTGCATTTCATCTTTTTAGTTCAAAACGTTAAGCACAAGAGTGACATGTTTCACTGCCCACTGTGAAAGCTGCTGTGCTCATCTCAGTCAGAACAACACAGTCTTGACCTTCATGCCATAATAGTAAGCTAAAGTTCTTGAAAAAAGGCATTGTTTCAAAAGCAAGCTGTTTTTACAAGGGTGAGAAATGCCTATTAAGGACTGGGTTGAAACCCTGAGGTCAGATTATGTTTGACACGTGACATCCAAACTTCTTTATCTGAAAGGGGAATTTAGAAAGCTCTCACTACATGCTACTCAGCTGCACTTTGAACAGATCCAGTGCAAGTCCATATTGAAGGGAAGTCCATGGGAATGCTTTAGGTATGGCTTTAGATATCCTTTCTATTTATCTAAATACTTATCTTGTGATACCATCTTCTCTCCTTAGGGCGTACAGAAAGCTTTTTTTTGTCTTGAATAGGTATGGATTTACATACACAGTAGATAAGGCACCACCACTACCATTAGCAGCAATAGAGGAAACAATTATAAGAGATAAGAACTGGTGCAGTTCATCATACAGTCTCGTGTCACTAATATGAAGCCAAACATAAGATGCACAGGAATTTCTGCACCCTTCACAGCACAGAGCATAATCATAAGCTTATTAAGTGCTGGTACCTCTAATTGCCACAAAAGTGACAGCACGACATGAAAAGCTGCAGTGTCACTGCCACGGGAGAGATTCTGGAAGCATCATTTGGATAGAGGAGCACAACAGTAAGAGATAACCTACAATTTCACACAACCTGACCTCTTGGATCTTGTGAAATGCCCCACTTATATTATTTTCTGCACGCAGGTTTCTTCACCTTGTTGGTGGGGGAGGAAGGGGGGAGGCGCCGGGGGCGGGTGTAACAGAGGGCAAATGTTAACAGTACATGAATAAGAAAAAAATCGACCGGTATCTTCAACACTGATTTTGCTACCTCTGTAGTAATTGGGATCCTTGAGCGCCATCTGCTGGCACATGCACTCTGCAACAGCTGGCCAGGATCCCCCAGGTATGCAGGACAACCAGGTGGCATTGCAAGCCGACTGTGACCCTTACTAGGAAGCTGCTGCAAATTCAAGAGTTCTCAAATCCCAACACAGCATCTGTGCGGTGAGAAAGCTGCATAGAGACGTGATATAAAAGATATGCACATGAAAGATAAATACAGGCTTCCAGCAGCCAAATAAAGCTAATTCTATCTGTCCTGTATCTGAAGTACCTTCAAAAGCATTCAAAAAGTCACTGAGACATAACAGTAACTTCCAGGTGGTACCATTGGTGAGGACACTTCAGAAGGCAGGAGGAGCTTCAGGTCAGGCACTGTGGTCACATCAAATTCTTCCAAGCTGCCCCTTTTAGAAGTGTGCATTGCCATGTATCCTAATACAGCCAACCTGAAAACGAGTATCAAAGAGTGCTATAAACAAAGAATGCTCCCTTAGTCCAATTCTTTTCCACATGGGGACTCAAACCAGTTCCATTTCTGGCTACAGACGTATCAGAGCCAGTTCCTCCCTCCTGCCACGTGGGAGAGTGGCTTTTCCAAGTCATTCTCTGAAGCATTCACAGAGTTACACCAGATGAGAACCTGTCTCAATAATCAGAGAACAGTCAGGTCACAATGGTAAGGCTGATTTGTGTATCCTCTCCATTCATTTTACAGATACTTGCAATGCTGCTTTTATAGCCAACAGCTTTGATGCAACAATGTGCACTTTTAAGAAATATTACGTGCTTATTTATAGTTAATGTCTATTTATATGGCCATAGCTTCACTAATAGTCACATTCTATCTTCTCTTTCTGTCTTGGTGCATAAAGGTTTTAGAAAACTTTAATGTTTTGACACTATCTATATACAAATAAAGGTTATTTGACAAACACTTTCAGCCTTGCTCTCTTATCTATTCAAATTTAAGCACTATCTTTTTTCAGTAAAGAAAACCACAGGAAAAAAAAATATTTTCCCCTCTTTCCCCATAATACCAGATTGAGAGAGAACAACTGAAAGATATATAAGCACTAACTGTTTCCTACAGGATACTTAAGATAAAACAGATGGCTGTTATTATGGCTTTATGGAAGTCTTACCTAAAGTGCTTACACTCATCTGCCACATTACAGTTTGATTCCCTGTTATAAATACATATATTTATCTTTGTAAAGGTCTGTACAGATTTTAAGCTAGAGGAGACTGTAAAGCTAAGTAACTACTTCAGTGGGAAAGAAACCACATCAGAACCAGAACTCACAATGGTACTGGAACTTCCGGGAGCTAAAGTGCCTGTCACTTACAGCAGCTAAAAATCACGCAGCAACTCAGCAGAGGGAGCTAACAGCCTTGCTTTAGGGGTATCAACTCTGCCAGCCCACCAGCTTGCCCACCCAACCTGCACATCGTTCTACCGCAAGGGACCCTAAGAGAAAACCTGAGCCTCCAGCTTGGCAGTCATTTCCTCCTGCCATCCATCCATTCCTTTGTTTCCCATCCTTTGCAATGCTGAGTTTGAAAGCTAAGCTGCGTGACCTCAGTTAAATCAATCAGCTTTCAATGCACTTACCCAGGTACTCTAGGGGGAACAATTTGATCAGCCAATCATTTAATTACCGGCCACTAAATTAATAATGCAGGAGAACTTAACTCAAAATGAGAAGGATCAACGGGTAGAAAGAGGTGATGCAATCAACATAAAATTATTTGTAAAGCAGACATATATTATTTGGAAGCAGTAAAATGCCATAAATCAGAATGATTTGTAGATACCTCCCCCATCCCCAGCAAAGGGCTAGAGCTCACACTGGTGTGATGCCACACAGCACAGCACTACCAGGCTGGGAAGAGCTATGGATATGACACAAGAGCTATGAACAATTGTTGGAGCTGCCACCTCAAGAGATCTCTGCTGTGATTTCCTTGTCCAATAGATTCCTACCAGTCAGCAACTGCAGAGGTTTTTGAGAAATTAGATCAGAAGAGAAAGATGAAGGCATTCATTTCTCTTGAATGGGAAAATTACTTCTGGGAAGTCTTTGTGAACTTCATTCCCTGCAGATAATCCATCCTTTCTGTAGTAACTCGGAAATAACCTCACCTAGCCAGTGATGGTGGTTAAGCATCTATGTTGACCAGGTTAGCACAACTGTTTGCATGCTGTAAGATAACGGGAAGTGTGCACTGGAGGATTGTACACAGCCCCATTCCCTTCACAGGGTAAAACTTCACAATCGTGTTATTTTTCCACTACTGACTTATTAATAAGCACATCAAACATAAACAAGAGCTGTCTTACCAATGTTTCTGAAGCCCTCAGAGAACACGGGGAAGATGAAACAGAGGAGTGTCCAGCATCCACTTATTGCACTGATTTCTATAAATGTTATTAAATGTCATAACTCAAAGCCCAGCTACATGTGCTAATATATTGCACTGCAGGTGCCTGAGGTACTTAACAGTTGTGTGTGATTACATGCAATGCAGAATTTGTGTGGGAAGTCAGTATGAATTCTGAATTGAATTTCACTTCACCTAAGCTGTTTGGGGCTGTTTTTCTTTTTAAATACATTAGAATTAAATATCCTGTAGGGTCTTGTTTAAATTCTGTCATTTACAGAACAACTGAGATGTCAGGGGAAGTTCTTCACTGAGAGAGCAGTGAGGTGCTGGAACAGGCTATAGACGCTCTGTTCCTAGAGGTGTTTAAGGCCATGTTGGATGGGGCCCTGGGCAATCTGAGCTAGTGCTTCATCTAGCAGTTGGCACCCTGCCTGTGTTGAGGGGTTGGAGCTTGGTGATCCTTGAAGTCCCTTCCAACCCAAGCCATTCTGTGATTCTATGAACACTTCTGCATTATAGCTATTGCCTCCACCTCCTTATCTTTCCTAATACAACACAGTTTATAACAAAAGTTTTATTTTCAATGTCTAAAAGATAACATTTCTCTGCTGCTTTTTCCTGATTGCTCTATAGTGACATTTGCTAGGTCCAGTATAAAACCGTGTTAAGCTCTGTGAGTTTCCACAAAAGTAATTCAGTGCTTGTAACACAGTTCTAAAGCTATGTTTCACCCTCTCTGCCAGTAGAGGAGTTTAGCTCAGTGCAGGCAGTGACTGCAACAAGTCTATCTGTAGGAGCACACCTCACCCCATCTCAGGGGTATAGTGCAAGCGTTAGGCCTGGTTTGAATATTTTTACCCTATTTTCACTATGAATTTCTTATAAGGGGCCTCAAAAATTCCTCATTCACCCCATATCTGCACTACATGAAGAACCTTAGGAATTTTGTTGTAAAATGAGGAAATAATGAGAAGTAGTGAGTTCATAAAAAGTGCAGGAACAACAACTGCTCTTATTAACTTCATCAGAATGAAGAGCAGGATGATAAAAAGGTAAAATATTCAAGCACACTTCATTTTCTGTCCAATGTCAGTATATAAAAGTGGGTATTTTTTTTTTAATCTAAAGTGAATACACGACTGTATGTAATGAGAATTCATTGTCAGTGAGTCGTTAGAGCATGGCAAACAGTATTAACCACATGGCATCAGGTAAAGGAGTGTTAGAATAAAGTGCAGATACATTTACCTCAGCACAGAACATCTAAGAACTTAGCATCTATGTTAGGCCTAAATACCAAAGTGGCATCTCTATCATCTGCACTGGAAACCTTAATCCTGTCACTGATGTTCAAAGCAAATGCACTAAATGCTGCCAGGAACCCAAATGGAGCAAGTGGAAGTAGCTGTTTGACAACAGATTTCAGCACTGTAATCTCCACTGTAAGTACTCCCACCGCAGCAAACACAGCTCACAACAAAGCCATCCAAATCCCACAGACCAACATACCACAGCATAAACCTTATCCACTCCACTAAATGCTCTCATAAAAACACACGGAACAATGCACCGAAGAGGACTTTCTAAACATTTTATAGACAGGAACAGACAGCGGGGCAGCATTTCTCAAAAGCAAACACTCCATTTCTCATTCCATGCTCCTGATATACAACATAGCTCCAAAAGATGTGCATCCTCCTCAGCCCACAGCTGCAGCCAATTTCCTTCCTATTGACTCATATTTCCTCAGCCTACCTCTATTTTTCCACTCAGTGATATCTAAGATCAGAGAAAATCAGCTGGCATTGAGTTTTGAAGTCTATTGCCTGTATTCTACATTTCAAATAACTACACACCCCAGAATTTGTCTACTTCTTCCCATCTATATAAAGATTCAAAGTTACCTATGATGCAATTACATCTCAAATGTTGTCAGAGTAGCACAGATGTGACTAATGCAAAGGAAGAGGGATTCCTCCCTCCTTAAGCCAGTAGGCCTCAGGGGTATAAATTTGCTGCTAATGGTTTTATATTCCCATTAACCAAACAAGGAGGAACCAATCAGCTTGGAAAACACTTGCAATGACTAATTAATGTTTGAGCCAATGGAACATCCTCATTTTTGTGTTTTTTCTTTTAACTATTTTTATTATTTCTTCTGATCAAGTACACTCAAATAGTTTTCTTATCTCACAACTAAGTGTTGTGTTCTCTGGAACATCAACATGCACTTAAACTCCAAGCTTTTTTTTCTTCATGCTACTTTTTATTGTGATTCTCGCTAACCTGCATTACTTAAAGAACAAAAAAGGCAAAATACCTACTTGGTACCAAAAATCTCAGCATGAATAAAGGCTGTTTTCCAGTACTAACATAACTGCTTTCATAATCTCTCTTTGTTATCACTAGTTATCAACAGCAACGCTAGAGAGTCTTGAATCTTAAATAATCTGCACATTAGTTGAAAGCAGAAGTAGCCAGAGCAAAAATTTCAGGTTTGTAATGCAATGGAAAGCACAACAACAACAGCAGAGCAGCAAGGTCCTAAGCTGCAGCAAGCAAGGATTTGCTCAAACACAACAACCACGGGCACAAAAATAAAGGCAAGAAGCTGCTTACCTTCAGAAGGCCTCAGGTACACAGAGATCTCCAACAAGATGCCCTCACCTCCACTGCTAACCCATAGATGAGGTTTGGGAAGGGGTGGATCCTGTCTCCATCCCTTCCAGTCACTCAGGTGTATTGCATACACCTGAGCTCCTCTGGGTTGGCCCTGCCTTCCCACCAGGTGCTCCATCGTTGCTTCAGGTCATGACTCAGCAGTTCCACTACAATGTGCAAAAATTTATTTCACGTATTTTATTGTTCAGCAAAGCACATTACATATATAAATATGCGATCATTTGATAATCTAGATTGTTAAACATCTGTCTGTATTCACTGCAATGTCATTCATTCTACTGTAATGATACTAGAAGTACATTGTCAGTAGGGGTATGAAAATAACATGTGTGGCTCTTCATTTCTTCTTCAACAGATCTACTACTGAAGTGCAATTATTCTCTTCCACTACTACTAAAACAAAGATGATTTTCCTATTGTACATGTAACTAAAGATAAAAGGAAAAATTGTGACCTTGGTTGTATTTGCAGGAGCCTAGTGCACTGGGGTTTCCACAGTGCTCCTGTGTTTCTGCTGTACTCCAGTGGAAGATTTCAGGGAATCCTCCTTGCTCTCCCTCTCTGTTTATTTTGAATTGTGAAACAGGTTGTGCGATAGAAGAAAAAGTAACTACACAGCATATCTCTTCTGTTTAAGGCACATGAGCTGTCTGATTTCAGAATGGAGGTGCTTCCTTTCACACCTTAGTGCCATGTACCAGTGTGTAATTGGGTTTCAGTAAACTCCCTGTGAATTAATAGGCCCTGGTCTTATGGTGCTTAGCAGAAGAAACATATCAAGCCATCAGTCCTAGGGCAACTTCTAAAAAGCACAATGTTATGCTCACAACATGCAATGCTTTCTGAAGCTGCTGACCCACAGATCTGAGTGTGAAAGTATATGAAGTCATACTTACAAATTCAGTTTTTATTTTCCTTTCCAGCATGACATGTAGGCCATAAATACTTTTCAAAACTGTTGCTACGTCTTAAAGAAGTAATCCCAAGAAGTCAGCCT
The DNA here is from genome assembly GCF_039878825.1 of Excalfactoria chinensis. Taxonomy (NCBI): domain Eukaryota; kingdom Metazoa; phylum Chordata; class Aves; order Galliformes; family Phasianidae; genus Excalfactoria; species Excalfactoria chinensis. The sequence goes on along the minus strand of NC_092829.1, from coordinate 38,182,372 downwards.
TAAGAGTGCTCAGGCCATAGTACCCTGACAGAACTTATCCTGACCAATAGCTTATATACGATGACAAACTACAGCACTTCTATTTTTAATAAAGGGAAAATATACTTCGGATACATTTGATTAGAACAGGCATTTTCCAAAACTAATGATACAATTTGCAAACATACAGCCTTTATGAAACAGAAGTAGGTCATTTTTCACTCTTCCAGGAAAAAAAAAAAGTGATGAGTCTTCCCTTTTTCCACCCTTGCCACCAGCTGAAAGCTATACACCATATTGTTTTTGTACCAATAATGCTAAAAGATCATTCTTTAGCAGAGGAATTAATTGGCATCTGACAAAAGGTGGCACAGACAAGGGTGATTAATTTGGTTACAAACCTGCACTTATTTCCAAGTGCCAAGATACTTACTGTTGTGAGAAAACAGGTCTGACAGAAAGCAAGCACACAAGAATTCACACTTTGATCTCACAGTTTTCCAGTCAGCTTATAATATCCAGAATTTTATTTTTTCAAAGAAAAGAAACCATCAGATCACTACCATGTTCATGGCAAACAGTAAGTCACAGACAGCAGAATATAACGTTCACATGTTACTGCTTCATGTATAAGCCTTTACTTTAAAGCATTGTCTAAAATAATGCACATGGTTACCAGACCAAATAGCCCATTATAAACTATGCTGAAAATATTATCTTTATTTACAGGATGCTAATTAAAATGAACTGTAATTGGATATGAGATATGCAACAACACTTTCCTCTCAGAGCCAGAGCACAGCCCAGCTTCATGCTGGGATGCCCCTCACATACACAGGGAGAAAGCATTGGCCACGTGAATATCTGGCTCATCTGCTTCTGGAAGAGGCAGAAAGCAGATCCAAACTGTCACTCTGATCAGGCACCATGTTTTGTTACTACTCCACCCTTTGGGCCTTAGAACTACATGCAGTTCTTTACTCCAGTGAACTCTAAAGTTGGTTTCAGCCCTTGGAGCTGTTCTGCCAATATGATGCAGAATTTAGGACAACAAAAGCTTAGGCGTCCTTTCATACTGCATGAGCTTCTACACATATGCATTATCATCTTCTTCTAGCACTGCTAATTATCACAACTACAAGAAATAAACTGAAATAAGAGAAAATCAGGAGTACATGATGTTCTTTTATAGGCATTTCTATAACCACGTAAATTGCATCATAGTGAGTTTACTAAAGTGATCTGCTTTAAAGAAAAACTACTGGCCTGGGTTGTGCAGTAATGCTGCCTTTGAGGACCCAAAAAATTCTGTTCTGTCTTACAGAGCATGAATTAAATACCAGGATAATCATTCCTTGCAAACCGAGCTTCCAGCACGCACTCAGCAGCAGCTCGCACAGAGCTGTGTCACATAATGCAGTAGCTCTTTAGTCACTTAATGAGAACTCTCTGCTTCAAAAGAAACAGCTAATCAGATAATCACATTAGACTGTATCCCATAGGCCTCGAGCAGTCAAGCTCCCAGAAACATCATTGAATAAGACAACAGGATTATGCCTTATGACCACACATTGTATTTATCACAAAGCACGGCCGATATTCACACTGTCATTATAAGATTATTACACGGTTACCCGTGTTCTATAAAATAGAGACGTCATGTTGTACAGATTATGAAGTGGTACTGCAATTTTAAATATTTTTAGCATGTTACTTTTATTATTAATCATTATCTATCACCAAAACATCAGCACTTCAGTGTAAACATTGCAAAACATACACGTGATTTAACAGATGGAATATTGACAGAATCAAACGCTTTTGATCTGTTATCTATCCACAAGATCTACAAATAAGGCATATGGTCAGCAGAGTAGGAGAAGATAAATTAACAGCCCAAGTGCTTTGTGCTTTGCTTTCTTCCCACACACCTTAACTGTGTCAGTTATTCTGCCGGATTCCTCATAGCAAATCAGGTATCTTCAGGAGGTCACACCTGAGGAAGGCTGTTAGCAGTCTGAAACGTCATTCTTTTAGTTTTGTCACTTTCCTGTGCACAAAGGAAACAAACAGTGAATAGCGAGAGGGCTTAGTCTTAAAAAAATAAATAAATAAATAAAAAATCAATCAAAAACTTAACAGAGTTTTCTGCTAGGAAGGAAACTGCGTGGCCTGAGAGACTTCACTTGTTCACTCTCATGCTCTTATACACAACTGACACTTTATTCCACTGAGAGGATCTTGACATATAACTGTAGAACTGATCACATCTCTGTGATAAGAAGCTTGACAGTTTTCCCACACAGCACTGTCAAAACTTCCCATCAGTAGCTGTAAACAGAATTAGCAGGGTGGCCACTTAGCAACCAAATGCTTTTGTTTTTGCAGTCTTACAGTGTGGCGTCGCCTCTTTTTAGGTTGAATGCACTCCTGTTCCTGTGATGGCCAGTGAAAATCTTGGGGGGGCATTTTGCTGTTCTGGCTCTCCAACTCTTCACAGTCACTGTCCTCTTGTTGCGCTGAAGGGAAGTGCCTATCTGGATAAATCTCTTTCAATTTGCCCTCAAAGAATACATCTAGACATCGTCCAGCCTCAGCAACCTCTGAATCTGGCTGTAAGAAAATAAATAACCATTCAGTCTTACTGCACACAGAAATCATCAAGGATGAAATAAATGCCCACCTTCCCTTAATGTCTCGTCTTGGTTCTCTCTGCTTCATCTCCATTAGTCTCCTGCACTCTTTCTACAGGCCATTAGTTCCATTAGTAAGTAAAAACCAGATGCTGCTATTAAGGGAGATGATTCTGCACCTCTAAGAAAAGAGATGTGCAGTGGACTAGAAAGAATAGCATTTGCCATCACTTATGAATTTCTATGCACCTGAATTTTCCTAGCTATTCTGCTGGATGCACATGGCTTCTCACAGTAAACTCAGCATCACTCTAGAAAGTTGTCAGCTAAAATGCCCTCTTTAATTCTAGACCTATATGCATCTCCAGGTCTCAGATGCACGTTATCTCCATTTCTGTCATCAGTTAAAATGCTATGTACTTTCCAAAGAGAAAATTTGATTAATCCTCTTGGTTATCCCAATTCCATATCCAATGTCAATTGAACCAGTAGCGTTATGTCACTGTGACAGCTTTAAAGTGCAACCCTCCATGTTGTATTCTCTCACTCATGTGTATTAGAAACCTACATAATTGAACTTTGCACAGTTCCAAAACATGAGACGCACGTCAGTCACAAGTTCCTCAGGTGCAGAATAGTGGAACTTATCCTTTTTTTGCAGCTTTTTCCGTATGGTTGACAAATCCATCGGCCTTTTGATGATCTGATAATAATGTCGAGCCTACAATAAGAACAGAATACAGGTTTGTAACCTTTTTGATTAAAACATTTCCTCTCCAGCGACTTCTATCCAAGTTTGGATTGGAGTCACTGCAGAGGATTCCTTGCAGCAAAGAGAGCTCTGGTCTTCTGATACCTACAGTTGTACATTCTCTTCCTGCGTGCCCTTAGGTTTGATTAAAATGATGCTTGCTTGCAAGACTGGTCTTGAAAATAACACACTTCAATGACTACTGTGCCATTTGTACTTCCTAATGTTTATCCCCAGATAGACATTGCTGTTGCAATAGATAGATGTCATCATCTAGCCATAATCAATAATATATGTAACACTGATAATTGGCTGCCATTTCTCCCAAGCCTTTATAAAAATAATGTGCCAAGGTACTGGAAGCTGATACTGTGGGAAGCAGTCTGCCAGGAGTGACTAAAAATATACTACCATGTGCTCTTCTTAAAGGTCAACAGAAGTCTTTTTCAATGGCACCAACTACCAGGATTTCTCACTTCACAAAGCTTTCTGGATCAAAACCTACTTGTTACATAATGTTACATAATTCCATTAGATCAGTGCAAGCTTTATTAGGTGGAGTGGTTTATATCTTGTTATTTGCACAGTTCCTTTACGTATACCTACTCCTTTACTCTCATTTTTCTCCTCTAACTTGTTCCACTTTGTGTTCCACTGTTAAAATTGTATGAATCTACATCTTCCTTAAAACAGCCAGTTAACAGTTGAGTACATGGTTAGAACTGCAGTCTCTATATCTTCCCTTGAATACAACCACATTACCACCTTTGTGCAATAGACCCGAAAACATGGAGTCCAGGCTTATTTCTAGAAAAGACCTCTAGAAGCCATACAACACTTTTATTGCAGAACACCTTACACAGTATCCTACCAGCATTATAAACTGACATCCAAACCTGGCCTGAGAACACTGGCCAGCATTTTCCTGCCTCTGATCTGACACTTTCAAAGCACTCGCAAGTGAGAAACAACTACCCCTACGCAGGAAACAACACTGTTCAGAAAAAAAAAAAAGGGCTGAACAATATCTTTTGCAATGACAGAGGAAAAAGTCATGACTTGTGCTGGAATATTCTTTGGTTTCCCTCTGACACAGAGGTGCCCAGTACTTACCAGGGGGCTGACAGGTTCGTGGAATGGGAGGCTCATACTGCTGCAGAACAGGGAAAGCACCAGCTTTTCACACTTCTGTAGAAGTTGAATTTGAAATACATTTTAATTCAGAACAAGTGAGTTTCATCCTTGTTCTTAGTTAATCCTACTAACAACAAGGGGAGATTTTACATAATCTATATACTTTTGATGCAAAATGGCATGCTTCATTCTAACCTGGGGGACGTTATGCCTTGTTGCCTTTTATAGTTTAGGAAGTGAGAATAGTAAAAGGAATGGAACCAAAAAATAAGCTTTATGTAATGTATTTTGTATGCACATTGTCCTTCTGGGAAACTCTTGGGAATTCCTCACTGACACAGTTTCTAAACAATTCCATTTTCTAAAAAGAACTTCACAAATCAACACCCAGACCACGACTATTTCTACACAGTTGTACCCATTGTAATGCAAACAGGAATCACATAAACATTCAGAAGTCACATCCAGCTCTTTATGTAGTTCAGGTATGGAAATATCACAGATGAAACTGTGTTGGTGCTGTAGCTCTTAGGCCTTGCCAATGGGCTGCAGTGCTCTGAGAATCATTGCTGATGCCCTTAAGTACAGTGCTTGATCCTAGGCTTCATTTGTGCAGTGCCAGCTCAGCAACTGCACTCAGCAGTGTGGACTCAGCATCTCTGTCCAGCTGCCACTAATATACACACGACATCTGTTGGGAGCTTTGGCTTCCTAGCATCAAACAGACATTAAGAAATGGTAGTTTTAATAAGGGATTTGGAAGAGAAAACTGTAATGAAGATACAGAAGGATAAACTTTCTTCTATGCAGGTTTAGCAGTGCCTAGATGTCATCCTAAAGGTAATTAATGTTCAGTATGAAGTCAATAAGTTGACTGTGATTCAGCTGAGAGTCACAAAGTGCCTGCATCAGTGTCCTTGCAATTGGCCTAAGCAGATGTCTGAGAGGGTGCCAAGTCTTAAAAGAAAAAGATTTGGTGGCTCAGTGCCAGGCACAGTTGACACAGAAATGTGTACTCCACTGCTGAATGTGACTTCCTTAATCATTTCTCTATTGTATCACATTCATTTTGAATGAAACAACAATTTTCTAGAAAGAACAGAACAATATAAGTGAATATTAACAATGCTTCCGTCATAATTACTATCCTCAGAAACATTCTAAGAGCAACTAACTCAGAACAGTTGACTTTCCAGTGAAAAGACAAAATCTCAAGCTGAGATCATGTGTCCTTTCCAGTACAGTAACAGGATGTAGTTATTCCCACCTTCTGATCATAGTCATCAAGGCCATATTGTGCATTATAACTGTGAGCATAGCGCGTGTTTTCACAGTCGTATTCTACCTCTGGTTTCACTGGATTACGGCAGAGTGTACACACCCATTCTCCCCTGCAAGATAAGAAACCAAGAATCTGTGCAACAATTGGTCAGCCACCTTGTCAAATAACAAACCTCAGAAATCACTTTATTTTCAACAACTCTTATTTTTAACACATATTACAACTGCAGATAACCTTAAATCTCAAGCCTGTTCTATTAGATGCTCTTCAAGGTATTGGAATACAACTCAAAATGCAGTCATTTCAGATTTTACTTATTGCACTGCTTCTGTTAGAGACTAAAAAAATAAAAATAGGCATAATTGGAAGCCAAATAGCCAAAATGTGTGTAGCTGCATTCATCAAATTGCTGTTGAAAACAAATAAAATAAACAAAATAATGGCCAGCAATGTAAACAAACAAACAGCCAGTGATAGGACTGTAAGACAAAACTTGATCCATTAGATAATAAATATCAAGGAAATAATCAAGGAATATCAAGAAAAATAGTGTTATCACAAAAGTTCGCATGTGGGGTCCCAAAACAAGTGGACATGATTATAGATATAATTCTGCATGAGCCTAAGCACTGTTCTTGGTGGATCTCTTTTCAGAAACCCCTTGAAGAATGTCATGAGAAGAATGAGAAGAAGAATGTCATGAGTGCCAGACTTCTGCAACAGGACCAGACATATGTCTATTATAGAACTATGAATACAGAAATTTAATTAGTGAGAGTAATATATTTCTTTAGAAATTAAAATTTGCCTAGGAAGTTTGTTTTACAAGAAAAACTTATTTTTCACAGTGCTTTAAAAGGAGAGTGATGACTCAGCTCTTAGAGAAAAGAGGGAAAAGCCAAGACATGGAACTTACTGCTTTTTGAACAGATAGAACAAACTACAATCTCCAAAGTAATATCCTACAAGGTATTGTTCAGCAGAGGCTGTTATTTGGCCTTAGCACAAAGTAGTCTTTGGACCCACCTAGAAATGATTTGCAACTACCTTTGGAATGATACAACATCAGCAAAGCACATTACTTCTGAAGCTTGGTATGCAGACGTGTACCTAAGTCTGTATCATTGTCACATAAAATTTGGCAATGTGAAGTTGCTAGGGACTGTAAGTCTTAGGAAATCTATGTCCTAAATAAACACTGCCACAAAAACTCCATTAATCCTAAATTTCCCCTAATCCTGGCTGGAAAACTGAATTAGGTCAATGATTGTCTTTCCTCATGCAGGGGAGAGCTGACATCTATGCAACAGATATTACATGAAAGATAGAACTTTATTTTTCTCCAGTGAGATATAACAACTTTTTTAAAGCTCTGGATTTGCCATCTCATTCATGTAGTGGCCAGCTGACTTTATAGAAGGCGCATGTGGCTGGGAGTAGTTGTTAATATTTCACCTAGTTCCTAGTAAAACAGTTCTTCCTATTCTAAGAAAATAATTTAAAAAGTAAGAAAAGAGACGCAGTTACCCTCCTGTTAGGTTAACACATACATCCCTAAGGTTACACTCTACCCCAGGAAATAACCAGGAAGAGAACACATTAGCAAAATGCCACGTGTACTCACACTGGAAAGCTGAGTAGGGCTGGAACGTGGCAGGAGAGATGGAAGACCTTGGGGCAGCGATCACAGCACAGCAGTTCTCCTCCATTAAGACACACAGCACAGAAGTCCTCATTCTCAATTGTATTGACTTCCTGAGTAACTGGAGATTTCTTCATGATGGAGCTACCATTGGTGAGCTTCTGATCGACAGATGGAGTGTCTGCAGGTGGAGATTTTGTCTGTCCTGCAGACTGGGTTATGAAAGATCTTCTGTCATCTGAGTTCTCCTCTTTGGATTTCAGTCCTTCAGGTGAACCACCCTTATTTATCTTGAAGAAAGAAAAATCTGGGATAACACAATCATCATAAGCATAGAACAGCAGCAGTTAGCTGCAGGAAAAACAAACAAACAAACAAACTGGTTTCTCTACAGCACTCTTCTGCAAAGGGCACCGGGGTTTGGCAGGACTATGCTCAGCTCAGTACCAGACAGTGGTCAGCCAGGTCAAGTAATTTCCTCCACACACCACTGTGTTATAGCACAGACAGAGATGTACACATCTCATATCACAGATATCAGATACATGATCTTTGATGACCTTATTTGATTTTCATGGAAACTGTATGGTATGAGAGTGCAGGTGTAATTTTTACAGGGAGCAACTGAAAAAAAATAAATCCTAAGAAAATAATTTTTTCTTCCCAAAACAAATTCCAATTTCCTTCTGTGGAAAGAAGTTCACCAAGACTTTTGGGAAGTGATAGAATATTAAGCTTTTAGAAATTACTAGCACTGTTATTTCTGGAATTGGTTCCTATCACTCATGTTGCGATGCCTGAAAAGGATTCAGGTCAGTTTCAAGCTATTTATCCTATGTTTATAATTTGACAGACAATCTAGGCTGTTAGAACACAAAAATGCAACATCTCAGAGACAGACTTCTCAGAAATGGAAGTAACAGGAAGCTAAACAGGAAACCTCTCACTTCAGCCCATCACAGACATATGAAGAATGAAATGAATCAACAAAACTGTGTTAAGTGTATAATAACTTCCAGGAACTATGAATACTACAAGTCAGCAAGACAACAGGGAGAAGACATAAAACTTCAAGCAAATCCCACTCACTTTTATTGCCATACTTGAAGACTGGGTCCCATGCTCAATTATTAGGAGAAAATTGCCCTCCTGTCCATTCTCCTTTGGCTGGAGCTTAAAAACTGGTAGCTCCCCAAATTCTGATGCAACTATTTTCAGACGTTCCAGTCTCACATAAGGGATCTTCAGTTCTCTAGGGCAAGCACTACCATTAAAATAACATATGGTTAAACTGAATTGTTCCACAAAATTCTCCTCCTTACTCATTTTCAATATTTTTAATGTACTATTCTTCTCTTTTTTTCCTTCATTAACTGTGGCTCTGGTGGCTAAAAGTTGTCTAAAGGGTTAACTGGCTGAAAGGTTTCTTAAATCCAAGTTCTTTACGAAATCAGAGTGTAAACACTTCCTTTTAATCATGTGTGCAAATGCATCAGCACCTTCTGTCCTGTCCCCATATACACTGGTATACAACCCAAGTCACACTTGATGCTTTTCAAATAAGAACACAGCATAACATTCAACCTGAAAATATTAGCACTGAAATAGGCAAAAACAAAATTTAACAAAATTCTCACAATAATATTAATCCTGTTCCCATTATACTTTTTTGTTTGTTTGTTTGTATTAAGTGGGGCTAAAAAAATTATAGTTATTCAAATGCGATACATTTTCAAGTATTTCTGTGATCTAGAAATCACAAGACAATAACAGACATGCATGAGCTCATCTCTTCTTTTTAGCTGTTGTTTTCAAGCTTAAGAGAATACTTCATGACTTTCAAAATTATAATCTATAAGGAACCTTTCATTCTTCTTAAAACAACTTTTCCTTTAGCATTAAGTAAGAGAAATTTTCTAAATACGTGAATAAAATTCCATGGCCAGTGCTGTTGTATAAAAAAAGGCTGTTACCTGACATTCTGATTGCCTTTCATAACCATTTCATAATGTCCCTTTTCACAGTTATTGGAATCTGGAACAGAAAAGAAGAAAAAATAAAATATTTATAATATCAGATTCAGATTTGGGTAGAACATACTTTAATATTCATGTATTTCTGACTGCTGTTTAATATGATAACATAAGAGAATTATGTGACCGTTTCATCTGTATGTATAATAAGTGTGTGTGCTATTTTCTATTCTGGGGTACATTCTTTGTCTTTGCCTTAACTACAACTTCTGTACTGTATATGAGGAGCCGTTCCAAGATATTTTGCTGAATTGGTTACATTCCCTTGGAATTACAGGCATACACAGACATGCTGCAGACATCCATACAGAGTGAACATCATAAGTAATCCTCTTTGCTTATACAGCCTTCACTGACAAAAGCAGACCAACAGTCTGAGGCTCAGGAAGTCTTTGTAGTCTCCTGTTCCATACTTAGAAGCTTCTGGATAATTCCAGTTACTCAAAAACAGGAATGAAATTATGACTCTCGTTTGCTTCTTGGGGACAAAAGCTACATTATATGATTTCTTTATGCCTTCCAGCATACATAACCTAAGAACATATTTATTCAAAACTATCCATTACATAAGCATGTACATAACCACAGCTCTTGACCAGCACTAGGCACAGGCAATGAAACAACTTTGGAGAGATGGAATAGAAAATCTAGCTGGGGTCAATGGTCCCTAGTCTGTTGCTTAAAAGCAGTGTACCTTCATGATACACATAATTGTTCTCAGTCATTGGGAACAAAACAATCAAGACTGACAAGTAGAAGTATATTCCATGTCATTCACCTCTGAGTGTTGCTAAGTTGAAATTTAGTAGATGAGGATCTGGAAAGAATTATTAAAGCATAACTGCATACTGATCTGAAGCTTGTTGCCCTTTGTCATAACAGAGGATGTTCCAGTGGTGCTGGAGTCCCAATATTAATCAGCTTTTCCATCAGTTACTTGTTTTATGAGGAAGTGTACTTATAAAAATTTGTGGAAGGCATCAACCCAGGGGAGTTGCAAGCACTTTGGAGAATGTTGAAAATTCAAAAAATACCTTAATATATCTAGGAAAAGCCTCCTAACTCAGCAAGAATGAACTGAGACTACTCCAATTACCATGATTATAAAGGAAGGTGAAGGAATTACAACTGGAAAATAACTGACTGAGATGAGAACTGTTTTGTAGAAATACCTCAGGGTTAATGTCATACTATTCACTACATGCAAGTCAATCACGTAATGATGCAGAAGAATGGCAAATGCTGCCCACTGTCTGTAGTGGGGAATGTAAAATATAGGAGCTGCTCTGCTCAGTACCCCAGAGGCCTCAGCTGTAACACTGTGTTCAGCTGAGGGCTGCACAGTAACTGCAGAGTCCAGACATTACACAACTGCTCATCTCCAAAAGACTTAAGCCTGACCGAAGCACAGCTTTTTATGGGTGCAGCCGATACTTGCTACTCACACAACTGATTGTGGCATAATTGTCACAATTTGGCATAGTACGTATAAGAGAAGACAAAATCGTCTCCTTGGCTCACTGAACTAGGTCTTTTTTGTACTAATTAGAATTCTCTGAATAAAAATACAGCATGGAGATAGAAATACTAATTCATCTTTTATGGGGAAATGCAGCCAAATATTGGCATAAGTCACAGAATAACAGCTTGATCCCCAAATCCCTTGCTTGCATGAACAGTTCCTTTGACTTTTAGAGTTTGTAGGAATGAGGCTGTACAGTGCAGCACAAGGATGCTGGCAATTTGCCCATGGAAAGAGTTAAATAAGGTCTAATTCCCCATTAAGGCTAAAGAAATAGGCCTTGGCTGAAGGGAATGTTCCACAGTAGACAGAGCCAAGCGAAAGCACATACTGTGCAATATATTAACCTCACAAAAATTTGCTCTGCTACTGACATGAAGGACTTAGCAGAAGGCACATCACATTTCGGAAGTAATTTTTTTTCCTTAATTGAATTTGGACTCTCCAAACCAGCTCTTCAATAGTCATAACTGCAGGTCTCATTAATGGGAGTGCTTCTCAGAGAACTAATACTCCAGGTACTTCACACAGATGCACGTTTCTGGCTCAGAGCTGAAGGATGATACAAATTCAAGGCATATCATTTTCAAGGTTTTCTTCACAAATGAGATCAAATACTTTTCCATTGGATTAAGTACTTGATAATTGAAGCTTGCTGGGGAAGCACATATATGAAAGTATATTAATATGCAAACTGCTTTGCAAAATGCTTGTAATGCACAGCAATAAGAAAGAAAAACCTCAAGCCGAAATGAAACAATAAAAATCCTGGTACCTTCTTCATTTCTAAGTGGTCTCATCCCGGCATTCACAGGAAGAAGAGGATTGTTGCTGAGCAATTCAGAAGGAGAAGTACAACGCTGAGATTTTTTGACTGAAAGATTAATAGGCTCTTCCAGAATGTTTTGCATAGAAAGACTTAATTCATTCACTGCATCTTGCCCAGTTGTAGCCAAATTGTTTTCTGGATGATGATCCACAGTACTGTAGTCTTCATTTTCCAGCTTCAGAGGAAAAAAAAAACAAACCTTATTATTAATTTTCTTAATAAAAATAATGTGCAATCACTCTTTAAGCACCAGAATAAAACTGTACTTACTGAAACAGCCGTTTTTACGTGACTAACTACAACACTTGCTATCAAGTAGAGGAGTTTGAGTGACTCCTACCTTGCATGTTGCACTGCCCTGACGTGCATCACCTGGTGGGAGGGTAGTAGAAAACCCAGGGCTCAGCTCAGCTGGAGCTCTTCCCAACGCTGAGCTGTAGCTGGGCACTGGCTCTGGTGGAGTATCACAGTCACAGTGGGTGATCAGGGATGGGCCAAGTGCCACAGTGGCTATGCCTTGCACCTGTGGGTCGGCAGACCTAGATAATCTTGAAGGCAGATCCATTTCTAAATCGTTTGAAAAGCCCACAATGCCTAATGATGCTGAACGCTGGGAAAGGAAAAAACAGTTTGTTAACCAGGTATTAGAAGCAAAAAACTGATGTTTCTATAATGGTTTAGACACTCTGCTATTGGTAATGAAGCAGATGAGTCACAAGGCCATGAGAGTATCTACTGTAATCCAATACCATTTCCAGAAGGTTCATAGTCCCCCTATAGAAACTGAAAACTAGAAAGGGAAGTGCCTAGATTATTCTTCTGTAATTCACAAAAATTGTCATCCTTTGATCACTCCAAGGGATCCAGATTTTTAACTCTCTACAATGAAGGGGAAATCTAAGCATGGAGAATATTGTGCTTACATCTATCTTTGATGTCAACTAATTTCCATTAAGTCACACCTGTAGAAATATGATTCTGACCAGACATTTCATATTTTTATTCAGAAACTGTTAGATCATTTTACTTAAAATGAAGATTTAGAAGAAATAAGATTTTGATCTGACCTCAAGTGGATGAAACTTGTTACTTTAGAATGCTAAATACTTTATGGTAGTAAATCTGTCCCATTTAAACTTAAGACACTTGCCCTTTAAGTACTGTAATGTAAAGTCATCTTACACATATTAAGAAGGAAAGGATCTACGAGTCTAGCTGCAAAAGAAATGAAGCCTCGACAGTGACAGTTTTAGCAAGACGCGCATGCTAGTGTCTCATGATTTGTCACTGTCAGAAATACTGCTATGCAAAACAAAGCAAATCCACTCATCTGAGTGACTTTCCTAAGCTGCCTTTCACCCAGGAATGCGTGGCTGAACTGAAATCGGATCACTGCTAGCATCCATATGAAGCAAATACAAGCAGCCCTAAGAATTAAGCAGATCTATGTCATTTCAATATGCAGTTCTCAATAGTTCATTGGTGTTTCATTACCCTTGATAATTGACAGAATAAATCCCTTTTTGACTACAATACAGTAAGTAGTACTCAAAATAAATTTTCTGATAGCATCTGAATTAGAGTTTAACGTCATTGCTGTACTGATTTTTCTGCTAGGGGCCTATGACTTAGAATAGAATTTGAAACCTGTTTCCTAGATTTAGCTAGCATTTTTCTCAACTGTGACTCCAGTTTGGATTTTCACTTTGTCCATCAGCCTGGCAGTGGTAAAGACAGGATGGATAGACATATAGACATACTGAGCTGTCAGGCGTGCCTGTATAAATCCTACATCATGCCAAAGAGATCAGTCTTGAATCTCTCTGTCTGCAGTGCATGTCACCTATGCTAAGAGAACATTCTGCCCACAGACATCAACTTTCATTCAAGGAGCTAATTTAATTTCCTTTTCCTCAATTTGCAATAAATGCTACAACAGTGACCACAGATTTGGGACAATACTCAGTGAGACAAAACAGCCTGCATTTGAGAGAAAGGTCAGTTCTGCAATGTTAGGGGGGGTCTGTGCCATTCTACTACTGAATGCAAGTAGTAAGGCTATTTTTAGCAGCTCTGGTGTGGCCTTTTCCATACCTTAGGCACCCCAGATACTACTGGGTCTCTGCAGCCACAGTATTAGACATCTTTCTCCTGAGACCACTTTCCAAAATCTAAGCTTTCTGGACTAGAATAAATTCTTGAAAGAAACTAGATCTAGTGAAACATGTTCTTCCTACCTTACATGTGAATAAAAAGAACACAGCAAAACAGGAAATGCATTGATGGAGGCACCATTTTCCTTATCTCCCATTCCTAAGATTGCAGAGGTTTTGAACCAAAGGAGTCTAGGAAGGTCAAAAAGGAACCCAGTCTTAATGGTCCCACATAAAGACCACCACAAATACCATAAGTGTTCAGTTCATATCATAATTTGTTTGACAGGCTCCTGCGCATGGAGCAGCAAATGTGGTACCAGGAATGCCCCAGAGAACACATTCTCCTTTTCATTCCATCACTCTTTATCACATGCCTTTTTCAGATGGTAAAATAAATATGTGAATTGTGCTTAAATCACATACAGGAAATAAACAAACAAGAAACATCTTGAACTGAAGAGTGGGACTGTAATCAGCCTTGTCTTTTCCCCTTTATTTTGAAGTCCGTTGTGGGTACTACTTAAGTTCCTGAGAGTCAGTTAAATACTTATTTAGCTAGATTCTCCAAAGTATTGGGCATCTGTAGGAGGTACCTAATGATGTGCTCCATGAGGAATGGGCATGCTGGGTATACATGTGGTAAGAACATCACCCAAAGCTGTACAGCGCATTCACTGGAGACCTTGTTCATGTCTTCTAATCATTACACACATTGTTCTTTAATTGTATTACAAAATTGTGCCATTACACATTACATAGTGAGGCCTCAACCTGCGATGATTCACCTATGTGTAACTGTATAAGCTGTGGGTAAAATGTTAGCTCTATTACATAAGTAGGATCACTTCTGGCCTCTGAGAGACAAGTTTACTTACTCGGAGCAATCATTGGGTCTACTCCTACTGAAGGAAAAAAGAAATAGATATACGCCTAAAATTTTGTTGCAACAAATATTGTTAGAAAGTTGAAAATCAATGGTATTGTATGGCTCTATATTTTTTACTCTTCTAGCTAGCATCAGTTTCTTAAGAGATCTCTTTAGATTATATAAGCTAATATAAAACCTTACTCTTGTTAGAAAGGAAAGAAAAAGAATAATGAGGCCATCAAACTGCCATCTGTCTTTCCCTTGGGGCAAAAGTTAATTTTGTAGTTTTCTTAATGATGAAGCAACATTATGATCTTTCAGTGCAAAATATTAAAACTCACAGTTAAGAACAGACACATCCCATCCTGATCCATGGAGCTGCTGTCAAGTGTGAAGTGAACAATGCACTGGGAACAAGGCTCATTAATAACCTATTAATTCACTCCCTAAAATAATCATTTCTTTTGCCATTAGCAAAAATTTCTCTTTTCCCTTGACAGTTCAGCTAGTTTTTGCAGATGGGATGCCTTTAAAGAAAGAATTGATCTCTGTTTTATAAAAGCTCTATTGCTTTTACATCGCACCCTTTGAACAACAACAAGCATTAATTATGCTCTTGGGTAGATGGTGGCTTCAGCTGTATGTTAATTTTGAAACTTCTGACATTTCAATGTACAGACTGGCACATCCAACTATATCTGTGACATTATAAATGAAATTCTCATTGTCTCATAATTAATTTTGGTCTGATGATCCTTATATTATAATGGCAGCTGCAATACCACCCCCAAAATGCCTCCTATCACAAATTCCATAGCTATGGTAGTGAAAGGCAAGAATAAAGAACATGCAAAGTGCCTTCAGAAAATAAAAAATAAACACATTGTTCAGTTGAAATATTTCTTTGATCACTCTTGCATTTAAAAAGGTCCAGTGTAAACATGCAGCACTAATACAGAAGAATTCTGAGAAGCAAATACTTACCTTGAAACACTGGGATTAGGATTTGTTAGGATTGTTTTGGCAAAGTCTCAAGGCTGTTGACATTAAGTGTCACAGATAAAGACAGCTAAAACTAGGAACCGCCAATTCTCTTTGCTATAAGAGAAATAACACGCTGCAAATGCTTGCAGAGTAATGAACGGCTGCTATTAAGTGGAGCAATCCCCCTGGCAGCTCGTTATGCTAGGAGGTTAAACAAATGTACTACTCCAATCCAGTTGTTTAACTCACCACATACAGCAGCACTGATAACACAGTGTACACATGCTTCCTATTCATATTTCCCCACTTCAGAATAGAATCTGAAAGATTTCCTTTCTGTTTTTATGAGAAAAAAAAATCCAAAGCTTCCTTAACATTTTGTCTGAATAAACTGGAGCTGGCTTAAAGTGGAAGGAGGAAGAGCTTGTGTGGAGCAAGAAGCATCATGTTTTATCTCTTTTTTCCAGGTCAAAGCAAAAGGTTTTGTTAAAGCAACATTCTGGGAAATGTACCTAATTGTATTAAGCATGAACACATCTGTGCTGTAAGCAGCTGAATTCTTTAAAGTAAAAAAAATGCTTTGATATCTTATAAATTTGCAGAACCACACACTCCAGGCTGCTCTAATCACTTCTTTCACATCCAATCCCCTTAAAATTACCAATAATTGGGGAAAAAAACAGCAATAAACTCACTCATAAGCTCAGATAAAAAGTCCTTGGGGCAGGTATTAAGTTATTACTTT
Source organism: Excalfactoria chinensis (assembly GCF_039878825.1). Lineage (NCBI taxonomy): Eukaryota > Metazoa > Chordata > Aves > Galliformes > Phasianidae > Excalfactoria > Excalfactoria chinensis. The sequence continues at coordinate 38,165,814 of NC_092829.1, read as the reverse complement.
TAATCAGTAAGTAATGACAGCATGTTCGGTGCAATACCAGGGACAATAAAAACCTGCTCCTTGCTCCCCAAGCCTTCCTTCCCTTCCCACACATTTTACATTGCTTTTGAAGGAAAAACAAAACAAAACAAAAACAAACAAACAAACAAAAAAAACCCCACAAAAATAAAATACCATAAGTTAAGCCCTTCCACTAAGACGGAAGAGTTGTCCTTAGTAAAGAAATTCAGGACAAAGGCACTGGAGGCAAAATACCCAATAACGCCACCAACAACAGACTGAGATCAACCACTCTTTCTGATAAACCTGAAGCAATGGTGATGCTGGTATGGGAATGCCCAAAAAGTTCTCACACATCAAGTGCCAGAAGGAGGGCCCACAATGAACCACTATGCCACACCACCCATCACTACACCCATCACATGCCACTGTTGCATGTAGCTGGACCAAAACAGAATTATCCTTCAGAATGCTCTCAGGAGCGCTCCTTGGATGGTATGGAATTTTCTTTTTATTATTTCCCCATTCCATGTCACAGAATGCTGGGACCAACAATACAAAGTGAGATCAAAAATTATTAGACAAATTCATAGAGGAAAGGCCCATGTACAGCTGCAAAACAATCGTCTGGGTATAATCTGCAGCTCAGAAAGTCTCTAAAGAGCTGGTTTTCAGAAGCACATGTGATGTATCAACAAACAATCAACTTAAACTTGACTGATTTGTATGCCCTTTCTGAAGTATCTGCTATTGGATATGGTTATAACTGAGCAGATAACTCTATTCAGTAATAATTTACAACTGCTGTGTCTGACGTATTCAGAGATTTATTTTAAGCAAATGGAGAAATAACAGCACAAGGGAAGTAATTTTCAAAGCTGCTGAGATGCATGATCAAACCTTATCTTTACAAATGTCGTCCTGATCCCAGTGCTCCAACGAGCATAGCCATGAGTGCCAAAGCCTATTATGCTTTTAGGGTGAGCAGGGACAGGACAGAATGTACCACAGCCCAGGACCCAATCCAGGAGCTGGACAAGGTGAGGGCTCCCCCTCTCCCAGAAGTAATGTCTCTGCTCTTAAGTAAAGGAGGGGAGGCACTTACAAAGTCTAAGGAGGAGAAAGCTCCAGCTAACTCTGCAACAATGATGGAGTACACAGTAGCAGTATCTAAGCCTTAAACTATAAATTTGTTTTAGAGATACAGTAATTATAATGTTACTTTAAATACTGGGTAGAGCCTTGCATCCCTTCCTCATCACGTTAAAATGGCAATCAGATATAGACATGGAAAACAGGGATCGCATGCCCCTTATTACCCCTGCAAACGAAATCAGGCCAAAAATATCTTATTATCCTTGCCTTTGCCTCTGAATAGAGCTCTCTCCAGGTCTGTGTGCAAACACTAAGATAGTAGCAGCTTTGGTGTCAATGTTTCTAGTTGACACCAACTAGAAATTCCTGGCTTTGTACTTCTGGAAAGCCAGAAAGTACTTCTGCCTGCTCAATAGTGCAATGCTTATTTTTTGCCCTGATAGATGCTGAGGTGTCAAGACCAGAGGACTTACTTAAAAGTGACTGAAGTATTTCATCATTGCTTTTCTAGTCTGGTTTATCAATAATCAGCTTTAGACACAAGGGGCAGAAAACAGTATTCATCAGAACAACTCAAATAAGCGTCTTTGAAATCAAAGGCGCTCAGGGCACACATGAATAAAGTCCCATATACAGACAATTCAACTTGCTATCAGTCCGTAATTACAAATGCACACAGTAAGCAAGTTTCACAGTTAAAACACAAGCGATTAATTACAAGAGCAATCAAGCCTTGTGACTATCCAACATAAAGAAAATCACTGGACTACTGGAAGCTTTTTTTTTTTCTTTTTTGACAGATCTGAACAAATACACCACCAATCAGCTAACACTTGAGTTTTGCTACATCCTGGTTCATACAGTTTTGTCTTTACAGAAAGAAGCTCAGCAGCCAAGGTCCACTAGCAGTGCTTCACACAGCAATAGATGTCAGAGTTCAGCAAAATCGCAAAAGGAGGCCAAGAAGTCCAACAGCAAGTACTCCCCAAAAGGCAAAATACAATTCTCCTGCTGGTAGCAAAATGTTTCCCTTGATGTTTTCTCTACCATATTTTCCAAATGCCATATTTTAGACTTTTCCTCATCCACATCTTTCTGTGTCCTCCAAGAAGATATGAGATTAAATGTTCTGAACACAGGCTGTATATAAAGTGGACAGACACCTATGCAGAAATTTTTGTCAGAGGACGAGTATGGAAACAAATAATCAGATGAAACAGATGATAATGAATAGACATATTCTCTTATTCTTAAATAAGAACCAATCTCCCATTTAAACTTAGCTTTCTTTTAGCTGCCAGCAAAAGCAGTCAGATGCCCTTAAGCAGCATTCATGACAAATATATTTCAAGAGTTTCCTAACTGTGCTGCTACCCTTCATCATTTCTAACCAACCATTGCCAGAGCTGTCAGGATATTATGATTTCATCCCAAACAGCTCATTAGAAAATTTAAACACAAGCCATGATGGGGGTACTGAAGCTCTTAAGCATCTCCACTTCTTGCAGATACACCAGAAAACCAGTAAGAACTTTAGAGATCTGTGTTGTCTGCAAAAGAATATGCACATTTCAGAACCAGTAGAAAAATTCCCTTTGTTTTTTTTTCTAGGTATACCCTCTTCTTGCCACCTTCTCAACCTGTATTGCCTTTCTTTCTTCTTTTCTCCTTCATTTTCCCATCAGACTACATTAGTATCTTGCACTCGTACTTCAATTTTCTTCCCAATTTCTGACTTCTCAATTCAACTGTAACAAGAAATCTTCCATTGTAGGTCCAGAAGAAAAGGTTGGCTTCTTCATGGTGAATGTATAGAAAGAGCCTCTGAAAGCTAATCCATTAACATTAACATTTATTTTCACAAACAACTTTGAGGGTGTCTGCATTACAAGAGAAGAATGTGTTCATGTATTCATGTTCTTATTTACACCTTAAGCATGTTCTTTTTACGTCCATTTCCTAAGGCAAAGGTAGCCCATTTGCAGACAATGTACATCGCTTTCCTCAGTTCTGTGCTCTGTCATCAGAGGCCGAGATCTGCTTCCATGCGTGAAAGTTCAAAGATAAATGGAGTCATCATCTCAGAATGTTGTAATGGCACTAGCCCAATCCAGAAGTGCCATCACATGTACAGGATTAAGTTAGCAGTTGCAGATTTCACTGTGACTTCCAAATTTGATTTCTATGCTGCCTCCATACCCTCAATAATCATTACCTTTCTGTCTCTGTATGATTCCCAAAAGGATCATAAATATGTTGGGTCAATAAAGCAAGATAAACTAACTTATTTTCTTAGGCTAGCATGGAATGACAAGTTCTTCCACAACATTACACGCACAAATTCCAAGAAAATATATCCATGAAACACCTCTACGTGGCACAGAACATGAGCCATGCACAGAAATACCGAACAGATTTGAGCAACCAGGATATGAAGTGCCATTTGAAGTATTTTAAACAAATTATGGAGAGCCAAAAGGGAGTTCACCCACCTCAAATGCGCTGGTGGTATTCAAAGCCAAAAAGGTCTACTGAGAAAGATGAATTCTCCTATTTTTGTTTTTGCTTTTGACTCTTCTTCAATAGTTAGGGAAGCACAGCAGTGAGTGTAGGAATTAAAGAATGGCTATGTCATATGCTAAAATATTCTACAGATACAGAAATTTCTGGGTTTTCTGCTTATACACAGAGGGTATAACACAGTTGTTATAACTCTTTCAGAAGCTACATCTTCACTAATAATTCTTGTTATTTCCACTATTTTTAAGGATGTCTTTCAGGATTTCATCAGAATCTGTGCATCCTCTTTCAAATTCAACCTCTGCTAATATGGTAGGAGAAAGAGGTGACAGCTAAATCACTAAAGACAAGAAGTAGACAGAATTTACTCTGCGAAGAAGCAGATATTCTATTTATTCACCATTTCATGCTGAGCTGTCATGCCAGCTGTATCTAAACAACACTAGCTTGTTGCTATCTGGGCTACAGCACAGTGTATACACATTTCTGGAGGACGCACGTAAGGTTAGGCAATGACTACCAAGATTTACAAGTTAACTTGACAACTTTTACTGTATTTTAATTTTTTTTCACCTTGATTGCAAATTCCAATGCCATGTTATACTCAATATCGAATTATGCTTTCCCATTCACATGTTTATTTTTTAAAGTTCTTTATACCTTTCTCACTGGATGGAAAGTTGATTCTTGTAATGTTGTCGCAGGGGAGTGACTGCTGACACTGACTTCGTCTAATGATTGGGACATGGAAGGTGTATTGTTTCTGTCAAGAGAAACTACAGGCTTCTGGGCATCAAGTTCAGTTGAATTCTCGCAGATCTATAAATCAAGATTAAGAGTCAGTGTTTTCAAAATCTTATTAAAAAACAGTAGGAAACTCGCATCATCACAGCAGACATAATACAAAACAAACAAACAAACCAACCAAAACTGGAAAGACTAGCACAACAAAGACATTCAAAATAACTCTAACTGGAGAGATAAATGTATGTATAGAGAGATATTTCTCCCATATATGCATAGAAAAAGATCAATAAACCTGCTGAAGTGCATAGCTGTTCCAAAAGCTAGGTAAAGTACTAAGGTAAGTCATTCAAGGTGGGAACTCCACAGACTTTACAGAATGGGAAACCTCAACCACACTTCCACTGCAATTCTCACTGTTCTGAATGAGTTTCAAAGCCTTCTTATAGTGTCACCTTATCTTCCTTATGCAATTTGGATGCCCATCATCAAGCACTATTCCTTTTCTAAAGGCAGAATCTCTAGGACTGGGAATTGGAAGACAGGCTTTACTCCTTTGCTATAAAAGTATTTTCAGTCATTCAATTGTTCTGCCCTTCATTTACCTACATACAAAGGATGAATGATGATGCTTTTATCCTCTCACCTGATGCTTGCCTTGTAGAGAGACAGATCTTCAGGATCTGGGTTATTTACGTGGCACTTTACATACAGTTTTGGACATGTCACTGTGAGGCATGAAGCTTCAGCTGATTACTAGCATAGATAATGCAACAGAAAATTCAACCTACATGAAATCTTCAAGGTGCCCCCATTTCTGAGCTTGCACTGACCAAAAACAACAGGAGAGAATTTTTAAAACTTACTTGTGCTTCATCTTCAATTTGCTGCTGAACTGGGGCTGGTTGTCTCACTATGTAATTTATCTGACCAACTATGGTCTGCTGAACATGCTGAGGTGGTTTGGCTTGGTTCAGCTGCAAGCTAGACTGTCCTTGGGCTTGGAGAAGAAGCTCCAGATCCTTTTTCATCTCCTCCAGTTCCAACTGGTGGTGCATTATGTCCAGGCTCTGCTGCACGACTTGTTTGTGAGTGTTCTCATATTGACTTGGTGGTGGTGATGCTGGAGACAGCTGCTGCTGCTGTGGTGGCTGCTGCACGTGGTTAGACTTTATCTTCTGAAGATGGCCAAGCTGCACTTGCACAGTTGATGTCTGCAAAGCAGTCTGTGAGCGAAATGGCTGTGGATGGCTTGTGTGAACCTGCTGAGCCTCGTGTGATACAACAGCATAACCCAGAGGCACAATCTGCTGCAGCTGCTGGGATGGTAAGTGCTTTCCCATCCTCCCAGATGCATTCTCTGACTCAGACCTTGACTGCTGCTCTAGTCCAGACTGTGTTGGCTTCAGAGGCTGGGAAACACCCCTTTGTTCTTTGTCACATTGCTGCATGCTGTACTGCAGGGGAAAGTGCTGATGTTGCAGCTCAGGAGGTTGTCGAAAATGCTGATGGGGGCTTATGTTCTGGTGAGGAGGCTGAGCTTTGTTTGGGTGAGGTACACTGGAGCAGTGTGAGCAACACACAGGAGCAGGACACTGAGTGGTGGGGGGAAACTGATGTGGCCGGCTAATCACAGGCTCCAGCTGTGACACTGGGGAACGGTGCCCATGAAACAAGGGTGTCTGTAATCCTTGCACATTTCCATACAGGAGGACATCTGAATGTGAAGTGTGTCCACCTTCCATAGTGAAACCTCCTGCAAAAATAATTATAATAATAACAGCAAACTTACTCTCCAAAGATCTTGGCAAATGTACAGAATGAAAACTCTAAATGATAGCCATTCCTTTATCTTCATATATAAGTGGGCTCATACCCTACCGAACAGTCCTTCAATATACCTTCAAGATAAATTTTTTCAGGACTTTGCAGTGATTTAAAATCACACTAAACTCCTACTGATGTCCATGGAACTCATGGCTGAAATACCAGCAAATGCTTTGAAAAACCACCCTCAACTCACATTATTTTAACTGATGTATATGGCTTATACTTTCACTCTTCACTAAGCTACAAGCACATTTTCCCATTCATAAGCAGAAGTAGAAATGACTGCTTTCAGGGTTAAAGTGAGAAAAATAAAATAGATTGATGTTATGTAAGAAAGAATCATAAAAGCTATAAATAAAAATGACCTATGAACTGATCTGTTCCACAATTTTAGCCAAGAGAAAATTATTCCCTACAATACTTTTGCAACTGTTTTACCTAGTTTTAAATGTCCTAAAACGGGATGAGAACCAACCCTTCATAACATCGATCTGCCCGCCAATCTGAATTTACTGTAAAAACTCATAGCAGCTGAAAAATTTATAGCTGGTGGGAAACAAGTTGAAAGTATGCACATTCATTATAGAAATAATACTGTCAATATTACATAGTCGGTGTCTGAAAGCCATCTTTGTGCCCATTAATTGTAAGCATCTTAAGCACTTTTCAGGTCCCACGGCCACTGAGATACTAACAGATCTGAAGAGCATAAGCATAGCTGAGATCAGCTGTCCCCAGATAAGGCAGAGAAAATAGCATCAGTGTCACAGCAAGTGCTCCATTTCAGCCAAAGACCCATATGGGACTGGCAGGGTCACAGTGTTGTAGTTGCAGAGTTATTGCTTGCTGGGACAAAACCACATTTCATATGCATCAGGCAAAATTTAAGGCTGTTTAGTAACCAATTATGCTGAACGTTATGTAATTCTAATTAAAATTTATCCATTCTCAGTGTTTTGATTAAATTTGTAGCTGTATTCTTACACTGTGATTTTCTAAGACAAACAAAAATGACATTTATAGAGTACATTAATAGGCAATGTTTACAGAGTAATAGTTATAAATAACGATGCCTTTCAATAGAGGAACAGCATGAAAGTTTTTAGTCATGACAGCATTTCTTCAGGGCTGTGGCAGGTAGAACCTAAAGCACAATTAGAAAGAAAAGGAAGACTGATTCAGGGAAAGTACATGTATGTCTTGTCTGTCCTTGGGCACTTGCCTAATAAAGAACACTATATTGTTCTTACCAAAATTGGACAGTTGCTTACTCCAGTAGGAGGGATCCCAAGAGAATCTGATCTTCAGAGGAGGGGCTATGTCTGTGTTACAGTTTGTATCTAGCAAGCGCTGGATCTGAAATACAATCTGGTGACAAATCAGAGGATTATGATTTTATTAACAATTACAAGATCATGAAAAATGTTTGATTGGAGAAACATTAAATCCTTAAAACATTTATCACATGAGCTGCATAATTTCACTTCATTGAGATAATAAGCATTGCTCTTACCAGTTCTTTACTGAAGAGGAATGGGATGCTGTTTTTACTGCACACTGCCCAGTTGACAAAGTTCTGCACGTGTTCAACCTGTGTACTTAAAACCACAACACCTTGCAGCTGTTGCTCCAGTTTCTGCCTCCTTTCATTTGTGATTTTCTGTTAATAATGTGGAACAGTAGGAGATAGTTGTCATCTCTCGAGCACACACAATGCACACAATCACTGGAGTTACAGCATGCGCTTGTGCTCTCATTTAGAATCTCAAAACCATCAATCATAGAGACAAAGCAAATTCTATTCAACAGACGTGTCCAAATTCAGGGAGAAAAACAATTTCGTCAGGAACAGATTACAGTATTCTGGTCTTGGCTTAGCTGAAAAATGTAGCACAAGAGAAGCATAGAAGTCAGACTGAATTTGCCCATGGGGCTCTTCCTCATCTCTTACAACACGTAAGAGAGAAGACCTAAGAAAGAATGCCAACAAAGGGGAAGCATGCAGTGTTTCCTCAGAAAGTCCTTCCAGTTTCCAGCAACTCATGATTCAGGGACCACAAAGACAGAAGCTGTATTACCACCCTCAAGGTATTTCTACCTCACATCTTCAACTGGACATGTAAAAACTGAACAGTCAAAACCATAGGATCTTTTACAGAAAGCAGACTGAGGATCATTTTTTAACCATGCAAAGTGTGGTGCTAAACAAATGAAGTATTAGCATCAAAAGATGCTTTTTTTAAGTACACAAACTGTGCACATATTTCTCTATAACTGCATTATAAAGGGTGGTTAACATGATAAGCAAACGTTTTGCTACTTAATCATAAATCCTTGTCAACCATTGATTCCACATAAAATTCTGCAATAAAAAAGTATTTGAAAACATAAGCAAAGGGACAATAACATTCACAATCTATATTCTTTCCATCGGCTCTGGGATTTAATTTTAATTTAGTTTAATTTCCCAAGGTATGAAAGAAACTAGCCTCACTTACTTCAAGTTGTTCAAGAAGGATGTTTGCCCGTTTATTGATTTCATTTATCAAAACCATCTTGGCCATTTTTATTTGATTTTCTACTTTTTTGTATAAATGTTTTACTTCAAGCAACCTGCAGGGAAGAGATACTAGATGAGCCAACCGGTATATCATTTATTCAGTGCTTGTTAGGTATTTGTTACAAGGACTGATCTAAATATTGACAAAGAACTCCAATGAAACTTGCACAATTTCCTCTAAGTTCTCCCACACCTTCCTTCTCATTTTATAGTAGCCTTGACTGGAAATGCAGTTTGTTTTGAGATTTCTTGAAGAAGCAAGTTATTTTTCAGTCCCTGGAGGCATTCAAGGCCAGGCTGGATGTGGCTCTGGGCAGCCTGGCCTGGTGGTTGGTGACCCTGCACATAGCGTGGGGGTTGAAACTGGATGATCATTATGGTCCTTTTCCATGCAGGCCATTCTATGATTCTAAAAATAATTCTGATTTCTATTATTTCAAATTCTACTTCAGAAACAGTAAATGATACAAAGAAATCTTTGAAGCTAGCTGTCAGGTGCCTTATAAGGACTATGGAATCCTGTGTTACAATGCTGTGAATGTGACATAATTCAAGCATGAATTTCATATTGTTAATCTTGATTAACAATACTGGTATTCGTGGTACTCAGGGATATGATTTAGCAGAGGTTGGTTTTTTTTTTTTTGTTTGTTTGTTTTGTTTTTTTTTTTGTTTTTTTTTTTTTGTTTTTTTTTTTGTTTTTTTCTTAGAGATGGGGTACTGGTTAGGCTGCGGTTGGACTTGATGATCTTCAAGGTCTTTTCCAACCTGGATAATTCTATGATTCTATGATTCTATGATTTTACCTACCCTCAAAGAAAAAGTATAGTATCTGCTTTTAATTGTGGTAACCTGCGTTCAGTGAAAATAGTATTTGAACTTATAGCTCATTTTCTGAAATAAATGCAGAACAATTACCTGTCTTCAATCTGTTTAGCTGAAACCTGAATTCCATTTTTTTTCTCTTCCACTTTAGCTACAACATTTTCCAGGATAGCTCTCTGATTTTGCAAAGCTTCATCAAGATGTCTGAACCTGCAAAGGAATGGAAAATTTTCACTGTATTTTCATTTCCATTGTTGAATTACTATTGAAAAACTAGCTATTGTCTTGCTTTTTCTTTTATAAACTAAAATAATGCATTTACATTTCCTGCTATTGTAATAGGTTAGAGGTGAACTGTTGGATCTGGTGTCACCGTTGCAGCATTGTGCCGTTAAGTACAACCGCCCACTACAAGACTTCATCTGCTGCTCTTCATTTCCCTCGGGTAGGGCTTGCCTCTCTGCAGCCACAGACTCCTCTAAGGAATCTGGGCCAGATGCACAGCTTTCATGGATCAGTTTTGCCTTATCTTTAAAGTCCAAGCAAAAGGCAATGGATCTGAGTTTGTTGTGGCTATGAAACTAGACTATGCTGGGATTTCAGTTGATAGGAAATGCAGATGGAACAGTCTTAAATCTGCATTAGCTATGCTTTTAGAATCATGAAAAAGACATGAAGCAACCAGTGGCTGGTACCTGTGTTCCTTATGGTCTTTCAGCAGGCAGCTGCTGCATGTAAGGATATCACAGGTCTCACAGAAGAGCTTGAGTGGTTCTTGAGTGTGCACTGGACAAAGTAAGGGCAATTCATTTGCCTCTTCTTCAGTCACTGAGGAACATAAAGCAACAGTGTCATTGGTCAGAAGTGCTATTGTAGGTCAGCAAAAGAATTTCAAACTAATAATTTATAGACCTTGATGTTATTTCTGAAGACTCAGATCTTGCAACAGTTTGATTATACGAAGCACAGGAATTTGGTTTGAGGATTTTTGTGTATGTGCGTGTGTTTTGTTTTGTTTTCCTTCAAATTGATCACATCAAGGAGACTCAGGAATTAATAATCAGACCTCTAAACTCTTATGGCATTTAAATCCCTCCCACAATTTTGGATACCTGTTCCATGATTTTGAACGCGCTGATCTTGCTCCTCACTACAAGAACATGTCCAGAGAAGGGCAACGAAACTGAAGAGTCTGGGCCAGCTGGTCTGGTAGCCCACCAAACCCTAGCCCAGTACTCCACAGACTGAAAAATATCTGAAACAGACTGTTTCCATGAAACACAAATATCCAAGTTTTTCAAATAATGTGGAATGTTAATTGTGGCAAGTTCAGACACTTAAAGCTACAGAAAATCCAACTAATCTCTCTTCACAATGTAAATCTCATTCACACAGCATGATGTCTCTTTCACAGAGCCCACAACTGCTCCATTTTCAAGTGAATAACTGATATGAGACAAAACATAAATATTAAAGAGTATCTCAGTACCTGTGCAGCCCTTCAGGGATACAGACAGGAAGCGGTCCCCAGTTTCTTTGCCATGTCTGTGTTCTTCTGTACATGTGCTGCACAGCCACTTATTGCAGCTCGTACAGAGACTGTGAGCAGGTCTCCTCTCTTTACACATGGAGCAGCTCTAAGAACAAAAAAGTGCAGTTACACACAAGGATAACAAATTAGCCTGCAGAAACTGAGTTGCACTGGTAAGCTTCCTATTTTTTTTTCTTAAGATTAGTGTGATTTGAGAGATTTTAGGAATTCAGTTATTGTTGAAAAAGGGAATGAAATAAAATTAAGATCCAAAGCTCTTAAATCACATTGGTTGTCTTTCTGTGCTCTGGTGCAATCAGATGTGATTATGACAAAGCACGGGAATGACTCAGCAAAAGCCCCAGGGTCTGTGTCACACATGAGGCCAGAATAAATCTCCACAATGACTTGTTTCTTGTGAACCAGAAGAGCCACAAGACTATAAAATAAGACTTGTCTGATTTCAGTTTAAGGAGGGCTATGGGAAGGTACTTCTGAAAATGACTGATGGGATTTGTAATACCTTTCTCTGACTGTTTTTATACTGGTGGATGTAATGCATCACTAGCACACAAACCTCACACACACATATGTATATGTGTAGGTATATAGAGACAGGAAGATGTTTCCTTATTTTCACTGACATGAAATTGCATATATAAATTGGAACAACTTCAGTAGTGATACTCTAAATCTACACTGCTTTACTTTAAATTAGTTTATTTGTTGTAACATTATATGAACCACTGACGTGATACAGTGCAGTTGTAGAACAGGTCAATAATAATGCAATTCAGAAAATAATACAGAAACACCCACGTGTTCTTAACATAAAACTTATTCCTTACTCTCTAAAGAGTTGACCAAACCCAAGATCAGTTTACATATTGATATCAACTGTGATGAAATGGATAAATAAGACAGACATCAGCTGAACCTAAACTTGTAACTAACCATCATCTCTACTGATGCAACAGTGTAGGAACCACCTTTTGTTATATAGGCCATGTTGTCTGGAACTGTCCCTAATGGTGACATGAATAAAGCAGCATGTAATTGAACTGGGTGATTTGATTCCTTTGTCATCCAGAATGAACTGAGGAGTTATTTCAAGAATGTAATGACTTCTCACTTACTTAAAAAGGATTTGCACAAGGCATAAAATACCTTATTTGAAAACTCTTAATGCTAACGTACTAATGGTCAAAGTGAAGACAGTGATTTAATTATACCATCAAAGCATAAAAGCTTTGCCACCGGTTTATCATCAGATGCAAACACAATGTATGCAGTTACAAAATATCTACTCTAGTTACACATAGCTCCTGAATATTACTACTACTATCACAGCTTCTAAGGCAGCTAATAGATGCCAAAGGGACATTCTATGGCATCTCTCCCATTGTCCATCAGCTTACCTTCGATATGGCTTGTTACAACTGGACCCCAGCTACTCTGATGGGAAATACAGAGAGATGTATATAGCAGCATTCATTCAGCACGTAGGCCCCAATGAATTAAAATATATACATATTCCCTTTGCTGCGTCTCAGAGAATGGCCTTAGAAATCCTAAGGGAAGAACAATTACAGCTCTTTCTGTGTTTGCCTTCTTGGTGTTAAACCACAGTATCAACATTAAGTGGAATGCCCATATCCACCTCGCTCTGAGACTCAAGATTGGCTTAAAGATTTTACTTCACCACAAGAGGAACAAAAAAAAGCTGTTATTATTGGTTTGAATTTTACCATTCTGTTCAGTGGGGCTGCATAGGCACCTCCCAGAATTAGGTTGTTTAATGACATAGAAATGGTCTTTTCAGCAAGAAGCTTTGAACTGCATACCTTTGAAATCTCTGCAGCTGGTAGGTAGCAAGTTCTATCATTTTTGTCTCACTCACTGAAAAACAACTTGCAACCAAACACACCACCTTGACAGATTCCTATTTGAACATCAGGTAAGTTAAGAAAGTGATGGCTGCTGAGCTGTGCTTCAGTTGGATGAGTTGGTACTTCTCCCTTTTATACCATAGATAGTAAGAACATGGCTCTAGTTTTAAGAGGAGGGGGTTTAAAGAATGGTAAGCAAGGCTTTCTGTCATGTCAATGTCAATAAAAAGGAAGAAAGTGAAAATCTATTAGAAGGTACCCGTGTCCCTCTGGGGTACGGCCAGTGAGAATTCTGCTTTACTGAACTGCTCACAGGACTCCTAAGGGGTTACAGAATGGGAAGGGGAAAGGAGGGGGGAAAGCATGTTCTTTTAAATAGTCTAAAAAACCAATCTAGATAATAGATTTTCTCATTTGATTTCCTTTCTATACCAACTCTCATTGAAAGGTAAATGAAGTGAGTCATAGTAATTAAGAAATCCCATTACAATAAGGTCATTCTACATATTCAACAGTATCCTCTGAATTTAGCTCTTTTCAGAGAATATGTGAATATATTATGCTGTTTTAAAGTTACATTGCGCTCTACAAGCACCTTAGATCTGTAGATGACCACACACTCTGCTCACCTTGATTTCTGAATTCCCCTAGAGGACCCCATGGATGAGATTACATGTTCTTTCCATTTTAAAAATGGAGAAAATGGAACATGGAAATGATTGACAGAGAAGCTGTACGGCCCATCAGAACTTGCTTGCAACTTTATCAATGGGTCACTCTCTCACATAAAGAGGTCAGAATCCTTCTGCACAGGGCAGAACTGACACATTGTTGCTGCACCCACAGAGGGTTTAGAGGAGTAGAAAGGTGGATATTCCATCACATATTATTGAAAAAGTATTCCAATCAGTGTTTTACATCCATTCCCTCAAAAAACACTGAAATACAACCTGACTTCTTTTATCATTAAAACAGTCAGAAAATGGTAATCTCCCATGGGATCTAATGGGTAATCTTGGTGTAACCATTCATCCAATAGCCTTTGTTTCTGTTTACTTTGTGTGGAGAGCTGAGAGGGGATAATGAACCCAAGAAATCCATTATCTTCTACAGAATATATAATATATACATAGTAATTACATGTGTAAGCAATAATTATAATAACAATATACACAATAAATTGTCACAGATTCAGTCTACATCACTAGCATCAGTATATTTTTTTTAATTACAGTCAAGGGCAATCTTCAAATAAAGTTAGAAGAGTACTATGAAGGCAGGAAGCCCATCCATGGCAGTGATGTACTTACAGTCTGCAGAAGCAAAACATGAGATTCTGTTGTTCAACATGATGTGCTCTGTTTGTCAAACAGTGTCAGTCTGGGAGTGTTTTAACAACTCCCAAGGCACCCTACAGAGTGGTTTTCACTCACCTTTGCCATAGCTGCATTTGCAGTGGGAAAATCCTTGAGAAAGCAATTTTCAACTACATCTCTTGCAAAACAGGTCTGTTTGCACACCAGGCAGGAAAGAATACCTATATTTAAAAAAAGAAAACACAAACACAAATACAACAGTGCACACCAGCAATGTGAACCAGGAAATGACAGAAACCACACTTAGGTATTGCTGGCCTTTTTGTTCTCTCTTTTTTTTTTTTTTTTTAATATCACACCAACACTTAGCTGCAGGAAACTGTTGCATTCTTCAAGCCTTAAAGATACTTGTGCCTAGATCCAGTGAACTACATGTGGAAAGAAAACCAAAACAACAAAATCCCTAGAAGTACACATCACAGTTCAGGTGATTTATTGATTTATCTCAGTATTTATTAACAATATCCACAAGTCCAAATTGCCATGAATTTATCATGGCTTCCAACTTTGACAAAAACTGAGTTACATTTTAAGCCACACACTGCTGTCACAGACATACCTGTGCTTTCTGATACTAGCTATCACTCTTCTAAACCAGCTTTGCATTATCAGAGGTACACCAGAGCATAAAACACATACCACCTCCTACCACTTTTACAGTATGCCATGTTATCCAACCAAAGCCATAGAGAAGTAACAAGCTGTTAACAGAAGCAAAAAATCAGAATAAAGTTAAAAAAAAAGTTTCAACAATATGAATCAGAATTACAAGGCAACTACTACAAATCCACAAGTGACAAAAAGACACTGGGCCATGTTCTACTGACATTCCTGAAGCAAAGAATGCAATGTGAGCAACATGAGAAACCTAGCTCCACCTCCATTACCTAATACACAACTGGGATAAATCCCTGTGTTAGCCTGGGCTGGGAACTGACACTGCAGCTCAAGAAATTGTCCCTAGCAGAGATGCAGTCATGCAGTTACTTCATCGCCATGTTCTGGGGCTAGCATTCATATTTTGCTAGATGATCTAGCACTTTTTTGAAAAGGGAAGTGCATGTTTCAATCATGTTTCAGCAAACTACCTCTAGAGGTTGTGGTGTCGGCCTCTTTTTACCTTGTCAGATCTTTTTTTGAAATCTAACTCTTTCCATTCTATTGAGAACAAAATTTCAAAGCTACTCTCACCTGGTGACCAAGTGATCACTGATGATAACAAATAGCAACATTTTCCATGGCTATCCGACACCAGCTCACTAAGGCAAGTTCTTAAAAGAAAGATCAATTAAAACTTTCTACTAGACTGACACTGTTTGATGTTCTCTTTTCTTCACTAGAATTACTTTTAAATAAGGAGAGTGGCTTGTAGACTAATTTAATCTGAAGTTGCCTATTAGTTTTCACATGAGGTGTTCTGCAGAGATGCTGATGTTATCCAGATGCTTGGTGTTACCTGCCCTTGTGGTACAGCTCCTGTGATCACTGACCAGAAGCACAGTTCTAACCCTGCCTGCCCTTCATTTTCAGACCTGGGCTACTGCTTTTTTAACAACAGGACATCACGTTATCAGAGACATGCAAACCACAAACCCTTTCTACATCACTGCTTCCGATAGAATCTATCTGTAGTCAGATACCTGACTGTGTTCACTTTCTTTCATAATGCTTTGAAAAAACACCAAGTTCCATTGCATGTGCTATGAAGGAGGACTTGTTACAGAGAATCGCTGCAACAAGGTTTAGGCCTTTTTAGTCTTATCACTGTAAGAAAAGCAAAAGTAAATTGCCTGCTATTTTCCAAAGTTGCCTTTACAACCCAATTGTGATTTGGGGATTCAGGTAGCAGAGTGCTGCCTGCCTCACTCTTGTTTCACCATGCATTTTGTACATCGATGTTCTTGTACACATGAGCCCTCAGGTGGCCGTGCTACTCAGATACCAGGCATCCCAAGGGAAAGGGCAATGCAAGCAATTGCCAGCGCTGTGTTCATCCCCTGGGAATGGAACCTGAGCCTCATCCAAGAGTGTTCTAATGACAGAGCTACAAAGAGGCTAGAAACCCATCTGATAAAGATGCTCACAATTGCTGCAGAAGTCTTTCAACCCCTTCCTCTCCTTTGCATCCTTAATATAAGGAGCACAGCTAAAAGGTTATCTTATTCACCCACAATCTTTATAGTTAATCACCTTCATATGTTACACCCCAGGACAACAGAATGCTTTTGTATCAGTCACAGAGTAACCACCTCATGCTTTCCCAAATAATGATTCTGTGTCTTTTAAACATTCCATTAAAAGCTCGGTTCTCTGGAGAAATAGAACAGCAGGAGCATTGCAGTACTGAAGACAAGACGCAGCATCCAGACAGTGCCCCCAACTCTTTGCAAATGGTGTGCACTGCAAGTGCCAGGGAATTGCAGCACTAGTTCCTAGAAGGTGAAACTGGACAAGTTTCCACATGAGCATCTTACAAAGCAATACAGTCACGGAAATAAAGAGGCAAATACATTTTGATTGATAAGCTGGAAGCAAAATACCTGCTTTGCAAGCAGCCTCTCAAATAAGTCTCATGGGACATGCTCTAATTCTTGGTGCAGCTGATTGGAAACCATCTAGTGACTTCGCAGGGAATTGCCACTAGCCCTTTGAGACCTCAAACCAGTTTCTTACACCTGTAACAGAAGTTGCCCAAACAGTGACAGCTCTTGATCTGGTTAACACAGAGATAAAGCCTCCATACTGAGCTACATAATGTGCCACAAACTGACCTAATTCTCAGAGGGTTATTTTCTGAAGGAAATGGTGTGTGGCCATCACAGCTGTTCCTTCACTAATACACCACACAGGTGAGCACACCAGCATTTCTGGGAGCAGCAGCTTACTGGAAAACAAAGGTAGCACTCAGGACATTACTGCAGCAAGGGCAACTTCTGTCAATCCTCCACATAAGGTTAAAAAGAAGTTGATATTGAAGTTACATATTACACTTCAACGCTACCCAGTTAGTACAGAATGTTAAATCAATTATACCGATTGAATGATATTTAATGTAATGCTCGTGGCCTCAGGCTACTGCACATGAACTTTAAATTGTGCTAATCTGTTTCAAACCAGCAAAGTATAAAATACTGCATATAAAGAATGTATCAATTTAAGAACAGGCAATATCATGTTTTTAATGTTCTTTAAAGAAAACTTCAATACTTTCCACTTGAAGAAAACATATTTTTCATGTGTGGCTATTAGTTCTGCACAAAAGCCTCCTTATGCATACTAATCTTATTGAGGAGTTTAAAACCATGAAGATTTCAGGGGTACGTGATGCTACTGCTGATTAATACCCAAGGATATCTAAAAGCAATGCCCAGCATGCTATGGTACAGTTTTCCCCCATATTTTAGATTTTAGTTTTGCTACTTGCACAGATCAAGTCCCACACAAACAGGTCAAACACCGTCAGAATCACCACTGCAGACCACCAAATGGTTGCTTTGATGGTATGCCTGAAATAGCCAAATAACTTTGAATTACAATCATCTCTAATCTAAGACAGAATAAACACTATAAGTTAACAGACAAAATAATGGAAACACGATGGCAGTGCTGCACTGGAAGTAGTTTCCTACTCATAAAAGAACAAGCCAGCAAGCACCTTTTCACATCTCCTGATACTGGATTTTATGCTTCAGACTCCACTAAAAGCACAGAGGAAGGACTCCCTGAACGTAGAAGCACTAAAGATCATAATGGTTCATCCAATTTTACTTCTCCTTTCACGCCTTTTCCATTTAACATGTGTTCCCTGGAAATTCACGGCTTTTCTCAGTGTAAATTCTCTAATAAAAATTTGGCATGATAAATGCACTACAGAATGATTTGTGAAGCAACTATTCTGAAATTAAGCAAATCTTACATAGATGTTAACCAAGAGCCACAAGCAGCAGCTACTTCAGCAGTACAAAGCAAGCGTGCTGTGTTGTGTTTATGCTTGCAGTACAAATCACCAGTAAAGTATGACTTCCTAGAAACCCCTTACCTGTTCTCAGGATAGCCAGTCACTTAGCTATACATCAAATCACTTGCATCAGGAGCAGAGGAGTATTAAGCACAACCGCATGCAGTGTGCTCCCTGGGATCAGGCTTTGCAGGTGGAAGCGGCAGAGTACCTGGTGCTGCTCTCCCCTCCTCAGTGAGAAATGCTAATGAATCAACAGGGCAGAGAGATGTTCTGGTCCACTACGAACTGCATGGGATTTTTCTCTGGCCTTCCTGAGATTCATTCAGTGCTGCATTAAGTTGCCTTGGTTGTATTTTTCCTGAAGAAGAGAGCTAAAAACCCCACAGATGAAATGAATAGCGTCCTCCTTCTTCTTTTGCCTGAGTCTTCTCCTAGTCCTCAGAATAACCTGGAGCCAGTGTGCAGGAATAAAGAGTAGAGCTTTTCCAGATTCAGGTAGCAGCAGGTCTCATCATACCATTCACTCCGTGGTACACTTCACAGACCATTCCCTATGTTTTTCCTGCTTTACTTCATAACCGCTGCCTCTAAAAAGCAGCGTTTGCTTGTTTGAAGAATCTGTACCTTGCAGACAGCTCACTTACATATGTTATTATTACACACTGTGGGTGAACAGAAGAGTAGCCAGGAGCCCTGGAGATTCACTGTTTGTACGTATGAGAATGATGCAACTTCTGGATCTAAATAGCAATCCAACGTGGAATTACTGCATTCAAACAACAGAGTTCATACATTAAGTGACTGGGAGGCAAATCCTGTTATGATGCAATCATGATGCCCAAATGAGAGCCATTATTGCTATCAAAATCTCTCGAGGTAGAAAAAAACCAAAGAGCTGTTGTCATAAACTTCACAGAGTTTCCATGTAACTCTACTGGTAGGAAGGAGATAGCAACATTTGCATAAGCTGTTTTCTCAGAAGTTCATTACTACCAGCTCTTAATCTGCTGAAATCACTATTTGCAACATCACACTTAGCTACTAATGAGGTGGGCATGCATTTATGAAGGCTAGCAAGGATACTCACACTGGATTTGTGTGCCCTGTCACTGTGACAAGCAGGATAAAACCTCATTTCAGAATGATACACAGGAAAAAACTGAGGTGAGCTGTTCCCGGCGTATCTGAGCTATCAGGTAGTACTGAGCAATCGCTGAAGACTGCATTGAACAGACTCCCAGGAACCTCCATCACCAAAGGAATGTGAAGATGTACTCCTACATCTCCATCTTTCCAACTATATCTACACAGTAAGTAGGGGAAAATTCAGAGACAGTGGATCCAGTAGTCAGACGCAAACACCCAACTTAACATTCTAACCCCATACCTGGGATTTCCTGACAGCTGATTTTGGATAACAACAGAGCTCTGCCACCAAAGCCCACTCAGGCATATACCATTCAAGCCCTAACTTCTTGCAGGGCAGGTCACTCACACCCCAAAGCAGTTTCATTTCTGTGTAAGGGAAAAGTACATGGACAGGATATTAGCAAAAATTTCTTCTCTGAAAGAGTTCCATTGGCTGCTGGAATGGACTCCAAAGAGAGGTGGTAGAGTCACCGTCCACCTCTGTGCAGTAATCTAATTTGTAAGTGACAGAGAAGAATATTTGCAGTAAGTTCCTGTAAGTGCAAATTAGTGTCTGCAGCATGTATACAAATGAAGTAGAAAGACCCTTTCAGTACCTAGAGCCTTGGTTCACAGACTTGTTTCAAGGTCCTCCAGTCTAGTCAGGTTTGAACAGGAAGAGCCCTTAAGCTGGTAGTCTGGGAAATGAACCAGCGCAGATAATTCACCTATTATTGCCCTAAGAATTGATTAGCATAAAGTAACAAACAGTGGAGCTATCACACACACTGCGTTCATACTGTCTGGCTGCATGCCACACCTACTGCTCCGCTCTTTTTCCTCCAGCAATCAGCAGAATAATTATTCTCACAGAGCATCAACTACAGCTCAAGCTGCAGGCGTAATTTACGCTTCCTTGGAGACCCAATTACAGGTTATAGGAAACAGTTCTGAGGACAACCTCCTGCTCTCCAGCTTCAGATTTATGTAACTAGCCCCCCGCTGTTTCACTTGCCCTTTGGATCAGGCATCTGAACAAGCACGTGAGAAGGGATGAGTAACCTTAAACACATTTTAGGATGACTAAATCAATATATTTTCAAGAGTGCCCACTTTGGAATAACCTTTTTACTTCCCTTTTTTAGAAAGGAAAGACATATTTAGTGTTAAGTGGATCTAATTAAAGCAAGTCTGTGTTCTCCTTCAGAACTAATAGGAGCGATGCATTGCATCACTTGCCTTATGTGATTGCACCAAAACAGTGTTATCTTGGTCATCAACTCAGAACAGCTGTTACACCAAGAAGTCCAAATGATGCTCCACTCCAAGCCTAAATGTGGACCACAGAACTCAGCAGAAGAGCATTTTGTCTTACACACAGATATAGTATAAGATAGGGCACTTCGCTGGTGCCTGGAGTCCTCTCTTATGCCAGCATACCATACTCCTTATGCCAAAATATCACTGTGAAAGTAAGTCTAGAGCCAACAGAGTCAGAGCTCGACGTCCTTAAAGCAACATCTTGAAGATCCCTCTGAGGATAGTAAATGCAAGTATGGCAAATGCTTGGCCAAGTGTTGGATGTGCCTCACTGAAAGGCCTTCGCAATGGGGAATCTGCAGTTATACAGAACATCTCTCTTATAAGATAAGCAAAACCATGTATTTTCAGCCAGCAATAATGGAACACAGCAAGCTGATGTGTCATCAGCTGAAGTTGCATTTCTTTTATACTCTATTTTCTCTTATTTTATCTGTCCAGTTCGCATTTCTCTAACATGCAACCCGGTCACATCAGCTGGCATTTGAGCAAGGATCTTGGACCCTTGGTTGCTCACAGAAAGCTCCTGTCAACAAGTGTGGACAGTGGACAAGATCCAACTGTATGTTTTCACATTGCACTGAGAGTGGCAGTTTTCACAGCTAGAATTTATGCAGAAGCCTGGGAAAATCACCAGAGATAAAATTCCTTGGTCTGCTGAGATGGAAGATCCCCCTTCTCATTCGCAGCCCCACTTTTTATATCTGTTCCATCTCATGCACCACACAGACTGGAAGCACAAATCATGTGGATTCTCTAGAGGAGAATAAAATATACAATCCTTTTTCACGTGAAGGGAGGAGGAAAAAAACAAGGGAAGTGCAAACCAACCATCTTAAAATCCTCTGCACAACAGAAGCACCTGTTGGAGCCACATTTGCAAAGATCAAAGGTCAGGACCTCTTATCTACGTCTCTTCATCATCTTAATACTAACAACAATCAACTAGAAAACATCTTTATGTTTTAGTACTTAGAACTGCTTGTAATATGACATACTGAAACCCACAGATTGAAGTATGCATTTGTACCAAATCTCAGACTGACTTCACATGGAGATTTATTCATTTTTTCCATTCTTATGTTTTGCTTAAAGAATTTACAGTAAGTAAGAAATGCATTTTTCCTACAGGCAATATTTCACACTTAGCTGAAATGGTTTCACTGTTATTATGTTTAGAGACCATCATCAGCGCATATATATACTCTCACAATGCAAACTGGGTTGGTATTGTACTACCTATAAATCAGCAAGAGTGCATATAAGATAAGCAATATCCGGTGTCATGCCATCAGAGGATTTCACAAATGTATCCTGGCTGGCTCACAGTGGTTGCAGTTTCAGTCCCTGATTGAAGAGACACAAATGTTTTGGTTTTGCTGCTCTTGTTGCTTATATATGAACAGAGTCTTTGCACCTGGTGTCTCACTTTATTTACAGTGGGTCATCATTTTGCATCACTTCTTTCCTCAACCATTTCTCTGATCTTGCTCTGTCCCATTGAAGTCTCCCAACTACAAGTGAGTGAGGAAGTAAACAGGGAAGCATCAAGAATACAGAAGTGGACCAGTCTTTCTTCCAGTCTGCCACAGACAAGTACTTCCCAACCCACTCTTAGGTGCCCAATTAAACATCTAATATTTTAATGACTCACGAGAACCCCCAGCTGCACTTCATCTAAGATCATCAAGCAGCATAAATTCCTTTCTCCACTTTGCACACAAAAACAAGGATAGAGGAACAAAATAGATGTCAAACGAGCACACAAAAATATAATGTATTGGTTGTTTTCAACATCACTCTACTACAAAAGAGATCCCTGACAGCTAAAGCCTGGTGCGACTGGGCATTACAATTTCAAGGAGGCATTTCCTGGAAATGACTGCTTTGCTCTGTCTGCTTCTCCTACCTTTATGCCTTTTCCTGTCTGCATCCTCCCACGAACAGCCTTTCTCCTTTGCCATTTAGCTATTCCCTTCTCCTTTCTCTTCTGTGTTCTGCCAGCTTTTCAGCAGTCATCTCCTAGCACTATTTCCATTTGTTCTCAAACCTGAACGTTTCTAGTTTGTATTATCGCATCAGTGCAGATTATCATCACCTTAGGGAAAGTATCTTCTATTCCTGCATGTTTCTAAAATCTGCTTTGGAAGAGATAATAAACGATGTGATTTATTCATCTAGAGTTCAAAGCCTGTGGAAATATAAGCAATCTATGAGCCTTTGCTCTCCTTATAAATTAGTAATGAGTTTGGAATGCTTCCCCATGGTAATTAAGCGTCATTCAGTTAAAATGACTGCGTTCTGAGATGGAAGTCCCTTTTCAATCCAAAAAAAAAAAAGTTACGTATTTTCTGTTAACAGCATCACAAGAAACTGTACAAAGAATTTCAGCACCGCAAAAGCTACAAAGCCCAGAATGCTTCTTGTCCTAGCCAGCTTCAGGCAATTTGTTAGGGTGAGTACAGCGTATCCCTCAGTCATAAGTGCTCAGATAGAGTGAAACCACACTTAAAACGAGAACGGAAGGGAAGAGCAGAGTTTCAGTGCACCACAATACCCATATTCTAATAACAATTGCTGTGCCCTCCATTAAGAGCAAAAAATGTCAGTGTTTGCTGTGGTGATTGCAGGGGCAGGAGAGGGAGAAGGTATATCAACTCTAACCACAACCACCACCACAGAGAAGCCCAGCGTGTCCAAAAGCTTAAATATTAATGCAGCCTAGCAACTACTTTCTTGCACTTCATTGTATGTTTTAAGCAAAGCAAATATAAAGTCACGCTTGGTAAATGAAAGCAAGGCACTTCTGGAAAACATAACTGTTGCCTGTCTGCATCATTTCTATTCAAAGCAGTGCTGCTGGATTGAGAACGTGCTGAAGGAAGTTTTCCTTAGTCCACTCCTTTCTCATACACACCTCGAGTCTCCTAGCTTATTCTTTCAAAGCAGCTACATAGAAGTGTTTCACAAGCCATCTATGTTTATAATACTGTATTACAAAGCACCTAAGTCAATCTGAAGTTCGTAAACGTTACCTTCATATAGAACTTGATGCCCAGTGGAAATGGAGCTGTATCCTTGAATCAGCTCTGGAAGGCAGTCCTTACAGAAGGAGTGAAGGCACGGCAGCATCCTGGGGTCTCTCCTGCACAGATCCCATTTGCACACCAAGCATTTCCTCAGCACATCCAGGGGCTCCACTGCCTCCGTTGGCTGAGGTTTGACATCAAAACCATGAAGTGTCACAAAATGGCTCATGGCAGCCCCTCGCTTCACAGAACACTTGGTCGCTCAAGTGCAAACCAGAAGGCAGCAGTGGGATGCACATCCTCAGAAACAACACTCGGTCCCTTTGAAGAAAGAGGAAGTTCCTTGCAGCTAAAAAATCACATAACCAGCTTTACACACACACAAAATAAAACCAACAAAAAAGAATATCTTTGCAGATTGTTGTGCAGGAAAGTGTGGTTTCAGGTTTACAAACCATGATCCCGCTCTCTCTATAGCACTTGCAGCCTTTGTAAAAAAACAAAGTAATCTGTTCTATCGATCTCCTCACAAAGCTGATATCGGGCTGAACTGTCACATGCTGTACATTTCCTGCTAGAAGCACTGAAACCGTGCATTAAAATATGATGATACTCTCTGATTGCTTTTATAATTTCACCTTGGTATTTTAGAGCTTGCAGGTAAAGCAAACAAATACAACCGTAACTGATCATACCTCCACCATTTCAGCAATACCCATTAGAAAGCTGCCTTGATGGAGGTAACATAACTTCTGCTGAGCTTCTTCTTAGAAATCTAATAAAATGCACTTTGCAGTGATCAAATTTCACCTGTCCAGATAAACACAAATCAGGCTATAGACCGAACTGGAACATTCTGCAAGCAGGACAGCATTTCCTCTTCCATCCTAAGCTCCTCAAGGTGAACTGAGTACTGCACATCATGTACCATCCTTGATTTTCAAATGCAGAGATGTCCAGATACAGCCTGCAATGAGAAACTTTTGCAAGTTGCATCTGAGAAGGAAAAGCAAGCAGTCTCATCTCCTTTGGGAGCAGCCCTCTGGCTGACTGAACCCCCAGGTGGGGCTGGAGCCCCCCGTGGCTGCCCACCACCTTGGCATGGTGGCCTTGCTGCCAGCAGTACAAACTTGCATCTGTCTCCAGATCTCCCCATCACAGAAGAGGTCTCAGAAGTTCACAAAGAGTTGCTCTGGTTTTATCGATCCTGTTTTTAAAGTATTGCATCCTGAAATCATCACTAGTCAAAAACTACTTTAGAAAAAGTGGACCGTAAGCCCGTATCATACTTCGTACCAAAGACCAACACCTAAGAAAAGGTAGATATCCATCAACATTACTGAATGCACTTCAACGAATTCAAACCTTACCACTGAAACACAACTGCAGCATCAAAACAACTAGTCTGTTTGGAAATGAGCTGTGGTGACTGTACCTGTACTTTAATTAACAGATGCTACAAAAGCTCTTATTTACAGAATAGAACTACAGAATCATTTGAGTTGGGAGGGACTCTTTTAAGGCCATGTAGTCCAACCCCCCAGCAGTGAGTAGGGACATCTGCAGCTCAATCAGGTGCCCAAAGCCCCTCCAGCCTGATCTAGAGTGTCTCCAGAATCCACCGCATGTCTGGCCATTACACAAGCTCATTTTTCAGAGGCAAATATCATTAGGGCAGCACAGCACAGCATAAATGAGGGGAAACAAGTTTTTTCCTTGCCTATCACCACGCAAGGACTCAAATTTCCAAACATTTGATGACCTTCCACAGAAACAGAAGGTGTGAATTTAGTCACATCCATGAAAACAGGTGGTAAAAAGCAGTGAAGTTACAACTTACTCCAGCCTCTTATCCTCCAAACATTCCCCAGATGTTCTGGACTATTTGGGAGATAATAGGCTCTAGAGTGACCAGGCAGCAAAACCAGCCCAAGCCTACACATGAAGGACTGAGCCTGATTGCTGTGTCACCCTGAGGCACTGTAGCCCCAAGCTCGTGCCCAACAGCTGCCCAACCCTCAGAGGGAGAGTGGGTTGTGGTAGCTCCTTAAAGCAAGAGAAGCCTGGCAAAAAGGGTAGCCAAAGTACATTGCTACTTTGTGAAGATAACATAGGAGGTACTTCTTCAAGTGCCAAACACTGGCACTGTAATCAGGCAGTTTCAAATCACTATAAGCATCAAACCACTACACAGAGCAGCCAGAAATAACTATACAGACAAGACTTAACACGAACAGCATAGGGCAAGTAAAAAAAAAAATAAAGTCATAAAATTCTATAAATCAACACATTTTACATATTGGTCTTTATTCAAAAAGCTTGAATAAAACAAAGGCCTTTATGCCACAAGCACACAGGCACCACCAACTTCTTTGATCTTCTCCTCTGCTCTTCGACTGAAGAACTTTGCTTTCACAATGACAGGCTGTTTGGGCAGCTTGCCCTTGCCCAGGACTTTGTAGTAACCCTAGAAAGATTAAAGGAAAACAACAAAAAAGACAACATTTAGTGTTTGCCATCCATTTCCAGGCGCTTCCATTCTATCTTTCAGCACACGCAAGTAAAAACCAGTACTATGATCATCACTGTGACCTCATTCCTCATCCATCTCTTAATATAAGACTGGTAAAAGTTGGCAAAATACATCCTGCATGAGCTAGTGCAGTTGCATTTGTTCAGAGAAGTAGAAACTACGAGGTGATTACACTTATTCATTAACTTAGAACATCTGAAGCCGTTATCTTCCCAAAGCCACATACAGAAAACACTGCTGAGTCCTGTAAAGAAGCTGCCAACCACTTCCCACTTTACCGAAGGACAGAGCAGCTGGCTGCGCTGCTACGGCTAACTACTACCCAGTTACATCTGACCCACACTCTTTACATCAGCCCTCTGCTGGAATCCCCTCATTTCACAGGAGTCCTTTGCACTACAAGGACAATGGTGGTATGAGGCCAGTTATTACTACAGCCTTTAAAGTCACAGCCTGTTAGAAGTGGCACAACTGGCCAACAAAGAGGCATGTGAGATGCAGAGCATACCTGCTCGACAAGGTAGTTACTGTCACTGATTTGGTGGCTGACTAAGATATGAGGTATCTTAGCCAGTGAATGAGGATCAGTATTTTATATCTGAGAACGATAGCACACCAGAACAACAGAACATGTAAAGATGTGACTCTATTCTCAGTGTTTTGGGTTTCTCTAAGTGAGAACAGCACTATCACGTTTTATGCACCTTTGGTGATTAAACAACCTTCTGCCACCTTCCAAAACAAGGGCAGTCGTTCTTACACTAACACCATAAGCACTACTTTACCTACTGGTATGCTAAGACACACAACTGCAGGTTTACAAACATTCAGGCACTGCAATTCATTTGCAGTTTACCCTTTTGTTCTGAGACACAAACCCAGGTTACATGTTAAACGAGCAGGAACTGCAGAGTTGAATCTCAGCAGAAACTTACTGAGCGCACAACATCGATGACTGGGGCCATTCCAGCCGGGTTTTTTGCATAATTGAGTCTTGTCTGTTCAGTTACAAGGGTCCATAGTTTATCCAAATTGACAGTGGGACAGAACTTTTGGTTTCTCTTCAAGTGATAGTGCCTCATGCCTACTTTTCCAAAGTAGCCAGGGTGACTGTGAACGAAAACACGTTTCTTGTTAGATCACGCTTTTAATTCATCCTGAACAGGTAGGATTTTAACACTGAAACAAGGATCTTTACTGGTGAAAATCAGCTCAGTGAATGCAGACAAGACTGCACTGCACAAGGAGCTCCAGAGCTCCTGTCACTAATCCGGTGACTGACCGAGAGACAAGAATGCTCACAGCCAGTGAATATAGATCAGTGATTACTATTCGAGTACTTTAGCACATCGGGACAACAGGCACTGTCCAGACGTGACTCTAGTCTCGGCATTAACACAATAACGCTCACACCCTATGGCAGGCAGCTAAACAGCAGCTTTCATTTATGTAACATTTTCAATTCACGAAACACTTTGGGTGTGCATCTGTTAGCAGGACAGCACCGCAACCAGCAACTTCAGTCCAATTTACTGAGTTTACAAGATGCCCAATTTAAGAAAGGCCTTGGAGTTTAGATAAAATGAGGACATGGATCTGTGTTAGGAAAAAAAAAAAAAAAGATACAAGGGATTGTATTTAAGTTCAATGGTTCACATATAAAATGTAATTGCTTCTACCTCAGAAAGGTGCATTTTTTGTTAGTATAAACTTGAAATGTTCGCTTACTATTTATCAAAGTTAATCCTGTGATGGTGCATACCACCAGCGTTACCACGGCCTCCAGGATGCTTCCTGTGTTTGCCTAAAAAGAAAAATTCAACCTGTTACAGCAAAAATATGAAACACAATTGTCACAACAATGCTTGAACTTAGGGTCACAATTAAGTGCCAACTTTAGCTAATGACTCCAACGTCTGCAGTCTTACACCGTCCTCTGCATACTCAAGACAAGAGAAGGCACAGCATTTACCCGCACGTGTAAGAAGCCAACCCAGCCCAGTTCTCAGGCCGTATGTACCCAGCTCACCCCGCAGAACCCGGTACCGCTCTCCCGTAGTACACAGCCCCTCGGCCGCCCCCACTCACCGACGCGGCCATGCCCGTGGCTGACGTGTCCCCTCAGCTTCCTGGTCTTCCGCAGTCTGGAAGGCTGCGAGGGAGCGAGATCGGCGGTGAGCAGCACGGCGGTGAGCAGCACGGCCGCCAGCGGAACGAGGCGGCCCCACCCGCCCAGCGACCCGCGTGCTCGGGCGCCATTGGAGCCCGGGCCCGCCGGCGGAAGGCCCGAGCAGCCCCACCTCGCCGCCCTCCCCATTTCATCCCAACCCGTCCCATTCCATCCCGAGCAGACCGCGGACAAGGAAAAGCCCCGCTCATTTCGCCCCCCCTCCCGGCCATGTCCCTCAGCGAGGGGCGGCGAGACGAGGCGGCCCCGCAGCGCTCACCATCCTGCCAGCGTGCGCGACGGAAGAGAAAGAGCGCAGCGCTCGCGAGACCTGCGGAAGGCACTGCCGGGAGCAGCCAGACCTCGCGAGATTTCGCAGAGGCTCCCGCAGATGACGTCGAGTCTCGCGAGAGCCTGCGCCAAAATGGCCGTGTGGGGGTGCTCGGGAGCGCTGCAGGCAGGGAGGGGGGAGCACGGTTATGTGATGTACGCCTTCAGAGCCATGGTGTACGTGCGAGTGTGAGGGAGGCAAGGCAAAAAGGAAACGGCTTCACCTTTTCAGTAAATAAACCCTCGCTTTTGCTCTATGAGGCTGATAGCAAACCGGAACCACTGGCAGGTTCGGAATTGCGCGAGCCTCAAAGCCAGCAGGGAGAAGCGGCGCTGCAAATGAAGAGAAATACCGTATGCTTTTCATTGCTCAGTGCTCCAGCTGCAGTGCACGCCGAAGAGCAGCAAGCTGTATGGAAAGCAGCTGAGAGCTCATCAGAAGCTCAAGCAAACCACCTTATCTCCGCCCACCCCCCCCAGCAGCTGTTCTGGTTCTCCTCGAGTCATTGAACCCCGTGTGATCGTGGGTTCATTGAATCGCGGAGCTTGGAAGGACCGCTAAGATCCATCTGACCCAGCCAGCAGCCCTCCCCACACCACGTCCACTCACCGCAGCGCTCCGTGGCTCCAGAGCACTTCCAGGGATGGCAACCCCACCTTCAGGCAGTCTGGGAGCAAGCACGATACGTACAAAGCCAGAAAGGGATTTGCTGCTGGCCCACTTGGAGAAAAAGAATGTTTAAAGAGACGTTAGGATAAAATTAACGCCTCGGCAATATAAAATGCCTCAGCTCTAGCTAAAAACATTAAGCAGAATTCAAAACACTTTATGTCACAAAATAGCAAACTTACTGAAAGACAGATTCGTAACAACCATTCTGTGTTTTAATTGCAAATTTACATTCACAAGTTCCTCTAGTCCTGTACCCACAAAGCATCAGAAGTACACAAAGACTGTAAAACAGGTATATTTACACGGTTTATTGGGAACCATACATACATACATGAGGAAAGGACGTACTGTACCTACACGTTGCAGCTTGCATGTCAAAGAACGGAGCTCTCCTCACAGTTAGCAGTCTTAGTGCAGAATGGATTACAAGGAGTTTACTGACCAGCGTTCAAACCAAGTGGAAGCTTTGTATTGTGAACCAAGTACCTTATTATCAAGTTACTTTCTTACTTCGATTTTAAAATTAATGAGAAAGAAAAGGAGGAAAAAAACAATACCAACTCTGCCACACGAAGCCAGCCCTCGCACACACAACCTCTGCCATGGACCCACGGGTCCATTTGTGACCGCAGTACTCAGGCATCAGTGTAGTTCTCACAAACATCCCCTGAAGTCAGTGGTTCTGCTGAGAGCCGCACGCAGTCAGCTACTCATCTTTGCACCAAGCATAACTCAACTCATACTAAGAAAGCACCTGTTATTCTCAGGAATATACAAATATTTACCACAGTTTTCTTTGCTCATTACAAAATCAGTTACAAAAGCTTATAGCACAGTATTTACAAATCCCATCCAAATACACGGATGCTCTGTAACAGCATGGGCAATCACTCAAAGCTGCAGCCAGCTTTTGTCATTCTCCCGCATTGAGGTCTGCAGCTGCAAGTGTCCCAAGCACAGTGTCATACGTAGTCTTTGGGTTGGTGGTTCAGCAGAAAGGGATCAGTTCTTCTTATGAAGGAACTTCATTTTATTTCCTAAAGAAAATGCACCACCAGTCACTTTTTCACATCCTGGAAAAGCCAACTGCAATCAGAAGTTACTTAACGAATGGGTGTAATTAGCAATGTAATTGTTTAACACCATAGGGAGAGCCAACTAACAAAATACTTACTAGTCAACAATTTTTTCTTCAATTACGTTTGGAAACGAAATGTTTGGAATTGGAAATGAAATGAAAACGTCTCACAAAGACTGTAATGAAGTCTGACTTTAAATATGCTTTCACTGTATTCTTTTGATATTTCCCATCCCATACCTACACCTCTGGTTATCTGGTTTCACCTCAAAGATATATATACGTTTTTTAAATAAAATAACACAGAAGCCACGTGACAATTAATTCCAGAAATAATTCTACCCAGTTTGCTCACCAAGGCCTCGCAGAAACTTGTTCATTCCACTTTGTTCAGTGTCCGGAAGCTCTTCCAAATACTGTTCAACCCTCTGCTCAAAGAGGCCTACGGAAGAGGGGAGAAAACTGAGCCGGAAAGCGCTCTGGCAAAGGAGATCCTGCCATCCCCTTCCTCTGATGCTGCTTCCTCTTGCCGCCCCTAGGCTCTGCCCCCTCCGCGGCACTGAGCCGTCTGCAGCCCTTACCTTTCGCCCTGCATTTTCTCAGCTCTCTGTCCTGGATGAAACCAGCGAACATTTGGGATTCCATGAACACTTCCAAGAAGCGGCGGATGCTCTTGGAGGCCACAGATTTACGGAATGCCTCCCTTTGGAAGACACGCTCTCCTTTTTCATTCTGGGTTAGGAACAGGGAATAATGGCCAACTGTCTCCACAAAGAATCGGATAAAAACCTCAGACACTAATCCATTCAGGGTGTTACACTCTGCAAAATAAGGCAGCAATAAGACACCACAATCAGCTGCTGCGGCTCTCAGCACTGATCCCACCCCGGGCTGGGCACTGTCATCCAGCGGTTTACTGATGCTATGGTGATGAGAGAAAGGAGTTGTGCAGCTCCTTTGCAGCCCTGCAACTGGTGTTTTGTAACCAAGAATCAACAAGAAATACAAATCCTCAGGAGACAGCTCAGGAAATGAAGAACTTTGTGGGTACAGCATCAGAATGATAGCTCTGATTTTAAATCTGAATTACTCTTTACTTGACTATCTTCTGTGCAGATCTGAGAATTGAAATGCTTGCTTGGAGGATAATAAACCAATACACTGAAAACAAACCCAAAAGTATATGTTGTAGAATTCAGGCTTTCACTACTACTGGGATGTTAAGTAGTTTTACATATGTAAAGCAAAGATGAGTAGAAATGAATTTTAGAAGCTGAATAGAGTCCTCCCTCATAACTGTAAACCACAGGTGGTTATGTTCACCCTGAGCTCTTTTTCTAATTGCTGGAGAGAAATGTGAATCTCCCAAGGCAGTTCAGCCCCTCCAGCGCTGAAACCACTTTCTGAGGTACCTGCTGCTCTCCCCAAAGATACCGAGAGCCAACAGCAGACTCACCCCTCAGCACGTATAGTTATTCGGGGTTGAATCAGAGCCAAGTTAAGTACAACCTCTGCTTGATTAAAAGCTTAAAACTACTCACGGAAGTATGTTTCACTTACAAAGATATCAAAATAGATTGCTGATAATGTATTGCTTTGTGCTGATGCTATCGGTCCCATTCCTTGTGCATTCAGAGACTGTCTTTGATACTGAACATTGTATCTGAGTACTGGAGTCCCATCTTTCTTTCTCCTGGGTGGAAACTAAGAATACTACATACATGGCTATTTATGAGTTTCCAAATGAGCTTACCATCATCTGAATCACTATCTGAGTCTTGATTTATCAGTTCATTCTTTCTCTCTAAAGCCTGCTCCAGAGCAGCTTGCAGCTTTCTAGGTAATAGTGTGTCTTCATCATCCATCTGACAGAGGAAGAAAACATCCTTAAATCACATTCATCTTGTGCAGCAACTACAGCAGTTAATTTTGCACAGTTTAAGGTTCAGAAGAAAAGCATTTTGCATCAGCTACTGTCATGCCTACATAAACGAAATAACAATAAAACCCTGTGTGCAGCTATCATGCATTTCTAAACAGCATTTCTTGTCACTCTTAATGAGATCGGAGCCAGAAAAGATAATCCAAAGAGCAAATGGAAGATCTGTATGCTTGTAATCAGCTCTTCACATGACAAAGAGTCCAAACAGTTGTTGTACTGAATACACATCATGCGAAGATGTGTACACGTACACACAGCAGCTCTAGTTGCTCTTATTTAACTTCAGTTCTTGGCAGTTGCTTTTACTTATGTCCTAGCACATCTTACTTCCTGGATTTGCCTCATTGCTCTCTTCATTTATTAAATGCTTGTTCTGCAAGTGAGCAGACACAGGACTATCCATAGGAATATTCACACTCATATTTTCCAGGGAACCGTACAAGAAAATGTACCCACCTTGCCTACTGGTGGATACTTCTGAAATTACCAAGTGCCACATTTCTACCTGCCTGTTCACAACCCTTCTCACAGCACACTCAGCAATTCCCCACGCTTCCTCTCCCACTCCGAGACTTCTCTTCTTTGTGACTTTTGTCCTTTTCACCTGGAGCAGTGAGTTTTCTTGCTAACATGATGCAATTTTTGAATGTTTTCTTTGCACTGCCAATACAGTTATTGGCTTCTTTAACAGCTGCAATCCCTTTCAGATACCTGAAGACCCTGGTGCTAATTTGAGGTGAAACAGTGTCATGGGTGCAGGTAGATTTTAGGCTAATGAGCTCTTTTTTGCCAGTGTCTTGCCCACTATGATTTGAAACAAGCAATCTAACAAAGAACTAAACAGACTGCTAAAATATGTGGCAACATTTCAAGCTGTACTTTACCTGTCTGATGAATCGATCCGATCCCAGGTTGACCATCAGAGCCTGAAGAAAGGAAATATCAAGGTGAAACATATCTTAAGAGACAGAAAACACTCATTTAGCCTGCTTTCTAATGGAGAAAGACCATCTGAATGGTCCCAAGCCTCATCACAGATCAAATTCCTACTGCAAAAACAGTTATAAAGGAGGTTACAAGAGATGAAGTTCTTTCTGTAGAACCGAAGTCTGATTTAACATAGATCTGTAAATATGTACAAAAATTAGAAGAGTTGGGCAGATTATTTTTTTGTTTGCTTGTTTGTTTTACACCTTAGCATGTTATTAATTTTTGCTAATAGAGGTTGCACGTTCTCAGGTAGAGAGTTCCAGTAAAGCACCACCAAAAATCCTGGGAAGGTGGCCATGCTCTTGTGTGGGTGTGTGTGTGAGTGTGTGTGAACATTGTGCAAGGGCACTCTGTGGCTGCAGACTTTTGGTAAACAGGCCTTTGTAAATCTCTAAACGGCAGAGATTTACAAAGGCCTGTTTACAAAAGTCTGCAGCACAGAGTGCCTTGCAAATGTACACACACACACACACACACACACAAGAGCATGGCCTTCAGGATTTTGGTGGTGCTTTACTGGAACTTTACTGAGGAAGTGCAACTCTCATTTGATTTCCCATACAGTGTTAGCAAAGCCTTAAAAGTTACCCTCCCACCAACAAAACAAAACAAAACCTTAAAGTATGCACAACTGCTATTAGCATTAACCAGTGTCGTAGCAGCTTGCATTTTGTGATTTCGTTGTGACAGGCACAACACAAACATAAGAAGTCAGAATACTGGCTCTGTACTTAATTGTTGCCCCAGTCAACACTGGCTTCTTTCTGTCCTCAGGACTGAGAAACAAGCAGCAGCCTCTCTCCAGGCCAGGCCAGCTTTACTCCTGGCAAACAATTCTGATGCCAGCTCCTACCTCCTCCACAGGCAGCTCCTTCAGCTTGGGCAGAGAGCTGGAAAGCAGTCCCACCAGGAAGGGCGTAGGGCAGCACACGATGTCAATCATGGACGAGGGCAGAACGGGGATGAAGGTGTGCTGCCAGGAGAAGGGGTACAGCAGGGCCACCACGGCGTGTGAGCAGCTTGAGAGGGTGCTGAGGAGAGAGGATGGTTTCATGTCAAGCACCGACTCACAAACAAGAGACAGCAAAGGGAAAAACTAAACACTGAAACAAAGTATGCTAAAGAAAAATGACTAAATCAGATAAAAACAAGCTAAACAAACAAAGCAGAACCAAAACAACTAACCACACAATAATAATACATTCCGATGGACTTGAGACCAACTGTTGTGATAATGGTATTAACCCCGTTCAGAAAAGTGCTCTGAGATACCCACACAGCTAAGGCTTCAATCCACCATCCCTCCAGCTACCAAACCCCATTCCCTTTTACAGTCATATGGTTCCCACACATTAAAAAACTAAAGGAGCCTCATTACCAGGCCAGTTTGAGCAGCAGGGGAATAGAAGCATGCTCTCTGTTACACAGCTTCGATTTTGGGCTGCATTACAGCATCTCCTTCTTGCAGGCAGAAGATGACAGAAATTTGGACTGTTACCCAGCTCAGCATGACCGAGCTAATTTTCTCACAGTGCAAACTTCTGCTGTGCTTAATGTAGCCACAAAGAACTATAAATAACTAATAGCTTCAGAGCTGTTATTGCTTGAGAATGCCGAGGGGAAACGTTGATTTCTTCACTGCAAGTCTTACTGGAAACTTAAGGGGGCATCAGACTTCCACTGGAATGGAAGTTCAGAAGCACTTCTGTTTATGGATTATGCCAGAAGAAAGGCTTTGCCTGTTTGCTCCTGTCAGTGATTAACTTTTAAAGATTGCTGAAGGGGAAAAGTGAGAATTAGAAGAGGAACAGAGAAGTTTGGGGAGCAGCAAATGCATGCCTTTTTAGCCTGCTGTTGGCTGGTTTGTTTCAATTATTTGATACCTAATTTAAGATCTGTCAATTAGAGGGTGCTTTCATAACTTATGTAGCCTGAAACAGGTCCTGCAAATAGCGGGGGGGTTGAAAATGAATGATCATTACGGTCCTTTTCAACCCAGGCCATTCTATGATTCTATCATTCTATGAAAAATCAGAAAATTGGAGAAATACATCATTTTAGAGCATGTGGGGTGCTGCCATTGACTCATGCTTTGCTCCTATGAGTGTGGGTGATAGCAAGCATAATGCTGTGCTTCACAAGAGCTGTGGGGTGCAGTGCAGGCTCCCAGCACAATTCTCAAGCACACTTTTAATGACGCTGCGCCATTTTTATCTGCAACCAATTCGGTCTTCTTACACAACTGACTCAAAGAAGAGCCATGTTGAGCTAAAAGCAGGAATACAAACATTCTTCTAACATTCGGCTAATATTTTTCTCCTTTCTATAGAATGCCCTTTTGTAACTTGCTGCTTTACACGCAGTGCTGTGACGTAAATCAGCCCCTGCATCCTCCCTGGGTGCTATTCCCACGCCAGGGGAGGACACTGGGTTCTCCTTCAGAGCTCTCCCAGGGGGCGGATGGGGCCTGGAGCAGCTGAGCACAGCACGTGGCAGCACCCTGCTCCATGGCATCCTGGGGGTCACGCTGCTGCCCTTGTCAGCTCCTCCTGCGCATGGTAGAGCTCTGCACATCCATTTAGCAAAATTCAGCCTCAGAAAATGGTTTCCTGTGAGACAACTCAGGCTGACCATGCAGAAAACACTCCCTGTGAGCACCACACCCCCAGAACAGCAGACTTTTCTCCCTCACGCCGAGGTTAGAAAGCCTGGAAGGCCGATGGAACCAAATTCTTACACGTACAAAGCATCTGCGTACATCTGTGTGCATTCTTACATGTACAAAGCATCCTTCCACAGCTGGAAGGATTCCCCCTTAGAAAGGATACACATCTCCCACTTCAGTGTGTGGTTTTAACATTCTATAAGGTCACCTTCAGAAATGACAGCCATAAGGAAACTTTAAATCTCTGCCATACGGTTCCAGTCCTCTCAAAAGGCTATTATTCATGAAAAGCATATCCAGTAAATGAAAATAAAAATAAAGCCCTAACCTGGAAACAAGTCCACTCCACTTTTTCCTTTCAAGCTGTGCAACACATGCGCTGTCCCAACTGTTCTTGTTGATCAGAAATGTGAAATAAAATAAGATGGCTTATTTTCTCCAAGGTGTGTGAAGCCCACAAAGTAAAGCAACAGAATGGCCACAGAATATTTTCAGAATATTCTCATTTTTAGTAGATCAACGCAGTTTTGATGATGATGAAAGTACTGACGTGATGTCGTACAGCATTATTAACGCATAAGTCTATCAGTAATGATAGGAAATTAGAGACATTTTTCCTCTATAACTTTAGAACCTGATGAATCTTTTCAGGTATGGAACAGCTATGTCATCATCATCAAAGCAGCTACTGAAGAACTGATGTGATAACACTGCATCTTCCTGCTCAAAGTTGACTTAACCTCCTCTGCAGTACTTTGCTTTACAAACCATTTTCCTGTGGTAGCACACAGTAGTTTTCCCTCTTGCCTAATTGGCTATGGAGACCCACTCAGACCAAGAGCTGAGGCATGAGAGTTTCAGATATGGTCATGACTCAGCTGAATTGTGGGGACTGCTGGTGGACATGGTTAGCATCCATGTCAAAAGCAAATTAACTTGACTCCACTTTGACCATTAATAGAATAAAGGTAATTAACTTCCGGGTCAGTTCAACAAATATCCCCAAATCAAGGCTATCTTAAAAAGTAATCATCAATATCTTACCATAGAACAATCACCATATTCTCAGAAACACAGCTGCTGCTGTTGAACAGCAAACGGATGCTGTGCTGGCTGCAGGGAGCACTGCCAGTGCCAGTGCCAGTTCTGGATGTGCCTGCTTCAAAAGACCAGAGCTCTTTGTGTGCTGCAAGTCATCAACTCTCACAAAACATTAAAGTCATATTCAGTTACACATGCTGGAAATATTCCACACATATACTTGACAACTCTCTTTCCTTTATTCTAACAGCCAAAGACTGTATTCCTTCCTACTCCTCCATCCACCACCTACAGATCCTCCGTGGCAAAACCATCTATCTGACACTTCCTTCATGCATCCCTCAACACCTCCCCAGATCTTGGCTTAACTCCAGCCTCTGAGAGAGGGCAAAGTCTGTGACAACTTTGCAATGGTCTGGGAGGTTTGCAGAGAACTCTGTAAAGAGTTCTGGGAAAAGACCTCAAGGCCAAGAATTTGGCCAGTCTCCTTCACCACACACAGACTGCAGAGGCAGAGGACAAAACAAAAAGCTGGAAAGGCATCACATAAAGAGAACATGGCAGTGACAATTGTAGCAGATTGCTGTAGTTTGGATGAGAGATGGGCTGCGGGATTCCTGTCGCTGGGCAGACAGCCTTGGGAGCAGAACTGCACTGCACCAGACACAACGCACAGCTGAACACTGGAAAAGGAACAGATTCGCTTAGTGGATAGGACTAAACAACAGCAGCAGTTTCACTCCCGGTGGATAAGCCCAACAAATAGCATCAGAGGAAAGGCATAAATCAAAATATATCAGTATCAGGAGGGACAGTGACCACATTGCAGCATTGCAGCTTATAAAGGAAGCCTTTGAAGATCTTTGGGCTGCCTGAAGAGCTGGGTGATGACAGGGAGATGTTACTGCTTTCTTTCTGCTCCCCAGCATGGCTGCTTTGCTCCAGATCACTGCTTGGACCTCAGAACTGTTCTGCAGCTGCATGCACCAGTCTGTGGCTCATGCTTCATGCCCCAGACTGTTGTGTTTGAGGGCCTGCATTTCAGCAGCCCATCAAACAGGCCAGGCACGGACACAACACAGGAGAATTCAAGAACACATCACTGATAGAGCAGTGCAGGAAATTTCCAGTTTCCTAACTTGTGTGAAATAGTCAAGCACTATACATATGCAAAATTATTACTGCTTGATTCTTATTTACCCAATCCAGGCTGTTGAAAAGGGGGGGAAAGAGCTGGATTTTCCCTCTTCTGACTCAAACCAAATGAAATGTTTTTGCAGCTTTTTAGCTAGATCTGTCCCATTAACATTTCAAAACAAAATTCTGCACTGTATCTACAGAAGAGAGTGTGGTGATGGAGCAATCTGGCTGTGTGGTTGTGGCCATGAAAAAATGCCCCGAGTCAGGAATGGGTACGTGCAAACACAGGCACAGTGAACAAAAGCTTCATTCAGAGGCACAGAGTCAGATACAGGAGAACTGGGGAGGCATGACAGAAGATGACTGCAGGATGTGTAAAGGATAACCTTCTGGCCAGGGAAAATATGAAGCAAGAAATACCTTTGTGCTTGTAACTCAATACTGAAGCCAAGCTGAAATACAAACGTTTGAGAAGTGAAGCTGTCACAGGTAACTCAGTGCTTATTAGAGATTAAAGGATGTCTCTACGTGTTCACGTGTAAGGCCTGCAATTACTGAAGGGCCAGGAGACCTGTCTGTTTGTAGCACTGCTTTCTTCTGATTGTCACTTTGTTCATGTGATTAGGATTCAAAATTCAACTTCTTGTCACTGACTTTTTTAACCCTGTGCATCTGCCTCTGGGTAACACTTTGTTTTCCTATTTCAGGCAAAGTGATACAGAACCGTGAAATAAT
Source organism: Excalfactoria chinensis (assembly GCF_039878825.1). NCBI lineage: Eukaryota > Metazoa > Chordata > Aves > Galliformes > Phasianidae > Excalfactoria > Excalfactoria chinensis. Next base: position 38,126,712 of record NC_092829.1, on the reverse strand, counting down.
TGAGGTGGGAAGGGACCTCAGGAGGGTCCCAATCCCAACATATTAATTCTTCTTATTCAAAAGCTATAAAAAGAGAATTTGTCTAAATCCTCTTGCTGGAAGCTAAAGACCAAATTGAGAAAACATTGCAACGTACTGCCAGATAGTTATTGCACCAGTAAGTAATCCAGAAGACAGCATGGTACTCTTCTTATGCCATTCCTTTTCATGGGAAAGTGGAAGGGGAAGAGAATTTTGTTGCATAAATCAGAAGTGGGAAAATGAGCTTTAGTCAAAGCCTGAAGTTACCTGACTAAACATCACTGGAAAGTAGAGCAGGAGGAAAAGGAAAATTTTACAAGCTTATTGTACCCTTCTCGTAATATGGTATATTAATAAATGCCATCAAAGTTCACTGTGTACTAAAAATGCCATTATTATATTTCTTTTCTATGGGACCATGGAATCTTAAACAAGACTCCCTCCCCAAGGAGCTGGTTGAGTCACCATCCCTGGATGTGTTTAAAAACCATTTGGATGTGGTGCTCAGGGACATGATCTAGCAGAGGGTTGTTAAGAGTTAGGGTAGCATGGTTGGGTTGCAGTTGGACTTGATGATCTTTATGGTCTTTTCCAACCTGAGCAATTCTGTAATTCTATGATTAAGACAGACTTAGCAAGTTCATTTTGTTTCTCAGGCTCTCTCTTCCACCTGACACATTTCCTAAGAAGTTATATTAGAAACACTCTCAATGCACAGCTCTCCCACTGCCATCAGTCATCGCAGAATCTGAATCCCAGATTGGTACCTCTTCAAGTGGTACAAAGATAAGTACCTCTTAGGGAGGAAGAGCACAGTGCAAAAATTCTCTCTCAAAAGTCTTTAGAGACACCTTTGCTAGTTGCCTTGAACCACCAATTTCACATCATATTAAACACTTTCCATTCTAGCACTTAGATGGTAAGACAAGGCACTCTGCATCTGGCAGGACTGGGCTGCATACGAACATCCTGCACAAAGAAGATTACAACAAAGAAAGCAAGCAGAATACCGAGCAATTGGAGCTACATCAAGACAAATAATTGCATACTTTATGAAGGGTTTAAGAGTTTTGAGACTTTTTAAGTATCCATGCTACTATTTTTCAGTGGTATTTCATTGTATTAGCAGACACATTGATATTCTTGCTGTAGAATAAACTTTTCATATTGGACATGATTACATATGGGGTAATCATACAAGTGACGGTGCCTTTCGCTGCAGGAATTAGTGAAAGAAATTTCCTAACTTATGCTCAGCATATCAGACAGCACAATAATCCTGACCACCTTCAGAAAGCGCTTAATGATCTTCGGATAAAACATGTGGATAATGGGGGGATAACTTTTGCATGAGGCAAAGAGTTGAACTTCTGGCTCAATAAAGGTCTGTGGCAGATTTGACCAAAAGAATACACAGCTGGATCTTCTGCATCCTGTCCTAAGAAAAGGTACAGATCAGATAGAGATTGGACACAGTAAACTCTCCCTCAATGAAAAAGGAAAAGGAAAAGGAAGGGAAGGGAAGGGAAGGGAAGGGAAGGGAAGGGAAGGGAAGGGAAGGGAAGGGAAGGGAAGGGAAGGGAAGGGAAGGGAAGGGAAGGGAAGGGAAGGGAAGGGAAGGGGAGAAGAGAAGAGAAGAGAAGAGAAGAGAAGAGAAGAGAAGAGAAGAGAAGAGAAGAGAAGAGAAGAGAAGAGAAGAGAAGAGAAGAGAAGAGAAGAGAAGAGAAGAGAAGAGAAGAGAAGAGAAGAGAAGAGAAGAAGAAAAGAGAAAAAGAAAAAGAAAAGAAAAAGAAAAAGAAAAAGAAAAAGAAAAAGAAAAAGAAAAAGAAAAAGAAAAAGAAAAAGAAAAAGAAAAAGAAAAAGAAAAAGAAAAAGAAAAAGAAAAAGAAAAAGAAAAAGAAAAAGAAAAAGAAAAAGAAAAAGAAAAAGAAAAAGAAAAAGGTTTCTGGTGAGTATTTGCTGTCAAGTTCACTTAAGTGCTTTTTGTGGAGTTTTGTTGTGACATGGGAAGTAAAAGGAAATCTTTATTACTGGCCAAAGTTCACAATCTGTTTGCTGAGCACACTTTCCCTCTTTGTCTCAACATGCATTTTTTACTTTTTAACCTGCAGGCTGGCAGCTTTCACAAGTTTTATGATATAGCAGCTACTGGAAGGGAGCAGCCAGCACATGAGCCTAGTAAGGTCTCACTCACTACCATGATTAGCTTGTGAGAATTGTATCCTACCTTAATTACATGATAATAAGAAGAAATAGGGAATGAGCCTCCACCTTATTAGCCTGCCCAAAATTTTAGCTACTCTTTCTTTTCCATTTGACCTCACTAAGAGCTGAGAAATAATAGTACACTCTTACTACTAAAGCAAATGTTGCCACATCTCCTAATTGAATTTGTACAACTTGAGCTACAAGACCAAAAGCATCTCTAATACAGTTTTTCTAAGTAGGCACTGGGAGACTGCCATCAGGCTGCCCTGTAACTGCTAAATGTGCTGCTTCCTAGCGTGAGCTTGTGGCTTCCGAGACAACAGATTCAAATAAGATGACAAGCGTCAGTACTCTCTGAACATAACAAGGCCAGTCCTAAACCATCTCTGTCCGTGAGATTATGAAAATACCATTGTTTGTTCCGAAAGCCTTTGCACTTGTGTACAAGTACACTCTGCTCCGTTTTTTGCTCCTCAAAGTTAACAGAGGCATGCCTGTGGGGTGACTTCCTGCAAGTATTTACATATTTATGCTTCTGATCTGAATTAGTCAGTTTTTCTGTCTGGAGTCTGACCTTTGGTCAGGTCTGAGACCTGCCTGAACTTTCCAGTTGTGCTGGAATAAATTCCTCCTGGAAGTCCCAAATATTTCAGGAAAGGACACAGAAGTTTTTATCCTTAATAGCTGTAAAGTCCTCCCACCTCATAAGTGCCTAGCTTCTTCCCACAACAGTGCCTCTCGGCTTGGTGGGGTGAGTGCTGCAAAGGAGGGTTGTTTGGGGCTGGGGCTCACCAGGTGACAGACTGCTGGTCTGTGTCAAACCAGGTTGCCCCAGATGTTCCAGGGGAAGAGAGCAGGCAGAGGGAGAGAGGAACAGGAAATCTCTTCTGGGAGAGATGGAGTCAGCTGCAGTCATCCTAAGGGAAGAAGACACTGATGTGCAGAGGCTGAAGCTGCCCTGAAGTTCACTATCACAACAACCATTATTGCCTTATCCTTGTTCACTCAAGCCTCTTTTGCACATGCGTAAAACTTGTGGGTTTATTTATGGATTGCCTGAGACACTGTAAACTCACCTGGCTCACGCCAATCTGAAGTGTACCCAGCCCAGTCACATTGCCCAGCCCCAGCTCCCTGCCCTACCCTGACCCAGAATGAGAATTCCTACTGCAACCAGGCTGAGGGCCTGATTGGTTTGGAGAAACTGCAAAGTGAATAATCCCTACTGTGTCTGCACTGGCACAGCATTCAGCGTGAAGGAGGGCATGGCCTGGGGCAGGAACTAACAAGGGAAGCCAGAGAGGAGGCTGCCTTAGTCTGGCAATGCTTACATAAATGCATGGCCCACCTTTTCCTTAGGGTACATATTCAAGTTCACCTATATGGTTTGGGAGCATAAAACCCTTTCTACAACAAATTCCCTTAAGGCCCATACTGATTCATCACTGCAAAGTAGCTGAAATATCTTGGGGAAAAAAAATAATGACAACAATAAGAACTGGCTCTGTCTCTTGCAAGAGCACTGACTCTATAGACACCTTTCACAGCCCCCACAGCTTTCCACTGAAAGAAATATCTCTGGATTTCAATCCACAGCAAAAGCCTCATCCAGACACTCACACTAATTTATGTATAAAAAATGAGATGCCCGAGCCTTTCCTTTCTCTGGGTTCAGGCATTCAGGGGAAAAGCCAACAGACCTGTTCTCACAGGCGTGGATACCCTACCCAGCAGCAAACATGCCTGCAGTTGTTTCCCCGGCACAAAACTAAAACAAGCAGAGCAATGTTTTTCCTCCAGTGTTTATGTTCTATTTACTTTCTGTTGCTACCTTTGTGCCTGCAGTAACACCAATGTCCGCTGCGCCCAGGAAGCCCCAGATTTTGCATCTGCTGCCTCACTTTGTGAACCCCCAAAGGACAGCAGTAGAGAAATTCTCCCTTTGCAGCTGACAACATTGTGGGATTATTTAGGGTTCAGGGGGGTAACTCACAGGCTTGTCATTCAAACCTTATTGTTGTTTCCTTATTTCTGGTAGCATCACTTTCTGTACTGAAAGATGGCAACCTCTTCTCAGTAAAGATTAAGGACTCTGCGTTTTCACACTGTGCACAGCACAAGAGCCATAAATAACAAGTTATTGAATGAATCTCACTTCACTAGGCATGACTTTCTGAAACTCGTATAATGTGTGAAGTCATTTATTGCTTGGAGACCTGTTAACCAGGCAGCCATAAAAACCCATTGCATCTCATTGTTTGAAGCCTGAACTCTGTCATTTATTTCTAAGCAGCTTTTTGGGTACATGCAGAAATCAAACCCTTGTAAAATCTTTTTAATTTCCTGCTCTGGTGCTTTGGGCCCACAGACAGGACCTGTAAGGTATTTCACTTTTTTTTTCTATTTTTTCTGCACATTACTGGTAAACTCCTTCAGTTTCAACCATGATGCCCATAAACCAAAATTCATGTCAGACAAGCCAAAGGTTCCAAGATAGACAGTTATTAGCTTAAAGACAGAGTGTTTCATTTTCAACTTCATCCCCATTTAAACCACGAAAACCTCGGTAAGTATTGAATTTAAATCCACTTCTTATTGTCGCTTTCTCTGGGCCTTTGTCAAAGGACTTACTATTAGTTTCTGTTTTACTCTTAGAGCCCCGTTCTATACCAAGCATAACTGTGCATGTGCCCAGAGCGAGAAACAGTCTTTGTCCTGGAGCATTTAGGATCCCAGACAGACCAAACAAAAATGAGGAAAGGAAAGAAAGGCAGGAGCTGTATTTCTGGTATGCACCACAAAGCAGGTGAGAGGGTTCAGGAGAGCTCAGGATTCCCAAGACTTAATTTTACCTTACCTTACCTACCAGGACAGATTATATCTTACTCTTTTCAGAGGAAACAAAACAAAATAAAGGCTGCATGGTTTCTGTCCCTTACAGGAGCAACCATAAGACCTTGTAAGCCTCAGCTCAGCAACGTGACTGTTTTGCAAGCCAAGATGCCACAAGTGTTTCAAAGTAGGTTTAACAGTTGTTTCTTTTCTCTGAACAGTGCTGAGAAGTATTAGAAGACATCATTGAGATCAGCTGTCCCAGAGAAGCTCCAGGGAATGGCTGCTCTCTGTCCGCTGGGCAGCAAGCCTTCCCCACTCTACTGTGCCCACAGCTAAGATCAAGGCTCAGGGTAGTTGGCCAACCAGGACAACACTGCCAAGGAGCAACTGGGAACTCCAAAGCTGTGCAACAGCAGGCAGCAGCATAGTACAATCCTCATATCCTCTGTAATTAAGCATTTAGTAGGAAAGCATTCAGAAGAAGTAATTCAGAGTATTTTCAAAAGCTTCCTGCCCCAGTGTTCATGGTGTGACTCGCATATCTTCCAGGGTACTGCAGAAACCCTGAACTAACTCCACAGTTCTCAACAGGAGCTTATAGGAAATTAAGTCATTCCCAGTGGTCATTCAAACTAAGGGTTACTGACAAGGAAAGGGACGAAATAAAACGTTCTTGTTGTTCTCGACAAAAAAAAAAGGACTGCTAAGGAAATAACTTTATAACCTGAGAAAAGTCTGCAGCTTTAAGGAATTCTCCCCTAAAGGTTGTAAAGCTTTTACTATGCAAAGTATTTTTGCTATTATATACACTGGCGGCCACTAAGTGCAGCTATTATTTCTGGCGGTCATTCAGAGAAGGTCAGGACAGATAAAGTGTTTAACAGAGGTTGTTTGGGTAGATCCATCTGTGTTTTTAACAACCCATTTCTGTCTACTGTGTCCTTTTAAAAGATGCTCCATCTTTTCTGAATCCAATAAATTACTGTCTTTCTTTTTATTTGCTTTGTTCTATTATTTGTCACGCTACAGCACAGAAAGTCTTCTTTACAATGCCCATATTTTCCTACAGAGATTATACACAAGCACCCAAAAAAGGGGCTGATTCTTTGCTGAAGGGCAGAGGAGCAGCCTACACGGAGCTTCCATTTTCTTGGTAAGGGGCCCATAGAGCCATGATCTGGTCCCTCTCCCTCCTTACATCATGGAGTGAGCACATGCCTCAAAGGGAACAAGGAGGGGTGGCTGCAACCTTGGGGCAAGGAAACAAGATGTTGAAAGGCTGTAGCAAGGAGCCCAAGATGGAGTTTCAAAAAGAAAATGTTTTCAGGTTGTGTGAGCACCTAAATAAAGTAGCCTAACAAGTTGGGAAGGAGTGTACTAGCATTCTTAATGCTCACACTACATGGTTTGCTAGTGCAGAATTTCAAACCTAGCCCCATCACAAACTCTCTGTACTGCACAGAGCAAACCAAGCAATGCTCAGCATCACATTGGGTACCCTGTATGGCCAAAGCTCTCCAGTGAGGATCTCAGATACTGTTTGCAAGTACTTTGTTTCAAAACAGAAATGAAATACCGCTAGGACTATCTTGCTTTGAAACATTATGCAAAATACTTGTTGACCACGAATCACAGAAGTGTTGGCATCCCCACTGTACAGGTAGAGTTAGAAAGCATCAGCTAGAAAATGTGTTTCCCATCTGATGCAAATAACTTGTGCTGAAGTAAAATTATTTAAACCTTGCAACGAGAGGATCCTCACATCTGACAGTCATTCTGGATATATGTTAAATATTTCTGTACTGGGAGACAGCACTGCCCTAATGTGTGATTCAGGTCCCTCTGTCACTTACCTGAGTTTGTCTGCTACAAAAATCACACGCCGCTCCAAGAGGAGAGAGGCAAAGATCCTGATGATCTGACGCACACTGAGGCACTTGAAAAGGCATTCAAAGTCCACATGTTCCAGACGTGAGTCCATCGGCCGCCGCAGCTCAATGACCTGAACATGTTCAACAAGTATCAGTCAGTGTCACTGGTCAGTCTGACAGCCCCAGGGGCACGCAGCACCCTGGCCCAGGCATGCCTGCTGAGGGTACAAAAAGAGCAACCCCCATCCTCTTTTGGAAACTGAAGCTGGAGGCATAACACTCCAGAGAAGCAGTGCACTACACAATTCACTATCATGTCAGGTTCTTCCCAGAATACAGACACGCATTAACTCTGCTATCATTTCATAGGGAAGTGTAATTCTGCCTTCTAAACACTCTCTCAGAAATGTAAAGCTTGGCTGAGTCAACAGAATGAAGTAAGTAACAGACCGAAAAAACTAGAACTGGAAGCTTTCAGGGTTAAACGGTCATAAAGACAAAGTATATTTGGTATCAACTCGGCTTGCAATTCAAATTCACATCTAGACGGGAGCCAGGGACTGAACTTCATGCATTATGCAAAGTTTAATCCCAATTTACTTAGTTTTTCCACCTTTATAACACACAAGTCACTAGCTGGTGTTAAATCCTTTTGTTGCTGTCATAAACACATGTACATACGTGTATATATATATATATATTATTATACTTAACTGGGAGTCAGGACAAGGTCTGAGATGGTGACTTGTGACATTCCCTTAAAGTCTAATTGTCAGACTTCATCCATGACCTTGGGCCCTCTCCTTCCTTTTCTCAAATGCATTTTGCTTGATTCCTTTATTACATCTTCCTTTTATTCTGCAATTGACATGCTCAGTTGTGGTACTTGTAGGCAGAGGACAGAAAAGAGATAGCAAAATATAATGAAGAAGAGAGTAAGAGAAGAATAAAAATATGGAGTGCAAGACAGAAAACGATGAACTACTGAGGAAACTGAGGAAACAGAAGGGAAAGGGGAACAGCTGACCAACTCAAAGCTGTGTCAAAATCTTTGTAGACGTATCAGCAGGAGCACATGTACACCTCCTCCATTCCACATGTCCAAAAATCATCATCTTGTTACTGCATTAAACCTCCTTTATGTTTTCATGCAAGAGACCACACTCCACTAGCAAGCTGTCTTGGGCTTAAAGTTGAGTAGCCCTTACAAAATTCCTCACAGGCACACTGTTATAGGGAAATGAACAACAGCAAGACCACAGGATACAGAACACAAAACCAGTTCCTACCAGTTAAGTTGCAATATTGTTTGTGTTTGAGATGCCCACTTCCATTCCTTAGCACTGGGGCTGGAATCTCAAACCATATTTAAGTGCCCAATCACGAGAAGCTAATTTTGCTGCAAAACTTCCAACACTTACATCTTGCTGGGGTGTAGGATGCAATGCAAGTTACAGCAGCTTTAGATGCCATAGATGTTTTCTGTTATTTGGCAAAGCTTTCTGCTTCAGTCTGCTCTGCACAAAGAGATATACTGTCTACTTCCCAATTAATCATCATCTTTGTTTAGGCCAGAGGAGCCACAATGGAAGGACAAGATTCTGTTCCTAATTAAGACACTGCATTCCATTTAAATAACGAGTTAGTACTAGCATAACACAGAGTAAAGCTCAGCCAGGAGAGTTGTTTGTTTGTTTGGAATCATCTCAATATTATTCTCTGGGAGAGTTCAGATGCTTGAGCAGAGGATAGAGAAGTTGGTGATCCGCGGTTCCCAGATACATTCGCACCACAAGGGTGCTATCAGATCTTACTGCTGCTATGCCAAACAGCCCCTCAATTCTTTCCTTCTCCAGAAGAAAATGTACATGACTTAAAAACACCCAGCAAGTCACTTTTACAGGGCACCCCTTACATTTCATCCCAAGTGACATTATAGGTTCACTTTATTACACTTGGGGAAGATATGGATCAATGTAAAAAACAGCACTGTGGAACTAACCTTAGGAGTTGTAAAGTAACCATAAAAGAATTTTCTTACTTTTGTTAAGTGAGACAAATTCTATTCTTACCTGCAGTGAATAATTTCTCTCTACAGCTGCTCACCTGAATGGAGCTGCTGCATATTAACATCAGAACACATAGAGTACAGAAGGACATGACAAATACCTAGTAAGCCTCAAGCTAAAAGAAACTTTAAGCAAAGCAGCGCCATTTTCCATGAGGTCTGTATCTTTTTGTGTGTTTTTTTTAAGTAATGAATTGCACTAATGATGTTTGCAATAAGAAGGCAACTTATTAAAATTTATGAAATAACAAATACATAACCATAACTTGGTTTATAATAATCAGTGAGAACTAGTATTAACATATCAGCACTGTAGCAGCTCCTGCACTTCTCATTTTAAGTACCATCCCATAAGACTTGCACTATCTGTACCTCCTGTTTTAATTTCGTTGTTTATTATAGGCACTATGAGGGTGAAGGCTTTGGCTCTTAATGTTTCCTGTTATTTTTTTTACCTCATTGCCAGCTCCAGGCAGAAAGGTTTTGACTTTGATTGTCTTTCCAGGTGCAGGAAAAGGAGATTCCATCAAACTCCTCATAAATGGATAAACCAAAGCAGCAGATATGCCCCTTCTCCTTTCAACCTCATCCAGGATCTAATCCATTAGTAAGACACAAGACAAAAAAGAGAGAGAACAGGTCAGCACCACATACACTTCTGAAATATCTTCTGACACACACGTGCCTAAACACACAGCAGATCTAAGTTTAATTTTCATTTTCCATACATTTCTGCAATGCCATTAAAACCACAGTATTTGACCCTACAGTAAGAGTGACTCATCTTCCAGTTACAACATGAATTTCTTTCATGCATGCAGTTGAACAAAGAGACAAGGAAGAAACAACAAACCTGAAAGGCTGAAGGAAGATCAGGCATGGCAAAATGGGATCTATATTGTTGGGATTTGACTCAAACAACAGCGTGAGCTGAAGAACAGCAAGATCAACACAAGCCTCATGTTCACAGACCAAGTGAGCATCAAGTCTCAGTTGTGAACCTGAGGTTTGCATTAAGGAGCTCGTTTTTCTCCACTGTGACTATTTGGGCAGGAAAAAGCCAGACTGGCAAGAAAAGCACCCCCAACATCCTATGGTGCCATCAGGGCTCCACCAGGAGAGAGCTCTAGGTCCAGGCCTCAGCCATGGTGACAGCAGCCACTTTGCACTCTGCGCCAAGCTGGAGCCAGATGTGAGCAGCTTCATGAAGCATGCCCAGCTGTTTACACTAGCTGCCTGTACTAAGGTCGTTTTCTGTTTAACATAACGCAGGGCTGGCAACCCAGTTCTGAAATGAGCAGATGGAACTTCTTACAGATAGAAAGAACTATTATTTTCTTCTCCTTTTGGTCACATGGAGCAGCATAAATTAGATCACAGCTAAGCTTTCCCACATTAGACAGACCATATAGATGATAAACCCAAAGAAGACAAGAAAGCAAGCTTCAAAGCAGTTAGTGGTTTGACCTGAAAGACTGATCTTCTAACCACCATTCGAGACCAAAAGGCTATGCATGTGTTGGTGGATCTAAGCCAGGCATTTTCCCTTGTTTCTCTTGGAAATGCTTTTTTCACTGAAACAGAATATTAAAATATATTTTATCACATGCTGGTGACTTACGATAGTAATGACACCAAATGCCAACAGAAGCGTTCATGGGTGCATAGTTTCTCCTTCCTCTTCACTGCACACTGAAGGCTGAACTCTAAAGCAAAGCTACAATCCTTGTCTGCAGAAGTGGCAGATAACCCCTAGTTTATAACTGACTAGGTCTGGAAGTAAGGACATCCATGGTTCTGAAGTCTGTCTTAGTGGTAGCTATTATAGCAGTGCACATAAAAGGCTTCAAGAAAGATGAAAATAATGCTAGTTATCCAAACCAGCATGATACATATTTTAAAACAAAGAACTCATTTTGCTTTCCTGATAAATAATACCCAAGGTTCAGTATCTTGTGGTCTTTCATCAGTCACATTTTTTTCTGTAAGATTACTGTTCCTTGTTTTGACTAACATTGCAGAGGGCACCAATACGGAATTGTGCAATTAGAAAGAGACTGATTCAGTTTTCAAGAACTGCCTCCATCCACATCCGTCTCCAAAAACAATGAAGAAGCTGAGACTTGAACTCTTCCTTCTTCCTTTAGAAGCTGTTTCATCTAAAACCTTTCCAGCTGTGCTGCTTGGAGTTTCTGCTTAAAACCTGTACTAAATCCAGCCCAGAGAGCAAGAGTCTGCACCAGGTCTTTCCAAGCACCCTACTCTCACCGTGGCACCTGTACTTTCAGGAGGTGATCAGCTCTTTGCAGTACAGTACAAATCCAGTGGGGATTAGGCCTTTTTGTGGCCCAGCCCCTCCCTGAGCCCATAACTTAAAAAAAAGCATGGGTGTACTACAGCCCCACTCATGGACTCACATGTAATGCAGTGGGAGCCTCCCCTTCTGCTCAAAGATCAAGAATTTGAGAGCCTGCCTGCAAGGTCAGCTGGGATCTGCTTCTGTTAATACCTGTGAAATCGCACCTACCAGTCAGCCTCCAGTTGACTCTGACTGGATGAACAGACATTTTCAGACTGCAGATTTAACTGGGAAAGCAGTCTATTTGCAATTTCAGTTTGATCATTCTTGTCTGTCACGGACCTTATATCCCAGCTGCAGAGATATTTGGTGGTAAGTAGGATGCTCACATTTCCATTTTTCATGCTTTCTGTGCTTTTCCCCCTTCCTGAGGTTTCCTTTGAAAACTGGTGCATTATCAAAATTAGATAAAAACATGAAAGCAAACAAAGAGCCTCAGGACCTCTCTCCACAGTTTCCTAGACTGTTACTTTTTTGAACTGCGTTATCCTTCCAGAATAATGAGTGCCATTTTGCTCACGGATATCTGTGTTTAGATATGTATTATGTCTAAGGGTCACTATATAAACCCTCAGATGCAGATCGTTATGGAGGACCTCAGAAGCAGAACTGCAATTAACTACTTCAACACCACTGTTTTTCTTCACACGAGATTTGTGTTAAACTAAGTTTTATCTATAAAGGCTGTTTTGATGAAAGTCAACATTCCACGTGATTACTAGATCCTATGAACCATATTTTTCTTCAGTAGTTAATGTGTTTGTTTCAACTTTATTCCTCTACAAATGAACAAACAAAATTAACGTTTAAGTCCTGTCAGACTCTTTGTATCTGAAGTGAAAACCTCTGGCAAATTAAAGCATTCTATAAATACTGTATCAAAATTTGAATGGGGGAAGACAACCATCTGCCGTCACACATATCATCCATCTACACAGATCACCAGCAAATTCTATAGGGTACTCTTGAGTAGCTCACAGTATTTTGCAGGCCCCTTTCAGAAGACTGGAGGTCCTAAACTGGCAGCCAAAGAGATATTTCAAATGTTAACCAATCAATAATGCTTTAAATAGCCTATTTTAATAACCTTTTGTCTTACAAAAGAATAATGTTTGTAGTCCTGGAGCTGACTAGCAGTTAACCGCTTCAGTGGTGACGCAATCCCTGTTTAGCTGCAATGTTCTGCATACAGTCTTAATACTCTTACATCAAGAAATTTATTACCTGGGTAAATATTACATCAGCTTATAATATAGATTTGGATTTGTTAATGTAAAGGCTTACTACAAGATTATACAGCCTTCTCTAGTCCCTTAGAAAAAAAACACCATGTCAATGTTATTAAGAATGCAGATTTCAATTATCAAATACTCTTTTTTCTTAACCTCATTATTCCACAGGGTGCTGGAGTAAAAGTGGTACTGGCCCATCACTTGAACTGTAGATGCCAAGAGTTACAGCTCAGCACAGAATGGCTTTGGAAAACAATGGAAAAACCTCCAGTCAGCCAGATGATACAGACACCCAGATGTTTTTTGAATCAAGTTCTGCCTCAGTCACAGAAGTAATAAGACATTCTTTGATGAATCCAGTCATAGAAATACAATATCCAAAACAGCAACTATAAATATAGTTATCTCCCATCAAAGGAAGAAATTCTTCTTGTCTGTTTTATTGATGTGGATATTTCTCAGTAAACATTCAAGTTCAAAAACAACATTGTAAAAAAAAATCCTCTTACCTTAGAAAATAAGTCAAAGCACCCCAGGCGGCTGATGACACAATAGACTTCAGGTAGGCGAGGACCTTTTCCACTTGGCTGATAACAGTATAAAAGAGACTGAAATTACACACTGATTCGGAGCCGTGCAGAAATATGCCTCTCTCTATGATCACATAGTTGGCCATCATGTAGCGTCTTTCACTACCCATTTCTCCATCAAAATAACTACTTTCAGAAAAGCATTGTATTTCTCCCTTAAGCAGTAGGCTAAAAAGTGTAAGTAGTGCTTACCCACTTTGGAAATCATGGCACACTGGAGCTGTATTCCAACTTTGCTCTGGCTTGAAGCCATAAAAGCACATTTTAACTATGGCTGTAACTCATGTCTTATACCACCTTTCTCTGCTCCTGCTGAGGCAAGGCCACCCCAGGACCATACACTGGGAGATGAGAATTACAGTGCTAGGAAAGTAACTATGGCTGTAGTTCTCAGTTCACTCATGATCAGCTTAACTTACCGAAAGCAAGCTCACACACCTAAACAAAGGCAAGCTGCATGAGCTGAATCATTAACTTTCTTAGATTCATGCACGATAAACACGAAACTCTTAAATAAATTAAACTGTGTTAAGAATGAGTCAGTAGTGCATACCTCTTCCTCCCCAAAAAACTGTCAAAATGGTTCTCTGAAACCATCTTATTAAAGTTTTTTTCCTAGAGAAGCAAATGGTTTAAACTGGCATGACTGAAATATAATCTCTCACCATACTGTAATCTGCAACACTGTCTATGCTTGTGCAGGGAAAAGTCTGGTGGCACTACGTGTGAAAGAAGGGTACAACCACTTGCTGGATTTTGCTTATATACTAAAAAAGAGTTAGAATTAGGGCAATACCAAGCACTTCAGAAAAATATTCTCGTGGGCAAGGTTCTCAGAGCAGAGAGGCAGTCTGCCTGTGTCCTGCATGTGTACAGTGAGTGCAGATAGACACATCCATGCACCGAAGATTACCACTGTGTTTTTAACAAGTTGTGATACAGCACTGCAGTTTCTCGTAGTTGCAACTGATTTTCACCAGTTCCACAGGCACACACTTCCTAAGGGGAGTCATTTGAACAAGGCAGTTTGCTGACTTCAGGTACTGTGATACACATTCCCAAGACACAATGCAAGGAAGTCCTGGTGCTGCTTTTGGCAGGAACTATGTCCAATCTGGCACAAAGCAGCCAAAGAGCAGTTCCCCAGCAGCAAAAAGCTGAAAGCAGGGTCTAAGATGACAGACAAGCCTCCTAATTCCTTGTATCCAGCGGAGTCAGCTGTACTTGTGAAACAATGAAGAAAAAGCATCCGTAAAAGAATCACCTGGCATCACTCAGCCTCCTTGCACAGCTGTACATTATTGCTATGCAGGAGTGATAGAATCATCCCCAGAAATAATCATCACCAGAAATGCTGTGATGAAGGACCTCAGAATCACTGTTTCCATCTGCTCTCTCCCACTTGTACATTTAGCCAAAGTGGCTGATCATCTCCTGTGCATCCACAAAGAAGGCTGGAGTATTGTTTTAACCTTTGTTTCATCATTCAACTCTGCAGATACAGTAATTAACAGTCCCCTAGTATGTTTGGCATTTACGTGTCGCATCCATCAAGAAAAACTGAGGGGGTAGCTGTGCTTTTCAAATTGGAATATCACAAACTGAGTTTGGACAGTCAGCAGGTGCCTGGCCTATTACAGCAGAGACCACAAAAAATACCCGGACTAAGTGAAGACAGATGCGTCTATTTCTGGATCCAAACCTGCTCACTACACGTCACGTCTCTGAAAAAGCAGAATCCTTTTTTGTCCATATTAGGTATAAAACCCTTTCTAAAGACACTGAGTGATTATATCAAGCATGTGGGATTTTGGTTAAAATCATTGTGTCAAATCTACAGGAATGCCGAAGCCATGCCAGGAGTCTTGGATAGCTCCCAGCCAAGAGCTGTCTCACTGACTGCCAGTAAAAACATCACATTCCTGGGTCATCTATAAGATCAGAAACAATAACAGCTCAGCACTTACTCAGGATTCTGCTTTATGAAATATCATTGCTTTCAAACGTTGTAAAGGCTACATGTCTAGGAGCTCCTTGCACTCCTCATACAAGACAGCCTCCTCTGTTATTTCAAAGATGTTTTCTTGCAGACAGCACAGACTTCCCAGTGCAAGCAAATCATCCATAAGAAGCAGCACGTAAAGCCCTCAGGCAGAACCATTCTGAGGGGCATTATTCCTCAAATTTCCAGCACTGGCAACTCTTCACATAACTCCCCTCTCAGCCATTAGTTTACACTTCAAAGACAGATCTAAACCACCTGCTCATTGTGTTACAGGCTTGTCTTTTTTCCCAGAAAAATGTATGGGATAACTCATCCTTCCCATCCCCAATGTCTCACTTCTCTGCTTGGACTTATCTCCCTTAACTAGCAGAGACTTAAGGGCTGCACCCAGCCAACTGTGCTGGTTTAACCTCCCCTCCTCCCAGAAGAGAGCATTTCCAGTTTGAAAGCTGTGCTCTCCAAGATAGCTGCAGCCTTGGGAGTCCCATCCTGCCTCATTCTCTCTCCATGCAATCAGTGTGCCCAGGTTAAGGAAGCTGTGTGCTAAAGGAGCACAAGCTGACTCTGCCTTGACAAACTGCCTTCGTTTGGAAGGAGGGAGGGTGGAGAGAATGGTGTTTTGGTTTTGACATGTTTCTGAGTTGTTTTCAGAAAGCCCAGGACATTTTCAGCCTTAGTCCACCACAAATTAAAACACTGATGAGTTCTGTTGATAACAGGAGACAGATTCCCAAGAGCATGAACATAAACTGACAAGAACTTGGCCATGGGATGGAAGAGCTTAGATTTACTTCAGGGCTGATCCAAAAGTGGACAGCCTTGTTACAATGAGTTTAATCTGATGTTTGCTGAGTAGTCTCCTACAAAACCTGCTTCATCATCTGCCTTTAGCAGGTAGAACAGGCAACTTTTGCTTCTGAAAATAAGCCTAGCACTTTTCTCTGTCAAAGCTCAGCTCCCTACCCAGGTGCTTGAAATCCATAAGATGTCTTCAGAGATCTCCTCCCAGTCTGGTATTGCTGAGATGCTCTCACACAGCAAGCACTCCTGCTTTCAAATCAAGGCACTGTGCACACCCTCCAGCCACTCTGACACCTGACTCAGTGGTTTGAGACCTTAAAGAGAGAGGCAAGAGAGTAACTGGGGCACACTGGTACCAGTGTGGTGACATCAGAGGAACCAAAGCAGTGGGGACTAATGGCAACATTTCTCCTCCTGCAGTTCTTCTCCCAGCCTTTCCATCTACCTGAAGACACCCTCTGTGCAGGGGGAATAGAGCAGAAACAGACCTATCAAACAGCGTGGAAGAGAAATAACACAGCCCTAAAGTCCATCTCAAAGCAGCAGAAGAGAAGCTAAAAAGGAAAACAACAAACACACAACAGCCTCTCTGCCTTTGCAAAACACATGCATAACCTCTGGGTAAGTCTCTAGCATCCTGGGCCTGTCTTTGAGATCAGAATTGTGGATGATTCAATTGCAATTCACAGGCAGTGATCATATAACAGAGATAGTATATAAAAATATCTAACTCTAAATGGCAAAACAAATGCACGCAGTGCATAATCTCTATTTCTTTCTGCAGAGCCACAGCCCAGACACCGCCACAGAGATGAGCCTGGCAAATCAATGGAAAGAAGCACAAAAATGAAAGGAAAATTAACCTGTTTCAGTATGGAAGAATGTCTTATTTGCAGTAAAGTGGAATAGTAGTGATATGCAATATCTCAAGTATATTGGCCCATTTGCCTTTATATGAAGCTGCATACCTCTGGTATCAAGTGACCAGGAAAGCAGCTACAACATTGCCTTGGAGGTAGCAAAATGTAACTGGAAAAAACTTCATGCTATCTATGAAAGTGCAGATTGTTTGCAGTGGTACAATAGGTTACATTCCATTCTAATCCTGCTTCAAAAATGAAACAAAATAATATAAATACATTTAAAAGGGATACTGTACAGGATTTGCTATACAAACAGAACATAATTGTCACTGTATCCCTTGAGGTACTTTTGGCAGGGCTTTGGATACACAGGCAAAAAAAAAGTGTTTGGAAGAATGTGAAATCCAAAGGCAGAAAAGGAAAAGTGGGACAGTTTGTTAACATCTCAACATACCAAAGAAGAACTAGGCTGGTAGAAAGTTCAATTGCTAAAAAGTAATTATTTTCTAAGCAGAGGCACCAGAACATCTAACTCTGCAAAACAGCACAAGCAATAAGCTGGACGCTACCACACAGGGTTGGATCATCACAGTATCATAGTATCGTGTGAGTTGGAAGGGACCTTAGAGATCATCGAGTCCAACTCCCGGGTTTCGAGCCCCCTGTGTAGCGAAGTGGCACTTCTACCCCTGCGCCACAGGGGGGATTTGGACCCGGGCCCTCCGGTGCTGCAAGCAGCATCTTATACCACTGCGCCACTGGGGGCACACAATGGGTTAGTCCATCTGACCATGGAGGCTTCCAACCATCCTCCCTGGAAACATTCAAGGCCAGGCTGAATGGGGCTGTGAGCAGCTTGGTCTAGTGGGTGCTGTCCCTGCTTATGGCACAGGGCTGGAACTTGATGATCTTAAAGGTCCCTTCTAACCCAAACCATTCTGTAGTTCTATGGAGCCTACTGCCAACGACTGCCAAGTTCTCCAGAAGATGTGAGAAACTCCAGCTGAATATTATGAGCACCCCTCATGCTGGGGAATATTTTTTAAGGAATTCTCTCTGCAGCAGTTGGCTTTCAATGACTTCAGGATTTTATTACGGTTCTATATTGAGCAATACGACTCCATCTTTCTTACACATTGTGTTTGCTGAAAACTTTTTATAGTTCCCAAATTAGGGCTGTTGTGTTTGACAGGTTGGGAATGGGACTCCTCAGAGGAGATACTCTGGACCTTGTCAGAAATTGCTCAGGAAGTTACACACTTAAATACAGAGATCTGTTTTAAAGCCCAAGACTCCGGCATATAAACAGTTTCACCTGCTCGGAGTCTGATACATCTTTTCATTGTGGCTTTTATTTCAGTCTCATTTTGATCCAGAATCAACTATTTTACATGTCACAAATGTAAACTGCGTGCATGACTCTAAACTTGCTGATATTTTCAGAACTATAAAAGCCTTAAACCACCCTTATATAGTAGAAGGAAGACATTTCAAAATTTGATTCTAGTCAATGTTCTCTGAATTTACCTTATTATCCTTTTAAATAACAACAGACACACTGAAAGCTGTACTGCTGCACTACATATCGTTGTGCTTATTTACATCAGCAAGGATACGTTCTAGCTGCTCCACTTTATTATCTCTGAATCACCTACTAACCAGGCCTTCACTGATATTTCCTTTCCACAGATAAACCATGTTGTTTTGATCCACTCTTCCACACTTGGACACACAGAGTAAGCAAGCCTCTGTGATGCTACCTATAGCAAATACCGCCCACAGAATTGATAAACAAGCTTTCTGCTTTGTTAGTTTAAGTGAAATCTCTTACAAACAGAGCACCCACATACAGCAATACCTCCCAGACAGTGCATCTGCTATCTGCATGACAATGAGCATTGCCATGGGCCTGAGTAAGGACAGAGTCATGCACCAGTAGCATGCAGGATGGAGCATGCTGTTCTAACACAGCAAGTTGCTCTGTCTACTGGGAACCTCTGAAAGCTATGGAAGGGAGATGCTCCCTGCTTGGAAAGATGGGAAGGTGTGACAGTGATGGAAGAAAGGGGAAAAGGTAGAAGTGTCCATTCATTTTGCACAAGTATGTGAAACACTCCTCTAGTATTTATTATCCATATAAGCTCTCTAATGAAGTGTAGTCCACTGCCATGTGGATAGTACATGAGCTGTCTCATCACTTGCAATTCTATCCAAGTGATGATGAGTACTGTCTAGCACAAGGATGGCCAATGGCTGTATGCATTGTTGCATCCTATCAGTTATGCATAGATGGACAGCAGAAGCCTGTTCACATTTTGCTTCACCTGGTTTAATAAACTTTGAAAGTCTTCTGCGCAGTTCCCTTTCTCTCGCAACACATAAGCATGCTCTGTGCTCTGAATTTATCTGGTGACCAGTCTGTTTCCCCAGTGATGAGTCCCACGATGAGATAGAATTGTGCAGCAGGTCAGACTGGGTATCCTTACCAACAGCTAATCACCTCTGATCATGTGGACACAAAAGGAGCCTCAGAGCCTAGACCTCCTGTCACAGGCAACACCTTATTGTGTGGCCCTGAGAAATTGCTGACTGTGGGCTGCCCACCACAGTCATCCTACTGGGCAGGGTGGTATATTTGCCTGCAACACACACATGCTGCAGTTATTTAGGCAACACTGGCAGAGAGCTTTAGAGATGTAAGCAGTTGCACAAGAAATAAACTTTATTCACAAATGTTTAGAAATAGCACATTTGCTGTTGCCTGCAGCGTTGTGGTATTTCTGCTGCTGTTTAAAAGCATATGATATAAAGAACTTAAAAGGTAAATGCTCATGGAGGAAACTTTCCACATTCCTATGAACTGCCTAATGGACTTGGGATCCATTTGATTCAGACAGACATTTTGAAGTCTTATCTTAATACAAGTCCTTGCACTTCCAAATCTCAGAGGGAGCAACCCAGTTTTGTTATAAAATAGCAGGAGACACCCTCAAAGTTCAGACTATAGAGATATTGTTTAACAGAATTACACAGTTTGAAATAAAGGTGATGTACTTACCAACAGCCTCCTGCAATAGCCAAACCTCCGGCTCCCATCTTCCCCAGTCAGCATGAAAGAGAAAGTCTCACTAGAAGGAAGAAAATTGTCCTGATCTTACTTTCAGAACTGCAGCCTAAGTACAAAGTAGTCATTTGAAAAGGGGTTGTGCTTTATCCCATGGGAGATGGGATAACTGCCGTTAGAGACTGGAAGGTCTTGTCTCCCTCTGTCCATCATCTGGACATAATTTGAGGTAAAATTCCATCAAGAGTAAAGTAAAAATGCCTGCACAGTCCTGGACAACCTAGTTATTTTCTTAGTAAAAGACATAGGTGCTGAATTTCAGTGACATTGCAGGGTCTTCATAGTGCAGAAGGAATGAAAGAATCAGTTTTTGAGAGCAGCATTCAAATGTTGCATATCCTTTACATTTTAGTTACATCTTCTTTTGGACCGTGCCTTGTTTTTAAAGGGAGAACTCTAAATATTCTCTCAGAGTAGAGAAATCATTTGCTAATCTAAAAATAATACAGATTCACAATGGGTTTGTGAATTTGCATATGGGCTGATAATCGTTCCTGACTACTTTTTTGCAAGTTTGAAATGGCATTATATAAAACAGTCCTTCTTAATGCCAGGATTTATATAATTATCATAGAATACACTAGGGATATCTCGTTTCACGAACATGGGCTCCTGGAAAATCTGTCTAGCAAAGCAACAGCAGAAGAGGAGGAATGCTGTGCTCCTCACTTTGAGCCAGCAGAGGTGCCATGCAACATCAGGCAAGCACTCTGGGGTACATGAGTAGGGCAGGTAGCGGGCAGGGTCCTTTTTAAGGTTTATTTTAAATACTTCATTTGCATTTTTGGATTCAGCACTGATAGAAACCTTCAGATCTTTTCCCTTCAGCCACAAAGGCTTGTGAGTTGGGCAGAATGGGGAAGAAAAATAATACAGAACCTAAAACGAATTAAATACAGCTGCTTGAGCCTGAAGTGGCCAAGACTTAAACTGCTACTTCCATAATTGGGCATCAGCAAGCCTGTGGCTGCTCCAGATGCACTGCATCAGCACTGTGAGGCAGAGAAGCATCAGAAGATATACCTGTTGTATTCAGAGACAGGGAGCCAGTCTTTAGCATCAGGAAAGCAGAATTGAGGGATGGCCTTGAGACGCTCCTCTGCTTCACGCATTTGCTTGGTTGGCCTTTCTAGCTGTGAGGGATAAGAATTGAAATTAAATCAGTTACTGTTAGGTCCAGCTTCACAGCACTTCTCAGGAGTCAAGGGGAGGTGGGGGGTTTGCTGTTGAGCTCTGAAGAGCAAGGACCCATCAGCTGACTCCTTACTGGTGCTTGGCAGAGTGAGGCATGACCCCAAGAGAGGCTTTTAGAAGCTAGAACAACACAAATAATTACTGTTAGTTTGCCTATGTTAACCCAAACTCCCCTGTTGCACAACATCCAATTAAAACGCACTCCTATCTGAAATTTCTTTCTGCTGCCAGAGTAGCCCTAGCTCAGCAAAAGTCTTTCCATTGACTTCAGTGAGTTTTGGAACAAATCCCAACAGAGCTAAATGGAGTCAAAAGTGAAATGTTTAGAAACTGAATTTAAACACAGTATTTAAAGCACCTACAATCAGGCCAAGCTCTCCAGTGCTGGAAATGATAGTTTTGGAAACAGGGAAAGCTTTCTGCCACCTTCTCAATGCTCTTTTCTTTCCCCAATTAAGAAATAGATTTCAATTAATTTTCCCACTTATTCACATCATTGATTTTAGCAAAATAAGGATCTTAGAAAGCATTTGGAGTAAGCTGTATGTAAGAATTTTTTTTACCTTGGGAAACTGATATGTCACTTCTGGGAGGTAAGTGTTTTTAGAGGGCTTCTTTTTCAGTGATACTACCACAAAATATTCAAATAACTCCCGTTCCTGCCATTCAATGAGCTCCAGTTCCAGGGTTCGATAACTCGGAGCTCTCTTCAGCATTGACTGGATATGCACTAGGCGCTGCGTATGAGCTAGCGTTAAAAAGAAAAAGACAAAAAAAATGATACAGATCATTACCTGGGAATATAATGTGTGTGAGCCACAGCCATTCACAAAGAACTTCCAGTTTGCCAACATATTATTCTAAGCACGTTCTCCTTACAAAATCAGTCTTTCATACTGCCTCACTAATTCCACGCATAAATCAAAGCACTCTCCAAGCAGTGGAGTGATGCAACACTAAGTCACTGGAGTCATTTGTGGTTCATAACTATTATACTGCCAAAGGTCTGCTTTTTCTTCATGTCTAAGACTATATTATAAGCTCTTCTGTCAGCATGCAATTGCACTAGAGCCTCCAGCATGACACTTCACCTCAAGCCTGACTTGCACATAGTTTACACTGGTGAAAAATGGTTCTGTGGTCACTGTGCAGCACAGCTCTGTGGGAACAGCCCCGATGCAGTGATATTTCTTCAGATCTCTCTGGTGGATGGGTCAGTCACAGCATTACCAGTTCTGATAGGCATTAAGTGAAAAAGGCTGCTTGCATATTCTTCCCACCTCTTCATACCTGGATCTCTGTGCAATGGCAGTCAAACTATTAGCAACACAATTCCATCCTGTAAGGCTATATTTGTTGACACAGTTTACAAAAGGCATGTTTCCCCTTGCAGTAGGGAAGTAAGATGTCACAAGCACTTCATCATAGCAGCAATTAACCAGCAAGAATAAAAGAAACTACTCTGATACCAGCTGGCATACCACTGGTCCAACAACAAGAATATAAATTATTTTGATAGAAATGAGTCATGATCTGACTGTGCAAGTAGGGAAGCCAAATCCCAAGAAAGAACCTGCAGCAAATAGATAAGAAGGCTTTCTCCTCATCTTATTACAATGGTTCTACATACCTGTGGGGTTTTTATCACCTCACTTACTAATAACATGATAGATTTTTAGTAATAAGATCTGTTTTTGCTGCATCTGATTTTTTTATTTTATTTTATTATTTTCTCTATTTATCAGGAGTCTTGAATATGAGACACTAACTTACTGGCCTGACTTAAGTGTAGTTTGTGCAGGTACTACATGCTGACAGAGGAATTTCATAGAAACATAGAATGGCTTAGGCTGGGGGGAACATTAAGGATCATCTAGTTCCAACTCCCCTGCCATTGCCAGGGTTGCCAACCAACAGGATCCCATCCAGCCTGACCTTGAATAACTCCGGAGATGGGGCATCCACAACCTCTCTGTGCAACGTGTACCAGTACCTCATCACCATCATTAGATTCCCGTTTTTCAAGCATATCCAGGTCTTTCCATATGGCATCCTCTCCCTTCTACTGTGTCAACTGCACCACTTACCTTGGTGCTACCAGAAAACTTGCCGAGTGTACACTCAATTCAACTGTCTATTTCATTGATAAAGATGCTGAAGAGTACTGGTCCTGAGACAGTCCCTTGGGGGACATCACCCGTAAATCAGACTCCACCTGGACATACAGCCATTGGCAACAGCCTTCTAGCTATGATGAACCAATCAATTCCTTATTCAGCTAATAGAACAGCATTCAAATCCACCCTCCCCCAGTTTTCAGAGATAAGGGTGGGGTACAAGATCATGACAAAGCCTTGCACAAATTCAAGTTGACAACATTAAGTCTTTCCTTTGTTCATCAGTGCTGTCGCTCCATCACAGAATTCCACCAGATTGGTCAGGAATGATCTGCCCTTACTGAAGTCATGCTGGCTGTCCCAAATCAGCTCCTCATCTTGCATGTGCCTTAACATCCCATTCAGGAGAATCCACACCATGACCTTCACAGACACAGACATGAGGTACACCGGCCTATAGTTCCCTGGGTCTTCTTTTCTCCCTTTCCTGAATACAGAAGTGAAGTTTCTCTTTTTCCAGTCACCATGAACTTGTCAGACTTAGCCTGACAGCCACGATTTTTCAAATATGATGGAGAGTAGTCTGGCAACCAATTCATCCAGTCCCTTTAGATCTCTGGGATAAATTTCTCTAAATTTCTTTAAATTCTATAACATCTATAAATTCTATGAATTTCTATAATTTGCAGACTGTAGACCTATGAAAGAATATAAGAACTGCTATGCTGGATCATACCCAATACCTTGACTCCAATTGCAGTTAGCAAGTAAGCACTTAAAAGCAGTGTATGAGTAAGAAGAGAGCTTATATATCCAACCTCACTCCTCTAAGTTTGCATCTGGTAGCTATTCTGGAAAACAGCAGCATCCATGAAGTGACCAACAAAGGAAACCTATCAAAGGTCCTGTTCTTCATTATATGACACATTATATGATCTTTGTTAGATTCTCACAGTTCATTTTGTCTGTGCTTTCTACATTCATGCTCCTGTGTTGTAAATTTTTGCAATAATGAACATAATTCACAAAGGAAAATACATGTTACAGACAGGAACAAAGCTCAGTAGTAAGAGATTACATGTTGACAGGGTCTGTGACAGTGTCTGATTAAAAGGTACTGAAAGCACTCTTACCTTTAAACCTGTCATCTGAGTCACTCTCACTTTCACTGTTCTCATCTGGAAAGGAGATAGAGTGATCAGTTAATGTGAAACCAAAGCAAACATGAACTCAATTTACTGTGGTGAAACGGGAAAAACACATCACACACTGAACCTTGTGATCCAGACAATGCTCTCTCTGGAGTTTTCAAACATCTTGAAATTAACAGTTTGAGTAGGTGTTCAGATTATCTTTCCATTGTAATGTTACCGTTCTGCTTGAGAATAAAAGCTTCATGAAAACGTAGAATTAATTACCCGCTGTAGCAAACCGTTGCACTGAACCCCAGTCTGTGTAAACCATTCCGATACTTTTTCAAACTTGCTACTTATTTAAAACATAGTTATGTACTTGAGAAGTCAAGGGAAGCCTTATGAACCTTACCTGTGTAGTATTTTCAACTGGCAGAACTGACCAGACTGAGTGAGAGTACCATGCAAAAGTAATTTTACAATAAGGTGTGTTTCTGTCACATTAAAATTTCATCATACTCCTACTCCAAACACAGCCTGAATTTCCTTCAGGAACCATGTTTTTCCAGAAAGAATCTGAAGTACAGGCAGAGTTATATTCACACACTCATGCCAGGAAAACATACTAACGAATTATAGAGTTAAAATTAGGAATTTTGGAAAAAACTTACAGACATAAACCACTGAAAATCTGAGCTAAGAACAGGCTGGGTGAGTCTCGCTGGTCATGGGATTAACAAGATAGACAACAGTGAAAATCTGGCTTATTTTTAGCTCATTCCCATTTTTTTCCTCTCACAAGAAAAAATTATCATCATTCACAGCAGAAAGCTCTAAACAAAGTTGAGCCCGGAGAAGATTTGAACAGAAGAAGGAAATCTGCTACTCCTGCAACAATCAAATGGATTCACTAAACTATGATGCGCGTTTCGCACCTCTCAGGGATGCAGTCTCAATGTTGGACATAGAAAGTTTCTTCAATCGTTTTTTTCCTCTTTTTGCATTGTAGATGGAATTGATTCTCTGGACAAGCTGCAAAATAGGAAAGTGAACAGTCAGAAAGGCAAATCACTTTCCTACTGGGAAACTTAATTAATTAACCAATCCAAACAAACAGTTTATCTACAGATGACAGACTAACTAGACACCCAAGCCCCTTATCAGTTCAAAGGGCTTTTCTCCCTTATTTTGAATCCCATATGCTCAAATACATTATTTGTATCTCACTGCCTCACCTATAGTTATATTTTCAAAAAGAGAGAACTTCAAAATCAAGATCCTATTTTCAAACATGAGTTAGACATTTGCAATAAAAGCATCATGAGACTGAGTGTTCAAAGACATCTGTTATCCTCTGCCACTGCATTTCTCTCTCTTGGAGAAGGAGTTGGCTTTAGGTTTTTAAAGCCTTTACACCTACAGATTAGGCTGCTGCTTTGAATTATATCAGCTGAGGGTCTGGCCCATATGGACTCCTCCCACCCTTTTCCACCTTGTGCTTACTGACCTTCAAAGGTGCTGCATTTACTTTCTCCAATCTTATCTACAAAATTATTTTGAAATTGGCTACTGGTGCTGGCTAAAGCCAGCAGCAGCCAGAATTTTAACTCCTGGTAATCATCTTTATGACTTCCTTCCATAGGGCTAATATGGATAACAATCTTCTATCCAAAATAATCTGAGATAATGGAAAATATTCATGTTTAATAACTTTAACAAGAAACTGGGATTACCAAAGATTAGTAATTAAATGGTATACTATAATTTCTGAAGAGTCAAATATGAAGCAATTCATCTTCATAATGACCTAATGAGTCAGTAACAGTATATTTCATTCCATAGCAGCTTTATGCATATTAGTATAATACAATTTGTAAAAGCTGTTTTACCTCCACTTTAAGAGGGGAACAGAGTAAGAAACTAATTTGCCATAGGCAGAGTAGAAAGTCAGTAACAGAGCACAGGTTTGGAACAAATTTTCACTCAGTTCTTCCAATGGCTGAATCATGCTGGCTATATTTTAGCAGGAGTGTTAATTGAAACACATACCTAATTTTCATGGTAAATTTTACATTTACTGCATAGCTTCTCTTTATACTTCTACCAAGCACAGAAAAAACTACACAGATCTCCTCCCCTCTATTTCCAAGAGTACATAAGAATGTGGTTGGGTACATGATGCACAAATAGCAGTGGCAGAATCCCAAAGGAACTGGGACTGAAAATCAGAGGAGCTAACCATAACTAAATTAACCATAACTAAATCAAAATCAGTTCTAGGGGAGAACAGAGGCCATCCTGTGAAATGTCTTGCTGGAATCCTGTACTCCCTTCACAGGGTTGCCCAGTACTTTGTCTGCTTGGGTTGTTTCACCAATAGTGAAGCATGTACAGCAGTGAATGAAGTCCAGGCTTTTTTAAAGCATTTGGATATGGTTTCATAAAGCATCCGTGTTATCTTTCCTTTAGGTTTTGCATCTGTGGAGGCACAGGGTAGTGACGCAGAACAGTTATTTATCAGGTAAGAGTTTTTCCTCTAATAACTAATATTTATTCAATAAAAATGTGAGATTACCCAGTAATATGAGATTCTAGGAGCTAGAGCTGTCAAGAGTAGAAATAATTGTGAGATTTCTGATAAAATTCTGAACATTCATATAGATAAAATATAATTTCATATGGGGAGAATATCTATTCCTTACATGCGACAAATATGAAAAACTGGATACAAAAGTAACATCCAAACTTTCCAAGTTTTACTCAAAACCAAGAAGTATGCTACTCTATAAGTTACTCTGTAACTTCCTCCAC
Source organism: Excalfactoria chinensis (assembly GCF_039878825.1). Lineage (NCBI taxonomy): Eukaryota > Metazoa > Chordata > Aves > Galliformes > Phasianidae > Excalfactoria > Excalfactoria chinensis. The sequence goes on along the minus strand of NC_092829.1, from coordinate 38,099,480 downwards.
AGATGTATGCTCATTTGTGCAGTCAAATAGTGTATTTCATGAAAATAAAATTATAGTAAATAATAAGGACATAAGACTAATTTCCTTCCTTTTGATTGCTTTTGGCTTAGTCAGAATTTCAGTTTAATGGACAGGAACACAAAAAACTCCATCCACTCACAGTATTTACAGATGCATACTTTAAAATACACTCTAATACGAGTAGGAAAGAGTTGAATATACAATAAAAAACTGACTCTTCTCACAGGCCAACAGTGAACTTACTGCCTGTTCTCTCTATTGCTACTGAAGGTCTGATTGGTCTTTCTGGTTGGTATCTTTGGTTTGTTGGGTTGGGTTTTTTTGCTTGTTAGTTTCTGCTTTTTCTCTTACACATCTCATTTTGAGTTGGAAGGAGTGAACTCCTTGGCAAGTAGAAAATTATTTCTCGCTTCACATCCTTCAAGACAACAGGGTTATGAGGATGGGGTAAGTTGTAAATAAATGCAGGAACTCTTTGCAAAGATAGCAGTCAAATGTTTGCACGTGCAAACCAAGTGCAGGGTGCACGTAAAAAGGAATATATTTTGTCTACCAAGAAAAAGAGCTTTCAGTAATGGCTAAATGTTGGATAGGAAATTGGAGATTGTTGCAGGCAGGTGACCTATCCCCAGCATAAGTATGTTTGTATTTGAGGCCTTGCAACCAAAGAACCATTTTCTGGGACAAGATCACCCTGCCAGTACCTTTGGGATCCTCCTGGCCCGGCGTGTAGACAGCAGCTCACTTGCAGTACTCAGACTGTCCTCATTCAGGCTGGAGGGGGAGGAGGGAATGCCAAGCTGAGCCAGCAGCAGCATATCATCATGGCTGTGCCGCTTGGGTAGCCGTGGTAAGCGGTGGCTCTTCCTTTCTGACCAGTTCCCAACACGCAGAGACTGGCTGCCGGGCTTTGAAGGTAGCTGTGGAAACAAGAACAGCTTGAGCTCTTCCCCTCCTCAGCAACATTTAGTGCAAAAGAAGCTCTGTGAGTAAGTGGTGGCTATATAAAGACATCACGCCAGGTGAGCCACAGCTCTACAAAGTAAGTGTGAAAGGAGGGCTAAAGGTCAAACTGCAGAGATGGAAGTCAATATCTACACCTTTATCTAAACTTCAAAGAAAAAAATAAACTGCATTTGGCTTTGAATTTCCACACACTCACATCTCATCAACACTATGAGTGTTCAAACCTAACCTAAAGTTTGGCTGATGTCAAAATACTGGACCATTTATAATAGTTGGAAGGCTTACCTATTGCAGGGTCATATGATCTGGAATTAAGTGTAGGATGTCTCTGCAAGTGTGGGTTTTGCATCACAAACAGAATGTCATCAACAAAACATCCTTTTTTTGTAGCTCATGACTTAGTGAATTAGAAGTAACAAATGCGAAAGGAGAAGTCACTGTGGGATTCAAGATTACCACAAGCCAGTGTTTGAGGTCTCTGCTTACCACAGGTCTGCATGCCAGGAAAATCTACAGCAGTCTATACTTTAATGAAAACACTTTTGGAGATGATTGGTGAAAGCCTGCTGACCTTCTGATCCCTTCTGTCTTGTTTATCATCTGAAGTCATGTTGCTACACCAGCTATGTTGCTATGCTGGAAAAACTGGCTGATTTATTGTTGCCAAAGCTGCCATTTTTCAGGAAATTGAGCCTGTTCTATTTTTGGTCATTGGAGAATTACCCAGGCCCACAGCTGACCTGCTCTTAGTGTCCCTTTGCTTTACGAATCAGCAAAATGACACTGCAATTATGGCCCTAATGGAAAATCCTGGCAGCCTTGCAAGAAGAAGCTACCAGAATAAAGGGCCCTGTTGTGTAGATACTAGAAAATACTTACTGAGAAATCTTACAGAAGTCACTGTAATCCATAAATTCTTTGATCTCCATAAAACACAGAAGTGTGGACAGCATATTACTGCCATGGACCTATATGGTTCTTATCCTACTCAGACATCTTTTTGGATGGCCTAAATGCTACCACAACTACTGTTAACATACATGGTACAGCTCCAAAGAATTGTTCTTCGTAATATGTCTCTCACTACAAAATTATCTTTCTCCTTACTCTACCTGATCACTCACTTTATACTCTCTATTCACAAAATGAGAACCATTGGGGTTGAAAGGGACCTCCAGAGGTCACTTCCCACTTGCTCCCTTTTCAGTAGATTAGCAGAAAACACTTCTGTTTTACAGATGGTGGGATAAGAATCTTGGTAATACTTTTATCTCTAGGACTGTGGTACCCATACGTACCCAAATACAACAAGGGAAAATATATTTTGCTGTGATCTAGGTCAGTTTACGACACAAAAGTTGACTCTTGCGACCTTTCATTAAAATGCAGATTTTCAGTTGATTCAGTGCAAAACATTAAAAGGAAGCTTCAGATCTCAAAATTAAGCATGCAATAAATTTATATTTTTCCTTATGAACACAATGATCCCACAAACCACAAAGCAACCTGGCATTTCATAGCTTTCACAGAAAGCACACCGCTTTGGAAAATTCACCACAAAGCTGAAAGTCTGCAGGTGTTTTACTTTATGCTGCCAACACAGCTTATACAGCTCTGTTAAATGCAGACACTCTGCTTTTTCTAATTATGCTATTATTCATTTCTTCACTGGGAGGGGGATGGAAGAGGTATACTTCGCCTCCTCCATCTTACAAGAAACCATGCCACATTACACACTTCATATTAACAAGTCACAATAGGCCCCGTGTAATAATATGCGGGCAATATTAAGAAGCTGACCACTCCCTCCCATCCTGCTAAAAGCCCCACAGCAAATGTTGAGGTAATTCACAAAGAGGCACAACCTACACAAAAGACTTAGGGCCAGATTCAGCTCCTCAAACAGCTGGCAGAGGGTTCTGCTTAAACTCATCTGGCCATAGCTCGTCAGGACTACTCAAAACAGCAACCAGCTTCTGCAGTGCAGCACTGAGACTCACAACTGCAGCTGCCAAGAGCACTCACAGCAACAATTTATGGATCTGATTGCACTCCTTTTCCAGATACCCTTTTTCATTCAGTACAGCTGCTCTTCCTCCTATGCCATGATTGATTCTCTTGCAACAGCTTTAAACAAGCTTTCAAGAGCAAAAAGAAATGTGCCCTCATGCCCTGCGACGCCACGCATTACCTGGGGAGGTGATGTGTATTTCCTGTCCTGCGAAGTCCACATCCTGTGCAAAGAATCTAGGGAGTTCTCGGAGAGCTGATGGGATTTTCGACCCGCGTGACGGCCTTTCAGCTCCACATCCTCATACGGGTTTTCCTTGGATGACTCTCCTTCACATTTTTATTTTTTTTTTAAGAAAAGAAAAACAGAAAGGAATGTAAAATTAAAATAATAATAATAATAATAAAAAAATCATGTGAACCAAGTGAAAAACTTTTAGAAAAGCTGCTCAGCTTTCAGCATGACTCATCCCTCTCGCTGCAGCTGGAAGTATTTGGAGGAAAACTTGGCTATGAAGACAGCTTTTTTTTTTTTTTTTTTTTTTTTAAATAAAATGCAAAGATTTCACAAGATGTGCTTCTGAGCATCTGCAGCTGTGCAAAATTTATTGATATATAAAAACTAAGGCACACAACTACGTGAAAGTATATCGGTAGATTTTACAGATCTATAGCGGCCACTCGCAGGGTGGAAAGAACAGCAATAAATAACTGTTCTCAACATACCACCCTTACACGTGATAAGACAACTTTTATTTGATGCTACTTTCACTTCTGTCTTGCCCAGAGAGAAGGCAGAAAAAGAATAAGTGCTTCAGCTCAGCAGTGCCGAGAGAAGATTGGAATATGTAGAAGATGAGGGAAGAATTTCTGCACCAACCATGCTGCGTCCTCGAGGGGTTGTTTAAAATACATCATACCTTATAGCTAAGCAGCCATTCATTTCAGCTAATGTGAAATTACTATCTCCTGGAGGGGTATTCATCTCACCCCAGCTACAGAGAGGTCTGATCAGTTAACCACTAAATATGAGACAAATGAGAAATAACTTGAAAAGCATACTGCAATCTTTGTCTTTTCAGACTTTGAAAACCAGAAACAACATTTATAGTATGGATTTAAGGGAGATCCAAGACTCTTCAGCAGCCATTTCCATCTAAGGACTGGTGGAGCAACTCATCATCTTTCCAGGAATTCTGAACTCAGTAAACCTCTCACCAAACTAAGAAGCCCAAAGTTGAATGAAAACCATCAATAAAATGAAAGTTTTCTGTCCCCTTCATCAGCCAGTGCACGATCAGTAGCTGGCACAGAACTTAAGGCTTTTCAAACACAGAGCCCTTCCAGTTTTCTTAACACCTTAACTAGAAAATTATCCCAATAAAATCATCTGCTCAAATTTAAATCCTGAACTTGCAGAACCATGAAACATGTGGGAAATTCAAAGATTCTGGACAAGCTGGTTTTTGTAGTTTTATCTAAAGATCATTATAGAACTCCTGGGCTTAGTACAATTCATATCACAAATTAGACTACTATGTATAAGCTTTAGAAGAAATCCAGACTTTATTGCATACTGTACTAATCAAGAATTGAGGACAGAAAACTACAGCATGGTTTACACTTCACACTGTTCCAGAAAATATTCACCACTTCTACAGAGGTGACAGCCAAGGTAAAGTTATTTTGAACATGAGCGAGGCTTGTATTAATATCCTGCCCTTTTGACTATCAGTTTTTTTTTTCTAGACAGAATATTGTATTTCCTGGTTGCACACAAGAAAACAAAACCAGTTTGCGCCTTCTACTTTACTGAAACACAGGACTGCTTGATTCATCAATTACAGTGATAAGAGCTTTCACTTAGCAAATTCACACATTCATGTGTTACAAGTAAAATACAGTGTTGCTTCAGCAGTGCATTATACTAAGATTTCTAGTCAAACATAAGGAAAGACTGAACGCTTTAGCATTGTTTTAATTAGAAGCCTGAATGACTGCTGCTCTTGAAGAATGTTTGAGTTGGCAGTCACAACCTATTATTTCATCCAGAGGGAATCTGATTCTAGGGGCTGCACTATCAATAGTCTGTCCACACGCTGCGTGGAAAGAATGCCTTCAGGTGCAGGAGGTATGCAGAGAAAAGACCTTTTGATGAACAAAATGAACAGAACAAATCTGAAGCAACAAATACTCTTTAAAACAATTCAAAGCCGTGTATGTCCTTACAGGACTATGGAACAGATTAACTCATTCTGCAGGAAGAAAAATGAACAGATATTGCACAGTAATTGTTGCTTGTAAGCACTGCAGTTTTAGATACAATAATCAAAGCAAGAGTCAACTTTGCAAAGTGCCTTGACTTACTCACGGCTAAATGGATTGCACGAGCATAATAAAATTTCTGGTAAACCCAAGTCAAGTATAGGTCAAGCAAGAATTTTAGAATGGATTAGCAGATTTCAAAATACTCAGCTACATCAGACAGTGATTAAACATACGCTTCCTTGAGAAAACAAATCTTATTGCGTTAGTCTGCTTACTGTCTAAACTCCCATGAAGAAACAAGTTCATCAGCTGAAAAGAAATTTTTTCTAAAACATACAGCATTTTATAAGTTTACGGTGATTCTCCTTCCAAGACATCATGGAAACCAGAATTGTTTGAACCCAGCTAAACTCAGCAATACTAACATTGATATAAAATATTAAGTTTAGAAACAGACCAGGAGAAGTCTTGGATGAGAGGGGAGGGAGGAGCAAGAAACCAAGAGCAGAGGCTGCTTTTCTGACTCAGATCCTCTACCAGAAGAAAGCTCAGGCCAAATTCCTCTTCAGTGTAATGCGGAGGTCAGTGGAGACAGGACAGGGATTTTAACCCTTTCCCTCTTAGCCTTCTGATTCTTCTTCAGAAGCTGGGTTTGCCATTCAGTAACACTTCCATTTTATTGCTCTCATTTACTTAAAAATAAAATTATCTCTGTCGTTTTTTGGGGTTTTTCTTTCTTTTTTTTTTTTTTTTTTTTTTTTCAATGATGTCTTCATATTAAATATGGCTCATCTATCCTTTAAAAAAAAAAAAAAACAAAAAAAAAAAAACACAAATAAAACCCCTCTTTCCCCATGAAATTTCTGGCATTGAAACAATCTGATCAATCTGAAAAAACCTGGTTTTGCTGATTTGGCATTTGAACCAAACATTTTGCTCAGTCAGTGAATTAATGGAGATTATTATTATTATTTTTGAATTATTATTTAGTATATAAGCTGTTCTTGGTGGATGAGACACGAAGATCATACATGCAAGAAGACACTAGAAAGCAGAAATCAACCGGTTTCTGGGAGTCAAGAACCCCGAGAAACCCAAGACTAGAAGCAAGCAAAAAAGGTGTGTGAGTTTCCTAAACAGACTTAGGACAGCATACAACCCCATCCACGTTCACAATGACACCCTCCCATAGGCACAAAGGCCTGGGGACAGGTGGCTACCAGCAGGTGTGGGACCCACACCAGAGGAATGGCAGTGATGGCAGCTGCTGCTGCAACATGAAAATGAGAAAGGCTTCCATATAGCTGAGTTGGTTCCAGAAGTGTGCAGCTTTGATCACTGCCTTCCTCCTCAACACCATCACTTCTCTAGTCCCAGAGACCAAAGCAAGGAACGTTTACAGTCTGCAGGCTGTAGTGGTTTTGCGTTCATTTGGATTTGCTGTAAAAGGAAAACACATTTACAATGAAAGAGTAAAGTAATGTTCTTGTTTCTTCCATATGGATGTTTCTATTGAATGCCAAAAGCAGAGAGACTGCACACTATACGGCCATGCTTGTCCTAATGAGGTTGATCTAAGTGCTGCACAAGAAAAGAGCAGACAAATTCTGACTTCAAAGAAAGCTGAATCAGACCCCCAGAACAAATATGGTCACATGGAATAGCAAACTTCTGGTAATTAATGTCTCTGATCACCAGCCCAGCTCACAGAGTCTGATCAGTTCCTTCTACAGGCTTGTTTGTTTTCCTTTTTTTTTTTTCTTTTCCTCCAAGTTTCCCATTCTCTTAAATTCTATGTACTCAACTGCTGAGTAAACACAGGACATCTATCTATAAGACATTTATTTTCAGAAGGTCTCATAGGCAATTTACCAATTTGCCCTCAGGGGAAAAGGAAAAAAAACAGTAGAAATAGCCAGGGACCTTTGGAGAAGCCATAAGGAATACAGTGCCTTGAGCTTAAGCATCAAAGAGTTTCCTCTAGTGGTTGCAATTCCTCCATCCATGACGCTCTGCAAGTCAGCTCCACCGAGTCTAGAGGCAGCACACAACATTCCTCTGCTCAGCCTCTTGCATCGTGGCAAATGGAAAGCAGAGGCAGATTCAGCAAGCCTGCCTCATGCTGATAAAGGAAAGTAAGATCGAGGGGGAAAGAACAACAGGTAGACACTTCCCTATAAATAGCAGAAAAGAGGGAAATGCGTCTTTTCTTTCTAGATTAGAGAGACAAGTGGCAGTTACATAGCAATGAAAAAGGCTCAGTAAATGGCCTTAAGTATTGTGCCTAAATTAGGAGCCAGTGCTTACATAGAGAAGATGCTGTCTCCAGAGAATGATGCTGAAAGCCCAGACTATGTGGCCAAGGTAGGTGGTGTCAGCACTTCACAATAGACAAAGTGTCCATTTCCTGTATGCTAGGGCTTGTGCACAAAATACAGTGCAACTAATTTATTTTACATTATAAAGAACAGGGAGATCAAAGCTTCAATTGCCTTCACAGGGAAGATTTAGGAACAAACAGCTTTTTCCTCAAGAGGCAAGGAGCAGAAAGCAGTGGCAATACATGGGCAGGAAAGGGGGGCCAGACTAAGTGGAGCTCAGACTAAGTAACACTAGAGGGGTTGACTCAAGCAAGCCACCCGCATGAGGGAATAGCAAGGGAGCCATACACTGTGCAGTCCTACAGCTCCCCAGAATCTTTGGAGCACCCAAGTCCAAAGAACTGCACAACAGTGAGAAGCCCTGTGTGTTCTATGTATGCATTACTCATTCATTTTATCCATAAAATTACATGAACGCCAATTCACACAACCAGTGCTGGAAGAGCACTCACCATCAGGATGTTTATGATCATGTTCAGATCAAATGGATGGAAACCACAAAATCCCCATGCTTTCATAAAATATCTGAGCTTAGATCTTTAAGACATAGATGAGCTCTTTCAACATCAGAGAAGCTGCAACTGTGCATCTCAGCTAAGGAATTTACCCCAGGAATCTGTTGAAAGAGGGACTATTTCAATGTCAAATTACAGCTGAGTTGCATAATAATGGCTTTGAAAAGTTCTTTCTAAACAGCACTAGGTTACAAACAACTACCCGATTAAAGTCTTGTCATCCAGTGCTTCAGATTAGTACCGTGCTCTCAGAAAAGTAGTAGAGCATCTGCAACACGTAGGATGACAAATCTAAAATATGATCAGCCTTTTGAGCCCTGGGCAATGGAGATTGTATCACAGTTTTCTAAACTTGTCCAATTTTGCTTTGCCAGGCAATAAATAGAAGAAAGACTGCAGACACTTTCAGCTCCCTACAGAAACTCCAAGAGCTTCCATTTGTAACCATAAGCAAGAATTAGCTGCCGAAGTTTATCTGATAAATGAATAAAAATACTAGCCAAAAACTTCACCTATTTAGCACTCAGTCCAAAATTACATGAATGAAAGTAACCATGGAGCAACTGTTAGCACAGTACAGCATTCACCATGCAAAAACGGCCTGCACTTCAAAGAGGTTGACCTCAGTTGACTTCAATGAAGTTTCTCTATAAATTTAAATGAAGGTATGGGAGAGCATCATCACAGTCACTGTACTCTCCATTTCACTGCTGTGCAGTAACTGACTAGAAAACCAGGACATAAAGCTTACAGAGAATCCAAAAGAAGTTGTAAGGGTGATATAACAGTGCTATATCAGTGAGACAGACTCCAAAGAGAAACACAGGAAAAACATAATGATTAAAAATAACTGAAGACCGTGTATCCCAGTGTGGCATACAAACAACAGACTGATCATCAACAGAATGAGACAGCTGGAGTATTTGGCCCTTCTCTAACAGGCCTACATGGAAACTGTTTCATTTAATGCACTCTGGCTGCTGTAACTCTACATTAAAATTACCACAATTACACTGTTAAAAAATCTCACATGAGTTTTAGGCTTGGAAAGGCAAGTGAGGGTCATGGAAGAAGACAGAAACACACATTTATCTGGTCACAGCCTGCACCATCAATCACAGCTCTTTTACTAACAGATTATCTCGATAACTATTGCTAAGGGCAGAATGCCTTGGAGATGACTAGCACAGCACAGCTGGCAGAGGTGCAGACTCTCCAAGGTTGCTTCAGCTTCACAGCAGCCCAGCAAATCCAGTTTCTCCCAGATTCATACAAGCATTTTGATGTGAGATGATTATATGATAGAAAACAATGTGGTATCATTTATGACAGACAATAATGTGGCATGTGATGATGGGATTTTACTGGAAAAACGAAGAGCCCCAGCTCACTAAGCCTCTTCCACGTTTACGGGAAGAACTTTGCAAAATATTCTAATTTGAAAGCAATGTGAAGCTGAAACATCTTCCAGCTGGACCTCAGTCATCATCTCTGCAGTTTCTGGCACGGATAATGGAGTATTCAGTAAAACAGCTAAATCATCCCATTTGTTACATGACATGTACCATGTCCAATTTACATCAGAATTCAAAACAGCTAATCTGTTCAGGAAAGACAAGGTGCTCTATCACAGTGTTTTGAGAACTGGACTCCACGGAGAAGGAGGATTAAGCCACCAGCATTCCCTCCGCTCCACACTTGGGATCCTACCTGAAGAGCCACACCTGCCTTTTTTTAACTACTCAGGCACTGGGTCATGCTGCCCTGATGCTGTATCTAATAATACTGATTTGAGAAATATTGCTCCATCTCCTCTCTTACATGGTCTGACACACTGTGAAATAGTGACTGATCCAGCTCCATACTTACTGACATACAACCATCACCTGCTCTCCACTCACTTCAAGCAGAGCTGGAAACATCTAAGTAACAATTTGCTTCCTGAGTGATCAACTGAAACTCGAAGACAAGACTACTGGGGGATAATTAACTCTCCCTCAAAAAAAAAAAAAAAAAAAAAAAAAAAAAAAAAAAAAAAAAAAAAGGAGGGCTTTAAAATGATTTATTCATTACCCAGCTCTCTGACTACGGGGAAGGCCCATGCCAACCTAGAGCTAGCTGTCCTGTTGTAGTGCAGAAATAAACAAGAAACTCATTCTCCCCAAACTGAAATGAGATGCTTAGATGGACAATAGAGAAAAACAGACAAACACTTTTGTATAACCACAGAGTTTTACTTTTCAGTCACTTTTGGCATTAGTTGTAACAAGGTTTTATTACATATCTACAGAATCAGAGTGACTAAGTTGCTATCCCATCTCTAACTCGCCTTAAGATGCAAAAGAAAAAATACTTTTCAAGAGAAATATCCAGTTAGAAGAGCTCAGAATTACCTAAATGTGATGTAGAACAGGTCCAGAGATCAAGACGGTGCACAACAAACCCTCCCCAGCAGGTCCAGCTGCCCCTCAGGCCGTGGACTGTAGGAAGCTCCCATCAGAAGCCCACACCTGCAAGATCCTGCTTGGAAAGTCATCCTGGTTGCAGAGATTCCACAGCAATATGCTGGGCACGTTACTTTACTTTCTAGTCTGCTTTGGGCTTTCAAAGTAGACACAGTAGGTGTCCACAACTCCTTCAACTGTCTCACTTCTTCTGTTTTTCTCATTTTCTCATTTACCTCCCTTTGCAGAAGGTCAGATTTCCCACACAATTTAACTATCACCTTTTATTTAAAGCCAAACTGAAATAATTTAAGTCAGATATCTGAGAGCTTCACAGGCTCCAGAAAAGCATTCTGACTGGCTTCTCAACAAACAAATAAAAACAGAGGTGGGCCTGAATTCAAGCTGTCTCTGAGCATTTCTATGCTGGGAAGACGACTTCATTCCCATCAAGAACATGTGATGACTGTCTTACTCTCTTCCATGGAGCACTGAGAAACTGTGGTGTGGAGACAGGGAGATACGAGCAGAAACTAGAAAAGATTTCAAGACAAGCCTTCAAGCTGGTCTCTGTCATAACAAACAATATCAAATCCCAGAGACAAAGGCACATGATCTTTCAGAACCCCAACTCTGTGGCCAAATCTCTACAGACTTTGGATTCCCAGGGACTCTGCTGCCAGGAATCACCAACACTTCTTTAGGGCAGGAGATTGCATTTATGCTCCTCGTCTTAAGAATTTGATAAAGAAAAATAAACTGAACTGATTTAGGGGAAATTTCCACCTGTTCTACTCTGTCCCTCACTCTAAGGATTTACAAGCGCAGTAAGAATTCTTGCTTTGCTACAGCAGATTTCTTTCTATTTAATTTCAAAATTGTGAATGCAACTTCTCTTACAGACACGAAAGATAATTTACACGGTTTTCTTAGATTCTCTCAAGACAAAGATGCTATTGTTCCCTGATCCTTGCCTTCACTTTACTCTCACCTTTCCTGTTGACAATAACAAGTGTTTTCTTCTCGATGTCAGGTGAAAAATACCACAGAGACAGCAGAGATGAAGTAACAGTATTTAAATATCTCAAGTGTATTTAGTAGAACAGACTGGAATACTGAAACCATATGGCACATATGACAGGAAATACTGGTGTCCACAAACACAGCAGAAGCAATCGTCTCAGACATCTCTTAATACTATGATAGTTTCTTAAATTTGCACAAAGCCTAGCATGGTTTCCCCGATTGGATTCATAAAGCCACATCAATTTTGGTCTGATTAAAGACTCACTAGAAACCACAAGAAGCAAAACAATGTTAAGTTTACTATGACTGCCACATTCCTTTGAATGCTAGTACAGAAGATGAATGAAGTCCACATGCTTCTCTGCACACAGAATAAAGCTCTGGTTAATATTAGGAATATGTACCCCCTTATAGAAGTGATTTTTGGTTATAACAGAATGGATCATTATGTTCCAGTCCAGCATCTGTCTTGAAATAAACGGGCTGATATTTCATTTATTAAACTGTACATTAATATTACAAAGTTAAACAAAGACTTTTTCATGATGTCACTGGACATCAAAGAGCAACCACTTTTGATTTAAAGTACCTAAAGATATATATGCGTGTATATATATATATATATAAATTTTTTTTTTTTTTGCACAAAAAAGTCAGCTCTCTAAACAATGTAAATTAGCCATAACAGTTCATCAGTGTCCTCATCAGTAAAACAATGATGCTGTTCAAGCTACCTATAAGCATCTAGAGAAGGTAAAATATTCACAGAATGATAGAATCATAAAATGGCCTGGGTTGAAAAAGACCACAATGTTCATCTAGTTTCAACCCCACTTCCATGTGCAAGGTCACCAACCAGAGACCAACCTGCCCAGAGCCACATCCAGCCTGGTCTTGAATGCCTTCAGGAACGGGGCATCAACCTCATTCAACAAATATAAATAATATAAATAAATCAACAATAAAGACAACAACAACAAAACCACCAACCAAAATCCACCACTTTGCAAAGAAAATCTAACACAGCAGTGACCAAATTATTTCTAGCTTTGAAGTAGATGTAAATCTATACAATAAGCTCACTCTTACAGGCACCTGGTTTGCATGGTATGAAAGTGCTACTTCAAGACTGAGGTCTAGCACTACTCATATAAATTATGCAGATGTGATACACAAAACTATGAGAGTTTCTATAAGGCTGGAGATAAAACTATTTTGGCTTGTCTTTAAGCAAGCTTGACAGCTTATAAGAATTATATTGACCTGGTATTCCCCCCCACACTGCCTGTACTGAATGAAGTGATTTGGAATAAGACTGTTAAAGAACAGTACAAAACAACAAAGTTCTGTGTTTATGCACAGATGAGAAATTTTGCATTCTTTTCCCACTGCCCTGCCATAGTGCCCAAAAATAATAATCTGCAGAGAGCAAGCATATAGTTCCCATGAGCTGGAAGAGACCATTCTGATTTTATTTTACTGAACCCAAGATTTCTTCTCATCTGAAGAAAGACGCTTACCAGAGCAAAGTCCTGTTTTCACTTAGGCTGACAAACCAGAGACAGAATTTATTCAGTAGGTCAAAGCCCCAAGCAAAAATTTGTGGTCACTGTCCCTTGCTGTATCAACTGCCATGACCGAAAAGAGTTTTGTTCTATCATATCTGATTGTCTTTCAAACATTTTATGCAGTATTAGATTGTCTCTGGGCCTCCTTTTTACTAGACTAAACAAGCCCAGCTTCCTCAGCCTGTCTTCAGGGGACATGTGTTCTATGGCCCCAACTATCTTGGTACCCCTCCAGTTTTCAGTAAGCAACATTCATTGTTCAAAGGAAAATGAAGTATCCTTTGTATCTACAGCAATAGCACAACACTGAAAGAGTTAAAAATAGTGCAGATATTCATCATTTGTGTGGAAAATCTGTGCTCTGAAGGGCTGCCCAATTTTCAGTAATTATAACAACTTTTTTGATGTTAAAAGAATGTATGCACAGACCATACATTTCCTTCTAGGACCAAAAGAAACATGTTTTTCTGGTGAAGCTTAATCAAAACAGCATTTTCTCTGTACATTCCTGATGGCTCTATAGCAAAAGGAAATTAATTTTTCTTTAACCAGCAACTGGGACTGAAGGGAGACCAGGAACTGTACTGCATACGGTCATTTTGAGGTAGTCATCCCAGAAGTCCTGAAAGGCCTCTGAGGTTAATCTTGCTGTTAGGTAGCTCTGTAAACTGTATCTATTTACATTTTTACACCTCTCAATGCTTCATGACAAGGCTGTGATAAAGAGAATGTGAATCTTTGTATCTTGAAAAGCATGGAAAAAAGCTGACAAGCCTATTTCCAGTACAACTCAATGATGTTTGAAAGGATCAAGATCTCCTGCATGTAGACAGAGAATTATGCTTGCCCTGATACATCGGAATCATTTACCCTTCATTTAATCTCTTTAATAACAGCACTGAATGCTCTTGCACAAGGCACATATTCAACAATGCATGCTCTGAACTCATCAACGCGTCGTGAATCCATGTACTGCAACAGCTTCTTACCTACAATGTCTTCATAGGCATTTTCTTCTAAAGTGCTCTTAGATCCAAATTTATGCTGGCTCTCAGTCCCATTTTCAGTTGGGGAGGACGGGTACAATGACTGCAGACTTGACGCATCCTCAAACTCAAAGGATTTTCTAAAGTTTAAAACAAGAAGTAATTTGTAAATAGAATACAAAATGACTCAAACATTTATCTGAGCAGTTAAGAAATGCATATAAACTGACTAAAAAATAAACTGCACATCATGCCTCAAGAGGTCTTGTAGAGGACCCTCAAGTCCTGTAGTGACAGCAGTCTTCAGTATAGCAAACTATGACACTTTTATGAGATTGGAAGTATTGTTTTCCCCATTATACAAAGAAGGAGAAAATACGGAGAAAGTATGTGACATTTTTCAAAGGTTACAGAGTAAGTCAGCTACACAGCCCTCAGATTATACGTTTCTTTGTCATTGCCAGAAGCCCAAGAAAAACGCGTCTCTCTCTCCTCAAGAAATAGACACTTTGCTGGACAGCTTTCCTCCACTGGTTGCCCTAGGAGATGTAAAACTTAGTTTGAAAACACTTGCATGTCTTGAACCTTCATATATCTCCCCATGTAAAGGACAGAGTAATAATGCCAAAGGCGGAGTCAAGTGTTGAAAAAAGGCACCTAATTCCCTTGCATAGCCTGCGTCAAGCACTGGCAGTCAAGCACAAAGTATGGAGGAGATAAATGCAATCTGGGGTGGATGAATAACCCTGGCTGATGCTTGGGTTCTGAAGATTTGGGCTTTCTGTAACATTACATCATCCCACCACTCTTCTCCCACTCATTGTCAGTAAGATCTCCAGCCTCTGGGGAACATCCACCTCACATGAATATGAAATGTGGAAGCTATCCAGGTACCAGGTCCTCAGAATACAAAG
This sequence comes from Excalfactoria chinensis, assembly GCF_039878825.1. Lineage (NCBI taxonomy): Eukaryota > Metazoa > Chordata > Aves > Galliformes > Phasianidae > Excalfactoria > Excalfactoria chinensis. Next base: position 38,084,381 of record NC_092829.1, on the reverse strand, counting down.
TGGTTCTTTACTATCAGGCCAGTAAGGTAGACTTCTTCCATTTTATTGTGAAGTTAAATCAACCACCAGAAAATCTGCTTTCAGCTGAATTATTAGAAGAATGTATATCCACAGTCCCCTCTCATGACATTCCAGCTTAAGAAAGCTACACATATGTTCCAAGGAAATTAATACCTACTCTGTAAGATGTCAAACTGATTTACAAGAATCAACAGATACACATGATAGCACCACCCATTCTAAAACTTATACTCCTCTAACCACAGCTTAAATTGATAAACATCATTTCTGCTTTGGGCTCATGCCTATCAGCACCATCCAGGACCAAGAGCCCATTGCTGAACTGTGTTGCCCCATTTCCTAATAAAATTAGAAGAAGCTTGGTCTGCAGAACAGCAGGAACAAACACGAACTACACCTCTTCCCAAATAAAGTTTGCAAAATTTCAGCTCAAAAATGGCTTGCAACAAAATACTGAGGTTCTTAGATTACTTGCATGGCCCCAAATTCAGTGTGAACATGTACTCAAAGATTGACTTTGTTAGCTTAGACCTAAGTCAGATGGGTATCCTGTGGCAAGAATAATCTCTCATGATCCATTCCTCCCTTCACTCACCACACAGACCACTTTACACATACTGCTTTATGACTTGTCCCATAGCTTTCCAATAAAGACTGTTATTTATATCTGAACATTGAAAAAGCATTGTTTGTCTTCTGTACTTTGCCTATGCTGTGCTGAACAAAATGAGGTCAGCTTTATTTCACAAATTCTCATTAAAACCTAGATTTGTTTGCTCTGAGATTATTGCCAGGACTCCAAGATAAGTGCTGTGAATCAAATCAAAGCTTGGCTTCCCACATTTTACCCATTCCCTTTCTCAGAGACAAAAAAAAAAAAAAACAAAAAAAAAAACAAAAAACAAACCCACAACAAAAAACCACCACCAGCAGAACTGTCTAATCCATTTCAGAAACAGGTGTTTCTTTAAAGAAGAGGATCTGAAGGCTACTCTTCCTGCCACAGCACACTTCAGGTCAGGTTGTGCTGACATCAACTTCTAATCAACTGAGACACCATCAGGCTCCAGATACAGAATTCCTAGTGTTGCTCTGAAATGTTGTCTAGTAGCTACTTACAAAGCTCATCCCTAGACTTCAGCTGTACATTGCACACATTCACAGACAGCTGAACACGTTCAAAATGCAGTAGTTTGAATGTTTATCAACAATTCCTACAGTTTTCTAAATGGAGAGCAGAATGAGTTTCACCGTTTCCAAAAAGCCAATGGAAATCATGTAATTAAAGCAAGTCAAACTCCACAGGCTACTGTGGAAACATTGCCATATACTCTGCTCATTATTAACTCAAGAATAATCAATGCTAAAATATGGCTTTTTCAACATTAATCCTCTACAGATGCCGATAGTAACTTAGGACAATATTTCTAAGCACTGAATTAAACAACATTACCACTATCGCATAAAACTGACACAACTGCTCTGGTAGCAAGCTTTGGAAACACAAATCTGTTGCAAACATGTTTTGCACTGAGCAGACAGACAGGACTATAACAGATGAGTTATGGTCCCGCTACAAGGGGATAATGAAATTAAGCTCCATTAAAATTTCGTGTAAGGGCATTTGTGCCAAAATGACCTAAAGTATTTTCCAGGGATTGAGGAACACGGGTTGGAGAACTCCACAAGTGTGGCTATGCAAAGAGAATTTCACCCATGCGCCCCATCCATGCAGTCCAGCAGAAAAAAAGCACACAGTACCCAGCACTTCTCAGGTGAAAAGCACTCTATCAGGGGGAGAATCTGAACTGTTGTTACTAAAAAAAACAACACCCCAAAAACAACAAACAAACCACAGCGACTAATTTGAAGATCAAGCAGAAGACATTTCCTTGAGTTTTACCTATTCTGGGATTTTCTGTGAAAGCGTGACTCTTTCTTCTGCCGTCTGGTCACAGGGGGTGCGGGAGTGGACGGGAGGGGAGGAGGAGCAGCAGGTGTAGGAGATGGAGGTAGGCCATTGCTTGGTTTGCTTTTGTGGTTTTTGTCTGCTTCGTACTCAAAGGTGCGTTTGGGCTTGGGGACAGGATTCACCACGGCATTTGCTGAGCTTTCAAGCAGCAGTTTAGGGTCGGCAGAGTTTGCAGTAACTCCCTGCTTTGTCTTACTGCTTATCTCAGCCTCAGTAGGTGTTTCTGGTTCACTCCCCCCTTTGCTATTACTTAGGTTTTCACTCAGTCCTTCCACTGCACTCAGAGACTTTTTCCTCCCTTTATCAACACTGTAACAACTGCTTGGCAACTGGGGGAGGCCCCTGCCAGGCTGCTCTTTTAGTGCTTGCTCTATCTTCTGTATTCTGTTGAGCACAGCAGAGGACTCTTTCCTCATGTGGCCCTTGAGAAAAGTGGCAGAAGGAAGGTCGCTCCTGCCTGATCTCTTCTCTACCCGATGGCAGGATTCCCTGTCCAGCAGTTCCTCCTCTTCTGTTTCTGGGTAAGAGCACTCAGAAAATGTTCGGCTCATTCTTCTGAACCCTTTGAAATCAAACGTCTTGTCGCTGCAAGGAGAGGTCAGCACACTAGGGCAGCTCTCACTGCCCGACCTCTCCCCAGCATCCCTCTTGTCCACACACGTGTTCATCCTGGGAGACGGCTCCCGACGACACTCCCATTCTGTGATCTTCTGCCTGATGTCCAGCACCTGGGAGCGGACGCTTGTCCGGCTCAGGGATAGGTTCCTCAGGTTCACAGCAGTGCCTAGGGACAGAGTGCTCCGGGCCAGAGGATGGCTCCCTATTGCATCCCCATCCTGAGCCTCCTTTGGGCTCTCCTTTTGGTCCTCCGCCTTGAACACAGACAGCCTTTTATCCAAGGCTCCCACACTGACAGCTTTGAGAGGGTGGCTGGGAGAGTCAGTGTCTGATGGGCTGGTAGAGGTGCTGTGCAGTGCGGATGCACGGCTGCTCCAGTCCTTGAGGCGCAGCCGGGAGCCAGAGGCCTTGGTGAGCCGTGTGGAGTGGCAAGAGTCCTCGCTGTCACTGAGAGGGTAGGCTGGGCTTCTTGGCGGGGACAAAAGAGGCGGTGGAGAGACTGACTGACACCTAGAAGCAGAAAGAAATAAAACATCAAGTCCTTAGGGAAACTACAGCTGTGTGCCAAGCTTCTTTTGGCTGCAGGCAAAGCAGGGGTTGTTCGCACACCACAAGACTACCCCAAGGGCACCAGATACCCATCAGCCACAGAGTCTGGAAAGGGAGAAACAGTACTTAGCTGAAGTCAGTGACAAGCTGAGCATTCAGCATGTTCAAAGCCAGTTTTCTCACCTCTATTTGACCCCCAACTTCTCCAGTTTTCCTGAGTTTAAACACAAAAGAAATATTCTCATAGCAAACTACTGCCTTGAATGCATCTACCAGCTCCAACAGGACAGTTTCCTGGCCTCCCAAATTAAGGATTCCCTCTGCATGAAAAGGAGATCATCGGGGAGAAGATTCCCACTGATGTAATTGTTAAGGCTGCCCAACAAGCAGAAGAGTTTACACACTGGCTGATTGGGTGAACCAGTTAAAAAGCTGTCAGTTTTTGATTCATAATATCTGAAGCAAAGGATCCTTGTGGTCAGCAACAGCATTCTTGCCACAGCATTTCAAATCCCCTATGTATACAGTAAATTAAATAAGACTGGAAAAAAGAAGATACGTTTTGTCTTTAGTCTGATGTTGTTGCAAATGGATTAAGTTCTCCTTATCAAAGAGAACAGAAGGAACTCTATCAAAAGAATATTACAGACTGAAAAACACAGGCTAATCTTCCCACATTCCACACTGAAGAACAGTAACTGTACAGAAAGCTCTCAATGTTACCTTGGAAAAAACCCTCAGAAAAAATATTTGCAATGATTTGCAAAATTAGCCATTGTTACTTGGGTGTTGTATGTTGCTACAAAGACTTTAAAAACAAAAAAAGACAAAAGGAAACTGAACAACCCATTAATCAACTGGCTCATTAGTGATGAGCCAGCAATAAAAAGCAACAAAAGGCCAAAATCATGTCAAAAAAGGGGAATTTTTACTGCTCTGCCACAATGCACCTATACAACCATAGCAGAAATAATCACGGCTCCTTTGACATTCTGCCCTAGAAACCTCTCTGTTTCAAGAAGTAAAGAAAGAAAAGGAAGGATCACAGTGCACTGTCTTGCATAGGCAGCCAAGTTTGAGTTCTACAAAGACCGTACACATCAAGTTGGGTTTTTGTTGTTTTGGGTTTTTTGCACATTTGCGTCTTATAAAATATCTTGCAGATGTAAAATCCAAGTGGAATAATTTTTTATTTTTATTTTTTACCAAAAGAAGCCACAGGAGCAAATATCAGTTTTAGCAAAGGAAGAAAAGTCGCAGAAGATCCCTGCTGCTGGGTGGTTTTCCCCCAGCAGCCAGTGGATACCCACAAATACAGGTGCCAACCACTATGCATGACTCTAATGGTGCAGAGCACCAACGTAATTCCTGAGAACATACTTCGAGTTGGGATACTTTCTTCTCCTTGAAAAACACAGCCCCAAACCAAATCATTAGGTTTCATCCCAGTTTCCTACAGTGGGTGATACCTTGCAATCAAATCTCAGAAGTATCAGAGAAAAAGGAAAGTTCTGATTAGAGGAAGACAATGATGAAATTATCACAAATGGTACTTTTCTCTTTTTCAGTCTTGGGAAATCAAGTCTTTTTTGCACAGAAGTTTCTCTTCCTTCCTCATTTTGAAAAAAATAAGCATACATTCTTACAGAAAACACAGATCTCACACCAAAGATGAGGGGAAATATTTCACTAACAATTACTTCAAGCTCAGTGAAAACTTTTCTTCGTGTTAGGTCAGAAAGGTTGCATATCAGAATACATTCTTTGCATTTTGGGTCCTAGAAGTTCAATTTCCTGTCATTCTATGAAGCTTCAGATAGGTGCCCTAAGATATCTTAGAAGATCAAAAGCAGGTGACAGAGGATGCAGTTTTGTCTGGTTGTCACAGCACAGTTTGCAGAGAATTACCTAGAATTACCTTGGCCTACAGTCCTTTGCACAGCACCTGACTGTGCAACTTAAATCAGCCTCATCAGACCTGGAGGGCTGTAATGACTCATTTTTCCCATCTGTCTTGTCTAGATCTCTTCAGTTTAACACCATGATTATCAAATGTGTATTACACTTAGTACTTCTCTAGCTTAGACTCTAGATCACATTCTCCTTACATCTGTATGTCACGTACACCTGCCTTAGAGCTGCACTGACATTTGCCTCAACAATACAAGGATTTTGAAGTGGAAATGCATTCCACATACAAAGAGCACAGCCTATACTCCATCCTCTGAAGTCACATTAGCTAAATCCACTGTTAGGATTCTAAGGGACAGGAGAGACCTTGCAAAGAGGCTACACAGAATTCTTCAGCACACATTAACACTTCTTCCCTCTGCAGCATGGGAAAATTGACATCCAAAATAATTATGCTCTTTGAGATTTAAAAAACATTAGACTGTATTAACATCTGTATTAACAACAGGAATAAAACACAAGCCAACAGAGAGCAAATCAGAAACAGGATAGCAGAAGCAAAGAACCTACCAACGATCTTCTCTCTGATTCTGTGTCACTATAAAGAACATACTGTACGTATTTCTGTCACTTTTCCATATCTGGGAAGTTGTGACCATCTCCAGTCACCTTTATGACACATTTTCCTATCATTATTAATATTATTTCCTACTTACACTGTGGTTTAAAGGTGCCAATAAAACCAGGAGTTCAATCTGTGGATAACTCAGAAACTGTTTCTGCAACATCTCTACTACAAAAACACATAAAATCTTGCACCTAAATACATACAACTTCTCCAAGGAAATGTACAAAGTCTCTTCTTCTAAGATACAGCTTATTAACCATTCCAGGGTAAGTCTATATGAATGCAACACACTTATCCCCGTATAAGAAAACAGCCTTGTGAAGGAGGTACCTTACTTCAACTCCATTTCACCTTAAGGGTTATGGAGCATAGCCCCTATTTATTAGATTCACACTTTCCATCTTAGGCTCCTGTCTTACTTATGACTCACCAAGCAAACTTCTTTGCGTGACGAACAGACTATCAACACATGACATTTATCTAATTGTTCATAAATTCCAAGGTGTCTTGTCTGTGCTGAGGTGTTACAATTTGTTGTTTTGACTGCTGTGGCTTTGTTTCTCCACTTTACAATTTTACTTAAAAAGACAATGGAAAACAAAACAAAACAAGAATAATGTTTACAAATGCTTTATGCAGAATATCTGGACTCCCCAAAATAGCAAGCAGTGAACACAAGACCCATAAAAACATTCTGCCATTCATTTGTAGACCAGACTCCTGGACTCTGTTTGATGTTGCTCATCCAACATTGCTTTTAATTGAATACCACTGCTCTTTCATTCAGAATACTTATATTCCTGACAGAAATAAGAAGACCATCTCTCATCTTTCCAGTTGTTTTCACTGTTGGGAAGAGGTTGTTAACTTGTCAGGAGAGGAGCAAGGCAGAAAAGGAAGGTTTGCATGACCTGCAGAAGTTGCACAATGTTTCTACTTAGAAAACACAAGCCACTTTTCTAACTCCTAGGCTTCTAGTGAAGTGGCAGCACTTCATGCTTGATCTTGAACCCCTGAAGGCAGTTAAACTCCCACTCACTTCCTTTGCACACGTTTGGGAATGCAGAGCAAAAGGCCCTTTTAAGACATGCCTGATGTCAAGTACTTGGGATACAATAGCTAACATCTTGTTTCACATCATGTTATTTTGTAAACTTCAGTCATTCAAGGTAGAAGAAACAGGAATAATTCAACTAGAAAGAAAAGCAAAACCTTGTCTCTTTGGCTTCAGGCATGCCACTGAAGGACAGTGGCAAGTACCAAGAAAATAATTCCAAAAGACAGACAGCAAATGATAAAATGTTCCTTCCTCCAAGTAACCTACTTCTCTTAGAACACTATTCTCTCAAGGGCAAAACAGTTCCACAGCCTTTTAAATGGATATTATTGGACGAAACAAATAACTTGTAATCTTTCATAGACAGTTTGTTAAGCAAAATGCTTTTATTGAAGTTTTCTGCATACAGAATGACGCCTGCAGTACCTTACAAGTATGTCATTACGTACACTGTCAAAACATCATGGATAAACAGCATAACAAACAAATGCAGATTTCTTAACAAGTTCACTTGAGTAAAACCTTCCTCTAAGCAATGATATTTGAGACTATCCGCATTTCACAAAACACACTGGAATGCATTGCTCCAGTTCCCCAAGTGATACATGTACTCCTCCTGAGATGAGCAGCACTCCAACTGCTTGTCAGTCAATAGGCACAGTGAATTGTCACAAACACCTGTCAACACGGCCCACCACGACATGTAAACAGGTCATGAACAAACCCTGAGCTGCCTTCACAATGGGACTCACTGCTGCACAGCAAAGGGAGCAGACAGAACCTGAGATTTCCATCTCTCCAGAGCATGCTTAATTTTGCTGCTGTGAATCGTTCTGTAGCACTTGGAGATCTAAATATATATGAGCTTAAAGTTTCAGTTCAACCTCTTCACTTTCTTTTTTTTCCTCACTCAAACATAGATAAAATGTTGCTCTATAAGAACTGTGATTCGCAAAACCCCCTCTCAAATAGAGATATATCTTCCAGCATGCGCGTTGAAGATTATTTTCTCTAGTACGGGCTAGTATCATCAGCCATCTACTTTCACTAGTATGATGGATTACAGTGGAACTCTATCTTATTCACAACATCAAGAGAATCACTCGCTGCACTGCTTTGAGGTAATCTGCACCCTAACCATCACAGAACAGAAAATGAAAATGCTGAACTAATACGCTCTTTGTGAGGTCCCTAAGCAAGGCTGACTTGAACTAAAAATACGGGTGGTAGAAAAAGAATAGTTTTGGGGGCCATAAGTATCCAAGTCCTCACACCATATCTCAACTCCAAAGTTGGGAAGTCTCCAGTTTAAAACAGGACACCAGTCTTTTCCTGCCTGCATGTTGTGGGTGCTAACTGTTGGCTGTGTGAAAGATAATTTATAGAAAATTTAATTCTTGAAGACTCTGAAAGCGGGCAGCACACAAGCAGTAACCAAAAGCAGAGAGCCTGACCTTTCGATCCAGTTAAATTGGTGTACAGCTCCTCCCCCCTTCCACTGCCAAACATTAACTCTAGAAAAGGGAAGAAACGAGTGGCAAACACAGCATAGGCTTTACAACTCCCATAACATCATTAGCTAGCTTTTATCAAGAGGAGGCTGCAAGAACGGTGGCTATAAAGATGCCTTTATACTTCTTCTGGATGTCAGAGTAAGGTGAATAAAAAGAGTTTGCATTTGTTGAGGATTTTGTTTCCATGATCCACGCAGGTTTTATAAACACTAATAAAAATCTTAAGCTGCACTTCTGACATGGGATTAAAAGTGACTGGAGGGTGGATAAGTGACTTCCTTGAGGAAGTAATTCACACCATTCTAGCCCTCCTGAAGTGTCAGGAATGACCGCACTGATCATCCTGTGCTGAAGGAAGACAAGTCAGCAGAAGCTTCTCAGCACTCTTTTAGTTCTGCAAATCCCACTGATTGTGCTTAAATCAAAACTTACAAAATGCTCACAGTTTTTCACTCTCTCTACTCCAGGTAATTTCCTGCTACAAAAAGGTCAATCCTGTGAGAGCTCATTTACTGAAGGATGAACAAGGAATGTGTTGACAGAAAGATAATGGGTCTTTCCGCGCTCCTGTTGATGAGATGCCATCATTTCATAGGAACACGGAAGTCTGGCAAGCTGAAAGTCACCCAGCACTGTTTATATTCCTCAGGACTTCCTCCTCCTTTTGCTGGGAAGATGTTGCTTTATTAGTATATTATTTAGTTTTTCTGCTTATCCCTGATTTTCCACAGAGCTTGGCATCCTTTTAACAAAACTGTCTAATGTACATCAAAGTATGCACGTTAGTTTGTGTATTTAGCAGATTTGGTTGCCACACAAGAGAAGAGACTTTTCATTTCCATAACAAGCATTTAAAGATATCTGAAACAAAAGCAACAGATGTTTCTCCTTGTGTGAACAGCAAAACTCAAAAACAACAACAAAGTCACTTAATTTATCCAGTAACTGAGTTTCAGAGAATACTTCTCAAGAAAAAAATGTGAATAAATCTATTTTTATTCATTATAACGTGACCAACAAAAAAAAAGAAAAAAACCCAAATTAGAATCAGCTCAATTCTGACTGCTTTCTGTACAGCCTCACTGCTCCAAGGGCACTGTTGCCAGGACATCATTCAGCAAACAAACAGAAAAGCCCTCTGCTTTCAGAGACATATGATTGCACACGGCAACAAGCTCATGATGATATTCCATACTTTTACACAAATAAGACATGGAAGAACTGCTACAGTACAAAAAGATGTCAGTCAGGCCTCTGTAGGTGTAAAGCAGTAGAGTAACTCAAAGGCTAAAAAAACACCACGACTTTGAAGAAAAGTTGAGGGACACTTGACAAAAACAATTAATATTTTTCTCTGCATACAAGGACTGGGAATAACTGGGAAGTCAGACTGGACTAACTGGGTGCTTAGCACAAGGGTTAACTGTGCAACCATCACAAATATGTGGCATGAAATGCCTTTGCTGAATAGCCAAGACAACCCAAGAGGAACCCATGTATTGATGATCCTTTGAATTTTGACATTCTCTTTCCAAAGATAAATGGCTGTCTAGGCTTGGGCATTTTCCCTTTATGCTGCACTACAGATAAATCAAATATTTCTTTAGATTAATTCTTCCAGGAGCAGAAAGGGATGCCAGGATGAGTATTACTGCTGCTCATCGTAACTGAGGACCATGGGAACATAAAGTCCAGCCAAAAGGGACTTTCCTGGACTACTGAGTCTAAATAGAACCCATTTTGTTAGACAGCAAGCCTTTCTGCTAGAATATATTCTGTACATTGGCATAGTACACACTCTTAACGTAATTCTCTATATATGTCAAGTAGGTAACTACAGGAGATAGTTAATTTTCTTAAATCTAAATAAAGATTATGATAAGTAAAGGAGATGAACTTTTCACACTCCATGACAGGCACTCGGCAGTTAGGTGGTTTTTGAACTGATTCAACATGGTAATGAAATAAGAAGTAGAACTTGTCTTTTCTTGCCTCTGGCTTGGAAAGGAAAGTGATGTAAGTGGCAACTTAATAGCCACTCTCCCACCAGATCCCCTGTTATTTTTGAGCTCTCACCAGAAGTACAGCTCAAAATCCCCCAAACCCTGCATAACAGATCATTTCCTCCTTTTACTGCTGACTTAGGGATTGTGACAAAAACAAAATAGAAATTACCTTCCAAACTTAACAGTGAATTTGTATAATAAGATTGTTTGCAAAAGGGTCAGTCTCATGAAAGCATGCTATTGTTAAAAAAAAATCACAGCACTTGGACAGAACACAGCAATAAGATCTGCCAAAGTGTATGAAGATCCAGAAGTGCTTAAAGACAACAACAAAAAAAAATAGAGACAGTTACTGAATGATGGCTGCTAGGACTGCAAATCAATCAAACAAAAAAATAATAAGCGTTATGTGCTGTTTTTAAATGGTATAGTCTCTGTGATCTCAGGTACTTGGTTCACAGGATGGTGGGCCACGCTAGTGAGAGGGCACTGTCCTACATATAAACCCCTTCAAAGCTCTGAATCCTTATGGCTGGTTCCTAGAGAGAAGTGCACAGAAACTCAGCTGGCTGTAGCTGAACTGTATTTTTATGGCTTACAAGCCATGCCTGATTTACACCAGTGATTTTCAGGAGCTGTTCTGCCAAAGCAGATTACGTGAAGTGGCAAACATGCTCTACAGTTGTACCAAAAAAATAATAATTAAAAAAAAAGCATAACAAAAAAATCTTGAAATAAATCAAAGTTGACAAATCAGGTCCTAAATACTCAAATTACATTGGATTTGTAAAGCAAAGACAGCAAGAAAATCTGACTGCAACAAATGACTATAAGATAAAATGTGATCAGTCAACAGGCAGCAGCAGTAGGTATGAGCCTTAGCCAAAAAATTTCTAAGGGTGAAGAAGATCACAGGAAATCATGAAAATACCTGGAGTAAGAGGGCTAGATTCCCCACTTATCTAAATTTATGGCAGTCTTCTGCACTGCTAAATGCAGGCACAGGTGGGTAGTTTTTAGACTCTTCTATGTTTAAGTCTTTTTCACCCCCTATGTTCAGATACTGCCCCAAACACAGGCAATCAGGCACAGAAAGTTCACACATCAGCACTGGACTTTCCATTCCAACGATCAGAATTTGGCTGAAGGTGGGGAAAAAAACCTCAAAAGCAAGAACTGAAATGTCCGGGGCAGCTGTTCTGTCTTTTCTAATCAAGTACAGTGTGGGTTTCCTAACACTGGCCCTCATTTTCTCCTCAAAGTAATGAGAATGGATCAAAGTTGAGAATGGAAGCCTCACTCGCTGCTACTCTTTTCCTTTATCAAGTTCTGATTAATAATATTCGCAATAGATATTTCCACTGTTATGTCTTCACTTTCTCTGATTTTCATGATGTTCCAGAGGCTGTTCAGAGCAATTTAGTCTCACATGCTTTCTTGTGATCTCAGCTTTTTTTTGTTAAAGAGTGGCAAGACAGCAAATAATAAATAGCATTTTCTTAAATCAGGCAGAACACACAAGCTCCTATGTGTCTATTTAAGAACCTTGTTCTTTAGCAGCATGTCTAAACATGACTGCTCCAACTCCCAGTGCATGTGGAAGCTCCTGGCTCTGCTTTTTCAAAGCACAGGTAATTTTAAAACGTGCTTCTTTATCTGGCTGGGAATCTCAAAACATTTAATGCTTTGGAACTCATTCTGTCAGAGCTTTGCAAGTCTTCCATGCTTACATGCACACAACTTGGGAAGGATTAAAAATTGCTTTTATGAATTGTGGTGTTTAATTTTTAACATAATTGAAGCAATTCTGGGTTCAGCAGCTTCTAAGTCTAGAACTGTGGTTTAGAAAAGCTGCTGTAAAATAGGTCCTGTTCTGTTCTGCTCTCACAAGCCAGCAAACCTTACAAGGTCATTCTGTACTTCACTGCAATACTCTATACCCAAAGGGAAAAGAACAGAACTGTAAGCCAGAAAGCCACGAGCCCCACCTGCACACAAATCCAGAATACAGCTAAGCCTGCTTTCCCTACTTTGTTTATAAATTGAGTTTTAGTTCACACAAAACATCATTAAATAGATCTATGAGTAAATATGTGGTAGAGATGGAGAAAAAGAAGGGAGATTAGGACTTCATCTGGTCCTTAACAACTTTTTGCAGTCTCACCCATTCCTGCAAACTGCTTTCAGAGTAAACACAAAAATCTCTTATTTCCTTCTCCACAATGACATACTGTCCTTCCAGACCCACTAATTTAGTTCTGGTCCCCAATTTCTACTGCTGTATCATGCAATGTATAAGTCATCAGGTACCAAACTCCCCTTTGCTGGCTGTGTTACCTCTTTGTTAGGTACTTCATCGTTCCAAGGGGCAGAGATCTGAGTTTGCGAGTCCATTGGTGTCCAGGGAGACCCTTCTGTATAGATTTGCTTTTCTCAGTTTTCAGTTCTCATAAACTAGTTTAACACAGCAAGAAAGCATCCTCGAAAAACAGGTTATAAAACTGAAAGCCATTATCCATATGTCTGTTATGAAACAGACATTCCTAATTTCTGCCATCATTCCAACTATTAATATCACAATTCAGCAAGTCTGAGACATCTGGACCCAGTGAGAAAATACTATGTGCCACGACAGGATAACACCAAATTGTCTGAAAATGTCTGTACTGCTTCTGGAGTTACTGCTCTTCATATGAAATAAAATACAAACTATATTAGAACCTAATCCAGCACATTGGAACCTCCTAAATTATCTCTACGAACCCAGAACGACCTCAGTATCAGCCCTGAGTGCAGTCTGGCTCAACAACCTTGTGAGTCTGCTCCTGGGTTGTGAAGGCAGTTCACAAGTAACACAGAGCCAAACGAAAAGAAGGAGTAACTCTGATTTTAAACTTCATCTAAAGAGTGCTCAGACCTCTGAGGGGCCTCGTATCTGCAATAGCTGGGGGCCATCCTTTCATCATAACAACTGCAGCAACTTCGTGCAAATTTCTGCATAGGCACAAAGCTGAAACAAAGGCACATAATCAGCACACTCCAGATTACATGACTGAGATGGGACATTTTTCCTCACAGGAGCACATTCCATGTTTCAGTTATAAAGATGAAGCAGCATGACAGTTTTCTGTTTGGTAATTTATTGCTCTTACAGTGATAACAGCAACAGTATACCTCAGAAATCACAACTATTACATAAGACCTTATCACTCTCTATAACTACCTGAAAGGATGTTGTGGTGAGGTGGAGACTGGCATCTTCTCCCATGTAACTAGCAATAGGACTTGAGGAAATGGCCTCAAGTTGTGCCAGGGGAGGTGTTCAGGCTGGATACTAGGAAAAATTTCTTTTCTAAAAGAGTGGTCAGGCACTGAAATGGGGCTGCCCAGGGAGGTGGTGGAGTCACCATCTCTGGAGGTGTTCAGTAAACATTTAGATATTGTACTGAGGGATGTGGTTTTGTGGGGAAATATTGATGGTATTTAGACATATTAGTATTTAGACTATACGATCTTGGAGGTCTTTTCTAACCTCAATGATTCTATGACTCTATGAACTGCAAGAACAAAATTAGAAGATATATTCAGCACTTGGAAAAGCAGAAAAGAGCGGAAGCAGTTGGCGAGACATTGCTAACAGTGGTGCAAAGTATGGGAGGAGAAAGGAAGAGCACTTTGTTCTTCCTCAAATACCAGAAAGAACTGCTCAAGTGCTATGCAGCACTTCATAGGTTCAGAAGAAATCTACTCAAAGTCTTCTTTTCCCCAGCACGGTGAGGATACAAGAGGAACAAAGAGCTACAACTACAGGTAAAATAATAAAATACACATTAGGCATTGACCCTGTACTTGTCATGAAAGGAACTAGCTTGTCTCCTGTTCAGGGGCTGCATTCAGCCTCTGCCAGAGGAGTGACTCGAGGCTTCAGAACCCTGGCCTTTCTTATCATCTTAATTTTCCTCTGACCTCATGGAATGCAAAATAAATTCCAACTATGACAGACAAACATGACCCTTGGTACATGCTACAGTGTGCACAGATTCATGCACATTAAGTAAAATGGAATGCTTCTCTTGACTGTGAGAGGGAATTTTCTATCCATTTCAGTGATGTTATTCCTTCATTCAATTTCTTTAAATACTTGTGAACTGGAGTTTGATTTTCTTATGTCAGTGCAAATCAAGAGTTAGAAAGAGAAACTGCAAAAGATGCAAACAGATGCAAAACTCATTATCATGGGAAGATTTAATGCATTGACCCAAAACAAATGCATACTTCTGAAAAAAAAAAAAAAAAAGACAAACACAAAAACACAACCAAGTTTCAAGTCTAAATAAGATATGCACTGAAAATTAAATTAGGTTTCTATATCTGACTTGTTGCTGTATCCTTTGTTCTATTTTCTTTTGTTAAACAAGCCAGGAAAATAAGGAAATATGTTGGGTATACCCGTCACTGAGTGACATATGAAAGACTTTGCCAAAAAAGAGTGGTTGGGTTTTGTTGTTTTTTTAGCTGAACACAATTTTGAAAAATACTTTGATCTATTTCTTCCTCGATCTGTTGGTAGATACACACACAAAAGGAAAGAAAAAGATCCAAACCTATAATTTGCAATGCCTGTTGCTATCGTACTTATCTACATAACAGTCCAGTCCAGGCTAAATATAACTTCACTTTGGCCCTAATTCAGAACAATTTCACTGAATATCAATAGAAGATGATCAGCCAGTATTCAATCACTGCTGCACAGCAATAGTCAAACCCATGATCTAAAGGAAACTCTCCCAGAGATTCAGACGTTAGCTTCTCTTTGCTTTGCTTACTTAGCTTTCAGTACAAATCTCAACAGCAATAAACTTCTGTCAGACAGAGACACTCATAATCACTCTTCACTGTGATCAAGGGTAATACAAGCGTGTACATTACTCACCACGCAGAAACGAGCCTCCCAGACCACATTTCATCACCACACCTACAAGAGCACTGGGAGCTCAAGCTTAAATTTGGAGTCAGGATAATATCTGGGCGATCTGTATTCCCCTTATAAAGATTTTGTTCTCACAAGGCCTTGGCTTCTTATAAAACTGTGGATTTTGCTCTTCTGTTGGCCTATTAGCTTTTATAAGAAGCTGGACAATACTCTATTATTTTTCATATCTTACAAGGGAATTCACATACATTAATAGTCTTAAGAATGAAAATCATTTGCTACCACTGACATGCAACAGGAACATTACACAATAATAAAGAACTGCAAGGTTCCTTAATACAAAACGCATTAGAGTGACTTAGAGCAAGCACACTATTTTTCTTTCTCTCATCCTTCCCATCTGGGGCAGTGCCAAAAAAAGACTCATGTTCCTACAGGAAGATACAGAGATAGCATCAGGCAAAGCAGCAAGAAATGAAAATTATATGGAGCAAATGCAGCAAACCCAACATGTATGTACAAAAGGAGAAAGAAAAAGCAACTAATAATATTTACAAATCCATCAGCAAAAAGTACTTTCTCTCTTAAAGACTATGAACATGAACAACAATCTCCCTGTTACCCAGGGGCTCTCTGAGTATTTGGAGCAACAAACTTAAGTCTACATTCTGACCCTAAGTTACTTCCCTCAGAGCCCTATAGACTTAAGCCCATGATACTGTTATTGTTTCTTGAAAAGCACAAATCCCTGTTATTTATTCAGTGGGAAACAACATCCGAGTTGTCTTTTGCCCAGAAAGTTTCTTACAGCTCAATGAGTAATAACTTGAGTAAAAAAATCAGGTTTAAAAGCCAACACACGCAAGTGCTCCAGCAGCACTACAATTAACACTGGCCGAAGGCATAGGTAGAGGTATATCTTTGTGACTTAAAGAACACCTTAAGCACTTAAAGAGAAATGTGGATTCTCATCAAACTAGACAAGAAACATGCATTTAGCTAGGCAGATCTGTCTGAGAGCACGAGAGGCAGGGGAGGAAGGGAAGAGATGTAGTGCACAATCAGGTTTGAGTTCCAGTGTCCCTTATCCTACACCACAGCTTCAAGCACTGAAATTAAAGACCTTCATAGCACTATCTTTAGCAAGCAGAAAGCTGATGCTGAGTTCCTGCCTGTGAGCAGCCATGTAACTACAAAACCAGGAGAGAGCATTAAGGAATTCACAGCTACAGCACTTTGCGCTCTTTCACTTCAGTTTTTGCTTGCTTCCCCCCACACCTCTGGCAAGCAAACAGCTGTCTCTCACTGTGGTCGCTTAGCACTCCCAGTCAGACTTACTGAGAAGCTCTTCCCTCCGGGAAAAGGTGCAGAATGCAAGGGAGGAATTCCACGTCCAAGTCTGTTCTGTCCTCTGTGCTTCCTGAAAGCTTGCTGCTCCACTTCTCAGGCAGCGAATGACACACAGACTGAGGACGTTTGTCAAACCTCTGTCCCTTTGTGTGTTTAAAGGGAGGAAACTGGCATTAATGTTTAACAAGTCTAACACCAGCAAAGGCTTTCTTTGCTCTCTGACGTGCCGATTTTGATAGGACAGGCGTGAGAAATTTGGCAAGCCAAACATTTCCTTCTGGTTGCCTACAGCTTGGGAAAAAAAAGTTCTGTTTTGCTCTTATTACTCTTTGGTTTGGAAGTTGCAGGGGCCAGTCATTTACAGTTTGTTTCTGAACCCTTAAGCTGAGGTGACCTGGCTGCCTGCTGCTAACAGAATAAGAGGAGCTGTACCAAGCACGCCAAGTCACATGCAGATGGACATGGCTAACAAGCCTGTCCAACCTGAAGACAACGTGGATAACAGTGCTCTCCAGAAAGGAAAGAGAGAGGTTAAAAATCCACATGCAAATGCTTTCAAGTCTCTGCCAACAGTTTGGAAAGGACGCAGGCTATTTGCCATCTCCTCTATTTGCCTATGTTGACATAACGTGGTTTTCTAAATCAGCAGCAAATCAAGGGGATAGAGGTTTCAGCTGAGAGCCATCTGATGGTTCTGCAGTTATTCAACTGCTGGCACTGCCAAGTCTTCCTTCAAGCCTCTGCTGCAGCCCCAAGGCACAGCTGCTTCCCTGGCAAATGTTCCCCTGCACACACACAGGGCTGAGTCAGCTGCAAGCACCTCTTGCTAACAACAAGAGGGTTAACCAAACTACCCATACCTGAGCATTACCAATACCAGACTGTCCCAATCCACTGATGTTCCCCACATGAGCAACCCTGCCTCCAGACAGTATCCACCAGAAAAAAAAAACAACACAAGGCTTTCTGAGGCTTTGCTAGCAGGATCTGTATTACAAAGCATTTATATCCTACTTCAGTAGTTTCTGTTTTCATGCTTCAAGTAGTTGCGCTGTTACCTGGAAAAAGAGATGAGTTCTGAGAAATTATAATGCATAGTTCTAAATACTGGAGCTGGCCCAAATGCAACTAACCTCACTGTAAGGGTTACAAAACATCTGAAGTTTGGAAAAAGTCACATCTAATGAAAAACATAAAGGTGGATGACCCAAAAGTCCTATACATCACCAAAGACAACAGGCACAATTCTGCAACCTCCTTGGCTTTATGCAGAATAAATTAGATGGGATTCTCTCCTACAGAGGGCTGAGCATTACTCTGAGACACTGTGCTGAAAAATTCTCTTGCTCAAAGCATCCTAGGCAGTGTAAACATCTTTTGTATGCATGCATTGTAATAATATGGGTTGCATCTAATTATTTCCATTAGCTCCTGTTTTCCTCCTTGCAAGGAAACAGTTAAAGTTTCATTTCCTTTTAAAGGCCATTTGCTGTTAATATTCCCCTAGTGTGAATCTAGTGGTGATACTCAGTGTGGATATCGTATCAAGCACTTGGCTAATTCATAGTTTCTATACACCATCCTATCCCGGGAATAGTGGAATAGTCATTACAGTTACTCAGAGGACAAAGTCAGTGAAAAGAACATGAGAATGCTACATCAGTTCACTTCTTGCACTGCCTTTTTGGACAAACTGTTTTGTTTTTTTTTCCATCAGGGAAGAAACACAGAGCTCTTCCACTCCTCAGTATTTCACTATGTTCAGATCTTCCTTTTAATCTCACCCTTTACAGGTTCTGTTCTATCTTTGAATTTGCTGTTCTGCTCAAGTGGGAAATTACATTTTAGGATAACTAAATAGCAGGAAAGCTGCTAAAAGAACACAGACTTTCATCTCTAAACTTCCGGCTCAAACCTGGACTGATTACAGCAGAGAACAGAGATTGTTCCCCTAAACCAGTGGCTTTCCAACAGCTTAAGCATAAGCTTAAGACAAGAGGCTCTTAGAGCAGCTCCTAACAAATAGGTATTCATGGAATACAAAATGTCATCAGTAAAGCTCATAATTTGTATCTTTGTCAGTGTATTCATTGAGATCAACATCATCTCCCTTGTCCAGAAACCAATAGATTTTCATTCCTAAGAACAACTTCCTCCAGAAACTATGAAATCTTGGCAGTACACTGTAAAAAATGCTTTGCACACCACTCCTGTGCTGTAACCCCTGTGGACTTCTGTCCAACTTTTATCCCCACTCCAACAAATAAATTAATAAAAAAAAGGCATAGAACTCCTGATCTGATTTTCTAATGCAGCACGGAATGCTTTAGCAAATAACTTGTTTGTTGCTTTTACTCACTACATGTCAGTGCAGTAAGAGCACTAGAAAGAAATCAGAAACACTTCCAAAACCCGGCTGTTGTAATAATTTGCTGCAAAAATATAGAACAGTTTAGTTCAAGCCCTTGCATGACTGAGCACACTTATGCAAAAATAGAAACCATCCGTGATTAAATATAGATTTCAGTGTCAGTCTAAGTAGTCTTTGTACTGGAACAGAACACAGTTGGGTTAAACGTGCTGCTTTCAGTATACCCTGTTAATGAGAAGCCTCTGCTTTTTAAAAAACATGCTCCTTTTCATTTTAAAACCTATTTTCCAGAGCTTTTAGCAAATATAGGCCTTTTAGAATAGAAAAGGTAATTTGAGTGATGATATCTAAAAGAACCGTGCATTTAAAGTGCCAGGAGAATTGAACTGCTCTGAGAAGTAGTTAACCAAAGGAGTTTCATGTTGCCTTCAAATAATAATAATGCAAACTTGACCTGAAGCTGCCTGAAAGAAAACATAATCAAAAAATATTTTTCTCCTCAAAAAACCTGCGCACAGAGGAGGGATAAATTAATAGGATTTCCAGATGGGAAAAAGTGAATTGCTTGACTGGTTGCATTTAAGGTAAGTAATGTTTCTTCCTGAACTCATAACATCTAAAATGAATACAAAACAAAATAGCCAGATATGCAAAAGTTGTCAAAAATTCCCTACCAGAAACTGCTTGAGAAAGGCCCAAAAAGCTTTGTCCATTTTCCCAGTTTCATCTCTTTATCTCATTAGAAGCTCTCACTTTTCTCACAAACTGCTTTTCTCATATTCAGACCTTTAGACTGTGGTTGCAAGAATATTTCTGCAGCCCTTCTAAAGAGATTTCAAACATGGACCTTCTGATCCACCTCCCCAGAGGTCACACCTGACCTAAGTGAGGGAGGGGAATGCAACACCTCAGGCCATCGTAAGTCAGCACTCCACCAGTGCTTCTGACAGATAAAGGGCAGAAATTAAATCAAAGCCTCTGCTCATGATTTTCCCAATTTCAGGGTCATTTTAACCAATGTTTTGACTTATTTCTGATAACATCAAGCACCATCCCCCACAGGCTGAGTTCAGGGCTGAGCTGTCCCAAACACACCACCAACCTCACCACATAAATAGCAGCTTTGTATTTCTGAACTGAACACAGCATAGTGCTGCTGGGAACCGGCTTTCTGAAATTCTGTCAACGGCACAGTTCAAGCTGTTTTTTCTTTAAAGGAGTACAATGGATTTTGAGTCAGTTATTCCATTTATATGGTCATCTGGCTGTAGCTTATTTTCATTGTTTTCTAAACATCGACAGCAAGGTGTGCTCAGACTGGGAGCTTGTTTTAGCCCCTGCCACCCCACAACTGACAGAGCAAAAAAGCTTGACTTTTGAAGGGTACAAAATTAAGAACTGGTTTTAGGCAAATGCAAATCGCTCCTTTCCAAGCCAAAGTCTCACTCCACTCCCACCAGAATCCTTGAAAACAAGAGCCTATACACCCAGCTACGCATGAAACAGCAACTGTCAAGGCACTGAATCGGATCCCTTTAAAGGTGTGCAAAACCACCAACTACTACCAGCTCTGTTGCCTTCAGCATCTACACCTGCATGCCCACTGCATAGAAAAGTTCTCTTCTCTTGTTTGTTTTGGTGCTGAGCTGGGGCAGCAGCAAACACACTAGCATATTTTCCCACAGTATACCATTACAACGCAATGTCAGTTGGCATCCAATCATCCCACCAAATGTTCCCTTAAGCTTAAATGGGCACATCATTCAAGACATTTTTACACACGAAGAACGGTTTGGCGACCCCCTACATATCTGCAAATGATATCACATGGAGACTCCTTTAAGCCATTCAATGAAATTCTGAGCCCAGCTAGAGAGGTTTTCTCCCACAGTGTTTTGAACTTGGGTGAAAACCATTACTGAAATGCAACCATCCATAAAAGGGAAGGAAACAGGTTTTCTATCACTACTCACATACTTATTTAAAATAAATAAATAAATAAATAAATAAAAAGGAAAAAAAGGAGATGAGAGAACATTGTAATTATGCTAAGACGATGGGAACCACACAATGATTATTGGGAAAACTGTACACTTCTAACTTTCATAGAAGAACAAAGCCTTATTATTTTAGAGCATGGAGAGCCTCACGCTTTGAAGAATTTGCAGCAAAAATATGTTAAAAGAGGAAAAACAGAAGGGAAAATGTACTGCCAGCACATTTTCAAGGATAGCTCAAGGACATGGGCTTCCTGGGTGCACACAAGATCTTGAAGCACGCATGAAAGCTAAAATGCTTCCTCTGATCTACAAGTTATTGCTTTCTTCACAGCGGCACCATCCAGAAAACTTGATGCAAGTAATAAATATAATAAATCCTTACGTTCATATTCACATGAAATGAATATATGCTAAAAATTATACTGTTTTTAACTTCTCTTACATTAATATTTTTCTCATGGTGGGACCAGGGCTCTACCATTGTGAACACAGCCAGGTATCTCCATCAGCACCCACAGTAGCAGAAAAGGAGCTGCTTCACAGTGACCTGCCTTACCTGTTCATCCACAGCACTGAGCCTGGCTCTGAACAAAGCCCCTCTGCACAAGGTGTTAGTACTTTTGTAAGTACAGGCAGACTGGACTCCATCTGAATGAATGTCTTTACAAGAAATTTGGACAATGTTTACTGTTCAACATGGAGATGAAACTCATCGTGTGTTTGGTCTTAGAGTGAACAACTGCCACTGATGCCCACATGGGGATAGTATCAGAGTATCAGTTAAACCTAATGCCAGATACATGTGCAAATTCTTTTATATAGGAATTCTCAAGGTTTCAGTTCCTAAGACAAAATATTTCTAAATCCTCTGCCCAGGCCACAACCACAAAATTCTTTCTTCAAAGGAAATAAAATGTTTCATCTGGGTTTATTAATGAGTACTAAGAATTAATTTTACTCAAAAAATATATATACGTTTGCTGTAAATTGGATAAATTTGGCTTGACTAGGTCTAAGTTATCTGTAACATCCCAAAACAAAAAGTAAGCACCAAGCACATGCAAAGACCTGCTGCTGCTGCTTGAGAAACAGAGCATCTGGCCTCCCCTTCACAGGACTGATGGGGGCTAGGCAGAGACCCTGGGAAGCCAGATCAGACCTGATCTCTGGTTTAGCAGCAAGAGAGTGCATCAACCTGAGGAGCCTTCCCCTCTGAATTTCAAACAATGTTATCTACAATGACAGCAAATAATTCAGGATTCATGATAAACTTCGACATAGTCTTACTCCACGAGCTCAGTTAGCTGGGAAATGTGTCACAATTTTATGCTACAGAATATGTACAGAATTATACATAACTAAACAAGAACACTGTAGGTATCTTTGAAGAGACACAAGTCATTTGATTTACACCATGCATCATCTTCACCTATGCTGGAAACAAGCCAGTTCCTACCGATTAAAATTCTCTCCCTTTAACTTGAGTTCTGAAGGCCTGAACCACAAAGGCAGCACAAACAAATCTCAGTGTGTGTCAGGCTAATAGAGCTGACAAATGGTTGGCGACAGCTGGAATGGCTTTACTCATTGCTGGGAGATAAAAACCAAAACCTATACTTAGAGGTTTGTGGGTTTCCAGGCTAAAAGAGAGATGCACCTCAGAGATCAGAAATACTCTAGTGGATATCTGGTTGCTAATGGGCACAGAAGTCGATGCTTCAAAGATACTAGTCAATTAAAGCAGATGGAATGAGCAGAAAACAAAAGCACAGTTTTGTGGATAAGCATCAGTCCAGATTTCAGTTTTAATCATGCATGACTATACCTGATTCAAAGATCCAACTAAAAGTATTTAGAAATAAGAACATCCATCTACAAATGCCATTAGACTAAGAACCTAACAAACAACTTGCAACGCTGTGCTCAAAGTAGCTTGAAGAACTAATTCTTTGCTGGTACAAATCTCAGACACCCTGCTCCATAACCCACTGACATCAGCAGCCACAGTTTATCAGGTTATTAAATCATGACTGCCCAGCTGGAGAGCACTCTCCAGTTCAGTGAGAGTGACACCACTTCTGTGCAGACTGGGTAGAAAGACAACAGCCTACACCACAAACCCAACCCGTACCGAAACTAACATGATTATAGTGACGTAGTTTTCCAGACTAAAAGCCACACAGTCCTTTCACACAACTGGAACAAAGACTGGTTTCTGCTTTGGCCACCTTCCCAAATCAAACCCTGTGACATGAAACTAAAAGGATGTTTGTTCAAGCTTATTGTGGCAGTCTCTCTATGTACATGCTGCTAAAATCAGCATATTCTTTAAAAATATATATTTCCTATGCTAAAAATTCATCTTCCAAAATTGATTCTGTTTCTCATTCAAACTCAGCTTGTGTTAAGGCAACATCACCTGGCAGGAGGGCAGCTCTTCTATCGCTAGTTATTTTTCAAATTCTTCTCCTTTTTTGTCCAAATAAACTACAAATTTGAAAGCTGTATTTTGGTAGGTAGAAAATAACCTCAAAAACATAATTATAGGCTTATTTTAATTCTATATAGTTTTGGTGTGATTTTTAAGTCAGAGTGGTTAGAGTCACTTAAAACTGCACTGGAAAAAACACACAATATTAGGGCAAACGCTATAAATTAATGCATCAATTGGAACTAGATTTCTGCACAAATTACAAAGACAACAAGCATGAAATCACTTCAAATTAGTATTATTTTTTAAGGAAAAGCAAGTCATTGTAGGGAGAGCTGCAACTGACCCTATGTTGATCCACTTAAGTATGGACATGCAAACCAAGAAGACATCTGGTGCTGAACAGTCACGCACTAGTTGTGCTCTGTGCTTTCTCACTGGAGAGTTAATAAGATTTCAGAGCTGCTTCCTGCCAGAATTGTTAAGTCGTCCCTTTCAACTACACAAGGTGCTTTCCTGAGCTTCTGCTCCTTGGCTTTCATATCAGTGACTCACAAGATAGGATTAAATCTGTGTCCTTGAAGTTCACTGAAAGCCAGAATTATAGTGTCGTTTTGTACATTTAACTATCATTTAACAAATGATCAATGAACTCCAGATATTTTCAGAAGTAATCAGTATGTATTTAAACTATTTCACTGTCTTCAGATCAAAAGGTTTTCTTCTCCCGTGTTGACAGAAGAAATCAGTGAATCTCACAATTTCTCAGGTGAGAAACTGACTATCCTCCATTAAAACAGTCTTCATTTTCCTCTGTCTCCTCATTTCCTAAACTTCCGATAGCACAACTGTGGAGGAGAAACGGCATGAGGGGTACCTCATGCCAATGGGACCAAGGAGCTATTGCAAGAATCTGATGCTTGCAAGACGTTGTATAGATATACTATAGACAAGGTAGGCATCTTCTTTCCATTGAAGATTGTTGTGATTAAAATTCAAATCTATGATCTATGATGATCTGCTTTGCAAACAAAGCTGTCAGAAAGACTATAGATTACACTATGATTTGCATCTGAAAGAGATAGGAACACTATACCACCGTAACATACCTTGTATCTATATAAACTGCGACAAAACCAGGACAAGAAAATAATACCAAAAAGAGTTCTTAGACACAAAGAGACAAATACACTTGTGTTGTGCCAGTATCAGCCCTTAGTGAAACTCTACTCTACAAATTATATATGCAGTTTCCCAAATCTCCATTTAAATTTGGTACTACAATGAGACAGTGACTGTTCAGTTTAAGTGGAACTTTGAATGCGTTCGCAATAAATTCTGCAAGCCTTGAAGTTTTATAATGCCAGCATTTACTCCACTGATTTACAGTCTGACTAAGATGACGAATCCCCTTTGCTGACTCAAATATCCTCTTACAGGGTTTCACAAAGACAGCTAAAGATTACTTAAGGCAAAATAATGGATCGAGAACTGGTGCGTGACAATCTGCTCATCTCCTCACCTGTCATGCAAGTGCAACTCAAAGATTTTCCTCAGCTTCAGGTTCATGCTTGTACAAAAACATTTTATTTTCAATCTAATAAAAACAGATGGCAATGATAAGGAAACAGTTTACTTGACAGTTACTATCCAACAAGTTAGCAGAATTTTCAAAGCTATTAAGAATGGAAAAGATTCAAAATGGAAGAGTAGGTCCAAGGTTTGCTCGAGTCTAGACCAAAGCTCCCAGCACTTCACGATCTGTCTGCACTGATGAAAGGATGATGAATGACATGAGAATGCCAGATATTATTAAAGATTTAGTTTTAATAACCACATATCTGTATGCCTCTAGGAATTCCTTTATCCACTCCTTCTCCTTACACCCTCACTATTCTGTTTTCTACAGATTTGAAGAGATCCCAAATGAACAAACTAACAAAGTGGGAATTGTAAAGGATAGTAGGTCCATTTCTGCTGAGTTTTAATGAAGCTACTGTTGCATCAAAGGACTAACAAAAGGCACTAGGATGGATGCAGTCAGATGCCTGATTTAAGAAGAGAAACTACAACAGTACCTGGAGGAAGAAATGCAAATCAACATAATGAAAGATTTAGACAAGAGAAGGGTGCGACAATGTCACAAAGGAAGTCACTAGAAGAAGCCAGACCAGGGTCAGGGTTCTGCCTAGGGCAGATTATTAATTAAGGTGATTATTAATTCACCTCTATTTTGTAGTCAACCTATCCCTGTGGTAATCAGAATGAGACCATCCATCCAACTAAGGAACATTTCCTGAAACTACTGTGATTCCATACTGTATGTAGACAAGAGAGAAGGTATAGCAAGAGAAATGAATGATTAGACACAAAAGGCGAGGAAGTGGTAAACATACATGCATCAAATCCGGAAGGATGATCAAAACTGAGAAAAAAAAGGCAGAAAGTTTAAACACAAAACTGAGATTTTGCTTTAAATAAAAGAAAAAAAAAAAAAAAAGAATAAAAGTAAACTACTAAAAGAAAAATCAATTTCATTACCTCCATCCTAAAAAATCTCAAAAATTAATTCCTGTTTTCCCTTTTTTTTTATTGTTTGTGGTTGGAAAAGTTCAAAATACAATGGTGATTATGCCAAACCAAGCCTGGATTTGACACGACTTTCAGGTTGACCTACAGCTCCCTGCTAAGATCAAAGCTAACTTTCTTTGATCTTTCTCTCCAAGCTTCTCCATCTATGCTGGTTACTCTACCTGGCAGCTGCCAGGACAGAGACTTTGTGTCCCTGACATTTCATTTTCAAGCAAGTAAATTAATCTGCAATTATGTGATCTACTCACTTGAATCACAATCTTTACTAATTTATTTGAAACAACAAAGCTCTCCCAGTATAACCCTCCCATGAAAGCACTTGTCAGCACTGTACTGCTGGCAGCTAGGAATAGCCTTGGTACAGCCTATCAAGTATGCTACCCTCAAGAAAGCATGGCCAGCCCTCCCTGTTCAAAATGATTGGAGCATGTCAATTGCATTAGTACAACCCATGCTCCCAAGGTGTACAAGGAATAAATGAGAATTCCATCATTTCTCCCCTCTAGCACATTCATTTCTGGATGCAGAACCATTCTACTGTCCCCTGCTTAATGCCTCACAGAGTTTTGAACTTCCTAAGGTAGATAAATGAGGAAGACACTATGTCTAATACCTAGCATAACTGTATTACCACAGTACAGAGACTCCATAGTCTGTGCAAGTTATTTACACATTCTTTCTCTGTGTCATTAATAATGGAGTCTTGTTTTAATCCAAAAGAAAAGAAAAGTGAAGATACTGATATGTTATTAGGCAAGGCAATGTAGAAGAGGGATTCAAAACAGACTGTTCTACAGAAACTGCAGATTTAAGCAATGGTTTTGCAACTGTCAGTCACAGAAGAGGAGGAGTCAGTGGACCTGTTCTCTGTGAAGGCCACAAGCTGAATCAATCAGCATTGTTTTGTGAAGACTGTGGCCAAGAACAAGACTCCTTCTGACTAGGATGTATGAAACTTGTTGACCATGAGTTGTTTATTTGCATTCCAAAGCAATATTCCAAAGAAGAGTTGCCCAAGGGATACGTCTTCTCTTCTAAACAATCTTTTTTCATTGTAAAATAATGCACAAGGGAGCAATTACTGACACTAGACTTCCTGCTGTATCATGATTGAAAGATACCTGTTATTTAAAGGCATCTGCATCACTGCACACAATCACATCACAGCCTCCTGATGGACTGGAACTTTATCAGGATAGCATTTCCAAGCCACATATAAATATGCCCAATTTTGCAAGCCCACTGTCTTCCCTGGCCTAGTTTAAACAGACTGATTCCTTCAGGACTGCCAGGTATGGGGAGTTAAAGTGTCCTTGGCTACAATACTGAGTCTGGGAAACACATTACACAGTACTGAGACAGGCTACCTTTTCCCCCTACCTGTCAATGGTAAACTGTTGATCTACTTGTTCCATAAATGACTTAATGCTACAGAAAGGACCAGAAATAAGCAAAACAACAAAGATGTACCCCATGCCTTACATTCATCTCATTACTCTGTCTGCCAGTGCAGATGAAGCACATAAAACATGACAGAAACTGATGCAAAATACAAACCGAGGATTAGCAATCCAGAAAAACAGACACTGATATTTAGCCCAGAAATTTAGCCCTAACTTACTGAAGCCTACACAATGCCTTCTACACAAGTCCTTCCTTGCAATCATCATAACCTGCCAGTGAGCCACAATAACACAAGAGAAATATGCCAGAAACAGCTCTTCTCATACCTAAATTCCTCCACTTCATAAAATCTTCTCTCAGCCCACCAAAGCTCTCTGTCAGAATAGAGTTTTCTTGCCTTTGAACTAAGTCTTTCTTCCAAACAGACAAAATTCTCAGAGTCCACGTAGCCTTCAGTTCACTTACCTATCCAGACTGTCCTGAGGCACTTTAGTCCCTCCAGCTCTGCTGCTGATATTGGTATTCTTGTTGGCAGTCATGGTCATTTCTGCTTTCTAGAAATCTGGATATCTGTGAGAAAAAAAGTCAATTAAGCATCAACAAGACCCAGTGACAATTAACTTTTTAAGATTTCGATAAGCATTACACTCTGTAAAGGCATTTCTCCAGAATGTTTTTTATTCTATAAAATGCAATTATTCTTGTTAAGGTCTTGTGAAACTACATCCCATTTTTCTATTGTTGTTGCTTAACATCCACATCCAAGTTACTAGCAATACAATTGTGTCTGGCTTCCAGCTACGCAAAAGATTCTAAATTGAAGGAACAATTTTTTTTCATAATTCTAAAGTATAGGTCCATGAATATTATGGAAATAATTTCAAACAGTGAAATACATTCAATAGCAAGAAGGTTGAATATGGTTTTCAAATCAGCTTGTGACATGAAAATGTCTACAGGTGATTTCTAGACTATTCCTCCTATTAGCCACAAGATTGTTTAAGTAAAACTGTCTTCTGACTAGATGAGGCCTCAGGTAATATGAAGAATCATTACTAATTTCTACTTTTTCTCCAGTAATACTAAGGCACGAGAATCGGTAACAAATCAAAAGCTCTAAATTAAATTTTAGTCATGTCAAAAACCCTACATAACCACTGATGCATTCTAGAATTCCCATTACAAGGGAACATTAGTGCCTTCCTGACTTCACTAACTCCTGACTAACGGTCATCTCAAAAAGAGAAACTAAGAAGCTGCCAGAAGCACATAAATATTGTTTGCTCTTCTATACAAGTAGGAGGCAAAAAGAATACCAGATGCATGGAAGAAAGCCAAGACAGAGATGGCAGACATTATAGAGAAGCCTTTGCAAGTGAATTCCCACAGCAGGTATAAAAACAGTAAACAGAACGCTAGGATTCACTCTTATTAGTAAAGAGGTTTGGAATGAGAACTTGAGGGGGGAAAGAAAAAATCTAGAAAAAAAATCTCCCAGATAAACACAGAGAAAAGGCAGCTCAACCTTCTCAAGGTCCCTCACACACATGAGAAAGGAAGAACAATGAGAGGAGAATTGATCTCCCAAATGATAAGCCTTACTGCTGTAACACTGCTGAAAATGAGCCATGGAACAGCTCAGTATCAAAAAGCACTTCACCAAAACCCCACTTCCTCAACAGAGATGTGCTGAGCGGGTAGGGAGAATGTAATGCTATGGATGTGGTCGAGAACGTAACCCAAGGATGCGAAAGTAGTAACATTTGCCACCATACGTCACTGCTAACTATATTCCACTTTGCTCTTCTGTAGAGTGCTGCTCTTAGTAGCAATCTCCTCTGTTATTGTAATCACTTAAATACTTTGCAAAAAATATATATAAATAAATAAATAAAAAGCATCTTTATTTGTCTTGAGTCTATCATGAAATAAAAGAGACAGAACTTATTCCACCCAATGTTACAAGGATTCTAGGTTCGCACAGTATACTCTCCTACTGACCTAAGATTATCCCTCACTTGTAGGCTAAAATATGTACCACAATTTGAAGTACTGCCTTCTTGGAGCTATCAATTTTTACAACCATTAATGGCATAGTTAATGCAAAAACAAAAAGTATTACAAAACATCTTGTTTACTCAAACCCACAGTAAGTCCTGACAGCTTGAGAAGCCAACTGTAATGTGATGCTGAAAAGCAAGCTGGGTATTGACAACACACAAAATCCTTGTACAAACACACCCGTTGCACTTAGAAGGACATTCTCTTAACCACTCTGTTCCAAACAGTTCTGCCACAAACTGGGTCAGAAAATCTCCTGGTGATTGCAGTTCCAAATGCAGAGTTAATCACACTGACTACAGATTCCACATCTTCTTATCCTTCTCTGGTTTTCTTGTGTGTTTCAGTGTTCCCAGTTTCTTTCCAGTTGGTAACATTTTATTTTTCTTTTATACTGAAACTCCCCAAATTCCTCCAGTGTCCCAGTTTTACTGTTTTACTGTCAAGACTGCAGGGCTGTGAAGTACTGCCTGTT
Organism: Excalfactoria chinensis; assembly: GCF_039878825.1. Lineage (NCBI taxonomy): Eukaryota > Metazoa > Chordata > Aves > Galliformes > Phasianidae > Excalfactoria > Excalfactoria chinensis. Next base: position 38,054,488 of record NC_092829.1, on the reverse strand, counting down.
CTGGCTGGAAAAGGACTTGCCTGGGAAAAGAAAGAAAAGCCTCTGATTTTGGTCAAACTTTCTAGGACTGTGCACTTTACAGGAAACTGGGAGATTTTCCTAATGTTTCTACCTACATGTTCATTACTTTGACTGTATTAAATCTAAAGAACTTATTAGCAGTCAAGGTGAGAAATATAAGAGATACAAGTGTGGCATAAGGTGAGTAACTGTTAGCAGGTATATGTTACAGCCATTTTGCAAGACTTGCTTTTCTATTGAAGACCAAAAAAGCTTACAGGACCCTTCAAAATTAGGGGCACAAATAAAAGATAGGAAACAGCAGCATAAAAGCACACTAAGAGTCATCCATTTTTCCCACACCTAAGATCAAATGATAAAAAAAAAAAGCAAGCATACATTTACATAACATCGTATGATTTTTATGGAAGCTTTGCACTTACCAAATTTCAGCTTTCCAGCAGCTTGATAAAATCACGGTGGTCTATATATATACATATATGTACACACACTAATTTAACTCCCCACTTCAAAGCTAACTTGAATATTAAACATGTCAAACTGGTTTGTTTTCAGCAAAATGGGAATCCTAAAGTAACATTTCACAAGATACATCAATTTAGTGATATGTACATTTCTCTCCATGCAGCTGAGAGCGTGTTGTACACAGTAAAGTCTTTTCTATGTAATTTTTCTTTAATGTTTATTTCTCATGAGCATTATGCTGCAGGTAATGTTGGTATCATTCCAGCATAAGCAGAGAAAATCCAAATATCCAAATAACATGGCAGAAAACCTTTCATTAATTTACTGAAGTACCTAAAAACGTAGTTAAAAGCACTCAGTAATTTAAAGTCTTAAACAAAACAACAAAATCCTAAAGCCAAAAGGCAGGGGGGCAAATGGAAACAAACAATTTAACAATCATGATCTTCCAGGGCCTTTTAATGAGTCTGACAGTTCTGTAAGTTTATATGAATCACTTTTTTGGTAAGAATCACATCCCTTGGGTTTATGTGAGAGCATTCACCATCATAATATTTATATTTCATTCTTCATGAAGCAATGAAAAAACATTCCCAAGAATTATGACATACTGTTAAAAAACAAATCCAAAAATAGTCATGTCACACGGCTTCTGCGCTGCCTAGTGTACCAGCTAACTACACTGGCCTAAAAAGTTCAGTATTCTGATTTATTTGTAAATACAAAGAATGACTGTAAAACCCTTGATTAGCCATAACTCATATTTCAGTCTCTAGTGGTAAGAAAATGGATTTAGATGAGATATCAGGAAGAAATTCTTTACTGTGAGGGTGGTGATGCATTGCCACAGGTTGCCCAGTGAAGCTACAGATGCTCCCCTCCCTGGAAATATTCAGGACCAGGCTGGATGGGGCTGTGTGCAACCTGGTCTACTGGGAGGCATTCCTGCCTATAGCAGTGGGGCTGGAACTCGATGATCTTAAGTGTCCTTTCAAACATAAGTCATTCTGATCTAATGAACAAGTGGTAGAATTCATTTATTTATTTTTAACATCTGAGAGCCCATGAGGTCTCAACAAACTTCTGTTTTCCTACACACAATCTAGCCATATGTTCCTGCACGATAAGAACTGTTCCCCACCTCTCCCATGTAAGGTGAATCCCATTAAACCTGGTTATTTACATTTAGGATCAGATACCTTGATGTCTTGGAATAATTCAATGTAGGAATGCATATTCTCTATCTTCTGCTAGTAAAATGGGAGCAGAAGAGCACTTTTTGTGTGAAACTCCTGCAGCTCAACAACATGCATGCTTTTGTTTGTTTGCTTGGTGACTTTGTTTTTTTAATACTCTGCTCAATAGCTCTTCCTATCCATATGGTTATTTTCCCTACTTAGAGCAGATTCTTTGCACTCCACTCATTGCACTCATTTCCAGGGTGTATTTTCCTTTAAATATACAGTTCCAATAAAATAGTCCTTAGAGTATGTTGCAATCATTCAAAGTCAGGTTTTGGAGTAGTGGGAACACTAAAACTGTTAATAGCTTTGCAATCAACATGGTTGCAAATTCTACAAAGAAAACTTGAGTGTCCAGCAAGGGCATCAAGTGTGCTTTGACCTTCTGCTGTTAGTTATGAGCAAGGTTTGTAGGTGACGGCTCACTGTATGTAAAATATTTGTTATTTTAACATGTTACAGATTATCTTATATTTAACTGTCCTAGACCATACCAATCTGTACTGCAAGCAAGATAATGCTACCAGTACAGTTTGGGTTCTTGAGATCTGCATACAGTCCACAGCTTTTTAAAACAGAGTGCTTTTCTTCTCAAAATTCCCCTAATCAGGACAATATGGAGTAATATGGTTTTTTACCTGCATCACAGGGCAGAAACCTGACAGGAGAATATCAGAGAGAACAGTTCAGGCTGTGAAGACCAAGTCATTTTTTCAAAAGCATGCTTTGTGATAAAGACAAAATCTCAGAAATACATCTTAATAGCAGCTTATTTTTCTTTTAGCTGTAGCTTTGGCAGAATGTCTGTAGGCATAAGAAGTCAGTTAAAATAGATAACATGCTTTTCTGAGCATCTTAGGAAATCTTGCCCACATTTCAAGAGGTGTTCTACAGCCAAACCTCTATTTAAGAGATGCAGCTTAGCTTTGTGGCAGTTTGCCTATTCTCTTCCAGTAAAACAGATAATTATGTCCTCCCAGAACAACACATCAGCACTGATGAAGTGGAAAGTCCATTTAAATCTTAAAGGATTTCTGCCTTTAGAGGGCTTCTACAGAGACTCCAAAGAATGTTGTTACAAGGATTACGTGCTTGCATCAGGTATATCTGTTCTCTGAGCTGGGCCCACACTAAGTTTAGAAATACTGTACAACCGAACAAAGTGCGAAAAAAGCAGCTCCACAAGGGCTGGTGTGGAGAAATTCAGAATTAATTCATCTATCTCATCCCAAGTTTTCTTTTTACAGCACAGCCAGCCTAAATATAATCACACCAACAGGTTTCTTGCAAGACAAAAGAATAAATTGTCCTTGTGGCTGGTCCTAAAGAGTTCAGAAACAGACCTTGTGTTGCCAGCAAAGCACACAAGCCTGAGCTGTACTGCATTCTAGCATTATCTCTATAGGAGAGAAACAAAATCAAGCCATTCATACAGCTGCTGATATCCCAGTCCCTGGCTGAGAATAACGCTTGTATATAACAGACCCAAAGGAAAAGAGTTTGTCAAATTTCCGACCTTTTTGACACTACAAAAGGCACGTCTTTTAGGTAGCATCAACTCTATAATCTCATCCATAGTTTCTCTGCTCATAATCCAGTGAAAGCCTGTTTCTAGTCAAATTGACAGCCCTCTGTTAGGCTTTCACGGCTATGTGACAAACACACTTCTGACAGAAATTTACTGATACAACCAATGATGGGTCTTAATGCAACTTAGTTGTAGATGCATACATTGCAGTCCAAAATTTGTGTTCAAATTAAGATTTAAGTGCCAAGCTTTCCTCATACCATCAACACTGCCGGGGCAAACATGGCTTCAAAATGGAATGAAGACAAGAAAATAGAAGAGTCCAGTGTATAATGCAAGTTCACCAGCCTTTTAGGGTAGCATTTTCACTAATACTAGGGTGAACATCTTTCTCAGGTTATGGAAGACACATTCTATTTGAAGAAATTCTGAACAGACTTACAAGATCTCCCTGGTACTTAGGGTGCTTGTTTCATCTTACTTGCTTCAGTATTAAAAAGAAGCAGTAAAGTTTTGTTTGTGCTCTGCTCTCAGACATCACCAGAATTAGATGTCAGTTGAAGAAGTAGGACTGAATCCAGCTTTTGGACTGAATCCGTCTTCCCTTCTGTGCAAGTGAAAGATGTATTGATTCATGCTATATCTATCACAGTCTGCAAAAGCTGCTTTTTGTCTACATTGTAGCTCATGCAAGACTTCCTTCCAATGTAGATAGATTGTAACTATTGCCATACCTGCAGGGAAGTAAATTCATAGCGACCTCTACCAACCTGTCTGTGCTAAAGGAGTACTTAAAAGAGCTCTCACTGAATACAGAAGACCTATATTTTAAACAGTACATTGACTGGTTCAAGCTTATCTTCATTTGAAATACCAGGTAGAAAGAATTTAAAGCACAGCACAGTTCACTGGTACTATTATGAACTCGAAGGAAACTTAACTCCACAGCAACATGAGCAGGAAGGCTGATGGCAGGCATGCACTAGGGCCTTGTGGCTCTAGTAAGAAGTCAGAGCAATTGAGGCAGTAGTGTGAACTTGCACAGCCTTAGCCAGCCATGAAACACCTTCTCACTAACCTTTAAACTGATTTCAACCTGAAATGCTGCAGCCCTATTCTCTGATGCTCCTGTTAGCCGTACATTCTCCTCACACTCATACAACTTGTCTGGTTCAAAGAATTGACTCATCTGAAAACCAGTCATGTTTTTGACTTCTGTTGAAGCTAATTTTCAGCCATTCATCCAAGTTCTTCAAAATTCCTCCAAAATATGTGCTACCTAAAACTAAATACTAACAGAAAGACACATAGATAGTTTGTATCATTATCTAACAAAGAGTATATTGGAGCTGAGAAGATGAAGCCCAAACAAATATGCTCTTGTGCTAATGCCAAAGGTATTTATTATGTCCCCACGCACTTACTGATACCATAAAACAACATTTTCAAGTTTCTCTTTAAGGCAGAAATCTCTTCATGAACAGTGCTATAAACATTATCAACACATTCCCTGAGTGCATAGGAGACAAATAAAATTTAGGGCTTGCTAATGTGCTAGATATTTTTGCTTTTAATTTTTTGAAAAAGAGGAGATACAAAAAGGATAAAAACCATTCATATAAATTCATTAAAAATACTTTAGTACTTTTTTTTCCTCAGACATGGACGTAGCAGGAATTTATGCATATAACATATCAAAACTCTATACAGATTTTAAACACTAAATCTGGTTTTAGATACAAAGCATCTACACTTCTCTCGCATACCTTCAGCAAGCAAAATACATTCATACATCAGTTCTGAATCAGGCTTTTGTAGAAACAAGTGACTTTTCTCTTCTGCTTTACTTGAGCATCGATCATAATCTGGTAACTCCTTTCAACAAGTCCTATAGTAGACTTTATGAACACCTCTTTGTTGAAAGCCCTCAGTCATCACACTTGTAGAAAAAGAAAAGGCTTAGTACACAATAATCCTAGGAATACATACTTTGGTTTTTGCAACACTAACACTTCAGCAATGGCCCAACGCCTGTATGAAAATAACCTGCTTATAAATAGTATCTGACATACATTCCTCATTATTATCCTTCCTTTGTCCTCCCTCTTCATCTTTGAGTTATTTACATGAAAATACCTATTCAAGTCTCACAAGCTCACCTGCTCCTGTTGTAAGACATAAAGGTTCTTTTTCATTTGCATGATAATGACCACATGAAAGCAATGGAGAAAAGTAGTTTACAAGAAATATTCTTTCAAAACAGGCTGTTTTTCGGCATTTCCACAGAGCGTATCCAGTTCCTAAAAACACCACGGTATAATTCAAAGCTGTTCAGCACAGACTGCCAGTGAAGGAACCAGATGAAGAGACTTGAATATCATTTCACTGCTGAGCTCTCCTTACCCAAGACTGACCAATAAAGTCTGCTGGACAACCAAGAAGCATCCCAACTTTGCAACTGCTCCAAGGTTTTGATTCATTAGACCGCTATGCCAGCTAAACATGGGTCACGGCTATAAAACTGTTAGCACACCTCCCTTCCTTCCTGCCAGATGCACATGGCTCTCAGTCTGAGTACCACTGAAATGCAAAATGCAAAGGTAAAAGCAGTTGCATCACTTGCACAGAGTTTTAATAATGTATTTGATGGGAGGAAGAGTACCTTGATGCAGTCACATACCAACTTGAAAGGGCTCAGTCTTCACTTTGCCACAGATTTCCCATGAGATGCTGGCTAAATTGCCTGAGTTACACCAGTCAGGCTGTTTCCTGACAGCACCTGTGTATGGACATCTCTAAAAGCGAGCTGTGCTACCCAGGAATGCCTGAAGTATACACAGAGAGTGGCTCCAGCAAGACCTAGGATACTGTACTATTAAGTACTTTAAACCAGAATTAACTTTTCAGTGTAGAAAAATACCTTTCATTTTCATTTCCCAATTCCTACTCTATAAAGCAGAAACAAATCAGAACTTGTCTGTACACAATGGATAATTTATAGTATACTAATTACTCCACAGTAATTCTCCATGCAGATGCTCTTAGTATGTTTAGGGTAGGCAACACCCTTCCCAAACCACCCTGTACAAGGGCACACTTAGGAGTAAGTATGTAAGCAGTGGATTATATTGGAGCAGGAGGTGAGCTACAAATGAATAACAGGTCTGTGCAGAGGGACCCTTGAGCTTCCTCTCCCATACCCTGTGAGACAGCAGCAAAGTTTACACTTAGAGAGTTTGAAAAGGAAGTCTGAAAACCCTTGGAATGATCTTTCATTTTGCAACAGACTTTTTGTGACAAAGTGGGAAACTGCCACAAGAAAAGCACTGAGATCAAAGGAGTTTAACCAGGCAGCTTGAGCATTGCGATTGCTGGCACTCACCAGATGACTCTTTCAAAAGCTCATCCAGAAGGCCATTGGACTTCTTTTAGTCTGCTTGCTTCAGACTCCTTTTGCAGAGCAAAGAGAGGTGGGAAGGCACCTACCAAAGGCCAGGATGGATACAGAAATGCTTTTCTTACAGTGCCTGCACAGACAAGCGTTATCCCTACCATGCCAACAGCAATGCTTCCTTCACCTGTCAGCGATCACAGGGTGGGAAAAGGGAAAGACAGATTTGTACCTCATCCTGTCTCTCCTCTCCTGACAGAGCACGCAGAAGAAAAAAGTAACAATCTAAAAAAGAAAGGAAAAATGAAAGACAAAAATGCTAATATTTTGGGGGGGGGAAGGGAGGAAGAAGTGGAAATGTAAACAAAAAGAAATACAACAAGGACTGATGAAAACGTTACCCTGAAATTCAGCAAAGCAGGTTAGGTTGATCATCACACTGAATATTCAGGTTCGGGCAAGCTTTGCAAAGAAATGTGGTGACCTTCGGTATGTGGGCCCATGTTGTAAACAAATAGAGGAATAAAGCAACTACACTGTTAAGCCAGAGAAGTAAAGCAAAAGGCCTGGACCAACATCCAGCATATGTTAACTACGCTCCCCCATTGCTAAGCAGAAGAGAACAGGCAAGGTTGCTAAAAGGCACAGAAAAAAACCTCAGACCACATTTTTGCAGAGATCTGAACAGGCATTTGCTCCTAGGGAAGGCTGTAAACAGCATTCAGCAAAGGACAATTTGAAGATAATTAACTCTCCTGGCCAATGCAGATTTCACCAGGAGAACGAGTTCAGAGGAAGATGGCAAGGAGTATCTGGAGATGGATGTGGAATGGATGCTTCAAAGTCCTTCAGTTCCTCTCTAACACTATGTGGTGAAAAAGTACCAAACTCAGTGACATAAGCAGAAAGCAGTTTCACATTATCTCAAGGAACTGCTTTAAGTTTGAAGTGGAAGGTCTTGCCTAATAGTGCCTCAATAAGGTGGCATTACTACGTGCCTCTTCTGGTTAGATCAGGATGCCCTACTAATTGAGTTACTCTTCTGAGTCAGTATCCCCAAGAAAGTCCTGTCCATGACACTTAAGCTGCCAACGCTAACACTTCAAGTGAAGTAACTATTCACTGGGATGGACTGTCTCAATGTGCTTCCGGGAGGATGAGGAACTGCCTGGAGATTGCATGGATATAAGTAGAAAATATCTGACAAAATTGTTCTGGCTTGTACAAAGAAATGACAACAACCTTGGGTCTGCCTCTTTTGCACTCGGCTGTTACCCAGGCAATCTGTGGATATGTGCAAAGATTTTAAATTCAGGCTTCTCAGAAAGACGGCGGAGCCCAGACATGCAAGTCTCAGTCTCACTGTAAACACACGTGGCAAAAACAAGCCGTTCCTCCCCAGGTTCTGTGGTCACTGACAGCCACCCCTTTCTGTCTGCTGCATCTACATTCCAGCAAGCTGGCACTCCTCAGGGCAATGAGCACCTGTTTTGTCCACAGTGGTTTTCTGACTCAGATTCCCTTCATGTTTATGAGCCCATTGGCTAATGACTCCCTGTTTCAACCTCTAGAGATTTTCAACCCAAACCAAACAAACTCAAAAACCCTGTGCTCCCATGATGATGAACCACAGTAGGGTGTGAGCAGGCAGACAGAGCTCCAGCTCCCATCTCAGAAGACTGAGGAGACAGAAAGAAAAAATGGGAGAGGAGTATGATGCCAGCAAAAAGAGCAAAGCTCCACCTTCTTCCTAGCTGTGCCACTGAAATAAAGGAAGAAGACTGTAAAGAAACAGGAGAGATGAGAATCAAACAAATGTCAGAGGGTCAAATACAAGTAGAACAAAGGTGAGATGAAAGAAAGCTAACACGTGATGTTGGGGAAAAGAGAAAAAAAGAAAAAGGAAATTAAGAGATATTTTGAATGAAAAAAAAGGCAATAAGGAGGAAAGAGAAATATGTGCCCCTTCTTCCCCTTTGAGACTGCATCCATTTTCATCAGAGACAGAAGCTCATCTTTCCTCACTGAGATGTTCTTTAAGTCCATCACTAGTATTTTCCTCACAGAATGAACTCTCTATTTCCCCAAATATACCTCGAGAAAAATGGATCTGCCATATTCTGCTGAGCACTGAGGTAACCTGATGTGAGACTTCACTGAAAGTGCCAGGAACTCCCAATGTCACCAATTAGTGTGATGCTATTCATGTGGGAAGATACCAGACACTGGTAACAGCTCATGAAATACACAAACCCATGAGATGCAAACACAAGCTCAAACTCAGTTTTATGAGCCTCTAGTTCATGGGCAGAAGCCTAATCCCCACACACATATAACCCTCTGGTGACTGAAGGAGGCCAGCAGTTTCCAGAGTCCTGCAGTTTGTTTAGAGAACTGACTCAGGCAGGGGGGAGACAGGAAAGAGGAAGGGACAGAAAGAATACTGGCAGTCATATCAGAATCACAATAATGTAAACTATGCGCAGCAAACTACTTCTCATCCCTTTTGTTAACAAAAATTATAGTAGCTATAGCAACAGAAAAGGGGAAGAAAAAAAAAAACAAAAACAAAAAAAACAGTCACAAGGCTTTAAAATCCCCAAAGAACACATCCTTCTAATATGAAAAAATCAAGATTTATTGTACCAGCAGCTCTCACAAGGCAGGGCTGTAGTAGTGCACAATCGTTTCAATTAAAAGCACAAATCACTAACCAGTGCAGCTGGGCTCAGCGGTTGGCAGCCAGCACCATCTCTTCCAGTGAGCCACAAAGCCTCTGGGGACAGAGCTAGCTTGTTGTGCTGTGTGATGGGCTCTTCAGCCCTGTTTCTGGGGACTTTACCTCATATCCTTTGCTAAACCCTGTGATAGAGTGACTAATGCCACTGTTCAACAGTGGGGGGGAAAAAAAATCAAGAAAAAAAAACCCACTCCTGTAGTTGAGCCTTGTGTCTGTACCCCCAGCCAGCAGTCACACATCCCCATGGGCCCTGCCAGTCATACTGCACTGCACGGTCAGCATCACAGAGAGAAAAGCACTGTGGTCCCCTGCTGCCTGTGTGTACTTCTCAAACACACACACTCCTAAGCTCTAAAGAGGGAAGGAATGTCTGGCACTTCTGCGGTGACTATCTGGCAGAAGCATCGCTCCATTTTCTGGCATCTCTATCAGGGTCTTAGAACAATTATTTCAGTTCCTGATTCGAGTGCTGCAGAAAGAAGATCAGGTTACGTTTCTCTCCAGCCATCAACACTAATTCAGTTTTCACTAAGTCAGCCTTGTTGGAATTTCACTCTTCCACACTAAAACAAAAAAGGAAAGTGTGAATCAACACTGAAAAGCCATTAGAAGAAATATAAGGAATTTCAAGGGTTGCCATGCGTAAGTGTAAAAAATACCAGTAAAGTCTAATAGAGAAGGAGCTCTTTCTTGCTAGGAGGGATATTTTTATAAGCTAAAAGGACGAAGAACTTAATTTTGCAAAGGAAACTGTGCCACGGTCTTGTTATATTCAGAGGTATCACAGCTACCATGTAAATGGGTTTTCTTCCTTTAGAATCTACAAGCTAGTTCACAATGCTGAAGAGCATCTTCCCATCTATCAGAAGAGAAGGTACTTTTCTCTAGACAAAAGCCAGCTCCCATAGCACAAACCCTTATCATCTGCACAAAAAGGAAACTTGAACAAGATACCATAAGTTTAATCAATCTCCATTCACCAGGCCTCCAACTGCTAGACAGTGAAACAACTGGAAGCATTTAAGCCTGTTTTAACATTCCTTGTAGTAGGAGGCAACAAAACACCCACCCAATATACTGACCTGGTTGCAGCACCTAACTGCTATGTCCTATGGCTCCTGCCAACATTAAGCTCCATCAGAGTGTTCTGCAACAACAAATGCTCCCAGCAGAGCAAGGACACTGAGCAGCAGATGCAGGCACACCAGCCCTGCTGTCGTACACACTGCACTCAGAATGGCGGAGAAGAGGGAAGGGATTTTACAGATTTTAGATTTTTTAAAGCAAAAAGAAATCCACAAGTCAATCTTGAACCATCTCCAACATCTTTTAAGCCTTTCCAGGCTGCAAGACAGTAATTGGTGATTTGAAAGAGTTTCTCTTTCCTTTTATTAAAATTATTTACGTTCTGCTGTGTACATAACATGTTAGAGACCTCCCAAGAGACCAGTTGCTGTTTTAAAGCACTAACAATTCCATGACAGGAATTCCATAAATGAAGGCACTAACTATCTTCCCAGATGCAGGCTTGAACAGACCACTGTACTGGTGAATTCTGCTACGGGAAAAGTCTTTCTTTACAGACTGTGGAGCAGAAACCAACTTGATGCAAAGCACTGCTGCAAGACTTAATTCTGTTGCTGTGGAGATCAAAGCCCACATCTGTGGTTCAAGAGGCACCACTGCCCATGACCCCTTCAGCCTAAACACCTTCACACAACCTCTTATAGATTTCTCAAATCTCACTTCTCTGCTTTCAATAGGAAAGGAAGACAGCTCTACTGCCAGTCAGCACACCATTTAAAAAACATATTAAGAAAGCATGATCCTTCTCCATTCCATTCAGCTGAATGTGTTTGGGAAGAACAAGTAGCCAGTGCATTAAAAAGCAGGGTCCCCTTTCTTGCTTTCAAATCAGCTGCAGCGCTGTAATGTGCAATCACTTCTGTTTAACAATATTAAAACATTTAATATGAACTTGAAATATTTGCACGAAATGATTAATTCTACCCAGTCAGCATCTAGAGCATCAGTCCAGCACCAGTATTTCTATTTGAAGTTTTAGCACTAGTTTTCATACTTCTTACTCAACTCAAAACTGTGAGTAAAATATAATTTAGTAGCAATTTCATTTTGCAGTGATCTCATTGAAAAGGCATATCCAGCGTTGCCTTTGCGACACAGAAATAGCCGCAGGATAAGCCTGAGGGACACAGATCAGCACTCAGATCAGATACAATTTCATTCTCTTTTCCCTTACAGAGAATGTTTTGGCTTCTTACCAGAGAGCGTTCCACATGCCATAGGGTAAATTTGGCATAGCATCCCTATGGAAATATATCTTTCTATGGTCTTCGTGGTGTAAAAACAATTATCTGACAACAAGAAGACTCTCATTCCAAAAGGGAATACATCCATAGCAACGTTTCACTCAAACCTTCCCCACCTCATGGGAGTACAGACTGAACAAATGTTTAGCTGGTAGCTTATAGAATCATAGAATCCCAAGGCTGGAAAGAACCTACAAGGTCATCTAGTCCAACCATCCTCCCATTACCATTGCTACCACAAGTTACTAAACTATATGAAGCCACTAAGCCATATATACAAAGCTACTAAACCATATAAACTGTATGAAGCTACTAACCATAGCTTCATACATGCCCGACACTGAGGTTGGCGTTTGGGTTCCATTTTTTCTTTCTTACGGATTTAAGCTGAGCAGTGCAGATATCTAATTCGAATCTGCTCACTAAAAAGGAACAATTTTCTTGCATCTTCGAAAGCATCATTGCTCTAGAAAAGTACATCAACCTGACTTTCAGAATTACACTGTTTACCCTCAACACATCACATCAACAACAACAAAAATAAGCCCAGATTTTTGTTATGCACAGTTATATAGTCAACTTAGAGAACCTGAACTACCTTTTTCATAGTGTTTACGTTCATGTAGTTCTCACCTAAACTGTGGTTTCAGACTCAACTGCTAGTGCTCACAGAGAACTACATCAGAAATGAAATCATATCCCAGACTTCCCTCCCATCTCCAATTCCTTCACTGCTCCTCCTTCATTTCACTTGTATATACATCTAAGACTAGTAAGTAGAGAACTCAAACTGTGCACCTACATGCAGGCAAGTTATTACAGATACAAAGGTGTGTTTGGTTTTGTACAACTATAGATGCACAATACTGCAGTACATAATTTAATAACCTTCACAAACAAAACTTGCCTTCCAGTAAGTAAATTAGCTAGAATAAAGCATAAGCAAGCATCAATAATGCCTGCTATTAAAAAAAATAATAATTTAAAAAAAAAAAAAAAAATCATTATAAAAAAAATGAGGCCTTTGAGACTCATAAAGTCCAGTATGCAAAAATTCTTCAGTTAAAACTTCATGTGAACACATTTTTCCCTGGGCTTGATTAATAAAAAAATCTAAACATTCAAAACAGAAATGAACGAGTTCTGTCTGGCATGACGTCTATATTACCAAATTCCATGTGGCTTCCAGTTGATACCACAGGCTTGGCCAGGATTCATTGAAAACTCAGTCCTCAACCACCAAAAGGTAGATAAAAACCTGTGAACTTTTTGATGATGCTAGCACTGTGATTTCTACACAGGTTCTATCTGCTCCTGTAACTGTGCCCAACACACAGCAGACTAACAGCAGATTTCATCCTTCCAGATGAATATCTCTTGTAACAACAAAAGGTAATAACTTATAAGACTGCAAATACACTTTAAAAACAAACAAACAAACAAACAAACAACAACAACAAAAAAAAACTTGTGACTATCTACTTACATGACAATTTAAGGCCCCAGTATTTTAGCTTGAGATGTACAGGAGGCATAAAAGCATCAGGACTCACAAGTCCTTATAGATCCCACATTCCAGTGGTTTCTCCATAGAGTAACTGCATCTATTTTCTGGCGTTTATTATCTGCAACAATCTGAACTCCTACCCAGACAAATCTTTTCCTGTTTAACCTGAAGGAAGAATTTGCAGTTGGACATTTGAGGTTTTATCTATCGTGCATTTTAGGAGGCAACAGCTTTGCTATGGATATTTTCCTGATCTTGGAAAATTTAGATGTATGAAAAACACTAAATCTAGCTTAGCTGAATCTTCACATCCCCACATTCAGGTGGGGCTCTAAAGAAAATACATGTGTGAAGATGGTTTCAAGTTCAAGGGCTTTGTATTTTCTCAAACTGTAGCTTAATTTTATGGCACAGTTTCAAGGCATTATCCAGACATCTGTATTTTCTTAACCATTTGACCAGTCTTCCTATTAAAAAGCCAGTACAGTTGGAGTTGCTCTGAGCGACAAATTCTCCTCCAATTGGAGCTGTATTATGAGAACATCAAGCAGCTCCTCCCTCCAGTTCTTTCAGAAGCAAGCTTTGGCCCTTACAAGACTGTAAGATGAGAAATGTAATGAGAAAACTGAAGCCACAACACAAAAATGAGAACCCTTTGATAACATAACCACACCCCACATTCCACTCTGTGCCCAATATCCGCACCCAGCTACAGATACACAGCAGAAAAATACCATCTGTTGAAGTTTTGCAGATGGCAGCTCCAACATCATGTCATTTTGGACTTTCTTCTCAAAGGATGACTCTATGTGGCTTCTTTTATAGGGTATTTCTTTTCTTTGGGTACGGGTGCATGCGGGAGGGATATTTGGGCATGGAAAATAGCTGTGGGCATGAACAATGGAGAAATACCATCTCTAAACTGAAATGAAATCCTTGAATGTGTGGAAACAGCTGGAAGGAGGGATGAAACATGAATAATGTAGCTGAGAACTTAACAGACCCCATTGACAAAGAGTTCTTTTGGATCCTAACTATGGCTACACTTCTGCATGACAGCACTTCAGCCTATAAGTGAGAAGAATTATGCTCAATAATGTATTCAGTGTTTTCTACTTTAGAATGCTAAAAATAGTCATCTCACCCTTTCTCTACACATAATTTTTAAGGAAGAGAGCTTTTTCTGCATTTGGTGTACTTAAGTACTGCGCAAGTGCTAGAATAAGCACTCATTTTCAATGCTATGTAAGAGGTGTGTACCAATGCAAAGATGCTCCCCAACAGAAAAGAGAGAAAAATGGCCCTTTGAAGACATTGACTTGCTGATATGCACAGTACAGTATCTGTATGGGTACAAAAAAGATTGTTCAAAGTCAGTTTTGCAAAGCACCAAATGGACTTTGTTGTCAAGAACTACACTAAGGGCAGTTGAACATCCCAGAAGTACAGGAGCTCTACATCAAGGGAACGCATTGAGGCACGTAAGTGCCTTTAGGTGAAGCAGAGCCATGCTCCTACTTGTTCAAGCCTTTCACCACTCCTGCTTTGATCTCTTCCCCACTCCTTTGCTTTGGTGCATAGCATCTGTTTTCCTCCTGCCAAAACAAAACTGACTTCCAAACTCGGCTCATCCAGGCTACTCCCAAACACTATCTTCATACCTTTCTCAGAAACACAACAGAATTATTATCCTCTATGCCCTGCAAGAGTCTGTGTACTTCAGAGTTTAAGTATCACTGAAAGGTAATAGTTCACAACCACATGAATCATTTAGGTGCTTTTCAAAAGATGAATCGCGCTCAGTACATTAAGATGGTCAGCCCAGGATGTACATGCATAGGCACCTTTGATGGAGGATCCACTCAGCTTCCCACTTGTCAATAGTTATCTTTCACTCCTGCCTCACAGAAAAGCTTTCAGGCATCAAGAAGGAAACGTACTTCTTACAAGGAACAAGAGGGTTACTTCTAATGTATGTAATTTAAAACAGCATCTTTTCTGAAAAACTACACAACTGAGTGTCCAAAGAAAAAAGATGGAAAACAAGGAGGCAAAATTCCACATGAGGAAACACCCTTGTAACTTCTTCAGATTTAATAGGAAAGACTTCCAAATCACCGTCAACAAGGTACTTTACCAATGCTAAGGACAGCACATTAACTTCAATAAAAACTTTTCTTCTTCTCATGGAAGAAATAAAAACTATTTGCCAGCTAAATATTTTCTTTCAAAGCTACTCTGCTGAAGCCAAGCCCTATTACTCATTCAGCTGTTAGACAAGATCTCTTTGATGTCAATGGGTCAAACAGCAGATTTAACCAGTGGTAAGGTCAATGGTAAGCCAAGGTAAAGAGCTTTATGCAGTTTTAGTTTAGTCAGGAGCTTTACTTCACATAAAACAAAGTCTATCAACCTTTACTCATTTTATCTACTACTGTGCACTGCAAACAAACAACAACAACACAACACCATCAGCAATAACAGAAGACAGGAGCTGAAGAAGAAACTTCAACAGTGAATTAAGGGATCCAAGGTCCTCTTCAGAATGACCAAGCAATTTAAGACCTATAAAATACCTATAAGAGGTATTTTAATGCATGCCCTCATTTAGGGCCACATGGAAATGAATGGTTCCATGCAAAGATAAAGAAAGCAAGGAAGGTGAGCTAGGGTCTAGCTGAGGATACATTGTGAACGAATTAGAGGTGGCTCTAGAAGCATCAGCATGTCTGCCTCATGTAGATGCAAAAGATAAACAGGCACACAGCTCATCAAGTTTACAGCCTGAAGGACATGCAAGAAAATTTTACACTGATAGTCTAAAACAAGCTCCTATTTTCTGTACAGATATCTTTGGAAGTTCATCGTTGCTTTAAGATTCAATTGCTTCACATTTTTCTTCTCATCAAAGAAGAGCACTATATTGGAGCACTATAAACAGCAAAAATAAACAAAAACAAAACAAAAGCCCATGCCATTCATTTCTCAGAAAGCAAACAGACTCTAAGCACAAGCTTTAGAAAATGACAAACATTTTGCTTGGAAAATAGGTGTCCGAGTCAAAAGTTATAGTTTATGAACAGGATAAAATAGAGATATTTACATCAGTACTTTCATTAAGAAACTAAAAAACAAAATGTACAGACAGAAAATTGTTTCAACTAATGCTTTAGAAATAGAAGAATTTTAAAATACCACAACTAATTTATTTGACCAAGATTCCTAACCTCTGTTTTAAAAGAACATTGTTGAGAAGAGTTTCTAATCATGCTGATTTTCATAAGTTATCTAAATTGTGTAGCAATATTCAGAGTGGGAAAAAACAAACAAACATCTTTTCCCTCACTGCTATCTGCATATATCTTTACCAGTAAAGGCTATTAAGAGATCTTGAACTGAAGTTGAAAAAAAAAAACACAAAATTTGTCACAGTCAACAGTTGAAAGGGAAGGGTGTAAGTGATCCTTTCACATAGGAAATACAGGAATCAAAGGATCTGCCAGTGCAGTGAATGTAGCTCCCTTCATCATTTCAGAGAATCCCTAATTCTTGCAACAACATTGTTTTCAGTCTAAATTGCTGTCTGCTTGTCTTCTGATTCTTGTCAGATTTTTGGTTTTTTTTACAGTGAGATATCACTTTGCTTTGGTTGTGAATGAATTCTTTCCCAAGAATAATTAAATATATAATTAAAAATAACTTTCCAGTTAACAGATGTAAAAATCACACCTCAAACTTTTTGTTTAAGCTTTTCATTTCTGTTTGGTGTTTTGCATGTTGTTTTCACCTCTGTCAATATTATAGCACAATCTATCTGAGAATAAACAGTTGTAGGCAGGAGGAGAAACCACAGTATGATAACTGACAGGAGGTTTTGGCTTCTTCCTTCTCTTAAAGCATGTATTCCTCAGCTGCTATTTATCTACTCAGGGCCTAAAAAGTTCAAACATCAGTCCAAGACTCCCAATTTCCTAACACGTGCTGCCTAAGCATATTTTATTTTGTTTGTTTGTTTCTCGAGTAACTAAGACATTACTGTATTCCAGCTTCGCCCTCTGAATATAACCAATACAAACTGAAATTTACTACAGCTTGTGACTTCCATCTAAACTTCTGATGAGATGAAAATAAGCAACATACAGGACTGTGAGGATGCCTAGCAGAGTTCTGCCTGTCTGGCAGGTGAAAGAGCTGAGGCACAGCTGATCACTATAGAACAAGACATGAATGGTGAGAAACAGAGGTGAAGCAGAAACTCTACTGTGACTTCTCTGAGCATATGCCAGTTCTCCTTCAACAGAATATAGAGCCATTTTTAATACATACATTTCAGGAAACTATTATTAACCTGCATCTTTACAAAACTAAAATGCTTTTCCTGTGGAATATATTCTAGTCATCTGCAGCACAGTAGATTTTACATCTGAATAATCTTCAAAGTGGAAGAATGAAAGCTTTTAAAACATGCATCCTTGTCGACGTTGGAAATAGCACAAATCCAAGCTAGAGAGTAATGCTGAAATACAGCCCAGGGGCTGCAGTTTCATTCATAAAATCTTCCACTCAAACACAAGGTCTGGAATGAATTTTATCCTCATGTTCTACCAGAGAAATACAATTTATTATAGTGCCATACTTTTCAGTTTCAAAATTATATCCCTAGTATTTTTCCCTGTCAGGTCCAATGGAGACTGGCAGACTTCTCAGCCATGATCATTCACTGAGAAAATACACAGCAGAATCCAACTGCACACAGACACAAAGAAGCAAGTCCAGTTATGTACCACAGGACTAAAATGAAGGGAAACCTACTGTGCGTACACAGTTCCAACCATTTAAGCTGGAAAGGCATCAGAGAGGTCCTTCTGCTAGCAACAGTGTGAGTGGGCACTGGATCTCAACTGCACTTCAGCTCTGCTTGTAGCTCACCATGACTGTCTATGCAGCACACTAGCTCTATTACTCCTGTGCGGTGTGACAGTAATGCTCCCTGACAACTTCAAAACCCAGAATAAATAGCCAGTGCTCTCTCCCCATCATGTTCTGCAGTTGAGAAGATACCAGAGGATCACTTACAAGAGAAATTTTTAGAGCTGTCATGAGACCCTCTGCAGGGCCCACTCTGATGTCCAGCTTCCAGTCAGCATCCAACTGCATTGGTCAGTATAATAGCTTCAACCTAAAGGTTCACTCCTTTTTGCAGTATTTGTCTCCATTTTTCTACACGGTGACTTCAAATATTTCTCCAGTAAAAAGAAAACACCAAAAATTGCAAGAGATCCGACAATATTTTAATCAATATGTCTCTGCATTCAGTAAGATTGGAAGAAACATATGATGCCAGGATGGGTGGAGGGGGAAGGAAGCACAAAACCTCTAAAATCAACCAGCTTGGTAACAGCTTTAACACATGAAGTTCAGTCTGTTCCATTAAAGACTTAAAAGTATGTGTTTTGTTAAGAGTAAAACCACCACTGCCATATCTCCTTCATGTAGCATTTTTATGTTTTACTGACTTGGTCATCCAATGACATGTACCGTAAATCAGTCCAGATCCCTTCAAGTTGTGCAACACTACCTGGTTGATATAAGACAGCCGTTTTACAGGATGGATTGCAATTTAAAATGAACTCTGTTGTGACAACAACTGCTGCAAAGTATCTTCCTTTTAAATTCTGCCCTGCTTTATTTGTGGCTAAGGTTTAAAAATAAATAAATCCCACATTTTTAATGCTTTCATGTTAACTAAAGAGCGCATCAACTATAATGCCACCAGAAAGAGCTTCACATTCTATTTCAGAAGGCAGTGTGCCAAAAAGAACTTCAGTGCGTTTTCATCCACCTATGTCCTATTGCTTCTTCAAAAGCTTCTATAAAAAGACAGCCAAAATTCATTTCTATGAATCATCAGTTGAGTGTGATATAACTATTCAATTATTTTTAAAGGCAAGCCATTTCTTTCCTTATCAGAGCCACTCACGCCAGTCATCATTTTGATCAGCTGTCTACATGTATTTCCCACAGCTGGAAATAGGGGCAATTTCTTTCCCATCTACTATCAACTTTCCTATACAGAACGTAACTGAATGCACTATACTGCACAGCTCCACCTTCCTTTCTATTGAGAGAGGAAGAAAAAATCTGTACAGCCACCTAAATCAGTTTTCTGACACCTGGACTGCTGCTTTGCATACATCACAGATCTATTGTATGGAGAACCTCCTCTATAAAGAAAAGCTGAGAAGGTTGGGGCTGTTCAGCCTAGAAAAGAGCAGGCTCCACAGAGACCTCATCGCAGCCTTACAGTAACTACAGAAGTCCTACAGGTAAGGGACTCTTTATTGGGGAGTGTAGTGTTAGGATAAGGGGGAACAGTCAGGTTATCTAATTTATTCAAGTAATATCTTCCTTTTAGCTTAATTGCCGAAGGATGCCCAACGTTTATATTGGAAATCATTCTAGATTTCAAGATTGGTGATAAAAAGATTTTTGAATGTCTACCATTTTGTTCTTTTTATATTTTATGTGATTTGTCATATCACATATTAATAAATGATCTACAGATAACAAACAGTCGCATACTGCATCATCTCATAGCATTCAGAGAGGAATTTGGAAGGGGGGAAAAAGATTATATGATAAATACAAATAAAAGGCTCCTACACTCACCCTTAGAAAACAAACAAAAACCAACCAGCAACAGAACAAGTCTCAACCCTGGCCAATATACCTATGCAAATCTCCACACGTCCTCTGCAAAAAGTCAGTTCAATCCCAAGGTGTCCCCTGCTGTCATCAGAAACCAAGGCTTCCACTCATTTTCCCCAAGGGTTCAGTCTGGCCTTTGGCACTTCCTTGGCTGCTAAAGCAATGAATAAAACTCCTTAACAAATGATGAAAGGTATTTGTTCATCACTGACTCAGTCACACACAGCATGTACTGCAAATTAAAGAGGAATACAGCTAGTCCCAACCGGCTGGTTCAAACACAAAGAACAGAACCAGTCAATAACAAAGATCAGGAACAATAATTTTCTCTTTTTACCCATATGCTTTCCTGACTAGGGCCAGTAAGGGAATTGCTAGGGGACATGTTGATAAAAGACAGCTCTATATTTGTCAGACCTGAGGCTGCCACAGAAACATAACTAATGTGGAAGACATTAATGAGCCAATGTCATTAGGGCAATCTGTCCAAGCTGATGGATTTGCCACTCATGTTCTCTGGTAGGCAGCCGATCAACAGTCAAGCAGGCTCATAGTTTCATGTAGCCACTGCAACAGTCCTGAACCACTTCATACATCATATGTCTGTGTTTCCAAATATATATATTTTACAAAATTCCCTGTCCACAATGATGTGTTTCTTGCTTTTAAATCAGATTGTAAGCAAACATGGAAATCATAGAATTATCAAGGCCAAAGAAGACCTCCTAGATCATCTAGTACTATCACCAATATTTCCCACTAAACCACATCCCTCAGTACAACATCTAAATGTTTCTTGAACACCTCCAAGGACAGTGACTCCACCACCACCCTGGGCACCCCATTCCAGTGCCTGACCACTCTTCTAGAAGTATTTCCCAATCTAAATCTCCCCAGGCACGACTTGAGGCCACACCATCTCATCCTACTGCTAGTTACACAGGAGAAGAGGCTGACCACCACTTCACCACAACCTCCTTTCAGGCAGCTGTAGAGAAAGATAAGGTCTCCCTTGAGCATCCTCTTTTCCAGACTAAACAATTCCAGTTCCCTCAACTGCTCCTCATGAGAATCATGCTCCAGACTCCTCACAGCTTCATTGCCCCTCTCTGAGCACACTCCAGGGCCTTGATGTCTTTCTTGCAGTGCAGGACCATAAAAATTTTCATCAGATGAAGAAAAAGGAATTTGTCCTTTTGTTCTGGATTTCAGGACATCACACAGCCTGGTCAGAACAACAATACCTGAATTCTCCAAATAAATGGCCACTCTGCAATCCATCTGCCATGTCCAGTACACAGGCTGCATGAATTTACCAGAAAAATTATGGAAACCTTCAGCGTAACTCTACTGGCTTCATCTTCCTCTACCTGGAGATCTGGCCTTACTTGTAGAATAGATACACACACACACACACAAAGAGAGCTATCAGCTGCACATGACCTGCACTAGGCTCTGCCAACAAGGTACTGCAGATGGCAATCTCAGGCTGCCCCCAGGCCCTCCATTCTTCCCAGATGCTCATAAATCCCCAGAAAAATGTGCTGTGCTTTTGTACCACACAGCACTGATTTGTGTTTACATTTGTTTTCTACTGTCCATGCATGTCAGCCAATACTAAATAAAACACAGCAGGGACCCTGGCTCTTGATGCATCTGAGCAGAAAACTGGATAACGTCTCCACAGCAGAGGAAAGCAGATCTTAATACAAATGCCAAATTTGACAGTGTATTACACTATTCGCTGCATCTGGCACAGAAGAGATTATAACTTGCTGATGGGGTCCTATGCACATCCAGCTGGTAGAGCAACACCCTCACAACACACAGCTCCGAGCGTGTAGCCTTAGAGAGAGCAACTCTAATCACATTAAGTTTCAGCATCTGCTTCCAAACAGTCTTTGCATGCAAGAAATCCCTTTTACAGGGGGAGTTCAGTTGTAAGAGGAACCTGGACTCAACTGCTGGCTAGAAAGAGAAAAGGACCCACTGTCAATGTTACCCTTTCAAACATCTCCACGACCCCAAGGAACAAAGTGATCAGGAGAAGGGCAGAGTCAGTACACAGTGAAAGAGTCTGTAAGTTCATCAACTGCACAGCCATTTCAGGAGCACTGCCATGCCATGACAGCTCAAGGGAGAAGCATTTCTGCCCAGGGCATCACCTAATTACCCCCTCAGACACAAGCTCTCTGCCCTGGAAAAACACCCAGCCCACAGCAACTTGGGGGACAGTTCAACCTTCTTACCTTTTGCAACTCCTTTCTCACAGAGTGTCAAGAGCAGGAGCAGACAGAACAGTCCCAGAACAGAATCATATCAGAGGCACATTGCTGTTGGAGAGGGAAGATCTGTGCAGATCACCTCCAGCAGATCCAGGGACAAGAGTGACTCTACTTCCCTGCCCAAGCCTCAGGTCAGGGAAAGAGCCTCTAGCAGGAGCTGTGCTTCCCATGCTGGGGAGCAGTGTCTTGCTTACAGGCAGCATTACAAGGACATTGCTTTGCACAGGAAATTAAAGGGTTGGCCAGACAGCTGCTTGTGCATGTCCAGGGGGTGATACTGCTCCTCTTGCAACCTACTGTAATGCACTGTTACTAATAAAAGAGCTGCACTGCAAAAACAGCGTTTGCCCTTTGTACTTCATATGTTCCCAAAAGCTAATCTGCTGTTCCAAGCAAGAGCATAGGAGGGTCAATGCAATGGTGAAATCCAACCTGATGCACAACAGAGTATTTCTAATCCAGATAATCAGCTGATTAAACAAAGCATATTCAGCATCCAAAAATGCTTTTTCGCTCTTCCCTCTGAAGCCAATGAGAGTTTTTTCCAAACGCAAGCACTAGAACAAGTCACCTGGAAATACTTTGAGGCAAGCTTCTGAAGGCCAAATTGCGATGACACATCCCCTTTGCAATGACAACATCACAGGACACTCTAGGGAGCTCCTCAGGAAATGCTAGGCAAAGGGTGCAGGAGACTGAGCTATGCAGCTTTTCACCTAACCCAGCACAGGTTTGGACATGTTGAAAGCAGGGCCATATGAAGATGTTTTTGTGCCTACAAATCTTTTGGATAAACACGATTGTGTTCTACATCAGAGATTTTGTGTAACTTTTGTCAATTTTCTTGGCTTGCCACTCCTGACAACTCATCCATCAAACAGCTCTCTCTGGAATACCCTATTCAAATTAATCAGCAGTCAGCTATTCTCCTTCTAAAACTAATAATAGATGGTCTGCTTGGGCCTATGTGAGACTGAAGCATGCGAACATGAATTGTGCAACTGCAAATGTTTCCATACTGCTGCAGCTTTCAAAGTGCTTTGTGCTTTCTACTAAGGAGGCATGAAAGCACATTGTAGGGAGCACATTTTTAACTGTCAGAATTGTCCAACTGTCCCCAGCATGTCCATACTGTGGTAAATGTTTAGTGATGGCTTTCAGCTTTCAAGCACGTTTCAAGGCAGGGAGGGATGTTCTGGCCATATGCTAACAGGCTCAGCTGGACCAGGAGCACAGGATAATTTGATGGCTTGTATCCTTTGGATGCCAGCTGAACGAGGGATGCCAAATTGTGCTCTTGCCATTGGCAGAAATTTTTGCCTCTGATTCATCTTCTTGTCAAGCTACAACAGGATGGGGGGGAAGACAAAAACAAAATGAAAAAACTCTTTTGGAGGGGAACTCTATCTCTGACTGAATGGAGAAATGGGACTCTTTTGAACAGCCCTTTTGTATGGCAGTTCATCTCCCAGCAGGCAGAGAGGATTAATGCTATGAACACTGAACTCAGAATGAGAGCTGCCACTGGAGGACAGCCATCTGTGCAGCACTCCACTAGCTGCTTAGTAGATTCTGTTGTTGTCACATGAACCCGAGGAAAAACTGGGAAGCGTATTTGCAAATCCTGCTGCAGGAACAAAAAGAGCACCTGCCTCTCCCAAGGTCTGCTGGCAGCTAGTTACCATCAGGGGACTTTGCCTCCACCAGCAGAAGGTTAACTTTCAGCCTGAAAAACAATAATAATAATAAAAAAAAAGCACCTCTCAGGCTTTTAAGAGAAAGAAGTTTAAATCCCAGACCGGAAGCCTTAATTATAAAGGATTTGTGTGAAAGTTGCCAGATCTCTCCCTGCTCTGTGAACAGGGCTGTGCCAAGGGTCTGTTTTGTGTCATATTAGCAACTGTGTTAAGTTCAGCAAAGCAACTAGGTCAAAAATGCAAAGGCAGAACAGAGATCAGTGATTAGCCCTAATGAGCCCCTGGACCGCAGAATGACAGTGCATTCATTTCAAGGTTCTTTCAGCAACTAAAGGTATCACAGTTACGTCCAGTGTGTGCTACTCTGAACAAATCATTTTGCATTTCACATTTTATGCCTTAGAAAATCTCTTTATGTCACCATGACCTGAAGATAGCAGATGAGAGGAAACAACAGTGAGAACTGTTGTTCTTCTCACTGGGGGAGCTGAAAGTAGCTTACAGAAAATGAAGGAAAGATTTGAACATCCCCATGAGAAGCTCTTCTAAATATGTGGCCCTGTTGCTCTCAATCAGTGAATTCCATCAACTGTATGCATGAGGTTGTAGAGAATACTGATCTTGCTTTCAAGAACATACTGGTACATTTGTCCACAAATGTAACACCAGACTTTCTGAAATTCACCCAGCCTTCAAAGAAAACAGCAGAAACAGAGACAATCACCTTGTTTTTCTTAGTGACTTAGACTTTCTCTAAGATGCAAAAGTGAAAAGAGTTGAGTTACTTAGAAAAGGTAGTTAGAGCATAAGCAGGCATTGAATGAGATAGACAAAGTCAGTCCTAGTCCCCTAGATCGCTTTACCTCATTCAGGAATCAGTGTTTCCAGCTGATAAAGACAAACGTCAAGACAGCACTTCACCCGGAACCCACTGTGACTGATAACAGGCAAATGTCTGCCGTCAGCCTATGGGAAGAGGGAGCACGAGCAGTAACACAAAGAATGATCTTATGCAAGATAAGAACATTCAGTTAAAGCATTACAACACAATATAAAAATTACTTGATTGATAATCAAGGAGATTATCGCCACACCCTCCTACTGTCCAACTAAGTGCAAAAGTGACAAGACACAGCTGATCTTATCAAAAATTACACACCAACCCTGGGCCACTGACTATCCAGAGAGGGCATGGAGCCACTGACAGCAAAGCAATGGATGCTTGGGACCAGCAAGGAGTTCTACATCAAGACAACAGGGTAAAACATCTCTCTTCAGAATACAACTCTAATGTATGCAAATTTCACTCAGAACAATTCAGAATGTTAAGACGTATAAAAATTGTATTAAAGTACCATGAAAATGATGCCTGGTAAAAAAAAAAAAAAAGCCAAGTAATAGGTAAATACTGAAACACAGGCCATTATGGGAAATGCCACTGTGCCAGAAACACTGGGGCAAAATTCACTTCCCACTGCATCACACAACAGAAAAGGGAGACTCCAAAAAAGCATCTGTTGCCTTTGGGATGCTCAGTGTGCAACACCAGGCAGAGATCTCTCAGGTCTTTCAAACTGTTCATTTAAATTTTGAGCCTCTGAAATCTCAGGTACTAACAGCATTTTTTTCCACAAGTAAGCCTTAAATTTAGGTAATTCTCATGCATCAGCTATTACATTTATATTCAAGAATGGCAGAAGAATGTCTTGTTAACACGCTCTCAACATTCAAACAGATGGAAAAAAAAAAAAAAAAAAAATCAGTAATTTTCCAATAGTTTAAGCAGGTTATTAATTGATATTTACTAAGTGCAGTATTTATTTACAGCATCATGATATATCAAGTCCGGTGGGAAAAGAGGACATAAAATGCTACGCTATACCAAGCAGCTGTGATTTCACAGAAGACAGCTGCTGGTTCTATATGTGCACTGCAGAAAGATTGCTGCCTTCTCCCTCACGTGTGCTCTACTGCGAGATCACAGTAATAGCAGCGTTTTCCCATGAATGTCTTCCCAGGAATCCTTCTTAAAGCACAGCTGATACTTAATAAAGGATCGCTCCTTAATAAAGGAGCACTTTGCACTCGCAGAAATAATGGCTTTGTGCGAAGGGGAGAGGAGAGGTGGAATAGGTGTCCATTCATTGCACTTCCCCCCTATAGAAGGATGGCAGCAGAAAGCAGAAATAAGCATCATCGTTATCTCCAATGTGCTTTAGCAGCCACACGAAGCCAGTCAGCAGTGTCTGTCATTGTTTGGTGGAATACAAAAGACTCTCTGTTTGGAAAGTTCAGGAAAGAAAACGGAGAGTCTGTGGCTTGGTCCTACAGTCAAAAGGCTGAAACAGAGGCAGAGAAGTTCTCAAGCAGAGGCTTGATCTGAAGCCCTTTGAAGTTGATGGGAAAATTCCCATGGACTCCAACACACTTTGGATCACATCTGAAGTGCACAGAAAGCAGCAAAGCCACAGAAAAGTAGAACCAAACATCTGCTAGAGGAGAGTTTTACAGAACACAGGACTGACCTAATCTCTTCACTGTCATTGGTACAGTGTGATTCTTGTGATGCTCAAGAAAGTAGAACTTTATTGATTTCCTAAGTCTTTTCATTAGCACACAGCAATGGCACGTATTTTAATCATTATTTTTCCACTTACAACACTATGCATGCCACTCTAATATTTACCATGGACTACAGCACTTAACAGACATCTCTGAGGAGAGTGGGCAAAAAGCTTCTTTCAAGTGTTGTATTTTAATTAACGTTTTCTACTTTATTTCCCTCCCAGCCACTCCCAAAAGAACTAGTTGAAAACCATGAAAAACACAATCCAGAACTAAAAACCTTATTAAGAACAATGCTGCCAGCGTCATCTATTCAGAAGCAGCAGATTGAGACAGAGCCCAAACCAGAAGCAGCACATTCTCCAAACAATTGCTAAGGGATCCCAAGAGCACAGAGATCCTAAATCCTCTTCTCAATTAAGATACAATTAATTTTCCCATTAAAGAAGAATAAAGCGTCGCCAAAGACAAAAAAAAAAAAAAAAAAAAAGTATGTTGAATTCTGTAACACCTCTATAATTACTTTCTTGCATATAGCTGTAATTTGTTGCAATGGTTTTTACTTTTGGTGTTTTCTAGGTCCTGATAGTGTTTTCTGGGAATTAATTTCTTAGAAACTTTTTCTTGAACACTTCTTGCAGCCTTTGCATAAAATTCAACAAAGAGCCAAAGCTGCTTTTTTTTTTTTTTTCCCTCCCAAAAAATGCAGGATGTTTCCTCTTTTCCTGGCTAATAGAATCCAACTGTTGCTGCATGACATCATTCCCCAGAGTTAGGGAATCCAAGCTAGCACAGACACTCGGCTGGGAGTAAACACTGCAGAGAGGGGGGGGGGGGGAGGAAAGCACTTTGAAATTGAAGGAAGTAACATTAAAAAAGCAGATTTTGTTACCTGAAATTTGGAGCATTTCCCTTTCCACTCCATTCTCAGATTTGTATTTCCCAGACACAACTCTGCCTTATTCTGTGAAGCAATCAGCAAAACCGGTCGCTTAACGCCTAATACCTGCTGTGCTTCCCAGAACTCCTTCATATGACCTTTCGCAGCACTGATTCCAGCTAAAATGATTGCAAAGAACACAGACTGGCCAGGCCAGTTGTCATGGAGATCTCTCTCTCTCCTTTTTCATACACACGCGTGCGCACACAGATTCAAACAATTCTGGGAGGCATCCACAAAACAGCATGCCTTTTCATCAGCTAAGTTTGTGAAGCATTCCACCCCTCCTCCAAGCCCTCCCTTGAGTCAGCCCAGGAAGCTGAGATTTGGTCATGAATCGATTGCTGAAATCAGAGATGTCGCCTTTAAGAAGAAAAATAATAATTTAGGGGGAAGGAAAAGAAAGAAAGAAAGAAATCACAACACAGAACTTGTTTTTGTCCTGGGAAGGAAAAAGAGAGATTTTCTGCTTTTCAAAGCTTTGAACTAAAAGCAAATCTTGCATTCAAACCTGCAGGCTATTTGCCTTTACCCAACTTGCTATGAATTTGATATCTGAAAGCACTAAGGCTTGGTTGAAACACAATCATGCAGATTACATGAAATGCTGCTGGCATTGCCTGACTGCTTACCTTGCTCTCTCCCAGTACCCAGCCAGTGACTTAATTATCACAGGTATTCATTGCAGTCATTCAGGACTTCCTGCATCCTTTCATGTTTCTGTAATTAAGAACAAAATTCTGCTGGTCAGGAACACGCAACTGTTTTATACCATAGCAAACAAAAAACAATCCCTCATCCAAACAAGATAAAACAGACACACTGGAATTTTTCTCATGGTGACTGTAAGTTCACATGCCTCTTAACTAAAACTCACTAGCTTCAAGTTAAAGGAGAAACCCACTTCAATGACATTTGAGAATTGATTAATTTACCAAATTCATTGCCACCATGGTTGCAAAAACAAAGCTAATTCCACACATAAACAAAGAGAGACAATGTTTTTACTTTGACAAAAGAATTCTAAATTAATCCCCAGCAATGTCATATAGGAAAGCCTGGCCTGATTAGTTGAACAAGAAAAGAAAATGCTTTAGGAAGAAATGAAAGAACATGAAGAAAATTCAATAGAGCTATTTGGGCTCAGAAGAACAGCTCTGTGCCCAAAGTTTTTCCGCTCTGACAAACAGCAGGGAGACTTGCTCTTTAGAGGATTTAACTGGAATCAGCCATTCAAAGCTTTAAAGTTGCTTAAAAGAATACTCAAGGGACTGCATGACTCTGCTTTCTGCAACAAGTAGTATAACCAACAGTCCCTCTAGTGGGCATAAAAATGTAAAGCTGACTGCAGCACAAAGCGGGAATTCAATATATTTATTCTCTCTCAGCTACTTCTCTATGCTGCTTTGACACTTCTCATCTAAATTACGTATTTAGAATAAAGCTAGCATTTGCAGCCATTTAAATGTTATTGATGGGGCTCAACAAAAGGAAACATACATACATTACATACCAACACACCTAGATTTATGCACAAAGACTAAAAAGTTCCAATGTATTTCTGTTCTGCATGTGCTTTTATCCCAAGATGAGATAAAAAAAAACACCTCCATATAGCCTGAGATAGTCAAGATGTCTTACAGGATCACCTGTCTCTACATATCTGCTATAAAATATAGACTGGAACATACCATTAATTACACTTCTTAAAACCCAAATTGTATGAATGAACAGCTTGCACGCTTAATCTCCCTCTCTTTCTACCAGAAATGCTACAGAAAAGCTACATGAGGCATATTTTACACTAAGAACTGCATGCACACATATTCACACATAGATGAATATTAAAAGTTGCTTAAACTGTCAAGAATCTGGAAGACACTGAAATGACATCACATTAAATAGTTTTTCTAGTCATGAAAGCAGCATAGGCTAAACTCACGAGTTCATGCTAAGTTCCATCAAGAATACACCAGAGAAGCCCAGCAGAACCATAGGATTCAAATATTTTTGTATTTGACATATTTTCATAAATATGACATACTTTTGGCTTAGAATGCAAAGACATTGCTCAAAGACATGAAAGCAGTTTCAAAAACAAAAATGACCTATCCATTGACCAATGAGCAAGTGAAATGATTGAGTCTTGTCCATCAATCTCAGATTTTTCTATAAATGATGGTAATCCACGAGTGTCTACCAACAATCTAAGTCACATCCCATTCCAGAATTTATCACACAGCTCTGTAGCACTTCATTATGAGACCACCTCTCCACATATGGCAAGTATCTAAGGGAAGTATGTGCAATAGTATTTATAAACAATTGAAAATGCTTGTTGCACTACACATCCACTCAGTTACAGTCAACAGTTTCATACAAAATAAATGAATATATTTAATATTTCAACTACTTATGTACATACAACTATGCAATTACAAAGCACAGCAGTAAAACTATGACCCAGGTTTTGGTCTTAGGAAGATAACAACCACCAAAGACCCCAGATGAGCCACTTCCTGTTCTACATCACATTAATACACTTGCCAAGAAGAGGTTTTTGTTCAGGTTGGCTGAGGTGAAACAAGAACCATTTTTAACCTTCCACTTTTTTGTTGGCTGGGCTTCCCACAAACACATCAATACCCCCCAAAAAATTTGGGGTCATGGAGGATATAATGAACAGCTTATACTAGTGTTAGTTACAAAATAAAGAAATCAATGGCATGGCTACACCGTAATTGGAAAGTATTAGAATACGCATCCCCCTCCCTTGCAGCAGATGAGCAATCCATTACTCACATATGGCTGATGTTTAGTTTCTCATTTCCAATACACTTCCCATTTCTCACTGTTTGAACATAATCTTTGTATGCTTCGTGGTCACAAGCACAAGATGCAGGAGCCACATGACATCAGCAGGAGCAGACATGCACTGCAAAGGATGAGTGTGCAGCCAGAGTCCTCAGTGGGGCACAACTGCAGTCTGTGCCCTTAGGACTGGGAATGGAAATATGAGCAGCTCACTACAAGCTGCATGGTCCAAGTTTCCTTATCAAATGCTTTTCAAACCAAGCCATCATCATTAGCAACAGGAGAGGAAACAAACATCAGATTTGTTCCTAAATGACCTGTGAAGCTTTATTGCTGTCAGTAGGTAGAGTCACAAATTCAAGATTTAAAAAGGCAAAAACAAATTAAGCTGCCTACAACAACAGCTCAGATCTCTGACAAGTGTCAACAGAGATCAATCTCTGAACCAATTTCACTGATATTTTCCTTTTCTTTTTTAATAGAACTAAGCTCCATATAAAATTACTTGTGTACAATGATTTATGATTATCCCCTTTCCCATATAACTTTCTGCCTTCCATAAGGAGGAATGCCTCTCTCAGATCTACACCACAGTTACTGGCCAGTGACCTCAACTACCACATATCAAACTGAACTTAAACAAGAAGAGCAAAAAGTGAAGAGCGAGTACGCTGACCCAGTATGTTTTTAACTCGATGCCATGGAAAGGCAAGTGCTTGCAGCTCCTGCTGACCTCATAGGGAGAGGCAGGGAACCAGGTGGCACTTCCTCATCATTTGGCAGTGACTTGCAAAGGTAAGGAAATAAGGGAAGAGGCCCCAGCTGTCTCATAATACAAAGTATGAATGCACAAGATAAACCATGCCCTTTACTCTCTATTCAGAGTGCAGCACTCAGTACAGTTCCTTAAGTAATTTAGGGACTCTCAGGCAGAACAAGAGGACAACACCCAGTGCAGCAACAGTCATATTTAGTGGGACTTGTCCAAAGAGTAGATTCTACAACTTAAGTCTGCAACTAGCCTTAACCCTTCAACACAAGGGCATAACTGCACAGCAGCAAAACAAGTGCTATAACACCTCAGAGTCCCTACTGGGGCCTCCACACCGAATAAAGCTTCCCCTGACTTCACTGACACATTTGGCCTCACTAAATCATGCTTTGACGCAACTAGTCTTATTAGTACTCTATAGTACTTGCTACCATAGTAATAATACAAAAGTATACAGTGCCCCTGCAAGCAATAACACAACGGATCTGACCCAACATACGAGGCCCTTTGGTTTTGGGACTGCATATGTCTAAGATCAATGTTAGCTATGGACTTGGTTTTCTTCCCCATTTCAGTGTCAGAACCATTACTCACAGTATTTCCACAACTCTCTCTCCAAGCAGAATTAAAAATTTCCATGACTTCTTTAACAGTCCAACATGGATCATGTTTGAAGCACGGCACTGATTTCACTGATCCAGAAAAAATATATATACGTGTATATATATATATATATATATATATATACATATATATAGACATACACACACACCATATGTATCTAGGAAATGACTAATCATAGTTGAGCACACTTTGAGATGTTGCCAAACCCTTTATGGCTCCATATCCCAATTCAGTTTGATCTCTTTTTGCATATGAAAGCCTGCCATACTTTGGTCTGACTTTGGCCTCTCATCTGGGTGCCAGATAATTTGCCAAAGTTTTTAAGTGATTCAGTGAAATTAAGATGATGTTTGTACCTGGGAGGTCATGACAAGAACCTCACACACGTTTAACTCCTGCATGAACACTCATCCAGAAATACAGTGAGTTTACATCATGGCTATAATTGCTTTAGGACCTGATTCAGCAAAGTACTCAAACTCAGACTTCAAAAGAACTTAAAAATACGCCAAACACGTGCTACAATATTTTACCAAAGTGTATTTTAGAAAAGACAGATGGAAATAGTTTCTATTTGCTATTAAAGCTTTAAGATGCTGATTGACTACATAATCAGGACACACTCTCCATGCTATTTACACTGATGAGGTTGAAAAACTACTGAGCAACAAGCTGAATAAGTCCTTAATAAAACAACTTCAAACTTTAACAACATTGAATTAATTCATGTAAAAGCCTGGTTTGAGAATTATCCATACCTACAACCTGATTCTTGACAGGAGACACATATTACAGCTCACTCTGCTAGGAAAGTGGTGCAAAGCCAAACCAGCCATACAACCTGGCTCCAGGCCCAGCCAGCCAGTTCAGCCAGCCCGCAACATCACAGTACTGTAAACTGTTTCAGATGGCACCAGGCCAAGCCGTAGGGATAGCCAAAAGGTGGGAAGCTCATGTAAGTAAACCCTTCTCCTTAATTCTCCTGAGCCAGCCCTGTCTCTAACTCATGCACTCCAGCCAACATCCTTCCTGTGTGAGGCTGTGCCGTATCCCAGGAATGCCTGGAAAGGGAAACAGGAAGCAGTAGGACCAAAACTGACAGATGGAGAAGCTCCCAAGGAGAGATTTCTTGTTCTATCTTGACACAAGAAAAGTCTGCCCTTTGTAGGTGTTAGTTTCTTTCCATGCCACATATATACACACACACACACACACCCATCAAACATGGATTTATGTCCCAAAAAAGGACAGGCTTCCTCTGGGAATAAGTCATATCAGGAGAGATGTCAACTGATTGCTTGAAATTCCAATGCTATCTAAATTTGTCTTCACTGCTGCTTCTTTTAAGTAAAAGCCAAAAGACAAGTTTCTACTGCCCTTGATAATGGTGCAACAAAGCATGCTATGCATGGGACTAGAAGGTAACTGAAAAAACAGATCCTCTCACACTTGGAATTGCAATGCAAGCAGGACTCACAAGAATACAGATCTGAGAGGGCTAATGTGGTGTGCACAGCTGACCAAGTACTGCAAAACTCCAACTTAATGCAACCAGTGGAGCAAAATCCTTCTCAGAACACATAAGCAGCAGGAAAAGATAGATCCTTTAAACTAACACCCCCAGGCTGAAGAGGCGTTCTTCAAACTGCTGTGCATGTTCCTGTACCAATGACTTTCACTCAAGTAGTGCCACAAAGCAGCTTGTTGGGAACAATCTATGTTACGTTGGCTCTACAGAGTTTGTAAAGTGAAGAGCATCTTTTAGTTTTAGCCAAGTAAGCAAAGGACAAAAGAACAAATACATTCAGTGCAATTCACCATGTTTTCATTAGAAAAATGACAACCAATACTGCTGCGCTGCCTGTGAACTTCAAAACAAATAAATAAATTGACAAATAACAGCAACATGCTTTGTGATTCCTTTTGATCGTTAGCTATAAAAGTTCACAGGAAGTTTATGCAGCCCCCTCTGACTTATCTTCTAAGGCCCACTAGAGACTCTAAGAAGAAAATGTCAGCCTGACATTCCTTTGGACAAAAGGCAATGACTTTGCTGTGGGATTACTTCTGTAGTTCAGTCATGACTTGAACAGTCAGGTTGGCTTGGAGACTGTGAACTGCTGATAACTTGTTGAGGGGGTGCCTGTGAGCCCTGCTTCGCATTGCTGGGAAGGAAGGGAGTTGTGTGAGCACTACCCAGCACTCACTCCACCAGTCACCTACATCCCACAGAAACCAAAGCCAGCAATGGCACATGTTCTCATAGGCATACAATAAGTTTGTCCTGCTTACTGCCGTAATCATAACAGCATGCAGATTTTACAAGCTGAAGACAATAAAGCTATTTTCTTCTCTATTTTGTATAGAACAGATAAACAAAATATTGCTTTGAATATATACAGTTCCTCTCATTCTTGGCCCTCGGTGTGCTCTACAGAGCTGGGTAAATGTCACTGCTGTCCTGCCGCTTGGAACAAAGGAGTTAAGTGGATCTATGTGTGGGGCTGCACTGGTCCCCTAAGAAAGACTTTATGACTGAGCTCTGCCCACAAGGCTTTGCTGCCTCCCATGAGGTTGTATTTAGGCCTTGCAAGGCAGTCAGGATCAGCCCAATTCCAAGTGGCATTGGAACACTTTCCTTCCTGGAAAACAATTTACTTGGGTATGGGAGACTGCTGAGGTTAAGCCTTCCTTCTAGCTCATTTCCAGTGCCATGCAAGAAATGAAAGTCAGCAACAACAGAGCAACTAGGATCAGCTTGAGACAAAAGCCAACAAGAAGAAACCAGAATACACAGACAGTTCAAAAACATTTGGAGGCACCTCAGTGCTTCTTAGGTTAAGCAATGAAGAGACATCCCAATGAGCCACAGCCATGATAACTCTGAACAGAGAGCAGCCCGGGGCTTGTGCTAGCACAGCTGCATTGTTTTCAAAAGGGAGGCCGTGCCTCCATACAGTGCCCCATCACACTGTGGGGTTGAACAGACCTCCTGGAGTCAGCCCCAGGGCTCTCTGTGCTGAGTTCCATTGTGCAGCACAGACATCCCCTGAGCAAAATGCTGCAGACCACAGAGGAAATATGTCCCATCATTGGGAATTCAGCTCCGAGTGCTTGAGCTCCAGATGAATGCCTGAAAAGCAAGGTCATTCTTCCTCCCCCAGCTCAGTGAACTCTTCCAAAAGGAGGTGGGGGACGACTTCATATCCAAGGAAGGACTCGCTTTGAATCCCTGGGTCAGTCTACTGGTTGTTACACACCCACCAGTCTCCTCTTTCACCATTAAGAGTAGGAGTTAATACTTAAAGAAAAAATAAGAAGAACTCATTTTGCTTTACTCACATCAAGACAGAGGGTTCAGAAATAAGATTTTACCTCCTGCCATTAAGAAGCACAATTCCTTCTTTTAATTACATTCCTTCCCTTCCTATTTTAAGACAAAAGAAAAGCAAGAATCAACTTTTCTTTTTTTTTTTTTTTTTTTTTTTTTGTAAGAAACATCTGACTGAAAAGGGTGGAACTTGGGAAAGTACCAGTATTTTTCTTCCAAGTCTGGGAAAACTATACAGCTTATATAGGCCATGACACTGTTATGGATATTTTTCTTTTAAAACACTGGATTAGGTCCATGTAGTCACTCAGTGTTCCCCACTGCTGTATAAGTTGCTTTAAGGGGACAGAAAACTCCCTGGAACCACTGCTTTATGAAAATGGTGATGTCTTACAATGCCAGTTGAGAGGTGGTCATTCAGTGGGCAAAGAGCACGTGGAGCATTCCCGATTCCTCACACATCTAAGTATGAGCTGTGACACTGGCAGCTGGGCATGTGTATGCTCATTGCAAACACAGGCTAGCGCCTACCATGCTGGAAGCAGCCTATGGAAAATCTGAACCATAAGATGCAAATCATTAATAGTGTGCATCAACACTTGCTTTGGGGAAAATTCCCCATTCAAGAATGGACATGCTGATTTTGACACCAGTTCTTTCATTTCCTGATGTATGAAAGTCCCATCAGTAAACATGAGATCCGTGTGCTTACTGAAGGCACAAAACAGTGCTCTCAGTTTGCCAGAAAGATCTGAAAGGGCCTTTTTGCCTGTTTATATATGGGTGAAATCCACACTGAAAGAAGCAGAGCAGGGACCCAAGAAGGAGTCAGAAGAATCCAATGCTTGATTTTAACCCCATTTTGTTGCATGACCTTGGACAACTTTCTTCACCTACTAACAGAATATCTGCTTGGCTTTCTGAAGCTCTGACAAATGAAAAGCAAGCATTACTGAAGCAACACAGTAAGCTGAAATCTTACCATAGACGTCAAACAAAATGTACAGTTCATCACATTATACAATTCTAGACATAAACCAACCTCCAGGGCTATTTCCAGTTTCTTAACCCGTTCCACATCCATCTATTTTTTATACTCCCTCCAATGGTCAAGCACATAGTTTTCTTCATCATCCCTACCACCATAATCTGAACCTTTGCTCCCAATTCACACAGTACCACAGCACAACAAAAACAAAGGCAATCCAGAGGGAAAGATTTAGACCACGCAGTCTCCTGCCTACATATGAAATGAAATCACAGACCTGCACCATTTTTCTTAGACAAAGGTTTTGTATCTTATCACACTCTAACATCTTACATAGTTACACTGCAAGATTAAAAAAAAAAAGAGATAGATCTACAGCATAGGCCATTTTAAAAATCCCTTCCATCCAGCTGCATTCAGAATAAGTTCTACTGCACCTGTCTTACACAGTGGTTAAAAAGTTCCTACACAGACTGGTATTTTATCATGAGTGCGACCTCTTATTTACTGCACTGTGACCTGGAGCAAATCTTAGCAATCCTTATACCTCATCTCCTTTGGAGCAACTTCCAAGCCTAACACACAACTTGCAAGCCACCTGTAAGTTGTTCAAATCAGCAGCTTGTCTTCCTCATTCCCAGCCATCTAGAACAGAAAGCCAACAAGTTGTACATTAAGACTTCTTTTTTAAAAACACAATGCCATTTTACATTCATTTGGAATGGCATTTAAAATACATTAGGAAACGTAGGCCTCCCCTGTAAATTGCCGTGAGCCACAGGTAACTGAATCCACCTTGGTTTTCTCATCTCTAAAGATGTGGAAATAAATGAAGCTTATTAGAAATACTGTTAATATAAATGTGTTAAACTTCATACAGTGGCCAAAGACTGCTGGAAGGAAAGCACAGCTGTATTGAGAAAAGAGCCTGATTTTATCTCTTCATTTAACCACATTCTTACTACTAACCCCATTTAGGAAAATGTATTACCATAATCCCCAAATGTTTTCACTATACCATTCTAAAAACCTCAGTTTGGGCCAGGGAACAGAAAAGACATGCCATGAACACACAGTGAATGAAAGTCAACTGCTTGAACACCATCTCCTGAAAGAAGGAGCAAGCCCATTAACAAAAGCCACCCCTATATGCAGCACTGCACCTCTGAGAACAGCAGCAGCAGGCATCTGAGGTGGAGAACGGAGCAGACCGCTATGACTCATGCTTTAAGTCTAGTCAGTGAAAAATCTGGCAGAAGTATATTGTTTGACTATGTCTGCACATTCCCAGGAGATTTATAGCTGCTTATTAAATCATCTGTTCCTGTTAAAACCGAAGAAATTGTATATGTTTCACTGAATTTTACATCTGGTAGAAAGACCTCTTAGCCATTAATACGGAGTAGAGGTTTTTCTATCGGGGGAACCACACAAATGGTTTTAAAGACCTTATTTGTGACAGGAAATAAAACCTGCCAAGGGATGGGCTGCAGGGGGGATTGGAACCTGCTGCATCAGTGGATGGGTCTCCCTGCTTGCTTCTTTGCTCTGTTAGGTCAATCGTCAAAATCACGTGAGTGAAAAGCACTTTCTACTGAAGACAGGAAACAAGCGCTTTCTACAAAGGAATCAGTCTCATCTTCAAACCCAATAAAAAAGTCAAGGAGCTGTGTTCAGCCCTGCTCTGTGCGTGGATATAGCAACGAGCGCTTGCTGGTTTGTGTACAAGAGACAGAAAAGGAAAGAATGCTTGCTTCTGTGTGTATCGGGATGCATAAACTGCCATCTCAATCCATTCTGTTCAACTAAAGCAGGATATTTTATTATTTCAAAACTCTCTACAGAGCACCTCCACCCTCCACTGAAAAAACCTGCACAAACAAGCACTTTTCTTATCCATCTCCTCTCCTCTTTTCTCACTTTTTTGGTGGGTTTCTGTTGTTTGGGTTGGTTTGCTTTTTTTTTGCCCTTGGGTGCACGTACAGTTTAGCTCCCTGAGATATCCATCTCTCAACATTATTTAATGTTATTAAATAGAAGCTAATGTAAGTTAATGTTCTGAATTCCCAGAAGGTAGGAAAAATGTGCTCATTCTATATTAACCCCTCAAAAATAAACAAAAGTCTAGGCACATTTGCTGAACACCATAGAATGTAGAAATACTGTGTCCATGGCTACTTCAGTGCCGACACTGGAGCGGGGACGTACTTTGAAAACACAGAAAAAGCCCTTCTGAGTCAAACCAGTGACTAGCTCAAAATCCACCCCCAAAAGTGGTGAAAGGTGATGCAGGTCAGGGCAAGCCCCTGACCATAGCTGCTTTCTATCTACTTTTCTTTGTTTGAGACTGTAGACCATGGGTAAGCAGAGCTGAATAGCAGAAAGATTTGCATCGTTTTGCTAACAGTGCATTTGTTGCTCTCCCTGTATAAACAAAACGCTATCAGAGAGCCATGTCTGAACTGCTGTACTTAGCATAAAAGTCAGCAACTTGGGAGTTTGGGAGCATAATAATAAGGCCAAGACCCATACCAGTTTACACACAAACAATGCCCAAAGGCCACAAGCAAGGGAGCCGAGAACCACCATGCCCCTGGGTGCAGCTGTGCCAGATGTGCCAGCAGGCACTGGATGCAGGGGAACAAGGGATGGATTTTCAGCACATTTTCTTTCACTTTTTTGAAATGCTGCCTTGTCTTCTGGCAAGCTGCCTTTTACATGACCAGATGAAGGTAGCCGTGTAGATTCAGCAGGAACTACACTAAGCCAGACTGATTTATGCAATAAATCAGGTACACTCTCAGAACACAAAGGCAGAGCTGTATAGTTCTACAAACTGTTCTATACTGTGTTTATTTTTTTGTCAAAATGACAAAAATTCTCTGCCCTTATTTTCTCTCTCTCTGCTGTCCATTTTGGACTGTCTTCACTCAAGCACTCTGGTTCAGTGATAAAGGAACAAACACACATGGCAAATCTGAAATCCCAGCAGCCTGTATGAAAGCAGGAATCAGCACTTTTATGCTCAGCAGTGTTACATAGTCTACAACCCTACAGCTGCACAGACCCCAGTCATCACTACATTCCCGCCTGTCACACTGACTTTCTAGTGTGTCAGTGAGTTGTTAGTTAAAAAGATTACCAAGTGATTTGTTAACAAACCAATTGTGAACTTATCTGTAACCAGTGTAACACCACCACACTTTAGCCCATTGCAGGTGAGACATCGTGACTAAGGCATGCCACTGCTGCAACTGACTGCCCAGTAAGCTTTGGACTGGTCTCATGTGACAAGTCTCACTTGGTGGAGTTGGAAAATCAAGAGCGTCATTTGATCCTGAATAATCTTCCTCATATCTTTTGATTTGGTTCTTCTTCCTTAACAAGGAGGCAGTTATGCTAATGAACGTAACTTTGTCCTCTGTGCCAGCCACACAGTCACACCGTAACACACAGCCAGTGAACTTGGAGCAAACATGAGCCTGGGACAACTCATTCTCCATCAGCACTACAGAACCAGTGGGAGTCACCCCACAGACACACGTCCTCAATGATCCAGCCACGTAATACGTGACTTCGTAGCATTGCAAAAGAGAGCTTTGTACTGCTGAGGAAGAGGATGGGTCATTTTATATCACAGAAGGCACACAAATACTGCTGTCCCCTCTCACTAGGGAACACTGTATGAGAAGTGATGAGACTTGGGACCATTTTCAAGTGTGGGACGCAGAATCCCACTCAGTGGTTGCTCCAACAAGAGGCTACAGAAGTAATTTATGGGGGCAAATGTTCTCCTCACCAGAACCCTTTTGTTCTTAAGCAATTGTTTCATAAGGAGTGCTTCAGTGCCCGCATCTGCAAATACTGAGAGCAGCTGCCAGCCACAATAGGAAATGGTTGACACTGACTAAGCATATTTCTGAAACCCCACCAATTCTACTCCACAAGAAAAAAAAATATACCCGTAACAAGAAAACCCAAGAGAATTTGATCATCTTTATTCTGTGCTTTCACTGAGAAGTAAGGATCTTTGTTTTCTCTCTCGGCCCTTCATGTTATTCACAAAGGGAATTACAAACCGAATCAATTATATAAGTGGTTGTTCCCTGAACCTTGTGGTTTAAGTCTTGGTCAAAGTAAGATCATTCACACAGGAAGCATGACTCTTAGGTGGCAAAGCAAAGCTGTTCTGATTCCCAGCAATCTAACATCTAGCTTGTTTTGACTGTACTGAACTGCTGCCTCATTAGCCACATTCCTCCAAATGACTGAGAGGCAGACATCAGAAGAAAAAAAAATAGCAAAAATCCTTAGAAAGAAAGATGACCTACAGGCCAGCAAAGAGCTGGGGACCAAGCATTTCCACCCCATTCGCACCTCTCACCTACAAGCACCTTTCACATCCATACAGGCACAACCTATGGCCCACTGATGAGCAGGTGGCCAAGATAAGATCTTCCAAGCCCTAGACACTTGAAGACAAAAGATTGTTCCTGTTATTAATGTATCCCACAAAAATGCAATCACGTCCAGCAGCTGGGTTCCAAAGCTGACCCACATTGCAGTGTAAATACAGACAGCACACTGGTAACCTGCCCAGTTCTTAAACTGGAGTGAAGCAGTCAAATAAGTAACAGAACATTCAAAACCCACCAGCAGAGTCACCAACTACACTCAACTTATTTGGTTATTACTGATGCAAAGATCTTCCATGTCTAAACAAACATGCAGTTTTCTCTGAACTCCAAATCCTGGAAGCTTTTTTTGTGGGGGAGTAATTTTTGGGGGTGATGTTTTTGTTTCTTTTGGGGTGAAGCTTTTTTGGTAATGGTTCAGTGATTTCAACTCCAGCTCATATTCCATAAAATAAAACTGGATAGGCACTGAAAGGTACCAAGGAGCAATCAAAGCTTAACGTATCAGAACACAAAATCTGAAGACACTTTCTCTCCAGTTATAAAACTCTGAAAGCAAATTGGTTTAATCTCATATGAGTAGCTGGCATTAAAAAAATAAGCTATATATGTACAATCCTGCTCATCTTCATCACAAACCTCAGAGCTCCTACTGGAACAGGAGCAAAGTGGAGAGCATGGTCGTAAAGTGCAGGAAAAAAACTTCCAGCTTTTAACTTTAGCAAATCACTTTAAATGGAAAACAAAATCAGTATGAGAATCTCTCTGAAAAGTTATTTCTTCCTTCCTCTTTGTTTTTCTTCCTTCTAGTTAAAGTATTCATTAGTCAAAGAGTGTACAGTGTATGCTTGGAAAACTTTGCCTATTACTAAAATCAAATGCAAAACAAACAATATCAATTTTTTGATAGGTTTGTCATGCCAAGGCCCACAGCTTCCATTCTCATGGATTTTCTGGAGTATTTATTTGTTCACACAGAACTGCAGTTCTGAACTACCATCCTCTCCTCTGGCAGAATCTTTGGTCTTACTGGGGGCTTGGTAGCAACATCAAAATATTTCCAGCACCATCAGTAGGAAAAGAACCGTGAAATAAACGTTATTCAAATGTGTGTTTGTCCATCCCATGTAGATGCTCATCTACACTAGGAAAACAAAAGATACCACCTTGCTCTCTCAGAAGACAAGGTGCAGGTTCCTTGTCATTCAGCAAGTGTCACTGCTTCTCCACACTGTGTAGATGCAATTATTCTCCTCTAGCGCCCATCAGACAGCTGGGAGAGAGACTGAGGCACAGTCTTATCTCCTGCTTTCTCTCCAACAACACAACAGAAAGCAGGCAGTGAGAAGAGAAAGAAACTCCTGTTACTGGGTTTAAGCATTTCCATGGTTTGAGTCAGTTCCTTCAGATGCTGCAAGGAACTAATTGGATCGCCAAGCCAATCTCAAAAGTTTAGGAACATGTAAAGACTGAACTCCTCCTAATAGCTCTCTATATTTCAAATCTTTGGGATTCATGTTTCCAAGTTTTCCTCTGTTGGTATGAAAGACAGAAAAGGCCAAGATTCACTGATGACTGAACACCAGAAAAACAAGCCTTGTAGAATAAAAAAAAAAAAAAATCACCATAAAACCAGTGGATCTGGCAAGAGTAAAAAAAGATATAAATATATATATTTTGCATTTATCACTCACCATCTCCCACAAAACCATACTGTAAGGGCACACTGTCACAAAACAATCCCAGCCCTATCTTTAAATGTTCTTAACCACAGTAATTATATACAGAGCAAACATGAGCTGCTTCACTTGCCAACAAAACACAGCAGCAAGGGGACTACAACATGGCAGTCCTTAAGGACGAAAAGTAAAAAAATAAATCAGCCAGTCTGGAATTTGAATACTAGAGGGCCAGACCAGCCAATGCCAGTGTCTGCACTGCTATACTTCATGACACAAATGAGAGACTTCTGATAACTGTGGTTTCAATGACAGCTTTTTCTTCCTTGCTGAAAGCTGGCGATGACTTCCTGCAGGCTGCTGCCACCATCCTGAGAGCTGATGCAGCTGTAGTCTCCCAGGGGAGATGGACATTCAGGATATGAGACATTCTGCAGACACCACAACCTACCTACCCCAACTCCCTCTCCCCTCCACCCACAAAAGAAT
This sequence comes from Excalfactoria chinensis, assembly GCF_039878825.1. NCBI lineage: Eukaryota > Metazoa > Chordata > Aves > Galliformes > Phasianidae > Excalfactoria > Excalfactoria chinensis. Next base: position 38,011,958 of record NC_092829.1, on the reverse strand, counting down.
GGTACTTCCAGGAGATGAATATCAGCTAATTTAGAAGGGATCCACCAACTTAGTGCAGGAGGTTTCACATTACCAAAGCTTTCTGTTACCATTTCAGAGCAAATATCAACATATTCAACTACACATCACTCTTCCCTTGCTAGGTTACCATGTTTGGAAACAGTCTTTCTCTTCAACAGTTCTACTTAGAGCCCATTTCATAGCCATTCCTGCAATAAGTTTCCAACTAAATCTCCATGTGCTGTCTATACTTCACTCCCTAAAAACAACACTCAACTGCAAAAAGTACATGCTACCAAAAGCCTTTCTTTCAGATCAAACTGCAAGCAAACAAGTTGCTGTATGTTCTTGACCTAAACAGCCTGATCAGGACTCTCACAAAATAAATACACAAAACCCCCAGATGTGGTGGCTTCATCCCAGTCCCCAGGGAACATCTGTGTACATCTCATAATCCTGAGAGAGAAGGGTGCATCTGATGTTCCCTTCTCTGGAGAGGCCCCAAGCTACAGATGGAGGCTGTGTGAAAGTACACTGCCCAGGCACAGATCAGCCTATGATTATTTCTCGTTGGATGCACAGCTCCCTTTGAATTCTCTCCTAATTACAACAGCCTTGTGCACACACATGTTCATTGCCCAAACTGTGGGTGGGAGACACATCTGCCTCCAGCTCTCTGAAAACGTTATAAGGCTTAGTTCTCAAGACCACTGGAAACAAGCATGGGTCTTTCTATTGGCTTCACCAGACTCATGTTCTTCCATTTAAAAAGCACCAGAACCACTCTGAATAGTTCTATTCAAACACAGAATCCACCAGGCTAATATTGCAAGACTGGAAGAGTAAACAGCTTTGTCCATACACTGGCAAGGCAAATCTTATTCACCACACTCAATGTTTATTTCCTCCTGACTGACTCAAGAAAAATTTAGACAGAAACTAGATGTGAGTAAACCCTCGACTGGAAGGCAGAAAAATATTTCTAACTCATATACCAGCAAATAATTAGAAAAGCTTTCCAACAGGCAGAACCATAGGTTCAAAATGCTGTGTGCTGTGTCGTTTATAAGGGATACACTCACCTCCCAAGCACTGGCGCTAATGGCTCAAAAGGACTCTCCCAGGATTGCTGATATCTGGGGTACCAGTGGTGCAGGGCAAGCATGTAACCTTCCCGCATGCACAGAAATCCTTAATAGCACCTCAGCCTCGCTGTGCCTTCTGGGGCACAGACCAGAGATATTGGCCAAAACTGGAATCCAGTTTTGAAAATATTCTATTTTGGTTTTTGGAGATTCACTCTTCATCCTTATAAACCATCTTTTCAAATAGGAGAAATATATATATATATATTTTCTTTCTTTGATAGAAATTCTGGGAGTTGCTTTCAGCTAAAGAAAGACACCAATAATCAGGTGCACTGTATGAAGTTTCAGAAGATATTGCAGGCTCCGCTGGTTAACACACGGATGCACAAAACTATTGCAAGCCAGAAGCGAGGCATATAGTGAACTGAAATCAAGCACTCAACTTTCAGTTTCCCAAAATGGTATAAAACTCACAGTCAGCTATACAGTTGACATATACGAGACATCAGAAAACCAAGATACTGTATCAATTTTCAGAAATCAGAGATTCTCTTAAAAATAACAGTGCCAACATCTAGCAAAGATGGAGACTACACGATCTAGATATTTCCATGAGTGTTAAAATGGAGAACAGTGGAGCAAGTTGTATTGCTTTCAACATTTTGTTCACTGCAGAAATATTTTGCTTGTAAATAATAAAGGACATTTTTCTACAACATCCTCTGAAATAAGATATACTGAGATTTCATCTCAAAACTGAAACCATATTTTTTAGTTGCAGTTTAATTTCAAAATTCAAAACAAACAAACAAACGAACACTGTAGTCCATTTTATATTTCAAGAACAAATATATATTGCCATGTTATCCTGAAGTAAATCTTCCATTTTCCAATTCAGATAGGGAAACTCCCAAGATACCAGTGAAATTCACTTCTCTTACCAAAGTATACAAGTGCAACCTCACTGTCTTTCCTGTGCTTGGCAGTAACGTGCACATGGAGAGTCCAAATTCTACCTTTTATTTAGAGTACCCCCTTGCAAAATCTATATTAAAAATAACCACCTTCTATCTCATTAAGTATCTTACGCCAATAACCATCTTCTACTTGCCCAGTCAATTGAAGAAGCAGCACCTTTAAAAACAAAAGAACTGATCCCTCTGCAATGATTCATAGCCTGCACAGCAAATGAAATGAAAGACTAAGGATAAAATCTAGTTCATTAAAAGAACAACTACACAGACAGATGCTCTTGGGATTCCTACAAATAAAACTGGTTTCCAGTAAGGAAATATTGAGGAAGAAGAGATCTTGTATGTTTTCTTCATGAAGAAGCCTTCAGGTTCCAAATTCTGTCTACACTGCTCAGATTCAACACTACCTGTTTTATTCAAGAACCTAAACTCAGTTTCCCCAAAGGATATTCTGAACTTCAGACATTCGTACATAATACATCCAAGAAGTCTAAAGCATAATAAAGAAAAGCAATGCTCAACAAAGAGCACACATCATTTGGGAACATAGATTATTTGGATCAGAATCCAGAAGTTTAAATCTTCATATTTTTGGACATAGTGAAATTAGCCAGAGCCTGTCACACAAGTAAACTTTCCCACAAGGTTTACAACACAGGAAATATTAGGACTAGGAAAAACGAAAACAAATGCAAGAAGACAGTATTTATCTGAAGCTAATCAGGTACTAACCATCTAAGAAAAATTACGTCAACTTCCTACACATGGGTTGTGTACCTGAAAGGGTGAAGTGCTATGCTTTCAAATAACAGATGTGAGTGGCACATTGATTAAGATTTAAGATGTGTGCCCTGAGTATTCTGCTTGTTTTCTCCAGAGGGACAAAACAAAAGGATTGTCAGTCAGAAAGGCCTTCCAGTATTTGAGGGAATTCTGCTGAGGGCTCAGTTCATACATGATTCACCTTCCATGTTGAAACAAACCCAAGTGCTTTGCTATGAGCTTTTCCATTGGAGCAGAAAGATTCAAGTAATCCCTTAATTTAAGTAATAATAATTAAATAAAATAATCAGTAAGTCACTGTATTAAAAAAACATCACCACCACCACCCCCTAGGGCAAGTGATTGAAACAACTGAAGTGGGAGAATGTGAAGACAAAAGTGTTCTTCAGAAGAGAGTGAAGCCAATAGCAAAAAGATGACAGCAAACACAAGCAGAGGAGCAGGGACACACAATGAAAATCAAACTGAAGTATTTTAGAACAGGACTATATACAAATGGTAGTACCACAAAGAAGGAAACAGAATAGCTTTCAAGGACTCAACAATATCCCCCTAAGGGCCAACTTGCAATTGCATTCAGTGCTAGAAGCTTCAGGTCCCAAGGGTTAAGATAAGACTTGGGCACAAAACCCAGTGAGCTATGAACAGAGATAAATCCAAATGATCAGTGAGAGACCAATAGCACCTACATGGAAGACTGTGAGATGAGGCATACTCTTACATGCCAGCTTCTCAAACAACTCGTGATTTGGGAGCATGTAATAATATTCAGCAATACTAAAAGCAGCCTGCTGTACCTTCAGGATATTCCACAATATTTCCTATTGCTTCCTGCAGAAATTCTGATTTGCTGGCTGTAACTCAGGATCTTGGGATTTTGCTCTTGATGCTTATTCTTACTGAAGTATTAGCTTTTCAGGTGCTCTCCTCTCTGATACCTCCCTGACAGAATTCCCAGTGTCTGTTAAACACAGTCTCCCTCAAGTTACACCTATTAAAGATTAATTTGTGCTACAAGGTCACAGGGCAGCTCCAATTCAGAGCAGTTTTGCTGGAGGTATTAGCTGCATAACCAAAAGCTGTGCTGATTGCTCCCCAACAGAAAAATGAAATTATTTCAAGTCCACAAGGGTGAAGCACCACCCATCAGAGTCATGGCACCACATATAGCCTGGGAAGAGCATAGGGATGCCGTTCAGTCTTCCAGAGAAGTTGTGACCCACTCCTGGAGGCATTCAAGGCCAGATTGGATGGGTCTAGCAGTTGACAACCCTGCCCATGGCAGAGGAGCTGGAACTAGATGACTTTTATGGTCCCTTCCAACCCAAGTCATTCCGTGAAGTTGCTGAAAGTAGTTTGCAATGAAATTTGAAAGGTAAAAACTTTGGTGCAATCAGTTCAGTGCCAACTCCAATCAAGGAGCGGAATTTCTTCAGTTGGAAAGGCCAACAGATCTCCTGTTGCCAGGATTTTGATAAGCATCTCCTCAAAACACTCTCAAAAAATGGTTCAGCATCACTACATTTGCTCAGAGACACCAACATAATCGGTATTTCAGCTGCTGGAGAGTAACTACAAAATACTGAGCAAGATAAAAATTGAACAAAATAAATATAGCTCTCTGGTATGAACACAGTTATTTCCAGCTTCAGTCAGAATAACACAGCTGCATGTGGAAAAATCACTTGGGTGTTGGGAGTGCACAAGCCCTAAGCCTTTTCTCTCTTTTTTTGTTTATTTTTTTCCCCTTTCTCCTTAGTTCTGATCAATGAAGCATGTCCTTTAAATACCACAGATTTGCTTTTGCTTGTAGTGTATCAGCTATCAAATTCAGTTTCACTAATGACATTTGTAATGCTCTTCTCCCTACTCTATATAACATACTCCAACAGCCTTTCACAGTCATGCTTTAGATAACAATACCAGCAGTATTCTGCCTATCACTACAGCTCTGAATAATAGCATCACTTCAAATTCTTCTCATCTTTCCTCTGGTCATTCTACTGACATCAAGTTATGGGAGCCTGTTCTACACAGTACTGTCTCTGCCATGTACCAAAGTATGTAAAATCCCTCATCTGCTTTATACATTTCTCCTGCAAGCACGTATGGATTTTCCTCTTGCCCTTAATAATTTTTTCAAAAATAATGCATTATCTTACTTTGAATTACTCTGTTAAAGATATTCTTTTGACATGGTGATAACGTTTGCAAGCTGGATTACTGATGTGCCACGACTTTCATGTTACACAGTATTTTCCTTTCACAATTCTCTCCTCAGTTCGGCTAGTTTTGTAAAGTAATCCTAGCAGGGAACAATTTTCATTTTACATTTTCATCAGCATTTAGACTGACAGACCTGGAGATGAAAACACAGATGCAGGAAAAATGCATTTTTGCATCTTCTGCAAGCATCAACCTTCCACAAAATGAATAAAGCTGAAGCAGGTTTTGCTCTATCCCCATAGGCCTCATACACTACAGCTGAGACACGCTAGCTATAAACTCCTTAAAACTATTGCTGTTAATGTGGTTTCCTCTGACCAAGAAGGTCAGGATTCTTTTTTGGCCAAGAACCTTAATGACCTAACAGCACTAAAGACAAACCTTTTTCAGCTATTTGTCTGCATTCTTCAGGCATGAGGAAATGAAGGGGAAGCACTGAACTATGTAAAGCTATGGAAAAAAAAAAAGAAAAAAGAAAAAAAAAAAAAAAAAAAAAGACATTCCATGCTACAAAGCTATTCAAGTTAGCATCTCATTTATATTCTGGGATACAAAAAAAAAACATTATCTCCCATACGTGTTGAGGATTCCCATATATAATTTTTCCAAGATCAATGCCATGATGCTTGAGTCCCATCACCCCACAGCCATTGAGAATTGCTAGCGGGTTGTATATTTGACCACTTTTTAGCATACTGTGCATAAATGAAGGTTAACATGTATTTCTCACCCACTTGTCCAGTTTTTATAGCCGCCTTTTCCAAAGGAAAAGGTACTTCTGTTATTTCTTCCCCCACACTCTACTAATGTGTGTAGAATTACCAAAGAAATCAGGCACCAAATACTAATTGGAACACATAGGTAATGCTGATCTATGAATAAAGGTAATAAAAGTCAGCCATCGGAAAATACTTCCATAGAGACCGCGGACTTGGCTAGCAAACAGCATAGCACAGCAGCAAAATGCAAGGAAAAGCAGATGATGTAAGAGCATGCCATGTCATCTAGACTCCTTCCAGTGCCACTCATGGGAAGAACGATGGATCCAGATACAGGCAGGCCTGTTTCCAAGTTAAAACCCCCAAAGTTCCTGAAACAAAATAGGAGAGCATTTCTCTCTCTTATTCATGCATACTTCACAAACCCCTGGAGACTGCTCTGCAAACTGGAACGATAAAACAAAATGTCGAGACAATAAATGGAACATTGGAGCTCTGCTATTTGTTAGAGGAAGGACCTTTTTTTTTTTTCCCCCACTTGAAGGCAGTAGCTTCTTTTCTCTTAACAAACAGCAAAGCGATGCAGAGTAAATATTGTCTTTTGGAATGAACTAAAAGAAGACAAAGGAGCAGCACAACATTTCTTGGTTGGATCAGTTCCTTTCAAAAACTTCAAAAGGAAATCCACCCTGCTACAGGTGTATCTTAATATTCTCATGACACTTATTCTGTAGCGTCATAGCAAATACTACTCCTTACATAGGTCTAGAAATAGCAGAACCCATTGTTTGTTTTGTTGTTTATGTTTTATTTAATAATATGAGGAAACTTGTTATAGTTAGGCCTCTGCTCCTCAACTCCTGTTATAATCCTAGAAAATGCAACTTTCACAGTACGTCAGCAGTGAAATAGTTAAAGCTGTGTTCTCATTTACACGGTAATGTTTAGGTCTACCACTCATTCTCCCTTTCCTTAGAGATAGATAATTTCACAGATATTTACCTATAGACTTTGCTTGGAACTGTAAGTTTAATTTCTGAAAGAAAACAATAGTGCTTATGCAAAAGTAGTGAAGTAAAAACCTTATTAAACTACCGTGAAGTATCACAGAGGTAGCTCTGGGTAGAGAACTCAGAAATCCAGCTTCATCTTTGGCATAAGCAACTAACTCCACTCATACAAGTTACTGGATTTCCTTCTATATCTTAATCTCCAAAATGCAAATAGTAACTAAAGTTCTCCAAAGACAGGACAACACTCAGAGCTTTATTCTTTGCTTTTAACTGATGTTTGCATGAAACAAAAACTTCGCGTTACACAACATAACGCAATGAAAAGAGCAACAATGACAGCAGAGCAGCAAGGTCCTTAGCTGCAGCAAGTGAGGATTTGCTCAAATGCAACAGCTATAGGTGCAGAATCAACAGAAGAAAGCTGCTTACCTACAGAAGGGCTCAGATATGCAGGGATCTCCAGAGAAATACCTTTGCCTCCACTAAGAACCCTTAAATGAGGTCTGGAAGGGGTGGGTCCTGGCTCCAACCCTTCCAGTCACTCAGGTGCACTGCATGCAGCTGAGCTCCCCTGGGTTGGCCCTGCCTTCCCACCAGGTGCTCCATCACTGCTTCAAGCCATAACTTAGCATTTCTGCTACACGTGATAAGGGTCATGATGCTATATCTATAAAAAAGCAGTTGCTACATTTGTTTCTGCTTCCTTTAGGCCTCTCTGCTGCTTCAGCCTCTTCAGAAACTTTTTTGGCATAAGCATAAAATATAACATTTTAACCATGCTTCGTCTAATCAGAATGTTTCAGTGGCTCTGATTAGCTTTGTAAAGGCCTTCAGAGCATTAAAAAGCACTGTAGTGAAGCTATGAATTATTGCTTGCACTATTACAAACTGAAGACTTCAGAATACACAAGAAACATCTTTATGCTTTCATTGACTTGATCAATGCTGTCATATGATATTCTTCATATTTCAAAGTCTTTACAATTAATAACTAAGGGCCTTGCAACACCTTTGAAAAATAGTGAAAAGTCAGCTGTGACTCCAATTGCTTCAACTACTGCTGAAATACAGCTGTCTCCAGAGCAAAGCAAAATATCCATTTAACATTAAAAAGCCACACAAGTACAGAGGGAGTAGGGGAAAAAAAATATCATTGTAGCCATTTAGAGCAAGAGAGGAAGTTTGTGGAGGCAAAAGTGTAGTTAACCAAACCAGAATTTAAATAGCACCCTGTGCTCAATGCCAAATTGGTCAGAAATACCCCATGTTTCCAAATTTGGTAATCTTCCAGTGTGAGTCAAAAGCGCTGTGTCCAACAAGTCCCTATAGAGGGTGGTAAGGATGGAAAGGAGGGATTTTTTGGTCTAATTTATGAGCTAGCCTAATCTGTACTGTTTACAATTGCATAGTAGCACTGGTGGCCTGAGCTCATGTTATCTTTAGAAGACGCTTCAACATTGCAAGGCAATCACTATTACATTTTCTTAAGCTCAGAGTGGCAAGAATTACTGCTTAAATCTAGGAGATGCACTAACTCCACAGGCAGAAAGGCACATATTCAGTCACTAAGTCCAGACCTGATCTATGTTGACTGCTAACCACTGGACTCCAACAGGGCTGCACCTTTATCTGCTTGCTGGACAGCTGATAGATAATTCAGGGTACAGATGCCATGCACTGAAACACAGAACTAAACATGCCCTTGTGAGTTCTCCTACCCACACAGACAGCCTTTCGCAGTGCTTTTTAGCACATGAAAAACTGTTTAGCCAGAAAGTCTTAGAGGACCTTACAAAAACCAGCTTCACATCACACCTCTTGCTTTGCCAAACCCACCAGTCCTAATTCAAACCCAGATTTCACACCGTTTCACATTTTTTAAGCAAAAGTTAAAACACTACCGTGCTGAAATTTTCTAGCTCTTTTACATACAGCAAAGCAAGAAAATTTGTGAGAAGGCTGCTTTCCTTTATCAGTCTTAAAAACAACACAGCAAAAAAGACTGAGGTTCAGCCTGACAGTAAGGAAGAGCACCGCGGACAGAACTTGTGAATGACCACCTAAGACTGCACTCCTCCTGTTGCCCCAGGAACAGCCTTCTGCACAAATGGAGCAGAAACCCAGATCAGTACGGGTACTTAGGACTGCACTCTGAGCTGAACAGCAAGTGGGCATCACTCAGCCTTGAAGAGGGATATATCAACCCCAATCTTTGAAGTAGCAACCACAGAAGAATGCGTGTTCATCTCTGTTTTCCAATTCACTTGGTGTCACTATTTGACAAAACACAAAAAACTATCAATGGATCAGATTTCCACATAGGAGACAGAGACACTTGGAAGATCTAACTTCATTTCCACTGTCTTGCTGTGGGTGTTTTTTTCTTCCCCATTTCTTCAATATCCTTGTCTAAAAAACACAATATCTGTGCTGTCTGCAGGCACTTGCGTTTTGCTGAAATAATGCAAATACTCAAACAGCTCACGGGTCAAACTTCTATTTCTCCTATTTTGAACAACAAACTATATAAAAAATAAATGAATGTCACATTTTCGGGTTTTTGTTGGTTTTTTGGTTTTGTTTTTTTTTTGTTTTCTTAAAAAACAGATGGGATTTTAGTCCCAAATATGCAGTTGGCATTTGGCCTGGTGTAAAGGCATGCCCAAACCGCCTGAGGGTGGAACAGCTGTGGGGGTAGGGGCAGGTCACAAACTGTCTAAACTAAGGAGACTCTACAGGACTGATTGCCCCAGGTCAGAGAACAGCTCTGAGGAAAACAAGTGATGCACTAAAACCACTCCCATTCAGTCTCACAATGCACAAGTTGAGACTACTTTCAAAGTTCTCTATCCCCATAATATACCTTTTTCCTCCATCTGAGTTAGAAACTGCCAGCAGGCCTGGCCTCTTGGTTAAACCATCGCCTACCATCAGCTAAGACAGAAAGGAGAACTTCCAAAGTAGCAACAAATATAGTATGATGCCGAAAGAAGCACAATAAAATGTTTGCATGCCAGGCTGTGTAGAAGTGTCTACAAGATGCAGAAAAGGGCCAGAAAAATTACTGGGGGAGAAAATCAGCAATTGACTTTGACAACCCACATCCCCTTCACAATAGAGAAGCAGCTCACGGTTGTGCTACTAACCCTAAGTAGAGAGCCACTGCAGAAATGAAAGCACAGTTGAGGATGTAAATAAGGCTCCCAGTCATTTTTCTTCTTCTGTCTGTATTTCATCCACGTGGGTAAAAATATTTGTCCCAAGTGGAACCCATTTTCACTGTAATAAAGTGGATTTTGCAAATATTGTAGATAGATTTCCTCAAGGGTACAAAAGTCACTCTAGAAAGTCAAACTGGAGGCATATGTAAAAAAAACTAACAGAATCCAAGGGATGGAGAAAGAAATAACATGACTTGAAAGTTTTTTTCCAGAGAAACTGTTATCTAAAACCTAATTTAACCTGAAAACTTGAGATCACAGTAAATGTGCATGTGAGACCAATGCATCATTTCCTATTAGGTAGCTGCCAAACAGATTTGTTACACATTTAATATAGAAGTCAAATAAGGTATTCACAGGGCATGATTAACTATAAACAAATTTGTACTTTATTCTTTAAATTAAAGTGTAACGTGATAGAAGCTATAATTATTAGGAAATGTGATGAGAAAAAGTCAGAACTTCTGCTGCATCACAAAACTAATATAACAGTGTCCTTGTATAGTGTTGCTTTAACAGGCCCATAAAGCCCATGCATTCTGAGCCTCTAACAACAGTGCCAAGCTGGCAGCCAATGAATTGTCGGGTGACTTGGAGGGTCCAGAAACTCCGAGAGAGTAGTCATCAATACTCTTTGCTGGGTCATATGTTGTTGCTATTCCTTTCCTTTAAGGTTTCACCTCATATTTGGCAGAGCCACATGGATGCAGCTCCTTCCAATGTCAACACCTTTATTTGCTTGGCTAGAGATGTCGGCGGAGACCAAACACGAGGTACTGCCTTCTTAAGTTCAGAGCTCTCTGAGTCACATGCAGTCCTCTATCTTCTGCTGACTGCAGCTTTACAGTATCCTACATATGTCAATGAATCTTGGATAAAAAAAAGTGACATACTGACATTTAGTGTCATGCTAAGATTCCATTAAAAAAATTTCCTTCAAAACAACTGATACATTCTTGCCTTTTACTTTTCAGCTAAGAGGAAAACGGTTGAGGCCTGGTCTCAGAAACAATCTGAAAAATCACAGCAAAAAGTAAAGTGCCAGGCAATTAAGGCTTGAGTAGATAGTGTCTATACACTGGGATAACTCACCTAGTCCTCATCACACTGCTTTGTGTGGTCTCCACCCCAGCTAACCTTGTGACTACATGTTTATCTGGGCTGGACAAAAAGATGTGGTTGCCAACCTGTTCTGCTGCACAGCATAAAAGAAAGGGAAAAGGAAGTTCTGGTCCAAGACAAAGCATTAAACTATCCAGGACTGGATTCCTGCTGTTTTATTCATTATCTGTGGGCTCATTAATATGTATGCCCCTTGAAATCATCACATATTTTAATTTCTCACATGAATATGTCACTTCATTTAATTGTTGTACTTATGCAGCATACCTGAAAGCTCAGATTCACTTTTAGGGGGCAAAAAATTCTATCATCTCTCTAAATTTAGGAACAGGCCAGATTCTTTTTCCCCATCACATCTCAGCCTACCCGTAGTAGTTTTGGGTAAATACTTGCAAGCCAAAAATTACAGTCTGGTTTATCTTATACACTGTGCATTATTAAACTTTCTGCTAAAAAAATTAATGACGAGGGATTGAAATATTGATCTTCAAAAAAAATAAAGTCTTTTTAACTCAGGGGAGCAAGTACATCCTCCCCTCTGTCTCAGATGCTGTATTTTGATGCTACATGCCATCCTCATCACTTCTTTCTGTTGGCAGATATACCACAATATAGAGTGATCCACCTAACTGAAAAGACGAGACAGTCATTTCCCCTCAACCATATACCCTGTCCCAGTGCCAGGGAACAATCCAGTCTCATGGAAATGGATGGATGAAAAACAATTTTATTTTATTTTTTCTCTCTCTTTTTTTTTTTCCTCATAACATTTTACCCTCCCCTGTTACTCCCTCTCTGAAAAGTTATTGGCGCTGTTTCATTTGGGAAATATCATCTCAACTCCGCATTCATCAACTTCTCTTTTAGTTTCTTCAACTCAAAGACAACTGCATTAGTGGGAGAGAACTCAATAGCAAACAAAGACAGAACTAAAGCTGAATCTTGATCACATCTCACGTGATGCTGGCATTAGAGTGCAAAGCACAGTGACGCCTCTCTTACTGTTCTTATAAATACAAGCCTGAACATCAGAACCAGTCAAGCAGAGGACCACGTCACCAACTGAGGGCAATGATATCTTTGCTTCACAGGCCTGGGGATATCTCCAGGGAGAAAGAGCAACTATTCTACTGCCTGCTTTGCTGCAGTGTCAGCAAAAGCCTCCAAGGGTCCTGTCTCCAAGTTGTTGTCAAACAATACCAGCTAAGGGCAGTTATGGCAGCCCAGGTGCGGTCACAGACTTCCTATTCAAACAGGGAACTGTGCCATGCAAGGTCTTAACTTCTACTTGTCCTGGGGATAGAGGAACAGAAGTTGGAGCAGATCTCTCAGAGCAGAGCAATGAGAGAAGCTATCCAGACCTTACAAGTGAAGCAGAAAGACATTTTCCAAAGAAGCAGGCCAGACTATTATGAACAACAAACAAACAGCAAAGAGCTACTAAGCAGGCAACAAACTCAGCAGAGAAACACTGTCTCAACAGGGAAGGCAGCAAAAGGGTGGAGCAGTAGCATGTCTTGTACTTGTCCCAAGCATTAAACGAGTGGCTCCTTACACGCACACCAGCAAACAAAAGAATCTTCTGGTTTCATGGAACAGGCACCTGCACAGTGTGTGTGCACTCAACCATCACTCAGCGTCCCTTATTTCCTAAGGAACGGGGTACAGAGTAATGTCTCTCTTCAGCCACCCACACTAAGCCAGAGCAACCACCTTAGTGACTTTCAATCTGGTATAACTGGGAATTAAACATGAAACTAGAGATCAGAGCACAGCAAATTACAGAAGTACTCATTTATGGAATCACTCCCTGCATGATTTTTTTTTTTTTTTAGACATTACAATTAAATAGTTCAGGATTTTTTACTCTGGCAATAGATACATCCATCAAATAGTAACAGAGAAACATACATTCAAACCTAATGGTGCATGAATTGTATCCACAAGTACTGAACGCTGTTTAACAATCCTGTAAATTGCTATGTAATACTTGCAGTCAGCTCGTGGAGTGTTTCAGACTGTCTTAGGCCTCTTTTCTTTCTGATCCCCTTCTTTCCTTTCCTGCTGTGACCTCACTTCTTTCCCAAGCCAGCCATTTCTTACACAGTCTGTGCAAAATGGGGGATTTTCTGCTCAAAGACTAAGGTTTACCATTTGGCAGGAATACAGCAGGCAGCAAAACACAAGCAGTGGTGTGGAACTGCTCCCCAGTTTGCAGAGTGGAACAGCTCACAGCCTGCCACCACACAGGTGATTTGGACAAGCTTTTATGCTTTGCTGGTCTGTCATACCTTCAAAACAACATTCTCGGTTAATGATACTCATTTAAACAACCTTGGCTAAGGGGAGCTTTTGAGCCTAGGGAGGATTGAACGGTGAGGCATACTGGAAACTCCAACCATTGAGATCTTGTAGCACAAATGCAAGAAGCACTTTCCTACTTGCTGAGTCAATAAGCTCCACTTTTCATTAGCACACTGTGTTCACTCAGAGTGCAATGTGACATTGGGCCAGATATATTTCCCCCTCCAGTGACCCTGAGCGATAACAGTTTCCACCAGGACAAAGTATCAGCATCATTCAAACCTCATTTATTTCGTTCTGTCTTGCAAAAATTGCCTGTACTCCCTCCAAATAGTAACACTGCTGAAAGCAAAAATGTCAGGTGGCAGATCTATCTCCACTGACTTGAAGGACATCCCAGAACAAGAGTCCATGTCTGAAACATCTCCTCACTGAAGAAAGGCTGTGAGATCTGCCAGGGGAGCTCTCCTAAAGCACTTTAGTCTCTGCACCACTACTTACAGCGGGCCAAGCAGAGCCCTCGGCATCATGCTCTTGGGTTAGCATCTGTCCCCTGCAATCCAGATTGAATGATGCACGAAAACAAATAATCCCCCCCTTTTTTTTAAGGGGGAGGAGCAGAATGTAAAGCATTAACTTAGTGTGATGACCCTGTCAAAACAATTAAACAAATAACAGTATTAGAACTTTATACAGTGAGTGTTTTTAATGACATGGGAGTTAAGAAATAATGTTAAATGTTTCAGCTCAAAGACCTAGTTTCCTGTGTTGGCACCAGCGCTAACTCTAAATGTTCATACATCAAGCATTTCCACAGCTTCATTTTAAAGAGAAATTAAGAGACTGATATACTTAAGTCAAAGCTACATCCTGTTCCTATGTGTGTGAACATGGTACATTTCTGACTAAAACTGACCATGCTTTCAGTGTGTCTTTAGGGACTTTTCCATTTGCACAAACTCCCTGAAATCTCAAATGCATTGCTAGGGATGACAGGTTTTCAGCAGAAGGATCTAGCTCAAACAAACATATCTTCAAAGATAGCATTAAAATGAACATCTCCTCTTATCCTATGCATCTCCAAGGTTACAAGCTTACAGCAACATGTATAAAAAAAAACAACACTGACCATATGAATTAGCATCCGTTTACCTAAACAGTTGTAATGATCTGTGCACAAGCTGCAGGTAGAGGATTGCTGTAAACGCATTCACTGTGGAATAAACTAATGCAACCTCCTTCAAAACCAGGTTGGCTAAGGATATAAAGTTATGAACCTCAACTGATGAGTAGGAACTCCTACCATAACCCAGTGTAACTCTGTCACATCAGTAGTCTCAGGCTTTCCACTACAAAGCTATCATTTCAAATTCCAAACTTGAGTTGAAAGGGATTCCCAAGCAGTAGGGTGAGTTGGCAATGAAGCATTGCCTACTTGATCTCTAACTCTCAGGTATGCAGTAAGGCAGATCTAAAAGTTCAGTTGCTAATGCAGAACAGAACTTAGAGGCTTCGTCCTTGGCGATCACAAAACTTCTACTCAAGCAACATCTGATCAGGCTCATAGCCTATTACAGACTCACAGAACGGCCCGGGTTGGAAGAGACCTCAAGGATCGTGAATCTCCAACCACCCCCGCCACAGGCAAGGCCACCAAAGCCTACATGAATGAAAAGAGGGCTTAAGTCCAGTTCCCCACAAGCGAACATCCTCATTGTTCAAACCAGGCCTCTAACTCTTTTTGTGCCCAAGAAGTAAGGACCAGGAAAATGGTAACCGTGGAGGGAGGAGGCTCCACTCCATTGGGTCAGAGTTCTGCAGCAGCACAGCAGACAAGGATTTACAATAACCTTCTACGAGGACAGAACAGCTCTTCCATGACATTTTGAACTTTGATGAATCTCACCAGGAGAAGAAAAAAAAAAGGAAAAACAAAGAAGAAAAAGAAAGTAAGGTGCAGGAAAAGATTCTGCAGCCAGATCCAGAGTGACAAATACTAATGCTCAGCTGAGGTATACACCTGAAAAACATATCCAAAACTCTTCCTAAAAGGGGAAAGCTCAGGTCTTGCAGGGTGTGACTCCCCAGAGCCTGACGAAGCCACTTATAACCTCACCAAAGTTCAATGTGACCGTGAGTGTTTACAAGTATAAAGACTAGGCCAAATCAAGAATGTAAATATTTGGATTCGGTTCCCCAAACTTGCCTCCATCTGCACTGCCAACTAAACCTCAACTGCAGACCAAAAAGTCTGAAAAGCAGCAGTTGCTCATGAAGAGCAAACTTGCACACATTGCATTCAGCATTAAAGGAGGGGAAACAAACAAATAATTTGCGATCTGAATCAAACCCATGTTTAACAAGAAATCAGTGAAGTCTGCACTGAAACTTGATTTGACTCAGCTATAATTTGGCACGTTTTGAAAGTCTGAACAGTCCAGATTTTGGTCCTCTACTCTGGAAGAGTCCACATTATGCTTAATCCTGTCTAGGTTGCTCAAAACACACCATATGTGGCACAAAGGATCTAGCACACACAGAAATTTTGACATAAACCACACTCTTAAACCATGAAAAGCAAGTGCTTCTGTTTTCCAGGCAGAGGAGATGAGGAAAATCTGCAGTGGATCCAAAGTTATTTATTTAGCAACCACAGCCCTATACTCAGAATTGACTGAGGATCCCAAATTGACTCAAGTTCTCAAGCATCCATACTTTTTTTTAACCCCGGCTCACTAAGCTGTAGATGAAGATGGCAGCCAGGGATGCATTCAAGAGAGTTGTGACCCATCCTGAGAGTTAATACACAGTACCTTTAGCTGCCAGTTCCCAGACCTTCTCAGAAAGTGAGAAGCCTTTCAGTCCCACACTTTCAGCATAGACACTGGTTGAATCAGAAAGCTAAGCAGCTCCCCAGGACCAAGGAATTTTTTTAATATGTGTACAAAGTAAGAATCCAAGCCTCCTCACTCCCGCTACTGTAAACTAACAAGAAGTCCATCCTCCCTGTTTATCTAAGTGGGAAAAGTACAGATCTGGTTCTTCAGCTCTACTGAGCTGTGGGAAACTTGGTTTTGCTCACCAGCTGAAAGCAGGCTCTTCAACACTCTTAGCAGTGACCCCTTCACAAGGGGCGAGTACCATTCCTTTAAATGCCCCTATCCTAAAAATAGTTCTGCTTCCTAAACATGAATGTTTAACAGTTCCAGGCATTCTGAAGCCCTGCATACCACTTTTTTTTTAACTTCTTTTGAACTGGCAACATTTATTTAACCAGCAATTAAAAAAGGGAGGCCCAGCCGCCCCAGTGATTCTTCCCAGAGGGTCTTAGATGTTTATGAAACACAATGAAAACAATAAAGTGGATAAAATCGTGCTATTCCATCAAGTCCTTGGCAAGACTTCCCAACCGAGAATAAATTGGCATGGTACATTACAGTCAACAGATTACACAATGGTTCGCAGGGTCACAAATAATAAGGGGTCACATGCTCCTTTAAAGTGCTACAGTATATGTTAAAAGTCAGTTGACTACAGGGAATTCAAGAGCAAGTCCTGGCAGCTACACCACAAAAATGCAGGCTAAGGAAGGTCAGGAGGTGCTTCTCCACAGCACTAGGAAACGCAGTGACTACGATGACCAAGCTGGCTATGGAAGTTTAACAACCTAAACCAAACCAGGCAGGATTCCCCCACTTCTGCACGCAAGAAGCAAATGTGGAAGGTTGACAGTGTCTGTTCCCCAGTGGTGCCCAGCAGCACCCATCCCACCACACACACCTAAGGAGTTCCGCTCACACTCCTCCATTCTCCAAGAGGAACCAGTCCCATCTCAGGAGGAAAATGGCAGATCCCACCAGTCTACTCACTCTTAAAGAGTACAGAGACTGCAAATGGCTTTAAAAGAAGCTTGATTATACTCTACGGTAATTTGCTAAAAGTAATCATAATTGCTCCAACGGGATGCTTTTCCTTTAACTGATCTTAAAGTAAGAAGGAAATGAACGGCCAAAGGTATAAATCTTACCCTTCAGAATGGTAACAGATTTGCATTATGCCACCTGTACAAACTGATCGCGAAAATGAACGTTGTATTTTGACATTTCTGAAACATACATGATTTTCTCAAATCAGGTCTGAAACATAAGATACTTCTACTCCATTATCCTTCCACTACATGGATTTTTCTCCTCTACTGAGTATACATTAATCGTGAATAAACAAAACATCATTGTTTCTCAAAGGCAAGTCAGTCTCACTTCAGTTCACCCTGCTCCGACTCTGCATTACCAGCTATGAGACTACAGCTAACACTTCCGTCCTTTGCCACAAGTTTTGATCATTCTAGGTGGCCCTTACTGGAATACTCTTTATCTGGCTGAAGTTAAAGACTGTTTAGACAGAATGAACTGAAAGAAAATCTATTACCCAAAGTCAGCACAACAGTAAAACGAGGGGGATAACAAACATTGCTATGGACCCTATTCCACGCTATTACAGTACGCATCCGGCTTCATTTGGCTCACTGTTAAGGTTCAAAATACAGCTGAGCGATAAAAATGAAGTAAACATAAGAGGCTCTCTCATACGTAGCCACTACTCTTTGATTGCAGTGACCCCTCGCTCTTTGGTAAAGCAAATGTTTGGGAGCAAGCCAAGAGCAGTACATCTCATTTTCCCACCAAGTGAACTGCTGAAGCAGCTCCCTTAGCTCTTCAGCTGCATCTGCCTTGGGATCCTTAAGTCTTCCGATGGAGTCCAGGTGGCTCTCTGACTCTTTTCAATAAGCATGCAAACATTACAGCCAGCTGGACAGCCGACGCGAGCGGGCACTGGGGGAGAAGTATCGGGCTCTCCTCGACACACACCCCGGCCCCAAACCCGGCGTGCTGCTTCGCCGACCCGCTCCGTCAGCTCGATCCCACCGCGGTGCTCTCCTGGGCTCCGCCACCCACGGCAGAGGAGCCGGCCCCGGGGCACGGCGGTGCCGAGCCGAGGCTGCCCCGGGAGCCCCCGCCGCCCCGCCGCGTATCCCGGCCCGCCCCGCAACGGGAGGCGGGCGGCTGCCGGCACGCCGAGTCCCGGCGCCGGGCGGCGGCTTCTCCCCCTGCCCCGCTCCCATGCCCGCGTCTCCCGAGGACCCGTCCCAGCCGGCGGCGCGGCTCCCGGCTCTTACCGATGCGCGCAGGGGAAGAGCTCCCGACGCCTGCAATCGCCGTCCCGCAGCACGGGCGGTTGTAGCTTCTTTGGAGGAGCGGAGAAGAGGGAAAGAAGGGGAGGGGGCAGGGAGGAAGGGAAGGAGGAGGGAAAGGATCGAGGGAGAAAGAAGTATGCGAAGGCAGGAAGTGGGGACGGCCGCGGCCAGTGCGGGAGATTAATGGGAAGCAGCCGGCCGGCCGCCAACAAAGAGCCCCGGCGAGGGGCTGCGGCAGCCAGCCGGGCCCAAACCGGGCGGGCGGGAGCGGCGCAGCGGGAGGAGGGGAGAGCGGGGAGCCCGCGGGACAGCCTCGCCCTGAGCAGCAGCGCCCGTTTGGTCTTTAATACGCTGACGGCGCTCGGGCCGCTCTGGGGAAGCACGGAGGGAAGAAGGAAAGCTCCCGCCGGGACCGCGCAGCCCACGTGCTGCCAACGCGCGCCCCGCACGGCGGGCTCCATGCGCAGAACGTGATGTGTGTTACGCGTATTCCGTAGCTGGAAAGAAGCATCGCAGCGGTACGCACCGCTTCAGCGTTAAGCACGTGCTTACTCTCCCTCCATGGCCGAGGCGGCAGCCGGCAGTAGGTCTATCATTCCTCCCGCGTGCGGACGCCTAGCAAGAAAGACCTAAAGCGCTCTGACCGACCCATCGGCCGCATCGCAACGAGGAAACGCGGTGCAGGCGTCCCGCCTTTCACAGACCGCCATTTTATTTCAACGGAGCGAGCACGAGGGAGCTCGTCCGGCTCCTGGTGCGAAGGCGGCGCTCCGAGCGCGAGCTGCCGGCCGGGAGCGGCCCGTTTACCTCGGCCGGGAGCCGCGTTTGAACCTCCCGCTTCGGCTCTTCCGCGGGGCGGGGCGGGGCGCCCCCTGGCGGCGTAAGGACGGGGCGATGGGCTGCGGCGCATGCGCGCACTGTGACGGCGCGCGGCGGCGGGATGGACGGGGCGCGCGCGGGGCGCACGGCGGAGTTGGCGCGCGCCGTGCTGGAGCGGGCTCGGCGGCGGCGGGAGCGGGAGCGCGCGGGATCGACCCCGGTCGGTGCCGCGGGCGGGCGGGGCGCGTGCACGGCGACCTCTGACAGCGCGTTCGGGCCGCGCGGCCGCACCGCGCTTCGTTAAGCGTGCGCTTCATCGCAGGAGGAAGAATCGGAACGGCTCAGCGCCGCGTTCGCCTCCGTCATGAGCTTCATGGCCCGAGCCACGCGGGAATGCGAGGTAAAAGCGCCCCGCGTGCAGCCCGGCGGCATCGCGGTAACGCTGCGACCGGCAGCAACCGGTGCCGGGGAGCCGTTGCTCCGGAGGTGGCTGCGGGGCGCTCCGTCTGACAGCAGGGGGCGGCAGCGCAGCGCCGGGAGCTGCCGGGAGCGTGATTGTGATGCCCGTCTAGGTAACGCTTTCTGTTCCGACTGCTGTCCAGAAGTACTACAGCATGGTGCCAGCCTGCAGGTGCGGGGAGCACGAGGTGAAACACATCTGCAGGTACCACGGCCGGCAAACAGGAGAAGAAGAGCTGCAGTCCTCCGAAGACCCGGTAAGGGAGGGTGTCTATGGAAAGGTTATTCCTTCCATCGGCGTGGGACGGCTGCAGTGTCAGTGACAGCAGGCTCTGCCTCGCGTCTGTGTGTGTGACAGCACAGATGGAAACTTGGACCGGTCCGAGCCTTTGGCTGAGCAGGGGGGCAGGGCAGGGTCACTGCTGGCGGCAACAGCCAGCGTGGTTTCAGTCCTGTTGCAGAGGGGAAACTTTAATGGACTCAGAGCATCCCCTCTCTCAAATTTACCTTTCTGCACTTATAATCAGAAAATGGTGTCTTTTTCTTTCCAGAAAAGCGCAGCCTCTGCAGCATCCAGTCAAGCTAGAACTTGCCAGCAACATGTAAGGTTACAGAATAACGTGTTTTCAAATGTGTAACATTTCTTTATCGGGTTACAGTCAGATGTGATGTTGTGACAGCACAGATCAATGAATGGTGTGTTCACCATCCCAGAGTACACAGATGGGCAGTAGAACAGGCAGAGACTGACACAATTAGTTATAAACCAGACTGGCTATCCAGCACAGTCAAGAGTCTCCATATATATATATATATACTGATATATATATTATATATATATATACACACACACACACTGATATAGACCATCAAAACATTGTGAGTGATCTGTAGACAGCTGTGGTTTGCACCAGCAGCAATAGCCCAGCAGCCTTCCGCTCTCACCTCACTTGTGCTCATGTCCCATTCCCCATGCTGAACAAAGCACGCAGCAGCTGCTTGGCCAGTTGTTTGGCCCTGATACAGTCCCCTCTGAGGACTGCTGTTCTTCCAGGAGAAGAAAACTTCACTGTATTTTAAAGCCAAACACCACCGAATCAATTTCAGGAACCTCTAAGCCACAAAAGATGAGAGCCATAGAAACTGTGCCATAGTATGAACTGATGAGATTAACTTGGTGTATGGATGACTCCCTTTGTTAGTGCAAAACAGTTTAAGGTGACAGCTTTCAGTTTTGTAAATAGAGATTACAGCTTGTTGATTATTTCCATGGATTAAATCGTTAAATACTTTGAATGTGACACTTGTGAATAGAAACACTTAACAGTTCTGTCTCTATATTGCCTATATATTCCAGGGAAAAAAAAAAACTCCACAACATTTAGATAGCACTTTAAATGGCTTTTTTTCCAATTCAAATTTCAAGTTTATATTTTTATGGGAAACTTAACATGTCTAAATAATAAAGAAAGCTGTTTATTCCCCTCTTCCATGTCCCTAAAGACCAAGAAAGCTTCCAAAGACGTCTACATTGAAGTCTCTCCTGGCATTTATTCTATCACAGCAACCTCGGAGGACATGGTGAAACAAACCCATGTGGTGGATGTCAGTGCTGGACAAAGCATTGATTTAACTTTTGTGCTATGACGTCCATCGTCTGCTGGCAATCCTGGGAATAAAATACTGGGATTTTTTTTTAAAGCATATAATGAATTATGTTTAACTATTTCTTATTAGCATTTTAATACAATCCTCTTCTTTGGGAGTCCATTTTTATGGCCTGTATATATTTATTTGCTAACTTAATGCAGTTGTATGCAACCCACTTTGTACACTGATTTCATAAATATTTGTACATCATGTCTCTTAATTCCAATCACGACTGTGTAATTCCAGGATCTTAAACTTGAAATAATTAAAGATACAATCAGTGGAATAAAGGCATAGTTTGGTCTTTGTGATGCCAGTTTCTTTCAGACAGAAAGTCCATGTCATGTTCTTACCCACAGAGAACAAGATCCCAGTGGTGTGAATGCAGACATACACCAGCTCTGGCACTAGTTCTAGAGCAGCTGAACATCTGTCTCAAGTATATTTCCCTTATCTACATTTTTATCTGAATTATAAAGAAACAGTGCCTTTTGGAGTGCATTTTTTAATGGTCAGCAGGTGGAGGGAGAGGGTTGGACTCTGATCTCCAGGGGTCCCTTCCAACCCCAATGATTCTATTTACTATGATGACATTTACTATCTAGGAGCCCACCTCAGCAAGGTGCTTGAGTGTATGTTAGATACTCAGCACAGGCACATAAACCATTGACAAGCTTCAAATCCTGTCTCTGCAATCTCTAAACTAGGCTAAGAATTGCCTAGCTGCCTTTTTCAGTAGAAGGCAGTTAGTATTAGTGACATGCTCTATATAGTCTGTAATCCTTTTGTAGCTGATGGCATTAAGGTTTCAGTTAATGTCAAGGAGAATATAAAATTCAATGGCTTCAACACTGCACCACTGAGAATTGTGTTAAGCTATATATTCCTCTTTTTATTTCTCTCTTTTGCTTTAATCCTGAAAAAAAAATAATAACAATAAAAAATTGGGGCTGTCAGGTTGTACCATTTCTCTATTTCTTCTGGTTTCCCTCAGAGGAATTGCTGTGCTGAATTCCTCTGGCTGGCAGCAGAGGACAGTGGATAAATTGGAGGCTTATTGGATCCTTGCTTTGCATCTGCTCAGGCTTTCAGCACTAATACTAGCTTACCTGATCTCTCCAGAACTGTCAAGAGTTCATGTCCAAATAATTCCATACAACAGCAGCCTAACCCTAAAGAATGAAGATGCTGAAATGTTATCAGGTTGGAAATCACGTCTCAGTCATTAAAATGGTACAGTTATCCATAAAGCTCTTCTATGAAGTGCCTAAATCAGAACTTTATTTGCTTAATCAGCATAACATTGCTAATACTACAAGCAGTTTACCTGAAATTTCAGCTCTTGAGCTTCATCAGCTGTACAGCTACTGAATTCTGATGGATCACGTCTCTCCCTGCTTCAGCAGGAGCTCTTGTCTGTTTTATTCCTTTCTATTCTCTGCTGATGTGCTGATGTGTACTGCCAAGTTTGTCCTCTCCTAAGCAAGTTGCTTTATGTTTATTGTCCGACTCTGTTTTCTTTTTGCATGTCTATATCTTTGTCTTCCTGATGCTACAGAAACTTCCTCCTGGAAGATAGAATACAAAACCACTGATAGACCATGAATACTTTGTGTTACCACATATATCCACTGCTATGATTCATGCTGCTGGTTCTGAGCTAGAATGAAGCACCTCTGGTTTCTTTCTAGTTTTACCAAAAGGCAAAGCATGTCAGCAGTGCATAGATATGACACTTGGCTAACACAGGGCATACCTGTCAAGTTGCAGATTGGCATAAAAAGTCTCATATAAGCTATCTTTTCTTGGGTTTTATTTACACTGAAGGTCAGAGATGACTATTTCCAGAGGCACACAGGTCCCTACTCCTCCAGGACTTCATTGGGTCGATGCCACTGGACAAGTGGCTAATTTCTGAGTGTACAGTCTTTGCTGACTGCTCATGCTGTTACTGGCATAACCATTTACATTCCAACAAGGAGCTTCAGGCCCTCCTCACTTTTATTTTAGTTAATAATTTAATTTTTTAATTAATGGAGAAGTTTCCTCCATATCATAAAATTGGTGGAAGGCCACAGCAGGCAATTACCACAGAAATGCCAGTTTCCAAACTATTAACGTGAATACTTGTTACCATGCCAGTAAATACACTATTAATACAAATTACCTTACCCCTGATGACAGCTTGATATCCTGGTATTTCATGACTTCATTCCTTGTGAATTGCCCTCTGGGAGGCTGCTCAGTGGTTTCAGGTGGTGCAACACAGGACATGTCCACAATAGAGATGGCTTTGGATTCCAGCTTGCCTTTTGTACATATGCTGCTGTGTCTGCCAGTTCCTTGGGGGACAACAATTGTATCTTAGCCTTACGCATAGGGAAGCCAGAACCGAAACAGAAATGTTCACTTAAGAGAGAAAAATGTACCTTAAACATTTTAAAGAATTCTTTCGGGTGATTGATTCCACATAGACTAGCTATGAAGGTTACTAAAGATGTTGGCATCCTTAAACACATAGAAAATGACGAGGATGAAACTCAGTGAGGGGTATCTGCCTCCACATGAGATTCATTGCTCTGGAAGTTTTCCACTGGATGAGTTGCCAGAAGAGCTAGCATGCAAGATGAGGGGGCAGAAATGTTGGGGAGGAGGAAATAGTGCATTGGCAGCTGACAGGCAAATGCATGGTACTTATATCAACTACAGGTTAAGTGAGAGCCCACATGAAGGGGGGCACAGAACATGCCGGCTATATCTCTCTAGTTATTCCTTCCTTTTTAGGGTGTTTTAAAGGTACCTGAATCACTGGCACGAGACTTGCAGTGGTTCCTTTTCCAGGATTTCCATTCAGGTCCTGCAGATTCCTCCAGACTGGGCTTCTCAGGATGACTGAGGTCTGCGTTAACAGTACTGCCCTCTGCAGTACTCTGAGTGGGGAACACCTCTGGATCACCCTCTGAATCAGAAGAAGGGGAACACGCTGCCACAGCTGCTAACTCCTTTTGGTTTGGACCTTCCAGTTCTAGAAGGGGTGGAGCGGATTTACTGCTGGGCTCTGCCTCTTCAGCTTCTCTCTGAGAGAACTGAGACTTGGGCGGAAGAGGCCACCAGACATCAGAATGGCCATGGCAGCAGCAGAAGCAGCAGACACAGGCTGATGAACAGCACATACCACTGCAATGACTGTGGAGAAGTGGCCAGAAGGGTGAGCAGAGCAAGCTGTGCTTAGCATGGCTATGTGCAACACAAACAGGAACCCAGGTTCTTTTAGGACTGCGGGAAAAAATGCACGAGTTAACGTCAGGAATTTCTCTGTGCTTTAACCTGCTGGAGAAAGGCATGTGGATCATCTCCACAATCCTCCCACACAGGCTAGGAGGGATCCACAGCGCTACACCTTGTGGCAGCTTCACTTTCTTGTCATTCCAGAACTGAACCATAATTTCTTCATCTTCTGAGGCTGTTGAGAGAAAAGGCATGCAGCTGTGAGCAGCCATTCTGCTTAGGGAGCACACACAGCTCAGGCTCTGCAGCTTGGGGCATGCTTTCTAGTCCTGCCAGCTGCAGCATCAGTGATCTCGTCTCGCTGTGACACCTGGCAGCATCTTTCTTCCCAGTCTTTCATCAGATGAACAAGTCAATGTTGGCTGAGTTTTGTCATTGCTGTCAAAGCCAGCAGTAACACTCTGGAGACACGCTACCCATATTTGAGCAGTCAGCAGAGCTTGTCAGACAGAGGAAAATGATTGAGCTGCTGAAATGCCATGCTTGGGTGATAAGGTCACCCCCAGGATGCATCCTTCAGTATGAGCATGAGCACTCTAGCACAGATGGATGCTTCCTGAGAGCTGCCACATTTGGATCTCTCAGGAAAAGGCCATTGTCCTTCCCACAACAGACACAGCCCCGCCTGAGCATACAGGAAATTGCAGATCTGTGGATATGGAAGGTGACGTTTTAGTGGGTCACAGCTTCCTTAGGGTCAGACAGGCAAGGTTACATGCTGATATCCATCTAAGGTCATATCAGCTACATCAGCTCCTGGAGGCCTTAAGCTACAGTGAGTTCACTGACAGCTCTCTGGCAATAGCACAACAGAGTTCATCCCAAGAGTCTCACTTGTGTTCTTGAGAAAGGCAAGCAAGACATCCTTCTTACCTCGTAAGGGGTCCCTCGTCTCAATGCCTGTGAGGACAGTTCCAGGGCCATACCTCACCAAATCTGGTTCCCAAGGTGCCAATACTTTGTCTCCCGGCAGCAAGGAATGCTTCATACCATTGGCATACTCCAGGATGTCATCCTTTGCTGTTTTTTGCACACAGACCGAATGCCTTCCATACAACTGAAGAGGTCTGGTAAACTCTACCAGGAACATCCCCCTTTCATTCTGTTACCAGGAAAAAAAACAACACACTGTTATGCATCAAGTCATGTAACCGCCAGGTACAGTCCCCGCTGGATTTCACAAGGCATGCTGTATGCACCAGGCACACCAAAGCTGTTCTTTAGGCACTCCCAAGTCCTTCCTCGTTACATACAACATGAGCTCACTGCTGGGGAGCTGCTGGAAATTTTTATTTTCTTGTAAGCTAAGGCCTGTCAAGAGGCTTTCAGTCAACACTGAAACGAGACGCTTCCTTGTTCTCGAGAAAGAATAAACTCTTTTTTTTCCCCTTAAGTTTGAAGTGCCAACAAACTGATGAATTAAAGCTTTCACCAACATTTCTGAAGACACCGTGCCATTGGTCTGCAGCTGACTCAAGCTGGCAGTGTGTACATAACACACCACCAAACGCTTTTCCTAAGCTGGTGGCTATGTGTCTATATACAACACTGGCCAGCACACTGTTCACAACAGCTCTGATGCCATCCAGGCTTGGCACAGCGCCCAGCACCAGCAGAGGTGCAGCCCTGCTGTGCACACAGAACCCAGGTGGTGCACAAGGACTGCTGCAGACTGCATCCTCCACACTCAGCCTTTGCCAATGGGCAGAGGGGTGTCCTGCAGCCACACTCACTTCACCCACTTCACCTGAGCTCAGTGGATGGCCCACCTGCAAGTGAACAGATCTGACTGACAACCCATGACACCTACCCAAATGACTACAGCACAGAGACTGTCGCTCACCTCCATCTCCTCTTTTACTGTACCACGGTAATAAAATCCATCATGCTCCCCTCTCACCAGAACAGGGACATTTTTGTCTAAGATCACAGATCTCTGCATTGTGCTCAGCCTCTGCCATGCTGGGCCAAGGGAGGAGAGGCAGCTCCCAATCCGCTGGCACCTTGAATAAAATAAAATTGGTCAGTAGTGAGAGAAATCAGTTTCTGTAGGTCAAGTAAAAGTATATACGCATTTATATCTTCTAAGATGTAAGAACAAGGTTACTGCACCTCATTTTATAGAACTCCCACTTTTTACCCAGTTCTCTTTGGTTTGGGATTAAGAGGAAGAAAGCTAGGAATATGCTGGAGACTTCGGTCAGTATCATTTGCACTAACACCTTTTCTGTCTACATGGCAAGCTAAGACAACCCTGAAGAACAGGCAAGAGAAAAAGATGCTCCAGCACAAAGTACAGCTTAGAGGCACTCAAGCACTGCAGCTGATGGTTTAAGCTCAAAACAGGGAAATAATTCCCTGTCACACAGCATTAGAACCATTTCACAGAAGATCACTGCTCATAATGCTTTTATTTATCCAAGTAACATTATGGACTTCTTTTTTGATAGCAAGTTTACCCCAGGCTTTGCTTTCCATAATCTCTAGGGTAGCAAATCATTTTAGTTAACGCAATCCAAAAACTGCCAGTATGAGGACGAAGAAAGCACAAATGATATTCAAATTGCTAATGTATTAACCTGACACATCCCAGACTGTTTTGTCCTATTAGATATCATGCAATAGAACAAATCACAGATCCAACAAGAACTTAATTTTACCACAGGGGAGCAAGGGCCTTGGTGATCCAGGCAGGATGCATGGCAAAGGAACTCCTGCAGCAGGGGTGGACAGCAGGGATAACACTGGAGCACAGGAACTTGTTCAGAGCTGGCATCATGCTGCAGTACCTGTGGTCCATGGGCAGGAATCCTGAATGAGTTATTCTTGCAAAGGCAGCTACCTGCAAGACTAAAACACAAGCTGTCAGTAGTTGAAAAGAGACAACATACTGGTATTTTCCAAGCCAAGCAAATGTTTTCCAGGTTGCCCTCAAGGTCTCAGTAACTTTAATTAATTAGTCTCATGAAAAGAAAAAAAAGACTGAATTCAAAGTATCCAGTCTGGTGTTTGGTCATGTGAACCCATATTACTGACCTCAGGGACTTCCACTCACTCAAATTTGTGGGTGGCAACCCTGCCCACAGCAAACAACTTGGAAATGGATGATCTTTGAGGTCCCTTCTATCCCAAGCCATTCTGTGATTCTGTAAATCTCTATCTAGTAAAGGGACATAAACATCCAGGGAAACATTCCTGCTGTAGAAATTGTAAGGAAAGCAATGTTCTTAACTAGCTCCAGCTTTTGTTCCCCTCTATAACATGCAGTTCTTCTCATTCATCTACACTCTCCTTTACAGCTTCCTTATACACAGAGCCAGCCCAACCCTCCCCATTCTACAAGCTAAAACAGAAGCTGCAGCTGCAGTTCACATAGTTGAGCAGGCAGCTTTTGACTGTAGTGCTAGAACGCAGTTGCCTCTGATATATTAAGAGGAAATATTTTGATCTCCCGGCTGCCCTGTCATGTTTTGCAACAGTAGGATTATGGCTTGCCACGAGAATGAGATGCTGAGATTTGATGAGAGCTAACTCCTCAGAGGCTGTCATGCTAAGATTCATGAGGGGATGCTCTCTCTGATCATCTGACATAAATATATATATATATATAAATATATATTGTTTAGAAATATTCAGCATGCTGAGGGTACAATTTGTGACAGTCAGCAATATATAAACCAAGTGCCTAATTTACCTTTATTTTGTTTTGTAGAAGATACTAACAGAGATCCTATCAGTTTCTACAAATTCTTACCATACGTAATTTCAAACACACACAGAGTCAAGTAAATTAACTGCTGAAAAATGTGTCTTATAAAGAGCAAATCAACACATTAAACTCATACTTACTACACAAGCTCCCCTATCACAAACTGAAGCAACCAAGCTGGAATCCATATTTTCTAAAGGAATGCAAATTCCACTACTAAGTTAAAGCCTGCTGTAAAGCTGCTCAGAGCTGTCCTGCCATGAGCCAGGTATTGCACAGATGTACAAAGCAGGGCTCTGACAAAGGCAGCTATGGAGCACTGTGAGATTTCCTGAATAGTTCCATACATTTGGACCCAGAAGCATTTCAAACTTACCAGCTACTGATAACTCTAAATCTTGACCATATGTATTCAGTCTTGAGACAGAAACCTCGTCCTTTTGCCCTGTTGGATGCAGGAAGCATTTGTTGCCAGTGCTTTCTAGTTGCTAAGGAGGTCAGCAGCATGGCTACCACTGGGAACTGACGTGCTGACCTGACCCGGCTGTAGAAACGAGCCTTTGCCTGCCACGTACCAGCCCAAATGCTACTAAATGCAGCTCTGGTGATCCAGCCATTGCACTGAGACCACGGGGGCAAAGAAAGGATTATAAAAGGGCAAAACATCCCCCAGACAAAAGAAACGTATCATCATTCAAAGCTGCGGTTCAGATTCACAATCATAAAGCACCACCACAAATATACTTTTCAGAAACGAGGAGAGCCAAAGCTGGGACAAACTGAGATCAGATGCCCGTACAAAATTCTTCTTTCCATAATAAGGGGGAGGAATTAGCAAATTATCTCATTTTACTGCAAAGCATGTATAAAAACAAAACCATTGAATCATAGGATGACCTGGGTTGAAAAGGACCACGATGATCATCCAGTTTCAACCCCTCTGCTGTGTGCAGGGTCACCAACCACCAGACCAGGCTGCCCAGAGCCACATCCAGCCTGGCCTTGGATGCCTCCAGGGATGGGGCATCCACAGCCTCCTTAGGCAACCTATTGCAAAACATCAGAGAATCATGCAGAAATCTTCCTGCTAATCTCTACTGTGATCCCTATTCTTCATTTCCTCCTTAACAAATGGTAACACCTTGATACATGCTATGTCTGTGCAGCGCGGGCAGGGAACTACTTAATTGCATTTAGTAGGCATTTTTCACTGCTATTAAGACATGAGAACAGAGGGATGGATGACTGTAATTAAGGACAGGCAGCTCTTATAAAGTCTAGAATTGTTTTCTCTACATTTTGCTGTAACCAGAGACGAACTGCTCTCACGTTGCCAGACGAATTGCTATGAAATGCCAACCCTGACACACAGCAAACATTAAGAACATTTTGCTAATCACAAGATAAAACTCTTTTCACCATCTTCACATAAATCTGTTCTACACTGATTAGCTGAAATCATTGATAACACAGAGAAACAGACTAAGGGGAAGACGATCCCAGAATTCCCTTCACAGGATGCAATTCTTCCCAGGCCAGAATCTTTGCATTGTACGACCAGTCCTGATTTTTAAGTGCACGGAGAGACAAAAAAGCATTTCCATAGAATTTCAATAGAAATTAGGCTGAATCAACAGTTTTAAAAGAGACTAAAATTCTTACTCATAGGAATGAAACTGCATTTGCTCTTCCAATGCCCAGTGACAACGTTTCAGAGATCTGCTCCCCTCCTCCTTTCACTTTCACTAAATTATCCATTTTGATGGCTGTGAACAACATTCCTGAGAACCTTTACAAAGAATTCCTCACTTTGTAAGAGAAACACTGGCAATAAGAACAGAAAACTCCTATGAAAGGGCATATGAGAGCAAACCATTAGTGCTACAGAAAAATAAAGGAATCTTAGCCTCACCGCTGGAAAGACTTTATTTTATTTCAAAGAAAGAATGTGGTGCCATGTACAATTAAATCACACTTGCAGGCATTGTATTTTTTGTTCAGTAACAATTTTAGATGTGCTCTCCAATTTCCACGAATTATCTGAGGCCACTCAGATGTCATTTTCTCAGTCACATTTCTGTAAGCATAGTTACAATCTACAAAACTAAGATGCTTTTCTGTGGGCTGGTATTGATGTGCACTATGATCTGCCCCTAGATGTTTCAGGAACATGCACATCATTAACAACAGAGCAGTGACTACCAGGTTCCCATGCAGGATATATTTCCCTTGGTTCGGAACAGTTTAGATAGTCTTCAAAAATTGGCTTTGTTTGTTAATTGCTTTAGGTGGTTGGCTTGGCTCCATGACATTTTTGTCTGCTGCCACAGAATCACTGTACAGAACAGACTGCAGGTACCTGATGTATTTTATTGCTGCACGGAGAGTCTCTACTTTGCTGAGCCGTTTCTCTAAGTACTCCTTAGGTAGGTGATGTCTCAATTTAGCATAGCCTTCATTGACACATTTAACTCTCTGCCTTTCTCTCTCATTCCTCTTCCTGATGAAAGCTGGCCCATAGGAGTACTCGCTCCTGTTGTAACTGCAGTGGGGTATTTGGTAGGAAAAACCACAGGGGTCACTGTAGAAGTTCTCCGTGATGAAATGCTCGGGCATGAAAGGAAGGAATGACAGATCTTCAGAGCAAGCAACTTGGTTTGGTGTTTCTGGATACATGTGAAACATGACCAGTGGGTCTGCACAGAAAGGCCGGGACAGCTGTAAGCACTGAGGGTCAGCAGAGATGGACAGCTTGTCCATGAGATTACAGTAACTTTTGCCATCCATCAGGTTCTGCATTTAACCTGGAAACACATAATTACAAAACACTTTAAACAACTCATACCAGACAGGACAAAACACTCACCTGCGCTCTTTAACTGGCACTTGCCAGATGTATTTGCAACATTCCAGAACAATGTTGGAAAACCATTACCGGTGGCAAAAAACATCCTATTTGAATAAAACAAGAGGATGTGAAGTATACAAATGGCTCTGCATAAGTTTTAGAAAAGGCCTAGAGGATGAATTAGGTCTAAAGCATGACATCGTCTTGGGTCCTCTCATTTCTCCACTAATCTGTGTATTAAACACAGATATGAAATACTAAAATTCAATTTAAAATTATTTTACATAATAGCTACTTAAAAATACAACTAAAACACATAATTATTTTTTACAGAATTATGATCCATCCTTACTGATTGCAAGCAATACTTCCCAAAACAAAATCTATCCAAAAATGCTCCTTTAACGTCTTCCTCATCTATACTTTGCTTTCTAAAATGCCTAGATTCTACCCTCTATAACAGAAAAAGCACCCGAACACAAACTAGGTTACCGGAAACATCTAGGCTGCACCACCCACAACCTTGAAAGCTTCAAATATTCAGACCACGGTTCCGTAACAAATTGGATTCTCTTAATCCCTCACAAGGGTAGAGATACTTCAACATTTTCTGTAATTTCACACCTGCCACTTTCAATAGAGAGCAAATTTTCACTCAATAACCCAATCTAACAACGTATTCCATCAACATGCATCTCTATTCAGTATTATCTGTTTTTTTTCCTAGTCAGAATGGATCTCAGTACAGAAATCCCTACAGCACACTGTTAGACAAGAGAGACAGTCGCGTGCATCTTAAACGGGTCTTTCTGTAGGCACACTGATGGTAGGCAGATATATTCATTTTGAATTAATCAAGATACTGAGAGATTAGAAGTGACTATATGCATTCATAAAACAAAACCATTAATCATCTTTCTCTTTTCTAACACAAGTTGTGTTATTCTAAACATTTTCTACTGTGACATCCTGAAAACAATTGCCAGAATTCACTGAGTAGGAAAAAAAAAAAAGTTAATAGTAAAGTATATATATACAGCAAGAAACCACACAGCCCCTCAAGATACTTGCAGTATTTGTTTTGCATCGACACTTCTGCTGCATAACAGCATTCCATAGAACAGCTGTCTGTTGCCTTACTGTCTGCACAGAGTGCATGTTAGAATCCTCTTCCCATTAGACCAGAGACTCACCAATCTTCAGGGGGAAATAAAATCCAAGGAAACAAGACGTTCTAATTTTAAGACTGCTGAATAATACCTGAAAATATCTGAATGATATTAAAAAAAAGTTAATGTTCCAGTTTTCTTGCATCTTATTTAATATAGTTAGTGATCATATTAAACACAATGAATAAAAAGCTACAGAAGCATTGTTACTGACTGGCTGATGGAAGTGGTTTAGAGAAACATGGATATTCAGTGAAGATCTGTTGCTAGATATAGCAATACACAGTTCTCTTACCTGAATCATGCAGTTTGCTCCGCTGAGTCAATGACTCCTGCAATTTATAGCCAGTTGACAACATGCAAAGCAGCTTACAGTTAGATCTGCTCATTTCTGGTTTGACTTTTCCACCCACACCACAGCTATGATGGCAACAAGACTTGGCATAAAAGACTAGAAATTCTGAAACCGTATTGAACACAACTGGATCACCAGAAAAAGTAAATCAGGAACGTACTTTGCTTATGCCCTGTTACAGTTTACTAAAGCAGCATTTTCCTTTACTGGAGTTTCATACACTACCATCTGAATTTAATGATCAGCTAGAATTTAGTTAAATACTGTTCAAACGAATACACATTTGAATAAGAGTATGGATGAAATTAACATTACATTTTATGGTCATCTCACAAGACCTGCTTTGTTTCAAGTTCTTTTTAAGTTCTCTTCCGCTTTGCTGACTCAAAGCCTCAACACTGAACACAAATATCAGCCCTAATTTCCACTTCTTTTTCCCCCCTCCCCTGTTTGGAGCAAAGTTTCGCATTCTCTTTCTACTCCAGCTTCAGACCTTATCAGAAACACAGCCAAGATGTAAAGCACCAATTAGAACTGGTAGATAGGTAGGCACAAATGAAACAAACAAGTTATTTTTCTTTAGGGCATCCTGTGGACATCACTGTCATAACCGATCATTGACTCATCAGGGCTAGATGCCAAACAACTGTGTTTTTGTTTGTTTGCTTTTATCCTGTCAATACACCCTGCATTGTTTTGTACTTAGAGGAAGAAGCCTACACTATAACAGGCATTAGGTACCTGTTATATTTACATTCCGATTAATTCTAGTTTTGGAAGCCTACAGAACTGATAAGAGAATGAAGCTCTGCATCTGCCAAAGAGATACAGTCACTGCAAATGTTACGGGAGAGCTATGTTTCCACTCAAGACATTGAAGAGCTACCTATACAGGTACAGTCTATTTTCCATGCTATTTTGCTCCCACTCTATCAATTATGAAAGTCAAAACTGTACCTGCCAATATATAATACTGTTCTGTAGTACCATTTCCTTTGGCACTGGAAATGAAAATCATTGCAACACAATAATATAACTAAACATGCCTAGCTTAATTTCAGTCAGGGATTAAAAACTTCTTTCAATCAGCAATTTGGTGAGCCATTCTTCCCCCTTATCTAAGCACTAAACAACTGCATATTTCTACTCAGAAGCATATTCAGATAAC
This sequence comes from Excalfactoria chinensis, assembly GCF_039878825.1. Taxonomy (NCBI): domain Eukaryota; kingdom Metazoa; phylum Chordata; class Aves; order Galliformes; family Phasianidae; genus Excalfactoria; species Excalfactoria chinensis. Next base: position 37,977,849 of record NC_092829.1, on the reverse strand, counting down.
TGTTATTATAAGTGCAATTTACATGTGAGGGTAATGAGGGAGAAAATGATGACATCTAGATAATGTGCATCTGTTTTTCAAAAATCAGTTTTAATTGTTCCATTCCAAAGAGGATATATGAAAGTTAGTCATCTAGCAACTGTATACCTCTTAAGAGAGATGAACACAGAATCACAGATAGAAAAATACACCTAACTCCCAACATGACAGGTGCTCAAGAAATTATGTGCCTTATACCATCAATCCAGACAAATGCAGAAAGATTTCTTATCATAAATATTTCATCATATGCTAGCTCCTGAGAATTTAACCATGAGAAGAAAGGAAGATTTCTTTTAAAAGATATAATACACACAATATATTAAGCTTTTAAAGCAAAATAGAACGAAACGTCACTGTCTTGAAGTGTGCTGCATTTGAGTTTATCTACATCACAGTACTTCAAGCGTGCAGCTCAAAGAGTCAGTGTCCATGTAAGTTCAGCCTTATTTCTTCAACCACCTGACATACAAGCGCCTTGAAAGTGCAAGAAACCAAATGATGAATACAACCAATCAAAATTCTGCTCTCTGACACGACAACTGCACTGCAAGATTTCCATTTCCAATACCTCACATCAGCCTGAAGAAAATTCCAAATATATTTACAAAAGGTCTTCAAATAAAGAGAGTAGTGAGTTGTAAGTAGTTACTGTGTTCCCAGGTACTTTTAACCACATAAATTATCAAGAGAAATATATAGTTAAAAATCACCATGAAGTCACAACTGTAGATAAGGTATCACAGTAGCAAACAAAGCAAGCTATCTCAGGGTTTGTTTTCTTTTCAGTTTTATTAGCAAGAGACAGGTGAAGATGTAAAGATTTCTGGCTTTTGTTTAACTCATTTCTTTTAACTGCTTCCACTTTAGTATATTCTTTCAAATTTTAAATACTTTATATATATATATATATATTTCAAATCAGTAAAGAACCACTGAAGAAAACCCTTTTGAAGTGGTAGGTTCAGAGAGAAAGAAGTCAGTTCTTTCAGTTTGTCTGCTTTACTTCTTGGAGTTACTGCTGAAAGAATTAACTCAGCACAACATGACGGTCAAAAACAGACTTGCGTTGCTCTTGGACCTGCAACTTCCAGCGCTGCTGGGCATACTCCACTTTGTTCAACACATTGGCACGGCTCCGAGAACGAGCTAACACATCATGGGCATTTGCAAATGGCTGGTGATCCTGGAATGGCAAAAGATCCTTAGTTAGATCTCAATAATTTCACCAAGCAATTGCATTAAATGTTTCATTTTGTTGGTGATTTGAAGATAAAAGCTATTTTAGCCAACTAGTCAGTCATAATGACAAAGGAAGTTTTCAGATAGTTAAAACTATACTTTTCATTCCAAGCAACCACCACAGGTTTTCCAAATAGACCAAATTTTGTCACTGCAATATCACAGAACAGCTTAGGTTGGAAGGGACCTTGAGATCATTGAGCTCCAACTCTCTACACATCTGGGTTGCCAACCAGTGGATCAGGTTGCTCAGGGCCCTATCCAACCTAGACTTGAATGTCTCCAGAGATGGGGCATCAAAGCCTCCGTGGGCAACTTGTTCCAGTGCCTCACCACCCAAACGAGACTTGCACCTATTAGCAGCTGCTAGAATCAAATCTAGGACAGACCTAGATGCCAGGACCCTTCTGTTATTGTCACAAACGTACTTTGTTTAATGTCACTTAAACAGTGAATTAGTCAGTTCTCTGCCAGCTCTCAGCCCATTACTATACAGCAGTTCAGGATGTTCATATAAAGGTTGTATGTAAAACCAACACACTCCACTGTTTACCAAACCAAACCTATTGTACCAAGCTGTCTGAAAGCAAAGTATAAATACAGCTGTTTAAGTGACAGAGCTCAACAATAACTGAGAGATTATTTAATATTTACTCTGTCTGTTTTCCATCAATACCTGCAATGCTTTGTTTTCCTCTAATAAATAAAAGCAAGTTATAAACAGAGTTGGAATTGAATGTCTTATTTGGCTGTCAAACTGTTTTGGACAAAGTCATGTTTCTAAAGCTACATTGGAAAGCACAATGTGTAAACTACACAGTAAAAACATAACTACATCCCATATTAAATAGTTGTTTGCACTTTTATATGTATATACCTCACAGTACTTATTTGCTGTTGTTGTTCCAGAATGCTTTTATAGACACTGACATGAGTGGATACTGTATCTGCAACATAATTCTGTACAGAACAGCTCAGTGATAACCCTTAACAGTAGAATGATTAACATTTAAGGATCTCAGAAGACTTCTACAAGTCCCAAAGGCACACATGGGCATCACTGGACTAAGAAATACACTAAAAACAAGGGACAGTCCCAGACTGAAAGAGCTATGAACATACATAAAAGATCATGCAGTCTGATATATCTAGAATAAAGATTACAAATCACTTCATTTGTGGAAAAACAAAATCACAACAGCACACATTTCCACCATAAAATAAATGGAGGAAGGGATAGCATATGATAAGCTGGATGATACTGGCAAGCTAGCTACAGTCTATTTCAATATAAACAACACAAGGAAAAAAGAAAAGCAAAGAGGTCTCCCAAAGTGGCTTATATTCACCAGTTGCCACTGCCATCAATGGCAGCAGGAAGAAGCAAGTACACCTTAGCAACTAAATTAACACAGATAGTATTTCCAGAGTGAGACAGAGATTAATACTTGAAGAACTTGCATGTAGGAAAACAACAAAGAAGGCAACAAAGGCAAAAAGTCATGAAGAACCTTCAATTTATTCACATTGACAGTCCCAGAAAAAAGGAAAATGGGAAACGAGTAACAGGAAATAAGCAGTGAGCTTAAGAGCTTTTAGCTCCAAGCACCGCTGCAGACATAAGCAGTAGCAACTCTACAAGCACACAAGAGTCCCACTAAGTTACAGCAAAATCTGAACTTGAAAAACCACAGGTATAGGGCACTTCATTAACCACTTCTGATGCCTTCACATCTACGTTTACAGCAGGGCTAATAGAAGCTATCCTCATCTTACTACTTTCTAGCCCAGGGAAAAATGAAAGCATGACTTCACAAAATCATCATGCAGTTTTCTGACTACAGCAAAAATCATTCTCTCCCTTCAGGAAAATAAATTAATAAAATCTTCCCAAATTATCACTTAAGTATTAACCCACACATACAAGCATTTGGTTGAACTCACCCCAATGTCTTCATCACTCTGTATGAGCTGTGAATGTCCAAAGAGACGTCTCTTCAGTATAGGTTCCACTAGCGTAAGGTACACCATGTACAGAAGAAGTAGGCCCAAAATAGACAGGTATATGATGATTGTAACCTGCACAACACAAACACTATTATCCCAGAGTTATGACATTACCTCAGCCATCTCTCACCAGGCAGTGATGAACAAAAGAACTCTACAGTCAAAGTTCTGGATGAGCCTGACAACCTTCAGTAGTGTCGATATGACTTAAAATTCACAAGCAGCAAAAAGCCATCATCTATTACATTGTTATTACAAGGTTTTAGGGCAGACAGATAAATTAACTTGAAACAAAGATTCTTTTAGGGAGGCCTTGCTAAAGTCTTATGCTATCCTTCTTGAAACAACTTGCTGTTCTCTCGCCTTATTCAGGACTACTAATCTACGGAAATTAAACTGGTCACAAATGTTGGGGTTCCTGCATGGTCTCCATTCTCCAGGACAGATCTGCATTCAGTCACACAGCTCTCAAAGAAAAAGGAGAAAGGGAAAAATAAAAAATCCCAGAAAGCCTCCTAAAAATAGCCAAGAGAACACACGCTTTATAACTTATTCACTCCAGTCCAGGGCTCAATGGCTATAATAGGATAAGTATGAAGAATCATCAGGTAAAGCAAGCATGATCAATTTTGCTCTTCATAGCTTGCCAAGATAGAAAGTAAACTTACATCAAGCAAGCAAGACAGCTGAATAATGAGAGAACACTAAGAAAAATACCAAGTCCAAAGCTTGACAAAATACCATAGCACACTCAGAATTCCAGCAATATATAAAGCTAAATCTCAAAACAGGAGAACTTCAACTTCTTAAGTTCACCCCTTCAGCTACAGCAAGATTCTACTACTACTACTCAAGACAAATTATGACCAACAAAATAAAAATCTTATGACTACTTTAGAAGAGTTCCCCCTTTAGAAGAGTATTGCTCTAAAAAGTCCTATTTGCTATTCAGTTAAAGAGTTTAATGCATAACAACAGAACATGGTTTACCTTAATTGTGACAGAGCTTCTCTCTTCATATTTGCACTCACAACGTAAACAATATGCTTCTACATCAGGTCCAGGGACAGGCATTGGCTCAACCACATGAAGACAATCACTGAAGAAAGACAGGAATGACTCAACCGAGTGAGCTGGTTTTAGCTTACTTATTCCCTTATATAGGCAGTCCTCACATCTTCAGATACATTCAGATCCCAGTTGCTTGAGCTGAGAATTCACCCTTGCTTAAGATAGGCTGTTCTAAATTATATGTATCAAAGGGTTTTCTTTTTTGTTTTTTAGTCACTACTCAACTATTATTTTACTTAAATGACAAATTTGTCTACTGACAAGCTGCTAAACAAGTTAAGACCTTTCCAACTAAACACATTATTTTATGGAAATAAAGCTGTCAGCATAACGAGTCCAAGAATTTGAAACTCAGCACACACACACCATTTGACAGTGACATCTCTAACTCAATTCCAGCCATTACACTTTTTTTCTCCTAATACTTAAGGAGTTTTATTCTGTTTTTCCAATATCTGAAGGAAGATTAACCTCTCTTTGGTGTTTATGAACAGAAGCTCTTTTTTTTATTACCATCATGTGTTGTAGGCATTAAGGGAAAAAAGCAGTCATCAGATGAGTTGTTTATTTAAGCAATAAGATTGTGAATACACAGCATTCACTTTGAAGCACTAGAACCAGACAGGAAAACATACTTTGACTTGAAAGATTACAAACTCCTAGACAGTTCCTATACCAAGAAGCATGGCTGACAATACTATGAACATTCTATACCACAGTACTAAAATCTAGCTGCCATGATACAACTTGCAGCACTACTTGCACCAATAACTTAACAATTTGGGGGTTTTTTTTGCTGACTTGGTGTGGTTATTCCGTTAAAATCCCAAGCTCCCTGCAGAGCACTTATGGAACAAATCTCGTTTTGATTCCTGTCAACTCAGTGTTAGTGGAGTCAGATGCATGTAATGAAACAAAATGCCTCATGTGATAGCAGCATCTAACAATTCAACTCTGTATTGGGTGAGATGAAAATGTTGCCAATCCACATGGCCAGGCATCAGTTTACCTCTTCTGTTTTGTTGGTATCGCTTTTTTATAACTAGAACTGCTGAGTGTTGCATCTCAATCTCTAAAGAGGCACGGAGGGATCATTTTTTCCATTTATTTGACATGAGAACTACAAACTCCTCTGCAAAACAGTGCTGCACTTAAAGATGCAAAATCAGAAATACATACAAGTTATGAACTAAGAAATTTCTGTAAAGGCTATGTCAATATGCTGCTCAAGTAGAGAAGAAAGCCAGCACATTGCTTGGGTACAGTAGGATGTTGCTGTGAATATATCAAATAATATCAGCAAGTTGTTGTTTTTTTTTTTTCTCTAGTTCAGTTCCACATTGCTATGGAGGGTAAAAGCTCCCAGTTTTGATTATGTTTCCTTGGACTGTGATTCCATGTCAGTTTAAGAGGAATACGTGGAAAAGGTTGATCCTTTCCTAATGGGTGTTCCCACTCAACAATAACAGCACCAACGAAGCTTTTCTTCCTAGGGAATCTAGGCAACTCAAAAGCACAGTTTCTGGTCAGTTTTTAGTTTATCCAGCAAAGCAGATAGGGCACCTTTCCTCCCACTATGTCCATGACTATTAAAGCAATCAGCCTCTAGACATGAAATACTAATGCATTTCTCTCAAAGTGGGCTATTTAACTGAATGCCATGTTGGTGCTTAGTCTTATACAGCACAGTGCTTGCCTAGTGTGTTTCTTGTCAGGACTGAACCGTCAGTAGTAGCTCCAAACTCTCAAATGGAAAACACATTTATTGGTGTTGGAGTACTGTCAGCTCATACTGATGTTATCAAAAGGCATTGTTTGGCAGTCTGCGAGGATGAAAAAAAGGACCTTTCCAACGAAAGAACAGAAACACCTCAATAAGAGTATCATAATGCAGGCTACAAGTTCAATATTAAAGATCAAATTTTCATTTTGAGTCCAGATAAGTAAGTGATCATACTGAACGTAACTCACTGATCTGGCTCTTGTCTCAGAGCTACAGACCTAAACACCAGAAGAGCAGAGCACATCACCCTGTTCTATACAATAACAGGTCACTGGCACAGATGCAGAAGACCAAGTGTGACACTAAAGTCATCTACTTTGTTGCACATGACCTAGCAATGAAGCCTTTTTAAAGTAGCAAGAAGACGACTCAAACAAGAAGACCAAAACATTCCCAGGTGGTCTCACAAGAAACAATCTCAACAAAATAAGATTTAAGACCAGAAAACAGGTTTTTGAGATTCTGTAAGCACCATTTACCTGTCACCATGAAATGAGCCAAGACTACAAAGTTAATTTTTCCTTAAATTGCTACCAATATGATTTAAAGTGAAACAAAGTCTTTTCTGACAGTAGGGCACATGCTAAGCAATGTCCACTGAAAAAAAAGGCACTTAATTGGCAGAGGAGTAATAAGCAACAAAGCCATTAACAGCATCACTCTGAACAGCAGCACTACTGCATCGACTATGATTAATTTGTCACAGCAGGCCTAATTATATTAAGCTAACCACATGGGACAAAACAGTAATTTAGATTAGACAGTACATTTTATGTTCATTAACACAGATTGAAATTTACGGTGTTGTTTCTCACAGCTCTTCTGTGAATAAGTCAATAAGTCAAGGCACAGCTCTTAATACATATCTGTATCACTAACTTCATTCCTGTAATTGTTTTGGTGGGACTACTAGGGGGTATGGATCATTCATAATCAAGCTGCTAGCCAGCTGCTATTCAACAGACTGAAAGTCTACTAATAATTCTTGATATATAAGAAAAAGAGTCAATGTATCAAAACATATTTCACATTTTTATAGATTGATCCAAGGATTCCTGAGCACTTTGGATATCAGAGCAACTCCAAAGTATGCTGTTTTAAATCAGTGCTATCTTCCTTTCTTCCCCAGCTGCTCATCCCTGCCCACACATACTGGTCCTCAGCTCAACTGAAATCTGACACATGCCATGGCTAGGTCCAAGCAAAACAACACAGCATATGGCTGAGACACAGATTTCTCTATACACAGGAGAGAGAACGTTCTGCTAGCTATACTGCATTCTCTGACTGTGATTTTTGAGGAACAAATCTCCAAAACAATCTCTAAACAACAGGACTGGTTTCGAGAGCAGAGAAGTAGGAGAAAACAATTCTTATCCTAGATCAACAGACACAGTGCTTCACCACGATACCACTTCTGCTCACTGAATTCAAATTACAACACCCCTTTCCCTTCTACTACCACCAAGCCTTACGCAATAGGAACTAAAAATGGGCAAACAAAGCAATCCAAAATAGAAGATGGAGAAACATAAGGGGTGAAGCCCCTCACCTCCTGAATTCTGAAATGCTTTTAAAAGCGAAGGCCCGCTAAGCTGCAGCAGAGATGTTTTTGTCATCGTTACAGAACGCTTACAGACAGCCACGCTCTTTGTAACTCCCCACGATAAACTCACCAGTCCTTCTGCGATACGTTTTTATTGTAGATGTGGCCCGAGTGGTCTTTGTAAGGAGGGCAAATGCATTTACATCGGACGTCCTCCGAATTCTGCAAAGCAAACAACACGCTGAGCCCGCACCGCCGGGACGCGGAGCACGCCCAAAGTATATCATACCCGAAGAACTGACAACAAACCACCTTTATTTCAACAGCTCAAAGCAATTACCGGAATAAATACGTAAACAGCACTACTCCACACCCGCTCCTCCCCGCTCACCTTAGCCTGGGCGCCCAGCCCCGCCAGCACAGCCAGCAGCCCGCAGAGGCACAGCCAGCCCCCGAGGCCGGCCGCCATGTCGGCCCGGGGCTTCTCGCCGCTGCGCACCGCCTATCCGCGCCGCCGCGCCGCCGCCATCACTTCCGCCTTCCGCCCGCTCGCGTCCGGTGACGTCCGCCCGTTATTGCGGTCCGCGGGGAGCTGCGACAGCGCCATGCGGTTCCGGGCGGAGAGGGACTAGTATTGCGTTAAATAAGCGGTGTTTGTTTAACCGTGGTTTTGTTAAGAGGAAGTACAGCCGGCGTTAAGAAGCATACACGATTTAACGAGTTAGAAACAAACAAAAATAATAAGTATGAAAAAGAAGCTGGATCTCATTTGAAACCATGAATAAACCCTCTCCAAGTGCTTGTCTGTCCGCTGGGAGTGTAAATGTAACGGGGTCTGTGTGTGCCCACTACGCTGCGGGTGCTCGAGGTCTGCCCACGCCCCCTGCTTTCGCGTGCACTGTAGAATATCATCATCACCCGATAATGCAGCTGGGCACACAGCAATGCTTGGGGCTTCGTTTTTCCTTATGAAAAAACAGCAACAACATGGTGCCCCAGGGCGAGTGAGACAGCCCGGATCCATCCCGTGCCTGCCCCATGCCTATCCCACGGGGAGAAGTGTCTGGCACAGTACCATGCACCTGGAAGGCAGGGCTGTCATGGGGAGTGATAACAGAACAGCTCTTCTGGTAGCTGTATTACAGATTTTTTTCCCTTTATACTCATATGCTGGTCCTAGCAGGGGTTCCCGCATCGTGCCACTTGTTACTTAAGATGGTGGAGATGGCTGGGTTGCTGGTTTTTTTGCCTCTAAGATGGCAGAAGTCACAGGGGTACACATGCCTTGCTACCTAAAATGGCGGAGGTAGCGAGGATGGCCATGTTTGGCTCCTATGTTGCATAAGAGCAGAAGTGGCAGGGTTTGCTGTGTTGACCCTCTAGTTGCTTAAGATGGCGGAAGTAGCAGGGGTTGGTTCCTCTTTTTAACTAAGGATTGGTGATCCTTGCTACTTAAGTAGAGGACTTGGCAGGAGTTGGTGCCCTCTACTTGAGGTGACAGAAGTGGCAGGGCATTTAGTTAAGCTAGCAGAGGTTGCAGGGCTTGGTGCCCCCAGGTACATAAGATGGTGGTGATGGTGTGGTTGCTGTGTTCTGCCTCTTGTTACTTAAGATGGTAGAGGTGGGTTTCAGGGCTGTGTAGTAGGTCTGAAGGAGAAGTGAGTGGGGAGTGAGGAGTGAGGGGCAGGTGACCTCCCTCTCTGCAATGAGGAGACAGGAAGAACACAGCAAACAACCCTTAGGGCTGCTGCCTGTAGTGCATCAGGATTACCCATGTTTTTGGAGCATGCAGAAGATTTGCCTCCGCTGTTGACACCAAACCAAACCTGAGCTATGTGGAATGCAACCTTCTAGGCAAATCATGATTACAAGCCAATATCTAAATACAGTTTATGTATTCTTAACAGATCCATTGTCAGCTCCATGTAGAGTCTGACAACATGACAGCCTGCCAGCAACAAGTTGGGATAATCCCCTCCAACAAACATGCTGGATGCTTTCCAGAGTAAATGAGGAAACCATTTTGCATAGGTCAGGACATAGTCACATTTTCCATAATGCCTACAGCAAGGCTTTTTTTCAGAAATTTCCCTGTAGTTTGTGAAGCGAATGGTGAAGGAACACAGATCACTTGGTGACAGAGAACATATGGACCACATATAATGTAACACATACTCATTATCCTAGCTCTTTTCTCTCTCAAAAATTATAAAGTTTGTTGTATTCACGCATGCCAGTCTGTGGCACCAAGTGTATTTTCATCATGTAAACAGGCTGTGACAAATTGCAGAACTTACTCAACTGGTTCTGTTAAAGCTAAACTTAAAATCTATGTTATTCGTCCATGTAAAGCACATTATAGATTGATTAAAAAAAAAAAACAAAAAACAAAAAAAAACCCACAAAAGTATTAAAACATATTAAAAGCAATAAGTGGCATTCTAAGTGAGACTTGAAAGTTACAGATAATCAAGTTTATCCATAACTAAACACACAAGGGCAACTTATAGAAATCTTAACATTTTATAGACAGACAGACATGCCTCTGGGAAAACCTCACTGAAACACTGCAGTGTTCCCCATTTTCCATATGCTTGTGAATTATTTCCATCCAAGAACAGTGTTTACTTTCTTTTAGAAGGGCAATAAATGCTCTTCAGAATGAGCATTTTCAGATGCAGTCTCTCGAGACCTGGAGAATAAGCAATTTTGAAGTTTTCCCTATTTGGATAGGAAACTCCAAAAACCACCTGATGCTGCTAGGACTGGATCCAGCTTGCCTCTTGCACGTGAGCTGGTGCCAAGCCATGAAAACTGCTTGCATTTGTTTCAGATTCTTTGCCACATTTCACAGAGGAATATCAGACTGCACATTTTAGCTAATTTTTATGTCCCCATTCCCTTGCCTGTTTCTTTTCTCTTTCTTACATCCATTTGCTATCCTAAATGGCTGGAGTTGCAACATGGCACATGGTCAAAAGTTGCTCTGTTCCCTCTGTCTTTCCCCAGGCTTCATTAAGTAGCTGTAATTTCATAGGAATTAAAAGAATCCTTTACATATAGATTACTTCTCAATTGTACTATTATACCTTGTTTCAATACAGTGAATTGTGTAATGCTAACAGTGCATCAGACATCTTAATAAATGAGCTTGAGTTACTATGGAAACACAAAACACCTTTAGTTAAAATTCAGGGAAAATTGTCCCTAAAGTCATGTAGCAAGTATACATCAGATTTCAACCTGAGCTAACAATTCATCTTTTGAATTACTGTATCTGCAGTGAAAGTGTTTTGAAGCGTGAAGGTGGCTCAGTGTCTTCCCAGCCACCCACGCTCATAGTCTGTGATTGGCAAATCGACTGCTGAGTTGAAAAACATGCTGAATCTTTAGAAAAACATAAATCAAGTTTTAAGCTGATGTAAATAATGTGTAGCCTTACTGTATATGGAGCACCTTTGTGTAGGAAAAGATTTCTAATAGACATTATTATTATTATTTTAACATACTCAAATATTTCTAATACACAGTTAATAAAAACCCTATTTTAGATGGCTGAAGCAGATCTTCCGACCCTGTCTGAGAGCTTCCTCAAAGCCAGGGATACCAAAACAAAAAGAAACGGGAGCTTGTGATTCACAGCTTGTGTAAGAGGGGGTAAACACCTTTTCCTCTAGAAGGGTCCTTTTACTCCTCAGAAGATAGTAAGCAGTGATCTCTTGAGATAGATTGATTAATCCTTAAGAAAAAAACCTTTTCTTTGAGCAATTAGATTTTTTTTTTTCAGGGGGGTTATTTATTTATGTATTTTTCAGCATGCCAATATCAAAAGCAATACTGTGAAATCACTGTAAAATCAAAATGAAAATGTAAAGAGGGTGATTTTCAGGAATCAAATATTATAATAATAAATATAAAAAAATATAGAGACTGTAAAGGACATATTTGCAGCTGCATTTCAGCTTTGCAATCTTACAGAAGAAATGAAGATGGGTTTCTGTCTTCAAGAGAGCTCTCAAAGATTTATCTGCAGGGCTCTGAGCCTTAGCGGAGTGCAGTCTGCCTCCTGCACTCCTCACTGAGTCCATAGGAGATAAGCCCTCTTCAAATTAATGCATCTGAGCTCTCGCATGTTTTTAACAAAGAACGTGCTTTAATATTAAGATCTGCTTTGAGACTCACAACAATGAGCTGGCCTCTCTAAACTAAACATTACACTTTTCCATTTGTACAACACATTGGATTGGAAATGTTTTTTGTTATAATCTTGTATCTTCTGTCATATTTGTCTTCATCCTCAGGACTCACACAGCTACTCCCCCCAACAGCTAAAGGCATTTCTTTTGATAGTTCCAAGGCTCTGCTTCAGAGACTTGTTCCGGGGGCATGTCTTTTCTGTTCAGTCATCTTATAGATGTATTTTATGCAGAGCTTTGTGTTTCCAGGCACTGTATACACAGAGTATTTGCCTGTTCTCCCTTTTCCATTGCAGCGTCCTTTCCAGAACTGCCCCATTCCCATAGCAAACGGTGCACTAAGCCATGTCTTTATTCCTCTTTGTGTCACTGGGTATCCCTCAGGTCAGGTAAGGCAGGCAATATTGATGACAATTTTAATCATTTACAGCATGATTATTTCTTACTAACGCAAATTACCATCTTCTCATGTCAGTTTATCCTGTTCGCATTCAGAGCTGCCCTGCTTGCTCTTCTCAGCTGAGAAAATCTTTTCATTATCGGTGGTTATATAAAAGAGTAATCTGAAGGGATTATGTAAATGAGTAATTGAATCAGCACTGTTGCAGTCACTGCCAACGTGAGAGCAACGTGACATTTGCACAGAAAGAAAAATGAAATGAATATGAATTCTCTTCTGTTTATTCCTTATATTCAGTTTAAAAAAAATTGAAATAATGGCAGTACTTGTTGTTATAGCAGTCTTTACTCAGCAGTGAAGTGTGGGAAGCAATTAATTACAATGTCAATTGCTTTATCCTAATGAGAGATTCACCTGCTAGCATGTTGGTAATCAGCATCTGCTCAAATACATTCTGTCACCAGTGCTGGGTCTCTTCAGTTGCACAGTGCAAATTTCTCTCCTGAGGTTCTGTCTGGGGCCAAAGCCTAAGTGGCTCTGCTCAGGTTAGCTGATATTTTGCTCTAATGGTCATTGGTCTCTGCAGAATGCAAAGAGAAATCAATGCCGGTGGGTGAATGGGGCAGAAGGTTTGCAATGAAAGCAAGCTTTCTAAATACAGCTCATCACACAGACCCATTACATTACAGTAACGCAATGTAATGGCTGGTGGCTTCCTTTCATAATGGAGGCATTATTTTGCAATCTGCCACTAGAAGTTATATAAAACCTTTCATGACATAAATATATGCATATGGAAAGGACAGGCTGGGCAAATTGTGTTTAACTCTACATTTCTATATTTGAATTTATATTTATGATATGAATCAAATGGAGAGAAGTGCTGAAACAGCTCTGCATTTATTTTATCTTTCTGTTTCAGTGAATCCACTTGACTTTTCTGTGGGCTGTAAGAGTTCAAGGTCCTTCTCTATTAATAAAAGGTCAGTCCCTCTTTGAACACACAAAACCATCCATTTATTAGCAGCAGCTGACTCCCCATATTGTGCATGTGGGGAGAATGCAGTGTTATGCATATAATTTCAATTAGTGACATGTCCTGCTCTTATCAATGTAATTACTGATGCGTGGGCCTTCCTTCAACAAAGGAGACGAGCTGCAAAGACAAGGAGAAGTGACTTGTGGATGAGGAGGGGCTTCAGCTGATTAACCACAGTCTTTAAGTCCACAGACCTGACTTCAGCCCTTGCAGCATGAAGATCAGCTACTGCGTTCGCTTATTTAATTCAGCATTTCTGCACAGTGTGCATAGAAACACCACAGCCAGTGAGAAATGTATTAGAGATAATGTAAGGCTAAAGTGACAACACGGTTAAAGACTTCTTAGTAGTAAACTGTCATAGCTTTTTTCAAACTTGTTGCTAAGTAGAGGGGCTTTAACCAATAATCTCAACACATAACCAGGGAACCCTTCCACACGTTGGCTCCATTTTCTTCCTTTGCCTGCTATTTTGGTCACTTTTCCAGTACACACACCAAGCAAGCCCTGGATAGACATGGCCCCTCATTCACACTTCAGAGTCAAGAGGAAATGAGGAGCATATGCTCAGCATCTTGCTGGACCAGTACAGCAGCAGAAATGTGGTCACACTACAGATGCCTGCTTTAATTAGGAGCTCTTTACTTTGTCAGCAGACCTGGGCAAGTAAAATGAAAGCTCGAAGGCAATGAGTTGCATTTGGCTTTTTTACTCTTTTTCTAGCTAGGTTTTTCATCCTTTCTCACATCTGGGCACACCTTTTGCATTTGATTCTATTTTGCTGGTCTCTGTGGTGCAGCATTAATAATATTATTTATTTACAAATATATCAATCTATATAACTGCAGGAGCAAGAATCTCTGAATTCTTCTTCACCCAAGAAACCATTCTTAACCATTGCTTATCCCCAGCAACTACAGCATCACATAAGGTATTTTCTATGGCCATAAAGAAGTTTATAATAACTCCACTTATGTGGTCCTGCACAGGAGAGGTAAGTTGCATTCAAAGGAGCATTATATAAAGGGGTTCAGATCCTTCAGAAGACCACAAATATTGACACTATGGCAGCATTTTGTATTCGTAACTTGCACACTGGGGTGACATACACATTAATTTTTCTACACTCTTTGCCTTCTGCTGTTAATCATTATGGATGCCAAATTAACAGGCTGTTAAAATGTGCAGAAACTGTGAAAATCAAGTGAAATCATCTAAGTAAGCAAGGATCCCAGTAACTACTCCTTAACCTTGTTTCACAGGGTTCTTAGATGAGGTTATGCGTTCACCAAGTATTTTTAATATCAGACCTTCCCCTCTGAGGGCCATGTCTAGGTACTCACTCAGTTGATGTAAATTCTGCCTTCATTCAGCTCAAGAGGAGTGACACCATTTTCACACAAATGAAGACTCTGCCCTTTGGATTTCATTCAGATCAGATCTCAGCTAGGGAAAGCCTGATGACTGGCCCTCCTCACACAGCTGAACAGCATTGATTTTGTGCCACCACATTGCCAGAGCTCATGTAGAAGACGAGGTGCCCTAGTTGCATCGTTCCCATGACAACACTCTGCAGAGCAGTTTCCTACCAGCTTCCCTGGCTGCTTCATTACATCTGACAGCCGTGCCAGAGAGCAACTTCCAACCCCAGTCAGCGCCTCTTTTTTTCAATTAACAAAAAGTGCTTTACAAGGAAAAAAAAAAAAGCCTGTTTGAAATAGTGGTGTTCTGATTGTCAGAGTACAAAACACTGAAGCTCCCCAGCACCCAAACACAGAGAGCACAACTGAGTTTAGTTTGCTGCTTTACACTGTGCACTGCTGTTCAGTAAGGTAATTGGGAATGACTTCTGGTTTTGCTCCAGGGTCTGCATTTGTTTTCCCTGGTGCTGGGTGCAGTGTGCCTGTTTCATCATCTGTGCTGAAGTGAATTAAGGTATAACAGAACTTCAAGGAACTCCTGATTTCATATACTGGAAAGCAATGACTTGCTGGAATTAATTATAGCAGAGAGGAAAGTCTGGCTTTGTTAAGGGTTAGCTACACACCTCCTGACTATGCCTGGCAATAAGGCCCTGGTGAGCACAGCAGAAGCCCAAAGGGCCAATGTAAGGTAGAATGATACAAAGATAATAACAGATATTCAAAAGGTTATTTATAAGGAAAAACTCACCAATATGGCCACCTTCACTGGGAAATGCTGAGGCAATCTCCACCAGGGAACAAACTCCAAGAGATGCTGCCTTAGTGGTGGTGAGCCCTTAAATGAGGTCTAGAGGAGGTAGAGTCAAGTTCCACCCCTTCCAGGAGCACAGCTCAATTACTCTCACCTGTGCTCCCACAGCTGACCCAACACTTGCCTCAGCTGGTTAATCAGAGGTTCAGGCTGTGATTACCAGTTTCCCATACAGCCAAACAGAGGTAAATCAGGCCAGGGGCTCTGCAGGCTGTAGCCTGGGGAGTTGACACTCATGGAATGGGAAATGGGGATCACAGATGAGTTCAGGGCATTGAACATGGGTGGATGTGGAGGAAACAAGCTGAGATTTCTTGTCTGCCAGCCCAGCACAGTTCTATAATGAGATGAAGGGGCATCACAGCTGCAGCAGTGAGCCAGGCCTTCCACACACTGCAGACTTTTGAGCATCCCTCTTGTAACCCAAAAGCCTTGCACAAACCCAGTGCAATGCTGTGCTCACCTCTCCCAGTTCTGTACAAGGTGTTTCCTGCACCTGCACATCACCGCTCCTGGGCATGTACTCCATCAGCAGTGGCCAAGCTCGTTGTGCCCTGGCTGCTGTGGCTGGGTGCTTAGAAAGCAGCCTGTATGCTGTTATCTCAGGGTGCCCAAGCTCACATGCAGCCCCTCATGCCACTCGGTGACTGCAGCACACATACTTTGGGTTGCTGCATTATTCAGCATTGTCTGCCCAAACACCTCTGTGATCTCAGCAGTAGCCTGCACATTACCTTTCACTTAATTCA
Source organism: Excalfactoria chinensis (assembly GCF_039878825.1). Classification (NCBI taxonomy): domain Eukaryota; kingdom Metazoa; phylum Chordata; class Aves; order Galliformes; family Phasianidae; genus Excalfactoria; species Excalfactoria chinensis. The sequence goes on along the minus strand of NC_092829.1, from coordinate 37,961,542 downwards.
GTTACTGGTTAATCTGCTGTGCTGTTCTATTTTATCTGAGCCTCAAAGAACAAATCACGTGTGCTGCAAATTACACAGTGTCCATCCTTAACTTCAAGCAGGTGCTGAGGAACAATTAGATCACCGTCTGCAGAAGCTGCCACTTAACTAAGAAAAGACAACACTAAGTAAGACAGATGCAGAGAGAGCCCAAAGATTGCTCACGCTGATAATGAAATATTAATCAAACATCATTAGCAGTCTGCAGAGAGCACGGTACATCATGTGCTTCTGGGTGTCCTCTGCCAGCTGACAGCACCCACCAAAGGTCCCTTACATCAGGAGCAGAAAGCAGCTCTGCAGCTTCAAGGAAAAGATTGAAATTTGGAGCGCTTCCCAGACTGAGTGATGTGGCTTCTACACCCAAGTATAGCTGCCATTTCAGACAGGCAGCATTGTGCCCACAGTGGAGCAGAGGCCAGGGCTAATTATTGACAGTGTTTTCAGATGGATTATTTTGCACGCAGCTTTTTCTGCTCAAACCTCCTTCATTCTGCTCTCCTGTCTGCCTTCTCCTCTAGCCACAACACCCTAATTTTAACTCATCAGCCCAGAGAGTGAGTCAGTTCTGTTTATATGGCATCTACTGGAGCCCTGACTGGAGCAATCCCCTACACAGGATCTTCTCTCCTTATTAATTGGAAGGCACCTAGCAGGTCACTGGAAGGTGGCTCATGATTTCAGTTCCACGCGAAGCAGTAGGCAGAACACATCGTGATCTTGGGTGGAACAAATTTTTGTCAGGGAAAACGCTAAGCTGTAGATGCCAAGTTGATCGACTCTCTTACATAATTTGTTTTAAAACTACATGGCCATCTCCTTTGGGAGGAAAAAAAACCTATTTTTGCCTTCTATGAGCCTGAAATGTCACTGAAGCCTGAACCAGGAAGCATCATAATGCTTTCAGTACAGAAACACTCTGTGAGTAAAGAGTTTTAAATCTACCAATATCCTCTTTGAACCCCCAGACCAGGACAACACACAGGGGCACAGTGCCCTGCTATACTGGGCTCCCAGCCCCTCACACCACTACTGTCCAGTGTCCCTTCTACTCCAGCTCTGAGCCATGCTTTGCCCTCTTTAGGGCTTTCTTGCTCCCTCTGTAACCTGCACAGGGACCAACAAAACCCTGATCTTTCCCTGCATCCAGTCTCTGCTGGCCTGAATAAAAGCTGGTCGATGGGCTCACTGTGCTCACACTGAACCTCATGCTCTGCTTAGGTACACACTTCGGATGCAGGGAAGAGCAATGAGTCTCTCCCAGGAACATCTTTTCTAATTAGCAGCCAGAGCCGCCCACTGTGGCCCAGTTCCTCACACAGAGCTGTCTGCCCTTGGAGCTTTCACGTGTTCACTGTGAGTCAGTGTGTTTTGCAGTGACGGAGTGCTGATAACTCTCTATGCTCCATCTGAGCTGTTTGTGGAGGAACAAAGCATTGGGGTTTATAGTAACACGTACCAAAATATGCATTTATTTTTTTTCTCATTTAGAACATCATTTTCCATATTGCCATTTAAGCAGTCTGCTTCCATATTGCTTTGGCCTGCATTGCCATAAAGGCACACTGCAGTTGGGATGACCTGGGATACGAGGTGGCAGTTGCAGACCATGGGTGCCCCTGCCAGCTCCTCTTGTGTTCCCCAAGTGGTTCTTCTGGTGTGACAACCAGTTTGAGCCCCTGTTATGTTTAAGTGATTGACTGCCTTCCCTCCTACTTTGAGAACATCCTGAGGAAGTGGCAGCGCCACTCCAGTAGCAAAATCAATAAATCAATGGCATTTTCAGCTATAGCATTTCTAGTGAAATGTCACTGATACCGGCAGCACCGTCTCTAGGATCCTTAATTTTCCATTTGCAATGTGGTTATTAACAGAGGAGGAAGAGGAGGAGATCAACACATGGTGACACACCTGGTTACTGTTAGAGAATCAGGAAACCTGGTCTGTGGGGAAGATGCACATCTGTTGAAAAGCAGAATGGCAATGTGCAAAATACCTGAAAATGAAGTCAAGTGGAGCCTTTCATGCTGGGAGTAAGATACGGGTGTACCCCAGGCAAGCCTAGTGCAGCCCCTGCAATTATCTTCTATAGGAACTGGGTGAGTTTTGGTGATGTCCAGTTCAGTGGGTAGGACTGTGTGTGCCAGCCTGGTGCAGAGACAGGGCCATTGGCACTGGTTCATCCTCAGACTGGAGAGCAGCTCACAGCATGACAGAGGTGTGCACTTAATGCTCAGCTTATGAGAAAGGGCAGCCTTCACCTGATGGAAACCCAGTACCACTCTCAGCTCTTAAGCAAGCAGGTGATAAAGCAGTGCAGACCTCCGCTGACGCTTACCCCATAAAACAAACCTAGCAATGGCCCTAAAACACATCTGTATGGAAATAAGTCATCTGGTTATTTGCTTCTGAGACACGTGAATCACTTCTGTTTTCACAACACACTGAGCATCGCAGTATCATCAGCAAAAAGTACTAGAGAAGCCCATCAGAAGGACATCCCTAGAGCTCTATTAGAGAACAGATTGAGCCTCAGTTAGCTATGGAGAAATGGCCCAGTGGGTCTCCTCTCATCAGCTGTTCTCCTGGGAGGTGCTACAGAAAGCTGCTGGTGGAACTCGTGGTACAAAATGCTTGTGAACAGCATTGCTGTAGAGTTGCTCCAGTAGTGCCCACAGTGATCCCGCTGTGACAGGAAGGACATGCCATAGCAGCACCAAGGCATAAAATCATAGAATCACTAAGGCTGGAAAAGACCACTGAGATAATCTAGTCCAGCCACTGACCCATCACCACCATGCCTAAAGTGGCTTGTATTGCCCCAAAGAAGCAGACAAACACAGCAGAAGCAAACTCATTTTTTCAAAGGACATGCCAGCACCTGCTGTGTTTCATGCACCCCCTGGGAGAGAGATGCCCACTAGCAGAAGGCTGTACCTCCAAATGCTCCTGCTTCACCATGAACATGCTGTGTGCCATTTCACCCACCCATTTTGTGCTGCTGGACTCCATGCAGTGTGAAATCAATTCCCGACAATCACAAAAGCATCACAAAACCCCATCAGGAAAAGATTTAAATGAACTCTATTCTCAGTAGGTAAGTGCAGTGAAGGCAAATAATTACCGTATCCAGGGTACAAGCAAATAAACAGCAATAACAATTAAACTTTATTTAGATTTAATTTGACATTTAGCACAGTAATAAGCACAGAAAGAAGTACCAAAATACCAAACTCATAGCATATAAAATAATCAAATATATTTCATATTTAGTGAATTCTCTCAGCAGCACATCGGTGGGACTGCCCTGGGCAGCTCAACCATGTATATATGTACATAGAGCTGTGTTATATAAAATACTGTATGTAGAGAAAGCACTGAAACTTACCACCAAAATAGAAAATAGCTCAAAATTCAGATACTCTGGATTTGGTAGTAATACTCAATATTGAAAAGAGGTTTGAGCCCACTGCAGGCGGTGAAGCTCCAGCTGCAATGCTACCACAGGCTTAGAATGTGCCATGGGCACAGCTAGGACTGGCCAGTGGGGCAGTGCTGCAGGAGCTGCCCTCCCACTGCCACAGCACACAGCCAGTGCAGATCTGCCTGCAGTGGGCTCACTGTTCCACATGAGTGGGTGCAGAACTTCACGAGGGTATTACTGCATTTTAAAGATGCCCCTTCAGCAGATGGCTGTCATTAATTCCCATTAGCTTTTTAAAATTCAGAAAGCTGTTTCTGCAGCAAGTCAAGCTCCTCCAAGCAGTATGCTACTTTTGTTCTGGTTTCCAAGCAGTCAGCCCATGAAGTAGCAACCAACCACCTTGGTGCTATGGCATAGCAATGCCAAATGGAGTACTTGTCCCACAGAAATTCCCACTTGCCCTGAGGGAAGTCAAGGTTAGTATTGTAGAATCCCAGGTGGTTTCTAAATAGGTATGAAACTGTGGCATTCCTGTCAGCAACACTGAAGTACAACTGGAGCCCCAAACACAAAGAAGCGCTGGGCCAGGGTGCTGATGTTTTACGGGCTGGGAGAGCCAGCAGAGCCATGGTTCATCAGTGGACCTGTGAGGCACTCCATCTGCTCTCTTCCATAGAATCATAGAATCATTAAGGTTGGAAAGGACCACTAAGATCATCTAGTCCAACCATCAACACATTCCCACCATGCCCACCAACCCATGCCACTCCATATGACATCTACCCTGTTCTTGAACACCTCCAGGGATGGTGACAATGTGATTTTGTGCTCATTTGTTTCTTTGGGGCATGGTGCAATGATTAATTTCCCTGCCTACTCCTACTGAGAAGGTAACGAAGAGCCCTTTAGGGACTTTCCCAGTGGAGGGGACAGCCATGCAGCAGGTACTGGAGGATGCTCTGAGCTAATTCCATGCATGCGTCTGCAGAGCATACCCCTGAGCCCTTCCAAGCAGCACTCCTGTGCTACAACCATGCAGCCTTGCAGAGGCCTTACCCGTGGGTAATTTAGTGATTGCTCCTTCTCATCAAGCCAGCAGTTGTGTCCCCAATTACACAGCAGCAATGCCACGGCTAACAGGATGTACGATAATTCATAGATGGCATTAGCATTGTTACTATACTATGAGTAACCCGTAGGTAATGGCTCTTTGAATGTGACAATATCAATTAAGCAAATATAAATGCTTAGCCTCTGGAAAAATCATTAATAAAAATTTCATTCTGATAGCCTCTAATCACTGCTAAGTACAATTACTCATAGGAGGCTACTATAAAAATTATTTTTCTCACCAGAAGAAATTCTAAGGTTTTCCCAACTGTTCGTAATAAAGAGAGCACTATAGAAAAGTCCAGAAAATAAGCACACATTTGTTTCTCAAAACCCAAAGATAAACATGACAATATCTCTAAGGAACTGGCTACTGAACAGGTTTCATTTAGCTATACTCAAGCCGTAGCCTCATATAAATATTTTCAAGCAGCGCATTGCTGTTTCATTTGGAACAGCTGCAGTGAATTTCTTTGATGTTGAGCTCTCGTGTGGGGATGACATTTCCATTTTTCTCTATGCTTCCAAAGTGCTGAAACAGGAAGGAAAATATACTTAATATAATCTGTTTTTGCATGAGAAAAAAAATTGCCTTGAATGCAGCAGCAAGAAATAAGTCATAGCTACAGTTGTGACAGAACTGCTGGAATCCTCTCTCATTTGTATTTCAAAGGAGATGGGAAAGCAGCCCATGTTGTGTCCCACAGCCAGCCCAAGGCACACCAGAGTAGTCACCCATAGGGTGGGCAGCACAGATTCATCTTCCTGCAGGGACAGAAAAATGCAGCTACAGCAGCCGGGGGCAAAGTGGGAAGAAGAGGCAGTGCCACTACCTCTAGGCAAGGTCTCTCCTGCGCTTTTTAAAACAGCCACATGGGGTTGTTTGCTGCTCTTTGTAAATATTTTCTGGAAAAATGTTTGTTTGGGAATATTCTCATAGCAGTGCTCAAGGAGTCCTCCTAATGACCTCAGTACGCACTCAGAGACACTTCCTTATGCATGTTTTTGCAGATACTCCCTTTACTGTGCAATAGTTACCAGATGAAAAACAGAAGAAGCTGGAAAATGCCGCTGGAAAACCCATGGGCTCCGGTAGAGAAGATGAAGAGAAAAGAGAAGGCTCTGGGGAGACCTCATTCTGTCCTTCCAGTACTTGAAGGGAGCTTATGAGCAGGAGGGGAACTGATATTTTACACAGTCTGACAGTGATAGGACAAGGGAGAATGGCTTTAAACTAAAAGAAGGGAGATTTTTGTTGAGTGTTAGGAAGGAGTTCTTTACTCAGAGGCATGGCTGCCCAGAGGGGCTGTGGGTCCCCCATCTCTGGAGGTGCTCAAGGCTGGGTTGGATGGGATTCTGGGCAGCCTGAGCTGGTGGCTGGCAGCCCTGCTCCCTGCAGCAAGGTCCCCTGCTCCCACAGCCCCACTCCCCAGCACACTTACTGCTCTCCTGCCCCTGCGCCAACACTGTCCACAAATGGGATTTCCTCCCTCTCCGTCTTGCCCAGAACAATATGGCGCTTCTCCAAGTTTATGACACACTGCAAATAATAAATGCCTTCATGTAAGAGGGAAAGCTGCAATTGAGTGATCTCCATCTTGAACAAAATCTCTGTAGGAAAACCTTTACCTTTAGAGACTTCAGTGTCTGCAGGCCAAAGGACAAGGGTTTCTCACTGTCTTCTGAAAAACAGGAACATTTGTATTTATACAGTCAGCACCATCTCCCCTGGCTTTCTGTATCTCCATCCTTCCCTGATGGCTGCCTTGCTAAGTAAGACCCACTCTAGAAATGGACCAAATTACTCTGAAGGGGAGCAATTCAATTCTACTTGAACCGTATTGCATTCCCAAGGCTCCATGCTTTCCCTGAGGTAACCCAGCAGGGCCCATACCCAGAACGGCACTCACCCACGACGAGTGCTGCGCACTCCACGCGGAGTGCTCCCACCACCAGCACCAGGCGGTCAATGCGGCCGATCACCCGCTGGCTGTGTGGCAATGAGATCTCCTCCTCCTCACCGGGGAGCACTTCCAGGCGTTCCCTTAACCTGCATGGTGAACACACTTCTGACATGAAACAATCATGGGTCAGCCCCTTCGGGAAGCAACAAACTGCATTTGAAGGGTACTCTGTCATGGAGTGCTCTCTGCTTGTTCCTATTTGCAGGCTGCCATCAGAAGCCATCTCTTAGCAGGTCTGCAGTGCTGTTCTGCCCCTTCTTTTCTGTCTTTCCCCAAGAAGTGGCACCATCCCTGTGCCTTACAGCCAGGACAGAGTAATCTTATGTGCAGATAGATAGCAGAGCTGGCTCGCTGCAATGGAGGCTGCGACACATAGAATATATTTAGCCCAAGAAAAGAAGACAAGGGTTGTCAGGGATATCTCAAGAACAGAGATTTCTTCTTTCTACACCCCAAGAGCTATGGTGACTTTGGTTCATCTTTTAAACTGAACTGGAATCTGATGGGGAACTGGTCAGAGGCAGTAATGTCTCTCTCAGATAGAGGCTGTGTTTAGTCCTGACTGTTCAGAGGCAGAGAAGCCAGCGCTGAGTCTGGGATCACCTGCATCATTGAGCACAGCACTAGGACCAGTAGAGGCAGCCAAGAGAACAGTCCAGATCCCCTCTAGCTCTTCACTTAGAGGCTGGCCTGTAATTGCTACCAGGAGCACACCAACGAGGAGTTCAGGTGCTCCCAGACCCTGAGCTGGCTTCTTCTGGCCCCAGGTGAATTGGAATGTCTTTATGGGGGCAGTCATTTCCCAGAATCTCTCTACAGCTCCAGGGAAGACACACACTCTGGCTTTGTTCTGTTCCCCCTGTGCCCTCAGCACATCTCTTTCTTCTGTGCCCCAGAATTGGAGTTGGACTCATATTCTATCACAGCTGCATGTGTTGAGCTGCTTCGAAGCAAGGTGTGCTGGAGCAATGCTTGGTGTCACACAGGGCCCACCATGGCACAGGCAGAAAAGCCCAGCATCAAAGCTCTGGTTTTAAGCTGCTTGGTTAATCTACCTTCAGCTTCTGTCACCTCAAAATATAAACAGCAAGGGAGCAGCAGGAAGCTGGGGAAAGGCAGCAGTGTTGCAAAAATAACACAGGATCTGCACAAGTAATGTGAGCAGCATGCAGGCCATCACAGACCACCAGCACACAGCTGGGACACACTGAGGAACCGATGTGATGTCCTGCAGGGATGAGACCTCTCCACTTGCACTGCTATTAATTGATAAGCTAGACGGAGTTGCTTCACAGTTTGTAGTAAATGCAGCCACATTCCAACTGCTATTGTGCAAATAAGCAATTACAGTTTTGACAGAAGAGGTGTCTTTCACCTATGGCTGTGCAGCAGTACTCAGGCAGCAAGTGCAATTGCTTTTTACACAGTCATTGCAAGTTAGTGATAAAAAGCAGTGACTGCATCGGAATTAAGAGACCAAAACTCCCCAGTGCCTGTCTCCACTCTCTGAGATCAGCAGGAGCTTTGCTGCCAACAACTATCAGACCATTCCTAACATCCCTTTCCTTTCCCTTCAGCAGGGAGAAGCCTGTTCCTGGGAGCAGCCAGAGAGAACTTTGGTTCTTTTAGCAGAAGCACAGACAGGCACTGAAAAAATACAAGTGCATTCAGAACTCTGAATGGTGCTTTCAGAAGCTGACTGGTTTGGTACAAGTATCTTTCCATCCCAGCTCCCTGCAAGGCCATTTAAAAATAACCAGGTTGTATTTGGTGCCGCAACAGCAGATCCTTACCCCAGCCGATCCAGGCAGGCTGCTGACATCAGGTTGTGCTGTGAGCCAGTGTCCACCACAGCCTTCAACTCCTTCCCAGCACACTGTGGAAAGCAAGCAGAGAGGTGCAGGAGGGAAGGAAGACTGCAGGAACACCAGGGTTTCCTCACACCAGCCCATCCCTTGCTTGTTCCCTCCAAGCTGTGGCTCAGGACACACTGCCACATGCACGAGACCCAGTGGGTCACCAGCATCAACCCCAGGACATGAGAATCCGGCTGTGAGGCTATCAAAAATAAAATGGGGGGGGAAAGGGGAAGCAGCAGGGTGGGGAAAGTTACCTGGCAGCTCACCACCAGGAGCTCCTCATCCTCCACGCTCCTGGAGCTCCCCAGTTTGGCTTGGTTCAGCCTGTTGCTCTGTGCTGGAGCATCACTCTTCGAGGCCCAGCTGGCCCGGCTGCCTCTCAGCTTTGATAGGTTTGTCTCCATCAGGCGTCTCTGCAGGATGTTGTGTGGTTGCTTTAAGGACACACAAAGGAAGAGCAGGGTAAAGTCAGGGGGATGCTATGCAGTGACATTGCGAACCAGCCTGCTTTCTCCTCCAGTGCCTGTGAGCCCCACTCTCACAGCCAGGCTGTCTCTTCTCACGATAACTGGGAACTTTCCAAACTTCCAGACTATGTTGATACCTGCTGGGCTGCACCCATTTGTTTACATGCCAGCCCTGGCTAATCTGGCTTTAACTAAAGAAAACTATTCTTTTCTTGGAGAGAAGCACACTGCCTCTCAGTATCTCCTCCGACTGCTTTCCCAAATGCCTGTTTTATATTTAATGCTCATCATGGATGGATGCACATACACTGCTGGAGGTGAAATGACTCCACTTGATTATCTGCTCACTTCTCCGCCTGGCTGAGCCTTCCCCCTCTCCTCCCCCCATGCTTTCTTTTCCTTGTCATTTTCATTTGTCCACATAAGACCTTTCTACTCTCTCATTCTTAAATTTCTTGCACTCAAATGAAATATGTCCATTTTACAGACATCTGCAGAAGCATCTAAACTGGCAGACCACAAGCACTGAAGGAATTTCAATGGAATTAGGATAATTTTGAGAGCCTGGTGCCGTAGTTCCCCAAATTAGCCAGCACACGCCCTCACGCAATGCCTCATCTGTAACAAATCTTGGGCAGCATGTTAAATAACAGTGCTCACAGGAGGCTAATGCAACTTGGCATCTCCTAAAATAACTGGTGCTTCAGATCCCACTGTTGGCATAGCACCAGTGGTCAGGCTGGACTTGAGTGATGAGAATAGGTATGCGTTAAAAACATCAGTGGCTACTGGGACACATAAGCTCACTGTTTTTCTGCATGCAATTTGTCACTTAACATGAGATGCTGTGTCTGACTGGCACACTCAAAAGCATATCTTGCATAGAGGATATAATGGATAAATACCTGGATAAAGAGCCCACTGGATGGAAGCCTGCCCTTCACTCATCAGTCACTGCCTCGCACCCAGCCCTGGCAAGATGTATCTGGGACTGACCAGCATTTCTGCATGGCCATCACTCAGAACAGTCTGGGTGTTCTTCTGACATGGCCAGCCTAACTCACGTTGCCAGAGCCCTTTGAAGTCACGACACATTCATTGTTATTCTAGCTGCCACCTACCCTTGACTTCAACCAACACATTGTTTACTCCAAGTTCACCTACAGGTGTACTATTGGGCTTTCTTAAGCCCTAGATTCATGATGCCTTTCTGGGATCCATCACAGTAAGAAAAACACCCAACATCCAGCAAACATGAGTTGCACCACCGATTTTGTTGATGCGTGTTCTTCTGAAAGCTGCAGTGCATTCTGTCACCAAGGGGGGCAAATGTGGCCTCCTTGTGCTCCACTACATAAATAATCTCCTAGAAGGGATTGAAAAGGTTCCCTGCAGCACTGTTCTGTCTCAGGCTATCAGTTCACTTCAGCTTGTGTTTCCCTTGAATCTTGCGCACAGCAGAGTGAGGGGTGTTAGTCACAGAGATGACTCAAGTGGTGGATATGAACATGGCGAACAAATAATATGCCAGGGAACATTTGCAAAAGTGCATTTTGCTGAAAACCTGCAGTTAGACCCTTTATGGGAGGGAAGACTTAGGTCAGCAGTGCACACAGGACTAGTGTGCCAAGTCATCCAGTTTATTGGTGCTGCCTTTCTACATGTCTCACAAAGCTGCTGAGTGCTTTATAGAAGAACAAAGTGCTACGTACCACTATGCACATACAAAAAAAGTAGGTTAGTTCCTCCCATCATTCAGGAATACATAAACACAAACCAAGATTTTTTTTCATAAAATATCTCCCTTTCCATCCTTGAGACCTTGCAAACACCTGCAGTCCCCAGAAAAGTCAGAGTAGAAACCCAAAAGAAATGAGCGGAGACACCTGGTGTTGCTGAACCTATTTACCGCCGTCTGTCAAAGCCATAAATAACTCAGTCCAGCTTTGTTCCTCTCTAATTTATAAACAAGTACGTCACTGCAGCTTGCAGTGTGTGTGTCTTTGGCAGCATCTCACTATTTGGGCTTCGGGAACTAGGGTTGACAAGGCCTGTCACAGCAGTCTCACTCAGGTGAAGAAAAAAGTCAGACAGATGCCAGCCCCTCCTTCCCCTCACCAGTCAGAGGTACACATCTGCACAGGAGGTGCATCTCTGAGGGACCAATGCAGGCCACAGAGCCTTCATCACCACTGTTAGCCAGTATAAGTCTCCCCCTGAAAGGAGGTGACATTAGGTCAGCAGCGTATGCGCTTGGACAGAGCTGGTCACTGCTGATGGCCAGGGCTCGGAGCTCTGCCTTGAACAAAGGGGAATCTGGATGCCTGGCCCTTGGGGCTGACTGCCCCTGTGCTTCTGCTCAAGTCAGGAGGAAGCAGACAGCTTCTGTGAGCCCCGTGGGAAAGGAGAGACCTCCTGCGTCAGAATGAGCCAGTGCCTCTTGGACAAGAAGCAGGAGGGCTGTAAATCAGAAAATAATCTACACAAGTTGGAAGGGCAGAGAAGAAATATTCAGCATGCTGTAGCAGGAAAACAAATCACAAAAGATACCAGGGAAGCAGCTTTCCCTTCCCCCTTTTTTCCCTGGCTCTCCTCAATCTGTCCTCTCCCCAGCCACCACCTGTGCCGGGCCAGCCATCCTCAGCTCTGCATCCCCAGGCACTCATCACCAACCCTCACTGCAAGCAGCCACCCCAGAGACAGGCCCATCCGTCCCCACACCTGTGAGATGCTGCCTCCTTTCTCCTGCTGAGGCTGATGGAAAACCACTTCTCAAAGCAGTTCCACAGTAAGGTGTGTACTGCTGTTTCCATCAGTTCTTCCTCAGCCTCAGGGATCCCCTGTTCCTCCAGGATTGTGTTCTGGTGCAGGCTGCCCAGGGAGGTGGTGGAGTCACTGTCCCAGGAGATGTTCAAGAAACATGTAAGTCTCAGGGACATAAGTCAGTGGGAACAGTGGTGTCTGGTTGGTAGTTGGACTAGAAGATCTTAGTGGTCTTTTCCAACCGCAGTGGTTTTATGACATCTCCTATAACATGCCCATGGCCGTGCCGGGTTCTCTCAAAGCAGTATATGCACTGCCATTCTGGAAATGTACAGTGCTGGCAACATTGCTTTGCTGTGATATGACCCATGGCAGTGGTCTAAAGCTCACAGCACCAGCATGACCTTATGTCTTCTCTGGTGCTGCAAATGGGATGAGTGTGTGCTGGTGCTGCCACTTTGCAGATTCCTTCTCTGTGGCATGGAGCTTGAGACTGTGTTCAGGACAATCCCTGGCCAAGTGTCCACTGTCCCCTGCTGTGGCCGTGGTAGCTTTGCAGAGGATTGGCCCATGTCAGCTCAGCTCTTATCCCATTCTGGATGGAGACATGCCACAGTCAGAGGAGCTGGGGACAGGCCACATGCCTCCACCAAGGACATGGAGGGGATCAGGAGCCACCCACTGCCCTGGGCCTGACATGAGCAATGGTGCCTCTCTGCACTGAAAACAAAGCCATGACACTGATGGGACCCCAGCAGCCACAGCAAGGAGCTCTGCTGACTGCAGAGCTGGGGCCAAGCCTGGTCCTGGGGACAGTGGGGAAAATGACCTCATGTCTTAGTACCCCTGCCTCCTGCTACCTGTTGTGCTTCTCACCCAAGTGTGGCAGAAGTCCCTAGGTTCCAGCCCCACATGAGCTGTGACAAGCTGTTTGGGCTCCACAGATAGCAGCAATAACCATGCTATCATGCTCTGAAAGTAACTGCGTAGCTCCCCGACAGATAACTGCAGCTCTATGTGACTTGGCATGGCTCCTTTCAAGCCCTCCTCCAGCCAGGAGCTATGGCTCCCTACAACTGCAGAGCATTTGGGAGGGCAAAAATCACTTCTAGGCAGCAATGCAGAGAACAGCACGCTCATTGAGCTCATCTCACCCTGAGCTGAGACTGAGCCAGCTGAGCAGAAAGGCTGTGATGGAATAGTATCAACCCACTAAAAGTAAGGATCCATCTTTTTCAACAAACATATATCTACTACTGAAATATACATATATAAATGTGTGTGTATACATATATATACATATAGTTTCTTGCAAGATGCAAGAATTTTGCAAGAATTAGGGCAAACATTTAAAGAAGCAAAGGAGATTTCCGCAGTAGGATTTTGTTTCCTAGACTTTGCTTCTTACATCAGAACTTTTGCTCTTACATTTAAGAACAATTCCCATGAAGGAAAGCTCCAACATTTGCGCACATCAGTATTCACAGGAGCTCTGCAGTCCCTGGACATGATGGAGGATGTGGTGTATCAGCCACAGGATCACAGGGATCATGACATATGTATATATTTAAAACTAAGAACTGAGTTTCCTCATGAAAATCAGCAGATGTGCATCAGCCACTATCAAAGTGCAGTCTGACAGTTGGATATCCATAAGTACTGCTGCATCCCTAGGAGCCTTTTATGATCACGTTGCACGTACATCTGCATCACAGGTCAATATATATGTATGTATGGTATGAAGCCATTTTGATTTATTCTGCTTCCGAGGGGATTTTTGTACAGAAAGCAGCATCTCATTTTCTGACATTTGTGTAAATGCCAAAAATTATACAGCTTTCAGCTCCCAGCACAGACATCTGAAAGCACTACTGGCGAACAGTAGCCCCTGGGGATACCCAGCATTGCATTCCTACTCCCTCTCCTTCACATACATTCCTATACCAATTTCCCCAAGCAAGAACTCATCCTTTTAACAGTAAAACAGCATGAAAAAATAACCCTCCCCCTGCCCTAAAACTTCCTCAGGACCCTGTTTGCTCTCAGGAAATGTGATAAACCTTACAGTGTCCTTGGAAGTCCCCAGTTTCTTCAGCCCATCCAGGGGAAGCAGGTCCGCAGAGTCCTTGTGAATGAACTGCACCGCCTGTTTCATCCTCCTCTGCTGGCGCAGCGAGGCGGCCTCCCGGATCTCCACTTCTTTCCTCGTCGGCTCCGTCAGAACACCCGAATAGAACATCTTGCTGCTGGTGTGCAGCTCCCGCAGAGCCGGAGCGGGAGGCGATGCGCTGCCTGCGCTTTATAGCCCAAGCGCCGTGACGTGGAGAGCCCAGCAGGTACTCCAGCCCCGCCAAGGCTCAGCGCGACGCGTTGCAAACGCAGCGCAAGTAGCTCATGCTCAGGGAATAATGAGTGCCGTTCCTCCCCGCTGCCTCTTCTGACTGCAGGGTGAGCCGCAGGCAATGCCGCCAGCACCGCTCCGGGCTCCTGTTGGAAGCCCCAGCGCTGGGCCAGCTGTCCAGCATCTCACAGCAAAAAGGGACGGCAGCTGCATCGGAGCTCAGCTGCTCCTCGCATCACCTCTGCGAGGTGCAGAGAGAGCAGATGAGAGCACAGTATGCAATGAAACACAGACTGTTTCACAGCCTCACAGAAAGGCTGCTACATGGGAGCTGACACGAGCACCCACTGAACAATCTGCTCTGGAGGACTAGGCCAGCAGGTTGAAGGGGTTGTAATTTTTTCTCCCTGTGCTGACTTGGCTCATCAGGCAACAGGAACACTGTCCTGCTATGGGTACACGCATCGAGGAGTTAAACACACCTGATTTGTCCCTGGGAGAGCTGCCTGACGCTCCCTCGCCTGATTAAATAGAGATGTATGACCCTGTCGGCACTCTTCCAAAAGCAAGGGAGTGCAGAAGAAAACGAAAGGACTACCACTAAAACCAGGAGGTGGTTTTAATCACAAAGGGGTTTAGGTTGGAAGAGATCTTAAAGCCAACCCAAACCAAACCCCAGCCATGGAGGTTTGAGTCAGCACCCACCAAACCAGGCTGCCCAGGGCCCAACCTAATGTGACCTTAAGCATCTCCAGGGATGGGACAAGTAAAAGTCACATAAGGGCTCCATGCTGGAGGGGCATCCTACCTGGTTTATTAGCAAATGCCCCTTCATCTCTGGTTTGCAGCAAGAAGAATGAAGCTGCAAGAGCAGGTAGAACACGGAAAGCATCCCACACACTACAGCTCCAAGATTACAACCTGCCTATTAAGTTAGCAAACAACTCTTTACTCCTACTTTACAGCTGTTTTTATGGGCTTAGAACCCAGTCACAGTAGCAGCTTCACCAGTGTAAGGAAAGAGGAGCTGCTGAGTTGTTTCACACCCTCATTTCATCTCCTCACTGGATGAAACACAAAGAACAGGGAGGCGTAGCAAGAAGTGGGTCGGCTCCCAGCCCTTTCCATTGATTTTAAAAAGAAGTGATATGTTAGTCTTTGCTATGCCCCAGAAAGCTGAAAAGGAATTGGACAGAGTGGCACAATGCCACAGAAACAGAGGAAACAGCGAGCAAGAATCGTGGAATGAGGCATATAAGCCCAGAAAAAAAAGACAAAACTATAGAGGAAAGGGCTGGGCTCCAGAGGAGGGACTGGGGCCATGGAGAGCTCAAGAAAATGACATCAATAACTCATGTGCAAAAATAAATGATCCCATCCATCAATGCAGGCTATTTAACAGCCAGCTTCGGCACATTCAGGCAAATAACAGGAATTCCAAGGAAAATGTTTTTTACAGTGAAAGCGGTGAGGCACTGGAACAGGTGCCTCAGAGAGGCAGTGGATGTCCCGTCCTTGGAGATATTCAAGGTCAGGTTGGATGTGGCTCTGAGCACCTGATCTGGCGTAGGTGTCCCTGCTCATTACAGGGCAGTTGGGCTAGATGGCCTTTTGGCCATCCAACTCCAACAATTCTCTGACGATTTGGATACCGAAAAAATAGCTTTTTTTGTTTTTATAAGAGCTGGTTAGCCACTGGGTATTTCCAAGCTCTCTGAGGAGCTGAAGACACCACAGAGCTTTGCTTTTCCCAAGCAAAAAGCCATTCCCATACCTCTCCCCCACAGTGTCCCTCACTCTGCTTTCTTCAGGAACTCCCCCTGGGCAGGCAGCCAGGAAACTGGAGGGGGCAGGAGACATTCTCCCCATCAGGTGTTGCACTCAGCTCTAGATATGCTGTGCAGGAAGAAAATTTTGAAAGGGCCAGTTTAAAAACATAGCGAGACACACTAGCACTGGAATTGAGCTGCAAATATTTGTTTTGAAGTAAGCTACATGTATATTCCAAACACTGGCCATAACTGCATCATTCATAGTTCCCAAATCTCAGTGGATTTCACTTCCCTCCTGCCCGCCAAAGGCAGCTTGGGTGTGAAGGCCGTCTCTGCTGCCGGGGCTTTCCACACCATAAATTTTACATGCAGGTCATTAAAGATATAGGAGGGATCTTGTTAAGGTGAAAGCCATGCAAGTCATTGCACAGCACACAAACACGATTTTCTCTCTCCTGACACAGAGGGACCAAGGAGCAGCAGAGCATACAGGAATGCCACTGCTGATGGAGGCTGAAGAACCACAGGGCACTGCACTAACTTGCACTGGGCCTCGCACCAGGCCCTGACCTGGTAGAGCTTGACTACATCCTGCAAAAACCAAAGCATCAGAGTGCACCTGCAAGAGCGACTAGGCTGAACAGCATTCTCCCTACCCACATGCTGCAGTATTCTGAGTCTGCTTTGGCTGATTTCTTGAAGGAAAGAAAGAAACTGTCACCCCACAAAGGGCCTATGGACTCCCCACACTAGGGGAATCACAGAATCATTAAGGTTGGAAATGATCTCTTAGTCCAACTGCCCACCTACCATCATATTAGCCCACTAACCACGTCCCTAAGTACTACATCTCCATGTTTCTTGAACACCTTCAAGGACAGTGATTCCACCACCTCCCCACGCAGCCCATTCCAGTGCCCAACCACTTTTTATGAGAAGAAATTATTCCTAATATCCAACCTGAAGCTGAGAGATATTTTCACAATCACTGGGGCTTACAACGCCTACACAGCAGAGTATCTAAGATGCTGAAAAGCAGCCAGTGCAACAGCAAGAACTGCACAGCATTTGTTCCAACAGAGAGGAGCATTGTTTTCACCCCCACATATTTTCCAGGTCTGGTCAGTGATTTTCTCACCTTCTTCAGCCCAAAGGACAAAGGGTCGCACAGCAGCCATTACAAAGCCCCAGTGATGAGAGGAGCCAGCAATCTTTCTATGTTTGTTGGACACAAAGGAGCCCATTCTTGGTCTAAATACTCCAATACAACAATCCATTTCTGTCCAGTTAAGCACCTGCTGGTTAAGCACAGTTAAGCATGATGCCTTGCTGATGGGGGATTTCAAGCAGATTGTTCTCTGGGCAATACTCCTTCTTCCCAGCATGGTGAAAACCCACTCCTTTGTACACAAAATATCAGTACGAACACAAACCCCTTGGGGTGTTTGCTAGAGCAGTGGCAACCAGGCACAGCCTTTTCAATGCTTAATGTATACATTACCCTGGGAAACTTAATAGATTAGTGTTTGCTTTTAGATCTGTGGGGCTAATTAATCATAAGGCAGCTGGTCAGATTTTTCCTTGAGTCAACACCTTGAACATTAGTGTAGATAGAATGGGGATACATGACACCCAGAATGACATCTATGCCTAGCTACAGTCATGGAAGTAGTTTACTGAACTGATTCTAACTTGGCAGCAAGAAGTTTTAAATATTTACCCATAGATTGCTGCAGGCATGAAACAATAGGTTGTCATTTTCTCCCTCTTCCTTTATTTCTAAACTACTGAATTATTCTCAGAAATAACTGTATCCACAGGGAGGTGCCCACAATGAACCAGAAGATGAGGAGAAAGGCTTCCATAAGTACATCAACTAGAAAAGGATAGTCCACCAAGGCCTATCCACTCACAGCGAGCAGTACAGATGGACAATCAATGGACAAGGAGCACATTACACATCAGAAGGAATCCTAAATCCTATCTTTGGGTGACAGGTTGAGAGTGGACACTGAAGTTTCTGGGCATGGTGGAGTACAGGATATTTGGAAACTCCTTGCCACACGGTGGAGCTCCTAGTCCTGAAAGGAGTCACACAAATCTTGGACCTGCTCTCTTTTTCTTGCTTTCTAGCTAAAGAATTTTAGTCTGCTCGGGTATAAATCTGCTGCAAAAATATTTCTCATTCTAGACACTTAGAAAAGCTATGATTGCCAGAGGGCAGTATCTGTGGGGAAGGGGAGTAAGCTCCTCAAGCAAGGTCTGTGAAACGTGCCGCCCGGAAAACACAGATTTCAGGGCATAAGGTAAAAATCACTATTTCTGGACAAGGACTAGCAGATTGTCTCCGAAACAGTATTGCCTTCAATGGTGACACAAATTACAGTATCTCCAGGGATAAAATGAGTTTAACATCATCAGAATTTACAAGCGTTCCTGCAAAAGCGCCCAAAAGAGGTGCTTATTTCAATTCACGCCAGTGTAGGACTCACCAAGGAACAATATTCTTACTATACTATTAAAGAGGCTGATTGAGAACCCCTTCTGCCTCTCCCACTAACAGAAGTACTCACAGAAAGACTTCATGAGACAAATATTTCCTCCTTCAGAGGGTAGGAAGAGGATGGCAGAGGGAATGGGCTGTTTTGTGGTGGTTCTTTGTCAAGTCTGAAATTGCTCTGATTTCCCCATGGAGCAAAAAAAATAATTGAAGAATTCTCAATGTGAATGCTTTAAGTTCCAACATAAAGAAATGTTATTACCCAAAATAAAGATGTCTGGGGACTTGGGATATGTTTGTTTTGTTTTTGTTTGTTTTTTTTTTAATTACCATTATTTCACCATTAAGGTATAAACATCTTATTCTGGAACTTTAAGACAAATCAAAACGTGAGCCCAAGATGTTTTACTGTATTCATTTCAGATAAGACTCTAATTTACATCAGCATTGGAGAGGAGGTCAGCACAGTGCAAGTCAAACACAGGATCTCTCACCTCTGTGGCGCTCCTGTGTTTACTTTATGAAGCCACGACTCCAACACGCTCGAGCACTGTGAGCATAAGTGAGCCACCATTGTATCCTCCTCCACATGGCACATGCAAAATTGCAACAACTCGTAACTGCTAAGATTTAGTGAGACAGGTTACTGGATACTCACTGCTAATATTTGCTATCACACGGAATTGCCAACAGTACTTCAATGTAAGTCTCCGAACACAGCGGTTGTGTTTGCCGTGTTGTGGTTTAGTTAAATATCTCCACCTTTGAGTCTAGTGAACTGAGAGATGCTTTAGCCCATGCTGAATCTATTTAGGAAGTTAGCTGCCCGAGGAAAGCAAAAAAGGTGAGAGTATGTACATGGCAGGTACCAATGATGAGACATGGTGCTATTGATGACCTGTGCATTGAGGTGTTCCTGCCCTACTTTGGCTGCCATCGGTTGGATGATATGTCCAATTACAAATACAAATCAAGCTGAGCAGCTGAAAAAAAGGGAAAAAATATCTTGCTGATTGTACACACAACTGCATATTTCCAAAGACAAATGTTCAGAGTCCATTGCTGACACAGAATCATAGAATGGTTTGGGTTGGAAGGGACCCCACAGACCATCAAGTTCCAACCCTTGACTACAGGCAGGGTTAGTGCTGCCCAGCTCAGGCAGGGCATCAGAAACTCCTACCATTTCCTTCAGCTTCCTTTCCTGTATGGAAATCTACAAGTTGCAACCTGCACATCTTCTTGCTAGTAATTTGAAGAAAGAGAACAGTCATGACCAGAGCTCATTTCAGAATCTGAAGAGGTGCCATATCTGTCCCAGTGACACGGGTCTTTCTAGACCCCATATTTGCATTTTGTGAACACAAAATGATACCAAATAGAAGCTCATTCTCTCAATCAATCACTCTTCTCCAAAAAGGTAGACTTGTTACCATAGCTAGAACCAAGAACTGCTAAACAAAGAAAATCTGTATGGGAACATGGTGCCATTGCCTTCAGCATGCTTGCCTGGGAGTTCCAGTTTCCCAAAAGAACATTTCTCATTTTGGGGCATGTCTTGCAGAGTTTTCAGTGGACTAGTAAATCATCTAGATGCTACCAGAGATACTGCAGCCACCCCAGGAACAGCAAGAAGCTTTCCCTCAGTGCATTAACACATCTGTGCATGAGGGAGCTGCAGGAGGCCAGCATCCACAGGAACAGCTGCTACGTGCAGGCCACCACAGCCCACCACAGCCTACACCTCATTATCAGAGCTCCTCAAATCCTCAAAAATCTCCTCAGAGAATATGCCAGGCAAGAATGTACCTGAAAGGCTCAGAGGGAGACACGAGGCTGTAGCAGGTTAAATGAAAGGGTGCCACAGTATGAGCTTATATCTCCCCTAAGCCAGACCTTCATCAGGATTGAATTTTACTGCTACACTCCCACATGTAGAAACACACTGTGCTATGGGCTAAGAGCAAATGGTCAGGCTGTGCCCAGTACAGAGGTGGGACAGGCATTTCAGAACTGCTATATCCACCCAGTGCTACAGGCACTGCCTGGGGAGCTCCCTGCACTGGCTGAGGGTGACAGCAATGCCTGCAGTGTTGAGCTTACAGTTCTTAGACCGAAGTTTCCTTCTTCCACTGAATGAAGTTGCTGTTCTCAGCATGGATGAGCCTTTTCAGGGTTTTATTTTTGTAAGTTTGCTGAGAGAATTAGCACCTATGGGAGCCTGGGCACAGTAGCTATGCTATGTAAGCCAGACAGCCTCCTGAGCATTTTTCTGCCAGCCCTGTTTTTACTAACGGGTACCTCTGCTTTCCACACAACCCTCACACCAGCACTCCATCACTAACAGCTAATGGGGGGCCACCCACATTCATGAGCAGGGCTGTGCCTTACACAGGCTTGTCTTGTGGGACACACAGAGTCAAGTTCCCAGTTTTCCAGACTGTTCTCTGAATTCCACATTAAACACCAGATAAATCACGATCCCACCTTACCCCAGGCTGCTCCTCATGACCAGCCTGCTCAGATCAAGCAGTTGTAGGTTTTGCTCCAGGCAGCACCTTCAGCAGACAGCTGGCATTTTGCAGCATGTCTTTCAGCTGGTGACAGGACACACATAGCTAGAAACCCTGGTCATGGAAAGGGTGTGAGGAAGGTGCCAGTGCAGTGACAAGGAACTCCTAATCTCTGGCTGTAAATCCAAGGCACCACATGGATAACCAATACTGCACAATTAAAAGGCTTTCGGTACCTCCAAATGCAGGCATAAGGTGTCCTGGAAACTTCTTTTGCTCCTGTATTTAACCCCAACTCTGTCCTATCAGTTTGTGGGCCAGGAAGCAGTGACATAGAAATCTGCAAAAGAACACACCCAGAGAATGCAGGTCCTACAGAGTGACAGCACACCAAGGACAAGCCAGCAGGTTCCTCAATAGCAGTGCTGGCCAGCAGTGCCACACCAAACCCTAGCCTATGCCACCAGCTCCCTGCACCACCTGCCCTGTTACACACCTTAAACGCTCCCTTTGTCAGCCCAGAGGCTTTTCTCATCTTTACCAGGCACACACATGCCTATGTCTGCAGTCTACACACACATCCTGCAACAAGTGTCATTCATTTCTTCTTCTTGCGAGCTGTATTTGTGCGTGTTGTTTTCACGACAGCTGTTGCACCCATCTTACTCTCACCAAATGTGCGCATGACACTACAGATACACATATAATGTGCAAGTTTAACATACTTCTATATTATTCCATCTCCTGATTTTATTTCCACATAAGATTGCCCAACCAATGCACATCTCAAAGCTGATGTCCATGCTCACTGTTTTGCTTCATTTCTTCCAGCACAGCAAGCAGGAGACAATGCACAAAACATGCTGAGGCTACCACTGCTATACTGGAATCCTACAGATGAAATTCTAAACCTAGTCAAGCATAAATACACATCGTACTTAAACATCTCAGAAATATTCAGTGATCTAAGTATAATATGAAACACTTGAACTAAGAAAAGCAAATTGCATCTCAAGTGACCACTTCAGGATATTTCAGTTTCCAACGTGATTTTCTCTCTCCTTAAAACAATGAAACTCTCATTTCCTGATCCTCAGAACCATCACAGATAGGACATTTCATGGCACATTACTAAAATGCATGTTTGTAATCTACAGTGCATATTGAAGGGAATTGTGCAAGAAAAGGAAAAAGAAGAAAAAAAAGAAAAGAGCAAGCTTCAAATTTGTTGGGTCAAATACAGCAGCTGGCCAGTGTGAGGGGGTTTCCTTAGTGAATTCATTATGTACAGACACATTCAGTAAGAAAAAAGATATCGAAGTTGTGCTTTCTAGCTTAGTTTTTGCATTGTGTACTAAATGATACCCACACCTCAACAAAATACAGAGCATGAAAACCTGTCCTGTAAGCTCAAGAACCTCTCAGTCTAAATGGGCAGCAGCACGATCTGTTGTAGAACGGTTTGGGTCCATAGATGCCTAGAAACAACACTACTGACACCAGCCCCAAGTTTGGCTCAGGTGCTTTTAAAGAATCACAGAATCATAGTATTGCAGGGGTTGGAATTGAGTCCAACCCCCTGCTAAAGCAGTGCTCTACAACAGTTCACACAGGTTTTACATCCTGCATCTATCATTTACAGAATGTCATCTAGATACATAATAAAAAATCCTTTGCATTTCTGAGTTTTTTTTTTAATGCAGAAATGTTTGCAAACTGTTTCTGTTGCATTGTCTTCCCAAGGATTACCATACCACCATTCGTACCCCCACACCCACGTCAGTTCTCTTCTGATTCCTTTGATACCCTTCAGATCTCGCTTCCTATATTCCATAATGACTTACTTCTATTACTTACATATTCCAAGGTCTCAGGCAGAATTTTGGCTCCAGTTCTGGAAGTTCACCAGACAGTTCATACTGATACTCCGTGCCCTGGAAGTTGTCTGAGTGCTCACGTATCCATCACTGCAACCCCACAAGTGGCAGCATCCACAGTATCAGGAAGAATATTTGAACAACACTCTTTTCAGCTGCGATCAGCCTGCAGCTGTCACACGTTTCCAAAACCTCAGTATTCCTGCATGTCATTTAGTTTGCTGTATTTTCACATCAACCAGAATTATCTTCCTACAGCTGGCAGCTGAATTATAGTTGCATCTCTTCCAAAGGAGAACCAAAAGAAGCTGGATGGCTACCTTTGTTTTGATACAAATCAGTCCTTATACTGTGAGCAAAGGAAGCTGAGGATCAAACTACTGAATAAATTAAGGAGAAGATATTAGTTACAACTAATAAATTCAATGGAATATCACAGAAATGACTATGGGAAAAAAAAAAAAATCAAATGGTCTAATTCTAATTTTTTAACTCTAAGAATTGGAGTCAATGAATTTAAGGACAATCTCTAACAAAACTAAGGGAATCCTCTTAAAAATATTCTGGGTGCTTGTGTCTTAGCGCAGGTTTTCACCTCTGCTTTCTATACTGTAAACTTGAATAGGTTATTTTAGAAAAAAAAGATCAATCTACAAAGTAATAAAACACTGAGGAGTTACTTCAGGCAGCTGACTGTTTGACACAGCTATTCACAACCGGTCAGCCGATTCCAGCCTGTCTTATACAAATTGGTTTTGGCACAATTATTAGTATTAACACCAGAATAATTCTGGACTTAGAACAGCCAGAAATAGGTGCTCTACTTACACCAAGAATCATATCTCCGTGGGTAAAGACACAGGCTAACAACATCCTACAGCAAACAGAATGCTATGGTAAGGGGCTGTTCCCAGGATATGAAGCATAGCTGGTGTGCAGTAACTTGCTGTACAACCCTTCAGTTTGGTTACAACACCGTTATTTAGCACAGCAAAGACAACTTAAAATATTAACCAAGGTTTTCATGCAACTAAAAGATCACTGGTTTATTTCTCTTATTAAAAGTAAGTCTGAAACATGTCACGTTAATTTACAATCAAGAAAAAGATCCTTATGTGTATATCTCATGTAGGTGACATTAAGTCATTCACTTAACACTAATTATTATTTCAAAACTTAAATCCTTTTGTAAAAGGTTAAACACTTTGGAATTACGTCTTGCCAAAAAAAAATAGCATCAGTCTACAACCACACAGAGTGTAGAAACTCAACTTCTACAGAGCCGCTACCATTTCTATGAAGTTACAATGCCAAGTGTTCCAGCATTCTGCAAGTCACCACTTCTCCCAGCAGTTCAGGTGGCAACAGTTCCCTCTTGGGTTTTTGCTGCACACACAGGACCTACATAAATGGGAGAACTTTTAGTCATAGTTTCAGATATAAAGTAATAGGAGAGTGCTTCCAAGTCTTTTACTTGTTATGTAGAAAATGAACACAGCTGTGCATGTAGAGCAAAAAGGATGTTTCTTCAAGGGCAGGTTCTTCTGCTCAGTGTTGGGCCATATACCACGCTGATGTGCTTCTTTCCTTCCACTGACAGCAAAGAAAATGCCCCATGCACGTGAGAGTACCAGAGAAACAAAGCTGAGATCCACCATATGGTCCAGAGGAGAGACACTGTTCCCAGAGTGGCTGAGCAGAGCCAAGGACATCAGCATGCCCACAAGATGAGGTGCAGTGCAACAAACCCAGAGATTGAGTTGGTGACTTGCATGCAGAGCAGGAAAGCCCAATTTCACCAACTAATAATACATGGATGTTTAAAAACAGTTTTGTTTCTTTGAACCCTGGTTGAAACCAATTGCTATGATTTTCATGTCACTGTTCAAACCTGCAGCCTTCTTGCAGGAGAATTCATCCCCTCCTTGGCAGATAGCCTCCAACCCACAGCAAAGCAACTCTGCTAGGCTTGGTGAAGATGCCCAGAAGCAGGCATATCATGGCTCTCTCTTCTTGCTCCCACCTGCAGCCTCACACCCATTCATGCACCCTGGGCAGTGGTGCAGCATCTCATCCATCTCAAAGTGCTCCTTTGGCAAATGGAGATGGTTGGTGGGTCCCTGCAGCTCACTGACACACTGCACCTGGCACATGAAGTCATGAACAGTGGAATGGCAGAGGGCTGTGCTGCCAGTAGGAAGATATCTTGGAATGCTTTACTTGGATCTCAGCACAGCAGTACTTTAACCACAGAGATAGCAAGCCTTTCTCATCACACTTCCCCTTGTCTTGGCATCCCTTAGCTACTCCTTACATGTCACTACCACATACTTTCTTCTAGATAGCTGCTGCTGTCCCTCTCCTGGGGGGGTGGAGGGGGATGGTTCACAAGAAAACATACCCGCCAGCAGAACACAAGGCCCTGGCTTCTTTCCCTCTCTTCTGCCCATCCACCCTCCCTGCCTCCCCACTCATCCCTCAGCCTCATTTGCTCCCTTTGAAGCAGGTCTGGCAACCCCATGCCTGCAACAGGGACTCACCAATGTGCCACAGGCACCTATGGGCAGCACCTGAGCCAGAGCAGGAGCCCAAGTAAGCCAGCTAGGACACAGTTCTCCCTCTTGGCAGCAACACATGCAACTTCCCTCTTCCTCTCAGACAACAGCAATTCCTTCTTGGCAACATGGTGTCAGTGCTGTAACGCTACTGCCCCTTCCCTTCATGCCATGATCAGAATGTGTCCTTACCATGTGAAGGGATGCACTACCTCACATGCCACAACACGGGACATCTGAACCATGGCAATTC
Source organism: Excalfactoria chinensis (assembly GCF_039878825.1). Lineage (NCBI taxonomy): Eukaryota > Metazoa > Chordata > Aves > Galliformes > Phasianidae > Excalfactoria > Excalfactoria chinensis. The sequence goes on along the minus strand of NC_092829.1, from coordinate 37,936,105 downwards.
AGCAAGGCTCTTTTGGTAGTGTTCATTCACCCCTAACAATGTAGGGAAAGGATTCTGACTCTAGCTCTACATGGGAATTTCATCTGTCACACTGTGGATGTGGTATTACTCACATACAACAGTTAAATACCACGTACAAGTGCGGTGAAAACCAGGGAGATCCAAGCTCACAACAGAAAAGGGAGCTTTTGTACTGGCCACACTGCAAAATGTCAGTATCTGTCCTGAGGGAGCAGACAGAAATCACCAGTGGGCACCATGTCACTCAGAGCACCGCCAGAGAACAGTCGAGAAAGACACTGGTCCTAAGTCCATCTACAAGCAAATGGGACTGAGGCCATCTTCCTTCAAGACAGAACGCCCAGAGGTGCATCACACCAAGGAAGTGGTTTGCATGGCCATAGGACAATGACATAATAGTAAAGTGGACAGAACAACACTAAGACAACAAAAAAACATTTTGATCAACATTTTTCTCCTCACAGACTCTTTCAGAATACTCTTTGTTCAAATGAGAGGCACAAATGACAGAATCTGGGAGTCTTGAATGGCATAAGTAGCTGCACCTGTGGTCTGGCTGAAAAAAAAAATCTTCACAGACCTGCTTCTCTCCAACAAGAAAGGGAAAGCAGCCCTCCCCTGCTCTACAAGGCCATTGCAAGGTGCTCAGATAAGTTAAGGGGTATGAGGACTGCGGGTCATGTAAGAACCTTAAACAGCTGTAAATCATGATGTACAAGAACACCATCTATGCAAAGACTGCATTTAAAATGGAGCTTATGCTCAGCTGCAGGTGCTCCGAGGGTAGGATTTTATACTACTCGGAAAAGCCAACACACGATGCTGTCCCAGGCCTATGCACAGGGACAGAGAATCAGAATTTAGACAAGAATTTGTTCTGTTGAAGCATTTGCAGTCTGCCCAAATTGGAATCATCCAGAGGGTCACGGTCTGCTTCCCATTCCTGTGATGCCTTGGCGTCACTCCACTTAAACCAGTAGATTATCAGTTCACTAACATGAACACAAGGTGATCCAGACCCCGAGAATTTGAGCTAATATTCAACCCTTTGCTTATGCTTCATACAACGTGTAGTTCAGAGAAAAATTACATACTCTGCAATTCTTGGACTCGCTGGCTTGGATTGAATTTCAATCTTAGTTCTGAATTTCCTCTGGAGCAAAAGCTAAGAGAGACATCAAACTAGTTCTCACTTTCAGAGAGACGGAACATGAACCCAGCTTTGTTGAGGTAATGTACAGTAACGGCAGCCCAAATTTCAACCCAAACCACACCACTTAGCCTGTCTGTCCTCATTAGCTCTTGGAGTTACGAATGAAGCATCAGGGCAGAGCTCTCAAACTTCTGCTTGGCACCATTCAGTTACAGAAATTATGGTCAGTCTCTAATTCGCAGATCCATGAAGTATCCTTGGGTACCCAAAAGGTATTATCTGGAAAGGAATCAAAACTCTGTTCACCAAAATATTTATATTAGCTGAGAAAGCCAAACACTCCCAAGAATGGAGCTGGCAAGCTTCCCCAGAGTCTCTCTGCCAGTATGTACAGCACAGAAAGCAGGCCCACCTACCACAACCCCTCTGTGTATGCCAAGGGCTGGTTAGTATTTTAAGGACAGTGCCAGCTATTTGTAAGGCCTCAAAAATCTGGAAACTTTGGAGCGCAGGAGCCGAATGAAGGATCTTGGGAACATCTCTCTCGACTCCTGGGCTGTGTACTTGAAGTAGTTCTGTGGATGTGCCAACACATCAAACAATGCTTTTATCAGCTTCTTGTCCTAGAAAAACAGAAGCAGACTTTACAGTAATTCCACAAGGGAATTAGGGTCAATATCACCAAAGCTTAATGCCTGGTAAAAGATTATGGACATTTCACTTAGCAAGTAAAAATATCTCAGGAGCTCACGAACTGGTAGAGCAAAGCTGGCATTCAGGCTCATGGGAAATTACTGGAATTTCACATTTATTCTAATTAGTGACAGGATTTCTTCTTTTCTCATACTTCGAAAATCAGCAAAGAAAAATAAAACAAAACAAGAGCCAAACCAACCAACAACCATCCCCCCCCAAAAAAAAACCAAAACAAAACTATACCACCTTGAAGCTGATATCTAGCAAAAGAAAAGTCTACTTGGAATGACATCCACTTAACCTACCCACCTAACAAAGTGTTATTTTCATTCAAAACCAACATTTTAGTGGAAGGAACATACCTTAAGTATTTCTTGATGATTTTCAGATGCATAAAGTCTACCATCACGAACGATGTCTTCTATTAGTTCTTGGTAATCCTCTATCGAGAATGCACAAGAGAGTCCTTTGCATGTTCATTTCATTTCCATATTTGATACCTCCCTTCATTATACAATGAAGCCCTACCCCCAGAAAGAACCAGTGGTACTTTGTTCTCATATCAGCAGTTATTCCAATGCTGCGCCATTGGAACTTATCTGCAAATACCCATGACCCATTCTTGACTTCTTTCTATAAGAGAAAAAAGGTAAGAGGAAGCTTTCTTAAAAGGCAATCCTCCTAGCCAATTGGAAGTGGAAAAGCTTCGAAAGGACAAGCATCACCTACAAACTATCTGCTATTAATGAAACTCTCCAGATCTCCATGGAGGGGCACTCATCCACTACTCCAGCATGAACAGAGATATGCCATATATGCCAGATATTCACATCACTCATGCTGAAGGACAAAGCATCAGCTCCAGTCTCTCTTCTGGTGACTCTGACAAGGATCAGAAGGGTCAGAGTTTCAAGAACAGGTATGTTTCTCCTCCACTACAACCACCACTGCTTCACAAAACACTTCTCTAAATCAGCTGGTAAGATTCAAGAGCAAATGTAAGAGTACGTGGATGCAGACAGTGACCTCTCTGATACCAAATTACACCTGATGGCAGCAACACAATCAGTCACAGAGGTATTTTGGGCTCTGCTCAATTCTTAACTGGGATCAATCTGCCACCCAAAATAACCCAGAGCTGGGAAAGCATAAAGGTACGTAAAACTTGGATGCTGCCTCTAAGCTCTGTATTTTGCCTTTGCAAGTCAGAGCTCAGAATCTCATCTGTTTGGTTAGGTTTGTGAGAGGCTGGAAATGTGATTGCACTTAAGACTATAGTGCAACGCAGTGATCCTTAACCTAGCTATAAAATAAAACAGCTACTGGAAGTGGTCTAACAGCGACACTGCTGAGAGCACTGGGTTACCCTGCTTCTTAGTGAGGTCAAGGAGCCCACAAGGAGTTCTGCACTGCTGCAGCTGCACCGCTCCACACACATCCGGCTGTTCACATCCACTTACCATCATATGTTACATAAGGGACTTGGAATCCTTTGGCACTGTTCCCTTCATTCGACTTGAACTGTATCCACAGCTTCTTAGACCTAGAAGTGAAAGCTATTGGGCGTTCATAGGTCTGACAGGTTTCATATGTGGTCACTGAGTTTGAAGAAGCTTTCAAAAACAAACAAACAAACAAAAAAAACCACAATAGGCAGTTATCCGACAATGCCTCACTCTAATAGGTATATACAAGTTAGATTAAATTACCATGACAAGAAATGCATGTACTGCTAAAACAAACAAATAAAATAAACAAAAACAAACCAAAACAAACAAAGAACCCTCCTCATAATGTGGCAGGCCATCAGTGGATCATAGAATCATAGCACGGCTTTTGTTGGAGGGGGAATCTAAAAGCCAACCCCCTGCTGTGGACAGAGTTCCCACCAACTGGATCAGGATGCCCAGGGCCTCATCCAACCTGGCCTTGAACACATCCACAGATGGGGGCATCCACAGCTTCTCTGGGGAAAGAAGGGATGGTGGCCATCAATGACTAGCTTCTTAGTCCAAGAATACTTTTCTTTTTTCTAAAAAAACACCTGAGCAGCACTGCCAAATAGAATTTCCCAACTGTCATTTAAAGCCATCTCTACTCTTAAGTACAGGACAGTTGCACTACAGTTAATTTTTGCAAGCAGCAATGCATGTGAGAAGCCTGCGTTGCACACTGAGATAGATACTACATGCCTCAACATCCATTTCAGACTTACAGCTTTTTCGCATCACCAGGTAGTCCCCACACTCATCTTCTATTGGTAGAAATATTTCTGGAACCACAATCAGAATGCGGCGTTTTGGCGGTGGGTTAATATTCCAAATGCATTCAGTGTTTGCAGGATAGTCGCCAGGATAATTGGGCGATTCAATATACCCCGTGTAATCTCCCAGTTCACCTCCACACTGCCTATCTGAAAAAACAACACAGCATATATGACTAGGAGAAGTGAGGGCATCCTTTATGCAGACATTTTCAGAAGCAGTACACGACTGACAGGCACACAAACTTTACTGTCTATATCTGATGCGGTTCCCTTCAACAAGCTTAACTTCTGCCTCTATGGTTTTCATCAATTTTAAGAAATGATATCATCACAGAATCATTAAGGTTGGAAAAGACCAGTAAGATCATCTATCGCAACCATCAACCCACCAACACCATGTCCATTAAACTATGTCCCTCAGTACCACATCTACTCTATTCTTTCAACACCTCAAAGGATGGTGACCCCACCACCTCCCTGGGCAGCCTGTTCCAAAATAAAGATTATCCTCTGTTAATACAGCAGGTTCTACTGACCAAGCCACAGTCAAGTAAAAAAGGCACTTTTAAAAGGACACAATTGGTCAAGCAAGGATGCTCCACCTGCTTGTACTAGGCAGGACATCTTCACAGAAACATCAGCTGAAGTCCAACAGGAGCCAGCTGTGTTCTGCTCAGGCACCACATCTGCAGCAATACCAACAGGGAGTACGCCAGGCCTTTTCCCTGTTCAGCTCAGCAACCCAACAGCAGGAAAGATGTGTCTTGTGCAGGATGCTCTCCCTGTGCTCCCCAGCCCTGGGCATCCAAAGGTTCTGGGTGCTACAGAAACCACAACAGCCACACATGGGTATGATGTGCCCACAGAGCAGAATCTCCAAGTTCCCAGTTCCCATATACTTTTTTATATGTGTGAGTATACATATACACATAGCTGAGTATATACATGCCTCTGAGAGTTTTCTGAGAGTTGCCTCTCCGCTTTGTATTTTCCCTCAATTTGCCCTTAGCTTCCCATAATCTAGAAGAGTGGCTTCTTGTAATTGCCTTTTTCAAAGATTGTTATTAAGAAGAAAGTCTTACTAACTTAATAAGTTTCATGAGCAAACTTCTATTCCTTTTAATAGAAAGGAAATAAAGCAAAATGTCAAGAATACAAACTTGTTCTGCTGTGTATTGGGAGAGAAGAATTAGCAGCACAACCCAGTGTGACCCGACACCAACTGGCAAGACACAACTATCACTCACCTTCTCAGGAATTATGAGACCAGTCTGCAGAAATAGTCTCCCACGAACCTCAGTAAGTCATGTGGGATGAGATGCAAGCAGGCAACAAAAAAAGACCAACACCACTGCCTCCTCTCCAAGCTCCCTGGAACAAAGCTACATTTTGCCCTTAAGGCCACCCTGAATATTGATGGCCCAGTCCTTTTCTTTGTGACAGATGATCAAAAACTATCTTGCTATACTTACTTTTGCACTGCGTTATATTTGTGGATCCATCATAATCCGTAGTGGTATTTCCAGGGCAAGAAATACAGTAATTCTGTCCAAACTCAGGCTGGTATGTCCCAACCATGCAACGAATACACCGATGAGTTGTCGTATTGTAGAAATGGCCAGGTGAACACTGAACTGGGGAGCATTTAAAGAGGCAGCATGATTAACAAGTCAAGAGCACAAGCCATATATTATCTTCGCTACCAACTCCATCCCCATCTTATTTCTTTTCATTCATAAGACTACAAACAAATCTTTTCCTATTCCTTCTGCATCATTTGACAAGTTTACCTCTCTCAGCTCAGCTTAACTTCTGAATAATTTATTACGTTGCCTTTAAAATGTAGCTTTTTGTGCTTCACAGGCTCTCATTTTTCTTTTTCCCCCTCTGTTCCTTTCAGGCTCTGCTTACTCCCATATAACTGCCCTTGTTGAGTTTTTTATTCCAGCAGCTCAGTTTGGAGTCCTTCCCTGCATGATCTACTGACACTCCATAATTCAGAACACTTCAAATACAAGTTCCAAACAGTTTTTGCCCCTGCGATTCCACATCTCATGTGGCCACACGCAAAACCATGGGCTCTTCATTCCAGTTGATACAGATCATTCCTTGAATATCTATGCTAATCTGAAAACTGGGCCTTGTTTACAGACCTGTTTTTGTTTGATTTAAATAGAACTAAAATCAGTTCCTCACATCTTTGTCCAAAGTTTTTGGTCTTTTTTTTTTTTTTTTTTTTTTTTTTTTTTTTTAGCAATGTAACTTTGCAAAATCAAATACAAAACAGTATTTGGTGACTCTTCACTGCAGAAATCTGTGAACTATCACTTTATGACCAGTAACACTAATTCTTCAACCCTACAGCAAGATACACCTATTACATTGCAGTTTTCAGCAGTAAACATGTCTTTGACATAAGAGAGATTTATTTACTCAAACCACCACTAAATGTTTGCATCAGAACCTTATATCCAGCCCTTATTTCTATTCTATTACACTAGATTTGCTATTAATGCTTTTTCTTCTTGGTGATCTCGATGTAAGTAATGTTCTTTTATCCATGCTTTATGACACTGAGCTATAATCATTAACACTTCATCTTTTCCACAGGTACATCTTTTCATCAACATTCTCAAAGACAGCTTCAGAGCTCTCAGGTTTCTACTTTTTACATAAATAAAACACTAACATGAAATTTCCTCATTCTTAAAGATTTGATTCCCCCCTTGATTTTTACTCCTCAGAGGAAAACCTTGGGAGCTGATTGCATGGCAGCTCCATGGGCACTCAAGTTTAGAGGACCATTTGAAGTACAGCATAGTTAAGATGAATAACAGCTTTGCAGTTAGGTTTTTAGCCATTAGTAACATTATTTTCTTATTTACACTATAGAACTGCAGTTCCCTCCTTCACAGTGTGAAGTCACTACATAAACCCAAAATGTCAATACAGTATACTGGTCCAAATTTTCTCTTGGGAAACCTCCTTACTGTTCTTTTATATAAAACTCTTCTCACATCAGTCACTTCCACACATCTCTCAGCCTCTCCTCAAGTCTTGTGTAAAAGTCAGTTGTAAAAATAATCGAGGCTTTACTGAGCTTCCCTGCAGACAGACCAGCCACCAACTCTTGTTCTTACCTTTGGTCTCACAGTCCTGAAACAAGGACGTACTGCTGTGCCTTGTCGTCAGACCCCCTCCGCAGGGGAAGCAGGACACTCGCCCAGCTTCAGGCTGATATGTTCCAATGGGACATGGCAGACAGGGCTTGAAGCCATCAGGGGAATATTCACCTGGAGAGCACTGATCTAGAGGAAGAAGAACACAGGAGCTTCGACTCATACTTTATAATGGAGGTAAGTAATGAACCTACACAGGACCCAAAACTCCACTACACAACTGTTTTCTTCTTTAGCCGTGAGGGTCAAGGTTTCAGAACTGAATATGAATGACAGAAAGAGCTCAATACGTACACTGTACCATGCATATCTGACATGAACACTGATAACCTCTGGTGCTGGTGAGCTCTGTTGGACTGGAACAGCCTTCACACTTTGCTGCAGGGCTACACTGGGCACTAAGTCTTTCCAGTGCTTTCTGTTAATTTACACAGAGCAATAACATAGAGCTTAACTCTTCTTTCTAAAGAACTCTCAGACCCTTGCCAAAAGAAAATATTGAAATTAAGACATCAAGAATGTACTTCCAGATTTCTAACAGTATTTCCATGTTAGTGATTAGTGAATTGTACTTCATAACTGCTGAGGTTACTGAATTGTCCTAAAAGCTCAAGTGCAACCAGGAATCATGTAAATTTACTAAGCATTAGATGTGGCTCAAAGACTTTCAAAGCAGGAATATTCTTGCTAGTAGTGATTCTTGGATAACAATCACCTGTGTAATGGATAGCTGTGTTCTGTATGATGCTTAGATAACACAAACCAGATTTTACTTGAACACAGTCTGATATTATCCAATAAACCCAGGAATACTTACAGGTATTGACAAAATTTGTGTTTGAAATTTTTCACAAAAGAACTGATTTCAGTGCCAGTATTTAATAATCATCCTGTTCTGGAAGGTACAAAATAGTGTTGCAGTTGTTCAGCCATGCTGAAAAATTCTGTCCTTTAAAAGACCTGTTACAATAACAAACTGTTAGTTTTAGTTTATAACTCCAATAAATCACTTGGTGAATAGCTGTTTTGTTAGGAAGTTAAATTGGCCTTGGCTTCATTTCAGGATATATGACTAACAACAAGCAGGGCATTAACTACCGGTCATGATCAGCGATGAAGAATTTTGCTTATTGCTGATAAACAGAGTGGAGTTGTGAGTGTTTTTCCTTCACTTAAAAATAAAATACAGCAGAATTAAGCAATGTTCCATAGCTTATCAATGAAAGCTAGTGCAGAAGAAAACTGTCTCAGTTCTAACTTTTTCCACCACACATCACTTCTGCTCTCATAAGTACACACATTCATGCACTCCCAAGCTTTTCTTCATTCTATAAACATTTCTACAGAACACTCATCACTCCTTGTGCAACTTAAAAAATGGCTGAAGTAAGGCTTTCAGTGCAACAGTCCCAGTAAAGTAAGGAAAGACTAATTAGGATTCTGTGATGAGGAGATGCAACCAAGGATAGTAAAGGTGATTTTGAGATGCCAATACCAACTTCAGGGACAAAGAGGCAATGAAAAGATCAGTGAAAATGTCCTTCCCCACAAAAGCTCGATGGTTTTACAGACAATCCATCCACCAAGTATCCTCGCTGGAGTCTGTCTGCCTGTTCTGCCCCTCCATCTGTCTTTTTCCTTTCATTTTAATCACGCATGAAGTTCAGACTGTTTACGTGTGTTTTGGGCTTGTTGCTGCTGTTTTGTTTTTGAACAGAACATCACTTTGCACTGATACATATAAAGTCATACAAATTTCACCTTAAAACTGTTTTCTGAACTTTCTCTAAGTCCAGCAAGTTGCCTAAGAGGGAAACATGACCCAGGCAGGAATCAAATCCACACCATTCATGTTAAAATGTTACACTTGAAGTTCTGGTCACATGAAGCTGCCTTCTAAGACAGAGAGGGTGAGGGAAATGCTGGACAAAGATCACTGGTTTATTAGATAGCATTTGTGATGCAGCTTCTGGGATGAGGGAGCTCAGATCTGGATGGAGAGGCTACTAGGATACTCCACACCTTTTTATGGTTTATAGTCTAAGAAATATATTGGTTTCTTTACATTACTATCTCAACCCAAGCTTTCCTAAGCAGTACAGCTGCCCAGACAATTTGAGCCACAGGTACGTTCCCTGTAAACTGCTCCTGGTTCCTTCCCAGAGAGGAGACCCAGTCCAGGCATCTCATGTCAATCAAGCACAGAGCAGGGCTAATGAGGGAAGTGTGTTCAGAAATTCATCACACTCACCAGGACTCAGTTCAGCATAACAGACACACTTAGTGTTAGGTTCAATTACAGCATCATTAATTGTGGGAACAACACATCAATACCCCAGATATCATCCCACAGAAATCTGCAGGACCGTTCATGAAGTTAGGTTGGCACAAATGAAGCCTCTCTGAAGAACAACATAAAACTGAGTTCAAACTTCTCCTGTCACAGCATTTGTTTCAATTAAACTAAAAATGCCTGTAAACCTCCAGGAGTTTCTAGCGACCCTACGAGTTGCACAGCGTCCCTTCTGACACATGGGAAATAGTCACTCAAAACAAGATCTGAGGATGTTCAAATAATGGCACAAATCAGAATCCCCCTTGCTGGCTTTGCTCTTTTTTCAGAAACTGGATTGTTTTTCTCCAAACGAACAAAAGAACCAATTGCCTCTAGTAGACTTCATTTCTGCAGCCACTGTCTTTGTTGGCCTTCAATGCCCATTAAAAAACTGGTCTTGAATCTCATGCAGCTGTTTTAAGGGTGGAAAGGAGAGAAAAAGAAAAAGAAAAAAAAAAAGAGAGTGAAAGCTTTTCTGATGCAAAAACAAGAAAAGAAAAGAAGAGGGGGCACAGGGAACCGGGATTAAGGGTTACAATGACACTTAGAGGCTCTTCCTCTCTTTTCAGCACATTGGCCTTTGAGTGTTTGCTCCTCTAGACAAACGCTGTGCTATTTCAGTGGATAAGAAGGTGAACCTTGTAAAGGAGGTCATGATCCACCATTTTACCATTTTCTTAAGAATCACGCCTTGACTTTATAAGGATAATTACTGACAACGGGCACAAATCAATTCTGAAACCTCATCCTTTATGTTATTGTATTGTAGCAGTTCACACACTTAAGGCACATGAGACAGTTATGTCGTAAGGATTTGTGTCTTAAACCTATGGTCACAAGCAGGCTAACAAGGAAAAGGCTCTCTGACATTTAATCATTTATTTTTTTTCTCGTCAGTTTTACAAAAATATAAAAATTAAATGCAATTGACAGTTCTCCATTGTGTGGAGATACAACTACCCATCACAACAACTGCAACGGCAGTCAGCACTTTCCTCTGTCCATACCTTTTATCATACTTCCACGGTGTCAGTGTCACAACACATTTAAGCTTTAAGACTATTTTGTTAATATTTTGTCTGCATCCTCTGAACTAAGAGGACAAAACTGCTGGATGCTGAGCAAAGAAAGGCATCGCCATCTCCCACCCAAAATAAAGCTGCTCAGCTTTTATATCAGAACACCTGTGCCAGTACTGTGCTCATGCTTGCTGTTCTCCTTAAGTGGCAGCACTTTGGATAAATCCATTTGTAACTGCAGCAATGTTGTGCTGACATATCCTTCTATGCAGCAAGTTCAGGGAGCATTACTTTTGTTTGCCTTCCTTTGTTTATTTAAACATTCATGAATCTAACACAGGTATCATAGAATCCTTAGAATTGGAAGGGACCCTTAAGGGCCATCTAGTCCAACTCCACTACAATGAACAGGGAACACAAAAAATACTAAACACAGAAAGTTGTACTTTCAGCTCCGTGGGGCACAATCAACAAATGACAGCACTTTAAGTGATGGAAAAAACAGATGAATTGCTTGTTGCCTCTACCTCAGTGGAAAATACCTGCAGGCAAAAGGCCCACAGTAGCTATCTTTTTCTTCTCTTTCTGTATGGATGTCACTGTTAATCAGATTATGACAAGGAACTGTCAGTATTTGAAGAGTTGGTCTTTGGCCACCTGTTTCAACTCTAGTTCATACTGAAGAACCCATACTTGTAGCCTGACTGGTGAACAAAAACTGCATTCCCCCCCCCGAGACAAATCTGCTTTCAAAGCTTCTCAGATGGTCTAGTCTTGAAGCATCACCAATCAAACAGGCAAGTTTTTTTTTATGATCAGATTTACTGCAGTGTGGAAAGACATACGCTCCACTATGAGAATCCAGAATTCTCTGGGAAGGTTGATTAAGGTTCTATTTCCCACGATACACATTAATAGAGACCTACAGCGGGCTGCTCCGTGTAGGTCATTCTCAGGACTTCACAGAATTAATGAGCCAATACTAAATATGCTTCCTCATTGGCACAGAGCTTGCACACAAGGTAGGAAACTACAAGTCTGGGCCACAGAAATGTCAGAAAAGCTTGAATAGGACTTGATGCTGAACAGCAAACTTGAAATGAAATACACCACTCCTTGGAATCCACTGTGAATTTTGTTTTACTATCAACAGCTGTTAAAAGAACAGCAGACACATGTGTAACCACTCAGCCCATTAAGAATGATTACATCTAATCTGTTCCCGGCGCCCTTCTAGATCTTCTCTTCTGCAGCATGTCCCACTGCAGTCAGCAGGGCTTAAAGCAGGAAAACCAGGAAAAGCGCCACCTTAGCAGAAGTGCAGGGCAAATACAGCCCAGTTACCTGAGACAAATGGGGTTGGAGCAGACCCTGGAGGCTTCCCCTCTTACACTGCTCTGATTCAACTAACCATTCAGACAGTGCTGCATCAGTTGAAATCTACTGCAGAAAGAGGGCCAGAACAAGTCTGTCTGATTCAACAAAGCTGTATTCACCCAGACAGATCCCAAATATCTTGTTTTAAAACACATATTTGAAAAACAGTGAACTGCACTCCACTCGCTATCTGGATCACAGAAGACTTGTTAGTCCCTAGCCATATTTTTTCCATCACTGCTTTCTGCCTCTCTGTTCAGACTGAGCAAAATCCTTTTGCCAAGGTTTGTTGACTGTCCTGAGTACACATGCCCCTTTGGCAGTGGGTTCATCTACTGACCCAGTATCTCTTGCTATAGAGTCACTTTCACTCCAGAATCATTACCATGCCTAGATACACAGGGCTAACACCTGCACAGTAGCTCTCAGCAGCTCTGCAGAACAGTCAGATAGAAATAAAAGGAAAAAATCCTGCTCTCACACACACCTGTGAGCTTGCTTCTTTCTCTCCTCCCCACCCTATTCCTCAGCTCCTTCTGACCAGCAGTCAGACAAGCAGCAGCGGTTGCCCAGCACTGCTTTACCAACACAATTGGTTTTTCTAAGGAAATGAAGCATGTGTAATAGCACTGCCTCTGCATGTACTCTTATGTTCCCTCAGCAACCAGCAAACTTTCAGTTCAGCTTCCAGCACTGTGACAAAAGACGCGGAGAGGTTTCAAAGGTACCAGGTTTCTGTAATCTTAATGTAAATAGGTGGGGAACATGAAAGCAGAGAAGAGAGATGTTAGCATCTACTTGAGTTAGAGGTATTGTGGAGGCTCCACCCTATTTGATCACAGCAAATCTGCACAAGGACGTAGTCTGAATCACTCAATTAAAGAAAAGAAGATCCGTTTAGCAATCGCACCTTTTCAGGCATAAGGCCCCCAAGGAATCATATCATACAGGACTCAATGCTCCCACCAGAACCTGCCAAGATTCAGAAAAAGGTAAGTCTGGACCTTTATAAGTTCTTTTTCAAAACAGTTGTCTTCATACGCTCAGTGTCTCTGGTTGCTTTTGCCACAGACAGGCTATTTCACCAACCTTCCCCAGAAGGTCCCTTGCTCTCTGAACTAGCACAGAAGTGCCATGTAAGCAGCTCAAATGTAATGAGAAAAGAAATCGGCTCTGTGGCTACCTAAAAATCATTGTTTCCTTGTTGTTCCACTTCCTAATTGTAACTCGCACTAGCTGAGGGCAAAAGCAAAGACGTTTTCTCTGGGTACACTTACCTGTAGTGTTTTCAGCTTACTCACTGCTGATTTTTTTCCAGATTAAGTCATAGATGAGCACACTGTACTCCATACAACAGACTGAGGCAGAGACACTTTCAAACCATTCCTGCAGCATCAGACACAACAGCTTGAAGCCATAAACCTAACCTCAGTATGATGAAGGCTCCAAAGTTTTTCAGGCTTATTACGCTACAAAAAATTATATCGTGACGCACAGCTCTTTCTGACAGAATTCCCAACTAATTCCCCTAATCAGATGTTTTAAATAACAAAAAAAGCATTTTCTTAATGTTATTTGCATTCAAGTTTTTCTAGAGTTAGCAAAACTAGATGAGAAAATCTATTCTAAGCCTGAGTGGGATGCTGCTGGGAGACGTACTAATTCAGTCTGACAAGCATTTTAAAGGCTTGCTGATTCACAAAACCACTTACATGCTACACACCCTATGCAGCCTGAGCTAGCCGTCATGGCTGTTAGACCCCTGTTAAGACAACATCTGACCCTTCTCCTTACTTTTGTGCTTTGGAAGTATTTATCATTGGTTTCACTATGGCGGTGCCCTTTAGTGTCAAAGTAATTGAGATTTTTTTCACAGTACTGGCCTAGAAAACCCCTTTTCTCTATGAAGTTATAACTCTGACATGAAGATTCCCTGAGAATCAAAGCTCAACCAGCAGAGAAAATGCTCAGCAAAATACAAAATGTCCTCAAGTTCAGAAACACAGTGTTATGGATGGCAAATGCAGTGTTTTACAAGTAATACTGGTGATCCCCAGGCAACAGTGACTGCTGTTAAGCCCTCAGGTTTCCTACCATTGGGTTTACTTTAGGTTTTGCATCACCCACAACAAAGTACACTGTGCTGAGCACTTATTCCACTGTACTATAGCAACTGCCAGCAATAAACACATAGAGAGACAAGTATCAGTAGCACAAACAGTACGCCCCACTACACCCCACACAGCCCTCCTGCCTCCTGGGGAAGCCTCCTATGATGCCTCCACGCTTGCCAGACCAGAACAAAACCTCATGATGGTTTGTTTCTAATTTACACTCACCGCATCTGCTACCCACATGCATCTGTCCCACACCACATGATTGCTGTGGCTCTGACGGCTTGAGGGACTTTCTGGCCACTTCATGGTCCATGCCGGAGACACGGACACGGAACTGGTCCCTGTTGACAGTCTTCCGTAAGGTTCGAATGGTTTTACGGAACCTCTTCTCTGTCTTTTTTCGGGCACAGCGCACATCACACGTATCTGAAAAGTACCAAGGGTGAAACCTGAATAAGTGACTATGCACAAAAGTCCACCCAATGCCACTCACTGAGAATAGGGCTTTTGTGAACAAGTCTTATGGAATGGACAAAAACAGTGGGTTTCTAGAAAATTAATCATACTAGAAGACTTTAATCCATGGGCAGCAATTTGATCACAGAAACCACACCCATCTCTCAGCTCTTTTTGAAGCATGAACTTTAATTTTCAAAACAGGAGATACTTTTTATTATAATTTTGCATAAGGATAGAAGCGAAAAATACAGAAGATAAGAAGCAAACCATAAGAAGCTTCAAATCGCACCTTGGATTATTTTCCAACCAACCTGTCACCTCCTTCTGGTTCATTTCAAGCTCAAAGTCCGCAGTGATAAAAATCTCTCTGGTTGCTGGCAGTCTACTGAGGGCTCCATGGACTTTCTTGCCGGAGCTGCACGTTAGGTTTACATAGTGGAAGCTCTCCATTACTGAGTTATGTCTCTCTGTATGAACAAAATTAAAGGAAGCAAAAGCTTGGCCAGCTATGTTATTAGACACTCGGTAGTCTTGGGTGCATATTTAATCACCAAAACTTCAAGGGGAGCAAATGACTCAGTCCAAACACCAGTAAACAAACATTTTCTCCAGTTTCTCACTGTGTGTACCTTCATGCAGAATCATGACTGCAGTGCACCTATGGATGTGCTTTGAGGTGGAGCCCCTAGAGCTGCCCTGGCTTTGAGGCATGCATGATTCACTGCCAGGATTAGAGCTTGGCTGCAGCGCTCAGCCTGTTTCCCGTGCGTTTTGCTAAGCAGGTTCCAATGAATTCCCTTTCTACTGTGCAAAACACCTTAAAACTGTAACTCTGCCTGCACCAGGCAGGCTGCTGGAGGGAAACAAACGATTCTACACTCACATGAAGCATGTGAAAAATGCATTAGTTTAAAATGGTGTTTAAGTTAAGTGGTGGCTGCATTCACGGGACATTTGGAGACTGTTTTCAGTCCCTCAAAGAGGGAAATAAGATTTAGTTAAAGAAAACATTCAGAATAAGCTCTGGTTCAGGAATATGTGCTCTTAACTGAATACTTAGCATGGTTCATCACTGTTACTCTTCTAAGGACAAAAAACTTGACATGCTGATTCACCATATTATTAAGAAACTTTATCTTTTTTTTTTTTCTCCCCATAAGTATTCTCATTTCCTGCTGACTTTGTACATTCTGTCTTGGAACAGACAAAGAGCTGACCTCACTGTGTCCATCTGGGGCTGCTAAAGTATAAGAGAAAAGAAAAGAAAAGAGGAATAATCTTCTAGCAATAAAGTCAGCATAAGAGGCCTGGAGCATCTTCACAGAGGCATCAGAGAGGAAGCAGCAGGCAATAAAGGAAAGAAGAGAAAGAAAGGATAGAAAGGAAGGAAAGGACAAAATCAAAAGAACGAGAAGTATGGCTGATTTTACTGGGAACGTACTGACAGTGGCACAAACAAAAAAAAGTAAGACTTTGCTAGCAAACTCTAAGGTTATCAGAGGAAAGTCCAGTCAGCTGAAACACCTACTGCAAGAATCTTGGTTGGGAAGGAGTATGATTTATGAGGTCAGAAAGGAGTGGAAAGTTTGCAGCCCTCTGTGCATTTCCTATCAAGGAAACATTTAATAACCCCACAGATATGACTCTAACCTGCTTACCTGCATGCTTATATTCATACCTGGTATCATCTGTTCCAGACCTTCTTGAAACATCTCAGTCTTTTTCAAACTACATTTTCCTTCACTTAATTTAAAGGTTACACTTATCTTGATGGTTGAAATATCTTCAGAAAGAAACAATGATATGTTATTTTAAAAAGGGAATGGAAAATTTGGAAAAACCTACTATCACATCACAATGATGTTATCAAAATTATGCTGACATACAGGGAAAAGTGGTCATCACAGAGCATCTAAAGAGATGGCAGCTTCCTACAGCTGCGAAGCTGGTTCTCAACTGGAATTGGAACAAAGTGTGATAGATCTCACTTAAAATAAAAGAGAGACAGAACGGGATCAAATCAAGAACTGCTTCTGGGCAAAATCAAATAAATGTTGGCTGAAATCAAAAGAAAGACTTCAAACAAAACTAGTTCAGAAAGCTGTTTATGTTTATATAAAACAGCACTTTATCTGTTTAACTTCAGATGCTTTCTAAACTCCACTGTCCAGCAGCTCAACCTAGAACCTGTAAGTTGCCAGCGCCTTCAATTTGGATGTTTAAAAAGAGCCACGGTACTGCTGGCCTTGCAGTTCATTCCACTGCTGGTCCATTTCTCTTTCCTTATTCTTAAATCTTAGATTGGGTGATGCTGCTGAAGCTGTACAAGGGGAACTCTCTGCTGCAGTGATGAACTGCAGTCAGGAAGTCAATGAAAGAAAAACAGAGGGAGCAAAATAGAGTACAAAAATAGAAGGAAAACCAACAGAACACCCTTATTTCACTGTCATCTACTGAAAGAAATCAGTCACGTCGTGCAACAGAAAATCTAGTAATTACCCAGCCAAGTGGACGCATTTGTATTTTGCTGCTTTTTCTTAAGTTGAGATGAGCTGCCACAGGTGAGAGTGTAGGCATCTTGTGTTCCTAACAGACAGATGATACAAACAGACAGTAAAGACATAGGTTCTGTGCACAGACTGAAGACTCCTGTCATATAAGAGGCATTCTTAATGTGTTGATCTGCATCATCATCATCTTTTTCAAAGGTGTAATTCATACAATACTTGGCAGTAGTTTGTCTTTTCCTAAGTGATTAAAAAGACTAAGGAAGGAATCACCTGTCCCAGAAGCACCAACCAAGATTGCATGCTGTGTCCTGAGGCTGGAGGGACTGTGCAGGCAGAGCTCAGACCCCACGCAGGGCTGGAATGCCTCTCTGCCATTGAGCTGTGGCTCTCAGGGCCAATTAAGGAATGGCCCAGGGAGCACAGAGAATTCTGCCCTGTCTTCTTCAGTTTCAAAAAGACGGTTGTCATGAGAAGGGAATCTGAGGGTAGAGTGGCTATAAAGGACAGGGAAAGGGGGGCTTTCCTGGAACACTGGCTGGGATACAGCCCTTTATCTGTACTAAAAGAGGAAAGGTCCATCTCGATTATCTGTTTCTTGGGGCATCCACGAGGATTACGAGTTTTACTACTCTTTCACTATCTACAGAATCATATGGTTGGGCTTTTTTTTCCCGCTTTTGTGCTTAGCTGATGGTTTTTTTCCTTGTTGTTTTTGTTGGGCTTTTTTGGACTTACCAGAAACTACCTGAACATCTGAAGAGCAGCTTAAGAAGCATCTATCACTCCTGCCACTCTTCATGCAGTGCAGCAATACCTTGGGTGACATATTATCAGGAAAGGACTCCTTTACCTCTAAACAGGACAAAACAAATACTCATGGGAGAAATAAAACATATACACACATATAAGAAATGGGTATGCAGTTTCTTATGTAGCTGGCACCAGAGAGCACCAATGCAATTAATAGGTTGTTTAGACAGAAAAGGAAAGCAAAATAACATTGCTGAAAGATCCCACAGCGTCTATCAGCAGACTTTCTCACACAGGGAAACAACAGGGAATAAACAGATAAAAGCATATGAAAGAACATCAAAGTCCCTCAAAGTATCTCCTGTTTTTTGGTAGTTTTTGTTGTTGCTGTTGTTGTTTTTCTTTGTTTGTTTGTTTTTACCAGTTTTAACATCAGTACCACCATGCCTGATTAAAAAGTAAAACAGAATGCAGGGAATGAAGACTCCTACCACTCAACTGGACAGACTAATATTTCAGATCTGACTACAACCACGAGGCCTTCAGACACATCAGGAGCAGTAATGTATTTGCCAGGCATCTTACCAACACAATCCTTTTTATTCCAGTGTAATTTGTAGTTAGAGTGGCACAAGCATTCATAGTCTCCTGGTGTGTTCACACACAGCTGCTGGCAGCCACCATTGTTGATGCTACATTCATTAATGTCTGTAGAGGAAAGGTACAATTAGATTTAGAAAGTAACTTCTGCTGCATACTAAGACCACTAGATGAATGTGCAAAAAGTACTGCTTGATAGAGTTTGGAAAAGCTCTTAGGAAACCCATCCTGAAACAGTTTTGTTTTCATGGAAATCTTCCGATGAATGTCAAAATAAATCAAATGTTTTGGGAGAGCTGATTCTTAAACCACACGTTAGAAAGATATATCCGGCCTCAGCAATACGTTAACAAATTAACGAAAAGGAGAACAAATCAACTGTGCCTTGCACTGTATTTAGACAATTCATATTTCTGTTTTAGAATGAAGACAGATAACAAAGACAGGATTTACACTGACAATCCTATGAAGTGTTCAGACAGAGATGTCAATCACAGCATGCTATTTCATTTCAAGGAGATAAATAACAGCAGTGAATCACCACCATCCCTTCTGGCCAACTAGCCAATTTCGGGGGCCTTGCCCAGCTTGGTAACTGCCAATAAAGAAAGAGGAATTACCAACAACACAACATATTGCTCTTGGTGTACTGCTGTTCACTGATGCAGAATATAACTTCCATTGTGTAATCCTGAGTTCTGTTGGAACCAGATTGGCAGCTCCCTTCTTTACTACTTCCAGGAAGTCTTTTGGACCTTTGACTGAATTTCTGGGCCGCGAGGGTTGAGATTAGTGACATAAAGTCCATCTGGAAGCCAGTCACCAGCAGTGTACCCCAGGGGTCAATGCTATTTATCCTCATCATTAAACCTGGACGACGGGACAAGAGTTCACCCCCAGTGACTTGGCAGATGATACAAAACTGGGAGGAGTGGCTGATACACCAGATGGTTGTGCCACTATTCAGAGGGACCTCAACTGGCTAGAGAAATGGGCTGGCAGGAATCTCATGAATTTCAACAAAGGAAAATGCAAAGTTCTGCTTCTGCTTCTCAGATCCACCCTGATGGCTGCTCTTCTCATCCCCAGTAGCTTTATGGTAATTATATATAAAACTACAAAAATGTCACCATGCAATTCGCAGTCAGTTCCAAAGAGTCCCAGAAAGTTAGCATAACTGAATATATTCGGTTCTACATACTTTTCTCAGTGGTAATCAGAGTACGTGTCACTGCTTTCTCCAGTTATTTATTTCCTCCTCTAGATAAATAATCATTTGGAGACAACACTATGAAATAGATTACCAAACTGAGCTGGTTTCAGGGTAAATATATGCTACTTTCAGAATTAGGTTAGCAGGCACAGAAAGGAGCAGCTGAGGAATGATGAAAAAAGGCTACACCTTATATCTGTACTGCTTCCAAAGATACCACAGAATTGGCTCAAATCTTTGGTTCTGACTGATTTTTAGGTAGGGTCTAAGAAAATTATATCCTATTACGTCCAGCACTTAGTCATATGTCTAAGTGTCGTAAGGTACAAACTCAGTACACTTAACGGCAATGACAACAGCTGGTAAATGTCAGCAAATAGAGGAGCTGGTGTGGCACAAGGATTAACATCTGCACAGGAATACGGTATGAAGGAGCAATTAGAATCCAAGAGATAAACTCCAGTTCCTTTTCCCCATCAGTGCTCAAAAGAAATTGAATTAGTGCAGAGGAATTTATGAGAAAAGACTTCCTTTGGCAAGCACAACACACAGTGTTACTCCCAATCTACTCAGATAGATTTCCTGATTACCAGTATAAAACAGTGATGCTGCAGCCCTTTAATCTTCTCCACAGGCTTTTTAGAAGCAGAGGTTAGGACAGATCAGACACAAAGAGACCTCTGAACTGTTAACTCCAGCAAGTGTGCTTATTCTTCCACAGAAATAGATCTTGCTCAGAATTAAGTCAGTAGAAGCAGTCAGCAAAGTCCTGCTAAAAAGCTTATGTGAAGTGGGTTTATTTCTATTTAGTGTTCAGTTATCCATGCTTTCTTCTGGTAATTCTGTAAATCTACCACAGAAACATCAACACTTCACACACACTAAGCTTCCATCTTCCACCTTCCTCTTTTCTTGAACTTTTCACACAGTAGAACGTCCAGGAGTATTGCTCTTGGTAAATCAACATCAGCTAGAACTCCAATCTGCATCATGTAATGGTTTGACACATACAAGGATAACTCACATAACTGTAATTCTCGAAATCACCCAGACAATCCTGTTCTTAAAGCCCTACTCAACTCACTACTTGTTGAAGTGAATGAGACCTCTGCACGTGAAGAATCTGTCAAATTACAGCTTCCATGTCAAAGTGCAGACCAGCACTCTGCCAGCATAAAATGTAGTAAGATTTTGTACCTCACCTCCACAGTGTGTGAAGCCATAGAGAGCATATCCTTTGTTACACGTACACTCAAACGTGCCCGGATGATTGATGCACATATGGTCGCATGTCCGTTCAAAAGAGCATTCATCAATGTCTGTGAGTTTTAAAGGGACACATCAGTATCATTCAGCCTGACCAGGGAGCACTTATGAGCTAACAAAGTTGGACGGAAAGATGCGCAGAATTACATAAACTAAGCAAATTCTTTTAAACTAAATAATGCAGCACCATGAAACAACAGCTTTCAAGAGAACAGTTACATTGCCAAAAAAGCGTTTTCTTGGCAGATATGAAACCTGTTGCTACGTTTTAACAATTATGTTCTAAATTAAATTGCTCCTCTTCTTTGTAGGGGTTGGGGAGGGAAAGCTGGCAGAAACCCTTTTAAGAAAAGTCCGCATAATGTTTGTGGAAATAGATTTACCAAAAAAAGTATTGCCTTCGTGTTTCCCCAGAGATGAAAGTGAGGGCTCAGTTCTTAACTCTGCACTAATACGCAGTGGCTGAGTTAAGGCTACTGGCAAACGCAGAGTTCTCTGAGATACACCTGGAGAGAGAGGACTGGAACAATTCGACCCAAACCATTCTATGATCCTGTTATTTTTTCCATGGATCCACCATATCGCACATTTAGATTTCAGTGTCAGTTTCCAAAAGCTGCAGAGATCTGTTTTTTCCAATGAAAACTTTCCTTGGCATTACAACCCCTTTGCACACATCCTCTTTGTACAGTTAGCAAAAACGTCTAATCACGACCTCAGTAAATTGAATGGTAATGTGAAAACATCTCCATCACTTTCTAGGGCACCAAACACTTTGTTATAATAATCAAAGGCTCCTAAAACTCTTGTGGCACTGAGTCACTATCCCTGGATGTGTTTTAAAACAATTTGGATGTGGTGCTCAGGGACATGATTTAGCTGAGGGTTGTTAGGGTAGCATGGTTAGGCTGCGGTTGGACTTGATGGTCTTTAAGTTCTTTTCCAACCTGAGCAATTCTGTGATTATGCATGGATAGAAAGACACTGGCTTATTTCTCCCTGTAAGTTATACTAAGATCATCAATAGTAGGGAGGAAAAAAAAAAAAAAAAAGAATTATCCTCAGAAGGATATTTTTAATATGACGCTACCTCATTACACCAGGAAAAATACCTCCTACAATAGTATTGTGCCAATTGTATTAACTCAACAGCTGCTTCAGAAATTAAAAAATACACACTTAAAAACAAAAAAAAACAAAAAAAACCTGAGGAACGGAAATTATTCTGGAGTCCATTATCACTTCATCATTGTAGTAGATGTCCAAACCACGCTGATTTTTCCTACTTTTATTGCCTCTCCAGCATACATACCTTGACAAGACTTCTCATCTGTTAATAATTTAAACCCTTTTCTGCAGCTGCAATCAAAACTGCCAACAGTGTTTTTACAGAAATGATCACAGCCTCCGTTATTGGATTGGCACTCATCAATGTCTGTAAAAAAAAACAAGCAAACAGAAAAAACATGAGTAAGCAGAATACATTCCACATATTTCCACTGTCAGCTCCAGAAAAAAGTCATGTTCAGTTGGTGGGGAAGAAGCCCAGAAACAAAATCTAATAAACCTATCACAAATCTTGACGTTAGATCCAGCTCTTAAGAATGACCTGGCCAGTTCAGCCTCATGATTGTGTTACTGCTTTCATTCATCTGTTTTTCTGTCAGCTATGTTTCAGTATATATATGCACATAAGACCACTTCCCCAAGCTCTGTTTGGAAACACTTGACTTAAATGCTCTCCAACAGGTTTTAGCCCTTTCAAACTTCTCTCCTAATTTTCCTCCTCCTAAGCCCTGCAGAAATGTGACTCGAGGGAATTCCTGATTTGTCCTTTCCATGCCAGCATTAAAGCAAGTCCTTTAGCTAATGTTAATTGACTCGGGCATGGGGATTCCATCATTTTTGCCTAGCAGAACATTTCATTATAATCTTAACATTTAATTATAGGAAAATATGTTCCAATATATTACCAAACACCCTTTTTCTCCTTGCCAGTATTCTAATTATCCTAAGAGCTGCTTGAAACAGCGTAATTCTACTCAGGCTTCTCTGAACTACACTCTAACATTTACTTACAGATTTCTGTAATACCCTGTTGAATATGGATAGCAGACAATGGAACCGTATGCTTCTAAGAACCTATAAACCTACACCTCTGAGCTCTATTCCTCCCAGCCCTCACAGGTCCATAACAAGGCCATCTTGGTGAGAGGAGAGCAGGGTGGATTTCTGCATGTGATACACCGCGATGCTCTCACACGGAAACAGTGCATCGCTCCTAGCTGCAGTGCCTCCTGGGATCACGTTACAAATACCAGCCTTCCTCCACACACTGGATTCCACTTGGAGATGAGTATGCAAGTTGCTAGCACACACATGTCAAAACCCACCTTTGCATGTCTTCCCATCAAACTGAAGTGTGAATCCAACAGGACAGCTGCAGTGAACTCCGGTTGATGTATCTTTACACGTACGATCACAGCCACCATTATTAACTGCACATGTTTCTAGCCAACACAAACAAACAGAAACCTACCAATGTTTGCTCAGGGATATTATAATGGTAAGAAACATCACATGATACAAGCCACAGTTCTAAGCACGCTGATGTTCAACCACATTCAGCCTATAGTTCACTCCAAAAGCCTCACTCTGCTCACATCCACACTTCAGTCTCCAGAAACACTGAACAATCATTGATGTATGTTAGTGGGTGCCATCTTTTTTCCTCATGAAGGAATTTGATGACATATCTTCACTTCATCCTCGCTTCCATTTGAGACGCCATTCTGTAAGACTGCCCCTCTGCTGCTCTCTTTTGTACAGCAACAACATGTAGTGGGAATTGGGTGGGAGGGCTCAACTTCTACTGCCACATCACTGATATCCATCTCTGACATTGTGGGCCAGCATCACAGAACAGGAGGCGACACTTTCAGAGCAGCCCTTGTACACAAGCAACTGTCAAATCTATATGTTGCCTCAGCTACACACAGTTTTTCATGGAGACTCTACAGACTGACATACTGCCTCTGGGTTTTTCATCACTGGGGCCAGTTCTCTTCCATGCACAGGTGTACCTTTAACTGAAGAGAAACAGGTGAAGCACTGCCCCTCCACAATCAGTTGGAACAGCCATAGCACAGAAAGGAACTGTTCTGTGTTCCCATGGTGAAGTAGAACCATGGAAGCACATGGTACTTTGAGGGCAAGTTCCTGATCTTCCTGCTGACAATCACAAACAACGTACAAAGTTGCTCATGGTTTATGTCTGTCTTTAAAGGGTACTGTGGCACCGTGAGCAGAATTCACAGAACGGCTTAGGTTGGAAGGGACCTTAAAGATCATTCAGTTTCAACTCCCCCACTGTGGGCTGGTTGCCACTCACTAGATCAGTCTGCCCTGAGCCATATCCATGCTGGCCTTTAACACCTCTGGGAACAGAGAACTCATCCAGGAACTGATTTGGACAAATTAAAAAAAAAATAAAAATAAAAATAAAAAAAAAAAGAAAATAAAAAAAGAAAAAAAAAAAAAGAACAAATATTCAATGTAAAAGGTTTCAAAAGCAGCAAAATTATTTTGGATAAGCACTTTTACCCATGAGTAAGCGTCGCTTAACCCGCTTGTCCACATCAGCTCCTCCTGTAGTGTTGCCCTCTGGAACTTCGACAGCAGCCTCTTCCCTCTCTACAAGCAAGGAACAAGAAAAAAGCAGATGAGCAAATATGCCCTGACCAGAAACCTCATATCCATATGCACAGACAAGAAAATGGCAACATCACGCACTGAATTAATCAGAGACAGTTGGATCTAATTAGGTATAAATAAAATTTTTAAAGAAAAAAAAAAAAAAAAAAGCAAGAAAGAAAACCACGAAGACCCTTCAGCCAAAGCCATGGGAATATGTGGTTGCTTCCATGCAACTCATGTCTGTTTCGGTATTCTCAAGTCTGGTAAACAGAAAATGCAGTACTGATGTGGTGAACAGTAACAAGATGAAAGAACCAACTGAACTGTCATGAGCTGCTCTCTTACGATCATGCTGTCATCATCTATTACAGACTAACGAAAGGACAAGCAGTTTTGCCTGAGCTATTGATTTCAATCAACAGGCTACAAAGTCTCCCAGAGACTGGTTTATAGGTCTCAAGTGCTTTCCTCACTGGATAACTGCTTTTCAAAACTTGTCCTTTAATTGAATTCAGAGTTCTGGTTTTAACATATGTACTGCTTTGGTTACACTCTATGGCTCATGCTGTTCAAGAAACTTGATCTGAAAATCCTAGAAAGAAAGGAATCTTCTTTGGTTAGTGACAAGCTTTGTGTTTCAAAGGGACCAGTACTAATTACAGGCTGCAGTAACATGAGGTAGCTACTTACATAGGGAAGCAAAAGTTGCCTGGATCCAACCAGCTCACTCATGCACTAGCAAGTTTTTTAGCTTTGAATTCCTTGACGTTTTCTAGCTCTACTAGTAAGAGGAACATTAGCCATGAACATACAGTCATATCAAACCACTCAAGTTGGTCATCAGCAAATACTACTCCTCTCCTCTACATACTGACCCAGGCAGGTTTTCCCATCCATATGCATGATGTACTTGGGGTGACATCCACAAATAGGCCCATTATCAGCATCATCACATGTATGTTGACAGCCACCATTTCCATGATTGCATGTTACTAGGAAGAAAATATACGTTAGACTTCACAAGTACTTCCAGCATCTTTAAAAGACAGCACCCCATTTTGTCTCCATCTGGCCATCCAATACACCTTCTTATCATGTCCACTTCCTCAAAAAATCTGAGACTCAAACAGTGCACAGTTCTCTTGTGGAGCTGAACTTAGACGATGGTACAACTTCCAAACTACATATTCTTTGGCAAATTATAGATTGGTGCAAAAGTGTCCTGCAAAGCTATTGATTCCGGTTTAGCCATAAAGCAATCTTAAGACGTGTCACACCAGTTTTGCTGTAACACATAAAATCCCACACCACCACAAAGAGAACGCTGTTTACTTCGGAAAACCATAACCATATGCAGAATGTTGCATACAAATGCAGCTTCTCTGGTTCTTGGACAGCTCAAATCCTGGTCGGCATTCACAAGCAACCCCTCCTTTGGGTGTTTCTCTGCAGATGTGGGCACAGCCATGATCTTTATTCATGCAGCTCATGCCTTCTGCAAAACAGACAAAAGCAAGAGCATCAGCATCATCAGCAATTCCGTGTGCAGGCAACAAGCAAATAAGATCAGCCCAACACAGACAGCCATCACTTGCAACTTCTGGGAAGGCTCCACAGCATTAGAGCAAAAAGCATGAGCTTACATACTAGCAAGACAGAAAGTCCAGTCCTACAAAGCCAGTGGCTTCTCCAGCAGTGATCTTTCCTGCGCCCATGTTCTTTGATTGCAAAGACAAAAAGCAGCAGCCCTAGGTTTGTGCAGCATCTACATTCTCGTCTAACACTCTCACCTTATATTTATGTTCATAAAACCTTTAGCAAAAAACACAAGGTAGTTGGTACATGGCATGTTCAAAGCCTAAAGAGAAGTTCTTAGTTCTCGGATTAAAATGAAGGCTCACCAGACACAGGAACATCATAAGATGTCAGACAAATCACAGAATTGTTTGAGTTGGAAGGGACCCTTAAAGGCCATCTAGCCCAACTCCTGTGCAATGAGCAAGGACACCCACAGCTAGGTCAGGTGCTCAGTGCCCCATACAGTCTGAGCTTTTATGTCTCCAGGGATGGGGCATCCACCACCTCTCTGGGCAACCTGTGTCAATGCCTCACTACCATTATTGTAAGAATCATTCTTCTTACATCCAGCTCAAATCTCCCCTTCTTTAGTTTGAAACCATTTCCCCTTGTCCTAACAACAGAACCAGCTAAAAGAGCCTGTCTCCTTCTTTCTTACAGCCTCCCTTTAGATACTGAAAAGTTGCTATCAAGTCTCCTTCATCATTCCCACTCCAATCACTGATTGGCCTACACAGCTGACTCCCAAAGCAATGACCAAACAGTGACCAGACAGACGTGCAAACTCTACCTATGCTGTATGGCAATTTTTTTCTTTATTTCAAGAAAAATTCTCTAAATAATCCCACTGAAGATTATCACACTGTTTTCTATTTCTGCACACCTCACAGTGGGTCACGATTTGGTACCCAGTATCTGCCCAAATTAAAAGCAAGGTGACACCA
Organism: Excalfactoria chinensis; assembly: GCF_039878825.1. Lineage (NCBI taxonomy): Eukaryota > Metazoa > Chordata > Aves > Galliformes > Phasianidae > Excalfactoria > Excalfactoria chinensis. The sequence continues at coordinate 37,908,926 of NC_092829.1, read as the reverse complement.
GTGGCTTTCTTCTTCCTGGTGCACCTCATAAAAACATCACATCATTTTTGACTCTGATAGCTGGGAGCACAGTTTTGCTGAAACCTTCTCTATTGCTACAAAACTGCAGAAGGAATCTCCTAAATGAAAATAAAACCACTGTAATGAAAAGCAGAGGTCAGCTCCTTGTCATTACCCCATTACACTTCAGTTAGGCCCTCGCTCGGCACGCAACCAACTACGGCACCCTTTCTCTGCTAAGAAAGCTTTAAGTAACAATAGAATGGATGTTGCAGAGCCTGGATTATTCTGCTCTACTGGCTTTTTGATTCCTTTCCCACAGTGAGAACCCTTAGAGGTCTAACAAGACAATGACACTTAAATCCTGCAGCACACAGACGCAGCCCAAGGAGCCTACATGAAAGCTGCCATCCATTAAGTGCTGTCATTCAAGAAATGGGACAATCCATGAGACCACAAATTAGCCTCATTAACTCTTGTTTTCATGACATCTCCGTACTTAAACGTGCAGTATAATTTGGTCCATTAACTCAGTGTTGTCAGAAAGCATTAAGAGAATTAGCAGCTTAATTTCTGTTAGCAAAGTTGTCGTTGTTGTTTGGTTTGGAATTTTTTGGTTTTGTCACATCTCCAAGTGGGAAATCTCTCAAGCAGGTACTTCAGTGAACCTCACTGATACCAGACAAATGGTTTAAGTGCTGACCTGGGGATTGCTCATTTCTGAGCTAGCAGAGTTCAATCAGGTCTCCACGGAAAGCTAGAAATGCACTTTCCAAACCAGCACACAATATAATATCAGAGCATAACAAGGTACATGACCAAATCCACCAAAATCTAGCTGATCTGAAAGAGCATTTTATAGAAGAGAAATACACCCACGCTTCCTAGCATTTACTATGGATCTGCTGCAAATTTCCAAAGGTGTAGAAGAGCATATTTTCCACTTGGACCTGTTTTACAAGGATCTATTACAGAAATGTACAACGCCAAGCGCTGTTTGCCTGCAGACTCCATCACAGATGCGCAGTCTTCCAGGTCACAAGGTCACGCTGTTCCAGATCTGTTCTCGTGTCACACTGTGGTCCAGTCCCACACCTTGTACTTCCCAGGCACACAACTTCTCGAGCAGCAGATCTTACCCTGCTGGCACACAAGTCCCTGGGGAAGGAGGAGTCACTGGGCTGCCACAGCCCTAGACTAGGGAACAGAATCCAGAGCCTGCCTGGCCCAGAGGACCACAAGTGAGAGCAGTCCTTTCTGATGGCCTTTAGGATGTTAGCCAGTGGTAAAATCTGTCATAAATATCAATAGCCACTTCAAGATGAACCTTTTTTCTAGTGAAAATTCTATACTTTCCTTCTTTTTTCTATTCCCTAACATGAAAGTTAAACACAAAAACAAGCTACAATGGTACAGCTGTCCTGCCAGACAGAGCAACTGCCTCCCAGTGTAAATCCATTCTCTCACATATTGAGAAATAGCTTGTTCAAAGCAGAAATTCTAGGGGAAAATATGATTTTGCACAACTTCAAGGCAGAGAGTTCAAATGGTTTAAGCAGGGGCCAGGCAGAACCATCACAAACCTCAGAGCATCCCACACACCAGACCAACATGATCATACCAGCTGAAAGTCAACTTAAATGAATTATCAGACTCTCCTCTGGTAGCTACCCGACCTTGAGTTCTGCCTCACAGTCCTGGAATAGGTGACAGGGAACCCAGGAGATACGAACAAATAAACTCAGAAGAGACAGTAAGCCTGAGGCTTCCTAATAACCCTGGTCCTCAGAAGGAATACAGCAGCCTCAAGCCTCTGCATTTCTTCAATCTGCCGTTCACTCATTTTCCAGTATTGCAAACCTCTAAGAAGAGTGTGCACTCTTAACTGAGCTGAGAGACAGGGAAGGAGATACTGACATACGCTGCAGATAAGAAACAGAACTAAATAGGTGGGCTAGGCAGTAGGTGGCAAACATTGACTAGATTGATGCTGTGATGTCTCAAGAGAGAACTAATAAAGGATATGCACTGACAGATAAATATGCAAGGCAGAGACTTAGCAATGAGTGGAAAAGGAGAGAACAAAGTGAGGGGAAGAGATACAGCAATGAGATTTGGCTTACAGCAGACCTGCCCACCCAAGATTAAAAATAGTGGGGAATTCCATGGAGTGCTTCTTCACAGTATTGCAGAAAGGGGCAGAGGGTAAACAGTCACAGAGCTACGGCCTAAAAAAAAAGTAGTTTTAAAAACCAAAACCACCACTTCTGTATTTCGGTATCAAGAATTCAAATTATTATGAAATAATAATTTTATTATGAAATAATAATAATTTAATAATTAATAATTAAATTATTAATTATTAATGACAGGGAATACTACTGCTGTCAGCTCAAGAGAGGGAGTAGAGTATACTCAAGAAGTAACAAATAAAAAGAGTTGGAAGCTTCTCCTCTCTTGGCATCAGACAAGGTGAGGAGTTGAAGCAACTGATCTTCATTCTTGGATTCATCCATCATCTATGCACATAAACATACACCACTGCTAGCAAACACAGAAATGTGAAGGGAAAAGCTCTGTCCTGCCACTGCAGCCTGCTGCTCTGAGCAATGGCCTGAGAAATCACCCTGTATCAGCCAACCTCCATGAGACCAAGTCTGTTACCAGAAAAGCTGATAAAACAAATTCAAACAAGAGATCAATTCAGTTACATCAGATGACAGCCATCTCAATGCACGCATCTCTGGATGGCCATATATGTCTAAAAAGGCTGATCTCCTCAGTATGGGGATTTTTAAAGTGAGATTTGTTTATTCATGCTCAGATTCCTCTTATAGTCATGCCAACGATAAGTCTTAGATTAAAGAAAGCTTTCCAGCCTTAAATACTTCTGAGCAAGATATTCACCATACAGTTCAATGGACAAATCCCTGATCTGAGCAACCACTTTAAAGTATTCCTCAAGGGCATCCAAAATAATTTTGTTCAACCTGATATCTAATTAGACATCCAAGGCTCTCTGATCTCTCAAAGGTCGCTTCATAAAGGTTTTACTCAAAACAAAGAACAGGATTTGAATACCTTTGGGGCTGACAAACTATAAATCTCCTAACTGAAACCTAAACACTATACAGGGAACCTAAAAGGTACCTAGGGGTAATATAGGTACTGGAACCAAAGTGAAAATGGCCAGAGCTCACTGTTCTTCAGTGTGCTGACATTCCCTGTAACAGGATGTAGTTCACCTATGTAATGGAGCATAAAATACACTGGGAACAGTAGTACTGTCTTTAGGAGGTACAACATACAGACATACAGATGGGATCAAAGAGATATAAGGGATGTGAAGTGCCTTCAAAGTCACTTAGAAGATCCTGACACACCGTTCCTTCTAAAAGGAATTAGGACTTCAAGACCCTTCACAGCCTTGAAAAACTCAGACTCAAAGTACTTTTGAAGCTGCTGTAGAGACTGCAGCGAACTTTTGTCAAAACCTCCTGCTTGGAGCCTGGGGGGAGGCAGTCAGTACCTTCTGAGCGGTGGATGCACGTATGCTGGTTGTCACTGAGAAAGAAGCCTTCCTTACAGCGACACTCATAGCTCCCCACTGTGTTGACACAAACATGCTGGCAGCCACCATTGTTGAACATGCATTCATCTGTATCTGAAAGACAGAAAAAAAAGATCAGGTTTATATCTATCCTGTAGCAATCAGAAAAATCCCTTAGGTTGGAATAGACCACGAAGATCCTCCAGTCCAACTTTCCATCCCCACCACGCCCACTAACCACGTCCCTCAGTGCTACATCTGTACGGCTTCTGAACACCTCCACGGATGGCGACTCCACCACCTACCTGGGTAGCCTGTGCCAACGCCTCACCACTCTTTCTAAGAGGAAATATTTCCTAATATCCAATTGGAATCTCTCCAGTGCAACTTAAGGCCATCACCACCAGGCACCTAAGACTATTTTGACCAGTCTGTTGCTCCAGCATCATTGCAAAGTATATTTTTGCTCCTCCTGCTTGCAGTCGGCCCAGTCAGTCACCAGGATGGCCAATCTGACCAACATCAGAGCAGTTTCAGGGCAGTCAGGAGCAAAGTACCAGCACAGCTCCATACTCCATGTAGAACACATGCTTCATCTTGGAGCAGCTGCAGAGTACTACCACTAAGCAACCTAGCATGCTCACATCTAGTCTGAGCATACACGTATCACTCTGTCTCTGCAGGACACAACTTCAGCTTCAAATCCATGCAAGCAGTATAAGGCAGTTCTCAGGAAAAATCCTCATTCTGATGCAAAGGTGGAACAAAATCAAACATCAGCTCCAAAATCAATTTGGCTTAAATATAAAACATGCCTCTTCTTCCCCCTTACCTTCACTTTGGATACAAGTCACACATCACATCATTTCTGACGCTCAGTTTGATCTATTATCCCCAACCTTAGGTCATTAGCTTACCACCAAGGAGCTGTTGTGTTGCCTAATGACAGTCAAGGACAAAAGCCTGTGCCCTGAAAATAGGTTTAATGTCAATTTTAAATTACATAGAATTTCAACAGTACTAGACTATAGAAACACTCTACTTGCAAGACAACCAGGAGAAACAAAGAATAGAAAAACCTTCTGAGCAACAGGATGTTCATCAGAATTCCAGATCTTCCATTTTATCCCTTAATTGCTGCAGACTTTTGTAACCTCTGCCAGTAAAAAACAAATAAATAACTACAAAATCCTATCCCAATTTTCAGAGATGCCAGTTTGGACAGGAAGCAAAAATGCTCAGCATCTGAACAATCCACAAGGCCAAGCATTACTTAGGGAAAGCACTGGTTCCATCTGTAAGTTCCTATGGAATACCACGTTTGCTCTCCGTTCTGTTCATTGTTCCTGTGATAATAGCACAATGTTTTTAATTTAACACTTCGGTATTTCTGGCATAAAACAGCTGCCTCCCAGAAAAAAAATAAATAAATAAATGGGAAAAAAAAGGAGAAGAGAAAGGCTTTTAGTAAGAAGCATAATGCAGCATTACAACAGATTTAATTTCTGCTGAAGGCAGTGAGTTAGCCAATTGGATGCGAAAGAATGTGACCTGCTCATAGCAACAACGGTGGCTGTCATATGCCTATCACAGAGAAGCAGAGTATTCTAGAGCTCTACAGTGATGTGAATGTGCAAACAATCGTGAATAAACAGCCACCATAAGCCTTCAGCACCACGGTTTTGAACTCCAGCAGATGTTTCTGTCTTACAGGCCTTGGAAAGCTTACAAAATATCATCTCTTTCCAACAAGTAATTGTCTATTTGGCTAAAACCCAGGCACACAGCTGAGATCTTCAAAAATGAGGGTGAGAGGGGAACGACCGTGGTGTGAACAAAGTAAATAAACAGATTAAGAGAAGATGTGATCCAATTTGCTGCATGCCAAAATATTTATTTAAAGTTTACATCACATCTCAACAATTGGCTGGTCAGTGGTAAAGACTTCATTGTATGTCAGTGGCATTTTATTTTGGAAAGTCTGCCACGCAACTCCGAGCAGCTTCCCAGCAATGTAACAGGTGGTAGATTTTGGTCAAAGTTATGCCTGTGCCTTGCTGATCCCAAACAAGTCAGTTGAAGCACTTTCTAGAACAGCACCCTTTGGTGCCACTGCAAGAGGCAGCGCGTCAGCTCACATTCAGCCCTCCCTGGTAACCTCATCTGAACTCTGGTGTGTTTACACAAAGGCGCCAGAGAAAAATAAGACGTCCTTCCTAATAAGTTAAAGCATCAGCAGATACTTTGCCTCCCTCTCTGCCTCCTTTAGTGAAATACTTGAGATTTGGCAACTTCATCCTCTGCTCAGCTTACACTCTAACAAAGTCAGTCTGCGGTTCTGCAGCAGGTAAAGCTCAACACAACTCCACTGGAGATTCCAGAGCTTTCCTGTTGTCACCCAGGGATGGTCTGACACCCCCTTGTGATGTGCCATTAACCACTGGGAAATGACCCAGCTAAGCCAGCCATAGTCTTAAAACTATGCTATGGGAGCCAGTTTCCCAAAACTGACGTTGGCATGGAAGTCTTCCAGGGAACATCCATGTGTGGTGTGCTGCAGGAGAGAGGAACTTACCAAACTCCAAAAGAAAGTCAAAAATAAAAACATAAAAGAAGAGAGAGTGTGAGTTGCAGACTTTGTAGGAGGCAATGCTAGTGAGGCTTTGTAAGCCCTAGATCTGCGAGCACCACTCACCACCAGACAAGCTGATGAAGCGTAGCTGATGACCACCACCTCATAGAGATGCAGTTATCGTTACCTTAGCACCCCCAGTCACCACGTTCATGAGCACACTCCTTACCCAGGCAGTTGTGGCCATCGTGAGCCAACATAAAGCCATCATAGCAGGTACAGCGGTAATTTCCAGGGATGTTGAAGCACTCGTGGACGCAGCCTCCATTGAAGTCGTTATCACATTCATCAATGTCTAACGAATAAAGCAAAAGTCAGTATGATGGATGTGTTACAGACACTTTGTGACATGACCACATAAATGTCAACATCAGCTGCTGCCCCAGATTGCCGTTGTCTTGCAAATAGAGCATGTTTAACGTGTCACACGCTGAACGTCCCCAAAACGTGACAAAATACCCTGCAACTGCCATGTGGATTTATTTCACAGCCCAAGGTTTTAAGGCTGCTGATTAAACAACAGGCTAATGGCAAGACCAAGTGACACTGCTAGGCTAAAAGCCATGTCACCGGCTCTTTTTGATTCCGCAATCAAGAAACACAGAAGGTATTCCGACTTTAGGAACATCCTGGAGAATAAGTCATCCTCCTTGTTTTAAGACACATTTCCTTAATTTTCTGTTTTGCCTTAGGAATATTTCATGTTTTCACATGTAACATCACAGTAAATTCTAGTAATCTCATCTTTACAAGGCTGCCTGACAAAGGAATGGCTGAAAGCTCCATCTGAAGGCCTTCTGAACAGTCAGAGGCTGCATTCTGGGCTCCCTGCAGCAGACAGGAGTAAGATGACACCATCAAAGGGTAACAGTACACAAGGGGAAGTCAGAATGCTTGTATCACCAGATCACTGTCATGGCCCATCAGAGCAGAATGCAAGTTGATTGACAGCTCACATGAACACATCATACGGTTATTCTGGGGAACTCTGTGCTGAAGGTCATCACTCGCACCAAAATCTTTCATGTGCTCAAAATCCACGTCTGTTAACACGCATTTGACATGGATAATTCGCTTCAGAACAGCAGTATTCACAAAATATGTGCTACAACGTGGGAGATCACAGCAAATTGCTTACAAAGCCCACATTCTGCCTCTATGCTGCTGGCAGGAAGTGTTTCTCACACGTTCAGGTAGCTCAGAACCTTACAGGAAGGGAGAGAGATGCCTCTGTACACTCAGAGCTGCTGTCACGTTACCTTCACATTTCTTCCCTTCGCCGGTGTAGCCAACCTTGCACATGCACTTGTACAGCTTGGGGGTGTTCTGGCAAATGGCGTCCGGGTGGCAATCATCCAGCCCCAGGGCACACTCATCCACATCTGCAAAGAGACAGCAGGGTCAGGGGGTGCCAGGGGTGGGGAAGGGGGCACACGCCCTGCACACGTTGCAGACCGTGTGGTGTCGGGCTGCAGGCAGGCATGCATGCACGTGTTTGCAGTCGGAGGCGGAAACATGCAGAAACCATCTCTGAGCTTACATGTGTACGCTGGCTGTACCTGGACACCAATGGATCTGTGAGAAACTGGGGTCAGCCTGTGCTGCAGTTATGTACCCATGGATAAATACATCTACGCTGGGAACTCCGTGAGGGTTAGCTGACAGCTCCACAGAGATTCTACAGCGAGCAGAAGGAGCCGTGGCTGTACCTCTGCACGGAGGGATGGAGAACAGGAGGAGCACAGTGATCCTCCTGGGTACCAGACACAGTTGCTGGAGGAGCTCTGACACACCCGTGCCATTGCTCTCAGGATGCCACTGACCTCAAACCGATGGAAGGACTTTACAGAACTGCGATATCCGAGTGGCACCGACCCCGGCGCACTGAAGCACCGACTTACCATTGCACTGACGCGTAAGCTATTATCAGCGCCAATCTTTTTAAATACAAAAGCGGTGTCTGTGAGCAGCCATCAGAGCACGGCACGCCAACATCCGCGTGGGAGCTTCGGGGCAGAGGAAATGGGGAGAGAGAGAAACACGGACAGGAGCAAGTCCTGGGGATGGAGAAGCACAGAGAGAAGGAGGAGAGGAAGAGCCGTCACGGGCAGCAGAGACGTCGGCTCCATTCGGCAGAAGTCAGACGCATACAGGAGGCTTCCAGCAGCCGGCAGAGAGGGAGAGCTGCAGGAGGAGCGCCCGCGCAGCCCACGCAGATTAGAGAGCGGCTGCCGGAGCAGCAGGATGGGCTGCAGAACGGCAGCAGAAGGTGACTCCTTCCGTAGCCAACCGCTTCTAGAGGGGGATCGCTTTCTAGCCGGGAATTTCAGCCAACACCTCTCCCGTTCACAATCACAGCATTCATCTCTCTCTTTCATTTGCAGTCACGGAACACGCCTGTAGGTACCGCGGCGCTGCCAACTTCTGGAAGCGCTCGTTAACCCCTCGCGGAGTCGAGCAGCGCGCAGCGGGGCTCAGGTGCGGGACGCAGCGCACGCACGGGCTGCGACGGCCGCGGGACTCGGCCCCGGGGCGGGGGGTCGGGGAGGGGGACGCACCTGCCCGGTCCGCGGTCCCGGCGCGCACCGACGGGCTCGTTGCAGAGCGCGGCGGCGAGCGAGCGCGGCGTTAACGCGCGGCACTCACCGGGCGGCGGCGGGGCGGCGTGGCCCGGCGCGGGCAGCAGCAGGAGCAGCAGCGGCAGCGCCCGCGCCCCCGCCGCGCTCGGGCGGCCGCCGGACCCCATCGGTGGCGCTGCGGCGGCGGAGGCTGCGGCGCTGCGGTTGCCGCTGCCGGGCGGGTGGAGGCGGCGGAGGGAGGTGCCGCGGGACCGCCTCGCGCCGACAGCGGGCGCGGGGCTGGGCGGGCCTCGTGCGGGGGCCGGGCCGTCCCTCCCGCCCCGGCGGCTCCGCTGCCCCCCGCCCACGTGAAGCCCTCCCAGCACCTGCGGCCGCGCCGCACGCAGGTGTCCGGGCAGCACGCGCCCCTGCGGGAGCCGGAGCCGCTCTCGGAGTCCGCCGCGTCCCGGCTGCGGTGCGCGGAGCCGGGCTGCCCCCAGCCCTGTACCGCCGGGCCGGGCTCCGTGCGCTAACCATTATAACCGCCCGAGCGGCGCTCCGACCGCGGGGGGATGCTCCTTTCCAACCCTCCGTTGTTTTGTTCTGTGGGAAATGCCCTGCTCTGTCTCGCTGTAAGGGCGGTGGATACGCATTAGTAAATCTTCGGAGTGGAACTTTCCCTCAGCCTTTGTCCCCGGTTCCTTAATGGGAGCTATAAATTACCGCTTTCTCGCTGGAGCATCAGGCTTCACTGCGTCTGAAATGATCAAAGTTACTCTCTTTTAAAATCCAGTGAGAAGCGACCCATTGTACAGCGGGACGGTGTCAGCCCCCGTCAGACCCATCCGTATGTGCACAGAGCTCCACGCCGTGCCCCGAGACGTGCCCCCAGCAAGCAAGGAAGGAATGAAGCTTTTCCCCACAGTCTCCACACACTGGTGAGCAAGCAGTTACGTTTGTGATAGGAACACACACACACACACACACACACCTCATAGGAGCCAAGACCATCGAGTCCAGCCCCTGGCTCCATGCAGGACCACCTGGTTACGGTGTCCCTGTGAGCAACTCCCAACATGCAGAGAGCGTTTCCCATTGAAGGATGTGCCCCGCATGCTGCTGCCTTACAGAAAAGCTGTTACACATCCTTAATCGTCCCCTCCAGCTTCCTCCAGGAACTTGACCAACGCTCACCCAGATAAAACTCATCACAAGAAACAATGGCAGACACAACAACCACACAGATAACCAGTAAGAGAAGGCACAGAGAGCCAAAATTCCACACAACCAATGCTTTCAGAGGCACAATAAAAGCAAAGCTGCTCATTTGCTTTTGTAAACTGAAATAAAAAGTGACAGAAATGTTTAGGAATGCCCGAATTAGATCAAAAGACCTCAACACACAGCTCGGAAAACAAACAGGAACCGTTTTAGATTTATCTTAGTTAATCAAACCATTTTTCAGTACGTAAATCTCAAAGTGCTTTGTGAAGGATCTCGGCTATAATTAACGTGTAACGCTCATTTGTTTATGAGGAAGGATTGCCATTAAAGTCTCTCTTTGAAGACACAAACCAGACTGAAGCTCAGACCCAACTCGGATGTCTCCCTGCAGCCCTTTTTAACTATTTCCGTTCAGCCGCAGTCACAGGGATGGCGTGCTGACTACAAAGCTCCGTAAGGGCAGAGCATGGCTCAGAACAGATGAAGCTGACCCTGACGAACTGAAGAGTGTTGAGCAGGAATAAAAACAAACTTAGCAGGAGCAGTTTAACTAGGGCAGACTCCAAACAGCGCTGTGATTTGGCAGTAGTTAAAAAAAAATAGCCAGCATCAAAGAATTTTAGAGAGGAAAATAGCTACAAGTACCTCTTCCCAAGCAGCACAGGTAGCAGGGTACCTTTGTACATCACGCAGCGATCCTACCATCAGCAGCAATCTCCTCGAGGCACCTCGCAGCCTTCCAGCCTAAGCTGTCTCAGCCTCCTGCACACAGCAGTTCCACCCGGATGCTTAAGGCAGAGAGATGCTGAAGTTTTACTTTTGGAAAAGGCTCGTACATCCGAAAATGTTCCTGCTTCTTCCCGTGGTACTAATGCATGCGCTGTGATTTTGCCAGCACTGCTCATTGCAAACCTCCTCTGACCATCGGGACTGTCACAAACACTGTGTGCTGCTCCAAGGAAGCTCTTCCATACAGTCATACCCAACTGCGTGGAGAGAGTTGAATGCGTTTCTCTGAGAGCTGGGGATAAAACCACTAACCCACGTGTTTTCATGTATATAACATCTCAGAGCTTTCAAGACCTCCTTGTCTCCACAGGTACACCAGGCTGTCACACCAGGCTCTGAACAGTTGCTGTCCTTTCGGATGAATCACTGACTTTTGCACTTAGGCTTTCCATGTGCCTAGGCGTTTTTACAAGCTACTGCTCACACTGTGGAGATCTACAACAATAACATGGCTCCAGCAGTCAGCACTGGGCTGTGCAGGTTAACAGTGGGTTTCAGTGAGAGGGGCCTACGCACAGCCTACCTCAGAGACAGGCAGGCTGGGAGGGCCATGGGCACCATCTTGTCCAGCCCCCACAGAAGCAGGATGCACTGGAAATCACATTTTGGGTGAAGCAAGAGATGAAGGTGGGTAAAGCTGACTTTGCTCTCCATGCTTCTCATGTAACAGGCACATAAGGCTCCCAGTACATAGGCAGCAGAAGCACTATAGGCTACAGGAGCATAACATGTGAGTTCCTCTCCTGGTTCTATAGGCTACAGAAGCATAACAAGAAGTGAGTTCCTCTCCCGCTTGTTTACTGGTCCACTCAAAACCTAGAAACTAGATGTAATAAACAGTAAGACATGCAGAACCGGTTTTTAGGAGAGATAAGCTGAGCACTATCTAATGAACGCAGATTAGAGGACTCCACTAGTATGTGCTTCAAATCATGCTAAAAAGCAAATGAAAGAGAAGGGAGCATTCTTTTGCCTCTATTTCAGCACACCCTTCACCCAGGAATTCCAGCCCTGGAACTGCCACATTAGATCTTATCCTAGGAAGAAATGAAGTGAAAAAGGCGAGAAAAAGGCAACATGGGCACACTTCTGCAACAGATGCAGCAGCGATCAGTCTCAGAGATTGAGGACAGTGCTACTTTCCTCACTTAACCTTGTAGCTGAAGCATCATGTAACACCATTTCCAACAATTTCTGCTTTTCCTTATGTACCCTCACATAGAAAGATTGAGCACACGGTACATACAGGAGACTGACTTTTTTCCAGAACTTAGAATTCTGAGACTTCCACCAGACTTGGTTGAGTATCAGGATCAGAACTTATTCTAAGGTAGGAGAAAAGCCTATACAGCAGTGCCTGCGTGCGTATGTACTCACAGACACTCTCCCAAAGATCTACATTAGTCCCTCTGGCCCTGTCTTCCCTGTTCCCCAGTTACTTAGTAGGCATCTCTTCCCCAGTCATCATGTCTCAGGGACAGCTGCTTGCAGGAATGCTACACCGGAGCAGGGAGGAGGCTGGCTCCATTTGGCTGAACAGATCAAATACAAAGCAGTACAAAACAGAACAACAACAACAAAGAGCATAATATCATGTACTTAGTTGCTACAGCATGAACAGCTAATGAAAGTTGGGCTTCTAATGAACTTCACCTTAAATCAGACATCCAAATGGCATACATACCTTCATTCAGGCAAAAAGGAAAGAGACGATCAACTACACTGCATTAAGAGGCTTTTAAGAATAGCACATTAATGCTATTTCTCATGTTAGAAGAGAAATTTTATTGCAATTCAGCAACTGTAAAACTGTCGTGTATGTCCAATTCACATTTAATGTCCAATGGATTCAAATGTCACAGGAAAAATAAAAAAGAACAGTACCTGGTTTTGCCATCATAATGTAAACTTCAACACCCACCATTTAAAAAAGAAAAGTCAATGATTTCCCCACTTAGTAAAATATACGGTTTATAAGGTATTGATGCTTCCTCTAACAGCCGATCTAAAGGTATAAAATAATTTACAAAGATGAGAAGTACATCTACAGTATCTTCAAGTATTTTCAAGTATCCTATAGCATCTTGCACTATGGACAACAATCTTCTGACAATATACAGAAAAAGTTAACTCTGAATTTCACTGCAGAAACAAAACCTTAACATGTTCGTGAATCCGGAACACATCAAAAGATGGATCTTCCACAATCAGCAGGGCCCATTTTAACAATCTGGGTTTTTAAAATGGAAAAAAAAATCTTCAGTTCACGAGTACGTTTTTAACCACAGGTGGTTAATTTTATGGCAGATAAAGGTGCTTTTTGTATAAACTTACTGTATTTCAAATGAGTCTTTATTAATTTGCCTTTTATCCTTGTATTAAGTATCACATCAACTCTGATAGCATTAATCAAACAAATAATTTATAGGAGATAGCCTGTTTTTTCCTCAGATCAGGTATCAGCCTGCAAACATGTTTGGCCAATGTAGTGCTATGCATTTACTGCAATAGGAACTACTTACTTTTTATCATTATATTTCTGTATCTACAGAATGTGTGCTCTAATGTGACTCTCGGTGCTGAGTTAAAAAACATTATCTGTTTCCCAATAACTGCAATAATAACCATCAGCATAGCCACATGAACTCACACCTACCAAGCCTGAATTCTCATTTTAGAACAGTAACAGCAAATAATTACAGTTACATCACACTACAGCTCATTTCTGAGCCAAAAAAAAAAAAAACCAAAAAAACCCAAAAACAAAACAACCACAAAACTGCAATGCTACTTTAAGGAAGGGAGATGGATTTTACATAGTTAAAGGGTAGAAGACTGTGACTACATCATTTGCTTTATATAAGTGTTTTCCAATTGAGCAAAATGGCATGGAAGGAACAAACGCTGGATCCAAATGTAATTCTGTAGGGCTGATGCTACGTCAATGAGAGCAGTAGCTTTGCTTGGGGCAAACGCTGAAGAGCAATAAGGATTATGGCTGCGACTACGGACTGAATCGCACAGAGCAGAGATGCCAGCCAAGTCTCTTCCCAAAACTTGAACCCAGGCTATATTCAATGTCTCAGTCTTCCTTGGCATCCATTAAAGACTACAGCAAAAAGTGCTTTGTATCTTAATGGGATTAGGCTATTCATCTCCATGAGGAAGAATCTATCATAAAATGGTCTCTCCTTCAAAAATAAATTGAGGAGACAGGATGATGATCTCTTTCATCTGAACATTTAGCACACAGGATACTGTCACTGGTGGACCGTTTCAGTTCCATGTGCTATACAAAGAACGCCCACCACCTGGGAACCAGCAAACCCTGACCTGTGTCCACTCTAGGTATCTCGCTCTTGTAACGAGGCCAAAAAGACGAGGCCATTAGACGGGCCACATTAGATGAGCAAATGCAAGCAAATAAATAAAAACGTTAGTTCAAGGTTAACTACCTCATGTAAGAGAAAATCAATCCACACTTTGCTCTAAGATACAGATACGGTTTTAACAGATCAACTCAAATGATACAATCAAAATGGTTAATCCAACCCTCTTTTCATACAGACGTATCCACTGTGAAATATACAGGCCTAGTAAAACCATTTTTAAATAGAGCTGAAAGCACTGCAGGGTTTGTTTTTTGTTTTATACTATCTTTACTATATAAATAAGCAATGTGGGGTGAGTACAGAAAGATTCTCCCAAAATATTAAGTTGAATACATGAAATTCTCAGAATAAAGTACTTGTTATTTTTTTGCCCTTCCGAGACTGAAAAAAATGCACACAGAAAATCCTTGTGTGAAATGCTGCTGCAAGCCCCAGGCTGAAAGAATTCACACCCACCCAGCCTGAGGAGTGGCTTGAATATTGCCCTTGCACCTTTCTAATGCTATCATTCAATCAAAGCAGAACTCTGCTCTGATTTAAAACATAAAAATAGTAATTAAAAAAATAGTAGTGATAAAGTAACATCTCCATTTGATTATGAAATAAATAGGACAAAAGTAAAAATACTCAACAATTTAATACATGTGCTATGCTTATAAATTATGGAAATAAAACTAACACAAGATGTCACTAATCTGAAGGTAAAGAAAAGCTACTACAACAATGGATGATCCAAAAAACTTGGACTCTGCTTCTCCAGAGAGAGACAATACTGAGAGAAGTTTATACAGTGGAGACCTCTTAAATACATAGCCCTGAATTTCTGTGCAGTAATTTGTGGTGCTGATAAATCAGCCTGTTAATTCACATACTCACTTCAAAGAGATTTTTATCAGAGGATTCAAATGAACGGCGCTGCCTTTTAGGCATTTGCCAATTTCCAGCTCTTCAATAAATTAAACCTTCAAAATGTTTGTTTTATCACAGAATTGGACTAAGTTTTTCTGCTAAAAACAAAAGCATCCCAAATGAAGCTGACGGTGACAAGACACATCCATGCAACACAGAAAGAAAGAATGTACTACTCACTGTCTTTTTGGACCAATTAATAAATCTTGATTTCTTGAAAGGATTGCAGTTGTTATTCTGCAGGGGTACGAACATCTTTCTTTAATCATCTAGCATTTGGGAAACCCACGTCCCTCTTTATTAGCAGTTAAGAGAGTTACCAGCAGCAACTACATGCCAAACTTCAAAAGGCTGGTTCAAGTGGAAGCATTTTTTGCACCATAAACACATGATTCCAGGTTTTCGATTTAAGTGGGCTGCACTGTAAATTCTGAATTGCAACATAACAAAGCCAGTTGTATCATAGATTATTATTATTTTTTTAAGACAAACTTACAACACAACAGTAGGTTAAATAAATAAAAAACATCAGTTAAAAACACGCTTCACTTCTTTTGTGCAATCGTGTACCAATATGAAAAATATTAATCCAATCTCTGCACAATTCGTGGTTGAGTCTCCTGGAATTCTCTAAAAATAATACTGATAACAAAAATAAAGGAAAACGTGATTTGTTGACAAGTCAGTGCTTTGGAGCTATTAAAAAGCACACATGAGGATTTGTAGTTCCCTTGCAGCAGAACAGTGACCCAACACGTTAAAAATCAAACATTGGTAATAATGTTAATATATAAAATATTAGTTTAAAAACTATAGAATGACCTTTCTCAGCAGAAATGGAGTGTATACATTGAGCTCTATGACATACAGCATATCTGAAGGCAAGTTCACAGAATGCTGAAAGGCTCACCGCACCTTTTCTATGGCAAGGAAATACTGCAGCTTTAAAATAAGCTGCACAATACTCATCTCTATCTCTTTCACATGAAAGTGTGTAAAAAGCAAATCAGCAAATAAACTCTAAAATAGATTTATACCAAAATCCTCTTTTTTACATTGAGTTTACAGCTTCTATCCATTTGCCTGTACTATTATTGGAGTTTCCTTCAAGAAAAGTCCACGTTGCATTTTAGGGCCATGAACAAGTTCACGATACAATGTACTGGCAGACAGAACTTTTGCATACTAACGAGATCCACTCCTTGTTGCTTTTCTTTTTTGTTGGTGGTGTTTTAAACACAGTTTTTGTTGTTGTTGTTTGTGGGACAAGAGGTCAAATATCGATTCCTTTGACAAGAGATGCCTCCAGCGTAATGTTGAACTCCTGTAAGGTCTGCAGCACTCGAATCAAAGAATTCACAAGAGTATGATCTTTAATCAGTGCTATGTCTTCATACATCTGTGCTGTGATTGGGCAGTCTGCGAGCAAGGCGATCCAGTGATGCAAAAGGTGGTCTCTGACATATAGAGCAATATAGAAACAAAAATAAAAATAAAGCAAAGTTAATTTCTCATATTTATTTATTTATTTATTTATTGTTCCTCGCCTTCCAAATTGATTTATCACTTTCTCCACATATTATTATAAGGTGGGGAAAGGGGGAGTAACTGCCTGGCTCTTGTTTAAACAGGGGACATCCTCATGCAAAACAAGCACCTCTAGACTTTCTACTCTTCATTCCAAAAGATATGGTTTCCAGCAATCTGGAAGTTCCAAGCAAGCCCACTGCCACTGGCCTGCTCCATTGCCTTTTAGTCAAGACGTTTCCTAGATAGCCCCAGCTCTTCTCATAACCATCTCTGTAATGAGCAGAAGGAAATTCACACAGCCAAGAACTGAAGAAGCCTCGCTGAGTGATGGTTTCCTGCTTTCATCTTCCAACCTTGACAGCTAGGACAGGCAGGCTACTTACACTGGCCTGTTGCCCTTCTATCATGGCTCAAGTTGCCCAACTCTTCAATATTCATTTGTGTATCTATGATTTCCTGTACTTCACGTACCTCAGAACTCAGGGTTTAGTTGACTCTTCTTTGGTTACAAAGTACTTTAGAAGTAATAACCAAAATGCAAAACCCAGCACTTATGTGGCTTTACCTGACTAATATACAACATCCTTTTCATTTTATTAAAATATTATTTTTAAAAAAGTTTCTTCATACCTGGCTCCAAGACACACCAGCATCTGAAACTTGCCATCCTTCCCAATGTTTCTAGGAGTGTTGTTGATAGCAGTGATAAAGCGACAGAAGTTCCTGGCTCTTGTCTGCCAATTCTCTTCTGGGACCATTTCATTCTGTTCAAGGGTCTCATAATACGTTTGTGCTTTTTCTTAAAAAGAATGGTGGGAGATAATGAGTTTCATCAGCGTACACGGCATCATAAAATAGCTCCAGTGCTTGGAATAACATAATTAGGCACATGGCCCTCACATTTAGATGATCATACTTAAAAATACCTCACTGTATGATGCTTTCCCCATAAGCCTGCTTACAAATCCAGAATGCTGCCCAATGCCCACATCTGAGAAGTAGCAAATCAGCACAAGTACCGGGGTCACAGAGGGTACAATGAATCTAAGCCTCCGAGATTGAAAAGCCTGTCCTTGAATTTCCTGGGTGATTATGTCCAAGCATTGTTGGTTTGTTGTTTTTTGTTAATTTTTTTCCTGTGTGATTTGAGTCTGTGTTCCTCATGTGTAAAACTGGAATTCTACTTCCTTTCCCCTGAACAGTGCTAACACGGGTCTAGCGTCTACTGAATTTTGAAGGGCTGAAGTAATGATACAAGGAGGAGACTGATGTTAGAACACCTACGCAAAACACAGAAATACTATTTAAAGCAACTTCTTCTCTGTGTATTCAGTTGACTTATTCAGTTGTATGGCAAAGGAATTAGACCGCTGTTCAAAAAAAACGTGTATGCTTATAAACCCCTTATTACAACATCCAGCAGGACAACAGCACAAGAATGATGACTCAATCTCTTAAGAGTGTGACTTATTGCTTTAAGCAATGCTGTACTGTGTGACCATATGCCAATTCCCCACCCCACTGAAAACATACACACGAGGGAATCTTGTTTTACACTACCAGTACTAGAAAGACAGATGACAATTACAGTGCAAGTACAGTGTCAACTCTGGCAGAAAACAGATGCTTTCTTCTTTCAACAATACAAGGACATAAGAGCTCTTACAGCAACTCAGCTGCAGAGGTGCCTCTGACAAGTACACTGTTCACACCAGCTGAGACACAGTGGCAGTGATAAGGAACACAGATGTGTATGTTTCAAAGGTATAAACAGATTCTGGTATAATTTTCTCACACTTACCTAAGAAGTCCCAAATAAAGACGTTTTTGAAGAGCCTGGGTGATTTAAATCCATGTTGAAATACTTGCTCAAGAGCTGAAACAAGTCCACTTTCTCCACACAGCAAGAGCGTCAGACTGCCTCTCTGCCAAGCACACACAGCACTTAACTCAGTTTGGCAGTTTAGAGACAGAAGGATTACATGTGTTTATTAATCCAGGTTTTAAATAAATAGACACTCAAAAGATACAGTATACTGTCAAACAACAACCCCAGACAGGATGGCTCATTTCTCACAAGTCCTCAGCATTCCAAAATGCACTGACCTTCTTAAGAACAAAGACAGCCATCTCAGGGCCTCACCATGTTCAAATGAAGATGCAAAAAGGTAAAAATGAAGTCCAATGTAAAAGTTTTACATACAGTAATGACTGGTGTACAGGAAATTAAGGAAATGTTTTCCTCTTTTGCTAAGCAATAAAGATCATCCGTCCATTGTCTCAGGTGCCTCAGACTTTCAAGAAAAGCTGCAACTAAAGCAATTTTTAAACCTTAGGAAATAATAATTCTCCTTTAGAACATCATGGTAAATTGTTTGCAAAGCCAATGTACGACCACTTGGGATTAGTGTGTAGATATAATCAATCATAACTACACTGAATATGAATTTGCTGCGCTAGTTGAACTTAGGAAATGTATGCACAGAACAAATGGAAAGATCCACATGCAAAGATTAATAAGGTCCAAGGGATATGCATATGGTAGCCAGCATGTACTGCTACTTCTCAGAAAAGATGGACTCCAGCTCTTCAAGAAAGGCACATTTTTCAAGCTTGTATCCAGAAACATCTTGCTGTGCCAGCTGAAGTAATTACATAGACAACTTAAAAGTGTAAAAGTCTTTGAAAGCATTTCTGGTGTTATTCTTTGGCATTTCTTGGTTTGGTTTAGTTTGCTTTAAATGGTCCATGGGCTTTCATGTTATAAGTAGCCAATATAATGCAAAAGAGATTTAAGAAGCCTTCTTGGCAGTCAATGCAGATGAAAAAATGTCTTTTAACCCAGACTGAAGCCAACATCCCTGACAGTGGTACAGGTAGAATCTCAGGCAGAATATCCATTCAACTTCAGATACCAGAATATTACATTTAATTAACAGAATGTTCCAGATAGCAGCAAAAATCACACTATTCCAACAACTTCATTTCAGCATCCCATTTTTGCTCTACTTAAGAAATTTTCAAGCAAAGATGGCTGTTCGTTCAATTTAGATTTTTTTTGTACTGTATATTCTCAAACAATAGCATGAGTTTAAAGACAAGAGTGCCACTACACAGACGACAACTCCTCACCTCTTTTTCTGGCTTGTGAAAATGCTTAACAATGCCATTGACAGCTTCACCAATAGCTTCTTGTATCTGACCAGTATTTAACTCTGCAAAACACAAAAATATTTCCCATTGCTTTAGAAACACTTCAAAAATTAAACCTGTGCATGATGGATACGTGTATATCACAAAAAAGAAGATATGTGAACCAACACAACCTATGCTGCTAGAGATAAGGTGCTGGTTTATTGGCAATGGAAATCCAACTCTACTTTTATTTAATGTGGAAGAAGTAGAAGTGGAGATATATATATATATATATATCAAAATTGTAACTATGGTGTTTCAACACAACAGATGGAAATGGTAGTCATGTATTATATGAATTTTCAGACCAGAGCCCAAAGATGAAAAATGGAAATGATATTTGATTTTGACCACAAGCATCTTGGAAATACATCCTGTGATGGTTTTCTGTAAACCCAAGCATGCCTGGGTGCAAAATAACCAACTTGTCAGGAGGAAAATGAAAGCAGAAAAACAACAGAAAACTGATATTCATGAATAGAAACAACTAACGGACTTTCTCGACCATGAAGTACATGACAACAAATTTCCATATTCCTCCATAGCACTCACTTCACAAAGGAAGGACAATATAGAAAATACCAGCAAGCAGCTGAGGAGAAGGAGTCCAGAGTCACCTGGACTTGGAATTTGAGTGCCTAAAATCCTGAGCAACCTGCTCTGTCTCAGAAGTTAGCCAGACTCAGAGCAGATCAACTGTGCTAAGTGAGTTTCACAGGTCCTGACCAAGAAGAAAATCTCCAGTTCTGCTTGCAAGCAGCTTTCTACAAGTAGCAATGCAGGACCTTACAAGGCAATCCCCAACACTCACTTGGCTTATTGTTTGGTGATATAGTCACCAATCTTCTGATCATGCTCGGTGACTGCTGCAAAGGAGGGGTTCGACACTGCCGCTCATCAACCTCAGTGTTGGATGTCAGCAGCTCTCCCACCAGGACTCTCTCTAAGCTTCCATCATCCATTCCCTTTCCAAGCCATCTTCCACAGGGAAACCTGAGAACAAAGAGCAGATATTTGGATCGAGTCTGTCAATCGAGATTCAATTCCACGCCAAAGACTTTCAACTGCAATTGCACAAAATCCAAATTCTGCTACGATTATTATTAGAAATACTCCACTCATCTAACAACAAACAAACAAATTATTTGATCCGGCTTTTGCCAGCAGGGGGAGCAAAAGTAAAACAGTTTTTCTGCTCCGGGTTCATCATAAATTTGGCACTAGACAACCTGCAAAGCAACAGTGGCAGAATTTGCCTCATGTCTTACATGCAGCACATGATCTGGGGGCTGCAGAGGGAAGAAAGAGAAGACCCATTACCAAGAACTGATGGGTAGCAAATACAGCTATGCTTTTACTGAATACTTAACACAGCAGGCAAGCTACAAAAAAAAAAAACAAACCAAAAACATATATGGATGTACCAGAACACCAACACATGTATTGAAATTGGGATACCAAGAAAGCACTTGTGCTCACTAGCTCATCAGCACTTTCTGAGAACCAGTGTTTATGTCTGTTTAACTAGCCCAATCAGAAAACTGAATGGCATCCAAAAATATAATCTTGCCTCTTTGTTTAATCACAAATAAGCTCTCATGAAGAACTGAGTGGACCTATCCACCATTTTCTCCTCAACATGAGCCTGACAGTTTCTCTAAACAAAGGACAAGGCATCAAACCATGCTGCACTTAAAACAAATGAGTTTAAATCCCTACTGCAAATTTTGTTCCCTTACTTTCACTGTGCAAACACTCATTAGCCACTGTGTTACAGCTTGTGTTCAAAAACCTTCTTCTCTAACAATTAGAGAGCTCAACTTTAATTCAAAACACCACCCATGTTTGGTAAGCAGCAAGCTGTAACTTGCTATTTCTCCCTTAGGCTCAAGGCACGTTCTTTTAAAGATGCACAGCAGTGAACTCATCTTCTCTACCAATGCTTGGAGGGTAGGCAAGAGCATGTGCAAACTGAAAACTCTGTTTAATTTTGTAAGAGTCATGATTTGTTTAATGCCAGAAGCTAAATGACCTTTATACATCTTCAGGTAGAAGCTTCTGTAGATGGAGTCCCAGGAGATAAGACCTTTCTAAGCAAACAAGCCCTTCTATGCCACCTTCCTGCATAAATTCTACTTACCCAACAGAAAATGTCAGCATGATACTTACTTGTAAGTATGCCCTGTTATTTCATTTCTGACCATAACATACTCCACTAGCCACTTGGCATACAGCCCTGAATTATCATGTCCTATTTGCACTGTGGTCAGTTTTCCCAAGTTCTGGCACTGCAAATTAAACAAAGAACCAGTCAGAATAAACAGAAGGAGAGAGCGGTATGTTGGATAAGTAAACTACTGGAGAACACGCTGAGATGTGCCATCAGAAACATGACTCTCCTTTTCTGACTGAATGACTGATTCTGAGCTTTTTAAGGATCAGCTGCTTTATTTTTGTTCATTGTTGCATCGTTGTGTTTAGTTTTTTTAATACTGTTTTGATCAGCAGAAAGGGTACGGGATAAACTACATCTTTTCAGAAATCTTATCTATCAATACAGTAAGGAATCATCAGTCATTTTCTCTGAACATGATATTATCTACAGATAAAATCTGCTATGTACAGGCACAGGAGGCATATGTGACTAACCACATACAGACCACAGACATGAAAAGTACACTAGGATGATACAGCAAGGGGAGAGTTCAGAACTGAATAAAAAGAACATTTAAAGCATTCTTATTTTGTTTAATACATGCCTCAAAAGTCATTTCTAATATATTCCTGGGAATCTGCAAGACTCCTGTTTCACCCAGTTCTCCTGAGATACATATCCAAGGATTGGCTGTAAACATGGAGCCACCAAGTTTCTTGCTAGGAACAATCAATATGTGGTACGGTATCACTGCAAACACAAGAAAAAAATAATACTTCTGAAAAGGGAAAGGGATAATTATGTAACCTCTTTAACAAATAGGAAAGAGATAGTAACTCTGCACTGCCATGGAACATTAAAAACAAAGCAAAAATCACAAACGGAAGAGTTCCTATTTAATCATACTAACGTTTGCTCACTAAAGACTGATTGACAATCAAGAAACGTACATATAACAGTGATCAAAAAGTATACCTGATAGCAAAACACTATCAAATGACAGAAGAAATATGGATGGATACTTGTATCCAGCTTAGAGGGGAGGAAGTAAAGACAGTCTCCACATATCCAGGACTACATTGTAGCTCAGCACACAACTTAATGCCCAGCTCCCAATTGTCTGCTACTGTGTGTGTGTACATACACATGGTACAACTGACACGAATTCCCACTCAGCTAATAACAAATCGGCTTACAGGGCTTGCCTGCAGGAGTATTCAGTACTGTGGCTAAACTTTTTCAGTGAAAATACATTATAATGCTCCAAATTTCTCTATACCCCATTGCTCTTAATTATGCTAACTTGAAGATGCTTTCATTTAAAACAAACAAACAACAAAATCAATATATAGTTTCTCTCTCTTCAATTGGTACCACACACCCCCAAGATTTCAGGCACCAGTAAACCAGGGGACCTGAATCAATACACCACCTAAGTTACAGCCCCTTCTTTGACCCAGAAAACAGAAGGAAATACATATGCTCTTCAATCACCTAGTATCTCACACATGGCCCCCTATTAACCAAACTATTTCTGTAACAAAACCCAATTACCTGAACAGTCAATGCGTTTCTTGGCCATTTGCCCTTATTTTATAGTGCATAAATAGATTATAGTTAGGGCTTTTCAGCTGAGGTATTTAATACATTTCTCTCTCAACATCTCTGTCAGTGTTCTCAAGAAAGCACTTGGTGGTAAGATTTTCTTACAAGTTTGATGCTTGTGGCATTAGAGATGTTTTTTAATTCATTGTGCTGATAGCCTTAAAGTAACAACTGAAGAGCATCCAGCAGACCAGACTGTGGCACTGTCCAGCATCTGTCCACAAGACCAAAAACTATTCTGCTTATCTCTCTGCTTGCAAAATAAACCTTGCAAAAGTTTTCTGTTATATTACCTTATAAGCAAGGCTCTGCATTGCAGAGTTCTGGTGCAATCTGGTGTTGAAAATACAACAACTGTATGAAACAACATGGCTCAGAATTGTTTATAAATCCGAGTAACTACTCAAGCAAATCTAGAGATCAGAGTTCCAGGGAAAGCAAATACTTACAGATTGTTGTAAAAACATTGGTAAAGCAAAAGTAATCAACAGCATTGAATGACAGGAGATGATATAAGAATTGTTCTTTCTCATCATCACAGCGGAGGAATGCGTAACGCTTGTAGAGCTTCCTGACAAAGCAAAACAAATCATGTGTCATAGTAACAGGATTCTTCTAGTGAAATGTTTTCTATTATGCATATTTATTAGGTAAACTACGAGGAACGTGCAAGCAATTACAAAAGAAAAATGATACTGGTAGGGACAACAGAATTCAATACGTCAAGCTATGCAGACACTAAGTCTGAAATCTCCAAGTGCATCAGACCAATGTTTCACACTACTTGACACTGCCTGAAAGCAAGGTCTATGGGTATACTTATTAAAAAAAAAGATGAATCTAATGCTCCTTTTAATTGTCTTTAGGAAAATAACGATGAGATAGCCAAAAATCTGCATACTTTGGAGATCCTGAGATAACTAAAATCATATGTGTGCTGAAGTGACTTAAATTCCTACTATTTCCTGTCTCCTGGGTTGCAAATTCTTCTCAAGGACTGCAACACCAGAGAACTGCAACTTCTTTTACAAGGATATATCAACGGATGTAGCTCTATAGCCTTCTTTCACAAGAAGAGACCCTATATGCAGAAAAATGCATTGTAAATGGAAATTTAGATATCTCACTCAAATTAGAGAATTAACTGCAAAACCTGCAACTATGAAACCTTGACAAGATTTTACAAGAAATCACAAGTGCTAATTTTGATTGGAAAATACTTTTTAAAGTTGGTCACCTGCATGTGACAACCATCACTATTTCTGTTAATTATGGAGTCAGTAAATAATAATAGCATTGGTCAATAATTATAAAAGAAGATGATTGCTCATTGTCATGCACTGTGAAAAAGGACAAACAATCTAAAGAAAGAAAACAAAACGGTATACTCTACAGTTACAGAAAGAGGACCAAGATAAAACCTTGACTCAGCAAAGTAATTGAGTTTGGTAATAAGCCCTGAGCCCCTAGAAATTTTTCAAGTTCTCAGCTCAAAGCTGCAGAAAGTCTACAGCTGACAGAACTGATCACATATCTGAAGAACCCCAGTATTACATCATCATGACCAAACAACTCATACACTAGTACAGGGACACACTTGAAAGGCTGGTTTGTGCCATTCCTTCTGCACACCGCTAAGCAGATGAAAGAACAGACATTTCAGGGTCTGCAACATCAAACCACAAAAAAGAATTAAATTTAAAAGCTTTGCCCAAGAGAAATCATCTTACTTTGTGAGTTCATGATCTGAAAGTAGCTGTTTTAGATGCCTAGAGAGCAACTTCTTTTCCATAGAGAGACGAACCCAGGCTCTGGCCTTGCCAACATCTGTTTTGATTTCACTGATGTTTTGGATATGCCTGAAAGAAGAAAAAAAACATTACCCAGAATTTTCAAAGCTCTTTTGAGCCAAGCAAGGCTGAAAATGGATTTTGCCAAGAATGCAAAATACCAGGCAATCTACTGGAAAAAGAGATGTGGTTGCCTTAATATTCAACAATAGCTCAACTGTTCACTTATCTAGCTGGAAAAGAATAAGAATCTCAAAAGGAAAAAAAACTGCAGTGCAGTACCCTATTAAGAAAATTCTAAAGCAGTCCCCATTGCCTCACGTGATTTAAGGACCTTATCACTGCAATATTTATGTCAGCATGCTTTGGAAAATTAAATACTGTCTTTCAATGCTCAATAATGCTCAATAGTAGCTTTTCTAACATAAAACACACAAAGGGTATGCTTTGAAAAGACAAGCAAGACCCCTGAAAAACCTCAGTTCATTTCTTCCTACCAAAAAAAAAAAAAAAAAAAAAAAAAAAAAAAAAAAAAAAAAGATTTCGGCAAAGAAAAAGGAAGCTCTTCAAGCTGAATTTAGAAGTTCTGCATCTTGTTTTTTGATGAACTGAAAAAATGGCCATGTAGCAGAAGTCAGTTAAGCGTGCTTATTTACACCACAACAGCTAATGTTAGACACATCCATTTTGGTTTTTTACATTAAACAAGTTCTTTAAACTGCTTTCTTCACTCACAAGCAAAACTTAGCTCAAAGCTACGCAGTCAACTTGGAAATGACTACGAAAATACGTCTCTATGGAAATAAAACAATACAGAATATTATGAAAAGACAAAAACTGATTCAGGTGATCTCTATAGACTAGCAAATATGACAATGTCAAGTCTCCTCAGTATGAAATATGCATTTGTAGAAGTTAGTGAAAAGGCTGCACTATGGACTTTTAAAACGTTTCAGCAGGTTCTCACCCACATTTCCCTATTTTGCTGTATGAAACATGCAGCCTTTCTCATACATCAAACATAACGCACAAATATACGTATGCACATCTCTTGGAGTTTTTTGTTTGCACTGTTTTTAATAACTCAGACTCGCCTCATATCCTGGACCAGGGAGATTCTGAGAGGTGACATGCCTGGACTGGTATCCGACTTTCTTCTTTCTGAATCAAGAACTATTCCTAGATCCAAAAGAACAGAATTTCCTTTTAGTAGAAATCCATCTAAAGATTCTTAAATCAATACAAAAAAAGGTAATTTCATACCAAGTCACACGTAGAAAGGGAGTGGGAATTGTTTTTTGGGGTGGTTTTTTGTCTGCTTGTTTTTTGCACTTATTTTAAAATTACAACTCATAAGCAGTGGTCCCTACTGCATTCTTTTCTTCTTGGTGATTTACAGCCTTGCAAGGGTATCACGGCATATTTCCATTACTAATGAAAAAAGTATATAATACCTACAAAAGATGCTTATACAGATCAGCACATGCTGAGCATTAACGCATTAATAAGATCCAGTTCAGCTGAAACTGGTACGACACCAGCTAGCTTAAGATAAAGACCAGTTAAGTACCTTTTTCAACAGTCTACCATATTTTCTTCCCACATGGTCAAACTGAAAGGCAATGCTGAGACTTGAAAACTGTGTTCAACGTGTTTTACACCACAACTGTACGTTCAACCAATCTGCACACTCCTGTAACACCACTGGTTTTTAAACCAGCACATTTTGTGTTCTAAGCAACATTACTACTCTTATCAAATTTCACTCTAGAATCATGCCACGTATTACAGTCCCCAAACCTGACTCTCTGACAGTTAGAAAGCCTAAGACTGGTGCTTCCTTCCATCTGATACATTAAAAAAAGTACTGTGTTCAAGAACAAGAGACATTCAGGAGATCCTAATACCTTCTGGGCCTTGGGCATGTAAGTCATGCTAAGCAATTTGCTTGAAACAAACAAACAAACAACCCAACACCTGCCAAAAACCCATTGCTCTGTCCACAAATTACACCTTATGTCTCCAACTGGGTAAACATAACCAACAGATACTGTGTGCAATATTACTTTTAATACAACACTTAAGAAATGCATTGTAAAATTTGGCATAAGTGTGTTTTGAATTTTGTAATGATTCTTTTTTTTAATACAGTACAACACAATTCTGTGCTTCCATGTGTTCACATCTATGACACAGCATGCTTTGCCAATCAGGCAGTGACTGTGAGGATATTACACTGGAGCATTTTAATGCATCTCTGAAGCACCAGATATTCCCGGTATCTGAATACTGCAATCACAAATAAGTAGTCTCAATCCAATAAGTTTACTTTTCACAAGATATAATGAGACAATACACCATGTCCATATTAATTCTGCAGCAAACAGAATACTTGATACAGTTACATTAAGTGAAGGCTACGTCCAGGGAAACAATTTCCATGGTGTAAATCTGCAAGCAGATCTTTGTAGTTCTTTCTTTTTATTATCGTCTTCTACTAGAAGTTACCTGAGGTACTGAAGCTGCCTGATGTTGTTTTCCTCTGCCTGTTTTCAAGGTAATGTAGCAGATGAGACCACAAAGCAGACTTTCCCTATAATCAAAAATATATTAGTTACTGCATCATATGGGACCTCAATTCAAAAGAAATAACTACTAGCTGAATAAAAAAGTTTAAATCATCACAGAAAGCATCAGCTTTAAATATGTTTGTTCTCATTTATTTAAAAACAAACACAAAAAGACAAAAGTTGCAGGTACTTGGGAGCTTTAAAGAGGATTAGAAAGAAAAGCAGAGTCAAAAATATTGTGATCTAATGACTCCAATAACAGGGAAAAGTCAGCTGAGCTTCATTTGTCATTGGTTGTTGACACTACATGAAAACATTTAAAGCCTTATAATAATTAATGCATAAGCAGAGTTTTCAATCTGAGACTGTCACCATTCTTATGCAGTTCTCCCTCCCTGAACATCCATCAGTGAGGTGGCAAGAGACACAGAACCAGACTGAGTAAACTATCTCATACTCAGACCAAGTCTTTTGCACATCTGTTCCCTTCAGGGTAATTCAGGGCTACAGATGCATGCTGTCAGTTTTCAGAATCTCATAAGATCTCTCTCAATTTCATCAAGCAAACAACCTAGATAATTACAAGCACAGTAACGAAGAAAAACAACAACAAAAATCCAACAACACACACACAAACACAAAACAAGACAGACAAGAGCTGGTCAGTAAGACAGGCTGCAGTTCTATGCCTCATAAAAGGTCTAAAGTCTGGGATGCAGTATTTAGCTCAAGACAAATCTGACAAATAATGCTCAAAGGTGCATCTTGCACATTATGTTGCTTCCTCAGACCTCTGGTGGCTTAAAATAGAAGGCAGGAAATTTTTCATGGACACGTTTTAAGATTCTTGGATTCATCCTAAAATAATCTGCATGATAAATCAAAGGTTTCAAAGCTACAGAAAGCAGTATTAATTGAGCAGGGTCCCTCCAGCACATGAATTGGACTGATATACAAAGGAAATTCATTACTATTAGCTATTATCTTCCTAAATTACTGTGTTAGGTAGAAATGTTCAGCAATTTTGCCATTAGAAAGCCAGGCTTTTATTTACAATTTTGTGCAGAAAGAAACCATGACCGCAAAGAAAGAGTTGTCCATTCAGTACTATCAATGTCATCTAAAAATCACATGAGCACTTTCCTGAAGTGCTATAACTAGAACTCAACTCTGAAAGTTAAAGAATAACAACAAATAACTTAAATCTTTGAATATCTTTAACCAGTTCAACCCCACAGCTCACTACAATACTACTAAGGGCTTATTTCAAGACATTACATCTACCCAAATGAAGCAGCATGTCTCCAGAAGATGAAGCAGAAACTGCCTTTTACATCTGTGTCGAGAGAAATTTATTACAAATATGCATTTAGTGGTGAAGCTATAAGAAGAGTTCAGAGAAGCTCAGTGCCTCAATACCTGACAGATCCGACACAGGAAGCCAAAAACTGTGAGTCTTATAAAAATATAAAAGAGAGCATGAAAATATCACCAGGGAATGGTTGCATCGAAAATGGTGTTTATTTGAATAAGCATACACATGCAGAATCTAGTATTCAGCATCTTGCTGCCATGGCAAAGAGAACTGCAACAGATCACATAAAGTAGCAAACAAAGGATCCTGCAGCAAATAGATGTCAACAATCGTGATGAATGTAAGAACTCATGCAGTATATATCTGCCCACTTCCTTTACCATCATGTTACTCTCCTTTAACTTCAAATAGCAATGATGATGCCAACTATTTCTAAAGGGGAAAAGGAAGACAGCCTAAGGAAAGTGGTGGGACAGAAAACAGGCAGGGGAATAACCAAGGTCTTCTACAACACACCCCACATTGCTTTGGGCAAAGGAAGGTGCAGATTCACTTTGCATGTGGAAAAATCAGTAGGTAGAAAGCGCTGGACTCTAAGGGGTCATTGGGAGGGAAGAGGTAAAAGCAGGGACTGGTAGAAGGAAAAAACATCCTCATTACTATCATCAGTAGAGAAAGAAGAGTCTTCCTTGGCTCACTATTGAAAAATAAAGTAAAATCAATGTATGAAACAGCCAGCTTTGAATATTTAATAAAGGCCAGACTACACAGAGAATGAGTAGCGTATTTTTTACTGTGGATCATAGTATTAGACACACAGCACTTCCTCCATCAGGCCTCTATTATATTCCATCACTATTTATTCCACCATTCAGCACTGTTTGCCAACATCTGCAATCAATCCAAAGCATTAACCTTATGTAGGGTTGGCCGTCTGGTGGTCTGAAAGGCCCAAATCTGAGTTGAAGCAGAGTATACTGATGCTCTGTCTTCTAAGACGAAAGCAGTACAGCTTCTATCCTAAGTAATATACAAGAGGGAAGGGAGAGAGTCACATGATAAATCTTCACATAGAGAAACTACTGCTATAAAATTCTGAAGGAGAGCAGATTTAAACACTGGTGCTTGAGTGCTGGTGAAAGAAATACTGAATTACAGTTGTCTGGATTATGTACACTTAATCTGCAAATATTTCTTTAAAAAAATAAAATAAAAAGGAAAAGGAAAGAGAAAGGTTACAAATCATCACTTTCCTTGTTATGCATTTGTACAAATGAGGAGAGGATAAAGGTCTTAAAACTCCACCTAATCCCACATAGTGACAACCAGCTACTTGTTCCACATGAAAAACAACCCCTCTAACTAGTGGTTTTAACTATCTCTAGACCATTCATCAACAAAGTAGCATGGTTTTTACTTTTAAAAACCGAATTACTCTTCACAAAATGAAGTTCCCCATGCCTTTAGCATACACTGCATTAAATCCCATGCAACTTCAATAACAAAAGTATTGAGAACACAGATATATTTCTATTAAATACAACAACCACCACCACAAAACAAAACAAACAGGTTAAATGGAAAGAAAGTCTTTTAAAAAGTCATCTATGGAACACGTCTGCATGCGTACTTAAACCTTCCTCAGAGCAGAATGTTGAGACAGACTGATACATAACAGACTGCTGACTGATACTGAAATATACTAGAGGTGCCCAAGTATTTAATACATCTACATACACACACCAAGTACCCTCTGAAAACAGAAAACAGAAAAGTGTGAATTTATGTAAGTACACTCAGGAGCATGTAAGAATACTCGTTTCTCACCTGTTTGACTTGCAGACCATGGCTCCATATCCTTTCTAAGAGGTCACACAGACTTGCTATCAGGGTATTCTCTTCTACACCTGTGATATTCACTTCACCATGTCCTAGCTCCACAGCTTCTCGTCCCATTTTTTCAACCAGCATCCTCTTGGTCTTGAAAATGAAGACGCAAAGAGAGTTAGTTCTTTTCAAAGTATCTTCTAAGATTACTCACATTTATTAAATAAACAAGGGAGCATACAATAACAATGATTTCGTAGAATAACTAACCATATGTAATAACTTGTGCTGGACTTCATCTCTTTTATCCTTTTTTCAAGCCAAAGCAGCACCAGTGTCAACTGCTGTGGAGCCAACTTTCTCACAAGGGTGAGTAATTTGAATAATCAGAACAGCAGGCCAAAAGTTGACATACTAACTGCCAAGCAGCAAGACCCTGTAACACAGCTCTGGGTTTTCATGACAAATTCCACTTCCGGTATACTCTTTCTTGATTAATAATATAGTCTCATTTGTGATAAATTAAATATGCTAAAATAGACATAGTCAGCAGAATGATAAAGACTCACCAGAATACTCAATCTATCATTTTACATTCTCCACTCTAAGTCTGCCTACTTGATCAATTTCCTCTTCTAGCTGAATTTTTAAGTATGTTCTCTCCTCATGAATTTCTCACCACTACACAAACTGGGTAAACAGAGAAAGCTGAGACACATGGCAGAAAAGCTGACAGTTCAAAGGTACTGCCCACAAGATGGCCCTCAAAGGCAGATATGAGAACAGAAGTACTCCGAATTACCTTATTTCGGCATTCCTTCAACAAGCCTTCTACAAACTTCCAGTTAGTTTGTGCAATTACTGATGGAGAGAGGTTTGACAGCTTTGGCTGCCGAATAGTGCTGCCCAGATTCCTGGCTTCTTGGATATACTTCTGTATTAGGGCAGAAAATTGATAAAAACAGATAAAAGTGCAAGTGAGACTATAGCACCAAGAGAAAGTAAATCCATCTTTACAACCTTACAACCCACCTCAGTACAATGAGGAGGAATGGATCACAATCTCTTCCAGAAGAGCCCCCTCTTTATATTCAGTGTAACGTTGGGCAGGGACTTCTAATGTGCAATTTCACTGGAGATCAAATCTCCACTTATGTTGACCAGTATTAGAACACACATTACAGAATAACAAAACCACAATACAAACTGCTGAGGATATTCAGATGCATAGAAATTCAGTGAATCCCTCTAGTACTAAAAATAGTTACACTATTTTATTTTTTCCCCTATAGAATGCGAGCTTGTAATAATTACCCACACAAAGACAATTCAAATGGCAGACTATGGCCTATATACAGGTGGACTGCAAGAAAACTCTGCCTGGATTCGCACAACATGTGAAACCCGTACTCATTTCTACAGATCTCCTGTTTCTTTCCCACCACCTCAGACTTTGAGGAAGCAGCTGAAAAATACTGACAGTAGCATTTTTGTTTAGAGCAAAATCATCTTCTGGACTGTATCTGAAAGAACGCCGCCGCTCCTGTTTCTACCATCAAGGTGTTATCACTGTTTTTACCCCAGAGAGGAGAATTTGACAAATGTTTTGAAAAACTGCTGATGACAGATTGGATGGAGCATAGCTAGCTGTGAATAAAAGATAAGGTTCCATACAGGCACTGACAGAATACTCAAGATTAGTACATAT
Organism: Excalfactoria chinensis; assembly: GCF_039878825.1. Taxonomy (NCBI): domain Eukaryota; kingdom Metazoa; phylum Chordata; class Aves; order Galliformes; family Phasianidae; genus Excalfactoria; species Excalfactoria chinensis. The sequence continues at coordinate 37,876,177 of NC_092829.1, read as the reverse complement.
TTCAGATTAACAAGAACCTTATCTAGCTTACATTGAAATAACAATCAACTGAGAAGTCAGTTAACAGTCAATTTCATTTATCAAACATAATGCAACCTTTGCAAAGAAAGGAAATCACTCTTTTTCCAGTCTTGCACTGAAGAGCTGACATAAACTATGCATCTTTATCCAGAATTATGCTTACAGCCATATTGTGCACTTGACATACCAGATAATGTTCTGACACAGATTTTATAGAGAGCATGAAGGGCCAATCATGCTGGTCCCAGTCTAAACATAACTGCAACTGAAGTTCTGGCATGGAAAAGTCCGGGTGCTGGCAGGACAAGTTGGTAGCAAAAAGTCAAAGAAACCACACAAAGTGCACGTGGTAAGCAGGAAGTAACAAAAGCAAGCATGCAAAACAGAAAAGGAGAAAAGAATGAAGACATAATACAATGCAGAACTCCCAAGGCAATAAACATAATAAGTAACAGAGCTGAAAGGAATAAAGAAGTGATGATGTCCAATCATTAGATTGCTACAAACTACACCCTCCATTGTGCACAAATATTTGCAACTTAGAAGCTGCTAGGTTTCACTGACATGAATTTTTGTTGACTGTCTCAAAACTTCAATTGTCTATAACAGAGAACATTGTATCCTGCAACCACTGCCTCCCTCTTAGCTTGATCCTCAGCATTTATCTCAGAAGAGCTCCCCTCCCCATTCTTTGGGCTTAATATGAAAGTCTCTGATTCACCTGGGAAAGGGGTGAACATTGAAGCAGCATATCATAATTAACAGGTACAGCATAAAGTCTTTTATCTTTACAATTACCTAATTAAAATCTCCTAAGCTCACACATGCTAAATATTGTAATTTCAAAAGCAATAACGAGGTTACAAATCAATTATTGTTCACTTCTGCAAATTCTATATTAAAAATACTTTTGAGTTATCTGAGCAAAACCAGTAATTACTTGCAGTTTTTTCCATTACACAGGCATTCTTCTAGTGCATGGTCATGGATAATACTACACTTGATTCAAGCTTTCACAAACCAATGAGAAAACACTGGAAATAAGTAACACTAGAAAGACAATTAAACTCACTACTACCAAAAAAGATGAAACTGAACAAAGAAATACATTTCATTTCAATATTAACCTAACAGATGCATGATTACATTAAAATTCCAAGTGATTCTTTGCTGAAGATATTCAACAAGGCAAGAGCATGTTATCTTCAACAAAATACCTTTTCTTAAAAGTATTTGGGGTTACTAAGTACAAATCAATTCTGATATTTTTTAAATAGATTATTCTCAGAACTACCCTTATAGTAACATGCAGTGTAACAGCTTGCAGACTGTATCACATTAATCAGAAACCGTACTGTAATGAGTCCAAATCACCCAGATCTTTCAAAATGCCTTCACCACATAGAAAAGCCATGTCAGCTGTAGAAGCAGTGATGAGAAGTTGTTTTTTCAAAAGTAGCTGTGTCAGCATCAGAGTTCTGCCCTGCCAATACAGCTATTCTGCTTCAAAACACAGTTGTTACCTCTACACAGTGCTGGCTGCTGTTCTGTAAGTGCACTACATACAAGTGGAGCTGGCAAAAAGCATCCAGAGAAATGCTGCAATAGTGCAGCACCAGCCCCCCTCCAGTCTCTTCCTTTCATAGCAAATGTTTTCTTTGCTCAACAAATGAGAGTAGGGAAAAGGACATATCATGGTGAAACACTCTGAATACAAGATCCACTGAAAAAGCAAACAAGAGAACTAACACCTTATAGACTGTGTGACATAAAAATATGCAGACACAAACCTGATGGTATTGGTTGGGTCCACATTCCCACACCTTAGCATAAGGTTGCATGTCAATTTGTCACCTTAAGACATCCTTCATGGTCCACATAAAGAAATATGCAATTCCAAAAGACAATACTTCTGATTTTAGAATGAAAAAAAACACACTCTGGAGGTGCTGATTTTGCCTCCATCAAACACACAAAGTTACACAGAAACAGGAAATAAATGACTAAACGCCTCTTGATTAATTCTCCCACCTTTTTTAAAAAACTTAAGTGAGTGTGACAACATTTACAGGGAACTCACCTGTGCTGGGGAAGAAAAATTTTGTCCTGAGATAGGGGGTAAAAATGACCAAAATCTTAGAATTCAGAAACTACGTAATTTTGGTTAGCTAAGGATGGGGAACTAGAAAAACAGAGATGGACTGTAAGTAACTATAGGCTTTCCATGAATGTTACAGACCATTATTCAGGCAATTAGGAAAAAAAACAATAGAAGAAAATAATAAAATCAGGTCTCTATAGTTGAACAGCTTTTACCTCTCTCTGATCATTGTCAAGACGCAAGTGTTCTGTGTGTTGCTTCTGTCTATCCTTCCGCCTCCACTGTGCAGGAGCATTTCTCTTTGTCCACCTATAGACAGAGGACTTAGTCAGCAAATGTCGAGAGCTAGGAAAAGGGGAGGGTAATGGTAAAAATAAAAGGTTGGTCTCATATATTGAGCACGTTGAGTACAATTGTGGAAGATAAAGTACAGCTGCAAGTGCATACAAAATCTCAGTAGAAGCAACCAACCTTGGACAACCAGAGGAGCTCAGAAAATCAGACTACATACATTTGTTAGACACTTTTCCATTTCTTTATGATATCCAGTTAAAACTTACATATTTTTCCTCTTTAAATGAAGTTTTCACATGAAGATATCCTAATACATTTGCTAGCCCTTAACAGAGTTTCAGTAAGATCTGCTTTTATGCCAACAGCAAATAGACATCACTCAGAACTATCCCAATTATAACCCCAATTATAGTTGGGTTTTCTAAGGTAGATTTCCTATTAGAAGTCTAGACTTAAAACAAACAAACAAAAAATCTGCCATACCCAACAGAAACATCACCTTTCTGAACTGTTCTCATTTTGAAAAAAGAAAACACTGAATTTGCTTTTCAGTATCTCTGTTTTAATACTATTTCTATGATCTCTCCGAGATCCAGAATCAATTGTTCAAGCTTACTTGTTGCTTGCTGGTCCAGTGGATAGAACATCAGACTGAAGCTTGGGAAAAAATCCAAGTTCATACTTCCCTTGTCCAATTTTCATGTCCAGCAAGTGTGGATGGACTGCAGTGTGGTCTATTTTTGCTAGTCTTAACTCAATTGATTTCTCTGAAATAGTAAGAAAGTTAAGGGTTTTTTTTATTAAACATCTTTCTTAAGCAGACATGAATCTATAATCACATCTCTTCAATTAAGAGCACATCTCAAGTAGATTTCTCCTCTTAAATAGAGGAGACAAAATTTCTCATGAACCCTAACAGGTACAGTAATACGTGAGCATATGAAGCATCACAGAATCACCACCAAAAGGAAAACAATGTTTATCTTCTTAACTTAAACTTAATCTCAGCTTCCCATAGAACATTTAGTTCATCACTTAAGCTTCGTAGCTCGTTTTAAAAAAAATGAATTGTTGCTTAACTAAACTAATACCTACAACAAACAGCACTGACCAGCTACATTTTCTAAAGCTTCAAGAAAGGGGCTTATTACTCTTACCAGCTTCATCAATGGTTGTGCATTTCTGATACATAGATGTGCGCAGAGTTGGTGTTCTAACATTCAGCAGCCTAATTTTATCCACTCTTGAATCAAATACTCTCAAAACAGGGTCTTTGTCATCTTCATCATGGCACATAATCTTATTATCAATAAAAGATGCAAACATTTGGGTCTCCAGGAATCTTGAGAGGAAGGGCAAGTAAGGCTCAGGCTGGTCTGACAAGAAAGATGCCTAACAGACAACAAAAAATAAGAATGTTTGGGAGTCTGCAGAGATACTGTCAACAAAACCTGATTTATCTAATCAGAGTGCACTAAAGTGCTTTGGAACCATTTAAAGCCTAGTTTCATTCCACACATCAGCTTCATCTTCAAAACAGAGAAGATGAGACCTGCACCTTCATAACTATCACCTACATCACAGAGCAGTAATTCTTAAGTTGTGATTTTAGTATTCCCTTAAATTTCTAAAAATTACTACTGAAACCCAGCAACACACATCAGTTGTGCTACAGGTGTGAATATTACACACGTCTCAAGGGGCTCAAAGCTGACAACAATCTTTTCACATGACTTGAAGGAAATCTGATTAGCCTTTTACCAAGTAGTGATTCTACATAACGTCCACCCACACTACATATCCTGATGACAATTAACTGATCTCCAATAAAGAACGTACTACTAAAATTTGAAGAGCTAAGTCTCGTGTTTCACAAGTGACAAGCTAGGATTATGACTTCATTTATGAATTTTGAACATTTATTCATAAATAAAGTCATAAACACATTCAGCAATGCTTCTGATTAAAAATGAAACCAAAAACCCAACAGTTTTCACTACTAACACAGGTGTTAGCCATAAAGTGAGACTTTCTAAGCAACTTATTTATTTTACAGCATCCTTAAAAGAGCATATTCAAGTGTGTCTATGTATCTACTTTTCCTGAATAATACATAGGTTGTATGCAACTTTTTTGAGGAACACAAACTTGTGGAAGAAATTACAATTTTAAGAGTACTGTTTTCCATTTTATGACCCGGTGAAATAGCTTCTCAATAGACCTGTCTGGTTATTATAACTTACTTTATCAAAGTTTTGCATCTGTTCCCTGTTTGTAAACCAAGATTCCTTGTCCTGACTGGGCTGGATGACAAACACTTCATAATCTGCAAACATTTGTGTGAAGCGGTTGGCAAAAATTTCACGGATTTGAATATTCAGCTGGTAAATCTTGAATTCTTCTTCATCACACTGAATTTTAAGATCCTTTTTGCTGCTGGTCTCCTCTCGCACCTCCAGCTAAGGAAGTAACAGAACACACACATGAAAAAGAAGTGTATTTATTTACTGGTGCTTTGTCAGGTATTCTGGGTTTACAAGAATATCTGACTGACAGAAGTATGTATGCGACTTAAGTCCAAGCTACACACTGTTACAGGTTCATTCGTAACATCTTTGAAATGAATAGATAAGCACAATCAAAATAAGCTGTGCGTCTATTAGCCCATTTCCTGCAATCTAAATCCTTAGAAGCATAATGCACTATTCATCACTACACAGCCCAGAGTATTCTCTAATGAAATAAAATGCATTTTTTTTTAGACATCACATGGACTTGATAATATAAAATACATAAGAATTCATAATTCATGCACTATGGCAAGCAGATCATGCTCAAGTAAAATTATATATAATGAGAAAGGTAACTACATCAAAAAAGGTTGAATTTCAACTTTGGTATCACTTTTAGCTATATACACCATAAGAAAGTAACAAATTTACAATAAACCAAAAACAAACAAAGCTAGTTACCGCAGATCCCTCATCCATCTCATTCACAAGGTTTGTGAACATGTTAAATTATGTTCTTTCTAGTGAATACAAACCCAGCCTTTTTACCATCACTTCTAAGACCTTTGTTGCTGCAAGTCCTGAGAACATACTGGTAGTTTCATAGCTTACCTTTTCTAGGCTCACACCTGTTCTTTTAACCAGTGCTTGGAGTCTTGCAATGGTCTCATTTTCCTTTAGCAGCTCATAGGAATTCAAAGGTGATCCTGCTACATTCCCATTTCTTTTATCAGAAACCAGGTCACATGCTCTGAGGCTCTTCATCTTTGAAGCACTTTCACTATAATGAAGATTTCCCTCGGGAGGAATTCCAAAAGCTGTTAGTATCTCTGAAATTTCCTGTACAAACTCAAGCTTATTTGGGAACTGGGGCAAGTCTTCTGGCAGCTCGATGAAATGGTTGTCTACATCCACAAAGCAAAGGTTAGCCTAGGATTTAATTCAGAATAGAACAACATTAGAACATGCACAAGGGTCACCTTGTATTTGTCTTAGCGTTCGGTGCTAGCGAGAAAAATCAGATACATTTTCATGCTTGGCTATTTTGTGTAACAGACCTGGCCCAGCCATAACTGAGCTTGCTTGCTAGCTTTGAGCAAAGTACCATGAGGCCTACATTTCTGTATATTCTAAGAAGTAAAGAAACACAACTCATCTTAAAGTTGTTCATTAGGCACAAATCAGAATGCAACATCTACTGGATACAAGTGTGAGATTTTGTTCACACAAACATAAGTAGATTTTAACTAACACAGGCATGCATATATAAGTGCCTGACTGTTGCTCATACTATAAGCCCGCTCATCTAAAACAGTCAATTTCGTTCTAAAAGGTGCATGACGTTGCAGAAGCTGCAATAAAATTCTCTCTTTGTTTGTTTTTCGTAAACCACTTGGGAACTACACTGATTCCTTGAAGTTTAGATTTTTTTTATTTCAAGAGAAAAAAATAAAATAAAACTTGGGCTAATTGTCAAGATTTGTTCTCCTGTTCCAACCTCTGTTGTTTACCAAAGATAGGGGGAAAAAACAAAGAACAGAAACTCACCTGCATAGCTTTCAAAACATTATTTAAAAATAAATAAAATAATAATAATAATAATAATTAAAAAAAAGCTATGTATCTTTCAAAGATTTACCTCATCCTATATTCGTGAGTTTTTTCCCCCTTTTGCTTTCTGCATTGACAAATCTACTTTATAACATAAACTATAACACTTCCCTTTCTTGTTTGTTTGTTTTACCTTAGCAAAGAACATCACTCCTGCTTAGCCTTGGTTCTATCTAAAAAGTGGCTGGCCAAAGAGTGACAAAATATTGATCTTATTAACAAGGAAACTGTAGTTCACAGGCTGAAAATAAACTCCCTCCAATAAAAAGCTAAATTAAATACTTGGTAAAATAACTTATAAGCATTTGGGCTCATATGGCAAGTTATTCCAACAATTAAACATCCTTTCTGGAGGAGTTTCTCCTTAATAGCAATACACGTAAGTTAAAACATTTTGAATCATTAATAACAATTGATGATGATAAAACTATTACCACGTTTTCCAGTACTAGCCCTATACAGAAGCATCTACAAACATGGAAATGTTGCACAGCAATACTCTATAGAGAAATAAAGACTATTTTTGGGACACTACATTTATTCACAGAGTGACCCATAGCTCATAAGATAAAGAACTACCTTGAGCAATATAAACAAAGCAGATTCAGTAGGAGGCTTTAACCACTCTTAGCTTAAGGAGACTGAGGTCATCCCTGTATGTGATCCCCAAGGAACAGAAACAGCAAAGACACCACACTTCACAAGTAGTTCAAGAGGCATCAAAACAGCATTATTTCTCTACAAGTGAAATCCAAAGTAAATAAACAGCCAGTAAGTGACTTCAAAACATTTAGTCTCACAATGTTCTTATGCTACAGCAGCACTGGGGAAGACAGAGGGGCTTTCAAACTCAATTTATTTTGAAATGCAAGACAAGAAAAAAAAGCCTCAGTAAAATACTCTTTAATTTACTGCTAAGGTATTAATTTAGGACAAAAAGAAAACCTTCAGTTGCTACATGCCCCTTCAAGAGCACACTGTTATATGAAAGGACACAACATCCTCACATAAGAAAAGAATCCTCCTGAGACTCTACACTAAGGAAAAAGGGCGCCATGTCCTAACTTAAGGCTCATCTTTTCCAGAAACTCCTATTACCAAAAATAATAGACTGTTCAGGTGAAAAAATCTTACAAATCTTAGGAATGCAGACACAAGAATGTTCATATATCCAATGTCAAAGCCTGGTGCCACGAGGTAAACAGCAGAGCTTTCAGATGGCTCAGCAGGACCTAGACCATGTGCACCAATTCCAAAGCCAGAGGACAATTGCAATTCTTTAGTTTGACCTCAAGTACAATAAGGGCCAAAACCCCATACGCATCCAGCAATGCCTGCATCAAGCCCATATCCTTCCTTTCAGCTCTGTTCAAAAAACATAGCAGGAAGTTATTTAGGCTCTCTCAAAAAGACATCTGAAGAGGAACTGCTTACTCACTAAACAATAAGTAAACTCCCCATGTCCCACTGGCATCCCAGAGAGAAAATATATTCTAAACATTAATACATAGTTACACAACATGAGTACAATATGGAACAGTCAGTTCTGATCACACAATCACGACTACTCAAATTCTGCCCAGCATGGGTGCTCAGACTACAAGCTGCATGTAGGTTTTCAGATGGCCTCCTAAAAAGTCAGATTGAAACATGACTCATGTTTTCTGTTTGAATATAGCACGGAAGGATTAAAAGCCACTCAGCAACAGTATTTCTACAGCATGCACTACCTCTGGATGTCAGGTCTCATCCTTGTAAATAACCACACACTTCACTGAAAACATGTGAAATGTATGTTAACATATACACGCAGAGATGGCTTGTTGAAAACGTATCTACAGTAGGCTTGTATTCTAAAGAATTCTTGTAAGCAAACAGTGACCTTTTCCATTCCTCAGCACTACTGATCTTCACATCAAATCAGAATTTGTGATGTATAACAACTTAACAGCTGCAAGTTTCAGCAACATGAATTTAACTCCTCAAGTAGCTGCTTAATACTGCAGTACAGGACTACAGTGCAAACCAGAATCTGACAATAAACCTGCAGTATTATCAAGGATCTACCACAGCAGCAGATAGCATCAAAATGTATACAAAGTAGTGATTATCTGTCAAAATAATTATCACAATCAGGCTGTTTTAAATGTGTTGGCATCAAGAGGAAAAGGGGCCTTTCTTCTAGAATAAACAAGTAATAATTAAAAAGCACAAATTATTCAGATTTAGAATTTAATTTCACCTTTCAACTGTTGAAATAAGAATGCTGAGAATACACACTGTCTTACATTAACAGAAAAATGGATGTTGGCTTTTAAAGTCTTCCAAATTGTCTATATGAAAATGTTACTGCCCAAGATCCTTTGGAGCACTTCATTAAAGTGAAGACTTCATTAAAGGCATCATAAACTTTTTAAACTAGATACTACTCGTTTGAATTAATGAGTGCTGGAAAATTTAGCATTGCTTATTTGGACTCAAAATAATCTCACTTTCCACCATCCTCATGCATTAGAGTGAGAAGATGTACAAGCAAATTCAACAGCATGAAACAGCACAAATTAACTTGTGTGTTAAAAATATGTTGCTATATCTTCACAGAAGTTTCTTTAAAAGGAAATCCAAAGACATCAAAAAACAGTCTTACTTTAGTATCTAGTTTATGATCTGCAAGACTGCTAGTTTAACCTTCTTTTTTATCAGTTTTACTGATACATGAACCACATTTTGCTAGCAACATCTGAAACAGCTGTGTGTTCCTGCTGCCTTCTTTGATTTCTGCAGCACCTTGGTCTAGCACTGCTTCTCCCATGGCCTCGAACTTCTTTTCTGGGTTCTTCATAGGCCTCTGATGCAACCACTAGAGAAACCACAAGGATGCTCATGCACAGAGGAAAAACCCTTCAGCAGAAGCAACAACATACATAAAAACAAGCTTAGCTTTTAAGTGTCATGTTTCACTGACATACAGCTCGACTCTGCAATACATCTCAAATCTCCTAAGAATCTTACAAGGCCATAGGGAGTAAGGGTCTTCAAGTCATCGATGAACTGCAGTGAACTCACCAACTAGTAATACAAACTTGCATTTTGTACTAATAAGAGTTATTTTACTGAAGAATTTATTCATCATCCAACAAAGCATCAACTTCTAAGATAGTTTCCACACTCCCAAGGTAAAGCATTCCTTAGAGTAAAAGTTGTAACCAAAACATAGAAGACTGCCAAGAAAACTAGATCAAGCTTTATGGTATCTGTGTGGAAGACTTAGCCCAAACCTGACAGGTAGGATAGACTGTATTTTCAAATGTTGTAAAAATATTTTAGCTTTAAACGTTAAGAGCAATATAAATAACACCCTTGCTATGTCAGATAGCAATATTATATTCTCCCATAGTGCTCTTCAACTGAGAAGCACTAATCACATTTTCTATCAAACTTCAATTTCCTATTCTTTGTCTTAATTAGATCCTGCTTTAATAGCAGCAGTCCTATCCATCCATGTAAATGGATTAGCAACAGCGATACTGTTTATGAAGTTTCAAGACAAAGCCAAAAACACTTTTTTCCCCAGGACTCAGAATAAATTAGAACACAGAACAGCTCTTTATACACCCTTCCAGGAAGTGACGAAGATTCTTAATACTTACTGTGTCTCCAAATCAGAAACCTAGAGACAGGTCTTGGAAACTGAGTTCCTCATATAACCCTAAAAATTTCATGTAGTATCACATCCACTCCAAACTTTGGATATGAGCACTATTAAGCACTAATATCACTTTTGTTTCTGATGATAAATTGGTCTTTAAGTACATATAACAGAACATATCTGCCTTCTTCTAAGGTTGTATGATGACACCTTTGCTTTAGCAGGGGGGTTGGACCCAATCTTCTGAGGTCCCTTCCAACCCTTGCAATTCTGTGATTTTGTAAAGCATATTCTGTGTTAGATTCTCCATCGGGAATTTTGTCCAGAGCTCATTTGGCTCTTTACGTTAAAGTGATCTTTCCTGAAGGCTTAACATAATGAAAAATATCTTTGAGATGAACCTGTAATTTGCAGTAACGTATGTTAAAGCTAGCTAATCAAATTACTGATATCACAGATACTGACCAGTACTTCCACTTAGTGAGACCAGCAAGTACTTGGGATTCTGATTTATATTTTAAATGGTATGTTTACTTTTCATTAAAACAACAGGTCTTTTCTTGTTTCATTTTTTAAAGCAAGTACAATTAAAATCTCAACAACAGCGAGCTCTTGTTCTTCCCAGTCTAGTTTTCCACTTAGGTATCCTGTATAGGAATCTCTGAAGTCTCCAGTACACATTCAAGCCCATTTGTACACCACAGCTACTTTTTCAACGTCTTCATTTCAGCTTGGGGTAGAATTGTTCTCTTCAGAGTGTCTGGTATGATGCTATGATTTGGTTCTAGAAGAAAAACAATGCTGATAACCACTGAGGTTTTTAGTTTCCTGCTAAGCAGCACTGTATAGAGCCAAAGTCATTTGCACTGAAGGGGCTGAGGAGCTGGCAGGAGACAGAATTATGACAGCTAACTTAAACTGTCCAAAGGGATATTCCATACCATACGACATCACGCAGATGTAGTTTTGAAGAAGGTGGGAGTTTATCTTGCTCTCTTCCACTGCTCAGAGGCTAGCTGGGCATCAGTTGGAAGCTGGTGAACACTTGCTTGTACATCACTTGTTTTTTACATACATACATATATATATATATATGTATGTATATATATGAATTTATATAACACACACATTCATTCACATGTATTTGTACTATCATTTGTATTTTCCTTTGGCCTATCTTAGTAAACAGTATTATCTCAATCCATGAGCTCTACTTTGTCTTTTTTGATTCTCTCCCCCATCTCAGTGGGAAAGAGGGAGTGAGCAAATAACCATGTGGTGCTCAGCCACCTGCAGGATTAAACCACAACACCCGACCTACAGCGCTAGAGACTTTTGTCCATAGCTGGTAAGGTCATGCTGCACTTTCCTGCATTTTCTAGCACAACAGGGCTAAGTTTTGCACCAGAAAAACATTTTTTCTGTAATCTCACAACAAAAGCACATGTAAAACTCCAGTCTTACTTTATCAGGGATCATAAATTCAAAACAGTGAGGGGGTTTTTTTTGTTTGTTTGCTGTTGTTTTTTAAATCAATTTTATTGGTTTTCTTTGGCAGCTCCAAAAAATTAACTAAGATCTACGCCAAATCATCATCAGCTGGAATTCCAAAATGGCTGATACAGTTAACACCAATATTTTGGCTCATCCTTCACTTCTCTCAGTATTATGTACAATATTTAATGGATTGATCTAAGTTCCTCTCACCTCTTGAGGAAGCTCCAGCTTAGACCTGTCGTCCAGCCCATTGGAGTGCAAACCCATCAGATAAGGGACAGGAGCATCTAGAAAGTGAAGGAGTGATGCAGGAAGGATAGGAACATACACATGCTGCCACTGAAATGGAAACATTAGTGCTGTAATGGTCTCTGCCACAGTCATCAGTCTCTGATAATCTGAAAAAAAGAAAAAAAAAATTTTTTTACAAATATATTTAAGTAAATGAACTTGAATTAAAGAAACAAGAACTTGCTTTAAAACAGAAACCACTGAACTTTGTATTAGCTAAGCAGCATTTTTAATGGAAGCCTACACTTCTACACCCAAACACATTATGCTGAGACAGCACCACAAAGTAGGTCATTCTACATGACACACAGAAATGAGCAAATTAAGTCTTTGCACCCATTAAGTCACTCTTCGCTACCTAAACCAGCATTACACACAGGAATGCCATTCTGAGTCTGGAACCTGTATTGTAATTGGCTAAGAAATACAGTGGAAGTATTTTATTTTCTCTGTGCTTATGGCTTTCTATGGAAGCCTTGGATGAAAACCAACGCATCTGGTATCTCTCAGATAAACATTTTTAAAAAGAATGTTTAAATGTCTATAAAGCATGCTGTTTAGTAGCCAACCCAACAGTGGGACTGAAATAACTGTAAAAAAAAATAAAAGGGATCAGCTCCATTTATCCTTTGCAATATATGGCCAAAGTCTCAATTCAACATAAAAATAACTCATTTCCTTATACAATTTCCCAGCAGTGCAAAGTGCACCTGTGCACCATGCATACCAAAAGATCCTTTTTATTCAGCAGCTGGTGTCTAGAGCAGTTAGCACTGCAGTATGCTGGGCCAAAACCACCTCCTCCTCTTTCATACCATGGAATCATCTCTAATGGGTTTTGATATCTATGCACTGTAAATGAGGCAACACCAGATGAACTGAGAGCATGTGTTCTAACACAAACAACTACTAAAATATCCACAACGCAGTCAGGCAGCCAGGCTGGAAAGACCATCAAACAAGAACTGTCATAGCCTTCTGAACTTATCTTCAGTAAAGCTATAAATACAGTACAAACCGTAAACAAAGGATGTCTTTCACATGATACTGCAATAATATCAAGTTCCAGTCAGAAAGTGAGGGCACAGCAAAAAGAAGAGGAAAATAAGTATCCTTCATACATGTATGTGACGGAGGGGAATGTCTTCTAACACAGTCATAAAATTAAGGACAATAAAAGATTGTAAAAGATATTTGAACACACAGGTTCAGATGCTGAGATTTCTGAAGGTGTTACACTGCTGCGGAGTAAAAATGAAAAAGAATATCAGCTCTAAACAAACATTCCAGAGAAAAACAGTTCCTTGCACCCATGATTAGTTGTGTTAGAAAGTAACTGTGTAGTCTGCAACCTGCAAAGAGTCTCTGAGGAACTCAGTGCAGTCTTTGCCAATGCCAGTCATCACTCTGTAATCCAGGCTTTTGATTTTCATTTCCAAATCAAGCTACAGCAGTGGAAAAGGGACCTGCGTAAAGCTTCTTGTCATTGCCTCACCCCAGATGCACTGTACATTGTTCCTTCGATCAAAATGAGCTAGGATGGTTAAAACAGTTGCAAGTTCTGGCTACAAAACAAATAAATAAAATAAAAAATACCTGAACTGAAGTATGTTAAGGAACAGCTTGATGAACATCACCAGCAGCACTGCCCTACTCTGCCTGGACACCAATTCCTGCATGAACAGCTACTAATTGGTTTGCAGCTTTGATCACAGCCTTGACTGCAAAGAAGTGAATTAATGATCAGCTTTGCGAAGAAGAATCTATTTCATACCCACACTGTTAAGCTTTAAAGTAGTTAGAAATGCACAAAGATTCCAGCTGGTTCATATTCAGCTTGTTTACCCAGAAGAACAAATCTCAGAATAGAAACAGTGTTTTCCTACTATACAAAAACACTCTGTCTAACTCTGCTGGCTAATTTAAATACAACTTCTCTCAGCATCAAGCCAATGTTCTCTAGGCATTATTTACATCAAGAGCTGTTGGCAAAAGGACACAGGCAAGAAAAGCCTCCAAACAAAGCAAAATAACCTAGATATTTTCTTAAGTTACACGTACCCAGAGAGGGTGTGGTGTTTCATTTGTTTTGTTTAAAAAAAAAAAAAAAAAAAGAAAATGAAAAAGAAAAAGCAGCACCAGAGCACTAGAAAGGATTTAAATATTTCCTCAGTCTTGTTTTTGAAACCAGAACATGCTTTTCTGGTGCAAACCCACATTGTTTTTCTTCTTATTATTTTTAATAACACATGATCACTTGCTTTAAGAATACAGATACAGTATGATTTCCTCTTCCAGACAACTGCTGTATGTAAAATAAGTTACCTACTGACGTGCTTTCTTACACCACTATCTACCTGTGTCTATAAAGCAGCTAAATATTTTTGTTGAACTATAACAGACAAGCAAATCAAGAAAAAAGAAGGAAATTGATCTTGGCTCTGGAAGGAGAGGACAAGGGAAGAAGTGCTAAGAAACATAATTTCAACCCTCCATTCTCACACCCTACCAGTGAGATGTCTACGAGAACCTACAGAAATCATCTAACTTCATCCACAGAAATCACAGAATCACAGAATGACCTGGGTTAGATGGGACCTCAAGGATCATGAAGCTCCAACCCTCATGCCTGGCAGGGCCACCAAACTTCCACATTTAAAATTGAAACACCCAATTGAAAACAGTTAACTTGTAAACGTTCTGGAATAGTTTCTCCTTCGCATCTTCAGAGATGGCAGAGAAACATTGCTATATTTGCCCAGTAATTTTTCCATTCCCCTTACCATTCCCATTCTGTTACTTTGAAGCAGGGTTGCCCTTACAAAGGAGGACCACTATCACATATGAGTTTAGAGATCTTCAGAAAGTATTTGAATAAACCAGAAGGCAAGCTATTGAACAAAGTTAAACCTCTTCTTAATTTGAAGAGAAGCAGAAGGTGAAAAGTTAAATATGCAGTCGTTATGGACAAGTGACGTGCAATGCACTTGAGCCATCAGAATATAGCGTTGCCAGGACCTAGAGCTCCCTTTAAGCATGGTACAAAAGGAACATTTTCCAAATAATTCTTCTGAGCGCAGGTATTCAGTATGTCAGACACTTGAGATAAAGCATGCATGCATTTTTCTATTGAGCTTTTTACTTCAAACAAACAAACAAAAGTAACTGCAGAAGAGAGTACTGTGGTAAAGAAAAGAAGTGGATCAAAGAACTTCTAATTCACGTTCACTTCTGCGGCTGACAGAACACAGAACCTTTTTTCGGGCTGAATAAAGACGAACGCATCAAGCAGCCTATTTCCTAAATTACTGCACACATAAGAAAACATCTTCCTGGGTCAGCTAATATGAGACTAATAATACAAAGAAATTAAACCCATACATTAAATAATTTCAAAGATCATTTTAAAGCAAGTGAAGTAAAGAGGTTGAACAATTCAAAGTCTAAGCAATCAAATAAACTTTCACTTGAAAATGGCAACAGCCGGCAAATATCCAGAAAAATAAAGCTGAGCAAGATTGTCTGTGGCAGTGGTGCATTATATTTCTCATTTCATTGTTTTTAGCTGCTCAAAAAAAGCCTCCTCCAAGCAGATTTTACAGCTGTCTGAACTCACTGCATACTGTTCAGAAAAGCACCAGGTGCTGTATAATAGAGATAGGAAATAAATCCATTTCACAGATGCAACAGCAACATAAACTGCAGGAATGCAAACCAGCTCCTGTAAAGACATAACTAAAGTTCCATTCAACACCACTGTCTTCTGGTGTTTCTGCCCAAACTGCATTGCTCAGCATTATCTTCAGGTTCTTCATCTCACAAGCAATTGAGTTCCTCTAGCACTTTATAAAGTGGGAGAAACAACTCTCGCAAGAAGACAGTCAGATCAAGGAACTCCCTCTCTACATTTGGTTTATATTGGTCCCAAACACACAGGCTGTGCCAGTATAGTAGGACAAAAGAAGATTTTCCTGAAGCATGAATCAGAAGCATGTCCAAGGAATCTCAAAGCAAAACACGCTCACTGCCAAATGAAGTTACTCCTGTTCCAAGGGTTGCCAGCAACCAAAAGCACTACAGAACTTGTTTAAAAAATGATTGCATCTGTCCCCAAAGTCCTCCAAGGAAAAATAAAGGTGGGAAAAGAAAGTCTCACAAGGAAATCCTCTTTATACTGCTCTAAACCTAAATCCACAGCAATCTCATCTGACCCAGAAAAATGAGAAGGGATCCTGTTTCAACTGTCACAGTTTTAAGCACAAAGATATTTCCAAAGTTGAAAGATAGTGAAAAAGATTAACATTTATATTCACAAAGACAACCTAGACCTCGCACTACTGCTTGTGCAAGAACAATGGCAAACTCTTTTCAAAAGTTTGAGCAATTTTCAGTTCCTCTCAGAACTGAACACACCTGCATCTACATTCAACATACCCTTTCTTGCAATCAGAAAGAAAAAAGTTAGTTAACCATACATATTAGGAGAATACTTCAGTTAAAAGAAAACAGAGTAAAAGGAGGAAAATAATTGGTAAAGATACAGTCAGAACCTCAGTCAGGTGTGTCACTTTTTCTACTGATAACATTCTTTTAAGCATCAAAGAAAGCAATCATTCTACTAAACCAATTTTCTACTTCACTGCCACATAAAAGAAATAAGAATTTCTTAGTTATAAAATATATGAGATATTACAGAAAGAAAAAGTTGATTTTCTAGAATTTCAAAATACTTCCCAATCTCATTTCAAATGGTAAGAAAATAAAATTAAGTCTTTATCAAAAAGCATTTTAGAAAAATCTTCAACTTGACTGCTAGCAGCCCCCTCAGTATTCACTAACTTGTTATCATCAGCTAGCAGCTTTAACTATGTTCCCAGCATTAGCAAAATGCTTCAGGAGAGCAAGAAAAAGTCTGAGATTTGATTCCTCAGAAAATACAATCTTACATTTCAAAAACTACTGAAAAGACATGATTTTACCAAAACTGATGGCCAAAAGTCTAACAAGTAACTGAAGATACTTTTTCGACTGTAAGAAGGCCTTTCAGCCAAAAATTATTAATGAAAACTTGATAGACTGAAACAAGACAGTTCTATAAGGTATAAAGAAGCCAGACTAAGACAAAACTTAAGGTAAGGCAGGTAGCACTAGACAGAAACTGTCATAAAGATCCAGAGCTACTGGCCTTTGGTTGCAATAAGTCCTCTCTCTTGATTTTCATGCATCTGTGTGTGCAAGTAAGAAATCCACATCCCAGAGTTTTTTTTAAAGCTCTGTCAATTAATGACTAATCACACATCTGGAAAGAGCCAAAAGGGATAAACATGTTGAGCCTATCAATATGACCTTGGAAATAGAACCCAGAATACAGAAAATGAGTCTGCAAGCACACCACATTCCAGCCCAGGGGAAGCGATACTCTAGAAAAGATACAGAGAATGACGTTCCAATGTTGTGACATGTGCATTACCCTTCTTGCTGTGCTTCCAGCTGGCGAGGCACATGTACACATCTGCCACACAAGAGCTCCAACACAACTACAGGCCAAACTTGACCAGCTTCATCAGATAGAAGAGTTTGTGTTGAAATTTCTGCTTGTAAGAGAGATGTCCACATAAACTCTCCCTAACTGATGATTATTGTTGCTGTCTGTGGTTTTTGGGACTGCCTTTGTTGTTTGTTTGTTTGTTTTTCCCCTGTACTCGAATGTATAGTTTTTTCTCTGGCAGTTAACATTTATACAACAACTGAAACAATGTCTTGCTACAGTTATACCTCATTGATTCACATACACAGGAAATTGTTCTTTGGCTTTAGTGATGCACACATCTCAACACACAAACATCTTCATTTCATGCTTCAAGAATTTTGTTAATAATGGCAGGATATTTAAAATATTTTCATTTTAAAAATTCTTAACATTTGTTTTCTACATAATTCTTAGACAGCTCAGCGGAAGAAAATATTGAAAACAGACTTCAGTAACACCACAGGCTATCCCAGGATTCAGCTAAGGGTCTTCTAGGCTTCTTCACCACTACCATAAAACTGTGTTCAAATGCATACCATCTACTTTAATCCATACCATTAGCTCAAAACCATCTATCCAAAATGTCAGTCCTAATGTTAGGACAAAGAGAAGCACAAAAAATTATTCTCTGGCATAATTCCACATAAACTGCTTTAGAGTAACAGAATTTAGGGAGAGAAAAAAAGCCCAGTGTTCACAGACTTTAATACAGCTTAATTCCATCTACCTACTTAAAAGCAAGCTTTATCAACAAGACATCAGCAAAAAGACATCGGCAATAACTGTTTCAGGCCTTAACAGAGATTTGAATTTCAAATTCTGGCAAACACAACTTTCTCAGGTAATTTTATTTCAAAGTAACTACTGAAGTGTACTGAAAGGTACTCAAAGAGAAAATTATATTTGTACTATGAATTATTCTTCAAAGTCCTTCAAAGTTTACTATGCCTCTTCTCAAAATGCACGTACGGTTTGGTAGAGATAGGAGGGAGAATCCAGCTAAGCAATTACGTGGGAGAAGCATATTACTCTAACAATAGAACACTTCCAGAAACAACAATAAAGGGGACAGTCAGTCCATGACTGCAGGAGATTACATGAAAGCCCCAGGGTTTAAGCTGAAGTATCTAGAAATAGGAACCAAAGAAACACTCTTTGTAATTTGAGAATTTTCCTTGACATTAATATCTGCATATAGATTAGCCCTACTGCATTAGTGCTCTAATGCCACTTTAACACAGCTACTCTGGTTTCTCTGTTTTCTTTTGTTCTGTTTCAGTTTTGCTTTTTTTAAGCATTCCAGAAATGAAGAATCCTTATGCCAGTACAACTACCAGATAAGAAAACAGAAAGGAAGTACTCACGCTGTGAATAAAGCAGTATCTGAAATTCCAAGAGGGCACAGGTAAAGAGCTGAACCACATTTTCAACTCCAAGCAATTCAAATACTTCTTTAACTGGGAAATCAAATAATGGTAGTTCATTGGTGCTTGGCCTCTGGCAGATAATTGGTCCATAAACACCTGAAAATTTTAATGATCTTCCTGCTGGAGGAAGAGGAACCTCATAGAGAATATTGTAGATGTAGCTTTCTAAAGGTAGAGGTGGTGGCTGAGGCGAAGTCACTGCTTGGTGAAGTTGTTCTAGTACTTTCTTACAAGCTTTCATGAAAGACATAGGAGTAATCAAACAAATGCACTTTGAGACATAGAGCGTGTCTCTGCTAATATCATACGAGTTAAAACGTTGTAGCTTTGAAATAGAAGTGCCGTTGCAGTCTCCAGTGCTGCTGCAGCTATCTTTGTCATTTGTGGGTGGAGTATGAAGTATGTCATATTCAGCATTGTGCATATGATACAGTGTCTGCATTGCACTGCAGATCTGTTTGCTAGTAACCTCCTCAAAAAACGTGAGAGAAAATCCAAATGTCCGTGAGCCATCTTCACGAGTAATAATAAAAGAGTGGAACTGAGGTTCTCTAGAATCTGCTTGCGTCTTGAAAGCAAGCCCTTTAGGCATACACAGCTGTAGATAAAAACAAAGAGAAGAGGGGAGAGGAGGAGATAATATTAACTCTTGTTTTTCTCCCCCCACTTTAGAAGAATTTGCTAAAACAGAATTTAGAGCCCTCAAGCTGCCATCACATTTCGTATTAAAACTGCATTAAGTGTTACATCTCTGTACAATACAATAATACAGATCCAAATTAGAAAAACTAAAGGAATCCTTTAAAAGGACTGTATGTTGTTTCTATTAAAGGCCATAACCATTTTGTTACAAGCCTCAATAGGAATAATATAGATAATATATTAATATAGATAATATAGTTTGAATAGAAAATTCAGACTCACATGAAGAAAAGATTCGGTCATTAAGACCAGAAACTTGACAAAGAAAAGTAACTTTTTTGGTCTACAATAAGAAACTACACTGCATTCCATTAAACAGTACTATTATGCACAAGGGACATTCATTAACCACAGACTAATTTATTTCTCCACCAGTTCTCTAAAATGTAATGGAAAAAGTCATAAAGAACAAAGAAACTGTCCTACAGATATATTGTTTATATATTTTAAACTTAATTTCCTTTAAAGAATATCCCAATTAAATGAAAAGATCTTCTGAGCCTGCACAATTTAAAGCATTTCATGGTATTTTTATTTTTTTTTTCAGTCTATAATAGACTTTGCAATGCAATTTTTTTTTTTTGCCAAGGAAAACAAAAAGGAAGGTTTTTGCCTTAAAAACAAGAGCCATTAAGTGATACTGACCATTCCCACTGCATCCTGGTCAAAAGGGTTCCATTCAACATTCTCAGGATAGCGAGCAAGAACTTTGGACTTAAATGTGCGTCTTAATGGAGTCTGATCAAAGTTCTCCCCTAAAAGTGGAAGAAAGATACAGATGTAAATATATCATTCTCTTTTTAAGCACTAACATGGCCGTAAAGCAGGACATCAGCAGGTACACGTGAGAATAAGTGAATTAAACACACACACTCCTTTTAAGAGAAACAAAAAAGTGCAAGACAGTTAGTTAGCATAAAACCTGACTGCAGATATTAGCAAGGACTGGTACTGTAACATTTCTATGTTAAGTATCTGTGCTTTTCCTTAAATGTATCTTCAGACCATGATTATGTCAACAATTATCTAAATTACTCTTCAGTTATTTCAGATTCTTATTAAAGCATAGCTAAAGCTTAAGCTTCAGTGGAATTCTGTTACAGAAGAAAAGCACAAATAGACAAGAGGCAAAGATGATGCAAGTTTAACATAGACAAATGTGGCATCACTTAGTTTCTTCTTCAAGACTTAGGAAAAAAAGGACGTACACCATCTATTACAAAAAGTTAGCTGTGAAGAGAGAGCTTAGAGTGTTAAAAGATCAAGAACCAAGGAAGCGCCCATGAAGAGAGGGTAGCAGGAGAATGGAAAATTGTGTTTGTTCTGTTTTTAAATTTCCCCACGCATTTTCCTTTACCTTCTGTTGCACTTGAAATGAAACGGCTGGCACCATCTCGGGTTTTAGAGGCCTGTATATACTGGCATAAAGCTATATAACAAATAAAAACAACACTGCATTATAAATTTTATACTGTTGACTGTAATTGTGTAGCTAACAAGCATGCAAAATAATTGATCTACTTTTCTATGGTTTCTGTAAATATACTACCTTATATATGTTTCACATTTCATACAGGTATTTCTTGAACAAGACTATCAATATGTAACAGAAGCTCCCAGTTCCTGTATACACAACCACAACAACAAAGTAGCAATAGTAATTAATTACCTGACAAATGAATGGCAGTTTTACATGTCAAAATATAAGATACTCCCAAAGAGCAGACGATGAAATTAACTCCATCCCAAGGTCTACAGAGGTATATGGATTTAAGCAGCATGGTTCTAATTTTTAATAGCCATACTAAAGACTGGCTGACACAGCCTCTTAAATTTCCACTAGAGCAAAGAGTGTCTGTTGTGAAACCACTCAGTGACTCCACAGTAAAAATAAATAAATAAAAGAAAAAAAAAAGGGGGGGGGGGGGAAGAGAAAAAAAAAAAAAAAGAAAAAGAAAAAAACAAAGGAAAACCACATAGCTGCAGATCTTAAAAATAAGCTTTGCTATCTTACTAGAATACAATTAGCTAAGCAATCATGCAGCTGCTGGCAGCTGCACTAACAATCAGTCAGAATTGCATGAAATGATACAATTTAAATAAACTATTTCAGCAACACCTGCAAAAGAGAAAACACTCTTCAACTCCTCACTTATTTTCTTGCATGCTACAATTACAAGGCAATAGAAATTGATTTTAAAATTGATTGGGTTTGTTCTCTACTTCTACAGTAATATTTAAAACTCAGTTTTTAAATGAAATAGAATCTTTATTCAGTTATTTTCACGAAGTAGCCATTCAGAGATAGTTATAACTGTCTATAGATAATAAAGACCCCACTACAGTAAAGAAAACTTTGTTTCCATCGTATGCTTGGAAGTCCTAGTTAACAAGTCACCTAAGTTTGCATTTGGTTTTAAGTCTGCCTTAACTATTACCTCAAGCACGGACCTTGTCCTGAATCAGGACCTGGGACAGGTCTCACGGTACCTAAGCAGCTTGCGTGTTTCATTCACCTCAATTTTTTTAGCACTGAAATTAAAGGAAAGACTCGTTTGTCTTTTTCATTTTTTTGCCAGCTTTTTCTTTTTTTATAGCTGAGGAAAAACCTCATTTACTAATCTAGTTTGTTTTCCTTTCCCCATGTAATTAAACAAGTAAATATCTGAATGTTTTTTCCTGAGCTTGGAAACTAAACAATTACTGGGTTCACCTACGTGCAAGATCATGCATATTTTGGAAAGAATGAGACAATTTCCAGAATAAAAATCTTCTCACCAAGATGATCATTAGTGAAAAATCTCATTATGCTGCTCTTCCTTTACGATCACCAAAAAAAAAAGCCCCCAAAAACAAATGCTAATCTACTTTAAAAAGCCTTTCCCCAAACTCCACCAAGACACACTCTCTCTAAAGACACATGTACATTTATTAGATCTACAGATCAGTCTAAAATTTAATGTAAGTACTAAAACTGATTTCTGAAAACCCACATTGGCTTCGGAAGAAAATCCTGAACCCAATTGAAGCATACATGCATTCTTGTAATCAAAGAAACAGTTCAGCTATTGAACAGGCACTGCTCTTGTCAGACAGCCTCAACACCTTCACTCCTAACCTAGGGACACTCTGGTCTGGTTTTACATTATCTTGTTGACTTCTTCACATCAGTGCAGTCTTACATCTACTACCCACCATTTTTTTGTAAAAATTGCAATGCTTATAATAAAATAAACCACTGGACCTTCAGAATGAGAAAAGCTGAATTCAAGTGATTCTGATAGGGAAGGGAACTCAAGTGACAACTCACCAACACCATCTGCAAATTTCAGCCGTAGAACAGAAAGCTGAACTGTTCAACTCCAGGTCACTGAACAGCCTATTTTCTTGCTAATACAACCAATGAGGATCTGAGCAGATCCATTGCTAGGCTCCCCTTCACTTCCCTCACTGATCATCTCACAGTTACCACTAGGCATCCAATCACACACACACACAGTTGTTTTGCTTCAGTGTCCAAATCCAATTAACCCTTAGTTTCTAAATTTATTACAAGTTAGAAGTTTCTAAGCTTCTCACATACACATCTTGCTCCAGCAAAACACCAACTGCTGCACATTTCCAGTAGGCAAAAATAACCCAAGGTTTCAAGATCTGTCTCTATGAGAACTGGACATCAGATTAATTTAGTATTCACTGAAAGCATTTTGATAAAAACTCTGAATAACAAACTAATTTAACAAATGCAGTAGGAAGAAAAACATCAGAAATTGACAGTTTTATTCTAAAACTGAGAAAATAAAGATGCAAAAGAAATTGTTAAAAATGACATATCCCACAAGTGTTAGAGAAAAGTTGTTTTTTTTTGTTTGTTTTTCTTTTTTAACTGAACCATAGGTTTTTACACATGCTATCAATTCATCATTTGAATTCAGTTTCTAGAATACAACTGCAGTGTCACAACTCTTAAAATAAACAACCACTCCAGGCTAAAAACTATACAGGAATCTCTCCCTGAGTACCGGCTAGGAAAAAAAAAAAAAAAAAAAAAAAAAAAAGGCTTTGAATGAATATTAGAGAGGTAGAACTGGCTCAATTTTCCTGCTGCAGCAGCAAAGAGTGACTTGGAAGCAGCTACCCGCTACCCTATTTACTACAAGTGCCTGAGAGAAGAAATGAGTGGTCACGCAACACTGGTTTTCAAGAATTGTTAATATTTCCACCTTCATCTGCTCACTGAGCCTGCTGACCTGCTCAAAATAATTATAAAACACAGCTCTACCGTTTCTCATTAAGCAGTTTGCTGCCCTTATCATGCCAAGCAGCTTGTTTTTTTAAATTCCTGTGATATAGCCTACTATTCATTCAACCCACTGAGTTTCAATGTACATTTACCACATACATGACATCTTTTAATGGAAAATTATATTGGAGATAGTAAGTAATCAAAACAAAAGAGCTGTATTTTCCACATAAGGACATTATCATTTAAGCATACACAGGCTGCACAAAAATGTCTTACGACAATCAGCGTAAAGCAGATTAAACACAAACAGTTCGTGTTACTGTAACTAAACAAATGTATAAGAATAACGGTAATCTGCAACAGCAATTATGAACCACACATTTTGGGCAGCTTTCCTGAGTTAAGGAGCACACTAGAGAAATGAAAATTAAAAGTCAAGAGTCCCTAGAGAACCCTACAACCATACCATTTACCTCTTCATTTCCTATCCCACAGCTTAAAGAGTCTTGCAATGGTGGGACCCATTGCAGCTTATGCAGGGTAAGGGCTTAAGTTCAGGCTGGCCCTCACAGCCAAAGAGTCAGGTTTTCCAAAGAATGGATTGCAAATCAGAAATCAGCCAACACATGGATATGAACAGTGCATGAATTATAAACAGCATCCAGAAAACAGCCTAGCTGCCTTAATGCTGCATCTCCACTGTGCTTTGAAAGAGCTCACAGCAAACCCAGTTACAGGACCAACTCAATACACAGATGCTATGTAACATGATACTATACACATACATGAATAACATGTTTTGTTAATTTTATCCTGCTTTCAATGTTAAAAATGCATTAAAGCACACGCAGTAACATTTACACTTGGGTGAAAATGCATATCGTATAACATTTTTAAAAGCATCTTTCTCATTGTTGGCTTTTGGAGTAATTGCCTGTTGCGGGGTACAACACATACAAAAAAGTCCAAACTGTTTGAAAAAATACAGGAATGGAAGCATTCTACAATGCATTTAGAATGAAGTTAAATCTAAAACCAGCAGCTGATGTCACAAACAGCAGTATGATCCCCACTTCAGCCAGCAATGACTTTCTCAGTATGTGCAATGAGGTAACAGATAAGAAGACGTTTTTCTGAAAGGAATGTTATCTTTATAAATTATAATTACTGAGCATAAAAATCAACCCAGCTCTAAAATCCCTGGTCCAAATTGAAACAAAAATAACTGGCTGCTAAAACAGTGTGCATATATCTGGAATCCATGCTGTAGAATACCATTCTAAGGTATGCTCTCAGAAACACAGAAATATATGCTTTCCTATCATGAAAATGATTTGTTAGGACTTCACATTGTAACATTAAAGAAAAGTAATTTTGATGCATAGGTAGAGAGCTATTAATTTACCAGTAATTAGCCACTGTTTCAAAAGAATGAAAATTAAAAAATACCTTTCTCTGATTCCTTCTTTAACAAATGTTGATCTACATGTAACTACAAAACTCTACAAACTAGGAAACAATGAAAGTTTGGCAGACTAAGGTAAGAAAGTCACTGAATGAGAATTCATAGGATAAAAGCCATGATTCACGGAAAGATGCAGCTGCAAGATCTGTAAGCAGTCACTCCATCAGCGGACAAATGCCTTCAGATTATGATTTGCTTCCTTCCTTCCAGCTACTTCTCCCTAAGCAGAACCACATGCATTTCTCATCAGAGGATTCCCTTTCCCAGAGAAGCTCTTTCTTGGATATACACTGAAAAGAGCTCATCTCTTTTATGCTGAGACACACTAACCTACTGTCCTGCACTTCTATTCCCTCCTCCCCTCACTGCTGGCAAGACCATCAGACAGTGCAAGCTGAAGTGACAGCTAGACAAGCTAATTTATTGCTCGAACTGGGACTTTTAACTGTTTTGAAAATGGTTTAAGTTATTTATATGAGAAAAATCTTCAGGATCACTTTATTCTTTTTTTTTGGAAGTATCACTGCTTTAGCAATTGGAACGAGAGGTTTCACATCCACCATATGCATTGAATTTTGGGTTTTGCCCGTTGTCTCTAATGGCTGTTATTTCCCAGGACTTTTAAGAAATCTACAGCCAACAATACTCACAGCTGTGCCTCCCTCCAAAGACTCCTTTATGCAACTTACAGTGCTGCTTTGGCTACGAAAAGAGCTCAAAGGCAAAGGAAGTCCTCCATCTGCCTTTCTAAAACAAAGGTAGAAATATGTGTTAGGGACACAGCACCCTCTACTTAAGTGTAATTGAAATGTAGGTTGGGTGGAGTGCCATCCTTCCGCTGTTTTTTTTTTTTTTTTTAAAAAAAAAATAAAATCAGATTTTATTTAGAGGAAGCAGAGAGAAGGCAAAGAGAATAACCAGTGAAATTAAAGGCTCCCATGTGTTTTTTGCCTATTTGTCTGTCATCCAAGGAACCCAAACTTGCTCCTTAACCCAACCGCCCAAGAACGCATTCCTTTCAGCATACAACACTCAATGAATAATATACTTCTTCCTCCTGCAGCCACCAGTAAGATGAGAAGGACAAAAAGACAGGTTAATTCCAGATCTGCTGACTGGAAAAGATACTTTTGTTTTCTCAGTTTCTTTTTCTTTTCAGCTTTTCAACAAGTGTAACACAAAGAACCTCACTGTGCATAGAAATAAAGAAAATAAGAGTTACTTTCCCTGTGTAACTGGATATTTGGTGTAAATGTCACCGGATACAAAGAATATCTTGACCATCCATTCCTTCACTAGCACATATTCTTCTAAGCTCTCTATGACAAGTGAAAACGAGAAATTGATAGATAACCACTTATAATTTAAGTCAGTATTCATCCAGTTGATAGCAAAACACACCACCACATTTCTTCAGGAATACTCTCAAAAACTGCAGCAATAGTTTTAAAGCACCAAAGAAAACCAGTTGAGAACGTCTGCATTCTGTGACTGCAAGCCCAGGAAATGAAAATTGTTTCTTCTTCTGGTACAGTTTTAACGAAGGTGGGAAGAGGCGGGTCAGGGAAGTGGCACTAGAAACTATCAAGAATCCAAGGCAGCTTTTTACAAATGCAACAAGAAAATCCCCAGCTCGTATCTTTATAAGCATCCTATGTTGTTGATGTGTTTTTGTTTGCTTGTTTGTTTTAAGAGAAATACTGTGTATGCAGCACAGGATAGTAAGACGGATGTGACACATTTAAACTAAGACTTCCTGATGGAAGTTTTCAAGGAACTGTTCTTAAAAATGAAAATCTTTTACAAGACTTTTTTCCTGCCTTATCCAGAGCAGAAAGACAAAAAGACCTTTTGCTCTGTTTTCAACTAAACAACAGAAGCAGCATTCAAAATTACAATAACGGGCGTGTTCTCACCCACAGCAGGGAGCAGGGCTGTACTTCTATTACAGAACAAAGCTGAAATGCATGCAAAAGAAGACACTAAGAAACAAAAAGAATGGCTTATCTTCGGAATAGAACAGAACTCATTTACAAGTACCAGAAATATAAAATGGAAGAGACCAGAGGAGTCAGGTTCTTCACAGAACCAGTTCACGGATCCCAAATGAACTTCCATGGGAGGGAAGAACACTGTGACATCTGCCTAAAGCTCCATGCATGCAATGAACACGCAGTCTAGAAGCAACCTCACAGAGCACAAGTAATGCACACCTTCTGGATTACAAAACCCTTAGGAGCTCGAAGTCAGCTCAGGTTCTGCAAATTGTTCCTCAGACTGAGGATCTTTCTTTATAGCCCCCAGTGGTGCAGCATTTCATGGCAGCATACCAGCTCAGTCATTGGCTGTGCACTGCCAATCTCTTCCCCCATTCCAGGGGGAACCTGCTTCCTGGAACCTGCTACAGTGATCCATGACCAACAGGACTAGCCAGTCCTGCTACAGTGATCCATGTCCAACAGGACTAGCCAGTCCTTGCACAAGGCACACGATCACAGTAAGAATGGGAGACCACAGCAGCCTACAGTTAAGACCAGCCTGGGCTGCCACAAAATCTCTGCCAGACTTTTTCTCAGAAACGATGCTGATAAGTAGAATTTTTACCAGTCCTCAGTGAAACTACAGAATGAGGTCTCCCACATTTCAACATCTCAAACCACCCACGTAAGTGAGCCAGAAAGGGACGCAACGTTCCCATGCTGGTTAGAGCTGGTACTGGGACTTCTCCCTAAGGTAATATTGAGGGCAGTTCAGTGAGTTAGTGCTGGGCTTGGGAAATAAACCCAGGACATAACAGTGGTAAGGGACTTTGCCAAAAGTAGTGAGTCAATGAGAAATAAGTAATATATGCAAATAGTAGATAGTTGACAAAAAATAAGGGTCATGAAGGTCAGAGGCAACACACAGCTCAGTACAGTACATTGCAGCAACCTCAGCATAGATCCCCACACATTCCTGCAACTGTAAATACAAAGAGTAGCAAGTACAGTGGCAAGAAGTGTTTCCCAAGCTCTCCTGAAGTCATGCTGGAAGAAATTTTGTCTCTGTGAGCCCATTTTGTTTCCTCACTCAGTTAAACTTAGAATCGATTCCCTACATGCAAATGAAAAGTTGGTTGGGATTGCTTTGTAATCAGACTTCAGATCACTTGGAATGCAATGAAGTTTCTCTCTTGAGATATTTGAGTACTAATATAATAATAATAATAATAATAATATAAATGATGCAATACAAAGGTATACGCTGTACCTGATTGTGGCAGATTATACAATCATTAAATAAAGTAAATAAGGCAATATTCTACACTTCCACAGTAAGGTCTGAAGCTAAAGGAGTCTTGTCCATCAAATACGCAAGGCAACATTTTCCTAGAAAGAATGAGAAAGAAGCCTTTAGAAGAAGCACTCAAAGTAAATTCTTCATCACTCATCAGTCTGTGTTCGAATGCTTGACCATTTCTCTGTGCACCAACATTTTATGCCTCTTAGGGTTAGTGTTCTAATTCACAGCAAACTCAACTACAAGCCACAAATCCAAAAGGCTTGTCAAGAAACTCAGAGAGAATAATTACTGTACAACACACATCAGTAAGTAATTGTTTCTGACACTGTCACTTTACATGCATTACTTCTGCTACTTGAGCCCTGCAGGTCAGGGAATTCAAAAGAGAAGTATGAGAAGGCACTACCAAGAACACTCAAGTAGAACATCACTTGCTCAAAAGGCAGATAGAAACAGCCATAGCATTTTGGAACTACAGGATCAAGAATTCAAAGATTTAGAAAAAACGCTGCTTTGTTATTTGCAAGTGGCAGTATTGCACCCCCCCAAAAAAAATTCATGTAAGGTTTTCTTTGTATAGCTCTTCTCTTGCAGAAGAAACCACAAAGGAACGCACTTAAAACTTCATCTTTGTACGCCTTGCCTTACGGATGTGAAACTCCAATGCTTTTCAAAAAAAGGTTTCAGAAGTCTGCCTTGTACACCACATTCTTATGACACATTCTTAACATCATTAGTCTACTCTGAAATTAGGAACAAAACCTGTAACTCTTCCCCTTCCTCCCACTTCAATTAAGATCCTGACAAAAAAGCTGTATCTATAACTGAATAGTGGAGGACGGGAAAAGGAAGTGTTTTGGGACATGGGGAAAGGTTTTCTAAAGCAAGTGGGCTAACCACACAGTTGGTGTTATAGAAACATCACCTAATAAACCCCAACTTCAAATGCAGTGCAGCAAAGCACAGCTGCTTCCCCCTTACATCAGCTCTCCCATTCTTTATTCCACATATCAGCTACCCTAGCACGTCTGCCTCAGTTCCCAAAGAGACAAAAGATCTTTTTTGGCACTCAAACATAGCAAACAACTCAGGCTTCTTGGGAAAAGACAGAGGGGGCAGGGTGCGGTGGAATAAACTGTTATGTGGATTAAAGCATTTCACATGTGCCGGTGTAAGCCCAGCCAAAAGCTGTCAATACCTACAGCCCATCCACAGTGACCTGTGTGAGAACAGTGCAGAATCTGAGCCCTGGTGCTGCTAGAGGGGCCGCCACAGAGCCAACATTTCAGCCAGCAGCCTCAGAGGAGCAAAGGAAGTGAAAAACCTTCCTCCAGCCTTGGAGGGAATACCCGTGGGAGGAGGTGCACTGTTAGGGAACTGTGCAATGTTTGTACTGGTACCATCTATATTAGGGACAAAGAGAGGCAAAAGGAAAAGGAAGAAAACACATCAGCTTACAGAGAAATTAAGCAGTGGCTCGTACCGACACAGTTTCTGCAGTGAGTGTTGGCACCATTACTGTAGCAAAATGCTACAAAATGCACTACTTACGCAAGTAACAAACAACCCCAGAGACCATATTTCACTGCAAAAACCACAGTGGGCTCCAACCCCAAACTGCATTATTTAATTCCCAGAGATAAATGTCCCAAAGAGGAAAACAAAAACAAAATTCAATAAAGCCAAACATCAGTCAAAAAGGGTTTTCTGCTGCTCTGCGCTTGCTCTTCTTCTCCAGCCTTCCCTTGAGGCACTTCTGACAAATACCTCTAAGGCAAACTGAGAACCTGCAAGTACTTAAGTGTGTTGAACTTGCAGACTAACACAGGAGCCAACAACAGCATTACCGCAGGAAACTGCTGTACCAATTCTGAACTACTAAGTAGCATGCATTGGTTTATATATCTGACCAACGCTCCCAATTACATCATCGTACCCATATTTTAAAACACATTGTATTTCACCACAATACATGCTACCAAAAGGCAACGTATGAAGGTAAGTTGACATTTTAAGCTGGAACCAAGCAAAGCAGGAAAACAATGACACTTCAATTACTGGCAGAGGGATGAGGTGAGACATTTCTCTTTTCCTGGTGAGGAGAAACACTTGCACTCATGTCAGTTTGTCAGATTAATTTTGAGCTAAATAAATACCACACATTATCACTTAGAATTTCACACACCAGCACTAACAAAGCAGCTAGTGTCTCAGCACACACGTGTCACCCCTGATCAGTTCCATGGTGCTACATCATTGATACACACTGATCTTGTCTTAACGCCACCGGATGCAAGACACAAGAAAGGGTATGGGAGATTAAGGATAATTAAAATAGTACATTTTCGTAAATAGAAAGTGAGTATGGATTCTGAAAGCGTGCATTAGAAGTGTCTACAGGAAGGACAAAGCCTGGATACATGCCTTCTCCTAACACCCACCTGCATCTTCCTTCAAGAATGAAGCCCACCATCAGACGGACAACTCAAAGCACTAAGACACAGATCTTGGTAAAAGAAACAGGAGTTTACCTCCTGAATAAATCCATCTCGGGACCACACCTATGGTCTGTTCAGACCAGGAAGAACGGCAGAAACAAATACCGGTGCCACATCAATCGTTGGTATTGGTCCTCCAGAACATGATTGGGTTTGATTGGGTTTTGTTGTTGTTGGGTTTTTTTTGGTTGGCTGGTTCTTGTTTATTCAATAATCTTGTTTGTAAATCCTCATCCTTTTCTTCAGAGATTATAAGCATTTTCTTTTTGCAATTACATCTCTTTGTAATGCTGTTATTCCCAAAATAACTACTACCACCTTTACAATACAGCACTCACGACTACAGAGGCACGTGCAATACCCGAAGCATGGGATGAGAATACAGTGACCAGGCATCCATATCTGAATTTCATATTATGTAAAGGCAACTTACTTGCAAGTAATGCAACAGCAAGTTTATCCGTTGTTCTGCTACTACATAATAAACAAACAACTTTTACCAACCACTTGCCAGTAAACACATTACAGAAGACGAAGAGAAAACAAAATCTTTAGAGAAAAAGAAGGTGGAATAACAACTCTAACAGCTCACTGCAGCACAAAGAACTACTTTCACCATCACTCAACACTCATCTAAGCAATCCAACACGGTGGAGATTCCAACAGAAAGACAAGGCACCACTTTGTTCTCCTCTCCAGGACACACTCTTCAATAGAGATTAGGAAATCCCACCATGGTGTTGCAGCATTACGAATTATAACACACAAAGGTTGTTGGTAATTGATGTATTTCATCATTTCCTCTCTGAAGTATGTGTCCCAAAACACTGCAAAGCACCTAAGAGATTCGGCATCACTTCCAGCACCTTGTCATCACCAGGAAATGTACCTCAACCCTCACCAGTCCAGCACAGAAACCACTGCAGAATGCAGTTTCAGTAAGATCTAAGCCCCAGGAGCTGTATGTTTATCTGTTCTACGTCTCTCTAGCAAAATTCTTCCTCCTGCTTTTAGCTGGTCACCCCCACTAAGAACACGATCATCGGGATGAGAGAACTAGATAACCACCTCACACCTGTGCATAGAAGAGCCTAAGCTACACAAAGTATCTTTAGCCCATGCTAAATAGAGAGCCCTACAAACACTATTTTTCATTATATCACAAGAAAACAAACATCATTTTACACACTGATAGAAAATAGCATAAATGTGTATACATCTGGCATCAACTGTACATTTTCCATCACTCAGGAAAAAAGTATCACGGCTGTGCTATTTAGCAAGCTTCCAACACACAAAGGAGAAAGGCTACCGCAGGTGTCTGCTCAAGCAGGAACTAAACTGAGCATGAATCCTTGCTCTTAGGCTCCACCGACAAGCCCGCGGGGAAGCTGCATTACAAACAGTGCAGCTGAAGACCTGCCATGCCCACAGCCTCCCAGGCTGGGTGCCCTGTCAGCAGCACCCGGTGCTGCGGGCACCGGGCAGCTCCCTGCGGCAGGGCGGCGATGACATCATGCCGTGCCGGCTGCACACCGCGGCCGTGGCGCAGGGGAGTCCCACGGGGACACGCAGCCTCAGCCGGTAGCCAGGGCTGCTGCCGCTCTCCCAACAATGGACACTTCGGAAGCAGATTGTCTCAAGAGGGCAAGGATTCAGGTCCTATTTTTCAGCACAGAAATAACAAGGGAAAAAAAAAAAAAAAAAAAAAAAAAAAACCACAAATACAGCCACATAAAAAGCCCCACTCCACAATAACCCTTTCATTCAAACAAGAAAACCTTCCAGGAAGTACAGAGTGTTTCAAAGCCTGACCCAAAACCCACTGAAACCAACAGAGGTCCTTTGCACGTGTATCAGCAGGCACTGGAGGAGGCTATAACCTAAAAGATGATTTAGAAAGCATTGTCAGTGCCACTGCTGTGCATTATTAATGACACAACAAACTCAACAAAACGCACTGGAATTCTGGCTAGCTCTTCTGCTGGGACATTATCAACTTCTTCTCCCAATTCCTCCCTCTCCTTTTCAATTCTTAACCTGCTCCTCAAACCACAGACCAGCCTTCCCCATCACAACGCACACCTATTCCTGCCCCAAGCCCACACCTTACCACCATGAGATGGGGCAAAGTGGACATAATAGGTGCAGTCCTTAACAGGGAAAGCAAATACAGCTCTCATGCTCCAGCCCCCACAACTGCAGATTCAAACAGAATTGCTACAAAAAGGCGCTGATCTCTATTCCAGATCACTGTTTGATAACCAGCTCAAAGGAACACCATGTTTTTGCATTTCATTATGGGAGTCATTCACGTGCCCACTGAAATCAGAGACTGCCAGCAAGAGTGCCTTGCACTACGTTACACAAATAGACAGATAGAAAATGGGTTACAACATTAACATCAGAAACTGCTTTCATCCAGAAACTTTGCTCACTTGTGATTTAATTCAGAAATAACAATGGAATCACCTATATCCTTCAAGGAAGTTATGTTGCATTTTGTTCTCTTGTATTTCTCACACTGAGTTGCTGCTGTAATTTAAAAGGCCATTAAAGTGCAGACTGTATAGGATCCCCAAACTGCAGCCTGCAGCCACTGTAACATACAAAGAGGTGAAGGTAAGGTCCCGCTCAGCATCAGGAACTGAGGAGAAATTGTCTTTCAAGTCATTAA
The DNA here is from genome assembly GCF_039878825.1 of Excalfactoria chinensis. Classification (NCBI taxonomy): domain Eukaryota; kingdom Metazoa; phylum Chordata; class Aves; order Galliformes; family Phasianidae; genus Excalfactoria; species Excalfactoria chinensis. The sequence goes on along the minus strand of NC_092829.1, from coordinate 37,842,376 downwards.
AAGAAGGAAGTTATCAGCATAGCCCAAGATAAGTAGAGTTTATTGCAAGAGATGAGTTCCATAACATACGTTTCACCCTACAAGGAACAGGCATTAATTCACACAGTGCTTTTAAGACAGATGCAAAACAAGCACATATTACAAAACCAAGTTAGTTAAACAAATAAACATGATACAATCAAGGTAGTTAACCATCCAACCATATAATCAGTGGCTCAACCAGACAATAAGGAGGCCAAGTTTCCACCATGGCAGCGATGCACCTTTCTGAACATGCAGCAGTCCAATACAATTGTAGCCCGTGCAGCGAGGCCAAGGCTGACCCCAGGCACAGCCACAACAAAGGGCAGACAGGTGGCCCTAAAGGACAGCTGTGGCACTGTGCTGCAGGACACTGCTGGCCCCAAACATACACACGTAGCCAACCATTCTTAACACTATTTCTGTTAGGTGCTGCAGGAAGAGAATCCGTATCCCATGTAGAATCAAAAAACAGAACTGAACAAGTTAAACAACCGCCACTTTATCTCTAAAATCCGATTCCTCGTTCCCAGAGCGTTCCAAGAGCCCAGGTGCCTCACCAAAAGTTGGTGCGTGTCACCACGCTCCAGGAGTGCCGCAGATCGCTGCTGAGGCCGAGATGATGGCAAATAACTGACGGTCTCCTCGCACCCGTTTTCCTCACGCCGATGGGAAGCGGCACTCAGTCGCGTTCCGCACGAAGTTCCGCACGCTCCCACGGGCACCGCCGCGTTCCGAGCAGCCCCGCGGCCCCCGGGGCATCGCCGCCCGGACCGGGGGACGCCCAAACCGGAGCCCCTTTCCGGCCCCCGCCCCGTGCCGCGACCCCCGCCGTGCCCGAGGCCGCGCGACACGGCGCTGAGGGTCGCGGGTAGAGAACGGCGGGGCGGCCGCCCGCCAGCTGCGTCCCGGTAACGGTCGCCGCCCCCCCCGCCCGCGGCACTCACCGGAGAGCTCGTCCGGCTCCAGCCCGGTCTCGGTGTCCAGCCCGCAGATCACGAAGTAGTCGGCGAAGCGGCCGGGTGCCGAGGAGCCGCCCCCACTGCCGCCGCTCATGCTGGAGACCAACGGGTGCGCGGGGCTCAGGGGCTGCGGGGCCAAGCGGCGGCGGGCGGCGGGGCTGCGCCAGCTGCGCCAGCTGCGGCGGCCGCCTCCATGATGGAGCGGAGCGGACAGCGCCGCGCGGCATTGTGGGTACGGCCCCCAGCTGTTCCCGCGAGGGGGGGGGGGCGGCGCGGGCCGAGGGACCGCAATGCTGCGCCTGCGCACTGCGCTCCGGGGTGACGTCATGCTGCTGGGCCCGGCGGGGCGGGGGGAGCGGATTGGGGTGCGAGGCGCGCGGTCGCGCTCTGAGGGGCGGGGGTCGGAGTCACGGCCCCGAGGGACGGCGTCTGAGGGGCCGTCACAAAAGCGCCCCCAAGGCGGCAGGGGCTCTTTGTTTTCTGCTTGAATTACTGCCACAGACGTAACGGTCGCGTTTGCACAGCTAAGTGAAATCCGTCCCGCAAACATTTCCTGAGGAACGGGGGACAAAGAACGAGAATGACTCAGGCCGAGCGCTGAGGGACGCGCGACGCGCGCCGTGCTGTGCGATGAGAGCATGTCTTAACGCTGAGGGACCTGGGATAGCCTCACCGCGCTAAAATTAGCGGCAAGCGGTTCCCTTTCCTCGCCTCGCCTCACCCAGTTCTCTAACGGCGCCTTTCACATCACAGTTCTTCCCTGTATTCAATTCACTTTCCCCTCAGCTCAGCACGGCTTCTCCGAGGAGAAAGCATTTGTCAGTCTTTCAGGATTATTATCTTTAAGATGACATCTGTAATGCTGAATTAATTAACAGCCTAATGCGCTACCAGGCACGTGAAACTCTGCATGGTTGAGTCCACACTGCAAAGACACGGCAAGTTCCTAATGCTGCGGGAGCACCAGGGACAACAGTGCGTGTAAGGCGGCTCTGACAGCGGTCCGCAGCGATTTGCAGCACAATTAACTGGGCTCTTAAGCCATCTTTCCCAGAGAACTGCAGAGAGCTTTTCCATCCTTCTGGGAAATAGGAAAAGCCGTGAGAAGAACTGGCATTATTAGGATCCGCTTGATTAAGATTGTATAGGCCACAGGATGGGTTATCAATGAATGAAAGTATTGCTGAGGTTTGACTGACAGCTCTGACAGTTCAATTTTAAACCACTAGTGAGGCGAGGGGAGAGATTTCAATAAAGATAGAGAGATAATTAGATGCAGTAGTACTAGACTGGAAGTCTCAGCTCCACAGCGAGCACATACATCTAGACAACATTGAGCCTGCCTTCTGGTTTGAAGAAGACAGCAACTGAGAACGGAACTAGCTAAATCCGATCGCTCCTATCTGCTACATTTGCTAGGTGTTTTACACACATTTTGCTCCTTGGTCTGCCTTTGATCTGACAAAGAACTCAGTGTTCAGAATGTAATAAGCTTCATTTCTGTAACCCTGTAGTTTGACTCTTAGAAATATAACACTGAGGTGCTGGAACATGTCCAAAGAAGGGCAAGGAAGCTGTTGAAGTCTAGAGAAAAAGGCTTGCGAGGAGCAGCTGAAGGAACCGATTATTTAGCCCAGAGAAAAAGATGCTCAAGGGAGTCCTTATCACCCTACAACTACATCAAAGGAGGTTGTAAGTAAGTTGGGGGGGGACGAAGGGGGGGGGGAGGGAGGGATCAGTCTCTTCTTCCAGGCAACAGGACAAGAAATGACCTTGAGTTCATGTCAGGAGAGGTTTGGATTGAACATCAGGAAAAATTTCTTCACCGAAAGGGTTGTGAAGCATTGGAACAGGCTGCCCAGGGAAGTAGTTGAGACACTATCCCTGGAGGTATTTAGAATATGCATAGTTATAGTACTTAGAAGTATGGTTTAGTAGTAGACTTGGCAGTGCTAGAAAACCAAGGAAGTACCACAGGTATTGTAAGGGCTTTTTGTATTTGTTATATGTTCTTGCCCACACCACATGCTCCAGCCACATATTTAGGAGATTTAGCCAGAAATACAGTTGAATAGCAGTGTTTAACAGAACCCACGCCCTGCTATACAACATGGTAAAGGATAGAAAATGATTTTTAAAAAGGAGTCTCAAACTAAGAAATTCAGATTTGCTTTGAATTGATACAAGAAAGGAACAGGGAAGCAGCTGCATGAACTTGAATCAACAAAAGGTTAATTAATCAAGTCACTGTAATTTTTGCTGTGAAAGGCTCATTTATAATTTGTCAGATAAGCTCTCTGCTTTCTTAATCTTGATTCTAGGCATTTCCTAGATGTGTTCAAACAGCTACAGCTCTGTCCTCTCATTTTGTCAGTGACAACCTCTTTCCTATTATATCTTTTCTTCCTGATTATTTCCTTTCTGAAGTTTTGCGTGCCTAGTGAACGCAACGTCTGCAACACTTCATTCAGTCTATCAGCTTTCACTTCTCAGTCTTCTTGACTCATGTTCCCAACACAGGGAACACCTAAAACAACCATTTTGTCAGTGAACTTTGCAAACAGACCGATGTCCTCAAGTGAGGCAACACTCAATTACACCGAGAATTTTTGAAAGTATTCTGTATGATGTTTACAAAATTAAGTGCCTTAAATCTGTGGAAACTATGTTTACTAGAGAATCACAATGACATATTAACAAGTAGGAAGTGGTTGAAAAGATTCACTGCCTTTGGCAAGACTATTGCTGTTGGCTCAGCTGCTGTTTCCAAACAAAGGCAGAGGCTGGGATTTTCAAGCTCAAGCCTTAAATCATAAGGACAAAAAACAAGTTATTTTAAAGAGGCAGAATGTGAACATAACCTGGTAACTCCTCATTAATTTGGACTTACTTTGGCAACAATCACAATTATTGGAGGAGTTTGTTTAATAAGCAGTTAAATAATATATATATGGAAAATTCCCATTTTACTCAGCTCTTCTCAGAGAAATGTAGTCTAAAATACAGCACCAGCTTTTTCTGTGCAACCATTTCCCAAGATGAGGTAAGCTCAAAAAGATAAAGGTACTCTTCATCTTTTGCATCAGCAGCACTTCATGTGACAGAATAACATTAATTTCTCATAGCAAGGTATAAAGATAGAATCTGTTCAGACTCCTCTGTAAAATCAAATCATAGCCTATGCATTAATAAGGGAAGCACATCAGATCAGGTTTGCTAGATATTTTAAATGTCTTTCGTAAACAGAACAGTGTATTAGCCTGAAAACTGACTCCATGCGATGTCATCTAGCAGATCTGTACCTGTTCAAGTCATGTTTGTTGAACTTAGTAGGCAAGAAAAACAAACACTTACTCCAATGTTATTACACAGGAAACAGCCCAGGGAGGAGAAGGCCCACTCTCTCTTCACGGTTTGCACACTGACCAATGCAGTGGTTGAGTGCTCCCTAAGGGATGAATTATTACTTTCTATATTAGCTGTACCTGCAGTACCTGCTGGGTATTTCTGTCCTTGAGCAGCTGCTACCTCAAAATCAATATTCTGTGCAATTGAAAAAACAAAAAACCAAAAACCCTCCATAAAACAGACATAACATTAAGGGAATGAAGCTATAACAACTTCAGCATGTTAACCTCCCATCAGGAATTCACAGCAGAAAAAAAACTAAATTACGTAATATTCCTATTTGAGGAGATGAAATGAGCTAAACTCCCTTATACTGCAAAGTATAAAAACATTAGAAAATTATTGTTGTACATGAAGAAATAACATCCAGACAGAAGGAAGTGAAGTTGATGTAGGTGCTCTGAAATAAAGATACAAACTGAATGAATCCCATCCACGGTCGTGATCATCAGTTCAGTTTAATGTTCAAAGTCATTAAAAAAATAGCACTTCAAGAAGAACTCACCCTTTTTAAATAGATTAAAACTTTAGACTAGTTGAAAGTTCAGCATATTTCATCATACTCAAAAAATACAATATTTCAAATTTAATATAATAGCTTTATTATCAAATGGCAAGAGGCGTTTAGTAAGGATGTCATGCCGATATCATTTACAAAAGAATTCCAGAAGATAAACAGGTCAAAGTCAGGTCATCTCTAATATTTTCATAGTTTAACTCAACTATACCTTCCTGATTTGACAGTTTACATCTGGTGGGTGCTATGGCTATCTCTCAGACTACTGGCTGGGTTCCACAGAGTCCAGCATGGTACCTTACTCCACAACACAGCACTTCTTTGCCCTTTTCACAGCTACTTCAGTAGTCCTCATAGGATAGGGAACTGCCTGAGGCCATTGGATGTTGAAGATAAACATGGAAGGAGTAGGCTTTAAAAAAAAAGAAAGAAAAAGAAAGAAAAAGCACTAAGGAAATAACCTTAATTTAATCCTTTTTAAGGTTTTAAGGCTTTTAGCCACTGTGTTGGGAACTTTGCCTACAACTGAAACAGGTTTTTCAGTATCATAGCCTGATCCCATCTACACAGTGAAACATAACTCAATAGTAAGTGCCAAGCAATAGCATGATTCATACAAAACAAAGTTCATTCCTTCTCTAGTGTCAAGGTTCCATCAAAACAATTTCATGTAGTGTTGAAGGAATTCTCAACCAGCATCTGTTAATAACAAAAATTGAGGAAATTTCAGAAAAGCCACAGGGCAACATGTAATTTACTCTGAGTTAAGCTGCATGAAAAATTACCTATGCAGATGAAGAGGCTGTATATCTACAGCTATTTCACACTCAGTAGTCCAGTGGGCACTTGGCTCACAGCAGCTATTATTTATTATGGAACAAATACTCTAGATAGATGAGCTCTGAGATTAGAATCACAGCAATTAAAGAAAAAAAAAATTAAGTTTTAAATGACAAAGTATACTTTTAGAGTAAATTCTAAATAAGAGTACAACTCCTGAAGCTAAATGATCACAATAAATTTGTAAACAGAAGTTAAATCAGTTTTTTCCTATATAAAACCCAGATTTAAATAAAAGACAGAAATAGTTCATCAGTATTTACTATATATTTACATGTAATACTGCAATAAAATGGAGTCAATCAACATTATGTTACAAAAAGAACAAAATTCTTTAAAAAGGTACCAGCACCTTTCACATTATCCCATTTACAGAACTATTCTCTTACAACTCAAATGATCCATTGTACGATGAGTTAACGTGAGGACATAGACAAGTAAACCGTTGAACTGGAGCATATGCTAACATGCCAACTCACGTTTCAGCAAGGTACTTCAGGGGCAGAAACTTAAAGCTGGTAAGCAGCACTGGTTTCAGTAGGATAAACTTAAACACGTACCCAAGTTCCTTGCTGATCAGGGCCTCATTTTACAGGATTACGCTGACAATACAACAGTTACAACCATACAAGGCGAGGTATCACATACCTTGAATATATATATATGTGCATATTTTTTTAAGATAAACTGTAGCTGGTTGTCCATTGCCAGTCACTGAATGGCCAGAGAATGGAATCATCCTTCTAATCTTATGCATGTTCACCAAATTCTGTTCCTTGATGCTTTGAAGAGCATTTGGAACCAGCTATTTTACAAGAACTGCACCAACTGTACCTGGTGCTCCTAGCCAATTGAGCTACAATGGAAAATTTCATATTCTTTGTATAACGCCTGAGAAATGTTAGTAATACACTACACATATATACTCTTAATTCACGTGAAATTAATGTTTTATATCAATACGATCATTTTCTCGAATTTGCAGGATAAATGTATGCAAGTGAAATACTGCCAAGGTGAACATTAAAAAAGTTGGTTTAGAACTTCAACATCAGCTGGGCACAGTAAGAATTCTAACCTGCTCTCTTACATTCCCTCCCAAAAAAAAATTAGAATGAGACAGAATGATCTGACACTTTGCCTTCGTTAATCCAGTTAGTAAAGCAGATATAGGTTCAAGTATTTAAATCCATACAGCACTAATAGAAGCAAATGATCAGGGTGAACGTATTACCGTAGTTAAATGACAATTCAGAAAAAATAAGTTAGAGTGAGCACCGTTATTATATTACGCTATCATTTTGGAACTCCAGAAAGAACAAAAATATTGTTGATGAGAAGTGTGCTCAGATCAGACCACATTCAAGGCTACAGAAATGTTGAGAATGTTACAAAATCTGAGCAAATAATTAAGGGATTTTCTTTTCTCTTCTTGCAAGTTTTAGAAAGCAATCTGTAGCTCATATCTACAACTTCTGCTCTGCATATCATCAGAGCAAAATGTGTTTTCACTTCCCTCATCCTGAGGGCCACACATACCATCCTCACTCCCCAAAGCAAAACACAGTACATTTCTGAACACCGTTCTCCCAGGCCACGTGTTCATTTAAAGACATTCCTACCATCACGAACTTCCCTTTAAAACGCTTATGAGCCAATAGAAAAGCAAATATACAAATATCAGAAGTGCTGATCCTGAGATGAAATATGGGAAATTCGGGTCCAGTTTGATCATTATTCAAACTTCTGTTTCAGTTTCTTCTGGAAGAGAGCTGGTAGGATAGAAAGGATGGCTAGAACCATGAGAACAAAGAGAGAGTTCCAGGAAACAGCTTCCCCTGCTGTCGTAAGTTGGTATAGTGTTGTTCCTGCCTTAATGGCTACAAAAGATGGTGGTGCCACACCTAGAAGGGAAAAGCAGAAGGTAGGATAAGTAAGAAAGAAAAAGCAGCTTTGTGGAAAGAAAATCATAAATGAGTCATCCAACCTTTAACATCAAAACCTCAGACTTCACTGACTTGTTTTTTTTTAAAGAGCAGTATATACAAATATAAAACTCAAAGAAAATCCCATATCAATACCTGTTTATGCTATTTTCAATACTACTTAATGCCAATTAAAGCACTGAAAACAATACATATATTTATATAACTATGCTAGACTGTGCAGATCCAAGATGTCTCTACCAATCAGTCTTAGTTACACTAGTAAAAAAAGTTTGTAAGTTACTTTCTAACCCAATTAAAAAGACAAAAGTACACGCTTAGCACTACGTTTGTTATCTATTTACTCTTAGGAAGACACATGATAAACAAAATGCATAGGAAGGAGAGGAACAATCCTTCAGACCAAAGTCATATATGTCTTCACGTGACCACACTCAAGTAGAACAACACAAATTACTACTAGAAAAGTGTTTATACAATGTATGTTTCCTTAAGTAATCAGCCTGCATTTGTAATACCTCATCTATTACAATGGATTAATCTTCAAGACTAAAGTCTTCTGATGGTATAAGCTGCAACCCATCGAAGAACAACAAATATCCTCATGTAATCTTTCAGTCGTCCAGTAGGTGGTGATCTCCACTGAACAATGCATAAAGAAAAGCAAATAACGTTCCTTCTGGGTGCCCCTAACCTGTAGTTCACTACTCAGAATCCTTACCTAGAAAAGTGCCAATGAAAAATACTTTTAGTGGCACATTTATTACAGGAGATGTTATATTGATAAACCAATTAGGGAGAAACGGTGTTATCCTCAAAAATATTATGTAGTTAATGAGGTGTTCTCTGTGACGCTCAACCTGAGAAAATAAAAGAATCAGTTAAGTCTGTGCATCAAAAATAAATCAATGATTTTACTACTAAGGAATTTTTAAGATGTTCTGTGCAACTTTTGTACAAATTCAGAAGTTGCAGACAAATGAGTTAAAAGATGAGTCAGTCACTGGTGAATCACTATCACCGAGTACCATGGTTTCTCTGCAAATACCAGCCCATGGTAAAGCATGGTGATTGTGTGCCTCAATCAGCTCACAGGTAATTCAGCACAGCAGCAGGCCTAATTCTAACATTAGCAACCTTTCCCTAACTGTGGTCCAACACACACTACCATCTTGTCATCCTGCTCCTTAAGCCTCTGCAGAACTAGCAACAGAGTTTCTTCCTCATCACACCCGTCCTAAATTGTAGTCAAACCTGAAAAACAGCTGCATTCCTCGCCTGAAAGCTTACCCTGGTCATGGGTATGAAGTTCATCAGCCAGCTGTTGCCAGAAGTCTTAAAAGGCTGTCTGCCCCTTTTTTGTAATGCCTAGGATTAACATCACCCAGGAGCAACCATCATAGTTGCTCCTTATATCTTACTTGCAGTCCATTACATCATCCTCAAGTGTATCCCAGCTCCTTATACCAGGACTACAAAGTCTCCTCTGCTCGCAGACTGGCTTTAGCATCCTACCCAGGAAGTAAGGGCATGCTGCCAGAAAGGGATCAGAATCCTTTCCTTGCAGGTGTATGAGCAAAATATCCTCTTAACTTCCATCCTACTCTACTACATGTTTTCTGTCAGAAGGCTCAGCCTATTCAGGAACTTTACCTGTTCTGACCACTTTACTGCTTTTTCCGTTAAGTATTTGTACACGACAGGCCGTCCCACTAAGTATGAAAGCATGTAGCAGAACGAAGCTCCAAGTCCCGAGCACTGAAAAAAGAAAACACAAAAACCAACAAATTGGCAGTGAAGCTCTGATTAATATTAGCCCTGCGTCCCCACAGCTACACTGTCTGGATACAGGCTGCTTCAATGCAGTCCTCCACTAATGAGGAAGAGCTCTGTGTGCCTGTTCCATAAGAATTCTGTTGACACAAGACAGTTCCTTTAATTCCAAGACATTTTTATCAGTAACAACACAAAGCAGCCAATGTTGATTACTTATCAGTTACTACTGAGTGTTTCTGTACTTTTAAGACTCCAAACAATGAAAACCCAGCAGAAAAAAGGGCATAACATAATTTATAAGAGATTCAAACTTAATATCATCACCTTAGTTCTCCCCATACCTACTCATTTATGTAGTTCCTGAGTTCTAAGGCTCACTATGACATCTCAAGCTCGTCAGTAGCATTTTGTAAGTTAAACTTCTGGGGTAACTAAGCCAATTTAGCAACAAGTATGTTTTGCAGCACACGAATAAGAACACAGTACTTATGTTCTAAAATGACAGGCGTGTTCTGGTGGATGCTAAACATCTGAAGTAAAGGCAACTCTCCAGCCAGTTAATACTCAGCTGCCTCCATTATTAATAAAACTCGGACAAACAGCTGTTTGGATCATCATCCAGGGCTGCAGTGAGTTTTGTGGGGAACATCCTTCCTAACAAAGCTTAGCAAGAACTCTTTTATTTCCTGGAGACTCAAGTATAGCACAGTTTCATTCAGCCTGTGATTGTTTTAAACAGAAAGCTGATAGGGGAAAAAAAAAAAAAAAGAGGATAAAAATATACACCCTTCCAGACTGTTTTCCACACTTACCAGACAAACCAGAAATAAGGCCAGTGGAAAGGGATAAAGAAACCCCGACAGGATACTGAGAAATATAGACCCGGGGATAGCAAATGTTTGCAAGCTAGATGCATCTTAGTTAAGGAAATCTGTTCACTGTTCAAGTCAGTATATATATACCACACTCCAGAAAAGCATAAGTATAAATACGTATGGCCACAAAAGATCCTTATATCAAAATATTTGTGCAGAGTAGCACAAACAGCCCACGCACAGGAAAACAAGGAATACATACATGGTTGACAGGTATAAAAATAAGTCAATAAATAAATAAAAGATGCAGTACATCTCTTCATCTCTGTGTCACCTTTGACACTGGAGCTTTACTGTAAGATTACAGGAAATGCAGTTGTGATTTTACATTGTTGACTATTGATAAGGAGATCCCAGCCACCCTGTAGAGTCACAGAGCCCTACATCTACAAGCAACTTCAAGGGACTGACTGTAATACTGAAAAGTCAAAGAGCATTCCTTGATACCAAGTCCATTACAGACAGCACAGCTCTTTTTAAGTGTCAAGGTTCTGAGATCACTGTAGCAAACTTATCAACTAAATCTGTTGCTAACATAGCTGAAAGCTTTTGCTGCCGCATCAGCTCATACTACAGTGCAATACAAGGCCAAATCTGTTCTACTTTATTTATTAACTAACATTTTGGCTTTCCTCAAACATAATCTTATTACCTGAGAACCAACCTTAGAAGGAATGGGCTAGAGGATAATTAATACTGGCACATCCAAAGTTGATTTTTCTCACTTACAGAAACTCTATTGCAACAGATCACCTACAGAGCTTTTCGGCCTTCTCAAAGTTATTAACCTTTAGTTAAGTGTTCCAGTTAAGAGTGTGTTTAATGATTAATACATTCAGCACTCGGGGGAAAAAGTTAACACAACAGATAGCCTTTGTGTCTCACTAGGCAGGAAGTACTTCAGAAATCCAGCTCTCTAAAATGAAGAGATTCATTTTTGTCTTTTTTGTCAGAGTTTTGTTTCAAACGGTCACTGCAGAGATAAAAGGCAACGTTAAAATGGGAATTCTTTCTCTGAGGGATGATTTAAGAACTTCTGCAAGCAACCCTTAGGCAACACTTCTTGATGTCTAAGGAAGACAAATTCAGGCATTTCTACCTGGCAGTGCAGTTTGTATTTAAAGACAGCGTATCGCTGAAGGAAGACCAAGACTCATGCAATTAAAATACTGTCCGCAGCAGATATAGCACAGATGAAGCTGAAAGCAAATCCTAATCAAATCACATACCTATTTACACGCAGTAAATAGTACACGTTGTTCTTTCTACTTACTCCTCTCTTACAATCTAATAAGCATACAGAAACATATAGATGTAGGGTTTCCACTTGTTTGTTTTCATAAGTTCAAAGGTTCTGGGACTTGTCCTGTTAACGTATCTTCACACATTACCCTCCTCCTCTCCAGATCAGGAAGTTTATAGGCACATTTGTACTTTTCATTTCTCTTTCAGAGAGAAAAAAATACAATATTTTCATGTCAGAGAAAGGATACAAAACGTATGTGGCAAAATAAGCCACCAATACTTGAACATAAAACGTGTCCTTGTATTTGGACAGGACTTTTCCCAAGGCCTTTGCATCATCCATATCTCTTGGAATCTTTATACATTTTCCTTCTTCTCTGGAAGAAAAGAAAGCAGCACGGTATGAGATATATCTAAACAGCATAATGAAATTACTTGTTGAATATATAGATAAAAACACTGAACTACAACCTCCACAAACAAAATGCATCACTACTTTTGTGGTAAGATTCTTGCACGAACCTATCTAATATTTATGCTTCTTTGAATTAGAGAAACCCTCCATTTCCAATGTGTTAGCCATATTTTCTATTCATTACAATACCTCCCTTTATTTCTAGCATTTTTATTTTCCTTACCAAGTACTGATTAAAAATAAATCATCACTCCAACCTGGCTTTTGACAACTGACCAGCAGCCAGCATTTGAGCCAACTGTAACTGCCTTAATGCTAAGGCCTCAACATTGGAAGTGCAGCAACAGTAGCGGAGGGTCACCTCACAAGCAAACAAAGCTTTAAGAGTGAAATCTTATGTCACACCTTCACCTGGTGCAACCCTGGGCAGCACAGTTGTGTGTCCTCTCTTCCTCTTTATCAGACTTAGCGACTGGACTGTTGAAACTGAACTTGCTGAGCAAGTTAATCACACAGAAAATTAACTACTAAAAGAAAAGAAGAAAGTTGTAAGACATGCAGGCTTCTATCTTGCCAAACTATTTACAGCCCTAGCCAAGCATGTCTTTTATCTCAGCTGGGGAAGGTTAAGAGCAGAGCTGCCACTGCTGAAGGGGTAAGTGGTAACTTCCTAAAGCTTGCGAACTCAGCTGTGCAAAAGAAACCCCTGGGTCAAGCACAACTTCTCTGCAATCACTGTGTATTCACACATTCTGCATTCTGACATCCTAAATGACACTCAAATCTCCTTTACAAAAATTAAAGATGTCTATCGTTAACTTACAACAGTTTAAATGCCACTTAGCCACACGTGGGCTCCTTCATCATTCGATACTGGCTGAAAAGCAAAGGAGTGGCATACTTACTCACTGAGTTGTGGGAAATTTTTGTATACCAGGAACATAAAGAAAGCAGCTATTGTGAAGACGGACACCAAAATAAGCAGAGATGTTCGAGCTGATCCACCTTCTGCCTGAGCTTTTCCTGAAATTAGATATAATTAAAGTCAATAGCTATTATTTCAATTCAGGAGCCACGCTCTGAGGAAGCACCAAGGCGAGCACCCAGCCTGCCGCCGTTTCACAACGCAGGGCAGGATGATGAAACACGGAGGACGCAGAGCCGGCCGTGCCAGCCCGCAGCCGTGCCCAGCGCCCGGAGCTCAGCGCAGCCACCCCGCGCACCGCGAGGTCACGCTGACCGCGCCGAGGCCGAGGGCGCCGCGCCCGCACGGCTCTTGGGCTCGTAAGCCGCACCTTCACCAGGTGAACGACGACAGCAAGGAAAAGAGAGCGGAACGCGGACCGCATCTCCTGCCGCTGTAACCGCTCTCACTTCCCGTCGGAGCGCCGTACAACGAACGCTCCGCTCCCCGCCGCCGGCCCGTAAGCGCCCCAGCGTTCCCACCGCCCGGCCGGCAGAGCCACCCTCGAGCCGCGCTCGGCTGCGCGCCCGTTCGGGCTGACCTTCCAGAAGCCGCTGGTGCCGGGCGCTCTCTGCCGCCGTCCGCCGCTGCGCCATGGCCCCGCACTCCTCGCGCCCGGCGCAGGCCGCGCCGCCAACCAGGGAGCGGGAGGAAGAAGGCGGGCACGGCCGCTCCTCCTCACCCCACCGGGTCGCGCTCCCGCCTCACCGCCGCACGGCGCATGCGCCACGTGGGAAGCGTGGAGCGTGGCACAGCGCGCTTCTGCGCCGTGCGGTGCGGGAGTGCGCGTGGGGGGGGCAGAGCGGGAAATACGGTAATGCCGCCGGAGGGAAGAGTTAGTGCGCCGCGTATATACGGTATTTACGGTAGCGTGCAGTGTGCTCTGCGGAGAAGTCACGTTGATTTTTATTTGGTTTCGTGGTTTTTTTTCCACCTGGAGCCCCTTTTCCGGGGCCTTTCTCTCAGAAAGGAAGCTCTCCGGAGGGAGCTGGGCGCTGCTCTGCTGCCGCCACGTCACCCCGCGCCTCATCACCCCTGTTGCACTGGGTCGTACGGGAAACAGCACGTCAGTAACCCTACAGTGGATTTTAATTGTTTCCCGAGTTCTTTATAGAGCAGCAACGAAGATGCAGTTCAGGACACAGAGCTGTTTAAGCACAGGCAGACACACAAAGAGCTTGCTTTAGTCGTCACAACGCACAGAAAACACGAACGTAGCCGTGCAAGCATCTCCGGGAAGCTGATGATTCATTTAAGATCCTATGTGCCATTACGCAGCTACAGCCCCTGCCAGAGCCACGACTCAGCCAAACCATCCCTTGTGATCTAACTCCTATTTAATTTTGGTGCAGTGATTTGAACCATGGGGCATGAACCACAGCGTGGGGTACTTGTTCAGAAAACCCTCAGAGCCAAGGAATGGGACAGATCCTGCCTCAGTGCTCATCTGACTTCTAATTAATCTGGTTTGTACTCCATAGCCTCTGCGTTACCTGAAGGCACATAGCATAACAACACCAGTTAGGCTAACATCCAACTCTTGCTACAGTCTCCTATAGCTCCCACTGCTCTAGACAGCCCTATAAGATACAAATAATTACAGGAGTACAAATTCACACTGCAATTTCACTTCTGTCTAATACAACTGCATGGCCTGCAGGTTGTTTCCAGGACACAGACTCTGCAGTGGGCTCGCAGTGTCAGTATATATTCATTAAAAACAGAGAAGATAACTCTAATCGACTCCGAATTACAGAGCTCCAACTTTCTGAATTGCTGCCAGTGTGAAATCTAGGGATGAATTAAATTGATCACCTTGAAGTTGAAATATGATTGCATAAGTGATATTTGTTACATTATCCAAAGACTCTCAGACTGTTTCATGCTCTTGTTGGTTCCCCTTGGGGGGATACTGCTGTTGTTAAAGCGCTGGCTCTTTTACTGAACTTTGAAACTGTCTGAGGTGTTTAATAACTTCTGACCATTTAAATAGACATCTCCGAAGTCATCCGTACCTTACAAACACCAACAGAACCTCTCTGTCCACTCAGAAGAAAATGGATCCTTCTGGTGAATGTTTCTTAGGATGTTTGGGATCTGTCTGCAAATGAAATAACTCAGTAAATTGGATTCGTTTAGCAGAAGTTAAGCAAAGACCGAAAAATACCACCATAAGCCACATTACTCAATGATTCAGAGGAGAAAGGGTTTTGTTAACTTGCAGTCAGTGAGCGTTCAAGAAAACCTTCAACACATGGTTGAGATCAGCAGTGCTGGAAACAGCTTCACTCCACAGGGTACTGGGAATGATAGCTGTGGGCTGAAAGTAGAATTACACTCTTCAGGTATAAAATATCACCTAAACATGATATATAACTTCATAAAGAGCATAAAATATCCTTTGTCTTTGGATCTTCTTTCTGAGTCCTTTCTGATTAGGACCACGTGCTGCACAGTACTTTGCTCTGCAGAGAAAGATAAAAGTGCTCTGATATCCAGTTGGATGCGCTCAGTGGCTTGGGCAGCGGGATCAAGCACTCTTAGAGGCTACAGACAGAACTAGGCAGTTATCCACAAGATTTACATGACTCAGATTCTGAAAAATATACCTTAATGTTGAAATATAAGCCCTCTTTCAAACTGGGTGAGAACCAAAAGAGAAAAAGAAAAAGGCTTTTTTTTCTTTTTCTTTTTTGAAAGAAACAAAATATGCTAACAGTTACCGGAGCGGTACCTAAGTGTTCAGCTATATACTCACTTCCTTCTATGAGTGGTTGGTTGGAACATTTTATTTTTATCAGGTTGAAAGAGCTGTCTTCCCACAGTAGAAAAAACTTGTATTTGCTGCTTTTTTTGATGTACGCCTAGGTAGACTGATGGAGCACGTGTCACATGGCTGAGTCACCGGCACTGCAGATGCTTTGCAGACTGAGTCATGCCTATTGTCAGCAAGAGGGAAGAGAGTCTGAGTGTGATCCTACTCCTGAGAGCTTGAAGCTGAAAGGTAACAGTTCAAAGTTCAGCATAAAGCAGCTTATTTTGCTTTGAACTGAACAGGAAGCTACTTTGCTGGCATCTCAGAGAGGCAGGAGCTTGCAGAAGGAAGCTAAAACAACCTGAAAGGCAGAAAGAGACACCAGAGCTCACATGCCTGAGACCATCCCTAAGACAAAGGCAGAATTGTATGAGCAGTCGGTTTATTGTCTCTGGAAGGCTTTAGATCTCATATGGCTCAGTGACAGTGCTGAGCAGTCTCAGCATGGGTGATGGACGCTGGATGCTGGATGCTGAGGTAACTGGTTTCCCAAACATGCAGCTGGTTTGGAAGCAAGGAGAGAAAGTGAAAATCCAACAAGAATCACAGTGAAAGAGAAAGTGTATTGCTTGATCCTGTTCAGGAGGATAGCTGGAGGCCCTGCTCTTGGACCACAGATGTGGGAAGAGGCACCTACCTTGGTCATCCTGACATAGCTACAGAAGGTCTATAGTACAGCACTACATACATGCAACACCCCGACATCTGCTAGAATATGATTGCATTTTCTGAAGTTTTGAACCAATTTATACAAGCAGATTCAATTTACACCAACAAAGAACTTCATATTTTGCAGCAGCTGCATTTTTCTGTTCTACATCTGCTTGCCTTAAGAAACAACAGATGTACAAACCTGTAACTGGAATGTGTTAACCAATAGAATTACACACTGTAATTCCCCAAGCTATACAGAAGCTCTTATTGTCTTAGAGGAAGATCTTTCCACAACTTAATTTATATCACTTGGGAAGGAAATTAAGACAACAAAATCACAAATAACAGCTACACTGAGGCAGCATTTAAACTGATCATATGGCCATCGTGTTGTTATTTTTTAAACTACTTTTCACTAATCTGTTTGAAGATACTATGAACATTGTCTCAAGAAGTTGGCTTAATCACATTAAAGCATATCTAAATTAATTTAACTCTGTGGATGCAATGTTTTTATATAACATTAAAAGGGTTACAAATGTTTGAGTGTCCCCTTCTCCTCAGTTCTTCTAAGTATAGTTTTGCTGAAGTGCAATTAAAAATGCTTGGAGTACTGTGTAAGTACAGAATATCTGGCCAAAATTAAACCTCTACAATATATGTGATAGTGACTCTATCCAAAATATACTTTATATTTAATAAACCTATGCCCTTTGCATGGGATGGGGTTGGTGTATTTTGATGAGTTCATACTGATAGTTATGGTTAAAAAATTAACATAAAATTGAGGCTGTAACTTCATGAATAAGCATCTGTATGGAAGGCAAGTTAGGATGCAGTGTGCTGATAAATGTGAATGGAAAAAAAAACATCACCAGGTGAGATAAACAGGAATCAGCTGATCTCAGTAATCATGGCCAATCAGACTGGTTTCTCTCCCAGTTGTCTGTTTATAAGATGACGTTTGTTAAAACGTACATTTTAAGTCAGACAATTTCAATTTATCGCTCCTGAATTAACTAGAAACACAGTAAAATAAATAGTTGTTTCTATCCCAAAAGGTAAAAATAAAGGCCAGATTCTCAGATCTGATGAAGTTCTTGCTCCTCTTTGGTAGTTGGTAGATCATCTTAAATAGCCTGCAACATATCTTTTCCATCACATCCTCCAGTGGTGTGTATGAAATACTAGCTTTTCTAGTTAGTTATCTCACATCCTACAGTTGGATGCAGGATGACAGAAGTTAAAGGTTATTTTGTCTTGCTTCAAAGAAAAGAATGAAATGACATCATCCCAGCCAAGCCTGGGATGCCATCAGGCTCCTTAAATGTAGTCCCAAACTTCAGAGGTCTCAAGATACATTGTATTTCAGACTTGAAAAACACTTTCTCTTTAAAAAAGACAAAGCTCTCATTAAAAATACCCAGGAATAGAGGGAGATGCCAGAGCAGTAAAGGGAATCTCAAGTGTTCTCCTGACAGAAATAAATAACTCTATTTAGAGCCACACAGCTCCATCTCACACTGTCAATTACCTCACCCCAACTCCTAGTCTCATCTACATGTATACGTGTATATTGTCTGCGGCTAAGTTTATGCTAGCATAGCTGAAAAATCAAGTATTTCCTTTTATTGAGCAATACATTCCTTCAAGGAATCCTTCTTATTTATATCAGTAAGGAAGGCAGGTGGACGTGCATGCCTGCAAGACAAAAGTTCTCAAATCTAAGTTACTCCATGCTGATAAAAACACTACTTTTAATGTGATCACAGGCTCATTTTAATGTCTCTTAGAATTCTATCTGGGTTTTGGAGATTTTTTTTCTTTTTTTTGCAGCCTCACGCAGGCCTATGTGGAACCCACCTCCTCGAACTCACTAAGACATGAGTAATCACTCTTAGCTGCCTTGGAATGTGCTTTTTGCACAACCTCACTACCTGAACTGGACAACTGGCAGAAAAGGTATGTCAACAGCCAATTGCCTAATAGTATTGCAAAATCAAATGGTTTAATTACCAGCAATCAACGTCCAGGTGCTTGAGTGGAGTTTGTGTGACCGCATGGTGTTAAGTGGTAAATGCATTCAGCATGGAAAAAGAGATGCAAAGCAGCAGTACAATTAACAAGCATTTAATTTTAAACAGTGGACCAGTAAAGTATAATATAATACCCTCTACAAGGAGGAATCTGCATGTCTTCTCACTAGGTACAAAAATAGCAGAATACCTTAAGCAATGTGATCTGGATCATGGTAGCCATACCTGGCAAAGGTGAAATCTGACTTCTGACCTCAGCATCTTTTAGATTCAGGCTTAGAATGTAGCATTTTATGCTCTAGGAATATGTTTCTTGCTTACTTGAATAAATAGGTGTAGTGGAAGTGCTGAGTTACGGCCTGAAGCAGTGATCAAGTACTTGGTGAGAAGGCAGGGCCAACCCAGGGGAGCTCAGCTGCAAGCAATGCACATGAGTGACTGGAAAGGATGGAGCCAGGATCCACCCCTTCACAGATCTCATCTAAGGGTTGGCAGTGGAGGTGAGGATATCTCTTGCTAGGGATCCCTATCTACCTGAGGCCTTCCAAAAGTAAGCAATGCTTTTACTTCATTTTTGTGTCAGCAGCTACTACATTTGAGCTTGCTTTCACTTGTTGTAGCTAAAGACTTTGCTATCCTGTATTTATTGTGGTGCTTTCTGTCCCATTATAGCGTTACATTTAGTAAACAAGGTTTTGTTACACAGAAGGAGCCCAGTTCTGGTGGAAGTAGTATGCTCAGTGATATAAGGCCTTATGTATCATACTGAGTAGTGTTATGACTGATGAAATCACTAGTTTAATCATTCTTCTTGAAACCCCTGTGAAACCATCAGTTTGAAGTTCTGCTGTTTTTAAGGCTGAATCTATCCTCAACACCAGCGTATCCCCAAATTGTAGAAGGCAGGGTGACCAAAGCCATTTGCTGCTCTGAGGGAGAGCTATGTTTGTTGCTGATCTGGATTACTGGAGAGCTGTTACTCTAGAAAGTAAGAGTGCATGTATGGGATAATAAAGGAAGGACATGTAGCTCATCACAGGGTCGTGCAAACATAGGGGCATTTTCTCCTGCTAACAGCGGGCCATTTCTCACTGTATTGATGCACTGCATGCAGGGTGTTAAAAAAAAATTGCTTTAACTCGAGGCAGTGTCCCTGTTCAGGAGAGACAGTGGTTATGGGGTCTGTCAGAAATCACCTGCTGTGGAAATACAGCAGAAAATGTGACGATTGGGTAGCTGGAAGTTTATTTCTGTAGGCTTTCACTTTTTTACTCTGGGTACTCAAGGGATGATTTTCAAAACTAAATGCACCTTAATTTTCAGGATTAGTAACATTCAGACCTTCAAAACAGCCAATGAACTGGCTGGTGGCCAGCAGGCAGAAGACTGCAGGTTGGTTGATGCAGCTGTTTGATTTTTCTTTTGCTGTTGCATGTTTCACTGTACAGATACCATATCGGTTGCTCCTCTGTTTTGCTTTTCTTTCTGTGAAATACAAAACATCTGCAGTGAGGTTGCCCGCTGTTTCTCCTGATCTGGCCTGTAAGGCTCTTGCAGTAACTGTTTAATTACTCTGACTGAGCCAATCACAGAACATGGAACTAATTCACTGCTACTGTAAACCACACAGTTTGGAAGAAAATGTACTTGTATTTAAACTGGTGTTCTGCAACAGAAAAGAGTTAAAACTCAGGGTGACATCAAAGAGGTCAGAAAATTTCATGTTTAATTGAAATGATTACAAAAACTGCCAATATTCTGAGAAACGAATTGCCATACATGTTTTCTTAGGGGAAAAAACACCTATAATATGACTGATAGCACTTACTATCATAATAAATGAGCATCACAGAGACAGTTTTTAATCAGGATTAGAGGTGAAATGGGGACAGGATGATAAGTACAGATAGTTCTCACCTAAGGCAGTTCTCTGATGGAAACCTCTTCATTTTAGTCTTGTCCATCATGCACCTAGTCCTAGACATGTTTCCTATTTGATGTCTTGGCTGATGTAGAGAACCAGATCTACATGTGCCTGTGATACTGAAATTCACATACCTTCTTCTACTACGTACCACACTAGTTCCTTTTTACCCATACACAGATGACATGATTGGCTTTTTGGCTTACTTCTCACAATAAAATAGTCTAAAAAAAACATACATGGGCCCTTAGGTAGAGAACAAAGTTGAATAATAACAACTTCACCTCTTCTTTTAGCACCAGTATCTTCTCAGCAATTCACACACAGGTCACAATATGTCCTATGTTTACCCTGCCTCAGCATTATTAGCTCTGCTGATAAGTAGGAAAATACTAGCATTTAAAATTTGATAGCCCAACAGAAAACATGCACATCCCAGTCAGCTGTTAAAACCGGATTGCAAAGACTCACAAAAAATAACTGCCTGTCTCTGGGTATTTCTTTGATGACTTTTTTTATGCTTCTGCTCAAACAGACAGAGGACTCACCAAGTAACAGTTTCCTTTATATGCAGCCAGCAAAGCCACACTGGCACGCTTTCTAAACACAGATGTATTGTAGAGTGAACTGTCTACAATTATATGGGCTGGAGTGAGTTAATAAACTGCGTATTATGGTAACAGGTTACTAAAATTCTTATGTATGTATATTGTTCTTTACAAACTGGAAGTACTGGGAATTTATTCTGGGTGGATTTTTAATATGATAACAATGAGTAAAGTAGAAGAGGTTTTTGTTCCAATGGTTTCAATGGAAATAGGACATGCTTATAGATATTAGAATTGTTCTAAACAGGACTAACTTGAACTCCTCATGAAACAGGAAGAAATGTTGTACTTGGACGTACTTATAGGTTACATCAAGCCCAGCTGAGCATATTTTACTAGTAGCACTGAAGTCATAGCATGTATTCACTTTTTTACTCTCAGGAAGTTGCAAAATCATGCTTATTTCTGACCAAATTAAGTTTATTGCTGTGTCTTAGTTTGTAAAAACTGCAATAGTAAGATCTTGTTTTAAAAATTAGCTTCCATCTGAATGCTAATAAATCATGGGTGCACATGCCTTGCATTTTCTGTGTACTCGCTTATTCAAAATCTGATGTCTGCATTATGTTTAATGCACAGGTCACCATTTAAGGTATAACTGTAAAAGAGATGAGCTTGGGGTCTTGCTTTATGGACGGGACAGCAAGGGAAGGACACACTTGTTTTCTTGCAGAATTTACTATAGTCTGATGTTTAATTTTCTGTGTATGTACCATTGAGGCTTATTTCAAACCGCCTCTTTCAGTTTTGTTTTTCTTCCATGAAGGGAAGTATATTTTTAATAGAGTTAGTTTGGGGTTAGTGTTACACAGCTGGAGGGGTCTCTGCATTGCAGGAAGCTAGAGGCACATGTATAAATAAAGACATACAAGCTGAAAAAAAAGCACATGAGGTAGGAGGAGATAAACTGCTGTCACTGCAGACACTCTTGCTCTACTGCCTGTTGCACAGAGCCTGAAGCAGGTTAGTTAGACTGACACACAGTGGAATCTGAGCTTTTGGGTACAGATACACCTAGAAAGCAAACACACGCACACACAAAAACCCCACAGAAAACAAACAGTTCATGCAGTTTATGATCACTTCATCTAGTCCAACATCCTGTGTAGTACTGGCAATTCAAGTTTATTCACACACACACACACACATATATATATTCTTTATTAAAGCCATTATCTTGTTGGCTTGCTGAAGGACAGTCTGAGTTTTTACTAAAACATACCTTCCAGAATGACATCCAGCCTCGGTCAGAAGGCACTGAGGGAGATGGTACTGATTACTGCCACTGGGAATGTGTTCCAGGGACTCTGTTTTTGTCTGTTAGATATTTGCTCCTGTTGCATCTTCCTTTGCCCAAGGGCTAGGAGCTAGCTGCTCAAAGCCCAGCTTTTTCTTCTTGAGAAGGACTGTCACTCTTCTTTCCCACCTTGCTGTTGAAGTTAAGAACTGATGATGGAGTCCTGTACCTTGAAAGAAAGTTTCTTGAAAAACATAACACAAATGCAATTGCTAGAAGTCCATTTTTTCTGAACTCAGAAGAAGCAACCAATGACCAAACCTTGTTTTCAGCCTCAGTCCCTTGGGAAACCTATTTAAATATGTGGTTTAGCATCTGCTCAAGCCTTGCCTTGCTCGGGGAGTGGGGGCAGATTGTTATTTTTGGGGGCTGTGTGGTGTGGACTGACTACTGGTCTCGTGCCTATATACAGGACCTTAGTGGCTTATTTATATCTGCTCTGAACAAAACTTAAGCAAGTTTGCTTTGGGGATGAAGCCAACACCCAGCTGATTAAAGGGGACTGAAGGAAGCTGTGCAATATCGGGCATGCTATGGCGTCCTGCTCTCCCAGCTGGAGGTGACCTCAGAGCAAGGTCTTTGGAAGGAACCTCCCCTACACTACCCACCAAATCTCTATTTATGGGTTCTCAGTCCACTGAATGCAATGTGTGCTCAGGGTTATAGCCTACTATGCTATTTTTAATCAAAAAAGGCTCTCCATTTTGTACATATTCCCAACCAAACTATTAATTCTTTAATCATTTAATCAACCTTGTTGATTAAAGTCCATTATCATCAGTTAATAACCTCCTATCTGAATCCTGACTGAGTTTTTTATGATTGAAATAGTTATTTGTAAGATGTGTATATTGGCACAGTATCTCTGTGCACACCGTTTCCTTTTTCCTATTGTTTTTTGGAGAAGCATCAGGACAGATGTGGTGAATCACCCAAACTTGACAAGGCTCAAACGTTTGGCTTCTGGCTTTCCATTTATTGTAAACTGAATTGTACCCTAGAAAGGCAGACAGGCCTATCAGTGCTCTGCAGTCAGTTCTAAGGGAGAGCTTCATTAGAACTAACAAGTATTTTCTTTGTTAGGGTTCCAACTTTCTGGAGAAAACACTCAACTGCTAAACCTGCAACAGTGTACCAGGATATGTTTATCTTCAGGAGTAACTGTAACTGGATTGTGTCCACATTTGCCTTTTAAGAGATGCTGTCAGTGTAGGGATGCCACGGCAAACCAGTTCCTTACGCTTTGATGTCAGTTGTCATCTGCTATGTTGCTCCACTCACACTGCTGGTATCTGTGCTTCCTTTGATCCTTCCTAATTCATCTCGCTCTTTCACAATGTTACACACAGCAAACGGCATTAACAAATTGTTCGCATTGGTGAAAAACACCTTTTTAACCTCATGGCTGTTTCTTCTCGGAGCTGTCATCCCAAATCTGGGAAAAAAAACCTCTCAAACTCCAAAGCGGTGCTGGAGAGCTAGCGGACAGTCTGCATGAAACATCCTGACTGAGTTCCTTCTTTATTGATCTCTGTGCACCACTTTCGCATTTAATCCTGCTGTGAGATTAGTTATTGCTCTTACTTCTGGGCCAGCAGAGATGCAAATGCTAACGTTCCTGCAAAGACAAACATTCCTTGGCATGTACTATCTTTGGTTTCAGAGCACTCAGACTCTGGACAATTCCTTCTGTAACTGCAGCATCTCTGGGGCTGTTGCTAACTCTGCAGCTACATCACCGCGCTTCTTTCCTTTGCGGCGTTTTGCATCTGTGTTTGACGAGGAGCATTTTATACAAGCAGCACACTGTGAGCCCTTTGTCCTCTCAGTGTCTTGTTCTTCATTTTAAGGAAGCTGCATTCTGTTTCAGAAGTTGCTGATCAGCTTAGTGTCTGTGCTCCCTCTGGTTACAGGCATTATTGCCTTGTTCCTTTGATACAAAGAGCCCTGAGATTTGATCTCGCTATCTGCACCGTGACACAAAAGAATGGGAATGATTATGTTGTAGCATTTTGGATGATATTGAGTCTACTGTATTTCACATTCACTTACATTTTGGGCAGCATCCCAGAGCGGCACGTACTGCAGATCTAGGCAGTTTGTAGAAGAATCTTATACGACACCGTGTCCTGAAAAGCTGCTACACCGCCACTGGGTTCTGCAGGACCTGTATGTTTCCTAGGCTTATGTGGCAAGACAGCCATTCGCCGCTGCTTCACCGCTTACATGTATAAAAGGGGCACTCATTTTCACACCTGCAGAAAATAATGATGATAAAAAAATCACGGGTTGTAAGCACTAAGAACGCAGCAGCGGTGAGGGAAAGTGGGGAATCCAGCTCTTAGTCCAGGAACGATCACTTCTGCAGACTTTTTCTCTTGGCGGTGTCACCCGAGCGTGCAACAAACCCGACTGCCAACAACGACGAGCCCGACCCCGGAGGAGGCGACGGCGGCTCGCGGCCTTCCGCGCTCCCTGAGCTCGGCTACTACAGCTCCCGTGGGGCCGCGCGGCGCGGGGCGGGGCGCGGGCGGCGGAAGGGCGCCGCTGGCTGGCGGGCGGGCGGCGGCGGGGGCCGCTCTATCCGGGCCTTTGGCGCTTCCCTTCCTTTCGCGCCGGCGGCCGCTGCGAGGCGGCGGGTCCATGTGCGCACGGCGCGGCGCGGCCCCGGCTCCTGCCCCCCGCCTCCCGCCGCCGCCGGCATGGACCCCAACACCATCATCGAGGCCCTGCGGGGCACCATGGACCCGGCGCTGCGGGAAGCCGCCGAGCGGCAGCTCAACGAGGTGAGGGGAGCCGCGGGGGCCCGGGCCGGGCGGCCGCCACGCCGGAAGGGGCACGGCGCGGGCGGCGGGGTCGAGGCGGGCCGCGGGGCAGGGCTCGGCCCGGCGGGGCGGCGGAACGACGGGTGGGGGCCGGGGGAGAGAGGAACCGGGCCGGGCCGGGCCGCCCGCTCCCGCAGCCCGTCGCCCTCGGGCCTGCCTGCTTTCCCCGCTCAGGCTGTAGGGCCCCGCCTGGTGCCGCGGGCCGGGCCGCGGCGTCCCTGCACGTGGCGGCGGAGCTCGGGCCGGGCCGGGCGGGGCTCCGAGGGGGGAGCGGGCGGCAGCGGGCCGTCTGCATTGTGCCGCTGCTCGGCCGGGGCCGGGGACCGCGCGGAGTGGGGATCGCGGCGGGGCGCGGACGCGGGGCCTCGGGCCGCCCGAGGTACCTGCGGGGGCGGCGGAAGGCGGCTCTGCCTTTGGAAGGCCGCGACGGGAGCGGGCTGCGGGAGCCCCGTCGCTCCGCGTTCAGCTCACTCGGTGGGCGAGGGGCCCCGCGTTGGGGTTCACGGAAATCCTTCGGGCTCCGGGCCGGCAGCGTGGCCGAGCTGGGTGTGCTGAGCGGGTGTAGCAGCAACACGTGCCCGGGAGACGTGGAGAGAGAGGCGATGGCGCTCCGGCCCAGCCCTGTCATCTGCTCGCACCGCGTGCCTCTGTGCTGCGGCCTAACAGCTGGCGAGCCCTGGTTCCGCGGGCTTGAGGAGACAGCTGCCTTCTTGTTTCGTTTTACCTGGGAGGTGAAAATTCCTTCTTGATGAAACCCAACCCGTGCTGCTTCTGGACGTCTTGAAGAAAAGGTGCTTTAGTGGTTGGTGTGAAGGGGAGGGGGCTGAAGGAGGAGGTGAAGGGTGAGCCTGCATGGCAGCTCCCGCTGTGCTCTGAGCTCGGCCTTTCCACACACGTTTTCCTTTGTCACCCTGGAGCAGACCTTGGGCCTACCACGGGACGTCCAGCACAGCCACAGCCACTCAGCTTGACTAAAACTGGCCCAGGCATTCTGCTGGCAGCAGGGAACTTCCAAAAACTGGAAGTACAACTTGTCGTACTGGGAGTGTGTAACTGCACCGAATGGCTGGAAGTCATTCAGTTCATGAGTTAGACACGTCTGAAATCCATAGCTGTAACACTACGTGATGATTAGATTTGTGTTAAGCAGTTGGCTTTCTTCTCCATATATTTCTCTTATTAAGTATTGTCAGTGGTTTCTATTTAAACCAAAAGCCAAAATAATGCAGTGGCTTATAAATACAACAAAATACATGAAATCTTAATCTGACTCCAATATGGGGTTTTTTATTCTGTGCGTGTCAATATCTATATATAGTAACTTACTTCAAATCTATTTCAGCTATTTTCTGCAGGTACCGAGTTGCTGAACGTGCAGGAAATTGCATTCTCTGACAGTCAGGTTCTTTAGCAAATGGCTGATTGTTATGTGAAGGGCTGTGCTCATCAGCTGTCTTCTAGTCATGTTTCTGAATCAAAACGTGGTATTAAACTGGAATAAAATCCACATACATGTGCCCTTTCAAAAGCACCAAACATCAGTGAACCCTTGACTAAGAATTCTTTATTTGAAATGCAGCCTTGCTGATCTTTCACAGGCCATTTGTGATAAAAAATTTAAAAACAGCCCAAACTACAGCACCCTAAATCTGCAGGATTGGTACATGTGTAATTTTATTCACTTTCATGGTCTTGTTTTACATGGAGTTAATGAAATCAGTTTGTTTTGCGTTTGCTTGCAGGATACTACTCTGAATTGA
The DNA here is from genome assembly GCF_039878825.1 of Excalfactoria chinensis. Taxonomy (NCBI): domain Eukaryota; kingdom Metazoa; phylum Chordata; class Aves; order Galliformes; family Phasianidae; genus Excalfactoria; species Excalfactoria chinensis. The sequence goes on along the minus strand of NC_092829.1, from coordinate 37,815,488 downwards.
ACTGTTAGAGCAGTTGTGTCATCAGTTAATACTTGATTATGTCCTCACTTTTCTGCTGAGATGAAATCCTACAGCAGTGAGTAATCTTGCAGGTGGCTAGGGACAGAAGAACACCTTCATAATTTGACTATTAATTGTCCTTGGTTGACCTTTTATTGTATCCTTATTTTGCCTGTAGTGTCTCTGTTGAGCTGTGGGGACCTTTCAGTAGGAAAATCTTTTACCTTATCAGAGAAGAATGAGCTTCAGCCAGTAATAGATATTTCTAATTAACGACGAGTTAAATATCTAGATGTGTCTACATTGAATCATATCAGTCAAGAGTTGAGAATGGGGTTGAATTGTGTGAGTGTTGATTTGTCCAGACCTTGTTATTTTTCCTTTGACCTTGGCTAAGTCATGTATTCTTTTATTCTTCTTTCACTACATTCTGACAAGTTATATTGCCTGCACTTAAAGCACAGTGAGGACTGTGAGCTGAGATATGCTAGATGTAGGCAGCTCAGGGCTCTCCGTCTCTTTGGTTTTACTTTCTTTAATGAGATAGGTTGAAGTGAATGATGCCACTAGCCCTTGTGTGCAGTGTGTAGCTTCCAGCTTCTCATAATTTCCAGCTAATGATACGCTGTGTGGTGTTTGCTTGTCCCTGTGCTGTCTTACAGAGGAGGTAGAATTTTACAGGGCCTTAGGACCACTCTTCCAGTAAGCTACTGGAAAGCAGCAGGAGGACTTTATTGCCTTTCAAAGCCGTCTTTGTATTATGCTTATAAAGTGCTTCCCAGAAGCGATGATGAAAATAAATATCTTTAACTATGCAGCTGTGGAGTGACCCCTGAAAATTATGCACAGCTGCTTCATCCCTTAATATCAACGTATTTGTAAAGATGCTGCTGTTAGATAATACTTGCCTTGCAGATTTCTTCTCTGCGGCTCAAGAGAACTGATCATATAATGGATCAATACACTTTGTATTTGAGATTAACCCCAGTGTGGATGAGCTGCTTTTCAGAGGAGCTATCCAACTTCTCTGAGAAATTTTCTTTTTATTCTTTAAAGAAAAGATAACCCCAATCACTCACAATGTTTTGTACTCCAAAGCTTAGCTGAGTTCAAGGGAATCTTTACCCTGTTGCTCCATTGAAAAGTGCCTTTCAGAAGTTGCATCTACCCTTTTTCATGTTCTGATACAAGTGATAGTAAAGAAAAATGCTTGAGCTTGTGAATGTGTCATCATAGTGTGCAATCTCTTAAACAGGGTGTAGCATGACCTCATGTAGTGCCTTTTATTGTCTGCTCAGGAGATCAATGCCTGAGGAATGGATTGATGAACTAAAATGATTGGGCTCTTAACTATTGGGAACTTCGCAGTGAAGAGCTGTCCAAGGGGAAAAAGCAAGTTCCGTACTACATTCCTTCAACTCAGGGATTTCAAAATACTGACATGCGATGGTTTTGAATGCTTTGGGGGAGGTATTTGTAATGTTTTTTTTGTTGTTTTTAAATCTAGGAGGTATAACATGATCTTCATGTATGACACCTACAGCTGTACACTATAGTGTATCTAAAACCAAAAGCAAAGCATGAGTTCCCTGGCTCTGTCTGATCACCAAATCATGGCTGCTTGGTGGAACTTCTTAGCATGACATTTTTATGAAAGTGCATGATAATTTTCTCCTATTTCCATTCCCCCCCCCCTTTTTTTTTTCCCCCATTTGTATGTTCTGGTGTGTGTCAGATGAGAGATCTTTTGCGAGAGGCTGGATTTAAGTTGTGTATGCCAAGGCTGGTCCAGGATCAGAAATCCCCTTGGGAGCAGTGAGGAATCGAGGCAGTGTTGCTGTCACTAGGAAGCAGCTGGATGCTTGAATCATGCTAACCAGAGCGAGGCAGAATCCTAGCAGACAAGGGTGACTTGTCCCTTTCTTATGGCTTAGCGAATGGTTACTGTATGTGCTTAGCTAACTTTTACAAAGAGCACATTTCCTTTTTCCTCTGAATTGAAAAGTAAATAGATTTCAGAACTTGCGGACAGCTCTCTGATGAGATGAGCATCAAATGCATTTGCCAGATTTGATATGCATGCATGTGTTTTTAGTGGATCTTAAGCTTTATTTACATATGCATTGCAGCTGTGCAAGAGGTGGTGAAACCAGCTTGCAAAAACCTGAGGTCAGAATGACTTCCACACCTGCTGAGTTCTTAAAAAAGGATTGAAAGAGTGCTACAGAGGAGTCTGCTGATTCAGCATGGCCTTACAGTTCCTGACCTTACCTTTCTATAAAAAAGCCAAGCTGTTTCATCTCAGTGTAATAGCTGTGTGTTCACTTAGTGCTTAGTGCTGTTACAGCCTAGATAAAATACTGTATTCTTCAGAATTGGAACCGAGAAACTGTATTTAAATTATGGATTTTAGCTCTTTAAAAAATAAGTTATAGATTTTATTTAAATATGTGCTAATTTGAATAATAATTTGAATAATAATACAACCTAAGGTTCTAGTTCAGCAACATGTAGTATATATCTTATTACTATTCTCTTCTGCTTTTTTTGCTGACAGCTTAGGAGATGCTTTATGGAAGGACAGAATTGAGGGGCTGGGAGGGACCTCTGGAGATCATCATCAAGTGTAACTCCTGCTAAAGTGGGATTCCAACAGCAGGTTGCACAGGAAAGCATCCAGTCAGGTTTTGAATATCCCCATAGGAGTCTCTACAGCCTCTCTGGGCAGCCTATTCCAGTGCTTCACAACTGTTACAGTAAAGAAGTTTTCACTTGTGTTCAGATGGCACTTCCCGTGTGCTGGTTTGTGCCCGTTGCCCCTTGTTCTGTTGTCAGGTGCCACTGAAAAGAGCCAGGCCTTTTCTCTTGCTCCCTCACTTCAGATGCTTATAAGCATTGTAAGATTCTCTTTCAGTCTTCACTCCTTCAGGCTGAACAGCCCCAGGTTTCTCTTCCTTTCCTCATACAGGAGACACTCCAGGCCCCTCATCATCTCTGTGGCCCTCTGCTGGACGCTCTCTAGGAGATCCATGTCTTTCTTGAACTGGGGAGCCCAGAATGGTTCACAGTGCTCCAGCTGTGGCCTCACCAGGGCAGAGTAGATGGGGAGAATCACCATTCACCTGCTGACAATGTTCTCCTTCATGCTCCTTGGAACACCATTCTCCTTGGCCGCAGGGGCACACTGCTGACTTGTGGCCACCTGTTGTCCACCAGGACACGCAGGTTCTTCTCTGCTGAGCTCCTCTCCAGCTCCCAGCTAGTGCTGATGCACATGGTTGTTGCTTTCCAGGCGTAGGACTCTTGAATCTGCAGATGCAATTGATATCTAGGAAAAATGTATGGAGATGCTTTCAGCTGTGATTGAGCTTGTTGTTTTTAATCAGTTAATGTCATACATGCTTTGTGTGAAATATAAATAATTGTGCTATTAGAGAAGAATGTCTTTAGTGGGTATCACTGGGGGGAAGAAGTGCCTTTGTGCATGATAATGAACTGTTGGTAGTTCTGCATGCTATCATCTGGTTTCTTTGTACTTGGTACATGTTTCAGATTGAGGCTGGCATGACACCTCATAGGGAAATTGTTTTAGCACATGGCTTGCAAACCAGCTTGGCTAGGAAAAATCTGCAGAGAAAGATGAACAAAGATTGTAAGTTCTGGAATGCTGATATTAACAGACAGTGGTGCAACGTTTGTGGTCTGATAGAACACATTCCTCAGACAGTGAGGCTGCATAGCAGAGATTGCTCTCGGGAAAAGTCCCCGGATTCTTTGGCTCTTAGACAACAGAAAGTCATACTAGTGACATGGCACATTGGAAGATTAGTAACGGGGAAGGACTTGAGGTGGTTTGTTTTTTTTTTTTCAGTGCTGACTTGCATGTTGAGAAATAGACCCATGACACAAACTTCTTTCTGCAATTATCATGGTTTTCTTAATTTCGTATCTATAAAAGTAAAGGGTGCTTGTAAGCAAGGAGCATGAGAATAAGGGAGAAGGTTTTACCTGCATCACAGGTTCAGTCAGAAGTTGCTTCTGCTCTCCACGCAGTTGGTGTGTACAAGAGAAGCCGTTGTGAAATGGTGGTTTTAGTTGTTGTGTTCTGGAGCCTTGATAGGTCTCTGTAGACCAACACTAATTGTCAGTGCTAGGTGCTGGTTTTTTGTTTGGTTGGTTTTTTAATCGTGGTGTCAGTGAAGTCAAACACAGTGTCCTGAAGGCCAGCCATCTCTGCAGTATAAAAATACTAAAGATTAAAATAGCTGAAATGCATGTGTGTTCAGTATTCCTAGCACCATAGATAGAAAATCGGCACCTATGCGTTGTTCTAAAATTAAGTCCAGTTGTTTCATCTGAATGCCAAGGCTCAATGTTCTTAATAGCAAAGCAAAACAAGGGAGCAAACAAGGAGTTTTATGGTACCTGGGCTTTCATATTCCCACTCAATATGCGCATTCCCTTTATGGAGTTGTTCTCTCCATGTTTCAGCCTCTCTACAAGCATGTTGGTTTTGATGGAGTGGGAAAGCTCAGGGTGAAGAGGTGGGAAGTTCTTTGTGTAGAATGCACAGTGTTCATGGAGCTGTGTGTGAATTTTGCTGTAACCGAATGAATTAATAGGATGTTTTAAGTGAAAAGTGCAAGTTACTTTATATGCCAGTTGTATTAAAATCGCCAGTTATTTCTATCCTGAGTCTGTGCTTTGAACCAGTAAAACTGAGAGAAGCACATCCCTGTGATTGGTTGGTGTGTGATGCCTGAAATGTTAATAAGGAAGATATCTGTAAGGTCTGGGGAGACCAAGGTAATGGCATAAACGTTCTGGTTCTGTCATCTCAGATCATTTAATAGTTCAGAGGATGCAGTGAAAACGAAGGAGTGGCGATGCAGTGGCACAGCTGCCCGGGGGGGTGGTGGGGTCACTGTCCCAGGAGGTGCTCAAGAACTGTGCAGATGTGTCATGGAGGGATGTGGGCATGGTGGGGATGGGCTGGCATTGGTCTTATTGGTGATCTGTTCCAACCTTAAAGGTTCTAGGAAAATAAACTAGTTTTAATACAGTTTGTGTTTTTAGGAACTTCTGTGGCTTGCTGCAATTACAGTCTCAGTCCTGATTTATTTTTTTAATATAGGGAAGATTATCTGGAATTAATTCAGTTAAATTGCAGTGCGTGGCAGTCTTGTTGTACATTGCTATCTATTTTAGTTTTGGTTTTTTTTTAAGGCACTGAACATTTCCTTATTCAATTTTTATGCTCATCAGTTCTTTGTCAGTACTTAAGCAGCTTATTATTTATTTTTATCTTTTAATTGCAATATAGTTACCATTTGTCACAAGAAAATGGAAGGAATGCTTTGTTTTCAATGTTCTTGGATTAAATACTTCCCAAATTCCAAACATGAAATGCATTAAAGAATTTACAATACTAAAAAGACAGTTAAATTTATCCTACTTATAAAGAAGGACATCACTTTTCACTGTAAGTTTGTTTTGAGCATCGTGTAATACAGCCTTAGTCATAGGTGAGTTAAGAGTTATTGAAACTGCATCCTTTCATCAACAATTCTTAATGCTTTTAAGTACAGGAGTACTCCTATTGGCATCAGTATTAGGGGTACGATGAAATACTGTGCTGAGTTAGGGTATGTGTTGCAGGAGAAGTGCCTTTTAGTGCCTCTGAAGAAAAAGGAGCTGAATAGTCCTGGAATTGTATTATATTACTATATTATAATATTACCAACAAGTACATTTTACTTAAAAATATTCATTTATTTACTTGACAGTTGAAAACAAATACATATATTTTTTTTCATTTGGAAGCGTATTTGCTTCTTGAGGATGTCAGAGATATCAGAGGGACTTGGGCCAGAAAGATGCATGCTGACGTTGGTGTCTCTTCTTCCCAGTGTATCGAGGCACCCCATACAAATAAGTGTCGTGGTTGGACCAGGTGCAAGTGTTGCTGATGTGGCCTTTCTGAAATTGGTGGATTTTTAGTGTACAACATTTTAGTATCTTGGGGCAAATCTTCAGTCAAATTAATTCTTTGTTGAAAATCGAAATAAAGTATTAGAAGGGATGAAAACTTAAACTATGAGTGTGCTAATTTGTAACATTTTTGTGTTTACAGGCTCATAAGTCAGTGAACTTTGTTTCAACTTTGCTTCAGATCACTATGTCCGAGCAACTGGATTTACCAGTGAGACAGGCAGGCAAGTCTTTAAATCCTTTTACGTTGTTTCTGCTGTATTGGTGTGCACACAGCTACACACGCAGATATTGCTGAGGAATTCTAACAGTATTAATTTCAAGCACCTGAAAGTCAGGGGGCATCAGAATTAGGGTCATCATAACTTCACCTGGCACCATACACTAGATTAGATGGGGAAGAGAAAGAAAAGGTGGCTGACTCTTAATTGAAACTCAGTTAATTTGCACAAGTCATCAGTAGAATTCTGTTTTGAGTATTAACAGCTCCAAATATCACCTAAAGGCTACTGTGATTACTTGATAAAGGTTTCTGATACAATACTGTGGGTTCAAACATCTCAGGAGATAGGATCTTGATCACTTATTTGGGTTTTCCAGGTAATAGATTATTCCATGTTGTAGTGTAAGCCTAATTTCTGTTTTTTGTCTTGATGCTTGGGGACAGTAAGCCTTAAGGTTATGTTAGGCTTAATGTATGTGTGAAAAAAGGGGGAAGTTTGAAAACCTCTGAAAATTCCACCTTGATGTAAGCTAATTAAAAAATAAAGCAATCCATAGAGGGTGGAGATAACTTATACAGCACACAGCTTACAAACAGTGCGTGTTTTGCAAAGCAATTAATGGTATGATAAATCCCACTGAGGGCACTCAAGTTTGCATCGCTTCAGTGTTGTCACAGCACGTATCTGCAGGTTGTTTTGTATCTTGCAGATCCTTTCAGAAACTGTTTGCTTCTGACTCTTCGGAAGATAGATGTGATGTTTGCAAAATGAGTTTTCTTTATGGATTTGTATATAGAATTAGATTAATATTAGTTTGTAATTTGAGATTTCCTGTTGCCTTTGTCAGTCTGTTTCTTTTCAAGTGCTGTAAACTGCTCAGACAAATAAGCAGTTTGGATTTGGTTGTCAAAAGGTAAAAGCAAGCGATTGTGCCAGTGACCCAATAGATGCAAAGCGCTATGGCTTGTTACCTTAGTATAAAGGAGCTCTCTTTCAACACTTACACTTGTACTAGGGACCTAATTTTTTGTTTGTTTTTGTTTGTTTGTTTGTTTTTCACTTGGAAAATTCATGGAATGTTTTAGGTAGTCATTGGTATTAATTCTATTTGATCAGTTTTAATGAAAGTAGTGAGAAAGGATTTTTTTCAGTAGCTTACTGCTAAAGTGTTATACAAGCCTTATATATGTAACAGAAGGAAACAGCGTTTAGTATTTTCATGTGGATACACATTATTTACGGTACTAAATATCAAAATATGTGGAGAATTATCAATACAGCAAATTAGTACGTTGATAATTTGTATGTTTAATGCATTATGGTTCTCCTTGTTCGAAATGGTCAATGCGGTGATCATGATAATCAGTTTTGTTCTGGAATAGATTTGTCTTGGCAAAATGAGTGTTCATTTGATATTTTGGTTATGAGCTGGTCTGTTACTTTTGTCTGACAGGGGTTATCTACTTGAAAAATATGATAACCCAGTATTGGCCGGACCGGGAAACTGCACCAGGAGAAATTCCACCTTACTCCATCCCAGAAGAGGATAGACACTGTATTCGTGAAAATATTGTAGAAGCCATTATTCACTCTCCTGAGCTGATCAGGTTTGCAGTTTGTGCCTGTTTCCAAATTCGTTACCGTTTCTGACTTTTTTTGTGTTTGTTTCTTCTTTTTACACAACTGACATAACCTGAATGCGTGTGGAAACGTACTGGTACAAAATCCTCCACAATGTGAAAGTCAGCCCCCTGTCACTCCATTTTTTTTTCCTTCAAATGAGCACTATTAAACAGAAAGTGTGGGACCTAAACTTTCTACTTAAAGAAAATATGCTTGAATTAAAATCTTAGGCAACGTGAATTGTTTCAGTGCCACAAGAATGTTATTAATTATTTAATCATTGTACATTTGATTTCTAGAGTACAACTTACTACTTGTATTCATCACATTATCAAGCATGATTATCCTAGTCGTTGGACTGCAGTTGTGGAGAAAATTGGGTTTTATCTTCAGTCTGACAACAGTGCTTGTTGGCTCGGGATTCTTCTGTGTCTTTATCAACTTGTGAAAAACTATGAGTAAGTGGTGTTGTTTTGTTTTCTTTTTCCTACCATATATAAGAGCAGAATGTACATGTTTATATCTCCTGTGTACCGCATACATTTTGCAACAGTGTAAAGTTGCATGTAGGATGGAGCACAGGTTGATAGACATCTAAATTTAGACAATGTTCTTGCTGTTTTGCAGAGTTAACACTTGAGTTAATAAGGACTTCCTTCTTAACAAATTAAAAGTTTGGGAAAAGATTTACAAATGTGGCTTCAATTTAATTCAGAAGTGTTGAATATTTGGGAAAGGGAATGGAGCTTTCATTTCAGATAGGCATGGAAACATCTGGGGCCCTACTTCAAAGGGTGTTGCAATTGAAGCCGGCTGCGAGTCTGTCACGTGCTCTTCAAGCCTACATTCGGTTTGTTAGATGTGGGCAAATTAGATAGCAAGATGTGAGAGACTTTTCGGTTTGCGTTCTTCGGTGCTGGTGAAGCAATCCAGCTTTGGGAAATGTTTCTGATGAAGTGTGAACCCCGATAGATGCACTTGTAGAATTTTATGGACTAGCCCGACATCTGCCATTTCTGGCAATAAATGTGTTCCTTTTGCTTGCAGTTTCTGTAGTGCTCTGACTGTTTTTTCACTCTAGTAATGGTGTGGCAGAACGTGATTTAGTATTCGAGTGTGCAAATTGACAGGAATGCAGTACTAGCAGAAACATCATGTGGATATATAATGGAGTAACAAACTCCTTTGGTTTTCCACTTGCTTTTTGGTTGTAATGTTCCCTGGCTATAGCTTTACTCTAAGTTCTGTAGCAAGAAATACTTAGGACTTTTTAACCACACATTGTTCTGAACTGTAATATAACCTACTTGTATCTCCACTGGGGAAAGCATAGAATTCCAAAACTGTCTGGAAGGCCTATAAAGCTAGCTGTGCTTTATCTAAAGGTACAAGAAACCAGAGGAGCGTAGTCCTTTGATAGCTGCAATGCAACATTTTCTACCAGTTTTGAAGGATAGTTTCATTCAGCTCTTGAGTGATCCATCGGATCAGTCTGTCCTCATCCAGAAGCAGATCTTCAAAATATTTTATGCCCTTGTCCAGGTAAAAATAAATTTTGTGTATTTTTTTGAGTGAGTAATTTAAAGCAATGTTAATGTTTTTCTTAAAGTAGACTGAAATATTAATTAGATTAGTTGTGGCAACTTATTTACATTTACTCAGCTGTGGTACGAGTCACAAGTATTTTAGGATCATAAACTGTGCTGTAAAATCAGTGCTGTACTTTTTCCTGGTCTGCATTTGGCAGAAACGTACTCATGCTCTCCCCTAAGCTGCAGTGTTTGCTACAAAACCATTGAAATTACTTTTCTAAAGGCAGATAGAGGCCAGCCTACACAGGTTTGCCAGTGCGAACGTAAGGAAACTGTAAATGTGTTAATTGCTTCAGAAATCAGTGTAACATCTAGTTAAGTAGTACCTTAGTGCTTCATAAGCAAAATTGCAATGAAGATTTCTAGCACAATTGAGGATATTGGGGGATGTGGTCTAGATTGATTTAAGTTCTTGCTTTCTTTAAAGGAAACTAGGTGTGGACGTAGACTTGAAAGAGCTAAATTTCAAACTGTGAATGTAACGTTATTTTCGAATTGCTTTGTAATTGTTGTCTTTATTTTGAATAAGTACACGTTACCTTTGGAGTTGATAAATCAGCAAAACTTGACTGAATGGATAGAGATCCTGAAGACTGTTGTTGATAGAGATGTACCCGCTGTAAGTGTCTTTTGACTATTATCTGTTTAATCTGAAATCTTTTTCGCAACAGATAGTCTTTCTGTGCGTATTTCTCAATGGGCACTAAGAAAATAATTTTAAAATGAACAGGATATTTTAAACAGGCTAGATGAGTTTTGAAAATAAGTAGCTTGTGCAGGAGTTCTGTTCTCAATTTGTAGCATGATTTATTTTTGGCTTCTTGTTTCAGTACTTTGACCACTTAGACAGTGTACATCATGGGACTTGGTTTTAGATGCACTGTACTTTATGCTTTTAAGTTAGAAGTGTGATATGCAAACTACAGTGTAACATTAAAGTAAATTAAGATATGCTATGTGGATGTCCAAAAGTCATGTAATTTTTTTATTTTTTCCTTAAGGAAACGCTTCAAGTTGATGAAGATGATAGACCCGAGTTGCCTTGGTGGAAGTGCAAGAAGTGGGCTTTGCATATCTTAGCTAGACTTTTTGAGAGGTAACTTCCGTTGTAATTACTTTTAAGAACTCAAGCAAATGATTAAGTCAGCGATAGTGCTTCACACTTAAATTGGCATATTTGCTTCAAATTCTAGGTATGGAAGCCCTGGCAATGTTTCCAAGGAATACAATGAGTTTGCTGAAGTGTTCCTGAAGGCGTTTGCTGTTGGTGTTCAGCAAGTAAGAAACACAGAACCTGGGGAGTATTGAGATAGGTTTAGAGTTTGTAACCATTTCTTCCTTCTTGTTCTCTTAGAACAAGTTTATTAAACGTCTCAGAAGTTGTTCTAGAATCTGTGTGCTTGTATTAGTTCTGAAATCTGTTTTTCTCATTGACTATCTAGCCTATATTATTTTCATGTCTATGTCACACCAAAAAAATCCAGCATTTTTTTTCTGGATAAACTGCTTTAAGCTTCACCTACCCAGCTGGAATATCTTGATTCTCACCCCTTGTGTTTGTGGTTCTTTTGCTCAAGATGCTTTATGTTTTGAAAGACCCGATGAACCAGTACTAAACACTGGTTGAACTCTACTGCCTGGTTGTTCTTTTTTGCAGTTGTAGAATTTGTTCTCCTGTTTCCCTGCAGCCTACATCCTACATCATGCTTTTTCTCATTTAATCTTACATACTGTCTTATTCTTTGCTTTAGTTTTTTTCTTTGTTGCATCTGAACAGTATGTTAAAAGAAGCCTGAAATGCTTGTCTGGGAACACTTTTCTAGTATGGCTTTAAAGACCATTTGTTGATCTTCAGTTTTGTCTTCATTTTCAAAGACTATTACCCATTTTTTTCATTGAATACTGATGAATTTAGGCTTTCCAGTGTGTTGTTCTGTTAAATTGGATAATCTTTTCTAAATTATAAAGAAACAAAAAAAAAATCCAACCAACTTCAAACCCTCCTAAAACTCAAATATACCAGAAAACTAGATCTTCTTGCATAAACTTCCGCAAAGAATATTGTAATACTAAAAGTTCTCTTTCACCAAAGTCCCAAGATCATTCTTTTTGCTGAGAAAGAAGAGCCTTTAGTTTATATTTTCTTACATACTAAACTGCTGCTGTGGTGTACCTTAGGCCATGGAGCCCATAGAATATGGCTTACATAGTTCAGTTCAGTATATGTATATAATAAGTTTATGGTCATATTTTATTGCTTGTGTTTAAATTTATAGAGAGAGTCAATCAGTTGGAAGTTAACTACTCTGTGTAAATTCACCATTTTCATTAGTTTTCTGGAAGTAATTTGTTTAAAGCATGGAATATGGGAAATGAAGAAAATAATTTGCAACTTAAAGAGGGTAGATATAAGGAAATAAGGATATAAGGAAAAAGACTTTTGCAGGGAGGGTGGTGAGGCACTGGAACAGGTTGCCCAGAGATGGGGTGGATGCCCCATTCCTGGAGACTTTCCAGATCAGACTGGACCAGGCTCTGAGCAGTGTGATTGAGCTGTGGGTGTCTCTGTTTGTTGCAGAGGAGTTGGACTAGATGGCCTTTAAAAGTCCCTTCCAACTCTAAGGATTCTGTAATTTATATCAATCCGGAAAGTAAAATGCATTGAGTTGTTTGGTTGTTCAGTCATTTTTTTATATTGTCTTGGACTTTTTTTAATGATTAACTCTTCCTTTAGTTGCTCTGATTTCAAGAAGGACATTCACTTTTACCACATACTGGTGGTTTACTGGTTTTGGACATTGCAAACAATTACTATCACTATCACTGCTATATTGTTCGCAGAGGATTGTTTTCTCTTCTTAGTTTGCTTGCAAGAGGTATAGGTATTTGTGTTCTTCTATAGCTCTTGAAGCAGCTTCAAGTCTCAACTTCCTCTCTTTTAATTTCCTATCCTAAATCACTGTCTGATACCACCAAGACCTTGTGCTGAAGTGAGGGTAACAACTGGTAATTCCTTTAAGTCCAGGAGGCTTTTATACTTCTGCTCTATGCTGCACTTGTGCAGCTCCCCCTCAAGTACTGTTCGTAAGTGTTGACACCACAGTACAAGAACTCAGAGCTGAGGGGAGGCCTGATGGCAGCTGCAGCTCCTCACAGGGAGCGGAGGGGCAGTGATAAGCTCTGCTCTGTGTGACAGCTACAGGGCCCGAGGGAACGGCATGGAGCTGTGTCTGGGGAGGGGCAGCTGGGGATGGTTCTACACCAGAGGGCAGTGGGCACGGAATGGGCTCATCACTCTTATAACCAATGCACTCTTCATACAGTGTCGCTGTTGTAATACAGTGTGTGGATAAGGACAGTAGACTGACAAGGTGCATTTACCAGCCTGGTGTTTAGGTATGGTTTTATGCCCCTAAAGGTTGGCGAGATAGAGCAATAAACCACATAAAAAAAGGTTCCCTGAGCTGTGGTGATTAATTAGCACTAACGTTTACTTTTTAGAGGATTGCATGCTTAAAAAATACTCAGTACCTGATATGAGCTTCAAGTTGCTGTGTAAAATTAACAATGACATTTAGTAGATTAGTCAGTACCCATTTTAATCTAATGAGTAAACATTTAAGATGTGTTTTGAGAGGTTCTTCTGTAGGATTGTGATAGGATTGTGTCATTTGTCAAGCTAAAATAGCGCTCAGTATAAGCTATTAATTAGTTACAATTTTTCTAGGTGTTGCTGAAGGTGTTGTATCAGTACAAGGAAAAGCAGTATATGGCTCCTAGAGTTCTGCAGCAAACACTGAACTACATTAATCAAGGAGTGTCGCATGCAGTCACCTGGAAGAATTTGAAACCTCATATTCAAGTAAATCACTTTCTGGATTTCATACTTACATGAGTCAGTAGTACATGAATCTGTGGTACAATGTCTTTGTCATTGCTAGAAATAAACTTTTGGGAATCTCTGCTGTAAATTACCTGCAACAAGATTTTAAGTCTATTAAGCCTATTTGATTAAGTTTTTCTTGATGAATGAGCAAAGCTAACTAGCTGGGTTTTTTTTGTTTGTTTTGTTTTTGTTTGTTTGGTTTTTTGCTACAAATCTTTCATATTTTGCCAATGGAAAGATCACACGGCTGTACAGCAACATAACAAATTTGGAGGTGGTGATAACTACTGGACTTATCACACTGAGTCATCTCTGTACAGCATAATCCAAAGCAAACTTTAAGGAAGTGCAGAAAATCCACCTTTTTCAAGTAGTTTTTGAATGTTACCATGAGGTATCAGAACTGAAGAGGAGCAAAATCTGATTCCTGTTAAGTATGGGACAGGCTCATTTTTGTAGTGTTAGTTTGTTTTCAGCTTGTCTTTTTTAATTGCAGGGGATTATCCAAGATGTGATTTTCCCATTGATGTGCTATACAGATGCTGATGAGGAGCTTTGGCAAGAGGATCCATATGAATATATTCGCATGAAGTTTGGTAAGGATTAGGAATGTCTTCAATTAAAATTTAACTTCCTATGAAGAGGTTTTTTTTTGTGTGTGTGAGAACAAGGATAACTTGAGTCTTTCAAAAAAGAAAACAATGCAATGTATTTCATGTAGTCAACTTCTGGATAGATCAGACTGTGTGACAGATACCATAGGATATTTCAGCTATGATACAATTGCTTCTGCATTTGTAAAGTAACTGATTTTGGCATTTACATTGTTTCTTTTCCAAAAGTCAAACAGTCCAGGTCTAGCTTACCTTTCCCTAAGTTTAATGTTACAAAAAGTTGATGATTTACATTAGTATTTTAGAATCATAAAATCACAGAATGGCCTGGGTTGAAAAGGACCACGCTGATCATCCAGTTTCAGCCCCTCCTGCTGTTTTGTGCAAGGTCACCAACCACCAGACCAGGCTGCCCAGAGCCACATCCAGTCTGGCATTGAATGCCTCCAGGGGCATCCACAACCTCCTTGGGCAACCCTCTGAGTGCAAATCTTCTAACGTCTAACCTAAACCTGCGCTGTCTCAGTTTAGGCTCTGGTGTTCTTATGTCAGTGAACTTCCAGCGTGCTGTGGTTCAGAACAGATGTATCATAATGGTAAATGGCGTGGCATGAAGTAAGCCTCACCTTCCAGACTTGCCTAGTTTTACCCTTTTTTCATGGATTTTTATTTATAAGCCAGTGAAGGTCTTTCAGGCCTTGGAAGAAAGGAGAATCTTCACACTTCCTGAACAAGTTCTTTCTTTTCTCTAGGATTTTTATGTGTTTAGAACAAGAAATTTTGGAGATTTCTTGTCCCTTAGGTCAGAGGGACCTGTAAACAATTTAGGTATTATACATGGCTCTGATAATCCTTTTCTGCGGGGAAATAAGAAAAAAATTTAACTGATTCAGCCAAAAAATACATGTCCTTTCTGGTGCAGCAGATAGCATAGGGAAGCAGATGGTGATGTCTAGTTAAAAAATCATTGTGTGTCTGTTGTCTGATCTTGAAACATCCGTAATAAGAAAGCATGATGAACCACTGGAACATTGTTGTGCTTGGTATGAAACCATTAGATAACGTTAGGATAATTATTTAAATCGAAAGACTAAAATATGTAGCTCTTTTGTTTATTTAATAGATGTATTTGAAGACTTCATTTCACCAACAACTGCTGCTCAAACGTTATTGTTTACATCATGTAGTAAAAGGAAAGAGGTAAGCTGTTCAAGGATTTTGCTGAAACACAGTACTTCTTTGGTTTACTCTGTAATCTGTATTTACTTGCTGGGAGAATTACTGAGAAGCTTTATTTTTCAGCTCTGTCATACTGTAGTACAGTGACATTTGCCGTTTATCTCAGATTTATTTTGCACTAGTCTACTTGTAATCTTTGTGGTGCTTGTCACTTCCTCTGGGACCCATATATCAAGAATGTTATGTATTACAACTGATGGATAAAACAGAGTGGAAATTCCAGACTTTGGGGTGGATTGTTAGACGTTCACGCAACTTGAGCATTTCAGAGCGCTGAGAATGGTATGTGCCATGACCAGTTGAAAT
This sequence comes from Excalfactoria chinensis, assembly GCF_039878825.1. Taxonomy (NCBI): domain Eukaryota; kingdom Metazoa; phylum Chordata; class Aves; order Galliformes; family Phasianidae; genus Excalfactoria; species Excalfactoria chinensis. Next base: position 37,800,013 of record NC_092829.1, on the reverse strand, counting down.
ACTTTGTCTGTGTATTCAATCTAGGTTTTGCAGAAGACAATGGGCTTTTGCTATCAGATCCTTACGGAGCCAAATGCTGACCCTCGTAAGAAAGATGGTGCTTTACATATGATTGGTTCCTTAGCTGAAATTCTTCTGAAAGTAAGTTTAATTACTAGGGCTTGCTCAAGTTCAGCTGACTTATTTTTAAGTTCATTTAAATTCTCTGCTTGTGGTAAGAATTGCTGTGCTCTTCCATGCTGTACTGTTTAACTGCATTCCTTCTTCATGGAGGAAAGAACAATCCAGCCAATGAGGGGCTGATGACTTAACAAGATCTTTTCTGTTTAGAAGGACAGAAATAAAGTGAAATCAGTGAACTTTGTCAATTAGCACAGTAGTGAATAAGAAACAGGTCTTTCATTTGTTTTGGGACCTTGACTGAGAAGTTTCTTAGACCACTTTTGCCTTTGGTATCAGGGTAATATACCACCAAACAAAAGCCTTTTCTTGGAGTCTATGAATAATGGGAAAGAAGTGAATGGTTTTGTCTGATGATTTCAAGTTGTATCTATGTGAAGTTTGAGTAGAATCTGGGATTTGTATTGCTTGAGGCCTTTATTGAAGGGGAAAGTTAAGCGTGAGGATTTTTTAAGCTCACACGCTATAGAAGTTCAGACTTCTGTATATGCCATTTTTATTGTAATAGGAATATGTTTTGATGTGAAATTTTAAACTGATAAATGTTTTTGTTAATATTCCAACAGAAAAAAATATATAAAGATCAAATGGAATATATGTTGCAGAATCATGTGTTCCCTCTCTTCAGCAGTGAGCTGGGTTACATGAGAGCACGGGTAAGAAAGCCCAAGACTTAATGTTAAGATTTACATTTTTCTAGCTCAGGAGTTAAGGAATATTAAGTTACTTTGTCCTTTTAACGGGTGCATTTCTTTCTGTACCTGTGATAAAATGAATGCTTGTATCAGTGATTAGTCTTTGTATATTATTATGAACAGCTACTGTGTAGCTATGAAATGGCTGCAGAACTGTGTGCATAGTTGTCCATCTGTGTCTGGTGGTACAGTCTATTTGTGTTCTACATTTAGACTGTGCTACTCACACAAAACCTGTGGCCAAAGATGAACTTGAGATCATAGTACTGGTCTAGTGACGTCTGAATGACATGCCTCCCGCTGGCCAGCCTCCATACTCTCAAACATCTTCATCCTATAAATTTTATGGTGTCATTACGCAACATCAGTTTTATTTCATATCTAAGAATTTGAATGGTTGTAGGTATGTGGATAGTCGATAATCCTGATTTTAATTTTATGGCACTAAAGTTGCTCATTGTTGTCTTTTTCAGGCTTGTTGGGTTCTTCATTATTTTTGTGAAGTCAAATTTAAGAGTGACCAGAATCTCCAAACAGCTTTAGAACTCACAAGGCGGTGTCTGATAGATGACAGGGAAATGCCTGTGAAAGTGGAAGCTGCAATAGCACTACAAGTTCTGATCAGTAATCAAGAGAAAGGTAGCCCTCATTTCATGAAACTACAACAAACTTACTCTGTATAAAAAAAGAGTAGTTTTTGTCCTAACAGGCTTTAAGCCGCTTAATATTCCTGAAGCTGGCAGAAGAACAACAGTGCAAACAAATTCTGTATCAACTGTTTTGCTAATTTGACAGGAATGTTTATATATATTTTTGTTCAATCAGAACTTGTGTTGAAAAGTAATCTTGCATTCCATTGATTGTGGAGCTCTGTGGCCTTTGTTAGTTCAGTTGTAAGCCTCTTGATGTAGCTTTTTTAATTACAAATTTAACGTTACTATTGTTCTAATGATAGATACTATTCATGTATATGGCATGTTGATGCCAAAATGCTAAATATTCAGTATATATTGACATCTTTATACTGGTATTGATACTGTCAGATATTAATTTCCACTTTTTTTTTTTTTTTTTTTTTCTTTCCAGCTAAAGAATATATCACCCCATTTATTAGGCCTGTAATGCAAGCTTTACTTCATATTATAAGAGAGACTGAAAATGATGATCTTACTAATGTGATTCAGAAGATGATCTGTGAATATAGTGAAGAAGTTACCCCAATTGCAGTAGAAATGACGCAGCACTTGGTAAGGCTTTCTAGTGACTTGGAGAGTTGTTTTATATGTAGGAGATCAATCTGCTGAAGTGCATGAATACAAGTGATTTCCTTTAACACTTAGACTTTCTTTTCCCCTCAAAAGCGGGTTTCATAACTTGAACTAAATGGATATTTCTAAGAATTGTAGAAACCTTTGAGAAACCCTTATCCATGTTTTCTTCTGAAAGCACTGATGAAATTTGGTAGCAGTTGCACTAAAGATGTTGAATCTGCAGGTAACTTTACTTGCAGCAGAGATTAAGCTTAGATGACTGTATCTAGCAAGTTGTACTATTAGTTTCAGTAGCAGAGTTCAGTTCAGCGTTAATGTATTATTCAAGGCCCTTACCTCAACATTAACACTGAATGGTTTGCATATCCTCCTTGAGAGTACCTGCAGAGAGATCCAATCTAGTTTGTAACCCTTATCTCAGAAAACTAAATAGTGCAAATGTATTTCTTTTCATGGAAGGTAATGTTGCTTTTTTATTTGTGAGTGGTTGAGGGGTGGCGGTTCAACTGGCTTAATTTTCCAACTTGATCACTCATGAAAACAAAACTCTGGAGCGAAGCAGTCACCTTAATATTTTCCTAGCAAAACACCTTGAGTTAATTCTGTAGAATGCCAAACTTGCACAGTTGTTCTTTACCTCCAAGTACGTCCTCGCTGAATGACATTTATGGGTCGTTTTGTTATTACATGCAGGCAATGACATTCAACCAGGTGATTCAGACTGGACCTGATGAAGAGGGCAGTGACGACAAAGCAGTGACAGCAATGGGAATTTTGAATACTATTGATACACTTCTCAGTGTAGTTGAAGATCACAAGGAAGTATGTGTATTTTACTATCAAGACCAATATCTATAGTTAAGCCACTGGAAAGTCTTTTGTAGTTATTGTGTATATGACATTAATTAGTTGGAAAACTGCAGTCAAAACCTGCTTAAAACAAAGAACCAGAGGCAGGCTGGATCATGTTTCTGACATAATAAATGGACTACCTTCTAGCTGGAATTCAGCTTGCTTTAAATATGCTACTGCCAATTCTAAGCTTTCTTGACAAAGTCAGCTATTGCGTTTTGATAACTAACAGCAGGATACTTCTTCTTTGACTTAAATAGTTAAGTAGTAAGTTGTACTCTTAAGTGCTCAGAAGGTTTTATTGTGGAAACACAATACAAATTTTGTGTCCAAGGTGTAACAGTCCAGAGTTATTGTGCAATAAACAAAGGACCGGTTATGCTTATAGACTTGGCTGCTGAAGCTGCATTTACTTGTTTTTGTTGGCAAATGGATGAAAATGGGATGAATATCTAACAAAACTCTAATCCCAAGGAGCTCATTTGGAAGACATTGGTCAATAAACATATATATTTAGAGTTATCTTTTACTAGATGATCAGGTGGGTTTTTTGTTTGATTAGTCTCAAATCTTGCTCTGCATAGCTAAGACCAGAAACTCAACCCTTATTCCTGTGCAGAGTGAGTGCTGTAAATGTCAGGTTATTTACTTTTTTTGTTAGCTGTTCCACAGACTGAAAAGTTATTGTTGGGAAAACTGTACAGACCTGTAGACCAGCACTGAAGTTCATTTAGTACGCAATCAATTAGTCCAAGTTAGTTACAGGGTTCTTCTGAAATTTCACTTTTCCGGAACAGGAACAGCAAATACTTCCCACAGCTTTCATTGCTTACGTCTTTGAGCTGTATGTTGGTTTCATGTGTTTTAACTGGATGGGATTATGGCATTAGACTTGCTCATAGGCCTTCCTAAAGGATACACTATAATGTACTGTAAAGATCATTTTTTTCTAACGTTCAGAGAGTATTCCCAAAATATCTCCTATTAAAAGTGGCCTTAAAAACTGTTATGTGGGTGCATTGTGTTTCAGAATGTGGGAGGTTTTGAGTTGTTTTTAGAAGATGTTTGTGTTTACAAAATAAGTTGGAATAATTTTTAAATTGTTTAATTTCAACCCCAAAGTGCTGAAGACAGTCAAATCTTTGTCATTTTCCTGCTTTTTCAGATTACTCAGCAGCTGGAGGGAATCTGCTTGCAAGTGATTGGAACAGTTCTGCAGCAGCACGTATTAGGTGTGTGTGCTTGTATTTGCTTACGTTTTCAGTAGTGTGGGATGGGATTTAAACTTTGACTACATTTGTTTCTTTTAGAATTCTACGAGGAGATATTTTCCTTGGCTCATAGTCTGACCTGTCAACAAGTTTCTGCACAAATGTGGCAGCTTCTTCCTCTTGTTTTTGAAGTCTTTCAGCAGGATGGCTTTGATTATTTTACTGGTAGGTAATACAAATGAGAAGGCCATATGGTTTCATGTATGATTTCATGCAGAAAAGTGAATTACAACTTTATTGAAATGTTCAGGAGAAAACTGAAGTGTTCTCACTTGCAGATACTTAATTCTGCAAACAGATCTTTTTTGCTAAGGCAACTCTGTGTAGATACATACCTATCTTGAAAAACATTAGGCACGACTCGTGATAAGCTTAGTAATATGTAGCTTTTAACCTGTTTTTGTCAGTTATTCTGTTCATAAAGCACGAAAACAAATCTAACTTAATATTCTTATTGCAGATATGATGCCTCTTTTACATAATTATGTTACTGTTGATACGGATACACTTCTGTCAGACACAAAATACCTTGAAATGATCTACAGTATGTGCAAGAAGGTAAGTAGATGACTTTGTGATCACATCATCTGTGATCTCTAAAGTAATACATCATTTAGCTGGGTGCTTCTTTCCACAATGGTAGACTCTAGAAGTGATACGTTCTGATATGTGCTCTTCAGCATCTTTGTGAATTCATGTGTTATGATGTTATTGCTTAAAATTTGATGTAATCTCTTCATATTTTTCGATATCTTATACTTTTGCTGAAAGGCAAAAGTAGTATGTACATAACAAAAGCAGATTAAACAACCCTTTTTTGTGCATGTCTTTTTTTTAATGTGCGTATGGTGTCTGTGTGTGTATATGTATTGCAAAGAGCAGATAATTTGATCTGGGGTTTGTAACCTTGCTATAGCTGAAATACCAAATGCTATATGTATGCTAAAGATATGACATCTTTTAGCTAAACCAGAGTGGAGATGGAAAGCAGAGGGATGGGAATGGAAATCTGTTTTACCAAGGTTATGTAAGATCAGTGACTAAACCTGAGAGTAGAATGTGGTGGTTCTGACTGTTGCCAGTCTTTATTTGAAGACGAGTTGCAACCAGGTTGGCTGTAAGTGCTATTTAATACACTGTGGGGGAAGAAAAGCAAAAACCCCTTAGTGTATTATTAGGTGAGCACAGCGAATCCGGCACAAAAGCTGTAGAGATATCATCTCCCAAAGAATATCCTAAATATTTTTTAAAGAGGAGAAATACAGAATACATTAATGCTTAAGAGAAAGTTTTATTTTGTGTATGCAAGTAAATCTTTTCCAAGTGGCAGCCAGTTCTTAATACAGTTTGTGTGGTGAGGTCTGTGTGCATATTGTTATTTAACGTTTGTACAGGTAGATTAGTTTCGACTGCTTTCAGCAATTCTATGTTCTCTGTGATTCTGGTAGTGAGCCATTGCTGTAGATTTGGCTTCTTCACTGATAGGTGTTTATACAAGTGTTGTAGGTTGGGTAAATTTATATTGGCTTTTCAAAGCAGAGCAGCGTGTTGAAAACACCTCTTGAAGTGATATAATAAAAAAGAATTACTTTTCAGGTCCTGACAGGAGTTGCTGGAGAAGATGCAGAATGTCATGCAGCAAAACTATTAGAAGTAATTATTCTTCAATGTAAAGGGCGTGGAATTGATCAGGTCAGTAACTTCTGGTTGATATTGCTAATATTAAAAGGTTATTTTTTTTTCCCTCAAATATGAATTGATTACCTATTAACACGAAAATTTCTGTGACAAGAAGTTTGTGTAGGGTGACTAATGATCCTGACTCCTCCTTCAGCATCACAAATCCTACTGTGCAGTTAACAGCACTAAGGAAATAGTTATTGCACACTTCATCTCCAGGATTTAGGATGCTGCAAAGCTCAGTATAAAGTGTTTTCATGAATCTGAAAGAGTACTGCTTTAGGAGCATCTTAGCTAAAAGTAGGTGGTTAATTTTATTCTAAGGTAATTATAGTGAATATTGATGAAAATGATTCAGTCTGTCAAGTTAGTAGCCTTTAAATAAGAATGAAGTTCTTAGAATCCCAATTAATACCATAGGGGAGTCAGGGATTTCACTAAACGTGAATGGAAGTTGGGTTTTGAGAGGTGCATTTGTGTGCTTCCTTTGTATCTATGGCAAGTAGTGTATAATAGCTATGTAGGTCTCTCTGAAAGTAATGCCCCCTATTTATTTCCATGAAAACTACATCAGGTACAAAGAGTGTAATAACACTATTAGACATAGCAAATTCTCAGCTGTGAAACGTTACTTTTCAATGTAGTCACTGCAGTCAATGTGTATACACGTGTATGTAGTAGAAATTAAAGGTGACCCACTGTTACATTGCTGAAGCACGCTGCCTACCATCTACCTACTATCATCTCACTGTGTTCACAACCACTGTCTGGCCTCCATAAATGTTCAGCAAGAACAGTCAGTGGATACCATTTTTTTTCCATGAGGAGGGGTTCAATGACACCCTTTTGCTCCATACGTGTATCCATTTCAGACACCATTTTGTTAGTGCCCCTCTGCTGCCATCTGACACGCGACAGCAACACATAGTGGAATATTGGTAGGAAGGTTCAACTGCCATCCCACCAACATCTGCCTCAGATGCTGTGGGCCATCATAATAAAGCAGGAGGCATTGCTTTTAAAGTATCAGTATCTTCGCATGTTTTTCCATACTTGTGGATGTTGTCCCTGGAAATTCCAGTTTTAACTTACCTCAAGGAAAACGTTCTATAGCAAGCCTTTTTTGTGTGCCATCTACGGAGAGTAGCTCTTCTAAAAGCTGTCATCTTGGAATGTTGGCAATGGCTGTTGACTTAGTTGCATATAGTAAAAAAAACAAAACAAAAGCACACCAGCAAAAACTAACTTTTTTTTCCCCCCTGGGCTTCCTTTAAAAAAGCCAAGATAGAATTACTAGGATTTACTTCCGCTGTCTGGGATGTCACAAAATCCATGTGTTCGGAGTAGGTGTAGTAACTTGTCATGTCTTTATTTCATCTTTGTTCATATGTGACTTCTGCTGTCTGTGAACAATTCTTTCCATTTTACACCCTATGTATTTATGCACCAGTCTGGTTTTTCAGCCATTTCTGGAGTGTGAAATAAAGAACTGAATTTGATCACTAAGTTTATAATGGTTCTCGCTCTTCAGTGCATACCCTTATTTGTGGAAGCTGCTTTAGAGAGACTGACCAGAGAAGTGAAAACAAGTGAACTACGAACAATGTGCCTCCAGGTTGCCATAGCTGCTTTGTATTACAATCCCCATCTATTATTAAATACATTGGAAAATCTTCGTTTTCCCAATAACGTGGAGCCTGTCACTAATCACTTCATAACACAGTGGCTTAATGATGTGGACTGCTTCTTGGGGTGAGTGTTTCTTATCTTGAAGACTATTCCCTAAGGTACAACTCTGTATTATCAGCTTCTGAATCGTAATGGAATTTGTAATTTGCACGCTGTTTTGTTTTACAGGCTTCATGACAGAAAAATGTGTGTGCTTGGCTTGTGTGCTCTCATTGATCTGGAGCAAATACCACAGGTTTTAAATCAAGTTGCTGGCCAGATCCTGCCAGCTTTTATCCTTTTATTTAACGGATTAAAAAGAGCTTATGCCTGTCATGCAGAGCATGAAAATGACAGTGATGATGATGATGAAGCTGAAGAAGATGAGGAAACAGGTATGGAAACTGAAGATCTGTTATGTTGTTCTGTTTTCATGTTTCTTGGTGGGTGCGCAGAGTTGTTTTTCGTGGAATTCTTCAGAGTTGCCTAATTCCAAAACTCAAAGCTGAGATAGAGCATTAGAATCTTTTAACATCTTTCAAGCATATCTGCTTCTTCTGACTTCCTCAATTGTGTCTCCTCAAAGCTGTCAAGCCAGCTTTTATGTATGGATGCTGTCAGTGCTGGGTCCTGTCTTCTCTTTGAGGAAGTGGTTAGAGTCAGTAGGAGGAGTTTGCTACTGAGCTTCATTGTATAGTTTGGACTAACAGTCATTACAAGTTGTCCCATGGAAATGCTGGAGTTGTAGATGTGTACTGAAAACGGATCGTAGTCAGAATGGTTTGAGTAGGAAGCGATCTTTAAGGGTTTGGTTCTTACTGCCCTGCCCTGGCACAGGCACTGCCCACCAGGTCAGTTTGCTCCAACCCCACTGAAGATAAAAGTTCTTAGTTTTTTTTCTTGGGCAAGGATTTCTCATTTCTCATAATATGAACTTCATCAGCTTGTAGAGGCTTTTTTCTCTAAATGGACTTGTGACAGACTTTCACATTATTTTCAGTATTGTTTATTTGAAGATGAAAATGATGTGCAACTCCTCCCTGTGTCTGTTTTTCATCTTTTCTATACACTGCTTAAGCTTTTCTCTCTTGCTTCGTTTTGCTTTTTATGTTGTCATCCTGATGTCTCTGAATATTTGAAGCAGCTTTCTGCATTTAAGGTGTTTTTCATCTACCTAGTTGAAGCCATGTTTCTTTTTGATCTCTGCTATTGCCTTCTGGATTCCCCAAACTATTCTCATTACACGTTGTTAATCTTATTACTTTCTGTGGTTCTCAAGCATCGTTTCCAAGTCCCTTTTGAAAACCCTTTTAAACATCTGTTATCAAATTATCATCATTATTATTAACTAAGCATCAAATTATTTTGAACATCCTTTGGAGTGCAAATAATGCTTTGTTTAGTTTTATCAAGCGCTTTTCAACACCGACTGTATATGTTTATGTATCTCTTCACCTGTTCTTGAGATTAAACATTTTTGTGTGTGATATTTCACTCAGAGGAATTGGGGAGTGATGAAGATGACATTGATGAGGATGGCCAAGAATATCTAGAAATTCTAGCAAAACAAGCGGGTGAAGATGGAGATGATGAAGACTGGGAAGAAGATGATGCTGAAGAGACTGCTTTGGAAGGCTATTCCACCATTATTGATGATGAAGACAACCCTGTTGATGAATATCAGATATTTAAAACAATTTTTCAGAGTAAGTGATTTTATTTTCTGGCCAACTAATCACATTTTAACTTAATTTTAGCCTGTCATTGTGAACCAGAACTTGCTGAAAGCTTCCAACAGGCTTTCCAATGTGTGGTTTGAATGAGTTCTTTCTTTGAAAAAGGGGAGAGCGATGCCATCATTTCACTTTCAGAGAAATAGGAGCCCTTGGAATGAATTTCTGGTGGGAGGGAAAGAGTCAGAGATGTGTTGGATTATCTAATCCTAACAGGGTTTATCAGCATATTATTTTGATTAAAACAGCAGTGAGTTAATGTGCTTTGAGTTACAGAGCATTGTAATGAACCTACGCCTTTTGTATGTTTTCTTTCTCTTGCAGCAATTCAGAATCGTAACCCTGTGTGGTACCAAACTTTGACACAGGGCCTTAATGAAGAACAAAGGAAACAATTGCAGGATATAGCAACTCTGGCAGATCAGAGGCGGGCAGCACATGGTATTTTTTCCCCTTTATACCATTAAGTGTTTCTTTAGCTGTTTGAATGCTGTTTATGCACTCAGTGGCCTATAATTCAAGCATGATAATGCTTTCATCAAAGCAGGCTTGTTTTGCAGACTGGAGATGCTTGAAAAGCCTTAAGATTGCCAGGTCACAAAGCTTTAGTGCATAGTCTGTATGGCAAACCATGGGTATATGAAATGGTAGAAATGTCTCAATGAAGAGCTGTTGTAATTTGGATTATACATTACATATTTTGTTATACATATGGAAGCATATACTATATAGTTTGTTATAATGTTGAATTTGATAACAGTTGTTGAGCAGAAAGTGGATGAACGTACAGGTTTGGTAACAAGCAGACACGTTAGCAACCAGTAGAGTACTTTGTGATGTGACTTAGTACAGCTGGGATAGACACTGATTCTGTGGGTGGGAAAATGCTTGCTCAGAAACTAGTATCCATATATATAATGCTACATTGTTAAATCTATTAAATATTTCAAGTTACTGTTCTTTGGGGGAGATAATACGGACTGGGGCTTTTAAACATAGGAAATGGGCACATATTTATGGTTCTTTTATTTATTTCCCGATTGTTTGAGTGTAAGCCAATATATATCAGTCTCTGAAGTCAAGCCTGCATTTTGATTAGGTCATATGCTGCATCTTATTGTAGTAGGTGCTTCAGATTAAGTTCAGAAAGCTTTCAGTAAAAAGCTCATTATAAAATGATTACTCTTAATACTATTCTTTTTTGTCTGAAAATAGCCAAATGTATCTCAAAGCTTATTAAGTGTCTAGAGTGATCCACTTTGACAGATAGGAACTGTAGTCTCGCTGTGTTCTACTTGTGCATTTTATGAACAAGAGTGTTCTTTTTCGTTCCAACTGCTTATTCGTGAACAAATTAGGTTCAGGCTGTGAAGTTTAACTTAAGGAGGTAGATCCTCGCAGGAAATTCTCAGGTACTAACAGAGCATATTGATCTCCATTCAGGCTTCCTACCAGCCATGAACACAGCCTAATAGAAGGATCTGGAACCCAACTGTTTTACTAGTGTAGCTAAGAAGAATCTCCATATGCTAGGAGAAACTTGCCCTCTATACTCTAAGCATAAACAGAAGTGAACAAAGCTGTGTTGCCCTGCTGTGTTCCCTCCTTGTCCCTCATGAGCCATGGTGGCATTTTTCTGGCCTTTTTGAAAATGGAACCATCAGAATGCAGATCCTCTGGATAATGAGCTGTCCTGTATTCTCAGAAAGAGACCATCTGGAAGTCCTTCGAGATAGGAGAAAGACAGACTTGAAGTTAGACATTTAATAACCCTTGTTACCTTGAGCTGGGGATAATGCAACCCATTTGTGTTACCTAGATTGTAGTGTTGGTTGGCAGAAATGCATATGTCTGCTTTTTACCAACCTGTTTTTGAGCTCTTCTTTCATTAGAGCTTGTAAAAAGATTAGAAGTTGTAAAAGGCAATCTTGCTGTGATCTTTGAAGGATGTAATACGCATCTAGTAAAAACAGATGGAGGGATGGATTTGTGAACCTCAAATGCCTAAAGGTCTTAAGGCGTGGTTGGTAATGAAAATGTGGTTGGTAATGATAAATGTGGTTTCTCTCAGAACTGAGCTTATTTCTGCTTATACTGTTGAGCTGACATAGGAACAAATGAATATTGAGCTGATATCTGTTCAGTGCTTTTGTTTGTAAAAATGTGACCAGTTCCTGATCTGATGGTCAAGCCATTTTAATCAGAAAGAAGTGTGGGCATCTGTCAGCAGTTTTAGAGATGCAGCATTTGTGTAGGTGTTGTTTCTGACATGGGGAATTATGCATCGTTCCCAAAAGCTCAAGTGTGCTTGTTGGAAATGTAGATTTCTTTTATCATTTAAGCATAACTGTAAGTCCATCTACTGGGGCCCGGTGCATTTCCGCTTTGCGGGCAGTGATTAATTTTCCTTCTACCTTTGTTCTTTTCTTTTTAGAATCCAAAATGATTGAAAAGCACGGAGGATACAAATTCAATGCTCCAGTCGTGCCAACTTCGTTTAATTTTGGAGGCCCTGCCCCAGGAATGAATTGAATTATCACTTTTCCTGCTACTGTGTGATTGTAGTGAAGAGCTTGTGTTCCTCCCAATAGTGGTTCCAGAATTGGTTCATGTTACCTACAGCTCACTCTAAACTAATTGATAAATAGATTGGACAAAAGCCCCCGATGTGGGACCTGATCATGCAATCTAATACTGGAAAGCAAACCAGAGGGTTTTTTTGTTTTTGGTTTTTTTTCTTTTTGAAGATAGGAAGAATCTGAATTAAAAGCTTCAAATGACACACTTTGGAAATCGGAAATCAAGAGGGATGTCATGAAGGCAGCTTTTTCTGAGGAAAAAAATCACCATAGGCATGGGCTGCAGGACTATTTAGAATCTCATTTACAGTACAAGTTAGGAGGCAGAGTTAATTTTTACACCTGTGGCGGTATGAGTATTTGCCCAACTTCCCTTTTCTCCCTTCCTTATTCGGGTGTCTATTCTTTCAGTGTAAATAAGGTAAACAAATAGCCTTACTTAATCTTCATCGTTTCCATTTATCAAGATTGTTCATATGTAGAATATCGGACACTTAATGTAGCACTACATAACTGATAAATCTGTAAATGAATTAGCACTTTCATATTGAAACAAGCCTGCTAGCCTATGTACAAAAATAGCAAAATGTTTGCTGTTTATAAAAAAAAAAAGAAAAAAAAAGAAAAATAAAAACTAAGGGACGTATTGGGGAAAATAATTTCAAGGTATTAATTTAAAATGAACTAGCAGTTTTGTACCTGGTGACCTCGTGGTGCAGTCACCTCTGCTTGTGACTTGAATTCGGTTCTGTAAAAAAGGGGTTAGTGATATTTCATTGCTGCTAAAAAAAAACAAGAGAAAAATAGCAACGCCCTCTGTGTCCTTTGTTTTTCTTACAGATCGCACTGTACGACTTACAATTTGGATACCAATGTTCATTGTAAGCACTGAGAAAGTGATCTTTTCTGAAGCATGTAAAGTAGATGTGAAGTTCTGCTCTTAAATGAGTTGATTGAAGTGTGTGGATGAAACATCTATATATGCAATCTATTAAAAAACAACTTAATAATTTGGCTAACCTGGGCTTTGATCTGTGAGTTGCAAGTTTCCCCATAATTTTGCAAAACCTTTTGCTTTTTCCCCCGACGTGGTGGTGTGAGTGCGCTGCCACCCTTAGTGTACGATTGTCCGCCTGATCCAGACCGTGTATTTGAAGTTTTGCCAATCTTCCGTTTTCGAAGCCACGACTCTCTTCTTTCAAAGTTGCTATAGTAACTAGTATTTTAGCTAGAGAGGCAAAATACAGTTCCCTCTGGGACCACTATCAAAACCACTGTATGAAGAAGCCAGCAGGGAGATGCTGTGAATGGGGTTGGCTCAAATGCCCCCTTCCTTTCTTTTCTTAAAGCATAAATCCATAGGTTTTTGATCTTGCCTTGAGATCATTGGTGTCAGGTCTTTTAAATCAAATGTTTTTTTGGTTTTGTTTTTTTTCTTCTGGCTGTTTTTATATCGGGGAAAAAAAAAAATGTCACCTGCTGTTACAATTGATATTAAACGAGCTACCTTAATTTAATGTAAGCCTCCAAAATTTAAATACAGGTTAAAAATAAACTGAGTTTATATCTGTAAAAATGAAATGCACATATATATATTATGATACTCAAAATGCAGTCTTCAGAAAATTGGTTTGTGTGGCGTGTTTCTTTCCATCAGCAGCATAGCTGGGATCGGTGGTGTGGGGTTTCTTTGCTGACTGGCACGGTTCTCTTGGCATGGTTCTCTGCCTTCTGTGTGTTACATGGCTGCTCGTGCTGTGAGCCAGGTACATGGGGCACTTCCACTCCCTCCTCTCTGGACAGCCTTTTTAAGCTGAAGAACAGTTCCTTGTGCAGAGTGCTGGTGTGCTGAGGCAGCACTATGCTGTCACTGTGCCCTATTGTAATACCAAAGGGGTACCTGATGCAAATTTTGGACTTGATATTGCCTAAAAAAATAAGTATTGAATCCAAGGTATCTGTTCTGCTAGTGCTATGGGAGCCACAGTAGTACTTAGTGAGCCCTAAGCTGACTGGCCAAGTACGTAGGGCAGAACCGTGTTGTATAGAGTGCATGACTCCTGAGCACTCACAGGTGTCTGGAGTTTTATCTTGTAGGAAAAGGTGATGTATCATCACAGGATGTTTCTTCCTGTGCATTCCTTGACCTCGAAAAACACCCAGTTGAACTTCAATCTTTCTGAACATCTGCTTGTTGGGTACCTGCTTATCTCATTATGCTCCCTGCCCTCCAGAAAAGCCTGAGAACATTTTAAGACAGATGATGCTTTTGCCTCACAGTAGGAGATACAACACACGTATGTACAAAGCAGATGGGAAAAGAGAGAGAATTACCAATAAAGTGCCAGTGTTATTTCTAAAGCTTCTATTTTTTCCATATCAAGGGAGGAAGTTTGTCTTGGTGTGAGGATAGAAAAGCAGCCTTGAAGTAAGGCTGTGTTAACTACACTGAGTAGAAAGGAGTAGCTTTTACAAAAGATGGATCCTCCAGCTTTGCTTTCTTTTGCTCTAAGGAATTTACATACATGGCAGCGTGATTTTACACTGGTGGTGGTAACAGTGTGTTTTGTGGTGCAACTCTAAAGGAGGAGTTGGGGAACCTATGGAAGATCTCTTTGGATTAATAAACAGCTGAAGCGGATCATCTTCACTCGTTTTGGTGTGACAGCACTGAGGAGTTCTTTGCTTAGCTCTGAGCTCTGGTTTCTTCTCCCAGGTGTTCCTGCCATACTTTTTACCCACTGTGTAAGCTTGATCATGTGTTTTTCCCTAAACCGTTACTTTCAAAGAATGGAGGTTTTGGTGCAGTACATCAAAGCTATGGTCAGATGTATCACAGCCTCGAATTTACTACAAGGCTCGGGTGTGCAGTGGAGAAATTACAAAGCACTGCACTTACATCCAGGTGCTTCCAGCTGTGCCTAACGATCGATAGCCGGTAACAAGTTGCACAGGTTAAGCTGCATTTTCCTATAGATGTTCGCAATTATCAGTTCCGAGCAGCATCGTTAAGCTTCGCGGCCTGTTCCGGCTTGCTTTTGCTAACTCGTCTTCTAGCCGTTCCTCACGCACAGCCTTCCATCGAGGGATTTCAGTCGCTCTCGCGCTGCCGCCCGGAGCGGCGTTGTCCCGAGGCCCCGCAATGCCGCCCGGCCCGCGCCGACGGGGCACGGCGGCGACCTACGGCTTTTCTGCCACGCACTTTAACTGCCTCTGGAGCTGCCGCCGGATCGCCGCGCCCCTCAGATCAGCTCGGAGCGCGCATCCTTCGGGGCTGCTTTACAAACACCTTGGGAAGCCGGGATGAAGCGGTGACGGAGCACGGCGCACCCGGGGGCGGCCGGCACGGACCCCGCGGCACACGGCCCCGCCGCAACGCCCTGCCCGCCCCCAGCCCCGTGCGCTCGGACCCGCCCGGCGCCGCGCTCGCGGTGGGAGCCCGTCGCCGCGAGGCCCGTCCGCAGCCCGCATTCCTTCTCCGCCGCTGCCGGCGCCCCGTTCGCGGAGAGCCGCTCGCGCCGCGAAGGGCGGCCGCGCTCCGTTCCGCCCCCCCCCGCCGAGGGACCCGCGGCGTATCTCGCCGCCGCCGGGCGAGCCGCCCGGAGCAGGAAATGGCGCCCGCTCCCCTACTGACGCGCGAGCGCCTCGCTCCCCGCGGTACAAAATGGCGGCCGCGGCGGCCCCGAACCCAGCATAGCCGAGCCGCCATGAAGCCGCGGGGCGGGGCCGCGGGCGTCTAGCCAATGGGCATCGGCGCGGGGCCTGGAGGCGACCAATGGCCGGCGGAGGCGGAGCCGCGCGGCGCCGCGCGCCCAATGGGAGCGGCGGGAGCTCGGGGCGCAGAGCCCGCCCGCGCGGCTCGGGGCGGCGCTGAGGCGGGCGGGCGCTGAGGCGGCCGTTTCCTGTCCTGGTGCATGGTGGTCGGACGGAGGAATTGTTGGAAAATTTCTCGGCGAGGTTCGTATATAAATGTGTTTTTACCCAGTGTGCCTTATTCTAACCACCGCCATCTCCGGCTGGGGACGCGCCGCCGGGCCGACGGGCCGGGCCGCACCCTGCGCGCCGCGCGTGGGGCTGCGCCGAGGAGCAGCGAGCGGGGGGCAGGCGGCAGCGCGGCACCGGGCGACGCCGACGCCGACGGACCGACGCTGCCCGCGCGGCCTCCTCCTCCTGCCGGCGCGGCCTCGGGGCGCGGCGGGCCTCCGTCCCCGGGCACGGACCCCGCCCCGCCCCGGGCGGCACCCCGAGCCCCCGGGGGACCCCATCCGGCCCCCGCCGGCCGCCCCCCTCGCGGGGCGCCGTTGGCCGCTGCGTCACGGGCGGGGGCTGCCGGCCGGAGGCACCGAGAGACGGGGAGCGGGCCGGGCCCGGGCCGTTCGCGGCGGGGCCGCTCCGTGCGGGAGTGCGGCTCGGCGGGCTCGGAGAGCTTTCGGTGTTCCTGAACGCGGCGCCTTTTATTCTCGCGGCGCGGTGTCTCGGCCCCCTGAGCCGCCGCGGGGCTGCGCCGCGGGTTACGGGCGGCGTGTCCCACGGGAGCCGTGCCCCGCGCCACGGGACCGGAGCTGGGCTCGCGGCCTTCCTGGGCACGGCGGTGCTCAGCATCCTGTCCCGCTGCTGTGCGCCTGCCAGGCCTCGCAGCACTGCGTGCCGGGTCTGCTGGCCGCGGTTCAGGTGATGGTACCTGAGAAGCGGCACGTCCTTACCTAATATCTCTGTAAGAGCACTATACGTAACGCGGTGCGTTTTACCTCTGTAAGTGCCCCCGCTGTACAGTTTTTGAAATGACGGAGTGCAACAGAAGCACGTTGCCGTGGCTTTTCTCTTTGTATTTCGTGGGCTGGGTCTGGGCCTTCACACGGTGTGCATAGGCTGGGAACTTCCATCTGAATAGCTGTGGAAGATGGAAGTCAGGGATGTGCTCTCAAATAGCACGCGACTGTGTTGGTACCAGATGGTGGCTTAATTGGGCTGCGTGGGATAAACGTTGCGATGGTTTTTGAGTAACCTATTCCAAAACGATTACATAATTTACATAAAGTATTCTCATAATAAAATAATGTTTCGTTCTGTGATCCTGCTTGCAGAAGAATTGTTCTACCTTACACTGTATGGCTCAAGTACAGCAGATTCCAGGCTGAAAATGTCCTTAGCCAGAATGTCACTTGGTTCACTCTGTGTTATCATGGCAGTATCTGTGCTGGGGCATCGTGCTGGGACTCCCTTCTTTCAGAAGAGAAGGACAGAGGTAATAGCAATGAATATTCCCCAGCGGTGAGTGCCAGAATTAGCTTTGTAAATGTGTGTTTATCTCTGGACCATCTCAGGTTCAGCAGGTCAGACTGCCTCTGGCCCACACTGCTGCACTGTGCTGCCCATGGGGTGGAACTGGCAGGAGTACAGGCAGGGTGCAGATGGTGCTGCTGTGCTGGCTCCCAGCTGAGCTATAAGCCACTGAGCTGCCACCATTGGCTCCACACCTGCAGTGGGCACATGTAGCACGGCCAGGCCTGGCCTTGAGCACCTCCAGGGATGGAGCATCCTTAGCTTCTCTGGGCAGCTGTGCCAGTGTCTCACTGTCCTCTGTGTAAAGAACTCCTTAGTAGCATCTAACTTGAATCTCCCCTCTTTTAGTTTAATGCTGTTCCCTTTTGTCCAATCACTATCAGACTATGTCACTCCCCCTCCTGCTTGTGAGCTCCCATCAAGAACTGGAAGGCTGCAATGAGGTCTTCCTGGAGCCTTCTGCAGACTGGACAAGCCCAACTCCTTCAGCCTTTTTTCATAGGAGGGGTGCTCCAGTCCTTTGACCATCTTTGTGGTCCTCCTCTGGACCCACTCCGGCAGCTCTGCATCCTGTGATGGGGGTCCCAGGCTTGGGCACAGTACTCCAGATAGGGCCTCACCAGGGTAGAGCAGGGAGGGACAATCCTCTCCCCCTCCCTGCTGCTCACTCTACACTCCCCCCCCCATCCAATTGATGCAGCCCAGGATACCATTGGCCTTCTAGGCTGCAAGAGCACACAGCTGGATCATGTCCAGTTCTTTGTCCTTCCTCTGAAGGTCTGCTCTCAAGGAGTTCTTCCCTCAGTCTGTAATCATATCTGGGATTGCGTCAACCCAAGTGCATCACCTTGCATTTGGCCTTCTTAAACATTATTAGGTTTTCACAGGCCCACTTTTTGAATCCATCCAGGTCCTTTTGGACAGCAAATGATAGCGTTTACTAATTTAGGAGTGTTGTTACAGACTTAATGTAATGGCCTTTTAAAATGTATAAGCTTTTGTTTTAAATGAAGCTAAAAAGAAGATAGCTTTGAGCTTTATGGTGCCATTGGGCTTCCATTAGAGTTCAGGATGTTGAACATGCTGTCATCACCTTAGAGTTTTGGGTTAAAACACATTCCATGTGGGTGGAGTCTTTAAGAAATGCCATCACTGAGCTTCTGAGGATTCTTCCATTGGCACGTGTCAAACTGTTTTCTCACTGATAGAGCTCAGCTAAATGTGGGTGAGATTTCACACACAGCAGAAGGCACATTCCTGATAATCAGAGAAATTCTTTTAAGTGTCAGGTGTTGCAATGGACAGACTACAAATAGTTAAGAGACAGAACTGGGTCTTTAGTGTTGTAGTTCGATGATTTTGTTAGTCTTTTGCTCTCTATATTTTGACTCTTGCCCTCCCCACTGATTTCTGCTTCCCATGCTGCTGCCTCTGACACATGTATGTACGTACCGTAGCATCCCAGCCAACCTGTGTTTGCCTTTCCTTGCCATTGGCTTATCTTCCCGTATTGTCACGTCGCCGCTGAGCTGCAGAGAAGCAGAGTGTGCTTTCTGCTCTTTCCCCACCAACGGGTCGTCCGTTTTTCTCTTCTGTTCTACAAGGAAATAGGTGAGCCTGATAGAGATACACGATGTGCGTAACCTGTCCCTGTGCCACAAAGGACTCCTGAAAGGCTGAAGGAAACACACGGGTCGGTAAAGGGGATGGGTTTTCTTCTGGAACTGAAAATTCTGCTCTGAAGTCCAGGTTTCTGTAAACAGACGTGCTCACAGGTATTTTCCTGAGGGAGGAGGGAGGAGTTGGAGGGAGTTCCTGCCAAACAGACATTGATGGAAAGCACAGCTAATTTGCCGTGGCTGAAGCTGGTGCATCTGCAGTTGTTACTGATTAACGCATACCCACATACTTTGTCAAAATTCTGATTCTGCTGGCAGCTTTCCTCTGACTGCGGGCCCAACTCAGTTTCTGAACGTGCACGTTACTATTTACCCAGTGCTGCGGTGCTGTCAGTGACGTTTCAGTTGCTGCTTTGGTATGGACTCTGGTCTGAAGCAGAGCCTACAGCCGTGCTGCTCACTGGGGGTTCCCCACTGCAGGGCTGCCATGGAGTGCTGTCTCTCCAGAAGTGGGAATCTTGCAGTGCTGCCTGCAGGGGAGCTGTTTGACCCACAGCTGCCACTGGGTAGGCTGGTGGAAAGACTGACCCCACGCTGCCTAACCAGCCATTTCTTCTCTAATACGTTCAGGCAGCAGAGGAAGCAAGCACTCATAGCTGACTGCACGGTGATGGGAAAAGAACTGCTGGAACGTGAGCTGATGACATAAAGTTCTGTGTTCTCACTGCTCTCATGGAGCTGTGCTTTGTTCTGGCAGTGGTAGATTTGTGTTCATGTGTTGTTTGTGAAGGGATCGAATTCTGGCAGTGAAGGAGTCTTGGAGGGAGCTGCATTACCATTGGGACAGCACATCTCTGGTGGATTGGGAGGGCTGAAGTACTGCAAAAAGAGTGAAGTGGAGCCTTGGGTGAGACTGTGAGGCCCTGCTCTGGGCGACACATGTCTCTGTGGCTTAGTGGTGCTGCCATGCGACATGCAGACATGGTACTCATGCACTTGGCAATGCTGTCAGGGTTGATTAGGTTCTTCTAGGCTGGGGGTGCAGTGCTTCATGCCATTGAGAAAACACTGCTGTGGTGTGCTGTAAATTCTGTGTCTTATGCCTCTTCAGTGGCTGGTCTGGCTGAATCCAGCTGTAGCAGTATCTTCTGCAGAGGTTTTGGTCTTTGTTTCAGCCTTACATCCATCCTATACAGTGGGTGATTGATTTAATGTGGAAATAAATGGCTCCTTAATTATGTCCTGGGTCCCTCTGCAAGAACGGGAAAAAGTACAGGAAGTGAAGATGATAGAACAAAGCACCAAGAAAGTGAGAAATGCCTGACATCCAGGAGCCTCTCTTATATGTAATAAAAATCAAGCTGACCAATTATAGTATGAAATCAACATTGTAGTGCAACAGTACAATCCTGGAAGAGGCAAAGGCTATTGAAGGAGCAGGAAATCCTTGTCTCATCTCTTGAAGCGTTTGGTCAAAGCACGAACAGGATCTAGATGTCATTTCTGACCCTCCAGATTTCCTAAGTAATACTGGGAAGGACTGTCATGCAGGTACAGCTGGGAGAAGAAGGAAGCTTTGTGAGAGCCTTCATTTTGCCGTGGCTGTATTTCTGACCCTACCACTGTCTGCTGCCTTCATGTAACTGCTGATCTAACCCTCAGT
The DNA here is from genome assembly GCF_039878825.1 of Excalfactoria chinensis. Taxonomy (NCBI): domain Eukaryota; kingdom Metazoa; phylum Chordata; class Aves; order Galliformes; family Phasianidae; genus Excalfactoria; species Excalfactoria chinensis. The sequence continues at coordinate 37,779,519 of NC_092829.1, read as the reverse complement.
CCCATAACACACATTGTTTTGGGGCAGCTCTGTTTTTCAATCCAGACCCACTGCTTTTTGCCATAAGACCCAGCAGGCTGCACTGCTTGTTAGTTATCAGTTGGAGTGCACTGGAGCAGAATGTAATCATAGGTAGTAATTGTGGTTTTTCACAAATGCTTATTAATCAAACTGCTTTGGGGAAATGACTGCACTGATACTGGCAATCGTATCAGTTCTTGAAGGCCGTAATTGGATAGTGCTAGGACAAGGGGGAATGGGTTTAAACTGAGACAGGGCAGGTTTAGGTTAGATATTAGGAGGAAGTTTTTCACCCAGAGGGTGGTGACGCACTGGAACAGGTTGCCCAAGAAGGTTGTGGATGCCCCATCCCTGGAGGCATTCAAGGCCAGGCTGGATGTGGCTCTGGGCAGCCTGGGATGCTGGTTGGTGACCCTGCACACAGCAGGGGGTTTAAACTACATGATCAGTGTGGTCCTTTCCAACCCAGGCCATTCTATGATATAATGCAACCAGAACTGAACTTGGGATCCAGCTTAATCAAACAGGGGAATGCAGTTTCCTAACATTCCTTAATGAGATATTAACAGGTACAGGGTTGCATTGTTGGCTGCTTCACTTTTCCAGGTTAACTATCATCTGCTGTTTGTATAAGTGTTGTAAAATTACTGTGGTTTTGCACATCGTTAGAAGTGCATTAAAAATAAAAGTGACGTTTATTTTTAAATTGAATAGATGGATGTTATTTCAAACTTCCCAGCGCTGTCTGTGTGGTGAGGGTGAGCAATCACGGGGTTACCTCATGTCTGGAACAGCCCTTTTCCTGTCTGTCTTTCATGGTTCTTTACCTGGCGCTGCTCAGTCTGCCTTCTGTCTCCTTGCATTTTGTAACCTTAACTTTTCCTCCTTGGCTGCTGTTAAAACCTTTATTCCCTTTCATGTTATTGATACCCTAAGTGTCAGCCTTTTTTCTTTTCCTTTCTCGGGAGTTTCTGCAGCTGTCGGTACAGGTTTTTTCTTTGTCCAACAATACAATCTTATAATAATTCTATCAATGCCAAATTCTAGTTTTTGTTTTCCAGCTGTTATTTGCCACATTCTCAGCTTTGTAGGAACTCCTCCTCATTCTGTCCTCAGCTGCCTGATCTCCCACTCCTCCAGACCCAATTTCTGCCACACGGCACTGTGCCCTCTTCCAGTGTCTGCTTTCCTCTCAGTCCCATCCCACCTGCTGTTTCCTAGTTGTTCCATTCCTGATTTTCAGCCCAGACTCCTGTTTTCAGCTGCCATATAGAGCTTACATAAAAACTTCTCTTTTAGCGTGTCACCTTTTCTCCAGAACAGCTGACAGCACCCAGAAGAAGATGTTTGGTAATGTGAATGTTAGTGGGGGGAGGAATACAGTGTTAGTTACAGGAGTCCTTTAACAGGCAGCTTCATGAGGTCTTTATGAGAAATCCTCCCTCACTTAGCTCCACATATCTGAGTGTTGAGAACTTGGTGTGTAAGAGCGTATGGTTTTCCCTGTTTGGAGAACTGTAGAACATATATTTTAAACAATTAATAGAAGTTAGTGTTGGTGTACCCTGGTGGGTGGCATGTTTCACACTTCTAGTACAGCTTTCATCAGCAATATACTGAACAAGCTGCTTTCCCTCTGTGCTTGATGGTGCGAGACTTGTTTCAGTGTCCTCTCTTGTGACTGCCTTTTACATCCTCCTGTTTTCAGTGCAGGGGGTTCAGGCTTCAGCCATTTGCTGTGTCGGGCTGATTTTTCTCTGGGTAGCAGTTCAACCATCTTAAAAGGTAAGATCCTCTCTGCGTGAATGCCATAGGTATATTCTGGTGATCAGTCATGTCAGGCATGCAGCGTGTATTACAGCCCTTTAGAAAGTCTTCCCGCATACCTCGATATGTGCCTTTCAAAACTACAACTTGAACGTTGTCTCTGAAGATCTGCAGCAGTTCACAGAATCAAGTCCTATGTTTGCAGTTCAGTGAGTACCTCATGACTGAGGCTGTACGTGTGCCTTCCTGTAGGACAGCTTTTGAGATGAACTGGAAAACATGGATCTTGTTTAGTGATCCATGTTCCACGGACCCAGCGATCCAGTTTAGTGATGACAGGAAGTGAAATTTCCATGGTGAGTGATGTACCAACAGCATGCGGTACCAAAATGATTAAGATAGCCAGAAACTCGGAGCAGTTGCACTTGGAAGTTCTCTAGATGCAGAAGTTACCTGAGCCAGCCCCTGCTCCACGTGGGTCTGTTGAACCAGGCTGCCCAGAGCTGTGTCACAGTATCTTTAGCACCTGTATGGATGGAGGGTCTATAACCTTTCTTGGCAGTCTGCTCCAGTAGCTGACTCTTCTAGTTTAACAAAGAAATAACCAGGAACGGTAAAACAAAAAGTAATGGTGCAGTAGCAGCAATGTCTATACAACAGTTTCCCTGAGGTATCCCGATCAATTTCTCTACAATATTACCCAGCTTTTAATTTCCCTTTAGTCCCTGCCCATGCTCTTCCTCAGACCCCATAGTGCTGTATGCTTAGCTTGCCTTCCCTGCTAGGGAATGAGAAGGGACCTTTCAAGGGAGCAGTGTGTCCTTCAGCTTGAGGGTATTCCTCCCTGCACAGATTTTGTGTTATTTTGGTGACAGGGGTGGGATGAAGAGAAACATGTTGGAAATTTGGTACTGTGATTGGGCCATCTGAGGAAGGAAACTGGTACTTTGAGAAGAAGGGATGGAGTTGAGGTAAATTAGTGGGAGGGTGGAGGACTGGGAGGAGGATAGATTGGAAGGGGCATTTTGAAAGGGGACAGGATTGAGGAAAAGCAGCAATGTAGTTATCTGCATTACATCTAATTTTTTCTTACAAAATAGCCATTGAGCTTTCAAGCAGAGTGTTCTGCTACGGCTTTGCTTCTGCTGTGCTTCCCAAGAGTTAAGAGAACAGCATTAATTCTAGAGGGAGATCCTGTTTCTATTTTAAAGGTGGATTGTATGCTAACTATGCTGAGGGCTTCTTAAAAGGTGCTTTGCTAGGACGGGGAATTCTCAATAGAGAAACCCAAATGAGAGGCCTTCGAAGTCCAGTTCCTGCTAGAATGATTGCAGAACACCATCACAAAGAGGCTCTGTAGCCTTTCCTCTCTGATGTATGAAACAGTCTAGGTGATTTGCAGCCTATTTCCACAAGGCACCCTGAAAATTGAGTGAATGGGAAGCGCTGTCAGTACAGAACACCGTGTTAGCAGTTAAGAGGGAAAATAAACTTTGTTCCCCACCAGCATCTAATACCTAATTAATTACTTAATTAGACTTGCTACAAGCTGGCAGTACCTCCAAAGAAGCAGTCCCAGCAACCTGGTCTGGGATAAAACTTTTAAAAATGTGTTTATTTTGTTAGTTAGCTTGTTTATTTTAACTGTGTGAGTTTTCTGTGCTTAATCACCATGGGGTACTTGAACACTGAAGAAAGGGCTGCTTCCATGCAGTGCTTGCTTAAGCCAGTCCTGTAGCTCTAGTGCGGTCTCCCATTTGTGGTTTATGAGCACTTTCTAGGTGAGAGTTCTCTCCCCATTTTAGGAGAGGGGGTATCGCTGGTAAACAGGGAGCAAAGCTACTTGTCTAAAGCCACTAATTTGGAGATGGTAGAGCGGCTCCCGCTGTCATGCTGGAAAATAGAAACTGGTTCAAAGTCACTTGGATCTATTTGGAAAATGTGGCTTGGATTTATTCTTTGACTACTGAATCTGTGTGCCAAACCTTATAAGTATTGCTGGCATCCTGTAGGCATAAGCCCTAAATGGTCTACTTGGCTTTCACTGTTCCTTAGTTCCAACTTAGTGAACGTGAGTGTCTCATTGGTTTTTGAGCCCAATTTTGCTCATTCAATGGCAGATTTTCAGATCATAGAAGGAAAAAAAAAACAAACTGTTTATAAATTTAATTAGAAGTAATTTTGAAATGCTAGATTATTCTCCTCATCCTTGAATTACAACGCAGCATGTCATAGAATCCTTTCAGATTCAATAGACTTCTTAATATCTCATATGGAATCGTGCCTGGGTGAGAAATTAGTACCCAGAGGAATGGCTGGTTCTGTGGGATGCGTAGAGTTGTGCCTGTCACTGAACAATCTCTATCTTGTTATTAACACATCTTGTTGTGAGATCATTTATTACTTTAGATATATATCCTTATAGATAGATAGATAGATATAGAGAGAGATATCTCCCAGAGCAGCTTAGTGAAATAGTTGGACCATTCAGATTTGCTAACCAAGTATGTGTTTCACCAGTGTGTGATCCTGAACTTCTTGCTGGTACTGGAGGTGTTCATGCAGTGAAAGCCCTGATGTTGTTATGGGTGACCATGAGTGAATCGTCAGCTTCATTTTAATTCTGGGGACAAAAAGGTATAATTATTTGTACCATCATTGACACAATTTTTCCTTGTATGTGTTGTGTTTTAACCATGCTGGTGGCTGAACAGCACACATTTGTTTGCTCACTCCGTCCTTCCCAATGGCATGGGGGACAGAGTCAGAAAAAAAAGCTTGAACTAATGAGTTGAGATAAAACTATTCACTAAGATAGAGACAAGGATAATTGTTATGACTATATATATAAATGTAAATATAACAAGTGGTACGGAAGCAAGTGCTCACAACCTCCTGGTCAATGCCCAGCTAGCCCCTAAGCAGCTAAAGAGGGAGATGAGCTCCCATCCCCTTCAAAACTCCTTCTGTTTGATGTGATACGGTGTGGAATATCCCTTTGGACTGTTTAAGTCAGCCATTCTGATTCTGTTCCCTCCCAGCTCCTTGTGCCCTTCTCCAAGAGTGGCCTTAGCTCTGTACAAAACTGCTTAGCAGCAGCTATAAACTTTGGTGTGTTATCCATATTGTTTTTCTCCTAGAACCAAAGCATAGCATCATACTGAACACTCTGAAGAAAACAATTCCATCTCAGCTGGAATAAATACAATATGTTGGTTGAAGTTCAATTTATTAACTGCTACCTGAAGTTCGTAATAGCTTAATTAATTGAGATAACAATACTTATCTATTTCTAATAACTTTTGTTGGGTTTTTTTTTGCCATTGAATTATTTTACAGCTATCTCATTCATTCATTGCATCATCTGTGTGTGGAAGGTAACAAAAAACATTTGTGACAGTTGCATAAAAATCCAGTTAATCTTGGATTGTATTTAACTAGTTCTGGTTCAGTATTTAGATTCTGTACTAATGTCCTGTGAATGCTTTCTTTTTAGGTAGACAATGTTACTAGCTCAGATAAACCGAGACTCTCAGGGAATGACTGAATTTTCTGGAGGAGGAATGGAGGCCCAGCATGTGACTCTCTGTCTGACAGAAGCAGTAGCCGTGCAAGGTGAACATTCAGTTGAAATGTATATTATTGAGTCTTTTCTGTTGGAAGGTCAGATAAAACTCTACAACTCAAGCAGTGTATTCTAAATGAAGAATCTAACACAAATCAGCAGATTATTCTTAGTTAGCTGAGATGAAGTTCACTGATTTAATTAAAAGTGATCTCTTAATTAAGGTAATAGTATAAATGTGTCAAAATAGATACTCCAATATCTTAATTCTCATAGTGGTTTTACTGTTTTATACTTTGTAACTTCAGCATTCACCAAAGTAAATTTTGAACTAGTTAAATTTTAAAATAGGTTGGTGATTTAGGATTGGTTAAACATGGTATTTTCTAACAGCTTTGGTATGATTTTCACTGATAAAACCCTTTTCCTAAGTATTTTAGTCTACATAGATTTGCATATATTAATAGTGGGTAATAGTGTGCAAACCAAAATTATTGATTCAAATAGATATCATGATTTCACTACTGGGACTCACGACCTAATTAATATTTTCCCTAAAACTTAAACTTTGCAGTCATTTATCCAATAACATAAATTTTCTAGTTAGAACAAGTAACATTGTGGCTGTCATGTTTATGGAATGAGGTCTTGAACATATGAGCACAGTGTATCTTCAGGGTTGAAAACCCAGAAAACCTACTAGTATGTCTAAAATCATTGAGTTGTAAGGGATGTCATCGTTTTGGAGGTGCTTAACTGGTGATTTTTAAATGCTGGCAATAGTGAATGTGAACCTTTTGCCTTACTAGATGGTGACAACTTGGAAAACATGGAAGGTGTAAGTTTGCAAGCAGTTACCCTTGCTGATGGCTCCACTGCATACATACAGCACAATTCTAAAGGTAGGTAAATGACTGGAAGTTGATGAGTATCGACACTGTATTCCTCTCTTTAACCCTGTCTTGGGTTGTAAACCCCTCTGGGTAGTAAAACTGAGGAAAATCTTCACTGTGTTTTCAAAGCTGTACTCCTAGTTGGGGTACTGCAGTAATAATATCAGATGGAAATAAATAATTTCCAGTACTAATAAGGTGCAGTTATCAAATGCAGAACATAAGTCAAAACACAGAAGCAAGATACTCTTTATGCTTCAAACCCATATACCAACATTCTGCCTACTGGATAGGTAATAAAATTTAGTGTTCTGCATTGGGTGTATTTATTTCAACCTTCGTGCCTCTTACCATTTCTTTTATCCTAGAATTTTAAAGCCACTGTTTCTTAGCCCCTTACTATGCTTGGGCTTTAATAAGCAGTGTATGTCTGTGATATTTTACTGATATTCTGTCTGATCCAGGAAGTATCTGCTGTGTGTTTGAAGTGAGTTGTGTCACACTGTTAGATTCCTTAAGATTACTCCGTGTATTTCAGATGGTAAATTAATGGATGGCCAAGTGATTCAACTAGAAGATGGTTCTGCAGCCTATGTTCAACATGTTCCCATGACTAAAAGTAGTAAGTGTAATAATACAAGAAATATATTTGAAAGTATTTTATTACTGATAGGTACCAATATTAACTAATCAGTAATCATTAAAAAAAAATTAAAAATGCTTGATTTCTAATTATTTTGCAAAGAATCTTGAAGAGAGAATTTTTCTAACTAATGGGTTTTTCAGCCTCTTTTCAAGGCATTGAAATTCTTTCTGCTAAACAGGGGACAGCTTGCGTCTGGAAGATGGACAAGCAGTTCAGCTGGAGGATGGAACTACAGCATTCATTCATCACACCTCCAAAGGTAAATAGTTTTTGAATTGTGATTTATTATTTCAGTTCAACAGAACTTCAGCAGTAAAACATGATGTTGTGTTTAGGCAATTCCATAATTTAGTGTGATTCGCATTGTAGTTTATTTGTTACTTCTGCTTAGTGGCATCTAGAAATTACTGAAATTGCTCTGATTCAGTTCTTTATTAGGACGTCGTATAGCTGTTATAAGCAGAATTAAAAAAAACACCAACTTTGTATTTATTTTTAAAGCCCTTGATCTCAATAAAGTAAGTAAATGCCACATTAGTAGAGCAAGTAAGGAGTTGTACAGAATTCAGCCATAACTGCATGTACAACTGAGAAGAGAAAGCAGTTGAGAATGAATCAGTCAATCTCTCTTAAACTGAAGAATGTAGAGACATGACATACATTTCAAAGATCATCTCTTGACATTGTCTTTAAGTAGGAGGGCTGAAAATGCGATGACCGACGGTCAAGAATGCAAACGTTCATTTTTAATTATAGCATGGATTTCTGTAGAAGCTGATTATTCTCATCTTAGGAGCAATCCTATTTCTTTTGAAAAAGTGAACACGCAGATATTTTAATAAGCTAACGTGACAGAAATTACATCCCACTGCCAGCAACACTATTCAGAGGTTTTTTTACATGCATTTTTGCATGATTCTGGTCTTAAAAGGATCAGATCCATACATTCTAAAATCTGATGTGTATGTGTTTCATGTATTTTCATTTTATTATGAGTGGATAATGAATTGGAAGAATATTTGTGTTTGTGATTTCCTTTGTTAGTAAAGCTAGACCAATACAGAATTGATTTTGCATTTCTGCAAGTGTGCAGAAGTAAAAGATGTAGATGGTATTGTCTTGAAAGAAGTTAATCTGTTATTCATAGTGCTATTTTATTTGGTTATATTTCTCATGAGTATCAGACATTGATATGGCATTTGGAGACGTTTCCTAAGCAGCAGTAGTTTCTTGTGTTACCTGCAGACATTGCTATTCCATTTCATTCGTAACACGTCATATTATTATTTCTCAGACAGTTACGATCAGAGTGCATTACAAGCAGTCCAGCTGGAGGATGGAACTACTGCCTACATTCACCACGCAGTGCAAATGCCACAGTCAGATACCATTTTAGCCATTCAAGCTGATGGCACAGTGGCTGGTCTTCATACAGGAGATGCTGCCATTGACCCGGATACTATCACTGCTTTGGAGCAATATGCAGCTAAGGTATGCTGAAAGACAGTTCACCTACCGGTAATGTTTTAATCTCATATCAATGATACTTGACAGCAAAAGCCCACTGTGATCAAAGAAATAAAATAATAAGAGAGACTTGAGACTCTTTTAAGAGAGAACACAGTGCTTCACTGTTATGGGTAGCTCTGGTGTGTGCTGTTGCATAAATAGAACAAGAAGTCCACTTCTTGTGATTTTCTTGTGAATAGAAAAAGTCCAAAATGATGTGGAGTTGAGCTGATGTGCATAGTGATTCAGACAAGTAAATAACTACTTTCCTTAAAACACATAGTGTTAGAGAGGATGTAGTTTGGGAGGAAGGACAAAGTTAAATTATTCTTAACCAGAGACGGTTGCTGATTTTATTTTTTCTTTCCTTGAGAAGAGTAGGGTCCATTATCTTCAATAAGGATATTACATAATAATGAAGTGTAAAAACCACGATTATATAGCTAATGAATTTGAAGAAAGCTTCTCTGATCCATGCTTTTAATGATAAAAATGTAATGTGAGGCTAAAAATTCATGTTCTCCACTTCAATGGACTTCCGTGAAGTGTGGTCTAAATATGCAGTGAACAGTTCAACTTTCATGACTTAATAGTTCCCGAGTGTCCTGATTCCTGGTTGACTACCATCACTGCTAGTAGTGGGTAGGAGAGGAGTTTAATTAATTAAGCATTGCCAAGCTGTTATTTCGTATAGGTCTAAATCAGTCTGAACTTTGTCCTTCTTAATAAGGAGCTTATAAATATAAATTTGTTATAAGAGTATGTTTCTGTTTTGTGGAGAAGAAGCAATAGGAGAAAAGCAGATCTATTTGCTTTTTTCTCATATTCATCTCAATGTGTGTTTTTGAGTTCTGTAATGTGAATTAGTATTCTGAAGTGTACTTGTGTATACCTAGGAAAAACCCTACTTGTTTTCTTAAAGCTTTCATCTCAGCCTTATCCTGAAATATACTGCTAGAACTTCTCAAGGAAAATCAGTCGAAGTGAATTTCCAAGTACTGAATCTGCATGATGTACAAAAGCAAGTAGTAGCTGAATTGTTACACCCCTGTTTTTCTCTTAAAAGGAGAAATGCGGTTTTATGATTCTACTCCATGTCCATGTAGACTTCATAATAAGGCAGTGTATACTTTTAATAGCAGATGGTTTAGGACATTGAAAGAGGTACAGAAAGGGGCAGCAATGATGACCAAACAAATGAAATATATGAGGTAAGGATATGAGAGAATTTTATATGATTTTAAGTGACACAGATTAGTGACTTGACATTGTCTTTACCAGTATAAGAACTGGGAAGCATCAGATAAAACTATTGGGTCACAGGTTCAGTGATAACAAGGGAAGGATACTTTTTCAAACAGCACAAAGTTAAACCATTGGGACTACTTGTAGGATGCTGCTCATACTAATTACATCCTTACATTCAAAGGGTAATTAGACAAATTCATGAAAGAAAAATGTATCTGGGGCTATTAGGTAGAAACATATGATTTCTAGTTGAGGAAGTTCCTAAGCCACAAATTGCTTGGAGGTTGGGAGAATATCTCTGGAAATGTTCCGCTAAAAGAAGACCACAGAGAAACTCACTGGAATTGGTGGAACATGCTCATTTTTATATTCAGTTTTCATCACCTCTTACTTCTCTTTTAGGCATAGTACCATTTCCAAAATGTCTTACAGAGTGTGTGTAAAGACTAACTGGAATCCTCTTAATTTTAGGCTTAGTCAATGCCATCTTCCTCTCAAAGCAGCCATGAACAGATTATTGCTCTTGGTCTGCATAAAGTCAGAGGATATGTAGTGGAATTACATATAGGAATTGTGACTAGATGTAGGGGCACCAGTCTCAGCCTTGAGTATAAGAGGGTATTGTGAATGTGAGCACTCAACACAGTCAATTACTGAAGTGGGAAACTTTGTAGAGTACAACTCAAATTAGTGTTTTTTACTACAGTGACTACTGTTCTATGAGTTAATGCATTTGAAAGCATGTTAAGCAATCATTTCAAATATTCTAGGTTCCTTGGAAAACAGACGCACCTTTCTCTTCCTATAAATTGTACTTAAACCTTAAGAGCAACACACAAGATACACAAGTCCTTTATTACCTGTTGTAATTTTACTATAATGAATTAAGAAGTGATATATTGTTTAGATACTCTGATTCTAAAGGAGCTGTGCTGTTTGGAACAAGTGAACTGTGCTTAACACAGTGTGAGAGATGCTTTTGTACTATAAAAAGAGAAGTAAATGTTTTCTCTCAGAACTCAGTATTATCGATTTTTAATAATTCAACATACTTTCTTCAGATTTTTCATTTAACACATTCAGTTCTTGCAGGCTTTTTGATGTCATTTTGAGTCAGTCTTGAGACACTTTCCTTACCTATTGTATAATGCAGGTGCTGCAAATGGTGATTTTCATGTGAATGAATGTATTGTGGGATAACTGGGTTTCAAGAGGGAGCTAGAGAGCTGTGAAAAAATAAGCCCCCATGAGCTGTCTGACTGTAAATCTGTCTTTCAGGTGAATAAAAATAACTTGTTTTTCCCATATCAACCTCGTTTTTCAGGTATCTATTGATGGAAATGACAGTGTTAGTAGCACGGGAATGATAGGTGAAAATGAACAAGAAAAAAAAATGCAGGTATGTAGCACAATACAAAATACCTACATGCATGTTTCTTCAGTCTTCTCTGTGCATAGTTTGACTGTCTGTGCCTTATCTACTGCACTGTAAGTGACACTGCTTCGAGTGAACTCTAGAGAAGCAGACAGATATTTCCAGTTCTTTTTCTGCTATCATGCTCTGATTACTTAGAGGTATAAAAAACTTACTGAGGTGAAGGTGTTAACTTAAAAGTTCTAAGAGTAATGGAAAATACAGGGAAAAATTATGAAGTCTCAGGCCTTTTTTACTTTAACCAGGAATCCGTAAAATCCTAATTAGAAACAACAACAAAAACTAATAACAAAACCCTATGCCCTCACATGTTCACATGGCATAGAAATGGCCAAGTCATTGCACTGAGAAAGATTTGGTCATCAAAGAATCGATGTTCTTCCTTTTTGTTTAATTTCAGAGGTCATGAAGTAGATGAGGATGGAAAAATATCTTCAGAGGTAAAATATGTTACAGTACCTGTGAAAGGGAATTACAGGCTCACCTCTGGCAGTGACCTCAAAGTCCTTTCTTCTGGATTTTTTTTAATGTTAGGTCCCACAGCAATTAAAACCAATGACAATCCACAGTTGTTTGAATGGCGTGATAGTGAAGGGAGAGAAAGACCAATTTAGAAGTTATCAATGGTATTAAAATGTATTCCATAAATATAAATCAAGAACTTGCGGAGTTTTGTACAGTACAGGGATACAACTCTATCAAAATGCAAAATTCAAGGAAGAATAGAATAAGATTTGTTTGACTTTAACTAGAAGTAAAAACCTGTTATGCAAAACAAGCTGTTACAGATATCCAGTTACATGATGATTTCAGCCACAACCCCAAAACAAAGTGAATCTGAAGGTTGCTTTACCTTACACTTCATATGGCAACACATATAGCTGTACGAAGGTGTGCTGATCTTATGGAGCATGACGTGTTCCAAACAAATAGCAGAAAAAGATCTGATGTTTCAACAGGTGTTTAGGCTCAGTCTCAAAGTCTGATACCCCCCCCAGTAAGGTGACTTCATTTGGCTGACCAAGGAAGTGAGGGTCCCAGAGCTATTGGCTGTTTCTGAAAATATTTTCAGTGATTATTTCTTGGCATGATTAAGTACCTACTTGTGACTCAGTTAGTAATAATGTATTACTTAAGATACTTCATCGAAATTTGAAACTATTTCATTGAATAAGTGTGTATTTATAAATTCTTCAAAAAAATCCAAACAACCAAGTAACTCAAGAACAGAACAGATGTTATGCTGCTGAGTAGTCATTCAGACCATTTGTGTATGGTTAAGGTTTTCACCAAAGAAAAAGATAAAGCGTAAGACCTCTTTATAATTTGTACAGATGAGAACAAAAGCCTTTGTGTGACCTAAAGGATATCGTGCATTATTTTTTCTTACATCTGCCATGCCCATCTGTTCACATGAAAAGCGGAATCGTGTGACTGCTGTCTGTGTATGTGATATAAAAATCTTACCTGAGATCTTAGGTTACCTTTGTTGTCCTCCTCTGTTACCTGCCTGAGCTGAGTTAGGATGCATTTGTGATTGCCTTCAAAATAAAGAATTTCTGAGCTTTTGTCTATTTAATTGGTAGACAACAGTTCTCTGGAAGAAAGATTGAATTAGGAAACATTTGAATAAATGGGGCATATGCATACGTCTACTGGACCTAATGGGTCTAGTGTAATTGCCATATATTGCATAATAATTGCTGATAGAGCTTGGTAATGTTGTTGCAGAGCCACTCTTGATTTTTCTTTGAAGGGCTGTGGTGTTCAGGGGAAGTTTCTGAGGGCTGGAAGAAAGCAAATGTTATTCCTATTTCAAGAAGTGTAAGAAGGAGGATCTGGAGATCTATAGATCCACCGGCCTCACCTGAGTCCTTAGCAGTTAGGTGAACAAATGATCTTCGAAGCCATCTTCAGACATGTTAGCAGTTGGGAGTAGTCAGTGTGGATGTGGGAAGGAGAAATAATGCCTGGCCAACCTGATCCCCTTTTATGACAAAATAACAACCTTTGTAGTTGTGAGAACAGCTGATATTGTTTATTATCCGCATGAAATGAGCCAACAGGAATCTCAGAAAGTTTTAATAAAAAGAAGTGGAAAGCCATGAAACTGGGGAGTATAACCCAATGCACTGGTAGAAACTGGAGAAATTGGGGATCCTGCTGGACAAGCTGACTGTGAACCAGCAGCGTGCTTTTGGTAAAAAAAGGCCACACATAAGCAGATCAAGAGAGGTGATCTTTCCCTTATGTACCGTGCTGGTGATGCACACTGGAAATGCTTGGCCCAGTTCTGAGCTTTCAGGAAGGTGTGGACATACTGGAGTAAGTCCAGTGAAAGACTATGAAGATGATTAAAGGCTTAGAGTGTCTGACAGACAAGGACAGGCTGAGCGAACTGCAACTGTTCAGCTTCCAGCAGAGAAGGCCAGGGGGAATTTACCAATACGTATAAATACCTGATGTGGGCGTACAAAGATCACAGAGCCTGGCTCACAGTCATGCACAGTAGCAGAATAAGAGGAAATCTGCATACACTGAAATGCAGGGCATTCCATTTAAACTTGAGGAGGAAAAAAAGTCTTGTCTTTGATGCTGGTGTAGGTTGCACAGGTTGTAGTGTCTCCATCCCTAGAGATACTCGGAGCTCAGCTGGATACTGCTGTGAACAACTTGCTGCAGCTGATTCTGCTTTGAGAAGAGGTTGCATTAGGCTGTCCCATCCTACTGATGCTGTGACCGGTTCTTTGGCAGCGTAGAATGGAACTGGATTATGGAGAAAATGAAAGTAGTTTGAAAGATAGACTTGTAAACGTTTCAGTTACTTTGTATACAGTTGTATCAATGTGTTTACATTTGGTCTTCTGTCTCCTTTCTGTCTGTAAGAACAAAAAAGCCTTTGATAGGAGTCTAAGCTGTATCATGAAGCTATTCTGTGTATTTTCCTATTGTGTTGTGCAAGAAAGCAGAGTAGAACCTAGCTTCATTTGCACCCATTAGTTTGATCAAAATACGTCCATCACTGACGAAATGCAAAATGCTTTCCTTCATTTTTAGAAAGTCCTCATTATTAGTGCATTTAATTATTGGATGGCCTTTGTGTGAACTTATCTTTGAAGGCAGTCTGATTTATAACTAACCTCCCTTAGGAACAAAGCCAGTGCCTTAGATGTGTAATCTAAGGCTCTTCTTTCTGGCACTCATCTTACTGCTTCACCTATTTTTCAGATTATTTAGTCTTATTTAGTGTTATTTGACTAATTAATGCATTCATTTAGAAGTTCTGGCTCCAAGTTAAATATGTTTTACAGCTTCTCTCTTTGAAAACTCATGTTTTTTTATTTCATTTACTGAGTGCTACAAAATATGTAGCGTAGCAAAGAGAAACGAAAGGAAACTTGTTAGAATAAGCTTTGGCTGCAAAACAGTGTGTGACTTTCTTGATCCATTGTATTTTTTTAATCTGTCTTTTTCAACTTCAGATTGTCTTGCAGGGACATGGAACGAGAGTGGCTGCAAAATCTCAGCAGAGTGGGGAGAAAGCATTTCGCTGTGATTATGATGGCTGTGGAAAACTGTACACAACAGCTCACCATCTCAAGGTAATGAGATGTACAGTGAGCATTGTTACTTTGCAGGCGTGAATTATTTATTTATTTGACAAATTGTGTGCTTTAAAGTGATGGAAATTAACAGAAAAACAACTGCAATGGTGCTGCTTTGTCAAATGTTTATTTGGTTGGTCTTAAAATAGTCAGTTGTCCCAGATGTTCAGCTGATTTTGCTTAGTGCTCTGACATGGAGTACTTTTGAAAACAGATAACATCTAATAGATTGAGGTTACTGACTAACAAAATATACCTTTAGTCCGTTAGTGCTACATAAAATGTGCACTAAAACTCGCAAAAGTGTAAATGTTGACTCTAAATGATGCCTATGTAGTCATCAGATTGGCATAGATGCAAGTGTGGTGTCATGGTTAGCCCATATATTGCCAGCATGTAAGAAATCTGTTGTTGAGATATTTTCTATCAGTAGTATCACAGAAATTCTGAAATCTACGTGTATACACAATTATACAAGAATTCCGATTTCTGAAAGATTTTATCATCATAAGTCCAGATCTTCATAACAGTTGAACATGCAGAGTAAAGAGATGGAACATCTTTTCTTAACTGGAAGCAACTTCTTGGTTCCTTCTTGGTTCTGTTTTTGTTTTTATTTATTTATTTACTTATCTTATTTTAGTAAATAAACTATTGAAACAGTAAGAATGTAGAGCTGTATTCCAGTTTAGACTGATGTAATCACCTGGGGGTGAGGCAACCTTTCAGTTGGGCCTCATCTGTGACAAAACACTGTGGAGTCAGTGAGGTTTTGTGCAATGTAAGAGGACCTGTAGGAGTGCTCAGTACAGTAAAAAATGAGCGAGTAGACTCTGGATGCATGCATGCTTTCTTTAATATAGCTGGCCATTGTGTTGGCCATTCCGTATATATTTACAGAAACGTTTTTTGTAAAACTGACTTAAAAGCATTAGGCTAGACCTTAGAAGAAGATACTTGTAGTTTTAAGGAAAACAAGGCTACCCTATGTGAATTTTTATCACTGGCTTAAGGAGACATTTAAATGTGAATCACAGGAAAAGAAATAAAATGTATTGTCTTTGAGAATAAGGTTTTTCTGTGCTGAAGTAATCAGATGCAACATTTGGTTAAATGAGCGTATTGGATGTGTTGGCAGGTACATGAAAGGTCACACACAGGAGACAGACCGTATCAGTGTGAACATCCTGGATGTGGTAAAGCTTTTGCAACAGGTGATCCTTTGTAGACTAACTCTTCCTGCTTTTTAGCGTTTGTCTGTATAAAATAAGTTTATAGTTACCATTGTTTGTTTTTCTTAACTGCTAAGTATAGAACCTGGTTGGGAATCCATTTATGAGAACTGCAGAAAAAGGTGATGTTTTATCTGGTTCAGCATATAGAAAAGACGGAGGATTTAATTGTCAGTTACTGAAGAGGTAATGAGATGAAGCACTTGGCACTTTCATTTGGTCTTCACCTGTCATGCTACAGTCAGATTTTATCTTGAAAGAAATAGGCCTTCTTAATATGAAACTAAGAGTGTAAATTACACGAGGTGACAAAATAAAGCTGAACCTGCTGGGCAGAGGAAACTAGATAATATTCTGATCCAGAGCTGAACTTTGGTGGGAGCTGCTTGAAGTGTTTTTTATTACATTGTATCAGGGTGATGTTTCTCCTAAAGCGAACACCATCTTTTGTACAGACAACTCCATTCATAAACGATACACTTCCTGAGACTTGATTTGATGGTGTAGGATGCAGTTATAAAGGATGGACCATTGAAGATGGTACAAAAAAGCAAAACTTGTTTCAAATTCTTTTACTTTGAATGTAGCTTATACTTAGAAAAGTTAGACTCTAGATTTTCTGTAAAAACTGAGATGTTTGTGGAACTCCATCTGATGCAATAGATTGAATAGTGTTTCTTTAAATAAGAAGCACAAGAAATGCTGATGAGAAAGGTTGAAAGACAAACAATCCCACTTGAAGTGTTGTACCTAAATTTAATTATGTAGTGAGTTTTTTAAAGAGATTTCAAAACAATGTAATGAAACATTATTTTCCACTGCAACAGACTGATGTGCAGCTCTTAACAGCTTTTTGTCTAATGCTGTATTTTTGGCAGGAGCCATTTGTACCACCTTGCTTCAGCCTTTGATATGGTTCATGTTACACACTAAACGTTTTCAGCTTAAATATTAAGGACTCTGCTGTGTTGGATCATGATGTACTGTTTATTTTAGATGTATAGCGAACTGATGCTCCTCTTTGTGAATATGCTTAGAAAGCACTCTGAAATTAAGCAGGTGCCATCTTCTTACAGACTGTTCCTTTAGTTGTTAGAAATACGTACATCTCTAGTGAATGGAAGGAAAAATCAAATTTCTGATAATATTCTAATGACTAAATACCATTTTGATGGCAACGCTGGTAAGATGAAAAATGTAGACAGGCTAGAGAGCATGCCATTTCCTCAGAAGATAGAATAAATATTTACCTGTGTTATAGTAAGTGCAGTTTATCCCTTTGAAGGGAGTGGGAAGTGTATTTTCCTAATAAATGAGGGAAGGAGGAATTCATAAACTGTATCAGGAGTTTTGTTGCTCTGTATGGTAGAATGAAGTGCTTGTAAAGAGTAATGGCTTCTGACCATCTTAATTTTGCACTTGGGCTGTTTTAACATCCTTTCTGACCTTCAGGGTATGGATTAAAAAGTCATATCCGAACGCACACTGGTGAAAAGCCGTATCGGTGCACAGAAGAAAACTGCACCAAGTCATTCAAGACTTCAGGAGACCTACAGAAACACATCCGAACCCACACAGGTAGGATTGCTATTGTTTTTGTTTCTCCAAGTTAATTCACTGAGGTGGATTTCTCTGATTCACAGCGCTTAGAAAAGTGTTTACGTGTCGGTGCTGCCAATGCAGACTGACATCCTTTGCAGTTTGGTTTGCAGCTGTAACAGAACAAGGGGCCTTTCCTCAGTAAGGTAGCTCACCTTTTAGCAGTGTTTTGGTGCCTTAAGATAAATTGAAAGCTGGGTTCATGATGGCTGTTAGTTCCCAGGTTGTTGCCCTTCTCGCAGCAGAAAAATAATAAAACATATCATATCAAACTTAATGAAGGTTCCAAACGCGTGATAATTAAAACTTAAGTCCTTTGTGGAAACAGACGGGAGCTGTGTGTGCTTATACGTACCCTGTGTGAGTTTCAACAGTGCACCCATGGAGGCAAGCAAGTCCTCTCGCGTTGCTGGTGCATGAAAATCTCGGTCACCTGGAAACAGGTCACTTTTCTAGCAACTCCATTAGAAACACAAAGGCAAACCAGTCGGGTGACATTCCTGCAATCGCTGAAGAACAATCAGCGTTGTGGTTTCTGACTGCAGCCCTCCTTGAGGCTGTAATTGGAGGTTCTGCCTCCCGACGGGGATCAAGGGAGCCATGGTAACACAACATCGAGGCGTGTACACTTAGATATGTTCTGCCTTGGCAGAAAAGTGGAAAACGTTCCTGAAACAGCGGCCTTAAGGAGTGAATTACAGTTTCCTCTGCCAAGAAGCTAACTGCTTTGGAGTTTTGTGGTATTAATGTCTGTGTCAGGACTTCGTTTTTCATTTCTGTTTCCAAGTACTTAGAACTGTATCTGTAGTGGTAATCTGCCCTCTCTTGCTCCGGGACTCCTCTCCTTGTTGAACAGTAAGGCGGGGGGAATGTACTTAGCTCTACTGAGTGTGCAGTTCCAACAGGACAGCATGCTGGATGGCTCACACTTCTCCAAAGTCAGTCCCTTTGCTCTCCCCCAAAGGAGCTGTGTGCTCTGCTAGGTCTGAAGGATCAGGGAGATTTGACAGGGGGTGGCTTTATCTGGTCTCGTGGTGAAGGTTTTGGAAGAGCAATCCGTTATTGTGTGTAAATATAGTGCAGAAATGGACTTAGGAATAAAACATTCTGTGCTTGTGATTGCTTTGACTTTGGCTTTTGAAACTTGCATTTCAGTGCTACATCTCTTTAAAAAATTGTCACAGCCAGAGGTAAAGTGCATAAAGTGCATAAAGTGCATAAAGTGCATAAAGTGCTTTCTGTGGTGTATTTTACTAATTTGTCTGTAACTTGGTTATGTACTAGATCTTGAAGTTGTTTTTTTTTTTTTTTCTTCATTTTATTAATTACAAAAGTACAAATGGTATAATGCCCTTGTTTTGGAAACACGTAGCTGTTTGTCTGGAGGGGTTAAACACACGCTATAATATAGGTGAAGTGGAAGTTAGTTCAAGCAACTGAGTCTGCTTTAAATATTGTGAAGTACTGAGTGGTTCAGAATTTATCTCACCAGTTATGTGATTTTCACAGTCTTTGCCAGATATTGCTAGAACGCTCCATGGTCATGTGTCGATGGCATCTCTGAATGAGGCTCTCAATTAGGGAGCTTTGGATTCCAACACTCAGTGTAAGTGTGACTCACAATTTTTGTACTCTTTTGTAACTTTTCTGTGTGTACTTTTTCTTTTTTTCAGGCGAAAGGCCCTTTAAGTGTCCGTTTGAAGGATGTGGCAGATCATTCACAACATCTAATATTAGAAAGGTTCACATCAGGACGCATACAGGTGAAAGACCGTATTACTGCACAGAGCCAGGATGTGGGAGAGCTTTTGCCAGTGCAACTAATTATAAGAATCATGTGAGAATACACACAGGTATGTGAACGATGTTTTATGTTTTGAAATGGATCCTGCTTGGGAGAGTCTCCCTTTTTGAACACTGTTTTGGTGCGTTGTAATTGGATCTAGTCGTGTTTATGTGACTTGACCTGGTGCCTTTGTTTGGGCCTTATCTTTCCTTGTATGAGGATAATTTGTCTCACCTTTGTGAGTCACCCTTTCACTTTGATTGTATTTTCAAGATTCCAAAATGCAGAAGGTAGCGATAGCCGTATCATCTTAGAAGCCTTACATTTTTATAGAAGTGCGGATAAGTTTCTTGGAGAACTTTTATATCAGATTAGCCTTATAGTTTGTCATGTAATTTAGACATCTGTTTCATTGATTTTTTGTTTTTATTGGGAAGTGTTCTTAATATTAAACCATAATTATTTAAATGTATGCTTCCTATAGATTATTCAAAGCTTAAAGACTCAAGCAAAAGAAAATTTGCAGCAGAGCAGCAGTACAACTAATCATTGAGGAGAAGTACAGAGCTTCCAGTAGTAAGGAATGAAATTGTCAGTGCTGTGCAAAACTGATGTTTAGGTTGACACCTTTCCAGAAGCCTAAAGTGCTGTGTCACTCGGTGATGCAGTTTGCGTTTGCCTTCATCCTCAGTATCAGTTTCTAAAGATTCTGCAAATTGCAGCTTTTAGCCTGCATCATCCTGTACTCATCAGGGGGACATTTCATAAGGAATGACAGGGAGAAAAAAGGGCCCGACTCTCACTGGCAGATTAAAAAAATTAAAAAAAAGACCAATGAGAAGCTGCATTGATAAACTTATTGAGCTTCACTGTTGCCTTTGAAATTGAAATGGAGTTGGTAGTGGAAGTGTGTCACTAAATACCCTACAAATTCGTGGACAATTTGTCTGTGCATTCCGGATAACATTCTCTCCTTCTCTTTTCTGTACAGGGGAGAAGCCCTATGTCTGTACAGTTCCTGGTTGTGATAAACGTTTTACAGAGTATTCCAGTTTATACAAACATCATGTTGTACATACTCATTCCAAACCGTATAATTGTAATCACTGTGGAAAGACGTACAAGCAGATTTCTACACTTGCTATGCACAAGCGGACAGCACATAATGACACAGAGCCCATTGAAGAGGAACAAGAGGCTTTTTTTGAGCCACCACCAGGTTAGAGTTTCAGTCTTTGAATCTCTTGTCGTAACAAATGGGCTGAATGATATTATGCTGTTTATAACCAAGGAAATTAAAGTGTAGATAAGAATCTGAAGTTCTTAATAAAAGTTATTGAACTTCTTTGTGGGACTTTTTTAGTGTGCTGGTCAACTTGTAAACAGAAACCGAGAGAGTAATTGACCAGATCATAAACTGATTTTATAGCAGGCTGGAGATAAGAGAGAGTTGAGAAATCTGAGCTACAGTCTCAGCAAACCTGCTATAAACAATTCTGCTATAAACGTGAATGTGTGAAGGGACCTGCAAGAGTCTGAAGTGTTTGTCTGCAACCTACTGGATTTTTCTGAGGCACCGTAGTTGCTGGAGGTCTTTTGTCAGCAATAAAGGCACTGCCTTGTGAAAAGAAAGAATCTGTCTGTGCAGCGCTTCGATACTGTGGTGGTTTTGTGACAGCTAATGGTAGTATCTGTGAACTTATGTCCTAGAGGCAAAGATGAAAATAAGCTAAGAACGTTTGTCATGTTATCAGTAGTATCTTGTGACTATAAACACGAGGCTAAAAGAAATACTGTGAGAGAACAGTTATTACTTTGCAAACTGTGATTTGTCTGAAGATAGAAAATGCTGATGCAAAGGGTTCTGTTTTACTGCGTGTATTTGGGAAACAGCACTGAACGCCTCAAGCAAATTTGCTATAGTCTCATGTCGTCTTCTGAGGGAGTTACAGGATTCTTCTACTGAAGTTAAACATTTATTCAGATAATTAACTGAAATCTTCACACAAAGGCATCGCTGTATTCCTCTGTCTGCTCGTTAATGAATAACTCTTTGAAAAACTGCCATTTGTGTTCTCATGAAGGCTCCTGTATGGAAAAGTTAGCATTTAAAGATTGAACTACAAATGGTTTGTTGCCTTTTAATGTTTGAGTATAAACTGGTAATATGCCTTTGTTATGTATAGTATTTGTATGTCTTTTTCTCATCTTTCAACTATCCTTTTTCGACTGAAGTGTTTTAAAACCATCAAACCAGGTTGGCATTTGTTCCTTGTTGGTTATCTTTCCTGCCCGTACTTAGAGTACCCAAACTAAACTACTCTTTTGCCTTCTTTGTATCAAATAGGTCAAGGGGAAGATGTTCTGAAAGGCTCACAAATAGCCTATGTGACAGGTGTAGAGGGAGAGGACGTAATTTCTGCACAGGTTGCTACAGTTACTCAGTCAGGATTAGGTCAACAAGTAGCACTAATTTCCCAGGATGGAACCCAACATGTAAGTAAATATTTTGCAGAAAAGGTGACAAAAATATGTTGAGAGTTTAAGCTTGTGCATCTTTGATAAATGTGTGCTTTGAGTTCTCATGGAAAGAAACTTCTTTGAAGATGATGCTATCTGTATGCTTAGGATTGGATCTCCTCTGGAGCACCTAAATTCAACCATATATTCTCTTATATGAAACAATGTTACTACAATCTTAGACTTTTTGGTCTATCCTGTTACTTTTATCACTGGAAGTCCATTATGCTCACACTGTCGGCTCAGGCTGTATAACAACTGTTACATATGCAACATAGCTACTGAGGTTTCACAGAGTTTCCTGGTTATTCTCTTAATACCTGATAATAGTAGAATAATATCACTGATATCACTGTTGCGTTGTTTGCAGATGCTTTTTAGAAAAAATAATCTACATCGACCCAGTGCATGTTTTACAAACTGGTAGTATTCAATTCTTACCATTTCTAACATAAACATGAGAAGATGAGGAAATAGAATGATACTACCTACACCTGAGAGTTCCTTTGGATAGCTTTGTTTGAGGAATGGGTAAGAAACCCACTGAGTGTGGATTTCAGCACAATTCTTTAGTTTAATTCTGGTAATACATTGAATGAATGCAGGGAAAAAAAATATATTTCAACTGAGAAGGTAGCTACTGTGCTAGTAGTAGTGTAGTAGGATATGAAAAACATCTTCTGTATTAGAATTGAAGATGAAATAGTAAAGGGGGCTGTCACATTGCCAGCCCTGAACACTGCAGCAGTGCTAAGAAACCAACATTTTAACTCCTGGAAATGAAGGCCTTTGAAAGCCATAACATGGAGTTCTTCTCACATCTATTAATCCTTCAGTTTGATTTCAGTTCTGGAATGTTTATTGCCTTCTGAATCATGCATCTTATCAAATCACTGACTGATGCCCTAATACATTTATATTGGAGACATCAGTAATTTATATCAATTTTTAAGTGATTTTTTTTAATTGGTGGTTTTAATTCTAAGTCCTTACCAAACCTCTTTAGCGTCTCCATTAAGATAAAAGCACGTGATGCAACTGCTTTGAGTCTCACTGTCCTCTTGTGTAAGACCCGTGCATAGATAACCTCACATGGAGTCCTCTGGGGTATGATCTGACTGACATGGAGTTCTAGGCTCTGATTGAAAGCACACAACCTCCTTCTCAGCCATAATTGTATTTCTGTAAAGAGATACATGTGTCTGGAAGACCACGGGGTGTTAGATCTCCATCAGTAAGATGTTTGCAATGAGGGCTCTTCATCCAAGAGTGGGAATTGGCCAGAGAGTGACAGTGATTCTCAGGAAATGCATGAGTACATCAAGAAGTGGAATAATAGCTGCTAGAACTTGTGGACAGTATGTTACTGTATATGGGATTTAGGGTATTTTCTTTCAGTGCTATTATAAGTTGCCTTTTCATTCTGAATTGTCAGGCAGTTTGTTTCACATGAGGAAGGTGAGCTTGCACCTTCTGCTGCTGAACCAACTAGTGGGAATGTGTTTGATGAATGTCGCTACAGTGCAAAAGCAAACTCTGTTTTGTTTTGTTTTTTCAAATCTCAGTTAAGAACAGTTACCTGCAAACAGCATTATGTTGCTGAAAGCTCAGACTCAGGTATGACTTGAGCAGCAATTAAACCTTCTTTACTTCAGAAATTATGTTATGTTTCAGGTCAACATATCTCAGGCAGATATGCAGGCCATTGGAAATACAATCACTATGGTAACACAAGATGGCACCACTATCACAGTCCCTGCCCACGACGCTGTCATCTCTTCTGCAGGAACACATTCTGTAGCAATGGTTACTGCAGAAGGCACCGAAGGACAGCAGGTAAAAAATTATCCTGTGTACGTAAGTAATGTTCCTTTTGGGATGGTATAGCATAGGCACAAAAGTCATCACAGTAATCAACACCAGGCTGTATCATTCCTATCAGACTACAGTGTATTCTATTCCATTAGCATACAGCAACAGGCTGCTTTAAAAACAATAATTGGGCCCCAAGAAAAAGAAAAATGAGGTACCAATTTGTTAATTCATGTAGGTATGCATAAAACAAGACATAGAAATGCTAAGCGTTTCCCCCAGAATTGCACAGTAAACAAGTGGTAAAGCTAAACATAGAACCCAGTATGAATTTATTGCTTAATGTTATGGGATTGTCATCTGTTTTGCAGAGAGAAAACATTTTTAAGTATACATTTGCAGTTTTGCTATTAATATACAGTAGTTAACTTTTTTAGTACAAATACAGTGATACAGCTTTTTATATTTAAGTGAAAATGCTGATCTAAAAATGTGCCATGTGAGAATGAATATATTGACTTCTCTGTATGAGTGTATGCATCCCCTGCATGTGTAGATAATCATAGGCTCACAGATACAGTTACTGAACTTCTGTGCTGTTCTGAAGATTATGTTTGAGATTATGTATGAGGGCTAAGAGATGACACTGAGAAACACAGAGATGTAACCTTTCTTAAAAATGATCTGCTCTGCAGGTTAAAATTGAGCTCAGATTAGCCATAGCTTTGAATGTATCTTTATGTTACAGTTCTGTAACAGTTGTATGAGGTGAATAGCAGTAATCTGGAACCATCCCGCTGATTCTCATTCTTTGCTCCTGAAGGTTGCCATTGTGGCTCAAGACTTAGCAGCGTTTCATAGCACCTCATCAGAAATAGGACATCAACAACACGGGCACCATTTAGTGACCACAGAAGCTAGACCTGTTACATTGTTGGCTACATCCAACGGAACACAAATTGCAGTACAGGTAAAATGTTGAAGAGTTTTTTGCTTCTAGAGCTAGGAGCTTCTAGTAGTATAACTACATCAGTGTAATAAGCTTGGATCCCCTGAAAAAAAACAATCAGTAACCATATAATTTTGTATTTTAAATAGTATATAGTATTAGGAAGAAGAATAATAAGCACCTGGTTTTCCAAATCTACTTGTAGAACTTAGAAAAAAAAAGTTGTCTGGGGAGGGCTGAAGTTCAGGGCAGCTGAATCTTTTACCAGAGAACGATGTTCGTACTGCTGGGGAGTCAATAGGTCTTTAGTGGAAGAGTGTGTTCATTCATCCTTCAGCTTTACATGTTGAGGTGATCAGGAATGCCACATTATGAAAGCTGGATGGCTATGAACACGCAGACTATACAGATAAAATAATAATTTCCTCTCTAAACTGCTGTAGAACTGAACAGTGTTAACAGGACTGTTTCTTTATGTTATCGGAATTCCTCAGTAGGTGTACACTGTGTATATTATATGCTGTTGTTCCATAGAGCTTATTTTCCCAGAAGAATTAAGGAAACTGAAAGCGTTTGTTTGGTTTACCAGATCTAAAATGTAATTCAGTGGCTACTGTGAATTTCAGAAGCCTTATTTTAGCTTTGTTCTGTCTGTCAAGTGAAATTATTATCTGTCTCAATCACCTAAGTTATTATATGTAATGAAATGCATTTGCCATGCAGCAATTCTCTGAAGAAACTGAGTTTGCTAAATACATAGAATCTCAGTTAAATCTGCTGTCAGAGGATCTCCTGGTTTTCCTGCTGCTTAGATAGCTGTTACTGTAGATGACCCAGGGGAGGTGTGACAGTACTGATCACACTTACTTGTGCTCACTGCCGATCGGTATCTTTGCCTTTGGTGTCACTTTACAAAACTGTAAAGAAAAATTGATCTGTGTCGAATTTTAGATTTATTTCTGTTTAAATGCATTCGTTTCAGCTTGGAGAACAACAGTCTCTGGAAGAAGCCATTAGGATAGCCTCCAGAATACAACAGGGTGAAACACCGGGCATTGATGATTAACTTCTAAAACTGCTACCAGAACAATAGATTGA
Organism: Excalfactoria chinensis; assembly: GCF_039878825.1. Classification (NCBI taxonomy): domain Eukaryota; kingdom Metazoa; phylum Chordata; class Aves; order Galliformes; family Phasianidae; genus Excalfactoria; species Excalfactoria chinensis. The sequence continues at coordinate 37,753,834 of NC_092829.1, read as the reverse complement.
AAGGTATTTTATTTTCAAACTACAAAGGTCCATGGCAGCAGCAATCCACAAAAACTTTGAAGTTCCCTGCTCATTGGTACTGTGTACACATTTTATGCAAGAGCAAAGAACGTTTTGTAAGTGTTGTGTACATAACCCTGGGAATGGACTGACATCATCTACTTCCAACTGTTGTATATTCAGGAATATGGAATTAGGATTATATAGTAAATTTCCTTGTTATCCTTTCATCAGATTTCAGACTGGTCTACAAGCAAGTTAAAAACAAAACGGAAGTATTGGAGTTAATTTTTAGTGTCATGTACAAATAATGAAGGCATTACTGAAGATTTGAAGTGTTGTAAAGACTATGACAAAATCATAATTTCAAGAACCCTTTCAAGTTATAAAGAAGACAGAGTCTTTTCAGTTGTTTTCCATAAATGGAAAAGTCGTGGATTTTGAGCCTACTGTAAACCTTCATATTTTGATTTGTTTCATACAGATTTGAATACTCTTTAGATGCCCCCTCCCCGCCCGTCTCATTCATTGTAAATACAGATTGTTAATGCTGGGAGTGCTAATTGTATTATCTTTAAATTGGATTATGTACAAAGGAGAAACTTTGGTTGTTCAATATTAAAAGAAGTAAATCTAATGATTTTGTTTCTTTACATACTTTACTTAAGATGTTACTCTGAAATTATTATGCAATAAAAGATAACAAGATTGTATTATCTAGATAGGATGACATTGTTCTGTGACATACTGTTTTACTTTTAGTGGCACAAGTTAAATTATTTATTTACAGCCTTGTATAATTTTTTTCCCCAAAGTTTATTTATCATAAGTTTAAATTTTTTACTTACTCGTTTTGACCATGGTCCACTGAAGTATATGAAGTAATCAGTGCTGGTTGTTATTTTCAGCATTCTGAAGCACTACAGAAATTATTAGAAAGCATAATTAGTCAACTGATTTTGACTTGAAAGTAACCTGGGAGCTCTCAAGAGGAATATGTTCAAATGGTGCATTTGGGGCATAAGTACATGTACTAATAGTCTGTTTTCAACAGTTCTGAGTGCCTGCAGCTACTATTGGTTACCTACGATGTGCTGATAATCAATGATTTTGAAAATCAGGACACAAGTTACTAGGGAAAAAAAGGATTAATGAAAGATGATGTAAGTACAGTGCTCCTCTCCACCTATCATTCTATAAAGGAAAAAATTCACTGTATATAAATCTAACACGTACTGTAAGATATAACTTAAAACTTTTTATACAGAAAATTGTCTTTACTTGTCTTGTTATTAAGCTTGTTGAGCAAGTTAAACTTTCTTGGCTTCCTGTAAGACTTACTTTGGATGAGTGTCGAGAGCACTTCTGAAACCGAAGCCCCACCTTTATCTTTCTCAAGGGAATGATTAAACATCTTGGGGATGAAACGTTGATCAAGTGATCATTTTGTATGTCTTGTGAGGGGCTCATTTTGCATTAAAAAAATGTAAGTTAGTAATGATGTACTTGGAGGTATTTGACATCAAAAAGGCCATGCTGAATTTAATGTGATCGACTATATCAATACGGGTTGCGGCTTTTTATGCTTTTCATACAGGTGGCCAACTGCAATGCAATGAGAGAACACAGTACTATGGGATAAAGGTGGTCAAAACAGACTAATCTCCAGAGCTGTTACAAAGCACAACTTTGAAAAAACTGAGGTTGTCTGCAACCTTCCTGTAGGGTTGAGGCTGTTTACTTACTTAGATGCCAGATTTCCTGAAATTTTAAGTAATTTTGATGTCCCTTGGAGATAAACTGTACTATGCAAAGAGGTTAATTACGTGTCAATTAGATCAGTTTCTTAGCTTTTATGACCTTTTAGAAATTAAAGATGTATCACTTGACATGAGCGTTCAAGTTTTTTCTTCTTAAATTTCATTGCTAATAGTTTATGGAAGCAGTGGCTGGAAGTGACTTAGCACAGAAATAACAGCAGTACCTCTTGTTTCCCAGGACACTTTCTGACCACTGTACAAATGTGAGTATTACATCTTCCTTCATACTAGTTAGTTTCCTGCTAGGTATGGAAAACTGGCTCGATAAGGAAAAGCTGCAAGATCTTTAAGTGATTTTTCTTGTATCTTACCAGTTGTTCTTGCAAAACTGCAGTCAAAGGTTGTGCTTCCCCCATAGCTACCCCTATAAAGGAAAACATACTTAAATACTGAATAAACAAGCCAGACTGACTTAGACTGCTTAGTCTTGAGAGAGAAGTGGAGATGATTGTGTGCATTTTCACTGTGAGGCCTTGTTTGTATAACAGACTTGTTTTCAGAGTGGAGAGTCATCTGTGATTTTCTGCCTGCTTTGGGATGGAAGGGAAACGTCTTGTGAGCAGAAACTGCCATTGGAAGGTTCCGTAGTGGAGATTACATGAGTTAAAACTGGGTGAAGTAGGGATCTTGGTGAAAAGGATTTCAGGAGGAGGAAGCAAAGAATATGCCCCAAAGAACTGCGTGTTAGGCAGTAGAAATCTCTTATATTTCACCACAGATTTTACTCCTCTTTTCGAATATTCTGTTTCAAAGGGAGTGGCACGCTAGGAGAAGGAATTGTAAAAGAGGGATCCTATGAAGTAGAGCAGCCTTTCCTCGTAGAAATTGGCTCCCACATTTCCAGCATTCCCAGTCACAATTTTCTTTTAGACTTGAATTCCAGCCCTAAGTCAACTCCTTCCTTAAAGGAAAAATAAAAAACCCCAACAAGACAAACAAGCCACCTCTAGACTTGGCAGTCTGCACTGGGGGATTTGCTTTTCTTTGCAGTAGTTCAGTGCCTCTCCAGATAGCAAAAACAGAGAGGCAATTATTAGAGGTGCTCCAGGCTGATGACCTTTTGTGCCAGAGGCACTATGCATAACAATGGGACAGTTTTTACCCTAAAGAGCTTAATGCCAAAGCACACATGAATAGGCTGAAGCTGCAAGACTGTGTTTTTAGAAGAGTAAATCCTGAAGTCTGACAACAAAGTTGTAAAAAGACATAATCCCTGATAGTTTAAGTAATCTCAGCGACCAGTCAGCTGACTGATACCAGAGATATTCAGGCACAGTATGGGAGGAAAAACAGGGCATGTGATGTCTGCCTAGCATAGAACAGAAGGAGAAAGCCAGTAGTCCAGATAAATGAAATGTAGGAGCATGGAGGGCAGCTCTTCCTAAACTTTACTCCAGTTCCTGACCTTCACTGAATTGTGGGGAACAATCTGTTCGACGGGATGTTCTGGCTTCTCTAACAGTCATGCTGTACTAGAGTACTGAAAAAGCCCTGTGTGCTGCATACATCTAAGGAGGCAGAGCCGAGAGGCTCTTTAATCAGTTTTAACCACTAGGAAAAGATGGCACAGAGTAAGGGTGTGAAGGAGACCTGTTTGAATCCAGCCATTTAACAGCGACATCTGGTAAACTCAGGCTGCATACTTTAGGGTGACTATAACTCCAGCTTAACCAGAATGCAGAAGTGCCCTGTAATGAGCCCATCCCAGTCACTTAGTTTGTCTTTGAAGGGTAATTCTAAGAAGTGCAGTACAGATTTCAGTAGAGTTTTCATGTATAGCACAAGGGAAAGTAAGAGCAGGGCGGGCAGGAAAATGATTTCTGAAGGAGCTTTGTCTACACGGATGCAAATGCATGAATTCAGACTCCAGCTCATTGTTGATAATAATGTACTCCTATTTTTGCAAATCAGTGTGTATTTGAGTACTGGATCTCCCAAAAGTATTTTTTGCTCCATTGGATAAAGGCCTTCAGATGTTTGAACCTGTATGACGGGAGACCAAAAGCCAGTGGTTGGTTCCTATGCCTTAAATAGTAAACTATACTCATAAGTCATAGAAATCAGCATTTTTTGGTGTCATGTTGTGTAATTAAAATGTAGCTTAGGTGCTTTCAGCAGTTTTGATGATCCTTTGATGTTCCTTTGATGTTATTTTGCCAGCAAAGTTCACTTGGCCAAAGGAATATCTGTCAGTGCAATTAGACTATCACCTTTAATAGTAATTGGCTGGCACCTGACCCACTGTTAATGTGATAGCATACTTTTGCAACTGAAGAGCTATATTCAAAGCAGGCTTAATTATCCCAATAAACACAGAAGCTTATTTCAACAAGGAAGCGTTTTGTCCTACGTAGTCTGTGTGTTTTTCTCTAATTGAAACGTGACCCTCTTAAATCCCATCCAGCTCAGGTTCTGAAGACCTAAGAGACTCTGTCTAGATTCGTTTTGTTCTGTTTAAATTATTTAAAGCATTTTACTCAAAAGAATGACAAAACGTTGATAGTTTTGGAGCACAAATGATTGCGTGGAGAAAAAAAAAGTGTCTTGCATGCTTACATGTAAGTGCCTTACACGAAGGAAGCATTTACCCTCACCATGTTGGCTGACTGCTGTGTTTTACATACTTATCCAGGGAGTTTCTGATTCACCATCATGTTGATGCTGTAGTATTTGGATAAGGAGCTTCTGAGAAGGTATCTTAGTGAGGCAAGACAATTCCTGATACCTGGCAGGTCTGCTGACATAATAGAAACTATCACAGTGCTGTAGGAAGCTCCTAGAGAAAGCTACATCTCCCATGGGCTGGTAGCCATGATGTAGAGTTCAATCAGAACTGAATGCAAGTTATGATGGCTCTGAAAAATAGCCAAATGCAGGAATGATTTGTGGGGCAGACAAAATGAGCTGCTTTTTGCTTTGTCAACAAAGATTGCAAGATTTCTTACATGAAATGATGCACATGAGAGATCATTAAAATAAGTTGCAGTAAATTTGAGAAAAGGCAGATTACTTCTATGATTTTGTATGTTTCCTGGAGGGGAAAAAGACAAAGGTTAGGGATGCTGGTAAAGTAGTAGTGACTGTTTTGTTTATGTGCATGGGACCTTTTGAGGCTTTTAATCCTCTGTTAACTTCACTTATGCACAGGAAAGGGGCATTCTCATTGTACCTGTTGTTTTCAGTCACGGCAATCATTCTCTCTTCAAACTACAGGAGTGTAGTGTGAGAGCACCGTGCAGATTTCAAGGTAATTTCTGATCTGAACACATCTCACAGGATCAGATTCTTCTGTTGTTTTCTTTGTAACCAGAGGCAGAAATGTATGCAGAAGGGGTGCCAGTAAGGCCTGATAAAAAGAGTGTGTGCTTTCATTGTTATAGACAGACATTGAGGAATTACGCCTGACTGCTTGGCAAAATCTGTTTGGTTTTTTATTTTTTAAATATAACTTATTGCTGAGTATTTTCAGATCTTCCTTTGAATTCCTGTAGTTTGGGCCCAGAATTTCTTTGATAGAAGGCTGTCAAATTCCCCTTTCTGTTGTCCAACTCCATCTCTTGCTCTTGTGTTCACTCAATAAGTGCAGATAACATCACTGAGAAATGCTCTATCTACATGCCGAATGTGGGCTAAAAAGAGCAAAGGGACTGGCAGCATCAACTACAAGCTGCTGTAGAGTTTCTGATTTTCGTAGAATCAACCTGACCTTCCTTTTCTTTGGCTTTCTCACTTTGTTTATCCTTCTCATAAAATGAACCAGCTTCAATACTCTGCTGGCTGCTCTGCAATGGGTTTCATCCGGTTTTTGGCAGAACTCTTCCAATTTGATCACTGTGGTTTTGGGGAACTGCAGATGAACTTGTAAGTGCAGGAAATCTTGACAAGTAGGCACTGTACTCCCTTCCGTGGCAGTTTCCTCTTACAGCTAGACAAATTGGCCATTGTTTCACTTCTTTCCCATTCATCATTGTTTGGGTTGGAGGGAGAGAACTGTTTCCCTTTGAGCTTGAAAACTCCTAGTTAAAAGCTGTTGGTTACCATTGAGAGTGTGCCACCCCAGATAAGCATTTCTGGTAGCAGAAATCTTGAGTGCACTGGACTGATACACTCTTTAGTTTAAAAGCAAGTCGTTTTTTAAAAATTGCAAGTATATTCTGAAAACAAATGGAATTAGTAGGCATTGCACTATTGCTAGGTAAGTGCTGCCCAGACATCAGGGTACATATCTATTCATGGGATCAGGTTTTTATTTAGCACGATCTACAGAAGCTCCAAGGTACAATTTAATGAGCTTCAGAGAGCTAGGGCTGAATTTGGCTCCAAAGAGTATAGTGCAGGAGAAGACCACTCGGCTCTTCCCTGCTCACTTCTCCCTGTGACAGTCTCCTCTGCTAATGTACTCTCTAAGGAAATAGGCTCTGTAGTGCTTATTTAGGCTGTTGATAGGCCTGGTAATGTTAGTCCTTGTTCATGGTGGGCAGGGTAGTCAAGTTACCATACTCATGCTTGGGAAGAATCAACTTTTCTATAGTACAACTATTGATAGTCCCAGCAAAATACAGCAAAAACAACAGCTTATGTGGATTCAGGATGGCACGTATGTAGAAGCTATGAATGTGCGGTCCTTTTACAGCAGCTACATATTTTGTTATAGCTGCATATTTATACAGTACTTCCTTTTCTTATTTGCTGTCAGTTTGGAAATAAACTTTCTTTTTAAACAGTTGGGTTCATTTTGTTCATTTCTTTCACCATTCCTTTCTTCCTCTTGCATTTTTCTCTTTGTGTTCTTTAGAACTATTTCCTCTTTTGCACAAATTCATCCTTGTTCCACTTGATGTTGTCCCATTTAAGCCCTCAAGTGATGAACAGCTAAGTGGTTACTCTGTACAAGGATGCTTCTACAGTTCCATTTGCCACTTACCCTCATTAAATAGCTGTATCTGTAGACTCAGAAAGCAGTGCAGCAACAGTTACATTTAGGTGGAGTTTGGAAAGGAAGCTGAAGTGTTTACTTTCTTCCCTTAACCCCCTTCCCCTCTTTTTTTTGGGGGGGGGGGGTGAGGGAAGGGGCAATTTTTGGGTTCTTTATAAGAAACTGCTTTTCATCTCCTGTGTGCCATTGATCAAGATGAAAGCTGTATTTTTTAAAGACCTTTTTATGTTCCATCTCTCTTGAAACTCAAATACTTCAGTTGGTATCTGCTGCACAGTGCATTCACGTTTTGAATTACTGTAGTTCTGAGTTATTGCAGGGCAAGTGTTTGTACAGCACTTGGCTTGCTGTAGCCATCTCTGTGTGAACGATGCCCAGTTCTTTCATAGGTTACATTGTCTGCCCTCAGCTTTCAGGCGATCAGAAGTGCGAGGAGTGTATGGGGTATTGACATGAAGTGGAAACATCCCTCTGCACTTTGTCAGAAGAACTGACGGCCTCTGTTCTTGGACATGATGGTGGAGCTCTGAGCAACACCACCTCATTGTGCATAAGCTGGGAGCGTGGGGAGGTACTGAGTCATGGCAATGGCCAGCACGTTCAGCCAAATTAATTTAACGCACTCTTGCCGTTTGTGCAGTACCAGCCGCCCGTCCGATCCCGGCAGCCGCTGCCAGCGGCACAGCGCTGTGACCTGTGGGCCCTTTAAAGGCTCTTGTGGGAGTTGCCAGTGACTGCATGGGGCGATGCGTGCGCGTTTCCTCTTCCCGAGAGCAAATAAACGGCACGGAGCGTGGAGCGCCGTTTTTCTGTTTTAGTTAAGGAAGAGCGCCCGGAACTCGCTTCAGCGCGGCGTGAAACTGAGCCTTCGGAGAGCCCTTACGCTAAGGAGCCAAGAGCTCGCCGCGACGCGGCTCCTTCCGCAGCCCGAGGCGGCACGGCAGACTCGAGCTCCCCGCCCGCTCTCCGGGCGGTTCCGGCCGCGCCCGGCCCCGAAGCGCCGCAGCCGGATGAGGCTGCGCCCCGCGGCAAAGATGGCGCCGTGCGGCACAGCTCGGACGTGTCCGCGCGGCCGCCTCGGAGCGCGTGCCGTGTGGCTGTGCCGTGTGGCTGTGCCGGCCCCGCCCCCGCCCAACCGCCCGCAGTCGGCTCGCGCCCGGCCCCGCCCCCTCCGCTCTCCCCGTTCGCGCCAAAGCGCTCCGTGACGCGAGCGCGTGCAGCTGCGCCCCCGCCCTCCGTGTTTTCAAACGGAGGGGGCGGGCGCGATTGGCTGGCGTGCGTGCCACGTGACTAACGGTCGCGGGAAAGCCGCGGAGTCCGAACGGCGCGAGGTGCGCCGTGCCCGGGGGCAGAGCCGCGCGGAGCAGCCGATACCGCGCCCGGGGCGGAGCTGCGGCGGACGGAGCGGCTCGGCGCGGCCGTGAGCGGGGCTGAGCCGGGCGGCCGAGCCGCGATGAGCTTCATCAGCTTGCAGCCGACGACGGCGCCGCCGCGGCGGGTCTCGGCCCGGCGGGCGGCCGCCCCGATCCGGCAGAAGCTGCTGTTCCTCAGCGGCCACAGCGACTGCGAGGAGGAGGACGAAGACGAGGAGGAGGAGGGCGGCAGCAGCGGTAACAGCACCGGCGAGGACTCGGCTTTCCAGGAGGCGGACTCGCCGCTCTCGGTAGCCCGCACGCCGGCGCGGGGCGGCCCGCCCCTGCTGGAGGAGGAAGAGGAGGAGATGATGGAGCCCGCGGCCGCGCCGCTGCCGGATGAGGGGGACTCGTGGGAGGAGGAAGGCTTCGGCTCCTCGCCCGTCAAGTCTCCCGGCGCCTACTTTATGGCCGGCTCGCCCTCGCCGCCGCCGCCGCACAAGGGCCGCCGCTCCGGCGGGCGCTCCCCTCCGCATCCCGCGGCTGGCGGCTGCCGCCTGCGGAGCGACGAGCCCGGCTCGCCGCTGCCCGACTACCCCGGCACGCCGCCGCACAAGACGTTCCGTAAACTGCGCCTGTTCGACACGCCGCACACCCCGAAGGTGAGCGGGCGGGCGGGGCGGCCGTTACCGGGCGGGGGGAAGGTGGGGGGGGCGCCGCCCCTCGCGTCCGGCGGTTGGAACGCGGGGCCGGGCGCGGCCGTGGCGGTTACGTAAGGCGCGGGGCGTCCGCTCGGGGCTGCTCGCGTCCTCCGGGCACGTCGCCGTGCTGCCGCCGCGCCGAGCGGTGCGGACACGTGAGGCGGGGGCTGGAACGCGCCGCCGTTCGCGTGCTCGTGGGGAAGGCGAACAGAGGAGTAAGAGAGGAGTAACGCTCCGCGCTGATAACGGGGCAGCGTGCCGTCGGCCCTTGTACTTGTGCGGCCGAGTTTTCGTTTTTCTCCCCAACTTTCACCGCTGATGAGGTTTTCCCGGCGGCGCAGTGTCCTGTCTAGATAAGGCCGAGAGCGAGATGCGCTTACGCCGAGTAGGAGCGAACCTTTTAGAGATGCGAGCGTCTGTACCGTGACACTCAAAGCAGACAGCTTAACGCTGAGTTCCGCCGGAGATCTCTAGATCGGTCTCCCGAATTCCCGCCGGTTATCCCGGGGAGGTTACCTTTAGAACCCGAAAACATCGGTGACGTTATCCAGTGGGAACGCAGAACCGTGCTGAGACTCCATAGAACCGTGAGCGTCTCCGACTAGTTTGGTTTTGGAGAGCAGGGCTGGGGCGCTCTGCATGCGAACGTTTCATTCGGACTCTGTATGCGGCTGGTCGGATGAGGTGGTGCTCCTGCTGGCGATGCAGTAGGACGGCGGTTAGCATCCTCGGGAGGCCCGGCTGCGGGCTTCTGCTCCCGATTTGATGAGCAACCCTTTGACTTGGTGGGGGTCAACTTTTGCTTTAAGCTTGTCATTGGAATTGGTGGCCCGCTGTTTAGTCTAACCTCCATACCGTTTATATGAAAAATCCCCGTGTGACTCGTTGCGTCTAAAGCAATATTAAGCGCCTTTTCTGTCTTTTAAATACAGAGTTTGCTTTCTAAAGCCCAAGGACTGGGCTCCAGCTCAGTCAAACTTCGAGGAGGCTCCCTGTTTATGAACGCTGGGAGGTCAGAGAAGCAAGACTCAAATATTAGACAAACACCTCATGTGAATATTAATCCCTTCACTCCGGATTCCATGTTCCTTCACAACTCTGAAGGGCAGTGTCGAAGGAGGAAGAGAACGCACTGGAATGAGTGAGTAATGTATTTCTTTCTTTGTGAAGTTTATTTGTTTTGAACTGCTTCTGTGAGAACAGTTTTCTTTATGAGTCTGTTAGCAATGTGAAACACCTCTTGAGACTGTGTGTCTTTGAGATGTGTGGTAGTGTGGAAGAACCGTTTAGTGTTTGATCTTCTGGTTAGTACATGGCAGAGAAAGATCAGACTGTGTCTGAACTGCACACTCTGTTCCTTGAGGAAGGGCAAACACGCTCAATGCTGGTGTGAAACAGGGAAGAAATAGCAATGGTGCTTGAGCTGCTTATGGTTTTTGTTTTAACTTTCTGCTTGTAAATGCCTCGTGTTCAGTTAGACTAAACCTGAGGGGAATGGGAGAGCTGAATCTCAAAACAGTGAGTAGATGTTAGACTTGAATTGTAAATTAAGCTGTTATAATTCTGCAAAACTGACAAGTGTGAATTCCAGCTCTTGTGGAGAGGATATGGAAGCGAGTGATGGAGAGCCTGAAGATGAAGCTATCAGACCTGCTAAGGTAATGAACGTTTAGAGCTTTTTGTGAGTTTTGGCACTTTGCATGTCTGCACACCTTAGTATTTTCTTCTCTAATCTCTGCAGAGGATCACAATAACAGAAAGTAATATGAAGTCACGGTATGCAACCGAATTTCATGAGCTGGAGAAGATTGGGTCTGGTGAATTTGGTTCTGTATTTAAGTGTGTGAAGAGGCTTGATGGCTGCATTTATGCTATAAAAAGATCCAAGAAGCCCTTAGCAGGCTCAGTGGATGAGTGAGTATTTCCTACTCTTACGAGCCACCTTTTAGTGCTTTTTTTGTGTGTGATCGGTTTGTTGGTTTAGTTTTTCTTCTGAATGCTGTACAGACTTAGAAACTGGGGAAGAGAGGTCGTTTGACCACAACACGTTTACCCCAGTATTCTAAATGGAAACAGTTTGCTCTGGTCTGGAAATAAAAAGATAATGCTCCCTTGCATTACTGGCAGGAGGGTACTGTTTGAGTAGGCTGTGCGGTGCTGATCTTTGAATTACAAAAAGAAAGCAATGTGGCCACAACTGGGTGTTGGTGTGTGCTGGGTATGTCTGAGTGACAAACAGCTTGTCGGGTGTTTTTTGGGTGAGCCTGATGTTCCTGACTTTTTTTCCCCAGTGTTAAATAGTTCTATTAGAGTGCGCTGCCTGAAATTGCATACCAGGCCTACACAGGAGGGATTTCAAATTGTTCAGTTGTCCCAGCTTATGATTCTGATTTTTTTTTTTTTACTTGAAACTTCAATGATGTGCTTCTGAAAACTTGCTGCTGGGAGTGGCTGGAAAGCAAGTGATGCAAGTGGCATCAAGAATCACCTGCAACAAAGCCTGATTTTTAACGTTCAGTGTCTTCTAATGCAAAATAAGTGGCTTTAGCTGGTTGGATATAAATACAAACCCAATGGAAGGTGCCACAGCGATGAATGTTAAGATTTTTATTTAAAGACCTGAGCTGGTAGAAGGGGGTGATGTTATAATGTGTTTCTATATCAAGCTGAAATGGAACTAATTTTACCTCATAACATTCCTATGTGCTGTTTTTTTGTGACTGCAACAGGCAAAATGCTTTAAGAGAGGTTTATGCACATGCAGTTCTGGGACAGCATTCTCATGTAGTAAGATACTACTCTGCATGGGCTGAAGATGATCATATGCTCATACAGAATGAATACTGCAATGGTAAGTACTGCTTATCAATTGACCTCAACTTGTTTAATAACCTGATTTTTGAAGATATCCAGGTATCTACCAATTGCTAGCATTAAGCAAGAATTGATTGCCCTACACATAGCTGGTGCTTTTATTGTCTCAGATGTGTTTCTTTCTGTTGCAAAAGGGATAACAGGTACATGAAGCAATAATAGCAAAGTTTTAGTTGGTGTGAAGCGTCCAAGAATGTTGGAACTACACTAGGTGTTTGTGAGCAGTAAAGCTGTTCTTTCTTTTGTATAGTACCTCAAGCTGGAATAGTGAGGAAAGGTTTTCCCCTGGAAAAAATGTGTGTGTTGGGTGGGTGGGGTGGAATAATACATTACATGGCTATAAAAAGAGGCGATGCATTTGATTTTACATTTCCTGTGCATCATCAGCAAATTCTTGACGATGGAGTTGCTACTATTTCTGGAAGTCGGTTGTACTTAAATTTTGCAGTCATTACTTTCTCAATTGTCTGATGTAGAAAATAATTGTTTTCTTTAATGTCTCTTCTAGGTGGCAGTTTAGCCGATGCCATAAGTGAGAATTACAGGAACATGCGTTATTTTACTGAGCCAGAGCTGAAGGACCTACTGCTTCAGGTGGCTCGAGGCTTAAAGTACATACATTCAATGTCACTGGTACACATGGACATCAAACCTAGTAAGCGTTAACTGCTTTAATCTACTGATAGCTTCTTCATTAAACTTAATCTTCTGTAGACAAATGAGCAGTTAACCATGCTTTATTAAGTGTGAATTGTTCATTGAAGTTCTAAGTAGCGGTACAAAGATGTCAGTTAGGAAGTTGGCTAGCAAACTTGAACTGTTAATGAGTTTATCTTGGATCTTTTTTGTGTAATTGACTCTTTCTTGCATACAATTTGGCTGTTCTCCCAGCAGAGAGGCACAAAGTGAGTATGTGCGTTTGTGTGCTGTAATTTCTTGCTTGAGGAGTTGGGTATGCAACTGAAACTTCTCTATGGCTAAGATAAATGGGTGAAGCCAGGTAAAGCAAAAATTAGACACAAACGTGTTTTTTTAACAGTTGTACTCTTCTTCAGGTAACATTTTCATATCCAGGACATCGGTGCCAAATACAACTTCAGAAGAAGGTGATGATGAAGAGTGGTCATCTGATAGAGTCATATTTAAAATAGGTAAGAAGCAGCTAACTTGTGCTTAAGAGCTGCATCACGTGCATTTCTGAGAAGTAACTTCATGTTTTTGCAGGTGACCTTGGTCATGTAACTCGAGTATCGAGTCCACAGGTGGAAGAAGGTGACAGCCGTTTCCTTGCGAATGAAGTCCTGCAGGAGGTAGCTATCCTTCTTGTAGAAGACAGTCGTGTTTGATCTGTGTGCTGTTTTCTCTGTAGTGATTTGCTGTCTGCCACCTCCTTGCTCAGGGAGAAACTTGTAAACGACTTCTCCCTGAAAACTGGTGGAAATGTAACGTGTGTGTGTGTGTTCAGTATTCATCAGTCTGTCAGATTTCTTTTTATTACTGGATAGTGTCTAATAAATTTCTTCTTTATTTTTAAAGAATTACACTCATTTGCCAAAAGCAGATATTTTTGCTCTTGCTCTAACTGTTGTCTGCGCTGCTGGGGCTGAACCTCTTCCAACTAATGGTGACCAATGGCATGAAATTCGACAAGGAAAACTACCAAGAATACCACAAGTGCTTTCCCAAGAACTGCTGGAGTTACTAAAAGTAAGCACTCTTGTTCCAGCCTCTCGCTGATTCGTGTAGTTTATTACTGTATTACTGGCCTTAACTAGGATGACTTTCTTTCTTTTTTCCAAGGTTATGATCAGTCCTGATCCGGAGAAAAGACCTTCAGCTGTGGCGCTTGTCAAGCATTCAGTGCTGCTGTCTGCCGCAAAGAAGAGCGCAGAGCAGCTGCGGATAGAACTGAATGCTGAAAAATTCAAAAATTCACTTTTGCAGAAGTAAGTAATTCCTCGGGCTCCTTAAATGTAGCTTAGTTTTGTACTGTTTTTGATGAGATGGTTATGATTGACTGCAGAAAGAAGAATTTGACAGGTTGTGCAGGTTTGTAAGGACAGGTTTGCTGAGGTAACTCGGCTCTTGTACTGCGTCCTTCAGTGGAAGGAAGAGTTCAAGATTAGACTTCTAGGGATGAATAGGTACATGTTGTAGATCTTAATTCCCTAGCATTGGTGTGATGGATGGGTAGACGTGTGCATGTATGACTGATCTCCAGTCTTCTAAGGAAGTAGATTGTTTAAAATGGATTGTACTATTTCAGTGAACTGGCACTATGTTTATGTGGAGAGGATGGGATAGGATGCTGGTGTTGATAACACTCTGGCTTACAGGAATAGAACTGGCCAATTGAGTGAAAACATGAAAATCATTTTTCCCCATTTATTTATCACTGATGACAAATGGAGATGAAATAGGTATTACATAAGGTTCGAAAAACTAGTGAGCTATATTGTGTATACACGCTTCCATTCCAGCAGGTATTTTGGCTTTTATAAACACAAGCAAAAGCCACTGAGGAACTGTTAAAAGTTTTTATCCCAAGCGGATGGCAAATCTTTAGTTCTGAACTGCTGTGATTAATCTGAAGTGCTCACTGTGACGTGCACGTAGACCCCCACTGGTGCTTTGCTAAAGTGTGGCTTCCAATGTCTTGCAGAGAGCTGAAGAAGGCACAGATGGCAAAGGCTGCAGCTGAGGAGAGAGCTCTGTTCACTGACAGAATGACAACCAGATCTACGACACAAAGTAGACCATCTAGACTCATTGGCAAGAAAATGAACCGCTCAGTTAGTCTTACTATATACTGAACTGAGGTCCAAAAGAACTACTGAGAATGGCTCTAGCATCTCTGCTGGACTGAAGCCTGAGGATTTGAAGGGATTGTTCAATTCCCGGTTTCTTGTCCTGTCTGAACAGTGTCGCTACTTTTACAGGAATTGCTTCTGGGTTTTTAATTTCTACGATATGGCTGATGAGCTGTAGTGGCCATTGAGATAATGGACTCGGTTACTATCTGTAGAGGATCCTGGATGTTAATCCAAGAACATTTCAGTTACACTGTTAGATGTTACATCGTCCCAGGGTTAACCACTATAGTGGTGTGCTGCTTTTTGGTGTTACAGCATTGTAATGAGAAGTACTATCCCTAATGATCTTTAAGAAGGAGGGAAGGGGACTTGCTGTGTTACTGGTTTTGGAGCAGAGGGGAATGAATTTTGACAGACGGGCTTTAAGGCCACCTATGCTCGGTGTACCTGATGTCAGGTAGACTTCTATTGTGAATTTTATTTGTATATTCAACTGGGAGCACTTTGTAGGCATTGCATAACCCACAGCTTAGAAACCTGTGGAATTAAGTGCCATGTGGAACTGCTGCTATTTTAGTGTGTTGTCCTCGCTGTAAACTGTAGCATTAAAACAATCATTCTTGTGTTAATAGGCTTCTTGTTAAAACAATTATGTGAATCAAATCTAAGCTGCGTTTTAGTGAAGGCAGCATTTTCTCTTGAAGCTAGTGCATTGTGAAATAATGCACCAATTTAATACTTGGACTCTGTATTAGTATAGTGCAATTGTTAACGTCTTGGCTATTGATGTTCTGTAATCCTTTTAATAAGGTTCTCTAAATGTTGGTATTCTCTTCAGTTTTTCATTCTTGTATATTTTTTTTAATGTTGAAATACCTGTAAATAATTGTTTAGCGTAAGTGTTCATGGTTGATGTACATAAGTTGAACTGTGCCTATAGTACGCGATACTAAACATGCAGTCTGGGATGCCAACAGAAACATTTTAACTGTTCATTTTAAAGTCCCAAACAAACAGAATGTGGCCATTGAAACTTGTACTGATGTTGGCTGTAGATGTTACTGAAAAACAGAACTGTTCCAATGACTGGCTTGTCTCTCAATTCATTTTAGTGTAAACGGTGTTTCTCCCATTTGTGCTCTGTTTGTTTTTACTAGTGTTGAATTTGAATATTAAAGTTAAAAGTTGTGTTTAGTGGTGTCCTATGCTTATTTAAACTTTATAATTGTGGGAATGAAATGCGTATTTAGGAACACGGCAAGTTTGGGTTAGATTTGCTTCCTATTCCTATCTAGCGCTTTGCAAGTCCCTCACAGGAGAGTGGGAGTCACCAATAGTTACAATGGGGCAAAAGCAACACAATCTGCCTGTGCTAGTGTATGTCAACAGCAATCTGTCTCTACAGCTTCAGGAAGGTACTGTGAGGTGGGAAGCTGAAGACACTGGAGTTGGAACTCGATGAACTGGACTTGAATACTTGGGTGGACCGTGAAGAAAGTCCCGCTGCTTCTGAGGTAAGGAGGGAAAACTGCTGAGAGTGGGAAGAGAATTGGTAATGCAGAGGCTTGGAGGGAAACTGGTAGGAACTGGAATGTGATAAGAGCACATTTTCTGTGGCATGGAAGTAAAATACATGTATGTAGTATACGTAAAGAGGAGAGCTACATTAATAAAGGCTTGACTGATAAGCCTACTTAGCGAGTTTTAGGTTGCTGTATTAAAAAATAAATTGAGGATGGCTTTGCAGAGATAATGTACGTGAGTGGAGTGGAGCAGCAAAATTTAACTTAGCAGTTAATATGAAAATTGTATTCTTTGTAAGAGGTGTTTTGGTGCTCCTTATATGATAAACTCAGGCTTGTTTTAGGTAACTGCTGAATAAGCAGTTCTCATCAATAAAAATGATAGACTGGAGTTCCTTTTAAGATTTGGCTTGGTGTATATGGTACAGTCTTCATCTACGTTGAGGCCTCTCTTAAAGCATGCTTCTAAGCAGTCATGAAAATTAAGCAAAGTCTGTTTCCTTGTGTAACATAAATAAATCTACTTAGATAATTAACTGCTGCTACACAGATGTGCTGGTTGCAAGTTTGTATCTGCAATGAAAGTAATGCCCAACATACAACTGAAGTGGCCTTAGGGGTTGTAACTTTCCTCCATGTGTGAGGGAGAGGAGCAGTAAGAATGGTGAAGTTTCATCTCAATAGGAATAGCTTTTCCTGAGTCAGGCCAATGGTAAGGCTGAGAATCCTGACTACTGTGGGAGGAGCCAGAGAACTTGTGAAATGTGTGAATGCTTTCTTGAATGCTCCTAGCATCCAGTGACTCATATGCTTGCTGAGTGAGAAGCAGTGTCTCTATTTTACTGCCCTTGAGAGATTTCTGTAATAGAAAGTTAAATTCATAAGCTACCACAATTATTTTAATGCACAAATGTTTAGGGAAAAATTGCACAGAGGTACACAGCTGGAGAAGGAAACTACCGGCCTCTTGTGAGGTGCAGGAAGTCAAACATCACTTGGAAAAACTCTGTGCAGTGCAGCGTAACAAGGTGAACTTTGGCACTTTGAGGGTTAGATCTCGGTTAAAGCAGCAAGTATCGAACTGGGAGGCAAATAATATTCACAATACCTATGTTATGACTTCCATTTTTCTTGTGATTTTTATTTTTTTTAATAGGTTGTTTTTGCAAAGCAGAGGTCTTGTACTCTGACTGCTTAGATCAGAATGCCTGACTTATTGAAGAACTACATATACAGAGAACCTTAAAATAACTGTAAAGCTGGTATTTTACATCCCTGCCTCCTCTAGAAATATGCTCATATCCGGCCTGAATCTGAATCCAGTGCTGCAGTCCATCAGTGGTGGCGTGGTTGAACTGAATTTAAATCAAGACAAAATAAACCCATGTGCACCCTACCAAAAGCTGATTCTGTGACCTTGTCTTTAAAGTGCTTAGTGGTCTTCAGCAACACCCTCTAGACAAAATAGGCAATGAATGTCTAGCAAAACATTCATTGTGTGCTAGTATGGCATTTCTCTCACTATTAGTTTTGTTTGTTTTGTTTGGCAGTAGTGATTAAGCATTCTTATCAGCAGCACTTTAGATAAGTGATACATCTTTTTTTCGTCTTCACACTGTGTTTCTGCAGGCTTGGAGAAGTACAGTGAAATCATGGCAGTATCATGTAATTTTGATATATGTATAAAATGCACAGGTTTTATAACTCTCAGCACTCGTGCTGCTTACCAATGGCCTTGCTGTTTGCAAGGACTTGTTCTAAAGCAATGACCAGAAACAGTCAAACTCTGCACCAGCCTTCCCTGTTTTCAGTAACCATCTGAGAGCTTCTAGCTCCCCCAGTTGGAGGCTGCTGAGCTGACACAGGTTACAGTCTGAAGAAACTGCAGGGAGCAGGCAGGACAGCACGTAGGAAATTGGAGTTCCACTTCTGTTTAAACACTTGATTTGTGTGAAGATGTTATCACCTTCAACATACAGGATTGGGGTAAGGGAAAGGGAGCGGCCTCGAGGAGAGAGTATTACTGTGCCTAATTAAACAGGAAGCAGTTTATTACTATTTAGCATGTTCGAAGACCTGACTTATACAAGCTCAAAGATTACTTGATATTCTGAGTTTTCCATTACATTAACTGCAAATGTAGGCTAAGATGCTTGTGAACAGGAATGAGCTGAAAAGATAACTTAGTGCTCCATATTTTACCTCTTTATTAAAGTGTGATTGAAAAAGCATGTGTATAAATAGCTGAAAACTGTATCTAAGTGTATTTTTGCTGGGATATCTATAAGGATTGCTCTAAGAATCTTAGAAGCAAACATCAGATTAAGTGCTTTTTGTAGGTGAGACCAAGCTAACATTTCACTTGGTATCCAGTGCTGCTGCCTACTTCACCTAAAATTATGTTCATACTTAGTTTCTACATAGTCTCAGTGAGAACTTTAGGGGGTGTGTGCTGTAAGGCCAGAGATGAAATGGGTTTTAAAATACCTGAAGAAATAAATTCACCTAGGGATTTGAGGACCAACTGCAGTATCATACCAAATATGCTTACTGCTTCTTCTCACCCTACCGTCAGTGTTTGAGACTTGTTAAGAGTGGGGCTATTCCATTCAGAAACTGCAATGTGTTGATCATTTAACACTGGATTTTGCTTTAGATTTATGTTCTATTGAAATCTTGCTGTGCAATGACAGGTGCTAGAAATAGTTTTCTTCAAAGAAGGCAAAAAAGCATTACTAAAAGTCTTGGGTTTCTGCTTACTTCAGTGTGGCTTTACTGAGAGTGAAAATGACTCTTCCAGTCACTGTTTGGGATGACGTTCTTGATGAGCAAAATCTGAGTGTTACAAACGTGTCTGAATTCTTGTTGTTTGAAATGACTCAGTGACACAGGACAAAATTAGTGACAGTTTAAGTGTGTAATCTTTATTCTCATTAGAACCGCCCAGACAAATACTTAAATGTTTAGGTAATGAGTAATTAAGCTTCTGGAGGGGGGAGGAAGAGAGAAGTGATTGACCTCTTAGGGCTGGGCCTCAGCAGGCTCTAAGTAAAGCTTCTTCCTGAAAGTGAGTCACTCTGAGACTGAGCCAGTTTTCCCTTCCTCACCTCCCCAGCACAACACTTCAGTCATGCTTTAACCAGGGTGAGCAAACAAGATTAGAATAAGCACAGCTTGTAAAATAAAGTTGCTGAGATCTCAAATTCCAAGAAAAGCAGAAGTGTGTCAAGTTGCATCACAACTTACTTTTGTCACATGAATAATGCAAGCAAATTAGTTTATGTAATGCTATCAAGGGCTTTGTGGGTAAGTGTGAGCGCTGTTAATTAGTCTTCTGCAGACTGTGCCAATGTTATTTTGAAAGGTTTTAAATGCAGATTGTTTGTTGGAGGGAGACCCAGACTGGTCCACTTTAATGGGATTGTTGCTTAAAATAACCCACAGTCACACTTGTGACGTGGCTGCAGTTAGTCCTGAACTTTGTGTTTCTGCATAAACCACAAAGATTTTGTTGAGCAGATGCAAGCTTGTCTGTGCATGAACTTCAGCTTAAATGGTTTTACTCTATTGCTTCCATCACGTATATGTAAAACAAAGTGAGTTTTGTGTGTGTGTATGTACACAAAACAGTGTATTCGTTGTATACTTAATTTGTAGGCTTCTTTTTGATCAGCTCACCAGCAGATGGATTAGGTGAGGCTTACAGGAACCGATGTTAATGAAATACTGGAGCGTGGGCTGCTGCCTATGAGCTGAGCAGGAAGCAAGCAAAGGATTCAACCGCATCATGTAAATCCACATAACTGGAGAGACGCTTGCAGATTTCCTCCTTTCACATCTCCCTGCTGCAAAACAAAGACTAGGTCCCCGCTCTGAGAAGTCTGCATGTAAAGCATAAGGTCGATGCTCAAAGCTAGTAGCACCTTCGAGTTCTCTTACTTGCTTTCCTCCTGACGTCTCACGAACTCAGCCCCGCTTTGACACCCTGCTTCGTGCTGCTGGCTGCTCAGCTACTGGTCGAGGCGGCCGGTTGGACGCCACCCCGGGCCCTCCCGAGCCGAGGCAGCGGGCAGCTCGCGCCGACCTGTGGCGCGCGCACGGCTCCCCCTCGGCGCCGCGCGGGGAGGCGCCTGTGGCGGCCGGGCCGGGCTCCCGCCCCCGGGGCGGTGCGGGGCGGGTCTGGCGGCGGCGGGCAACGGGAAGGGAGAGCCCGAGCCGGAGCGGAGACAGGAGTGGGGTGTCGGCAGGCGGGCCGGCCATGGTGGGCCTCAAGGAGGAGCTGCTGAAGGCCATCTGGCACGCCTTCACCGCGCTCGACCTCGACCGCAGCGGGAAGGTCTCTAAGTCGCAGCTCAAGGTAAGGCGGGGCCGGGGCGGGGCGGCCGGACCGACCGGGGGCACGCGGCCGCCGGGGCCGTCAACTGCTTTTCCTCCCTCGAGGCCGCCGTCCGTGCGGCAGGCCGGGCCCGCGGTTCTGCGGCGCTGCGCTCCACGTGGAGCCCCCGTAGCGCCTGACCGCGGCCCGCTGTGGTGCTGCCCCGCCGTCCGGCCCGACGGCTTGGCTGCGCGCAAGCGGGACGTGGCCTGCCAAGGGAAGAGCGGGGGCTCCGCAGCGCTCTCTTATTCGGGTACGCACAGGAGAATTGGCCAAGAGGCTCCAACTGTGCCTTTCTTTCGTCGCTCGAGCTCTGAAGTGATGTTTGTGCTCTGAAGAGAGCTCCCAGGCAGCTTGCCGAGCCTGGTCCCGTCTTGGCCCTGCTTTATGGGGCTGCCTTGGCCCGGCGATAATAGTAGTGATCTGGATAAACAAATGTCTTGAATAAGAGCGCAACACCTGTTGACATCTGGAACTGTGGCTCCCTGTTGTTACTCTGGGTTTTCCTTGCCTGCTGGGTTTGGATGCTCTGGGGATTGGCCTTGCCATGGGCAGTGTGATGCAGCACCTGCAGCGTGTGGCTGGCTGTGGGTAGCCCCTTCCTCTCCATGTTGTGTAGGGGTGGCAGGGCTGCAGGGTTGAACTGGCTCGTGTGTAGGGCTTTCCCTTCTTGCATTTTAGAGCAGAGCTGCTCTTACCATGCTGCCTCGTGTGCAGGGCTGTGATTGCTGTGCTGCAATCCCCAGGAGGTGGCACCAGGTGGGGAGCAGCTGTTTGTGAGCACTGGGTGAGGCCATGGGTGAAGAAGGGGCTGATGCTGGTGGACTTAGACAGCGTGCTCCACCTGTGGTGTCTGTGCGTCTAGCACATGCTGGGTGCTAGAAGATTAGTTGTGCTTCCAAACCAAAGCATGGTTATTGATCTTGTTAGCATCCCATGCCTGCAAATGCTCATGTATAAAAAAAGATAAAAGAGAAATGGGAAACTAAACTTGTCTCCTCGTTACCTGTCAGACATCCTCCTAGGCTCTTTTGTTGTTTCATGCTAGTGAAAAGCATGGAAAAGCAATAGGCTTTGGTGGTTCTGTGCAGTTGCCTCTGGTGCAAAGGCTTTGGGGGAGTGGCACTTGGGGAGCTAACATGAGGCTGTTGCTTCTCCATAGCCAGCAGGAGTTTGCTTTCAGGAAACCTGGCAAGAGGCAGTGCTCTTCTGCAACCTTTTTGTGGCAGAGGATGAATGTGGATGCTGAACCAACGGTCCTACTATGGAGAGAATGTGTTTGCACAGCTGTAGCTATTGGGGCATTAGGGCAGGAGCTCTGCCTCGTTGACTTGGGACTATGTTGCACCAAGGGATTATTTTGTGGTGATGTGTTTCTTGTCCAAGTTTACAATAAATAAGGAGCACCACCCCCATAAAGCAGAGAGAAGAGACTTGAAGTAAGCAGGTTAGCAGAGATTGGCAGCAATATGAAACATGTTTAATAGCTTAATGAATCTTTCATTATGAGGAAGCTTGGTAAAAATCCATTTGTTTTCAGAGAGCAGCAGGCTGTATTTTAACATACAGAGCTTCCCTTCATGGTAGGAAAGCTTATTGACCATGGATCTCTGAGTTGTGTAATCCAGTGTAAGGTACTGCACGGATGTACAGAAGGTCCTAAGTAATCTCCAGAAGTTTTACTGTTATAGCTGTAGATGTTACCAGTTTTCTACACCAGTGGAGGTGTTTTTATTTTTATTTTTTTCATAAATTACATGTTTAAATATGGACATAATCATCATTTTGTTACTGAACTTTCAAATGCTGCTATAGCAACACTGAAGTATCATTGTGGTGGATGAAATTATAGCTGTGTTGAGGTTCAAATGAGCTACATGCAAATATTTGCTTTCCTACATTTAAACCCGGTCTCTCTTTCATTCTGCCATTTTAAAATTGAACTGTTTTAAAAGTTTCTCAAATGTGTCAACGTTCAGCCTGCTTTCCACGTGGAACTTGAGTGTGGCTTTAAATGGAGTTACACTTAGCCAGCAACGCTCCTTGTGGTACATGTTAATACTGGCACTAATATTTTCTACCAGTTTGTTTTTACTCTGTCTTTGGAAGCTCTTCCTTGCGTTGCTGTAAGAGTTCTCTGCTTTGGCAGTGGGGTTATTTGGCTGTTTTGTTCCATGTGCTGCCATTGGGACGGACTTTGCCAAGTCCTGCATTGCTGGTGCAGGATGTGGCCTCAGGCACACTGGCAAGGTGCGGGCAGCCAAAGCTGCTGGTGAAGCCTAGAAAACTTAAACCGGCCTTTAGTCATAGCTGGGATGTTACGGGGTTATTGTGCCTCTTACCTTCGCTTTGCCCTTCTGCTAAATGGGAAGTCAGAGGCTGGTAGAAGAGGAAGGATGGTGTAATTGGGGTGAGAGGGCCGGTCAGACGGAGAGGAAGGCTTCAAACAATGCAGCAAGGCGCTGGAAAGGCTGAGAGTCTGCAAGGAGCGGGCTGGACCCCGTGGGACAATTGGTTTTGTCCAGCGCTGAGGGGCAGTAGGAAATTAGTCACGGTGACTCAGGGCTGCACTCGGGGCTCAGTGCTCATGGCAGCCAGCCCCAGGGCCGTGCAGATGAACTGTGCAGTGTTGGGAACTGGGCTTGGTGTAAGTGCCATGGTGTGGCCAACCTGACATCAATGAGCCCAGGTCTGGTGGGCAAGAAGGCTGTGCTGCAGAGGTTCTGTGACATGCTCTGGCTAGAACACCTCATGGCTGTGCTGAGGACCTGCTCGGTGCTGATTTCATGCTGATTAGGAGAGGAAAAGGGAAAGCGCTGTGCAGGCCTGCTTTGGCGGGCTGGCTGCTGACATGGATGTCGGGGAGAGATGAGCCAAGAATGTCCTGGAAGGAATTCACACGAGGCCGGTGAATGGAGCTGTCAGGGTCTGTGCTGCCAACATTTTCAGGCATTGAAGAGAGACGGGGGAGGGAGGAGACCCCCTAAAAATGGAAAAGAAAGGAAAGGAAAAATACAGAAGAGCCTGTTAATAGCCACTGTAGAAATAATCTGTCTTCTTAATGGTCCTGCTGTCATCTGGGCCAAATTTGTGTTACTGGGCAAGAGGTAGCAGAGCTCTCGTCCCTCTTAGAAATGCAGATGGCTTCTATGGACAAGGTTAAAGTGGAGCCACTCAGTTGGTGACAGTTCCACTTGCATGAGGTTTCAGAAGGGCCCAATGGGCAGCAGCTGCAGTGCCTAGAGCTGGGCTGAGGTTCAGCCCTCCAGGTAAAGCAATGTCCAAAGTCTGTAGCAGTAGCTACAGAGACCTTTGGCGTTGGGTTATCTGTATGCATAGCAGAACACTTGCAGTATTTCATTGGTAGCCCTGGGCACCTCTCTTATAAAACTTCTGATTGAAAAGAGAATGAGAGCGGTGTCTTTGTGGACGCTTTGCAGAATGCTCGTGACCCATCGTGGGCTGCAGCCTGGGGACCCCCACTGGATCCACCTGCTGCAGCTGTAGGTTGTTAGGCGAGCACTCAGAGCACCACAGGTGCTGGGAGAGGAGAAAGCTGCCCTGCAACCACACGGCACTGGGGAATAACTCTTGCTGGTGCAAAACCACCTCGTGGTTGATAGATCTGCATGGCAGGGCGATTTTCCTGTCCTAATTAATCCGCTCCTCGGCTATTAGTTGTTGGGAGCTTTTTGTTTGCTTCGCTCCCTTTCATTTTTTCTTAGCTTCTACAAAAGAGAATGGGTCGTTAGAGCAGAGTCTGTGATGGTGCAGATAATGCGATCTGAAAGAACAAAGCAAGACAGAACGAGACCTCAGAGCAGAATTTTTCAGTCTTGCCCTGTGAGGGAAGGATTGAGCTGGCACTGGGCCATGTTGAAGAATGGCAGCTTTGGCAGGCGTGGAGGAATTTCCTGAGCTATGAAAAGAGCCCTGGGCACAGAGGAGATGGCAGATAAGGCAGCCCTTAGAAATGATTGGAAGTGGAATTCTTTCCTGGTAATTGGTTGTTGGATGCAGAAAGCACCTAACTTTCTGACAGCCTGAGCACAGCAAGAAGGCCAGGGGGAGGAGTAACGTGGAGGGGATATGATGAGAAAGTGCTTTACTGAGCATGTAAATTATGTTGCTAACGTGCTCAAATCAGTTATATTTGTAGAACGTTTTTGTTAGCTGCCTTTATAGCCACTGTGTTAGTAACTGTAGCCTGGGTACAAAAGTGAGATCCCCCCAGGGAAGTCAGGAATCCCTCAAGCCTTAAATAGAAAAGGAAAACATGCATGATGGCACGTTTTTTCCCCCCTGCTTGTGAATCACAAAGACTCACTCATACAGTTTGTTTGTTAAAAGAAGGATAGATTGGAGAGAAAAGACAGCTGATGGAGAGTAGCCTGAAATGTGGTAACTTGTAAATACTGTTGTGCTACTTTGGGAAATACAGCTTTTGTTGTGGTAAGGCTGATGCTATTATTTTCCTGTCCTGTAACTCTGCAGCTGTTCTACCTAGTAGCTTTGTGCTGGTATGCAAGTATGGAAATGTGGTTCTTATGGAGACGTGTGCTTTTCTGAAAGAAATGGAAACTTTCAGAGTGTGTAAACAGGAATTCTCTGCTGAAGTGAACTTTTATTTTGGGCTGACTTTGTAGGACTCTGTGCCAATCAGTGCTTAGACTCTGTATGTCTCCTTAGCATACATATGAAAAGTAAATGTATATTAATTTATCCAGGGACAAAATAAAAGGCATTGCAGGTGTGTGGCAGGTGTTTGATTGCCCGGACTTTGGAGCCTTCAAGCTTCCATGTCTTATTTTGCAGCCTCTGCCTAATGTTGTTTTACCTGTGTTTCTGCCTTTGGTTCTTCACGTTTTCCAGTACAGACCATTCTTGGGCACGTGGAGCTGCATCCTTAACCCAGCTCCTGCTGCTGGTACTCAATCCCAGAAGTTTAACCCTGCATGGTCCCCAGGGTGAGTGCTGTGGGTGGCAGTGTGCAGGGGTGACCTGGCTCAGGAGGAGGAGGAGCGAAAGCAGAAGGGATGTCCGTGTGAGAAGAGTGCTGGTGGCACAGGGGCAGCTGGTACTCAGGCCCTGCTTTCCTGCTGTGGGCACCGTTCGGGCGTGCAAAGCTCAGTCTGTGTTGGAGCAGTTAAGACACATAGGCTACCAGTCGGTTTTCAGTAATTCTGTACTTCCTTAAAACTAATGGAGCGTGTCGCCTCTTGAAGGCCATTTCTCAAGAACAGCCGTGAGAGCTGGTGGGCGTTAAGCTCTTGACACAATGCATGCAAATACCTTTTTAAAATAAAAATTGGAGATGCACATCTAAACTCTTGCGCTTTCCATGCCCTTTCTTTTACCAGCCAAAACTTGGGGTGAATGTTGAAAAGTAACTCAAAAGCAAGCAGATGGCAGAAACCCATAGTTAATACTTTAATTGGAATGGTCATTTCTTTGTGAGCTAAAGGTGGCATATTGGATTCTTTTCCTCGATGCTTGTTTTAACTGGGTAATAATTATTTACAATCTCCAGGGCTAGCTGTTGGTGGTCACTTTCCCTCGCTGTCTAATTTCACAGTGTTCATGCTACTTTGGTGTTTGTTTCTCCATGCCTCTCCTGGCTTTCAAATGCATAAGAGTATGCGTATAAAGGGCAGCTTCTATAGCAACGGATCTGTTTGTAATCACCCCTGTAATAGTGTGAAGCAGTCAGATCCTTGCAGTCAGTTTCTTTTAGTTAAATGTTGGTGTTTTCCATTTTTTGAGAAAAATCTCCAAGGCAGAACTGAAGGTGCCATTTTCTGCTCTCAGTCTCGTGCATCGCAGCTCTGCTCTGGAGGAAATGCAGCACGACAGTGGTGTCACTGATGTTTGTTCTGTCCCCAGGTCCTTTCTCACAACTTGTGCACGGTGTTAAATGTTCCCCATGACCCAGTGGCCTTGGAAGAACACTTTAGGGATGATGATGAAGGACCAGTTTCCAATCAGGGTTACATGCCTTATTTAAACAAATTCATCTTGGAAAAGGTAAGTTTTAGGTTCTTGGGTTCCGTTTTTCCCTTTATCATTCTTTTTAGTGTCTTTCCTTAGCATGCCATCCTTACAGCAGGCCTTTGCTTGCAGGAAACGTGCTGGTCTGAAGGCATTTTGCTGTGTCTCTGCAGGGTTGTTTTGGGGCACTGCTCTGGGGTGTCTGTGCCTTAAAATGGAAGGGTATGCTCTGCTTGACTTCATTTAGCTCTCCTTTGTTTCCATTTCCTGTTACATCTTGTTGTTCTCTATGCTGTGCCTGTGTAGAAATATGTTAATATTAATAAAACAGCACAGTGTAAAATTATTTGGAAGTGTTTGGAGCTATAGGTTGTCCCACTCCATACTGTGGTCACAAAAGATTGTTGCCACAGCCTCATCTGCAGACAGGACAGGGAAAATATCGTTACTGTCCATTCATGAAAAAATTTAATAAATAGATCCCAACAATGTTTCTGGTGGGGAATGTCAGGGAGTGATGCTAAGTTTTGCCTTACGAGTTCTTTCCCATGGTGTTGGAGCGCTCTTGAGAGTTTTATGGTTGTATGTTTGTTGTTTTGGGGGAAGCTCTGGAAAACCACCTGGGTTTCCCCCTTGCCACAATCCATTTTATTCTAAGTAGAGGCGGGCGCTGGGCCAGAGCTGGTTGCTGGGGGCTGTGTGTGTCAGGTTCAGTTGACATTTCTGAAAGTAAAGGACTATCATACTTCTCTTCTAACGGCTTTGGTTGGGAGATTGGTCTAGGCAGAACACACATACTTGCTTCAATACCACTGATTTCTCTTGGAGGCTGACCCTGAAACCTTCAAGCTTTGATTTGTGGCTGCAGAGATACACGGATGGTTGCTTTCTTTTAAAACGTCAAGTCCCAAAGTGACCTTCTGCTGGAAAGTCACTCATGTGACAGTTGCAGATTATGCAAGCTCCTTAGCCACGTTTTGATGACTTTTGCTGCTGCTTTAATCTACATTTAATACTGGTGGAAAATATGATACATAGCTGAGGTGCAGTCCGTCAACTTGGAAACAAGGAAAGCTTCAGCTATCTGGATAAGCTCCTCTGCCTCTCTAGTCTGTGTGTCTCCTGCCCAGTGACAGAGCCCTGTTCCATGTGTGGGAGTTGCTGGCCGCAGATAAATTCTAGTAGTGCCCACGTGCTGTCTTGGCTGCTTGCTGTGGGAGAATCTCCCTTCATCCCTAGGGAGGTTATCATCTCATTTCTACTTAGTGTTGGCTGTCTGAGCTCTTGTAAGGTTCAACAGAGACTGAGCAGTTTGTACATAGATTGAAATAAGAGCCCTTATTCTGAGTGCAGGATCATGGCTGTGGAGTCTGAAGTACAGGTTTGTTGTTAGTAGCATTTGTAGGCATTAGCAAGCCACTGAGTCAATGAATGAAGAGAGGCAGAAGGCTTTTTCAAATGTAATAGTATATGCTTTATTATTAAAAGGTGTATAGGGAGAAGAGTTGTGAAATTGAGCAGCAATTGCATTTCTTAAATAACACTTCAATTTGTAAATGAGAAACCTGGCTACCTAAACCTGTTGATGTGAAGTTACAGCATGTAGCTACTCTGGGGCATCTTCTTACCCCCTGGCAAAAGCAAAGAACAAGCTACCTTGCTTTCTTGTGGAAAGAAGGAGCATAACTTTGTGTAGAGTCCTGTGTTGCTTTCGTTTATGTGCTGCTCTGGCTTCTGATACTTGCAGGATGTACCCATACCATTGGTTTTTCTTAACAGCTAACAGAAAATGTTAAGGAACAGGGTTGAGTAGTCTCTGAATTCACATTACTTATCCTGACTAAATGTCTCTTCAGAGTTTAGACATCTGGTATTGAAAATCAGTGAAAGTCTTTGGACAAAAGGCCACCTTTGTGCACTGATTGTGACATCTCATCTTTTGGAGATGACCACGTCAGTGCCAAAAGACAGCATGCAGTGGGATGAAGTCACCGATCCACGGCACATCTCCTTTGTTTAAAACAAACCAAAAAAAGCAAACAAGAAAGTCTTTTTTTTCATTCTTTTAAGGCATAGTCTGTTCTCGATGAGGTGATCACAGTACAGATGCCATGAATTCATACTAAGCAGAGCTGCTAAAGTGGGACCAGTACTTTATACCCCCAGACGCAGAGAAAGCTCTCTCAATTTCTGGTTGTATTTTCTGGCAAATTAATTGTTCTGAGCGAGATCAGACAACAAAAGTTCTTGATCTCAAGACATTTGTTTTGTTTGTGTCTTTAAAAAGCAATGTGTATGTGTGTTTATGACTTGCTTTTTTTAGCCATCAGTTCCTCCTGTTTGGAATGTTTTTATGTTTGCATGCTGTTAATTAAGCTAGAGGTGCTTTTGGGAATGAGCTGAAACGTAATTCTAGAAACTGTTCAGATATTTTCATTGTAATGAAACAGTGCTTAGAATTGATCTCTCTTACATCCCAGTCAGGGATGCAGTCATTCAGACTAATTACTACTTCAGAGTAATTGTTGTGTAGTGATCTGGACTTGAACGCAGGCAGTGAAGGAAGCCAAAGTAGCACAGTCCAGGGTTCTGTAGTAGGGATAACACTAGAGCTGATTTGGTTTTGGTTGTGGCTTTTCTCTTTGCTTCCCCCACAGCCATGCACAAATGTACTTCAAGAATGTACATACCAGAAATAGCTAGCTTTGCCATGTGAAATTGTTCAGAAAAAATAGTATCTCTTATTAAAGAGACGCATTTAGTTTACTTAGTTCTACCCACAACTCCCAGCATCCCCAGAATAATTATATCCTTTCTTTAAAAGCCAGCCTGTGATGGTGTGGAGAAAAAAAAAGCAATGAAGCAAAACAACCCATGAAGGTGGATTAGAGTTATTTTGGAGAGTTGGAGTCTGCATGCTCATCTGATCATCTTTCCTGAGTAATTTCTATGCAGTGTCTGTACTCTGGATGCCACTTGGACACTTGATGAAGTCCCTTTCCATAACTGAGTGCAGGTCTGAAGGAAGAATGGCTAACATGGCAGTACTGGTGCAGTACAGCCCCATCCTGAGGCAGAGCAGCCCTCGGACCTGCTGGCTGCTGCCAAATCCTGGCAGGTGCTGGGGCTGCTTTGGGTTTGGTGCCTCTTTCAGGTCTCACAAGCTGGAACCACCAGCTCTTACCCCAGCCAAGGCCTGTGCATGAGTTGTCACTCCACCCATCTCCCTGTGTTCGCTGCCACCAAGATGGGCTGCTTGTAGAGCCAGATGCATTGCTGAAGTGCTGCTGCCTGTAGGAAAGCAAGTTTCCTGCTCCATCACATCACCTCAGGAGAAGGGTAACTAGCAGCACATTTCTGGGGTGCAAGTGCTGCGTGGCTTGACCCCCTGTAATGTCACAGAATGTTACCCGTGGTGCCCCCAGGCAAGGTGTAAGAACCTATTTCTTACCCATAATTTCCAACATCTCAAGAGACTTCTGTAACACTGCAGAATATGACTTTATTGGTTTTGTGCAAAGAAACAGCATGGCAAAGCTGCGTGGAGATAAATATACTTCATCCATAGCATAAACAGGGTTTAAAAAACAAAATAGGGGAAATGAAAGCTTTCACATATGTAAATGACTCACAGATGGGTACGTGCGTGTGCTAGGTATGATAAAGGATAAGGGGAGGATTTCAGAGTCTGAGAAAAAAAAGATTTTGGGTGGATTAATGTTAAAGCAAGATTACGTTTGTGAATATTTTCTTACAGGAGTTACACTTAAGCAACATCAAGCAGAAAAGCTTATTAAAGGTCTTTTCCAGCTGTTCCAGTATGGGTACTAGTGTGTCCACATGTAGTTTTTGTTCTCGTGGTTTCCACATTTACTGTGTTGAGTTTTAGTAGCAGTGCAACAGAAGGGCAGTTGGAAGGGCAGAAGGTTTGGGAACAGAAGCTTATGTGTGAGAGGAAAGACAAAATCACAGTGGCCTCCTTCCCATGAGGTCAGGGTGTTATTAACTCACCAGAAATTGGAGGTTGGATGCAGATTTTGCTGAAAGAAGTTCTTTAGTTTACCCCGTGCAGGAAGTCAGAGCAGGCTGTGTTTGTGCTTATTTTAGGCCTTGGTATTTCTTACAAACTAGAGTCTCTTGGTGCTTTGGTATGACTTGGTCTGTTAAATTTCATCTGTTTGTTACCCTGTGCCATTCCTATGCATTGATTGTTGTTGTTCAATTTCTTCATTTTAGGTTCAAGGGAACTTTGATAAAGTTGAATTCAACAGAATGTGTTGGACTCTGTGTGCTAAAAAGAACCTCTCGAAAAGTCCTTTGCTGATCAGTGATGAAGATGCATTTAAAGTGTGGGTTATTTTTAACTTCTTATCAGAGGACAAGTACCCTTTAATCATTGTACCTGAGGAGGTAAGAAACAGCAACTTGTGCTGTTGAGCACTGCTTTGCTTAGTTTAGTTTCTCAGTTGGGTTTGTTAATGGTTGCTACTCTGGAGTTTTGTTTGTTTTTTTTTTAATAGAAACTACTTTCATCTTTTATAAGGCTTTGAGTGCTTTTCTTTTTCTTGCACATTGCACATGTGGGGATCCTGCAGGGTATTTTAGATACTGATTGCTATTCTTGTCTGCCATTTAAACAGCTTGGGCTAAGTGGGAGTGCTGCCCGTAAATGCCTTATTTTGCAGACTGTGAGGCCTGACTGGTGCTGGGGAGACAAGCTCCAGTACATGCACCTGCCTGGGGCTGTTGAGGTTCTCATCTCACTCATGAGTAGTGCACGTTGGGATCTTTAATACCTGAACTCTCTTACGCGTGAGTCACATTTTGCACAGTGTGATTCTAAAAAAAAAATTCTCTCTGCTCTGTTACCATGAGCAAAATGAGTCTTCAGTCTCATGTCACCCTCCTGTTGAAATGGAGAAGTGGAGACTTTTCAGATGATGTCTGTTTCTGATCAAAACCAGCCACCACCTGAATGCTCTTGCTTGAAATGCTTGTAGGAATAAACAGCAGTGAGCAAAAAAGAGAAGTTTCTTTATGCTTCAAGTGGACGGACGAGTACAGGCAATGCTCGTGTAGGTAACCCTAAAGCGAGCTTTTGGAATCTTCACTATTTAAAGCTTTTTCCCCTGGGGAGGAGTGAGGGAAGAAGGACTCTGGGTGGAACTCTAAGCATTAACCATCTTCTGCAAAACCTGCTGCAGAAATCCTGCAGGACTACAGCTCAGCACTGGGATGTGTATTTGTTTTCCAAACTGTTGAAAAGTCAAAGATGAAAAGAGTCTGATTTACATGCCACAGCTCCCAGCTGCTGAGCCAAACCACTACTTACAGATCGTGCCCTTTCCCTATTGAAATGAACCACTCGGTTTTGCCTTGTCACTTTGTTTTTTGCAGGGCACTTTCACTCTGTGCAGTGTTTCTGTTTGTGGCAGACTGATGATGACAGGTTGCTACCAGGCATGCTGATTCCCCAGAGAGTGGGACAGCCTTCTTGCATTCCCTTGTTTGTTTTTTGTCTTTCCTGTTGATTCTGGGGGACAGAGATCACATTTCTAAAAGGCAGGATAACTCCTGTCTTAATAGCATCAGGTTTCCTTCCCATCCTTGGTCTCCAGGGTTTACCTGTATGGCTCTTTCACTTGGATTACTTTTAAAACTCATTAGTGTGGATGTGTGTCTGCATCTCCTTGGTTGCAGCAAGATTTACACCTTGCAGTACTCTTTAAGGAAAGCTTGTAGAGCCTGGCAAAGAAAGGCTGCTCTGTTCTTATCCTATGCAATACCCACATACACTCTTTAACCTTTTACCTTAGACTGCACAGGTAATGTAATCGATTGGTGGAGGAATGCTGCTGTGAATGCCCTCCTTTCTGGTTTGTGTTGATCCTTTTGGTGCTGTCTGTGCTTCTGGAAATGTCCACCTTTGTTCCCTTACCCTTTTACTCAAAATTCCAGAAGTAAAGATGGAAACTTCTAATATAGATCAGTTTTGCTCTTTCTCTGCATGACCTTTCATATCTGCCTTTTAAGTTCTTATGGGGTTTTTTGTTGATGGTTTTATACTGCTTTTAACATTAAATCTAAACTCCAGATTTCCTGGGCATTTTTTTTTTTTTTGGGGTACAAATTTGCAATTTCTTTGTCTTGATACTGAGAAGTTCCTGCTGAAAACAGCTCTTTTCAATAGCATTCAAAGTGATATTGGTACCTGGTCACGGTATTTTTCTTTTTATGCCTCCCAAGTCCATATGAAAACTGGTTTATGTATTCAGTTTTTACTACATGATAGCATTGCCTGTCTGTGAACTGAAATTGTCTTGCACATCCTCAATGAATGAAATGTGAGCAGGGATTTTTGCAGAGTGTGGAGCAGATGGGAAGGCAATGATCTGTAGTGTTTATGTTTGGGTAAGACAAATGTAAACCTCACATGAATCACTGTAACCTTGCAGCCAGGGAGCAAGCACTTCTCCCTCCCTGTTTGTTTCTCTTATCCTTGGCTGTGAATATTGCAACATGCCACTTACTGCTGCTTCTGGCTTAGGGGGATTAGTGCAGGATCCAGCTGCTTCCCCTCCTCCCTCCCACCTCTTAGGCTTTTTGGCTTTTGAACTTTATTTTCCCTTTATAAGGAATTAAGAAACTTGGGTGGTACTTCCATGTTGGAACAGCGATCACACGAACATTTTTACTTTCCACCTTGTGGATGGCAAGATTGTGATACAGAGAAACTTCTTAGGTATCCATTGTAGTGTTGGTACAACTTCACATGGCTGCAAAGTTCTCTTCCTCCTCCTCCTCTCAGGACCTGCTCCTTGGGGCCTGTCTGAGATTCTCATTTTTGATCTTAATGACCTGAACTGTTTTTGCACTTGTTTGCACCATCTCTTATCTGAAAACCTCTCTGGCTTGTGTGCAATTTCACTTCTTTGCACTGCTTTGACTGCTGTCTTTCCTTCCTGCCAGTGCTGTACCTACGCACAGGTGCTGCTGTGTTGGGCCTTTCCTCTTAGCACACCAGGGACGGGCTGTTGCCCCCGCTGCAAAGCATTCAGGCTTGATTCCCTGCCCAGGTGTTGGGCAGGTTGCAAATTGGAAGTGTTATAGCTGTTGCTCAAACAGAAAAGGGAGAACAGTCTGGAAAGCTTTCAAAGGCATAGGCTGAGGAAAGCATTGGAAACTTAAGGCAAGGAAAACAGTTACAAAGAGGAAATTTAGAAGCAGTAGAGGGATAGCACAGGCCAGAAGCTGTCCTGTTGCTTGGGTAGCAGAGATCAGACTGGAAGCCAGAAGCAGTGCTTGGCCTGGGCTCTTCCCTGCTATGTAGGGAGAGGAGGCAGCCTGGCATCTGGGTGAGTGAGGTCAGTGAAATCTGGTGTGGGGAGAGGCCTGGGGTGGGCTGCAGCTTTGTGCTGATGGTGAATAGCCAGGTCATGGGCACAAGAGTTGTGCCTCCCCATTGGGTATGGCAGACTCAGCTGGTGGTGGCCTTGGGCTGCAGAGAGGAGAGCTGGGAAGGAGCAGGGGTCCATAAATGCCTGTTGTGCTAAAGTATTTGAGTCCCTAGGAAATGTGTAAAGCTATCAGATCTCCCTCCTCTTTCAAGGGAGAAGCTGTGGTACTTGTGAGGTACAGCATTTCTGTAAGCTGAGTGAAGGCAGACGGGAGAAAAACTGTGCTGTATTTTGTTTGCTCAAGTTAAATTGTTCCTTGTGGATGGTCTCCAGAATTGACGCATTTCTTGTCTAATGGCAGCAGTGTGCAGTGGGCAGAGCTTTAGTGAGCAGAGCTTTAGTGAGCAGCTGTGTGGCTCCTGGTCTCAGAGAGCAGAGCATGGGGAGGGCTGCTCCTGTTCCTCACTGGGTGCTCCCACTCAGCATCTGTGGTGCAGGTATTGAAATGTGTGCTTCCTTCAGCCCTCACAGGCCAACCTCCTCCACAAAGAGCTGAAAACAAAAGGAAGAGAGGTGAGGAGTGCTGCAGCCATAAAAGGAAAACTATTCCTGGTCTGTCATGAGATTTCCTTACGCCTCCTGTTTCTGTTGTCAGACTTGGTTGTGTGCTGTTTAACCAGATGTTTTCTGTTGTATGAGGAGGTCTCCTAACACTTCCCCTTTCTCATTTCTGGACATGTGACTGCAGTCTTAGGAATGCTTTATTGCCTGAGAGCTGTGGTGTGTGGTCAGCTGTGTTCCTGGGCCGCCCCAGTGGTGAAGCTGGCAGATAGGAGCACTGCGGGCGGCATGCTCTTGTTGTAATGCAGTGCTCACGTAATGGCTTTTAAGCAAGCCTTGTGTACTTCCTGTCTGTGCTTTTTAGGTCTGGTTTCTTAAGGAACCATGGTTTGTATAGTCGCCTTCTCTTTGTCCTCTGGTCTTCACTGCATTAGTGAATCTTTCTACCCGGGACAAAGAGGGTCTGAATCCTGTGTGGTTTTGCTGTATGTTTGAGAATGAGGCGATGGGAGGTGAAAGCCTCAAGTTGCCAGTAGTGATTCTTCTGAAGATATTTCCCGCAGAAATATTTTGTGACCTCTTTTGTGTTCTGTGTGCTGGCATCTGATACTGTGAATGATGATGGGAACTGACCCATAGCAATTCAGAAGTAAAATCAAAACTGCTGTAAGTAGAATGAAGGCTCTGTGCGTGGGGTTCTGTTTTCACCAACTATTGATCCGGAGGAACCTTTATCTGTGAAGTTCAATGAATTCAAATATGGGGATTTTTGGTGATAGTGGAAAGGAAGAACATTTGATTTGAAGGTGTGTGCTGTTCCGATGGGGTGGGGGAAGGAACTGACGAAGGCTGTGAAATGGGCCATGATTGCTGCCATGTTACTTGTACAGAATTGGGTACAGCTTGGATGGGCTTTTTTTGTCTTTACTATTAATGCCACAAACCCCATTTGAATAGCATGCACCAGAATAGCCTCGTCTGCCATGCTCTGTTGGGCATGAAAGCCTCCTTAACATCATTTATTTTTTCCTCCTCTTGGAGACCCACTTTATGTATCAGAAAAAATAGGTGAAACTCTTGTGAAACTTATTTCCCTGCAGAGAATCGTGCCAGGGATAGAATCATAGAATCACAGAATTACTCAGCTTGGAAAAGACCTCAAAGATCATCAAGTCCAACCGCAGCCTAACCATAGTACCCTAACTGTAACAACCCTCTGCTAAATTGTATCTCTGAGCACCACATCCAAACACATCCAGGGACGGGGACTCAACCACCTCCCTGGGGAGCCTGTTCCAGTGTTTAACTACCCTTTCTGTAAAGAAGTGTTTCCTAACGTCCAACCTGAACTTACCTTGGTGCAACTTGAGGCCATTTCCCCTCCTTCTGTCACTTGTCACCAGTGAGAAGAGACCTGGAAGTGGAAAGCAAGTAGATATTGCAGTGTGGGTAGAGAACAGCTACCCTGAGGGCGGATGCTGGGAAGGCTGCATAGCTCATGTTAAGGAACCCCTGAGCTTTACATTGTTCTGTTTTCTGCTGGCAGAGTTCTGGTTGAAAAGTGTTGGTTTGGAATGGGACTGGTTTTCCATGCTGCAGGACATGGAATACGGCGTTGGGTGCAACGTTAGTTCTAAAGCAAAACTGCATCAGTATCAAAGAGTGAGCAAGGCCCCATCAGGACAACAGCAAACATTGCTTCACATTTGCTTTTCAACACTGCTCTTTAACCACAAGGGCAGATTGTGTGTGAGCCAGCAGCCTTAATTTGTCAGTTATTTGCTGAGCTCACACGTCTCCTTGGGGAGGAGGGGAAATGTCGTTGGCTCACAGAGGTTCCTCATTTGAGCTCATAATGAATGGCCTCTTGTTTGCTTCCATATTGGCCAGATCCAACTCGCTTCTCGGTATTTTCCTCACACTGCTCCCTAGTCGTGCCCCACCCCAGCACCCCACACTGATGTCTGACAAAAGCTGTGTGGGATGTGGGTCAGCCACGCTTTTCTGAATGAAGGATACGTTCTGAGACCGTTTACATTGCAATATGTAATATACGAAGAGTTAAAATATGCTCTGAATACTTTAGTGGGATTTGGGATATTTGTGGTGATGGTAGTGACTTGTAGAGGGGAGGTGAGCAGCCTTAAATGTTTGCATCTGTTCCAGTAAGCAAAATAAAGTAAAAGTATGCACAAATGACATTAAAGGATATTTTGCCTTCTTTTTAGTGCATGACACGATGCCACATTATATGTGTTCTACCTTACTTCTTTGCCAGACCGCCCAGCACCTTGGCAGGTCTCGCCCTCTCCTGCTTTACTTGAAACCCAGGTCACTGTGCAGAGCTCCTGCTGGGGCAGATCTGTGCTTCCACATGGGGAAAAAGATGTTTAAAGAAACTGGACCCTACAGAAATGTTAGTGAGAAGAGTTGTACGTGGGGTGAGCTCCAGGTTTGGCACTTCTCAGCTTTGCCAAGGGAGCGCCTCCTGGTGCACACGTGGGTGTTTTGATGGCAGTGCAGGGAAGGAAGGGATCTGCCCGCTGCGGTTGTGGGAGAGAAGCTGAGGTATCCACACGTGTAGTGCATCCAAAGCATGTCTGAGCTGGGTCCTTGCGGCAAATAGGAGAGACGTGTCCATGTTTCTTGGCGCTGCCAAACCTCTCGTGCCGGGCAGTAGGCTGCCTGCGAGCTGACCAGGCTGTGGATAAGCAGTCCACGAGTTCTGCAGAGGAACCCCCTGGGGCTCCCCGCCGGGCTTCCTCAGCCCTATGAGGAATTGCATTCTGTTCCCCGGCGGTGCAGTGCAGACCAACATCAGTGGGGGAAAAAAACACCAAAGCCAAACACAGAGTCCTGGAAAGCATTTGGTCTGTGTTGCTCTCGGTGAGGCACCTTCACGCCATACACCCAGCCATGGTGCCAACTGCGCCCGTGTCCCGGCCGCAGGCAGTGAGGGAGCAGAGCACCGCGTCAGCAGCTGCAGGAGGTGCCGTGCGCTCTGTCTGCACGCACAGCCAGGCCGAGCTCTGCTTCGTGTTGTCTGCATCGCTGAAGGAAATGCAGAAGTGCGGTTTTTGCTTTGCTGCGCAGAGGTCCTTGCATAAAGACTCTCACTAATCGTTTTCTTTATGAGCCGTTAACGTTTTGCCTGCGCTAAAGCTGTAGGCAGGCTTAGTTTCGAAACATGCTGTGTTTAAAGAGTGAATGAACAGTAATGCATTGCAAAATAAAACACAGCCAACTTTCTTTCCCTCTTTGTATTCCTGTATTTATTTGGAGCAGCTATTAGAAGCATTACGCTGTGGTGATGTGTACAGGATGATGAAAGATTAAAGGAGAGTTCATTCTGGAAACAATAAAAGCCGAGGTGAAAAATAGTTATGTATCTATTTTTGCTGCCTCTGCCAAGCTGGTGTGCAGCGGTGGAGGGGCAGGAGGCTGAGACATGGCCATACACCAGTGGTTCTGCATTTCGCTTGTCCAAGCTGTCACCTTACTCTTCTTACTGTCTGTAATTCGCTTTTCCTCTTCCACAAGTGCTTTCTGAAACTTCCTGCTTTCTCACACCTCAGTCGTGCTGGCTTGGAGGGTGCTGTAGGGAAGGTCCATGCAGGAACCTGAATGTAGCAGAGACTCGCAGGTTAATGATTTGTTTCTTGGTGATGAAGAGAGAAGCTGCAGGTGGGGCTGGCTGTCAGTTCAGCTGAGGCAGAAGGCTGCTGGCTCCTGCAGTCTGTGCAGATTGAGCTGCGCACATGTTGGTGCCTACATGGGAACACAGCTGTAAGGAGTTTCAGCACTATTAAACTGTGCTTCTCCGGAGACTCTGGATTTCTACATCTGCTGAAAGTAATTAATTTCTGCTTATATTTCCTTACAGATTGAATACTTACTTAAAAAGCTGACGGAAGCAATGGGAGCGGGTTGGCAGCAGGAGCAGTTTGACCTCTACAAGATTGCCCTCAACACCAGCCGGGAGGGTCTCTCTGCGTGGGAGCTGATCGATCTCATCG
Source organism: Excalfactoria chinensis (assembly GCF_039878825.1). Classification (NCBI taxonomy): domain Eukaryota; kingdom Metazoa; phylum Chordata; class Aves; order Galliformes; family Phasianidae; genus Excalfactoria; species Excalfactoria chinensis. The sequence goes on along the minus strand of NC_092829.1, from coordinate 37,715,478 downwards.
GGAGCGGGCAGTTCAGTAAGGGCATGGACCGGCAGACTGTGTCCATGGCAGTTAACGAAGTCTTTAATGAGCTCATATTAGATGTACTCAAACAGGTAAGGACCACAGAGAACTGATGTTTCAGAATAGAGCCAGTTACCGTATGAGTAGAAAACTTGTGATGGAATTTCTTTGGCTGACAGATAAAGAGAAGGGGGAAAATTAGATGAATTACTTATCTTTAGTTCTTTAGTATGACCTAATTTTTATCAGAGAGAAACTGGAACTGTTCAGATTGATATAATTTGTGCAATATGGTGAATGAGCTGCTCTCTGTGAGGATTTCCATTTAAAAAGGAAGTGCGTTCTGACTGAAATGCAGCTTTTCATGGTATTACCAGTTCCTTCTAGCTGACAGAGTAGCTACAGCTGTCAGTTCTTAATTTATGACAATTCTTCAGTCTTAGGAAAGGTTTTTTCCAGATGCAAATAAACACTGTAGCAAATAGAAGTCGTGCTGATACAGCTGGTGTATTCAGCATGGCCTGGACAGAGGAGTGCTGGGCTGAAGCATTTGCTTCTAAGTTGCCCTACTTCAGTAGTGCAAGAAGATGTAGGGGGTCTCCAGAGCTTTCTCCTTTCTTGTGCTTAGCAGGCAATGCAGCTCAGGGCTCACTTGTATTCAGACACACTCTCGCTCACCCCACAGCAAGCTTCTGTCAGCCTTTAGGTTCTGCACGTTTCCAGACGATCCGTTCAGGAGCAGCTTTAAAAACTGAGAAGTGTTTTGGGGTGTGCGGGCTCACAGCTGAGCTGACCCGCAGAGCTGTTTTACACTGACTTTTACCTGATATGGATTTTTTTTTTTCCTTCTTTGATTTCTTGGTGAGGATGGAAACAGAGGCTTTCTTGGCAGGCTGTGCAAAACCACCCTGCAGAAATCATCAGTGTTTTGGCACAGGAGCTGCTTTTAGAACAGCCATCTGAAAATGTTGAGGTCTATTTTTGTTAACTCTTGGTTGCTTTTTGGAGGTGAGGGATGGGACAGATGCACATTCTGAGTCAGATGAGTGCAAAACCATTCTGCACTTTAATAGCATGAAGATAAAATAGCCAGTGTCCTATCAGGCCTTCCATTTGTAACCTGTGAGGAAATCTGATTTCTTTTCAGTTTCTGTATGGCATTGTCTCTTCCTCTTATGTTTTTCTTCCCCTTGACTGTCTCCTTTCTTTCCTCTCTGAGAGGCTCAGCCTCATTCTCAAGGATGTCTGAGTGCCTGTGAGTGGTTCCTCAGTGCTTAAAAATAGTCTGTAGTGAGGTGCGGCCCACCACCACTGATGGTCACTGGCCTAAGGGAGAATGGAGCTCCTCTGTGGCTGACCCTGTCTGCTTCAGCCACAGCATGCTCCCTGCTAGCTCTTGGCTGGCAGAGTGGTCTGGTTTATTGCTTCAAGCTATGAGGGATGCATCATTTAGCACCCATGTTGCTGTTGTTGTGCACTTATCCTGGCTCTCTAAGACTGAGGAGTGTTGCAACGACAACTAAATGTTATTGTATTTTAGCTTTCTGTTCGCTTCTGTGGTAGTTGGTGTGAAATAACTCCAGGAGCTCTCAAAAAATAATAGATGCAGATTTTGCAGCAGTTTTGTGGAGAAAATATCATTCTGGCCTGGCTTTGAAAGCCAATTCTGTCAGTGTATAAGGGAGAGAAAGACACCTGGTTACGGACAGGGTCCTGTGAGGCAGGAAGAGCAAAGCTGCAGGAGTCCTTCACATGCCCTTGCAACCACTTGGACCTCCAGCTGCGTGCGGGGGAGGCAGAGCATTCCTGCATGTTCCTGTCCTGAGCAAGGGGTGGGATGGCGAGGGAATAGGCATGGCTGGGCTCCGGCTGGAGGAGCTGAGTGCAGCCAAGCTCTGTGTGTGTGGTTTTGTTTTCTAGAAACAAGCAGGCTCCTGTGAGTGTCCTGATTTCTTTGCCCCAGACCTGTAGAGAGAGACGGCTCTGGGTTTGTCAGAGCATGTTTGTTTGCTTATTTCCAGTGTGCTGTAGCTGAAAGACATAGAAAGGAAACCATGAACGTTTGTCTCTTAACTTTACCTTTATCTTAACCTGAAATATCATTCCAGAAATGGAAGCTGAACTACCAGCTAACTTTGAAACTGTAGAGTAACAACTGATTGTAGGGTAACCAGCTCCCAGTGCCCCTACGTAAGGGCACAAAGAATCAAGTGCCTGGAAGAGTGATCAGTTTCTATCCATGAGATGGGCTTTGAATTGCCATCACCATAGTGGAGCAAGTAGAGCAGGATCACTAGCATTTCTGCTGTTGGTTCAGATATGTTAATGCTCAGTAGAGAGAAACTCGGAGGATTTGCTCATGATACCCAGTTATTATCATTAGGTTGTTGTGATTTTTATTATTCTATTTCCATGGACCTCAGCAACAGTGTGTGGACTTCTCTTCCTTTTGAGATACTCTTCAATAGCAGCATTCAGGACAAGCTTACAAACGTTTTTCTTGGTAAGAAAGTGGAGTCAGTCATCTTCAGGAAATAAAATACTGGCAGAGAGATCTCGGTGTTACTTCAATCAAGACACAGCTCTGTGCTGTGAAGGCAAAATGCAGGCTTCACCAGTGAGTGCTGCTGTATCCTATCGGACAGGTACCAGGAGGATGGTTCTGCTATCAGTTCCTCCAGCACACGCACAGAAGCAGTGTATGTGGATCGCTGCTTTAACAGGGTGCAATGAAATAAGCGTGTGGCTGTGAGGAGCTGCTCCCAGGGTAGAACTTCTCTTGCTTTGTACTGCAAGTAGGACGGAGGATCAGGGAGCTGTTTCTCATGGGGCAGACAATGAGCAGCATGCTGCTTTTAGGGACGGAAATGTGTAGGGGCTGTCTGTGGGGTCCTGGGCTAATTTTTCTGTGTACTCTGCTGAAGAATTCTTAAGCCACATAACCAGAAGGCTGAGATGTTAAACAAGGCCAGGGCTTTCAGCTGTGCTGTTGTTTTTTTGCAGGGTTATATGCTGAAAAAAGGTCACAAAAGGAAAAACTGGACGGAACGATGGTTTGTACTAAAACCCAACATTATTTCCTACTATGTAAGTGAAGACCTAAAGGACAAGAAGGGGGACATCATACTGGATGGCAACTGTTGTGTAGAGGTAAAAGGAAAAGATGAACAGAAAACCAATGGTGACTGTGTCTAAAGAAGAATTTATCTTTTTTGGGGGAATGGGACTTCTGACAGCTTTTATTCAGAGAGTATTTTTTTACTTCGTATGCAGCAGTCTGTATGTGTTCTTTGTATTGTTAATATTAGTATTTGTAGATATGTAAAAGATAAGTGCAGAAATGGGGCTTGACAACGTAACTTAATGATGTCTGGCAGGAACAACCCTTTGTTGTCCATTCTAGGCCTTGCCTGACAAAGATGGAAAGAAATGCCTTTTTCTCATCAAGTGCCTTGATAAAAGCTTTGAGATCAGCGCCTCTGATAAAAAGAAGAGACAAGAGTGGATTCAAGGTAAAGCTTCAAAATGTTGAACTTATGGAATCACAGAATGGCTTAAGTGTAAGGAGACACCCTAAAGATATCCTGGTTTCAAGCCCCAGCCATGGACAGGGCTGCCATCTGCTAGATCAGGATGCCCAGCATCCAGGGCTTTAAAGTAACTGAAGCCTTATGAAATGGCTTGGTCTTGCACTTTTCGGGGGTTCCATTTTGTGACCTTTTAAAGGTCCATAGGGAGGGAACTGACTTCTTTCATTCAGTTCAAGCAGCCCAAATTAAATGACTGTTACTATTTGCTTTTTCTATGTGGCTGTTCTATGGGTGAGAAGGGCAGGAAATGCACAAGAAATTGTTGTATTTGAGGAGAACGGGGAAGCTCGTTTCTTTCAGCATCATAAATGGGCTTTGTTTTCATGGTTTTGCTTGAGGTAGCTTGGCTTGCTGAGCTGAGGGTAAGGCTGGGAATTGGGACTTCCTTTCTATTACCACAAAGAAGTTAACTCCTTCTGAGACCTTCCCAGGTAATGCACAGTGTGACATTGCACACATCTTTTGCAGGGCAAGGCAGAGGCTGTTGCAAATCCACAGTTGCCAGCAATATTTAAGCGTGTGCAGCATTTTAATCATTTTAATATTTATACTGCTTCTATTTGGAGCTCTTTCACACTTGCTTTCTACCTGAAGCATGTACTTTGCACCAAAGTCTAATGTACAAAGAATTACGTGGTTCCAAACTGAGATCTGTTTTCATGGTTGTGATAGATAAAAAGCATGTGTTGATATATATCAAAAGCATCTACTTCTCCTTAGCTTCAATGCCTGTTATTTCCTTGTCTGAATATAAACGAGACTGCTTTTCCAGTGAGTCTAAAAATGGTGTAAGCTCAGTTCTGGGAGTGTTGGTGAACATGTACGTTAGGTAACATTTCAGACTCCTTGATTAGATTTGCTGAACCCAGGCAGTGGGAAGTGTGGGAGCTGTTTCTGTAGTGATACAAATAGACAAACAATTGGTTTGCCCATTGCTTGTTGGACGTTAGTTTCAGAATTGATTGAATGCCTTGGAATGGCCTGACCTTCTTGTGGCACGCGCCTATTCAAAGCCAAGTTCCTTTTAGCAGGGGGTTGTGTTTCTGATTTAAACACGCATTAGAACAGGAAAAAGCCCCATCAGAGGTATTCATTTCCCTGGGCTGCCTGGAAAGTTGGGTGTTTCCCTTCAGTGATGTTCTCCTGCTCTCTCTCCCTGTGTTTTGCACACTCCTTCCCAGCCATACAGACCACCGTGAGCCTGCTGCGAGCGGGGAGCCCTCCGCCCCACAAAGAGGCACGCCAGAAACGGAAGGAGCTGCGCCAGAAGCTGTTGGCTGAGCAGGAGGAGCTGGAGCGGCAGATGAAGGAACTGCAGACGGCCAACGAGAACAAGCAGAAAGAGCTGGAGACTGTGAGAAAGGTGGGAGTGCAGGCTGCTGACCTGCACGCTTTAGGCTGAGCCTGCATGGTTTAGATGGGCTTTGGAAGTCCATTTGGCTGCTCTGGTGCTGAGGCACATTAAGCAGACTCTGGTGGAGGAGGGGAGTTTGTGCCAGCTCGAGTGCTCAGGTAAATGGATTGCTGCAGCCCGCAGGAACGCCTGGGCACTGCCTGCAGCCAGTTACAGGGATCTGTGGGCTCAGGGTAACCCGTGTGCTGTGTCCCCATCCTCAGTGCATATGAATGCTATTGAAGTTTGTGAAGGAAAAGCCCCAGCTTTGTGCGTGGGGACTCCTGCATTTTCAGTTACTTTTGTTCGGTTGTTGGTTTGGGTTTTTCCCTGTTGGAAATACCTGCCCAACAGGGGGCTTCACATTGAATTTCCTAGGCAATTTTTCTAATGCTGTTCAAACGATCTGGGGCAGAACACTCCTCCTCACACAGACTTAATTTCCAGAGATAGAAGTTGAATTTACAAAGGTTCCAAAGTTGCAAATTGATTTTGTGAATATGTGTAGGTTTAATTATATTGTAGCGGTGCCAGAGGGATGTACGGAGGTAAGAAACGTACTATTTAGATGTAGGTTAAGTGCTTGTTCCTTGGGAATGTTGGATTGTCTTTTGAAAGCCTGAGAATTGCTCTAAGAATTTCCGAGCATTAGCAGCAGGTTTTCGGAGTGAACTGATTTCCTCACAGGCAGCTTCTAGTCTAAATCCAGGGGCTGAAAGTGCCTCTGCTGTGGCTGCACACCGGCAGTGGGCTGAACGTGCTGATGGATCGTTGGAACAAGGAATGTGTGTGATAGTTCTCTGCAGAGACACTGATTAGAATTCAGATTTGCTTCCCATATTTTACTTGTAAGGACTTGCAGGGAGAGCTACGATGTGTTTTATTGCCACGATGCCTTTTAAAGAAGCGTGTGCCTTGGAATTAGGGTAGGGAGCCATTGAAGTGCTCACCAATGCCTCGGCCGCTGAGTGCCTGCTGCTGGGGCAGCTGAGATCTTTACTCCATGCTTAGTCTAGAGAGTCTTTTGTTCACTCTCTTCCTAAATTGACTCTCTGTGTTCCCATTGAGGATATATGCGTTCCGTTTGTTTTAAAGGAAAATCTGACAGTGGAAAGCCATGTTTCTAAATTTCATTTTATCCCTATATACCGCGTGTACCCAAGTTGTAATGCCAAACGTGCTTCACAGGGTAGCCTGTGTTACAGATTTACTGGTAAGAAATGTACCTGTTAACAGAGAACACAGGGATGGATTTCTGTGTGCAATGGACTTCATGGAGAGACAGTGGGGGAAGATGATAGGAGAGCATTGTTGAGGGAGCAGCAGGATGCTGACAGGCCCCAGGCTGTCTGTCTGAATCACAAGGGGTAAACCAACAGGAGCTGAGGTAAAGGGTCATCTTTTAAAGTGGGAGGGATTGAAGTGACTTCTCAAGGAAAAGAATTTGGTCTGCTGCACTTTGACTAAGAGGAATCATCTGGGAGCTGCTGTGCTGGAAGAATTTAAACTGAAGAGTTAAAAAAAAAACAACACAACATCAAAACTCTTCAAGAAAAAGTCTTTGTAAGTGGTTCAGGGCAAGGAATTGTTCTGGCAGGCTCCGAGGTTGGTTTGCTGCAGGTGGCTGGGAGCCAGCCCTACACAGCAGCTGCCAAAGTGCACACTCAGACCGGTTTTTGTTTTGATAGCTCCTGCTTTAAAAACTATCAGAAGAATAGAGGTGCCTTTGTGCAAAACAGACCTTTTTTCATAATGTGAAATGGAGTTTTGAGATGCACACGCTGAATAGATCGAGGTAGGTTTTTTCTTACCAAGAGAGCGTGCAAAAGCCTTGTGCACCCTTTCTATTTCAGTTTGGGGTCCTGAATGGGATCCAGGGGCTGTGCTAACTCCTGCTGGAGTGTGTGCTCTTCTTGCCCTTCCCCTCCTCACACTGTGGGACGTCTCCCTAAAGCCTACAGTTGCTGTGATACCCAGGTAACATTATAGGCCAGGCACCGTGCAGGAAAGCAGGGAGCTGCTGCTAGGAGCAGCCTGTTGAGCTGCAGCAAAAACCTGGCACTTGTTTGCTCTCTCTGTTCACTGCTGGCAATGTTTGTTTGATTAGAGTGTGAGGAAGGAAACTTCACTTAAATAACAGCCTGGGTTTGACCATGATTGCATGCTTAGTGAGGTTCTGGCAGAGGAGGGATAATGCTCCCCTAAGACTGGTGGAGTAATTTTAGCTTTTCAAAGGAGAACATTTCTATACTGTGTCCTAAAGCTTAAAAAGAGAAACTGGGAGCCTTCCCTTCTGCCCATCTAAAGATGGGCGTCCCTCTCACTGAAGGTCTGCTGCAGTGAACGCCCCAGTCTAGCATGTTCAAAAAAGGGTGCTTGTTTTCTGTTCTCTCCATGAATCAGATAAGTTCCTTTAGAAAATGCTGTGAAAGAGTTATTTTGTTCCCAGTGCTGTTAATGTTTTGACTGGTGCTTGTACATTTCCAGCCCTCTCAGCCTCTGAATGTAGGTGCTATTGAAGTAAGATGAAAGGAAGAAATGCAACGGCAATCTGTATTTGTGAAACTAAGATGCAAAAATAAAACAAACAACCCTGTTAAATAAGTTGTAAGTTGTGAAGGTCCCAGCAGCTGTTTCTCTTTAGCTTTGATAAGGAGAATTTTTTCCTCCCAGTTTCAAGTGGTGATTATAGTCTGTAATTCTTTTTACCTTAGATGGCAATTTATGGCACGTTAAAGGGATGTGATTCATGATAGCACAATCACTTCTTACAGTCAAGTGTTGTGGTGCTTCTGCTTTGCCATGGCAATTCAATGCTTCCCTCTTTCTGTATGAACTCTGTACATGCTGCCATGTTCTCACTGTTGAACTCCTGTGCAGTCCCGCCTGGAATGGAGTTTTCTAAAGTAGTTTTTCTACCTCATACAAAACAGGCGTGGCTGTATTTCCTTCCCTGTTGGTTTTGCCTGGAGATCTCAAGGGAAACGTGGAGGAAATCTGGTAGTCAATTAAAAAAAATAATTATGTATAAATTTAGAATTGTCGTGCAATAGTGACACTGAAACTGAGACTCAGAGGCTGAGGATGGGCTCAGACATCAAAAACAAAAACAAACAACAGTTGAAGCCTCAATTGCTTTTAAAGGTTTCTTTAAAATAAATCAGTTGAATTCCATTTCCCCAAACAGTTTGGATTGGATGAATGATTTTTTCCTTCTCTCTTTCCCTTCCAGCAACTGGAAGCAGCGGCTGCCCGTGCTGCCGAGGAGGAGAAGAAAAGGCTTCAGACCCAAGTTGAGTTACAGGATCGGTTCAGCCTGGAGCTGGAGAGAGAGAAAATGGTGAGTGGGGCCTGCAGCTTTTTGCTGCGATTCCAGGCTGTGGGCAGCACGCTCTGCTGGGCTGTCCCTCACACACAGTCACTGAAAGCTTCCAGCAGAACTTTCAGGAGGTTGGAGAACGCAGTCTGCATTGCTGTCAGTAGAGATGGAAGGATAACAGGATTTTACAGGGAAACTAAAAAGCCTGAAACAGCTCCATGGTTGGCACAGCGAGCTTCAGCATTACTGGAAAATCACAAGTAGAATGAATGGTGGGCAAAATAAATGCAGACTGAATTTATCCTTCCTTATTTTCACAGATAGAGAGCCCAGGGCTGGTCCATGTTGTGTAGATACAGAAAATGAACAAAGAAAGACCCAATTTAAAATGCATTTTAGGATTTTTCTGAATTTATTCCCCAAACGGTTCCTTTCTCCATCCTGCTGGTTCTTCTCTATTATCCACACACAAGCACAATTAGAGGGAAACCTGCAGCATTAAAATGCTGTTCTTATGATCCAGGACAAGGATTCCCACAACTGATCTTTCTGTCTTCAGGGAATTAGTGAAGCATTAACAGGCTCTTCTGTCAGCTGCAGAAAAAGAAATAGTTGTGTCAGTGCAATTATACACAACGCCTCAGGGCAAATGTGTGTGTAGTGCTGTGTTATGGGCTGAGTGTGCATTGCTGGACACTGTGGCTTTCTGGGTCAGTGGGATTTAGGTTAGTCCAGGGAGAGCAGCAGTGGAGCAGGACACGCTGTCCTATCTCAGTAGAAAGCAAGCTTTTCTTGCTGACGCTTTACCTTCTGTGAAGTGTTGTTATGCATTACTAATTGCTGAGGTTTGGCTACTTTCTCCTCTCAGTTTAATGGTAGCCGATTGCTGTTGTCTCCAGCGTGAGCTGAGCAGGACAGTTCAAGTACTGCAGTACCCCTCATTTTCTGCTCGGGTCAGTGATGGGGAAGGTGGATGAGGCAGGATGTCTGTGGATACACAGTTTCTCCTTCACTTTTCTCTAGTCCTTACCTTCAATTTTTGGTTACAATAGTCGCTCTTAGCTCAGCCAGCTCCCCAGCAGATTTCCAGCCCTTTACCCACACTTTGCTGTTACACACTGCAGCGCCATCATCCAGTTGCGTGTGAAATCTGCTGCTGCTGGATGAGGGCTTGCCAGAGTAAAGGAGCTCAAACAGTGTAATTAAGGTGCCCTCACCTTTGTGTCCAGGCAATCTGCAAGCTTTTCCTTCCTTCTGTTTAGCATGTATCTGTATGCTAAGTCTCATGATCAAACTTACTGAAGATAGGCTTAAACCACTGTAGAAGTCCTGTGCAGCATGCAGTGAGAAAATGTAACTGACCATTCCACAGTGACAGCTCTAGGACCTCTTTCATTGGTGTTGCTCTGCAGGCTGCAGGAAAATGTCTCTCTGAAAATGCCATCTGAGAGAAACCTGGTACTTCTTTTATCCTTGGAAACCTGAATTGAATGGTAACTCACATGTGCCCTCAATTTGTGCTGCTAGGTGAGACAAAAAATGGAAGAGCAAGTTGCTCAGAAATCGTCTGAACTGGAACAGTATTTACAGAGAGTACGTGAACTGGAAGAGATGTACAAGCAGCTGCAGGAAGCTTTGGAGGTTGAGAAACAGGCACGTCAGGATGAAGAGACTGTAAGGAAACTTCAAGCCAGGTATGTATTGTACCCAGCGGTGATGTTTGTTCCTCCTCCCCTGTACTAATAACCAACTGTGCCATACTTCTAATGACTGTTTGCATCTTGCACGCTGCACTGGGAAGGGGGAATAACTTCAAGTGTAAAGATGGGAGATTTTCTTTTGTTAAGTTATGAAGGCCACAACTGGCATCCTTGTTTTTTTTATGTTTTTATTAGCCCCTGCCAGGGATAGTGCTCAGCAATGTCAAGAGAGCAGGCTCACTTACTTTTCACCATGCGCTGTGCCTGTCCACACTTTAAAAACTGTCACTGCTCTGTATAAACTTTCAGTTGTGTGTTTTGTAAAGCAGCAGCTGTGAATACAGCTTGTTGATGTATTTTAACTGATGATAAAGGGTTAAATCTTCTGCTTTGGGCTTTGCTTTCTGTGGTTTGTTTCCTCATAGAGTTACTCCTCTCCAGACAGTTAGGGCAACTGACGCATGTTTGTTTCTTCTCTGGTTTTCAGTGTTTTGCATTTGCATCACTGACTGTATTTTCTGACCAGCCCCCTGTAGCAGTGAGCCTGCTGCGCTGCTGCCGTCACTTTCAGTGCCACACTGAAGACAAGCCAGGAAGCAGTAACTTTTTCTCTGCTTCCCAATCTTTGACTTTATTTTTAATGAAAATTTCCAAGAAAGAAAATAATTAGCTTGGCTCTCCTCTGTGTATGCAATGTCATGGTTACAGCTTACTGTGAAGTGCAGCTGACACCATAATCCCCATTGCAGATTACTGGAAGAGGAGTCAGCAAAGAGAGCTGAACTGGAAAAATGGCACTTGCAGCAGCAACAGACCATTCAGATGACAGAAGCTGAGAAGCAGGAGCTAGAAAACCAGAGAATGATAAAGGAACAGGCTCTTCAGGTTGCTATGCAGCAATTGGAACAGCTTGAACTGGAAAGGAAAGAGGCCCTTGAACAATATGAGGTGAGTTGTTCTGTTTATCAGCCTCTCCTGTTAGCCAGGTATGCGGTATTTGAACTGAATGTGAAGTTTACCAGTGTCACACCTGTTAAAGGATTAGTAAAGCTTAAGCACAGGGAGGGCAGTTATGTGACTTCATTTTTGCCACAGACCAGTACATTTGAAGAAGAGGACGGGTTTCAAATATACCGCTCCTTTATTCTTTTATCCTAATTCCTATGCAAGCCAGCTCAGCAGTAGCCTAAAATACTTCACATACCTGTCTGCTGCTGTAGACTGTATGCGGTCCCATTGCTATCCTAACCAAATGAGATGCTTCTGAATTAGTTACTCTTGCAGTGTCTTGATGAAACAGGGCAGTGTCTTCTACAGATGAAATACTGATGTGCACCTGTAAGCCCCTGTTCCTTTAGGAATACTTAAGCACTGAATTGATATTGAGGATGGCAAGGAATGAGTCTAGGTCCTTTAATATGGAGCAGTGCCTGGTCTCCCAAATGCCAGGCCTGCTCTCTGTTCCTCTGAGTGCGTAGGCCAGCAGCTGTACTCATGGAAGAAATGTGAAGTAGTTCTCAGAATCGCTGAGTACAGAGATTGGATTTCTGTGTACTCTGTAGGGCTGGAGAGGTGTTCACCGGATTGCTTAGGTCAGGAAAACAAAACAGTGAGAGTTCTGTTTAATCGGGAGTGTTTTGATGCTGTCACTGTGTCCTTGGAGTTAGCCTGTCCCTCACAGAAGCTATGGAGCAGGCTGGACTGGCACAGGACATCATTTTAGAAATAGCTGATCATTCTGTTTAGAATTGACTGAAAGCCCATTTTATGCAGAAGAATCTCTTTCTTGCTTGTGGCTTAGCAGCAGCTGTCTGTTGTTGGATTTTAAAGTGCTTTATTTTTGTATAAATACAATGAAGTTATTTTCACGTTCAAATGGGGCTATATTTTATTTCAGGAGGTTAAAAAGAAGTTGGAAACGGCAGCTAATAACACCAGGAGCTGGAAAGACAAAGTAGCTCATCATGAGGGATTAATTCGACTAATAGAGCCAGGTAAGTAAGTAATTAACATGAAAATCACAAAGGCGGTGTACTCACACATGTGCATCAGCCAGCTGTGTATTTAAGGCCACCTTTTCTTGTAGCTTAGTGGCTTCTCTACAGCCAATAAACACTAAATTGTCAGAACTGCTGGTCAGAGTAGGATCTTCCCTCTGAGTGGTAGGGTTGTTCTGTGTTCAGAACCTACATGATTTGGAAAAAAGAGAAGTTGCAGCTCATCACTACATACAGTATATTACAGAACAATACTGTCAGGACAGGACTTAAAACTTGTTGCTTGCTGCAGTGTAAGTACTGAAGGATCTTGACTGATGAGACCTGCTGCTCCCCGAGGATTTGGTTTTACTTGAAATAAATTAGTATTATTAAATTAGCAGTAGATAAAGGCTCTTGCTTTCAAAAGGGACATTATGAAATCCACGTACCTGGAGTGTTAAACCTGTGCAAAAATTAAACATCAGATCCTTTTCACATCTTTACCCCTCTAGTGGCTTTGCTAAAACTATTTCTTTTTAGTATTATATCCTAATATAGCATATGCTATGACATGATGCAATTACTGTTACATTATATTGCTACTTTGCATCATAATATTGTATTGATATCGAGATACAACATTCTCTGGTATACCATTTTGTCTCTAATATTACATTATTATAGTATTGCATTGTGTTACTATATATATAAACAAAGCAAGGATCAACCTGAAGGTGGCATGTTTGAGTGTTAGTCAGTCTAAATATGGACTGCCAAAAGCACAAAGTAAAGATACCTTCACCACTTACTGGATGTTTAGGCAGCAGCTGGGAACCTCTCCCTTGAAGCACCTTTGCTGTGTCCCCGGTGTCCCTCCTGCTGCAGTTAGGTGGCTCCTTGGGCTGCCTTAGCCATCGAGCGCTGACCGAACCATCCCAAGTCTGTCCTGCTGCTGTGGGAGTGGTGGGACTGTCAGAAACATTTGTTTCAATGCTCTCTGTCTTCCAGGCTCCAAGAATCCACACCTCATCACAAACTGGGGCCCAGCAGCCTTCACTGAAGCTGAACTGGAGCAAAGACAGAAGAGCTGGAAAGGGAAAAAAGCCTCTTCTGAGTAGTGATGATAGCTGACACACTGTGAACAGAAGTCCACCCTTGTTCACTCTGCTTTGCACAGAACAGCTTGTCGCTCTTTTGAAGATGCTAGTTTACTCAGCAGGAGGGCCTTTCTACAAAGGAAATACTGTTTACCATGCAGAAGTGTCTACTAAGAGCTCCGTAACTACACCACTATGTGCTGTCGGGCAGTACTTGCTGTTTTCCTTCACCTTAACAGATATTCTGTTCCTTTACGCAAGACTTTTCTACTGAAGATTTTTATTTAAGTGTAGCCTGTGACACAGTGGTTTCTGCCTGTAACAAACAGGCAGCATCTAACCCATCAGGCACCATCCTTCTCATATCAAAAAGCAAGGGAAGCAATTGCTATACTTAGTATAACGTAAACCTGGGAGAAGTCAGTCCTGTGGCCTCTGTCCAGAGCATTACCTTTCTTTCCTTTTAGGCTCCTTTTGCTTTTTCCTCTGTCTGCCTGTTGCTCTTCATGTGGCTGGCTTCATCCCTGGGTACCCACTGTCTCTGGTTCCTGGCTCCTCTGATCTGTGTGTCCTCTGCAGGAATGCACATAAAAGCATTGGAAGGAGGCATGTACAGAATGCTGCTGCAGAACATTAGGAAAAGCAGTCATGCAAGATTGATCTTGTCACTGCTTCATACCTGAGGCTGGCTTAAAAAAAGTTTAAGAACTTAGAAAACCACAGTGCACTCTGTTTGTGGTTTAACAGATGCTCACTTCTGTCTCAGATTTTTCTGGAGTGCATGAATGGAACGTGAGGCACAGAGATGAAATATCTGCATCAGACCTATGTTTATGCAAGATGTCTGTCGATGCAATGACCAGTCCTATAGTTGTAGCGCTCCGTTTTGTCTTATTCTTCATTAAGGTCCTGATTAGAAAAATGGGAGATGAAAACTAAAGTTGACATTTTAATTTGGTATGAGAATGATGAGTCAGTAGCAGTACTGCTACAGAACAAAATAATTCCTGTCCATCCATTCCAGCATTACCGGTAACCTGGATTTTCACCAGGCTGAGGTCTAGCTGAAGTCACAGTTGTTGCTAAGTTCGACTGGCATTCTGAGAAGTCCTGCCTTGTGAAGACCAGGTGCCCACTGGTGTGGTTTGTTAATCCGCTTTGACTTTTGCACACACACCAAACACAACAGTTTTTCATTCAGCTCGATGTTAAATTACCTTTAGGAAATAAGACATGAGCCTTTCAGATGGGTAACCATAAGTGCCTCTGGACACAGCGCGGTGCTGCTCAGCTCTCAGAAGCTGTACAGGCGGATTCAGATTCAGAACTCAATAGCATTTTCATTGCCTGTTAACTAGGACTCACTCAAATACTGAAATCTTTGCAGACATTTACTCTTTGATTATATTTTTTTATACTAATTGAAATCTTTTAATGTTTTGGTAAATGGGATGCTGATTAAAATGGAAGGCAAATCCAGGATTGTCCTATTTGTATTTACTGTACAGAAAAGCAGTAGTTTCTTAAGCTTGCTAACAAGGCAGTTTTATATTGATCTTGTTTACAGAAAAAATGTGAAAAAAGCTGTAATGGAAATACTAATGTATACATTGTTCAACTTTGCTAGATGAAAAGGAACGGTATTTATAACTGCTCTGTGCCTCTCGTGGGGAGCAGAAGGTAGACAGACACCTTCTGGAGCCACACGTGTTAATTTTCCTAACAGTCGTTTTGGACAAATGTTGTGGGGTTTTTGTTTGTTTTTAAGAACACCAAAAGATGCGTTTTCAGATTTTTTACTGTTCTTTAGAATTGGCTATTTAATAAAGTAATAAACATCAGTGACGTTTCAGAACATAGAGTTGCTTCTGATGTCCCACCACATTTACTGGCCTGGAAATGACCTCCTGTTCTCAAGGAGCTGCAGAGTTGGTGTGCATGCACTGCAGCCAGAACAGCCCTTAATCAACATGTCACCCACGTACTTCTTAGTCACAGCTACAAGAGGAGATGAACCAAACTCATCCTCACATGATGCAAGTCAGTTCCATCTGTGGCACACACCGTTCAAAAGCCTAGTGCTGAGTGTACATACCAGACTTAGATGTGCTGGGGCAGCTGGAAGTTGCATGTGGTGCCTCAGTAGGATGGACTTTATCCTCTCTCTGCCCAGTTCAGGTTTTCCTTCTGCTGCTGAGAGAACAATCCTACAAACCAATATCACAGTATCATTCTTTGTTTCATTTAAGATGAGATTTTTGCCCTGTAACCACTTTATGAAGACTTTAGACTTTAGCAGCCTTATGCATTCATTCTCCAGCTGTAACAGGCAGGTTTCCAGCAACTTGGGTTACTTGAGTTGAACTTCCCAGCCATAAAAGCAAAGCCTACCTGAGGAAGCAACGCGTGCTACGGCCATCTCTGTATCCAGGGGAGCTGCGGAGTGGGACTGGGGTGGGGAGATGGATACAAAACCAAAGCAAAACCAAAAAGGCACACAAGTGTTCAGTCTTGCAGTTTCTTCTGGAGAAAGCATCATCACCACAGCATCTATTTCAGTAAAAGTGAACTGAAAATGTCTGCTCTAGATTTTATCTCAATTAAATAAAGCATTTTAAGTTCACATTTGTGGGCACTGGTGCGTGGCCAGAATAAGAGGCACACACACGGTGTTTCAGCCACTTGGGACAAAGCAGTAATCTGCTGCTTGTCATGTGAAGGAAAGAAAAGCATGCTAAAAAGTTGTCTGATAGAGTGAAGGAAGTGGTGCAGCACTAAGACGATGTTAGTTCCCCCACTCACCCATCAGGCAGGGACTTTCCAGCGCTGCCTGCGCTGTGCCAATTACTCAGTAACCATAGCTGTCTTTCTTTTTAAAGCTTCCCAATTCGGGCACCGCGGAGTTCCCCTCTGGCAGTCCCCTGCTGGGCCCTTGGGCCCATCTCATCTTTGGACTTCAGCTGCCATCTGGTGGTGGTTTGGACCTTAAGCAGCTCAGCTTCTCCAGGGAACCACGATTAACGGGGGTTTTACTCATGCTGAGTGTCTGCAGACAACGAAAAGCACCCTTCTGCCTCTCTTCCCTTCAGCAACCCCACTGACACATACAAGAACGATGTACAAAGGATGAACAAGCATTACACAACCTGTATCACAATTACCTTGTGTATCACAATTACATTGCTGCCATCGGCGCTGCAGGCCACCATCCTCAACTTCATGGTTCTTCAGTTATCTCAGTGCAGTCTACATGATCCCTAGGAAAATAAGTCTGTACAGTAACAGTGTTACCATTAGCTAAGGATAAATTGAGCTTTTCCAAAGAGCGCAGGGCCTGGGTCAAGGAGAAATGAGTAAGGAAGGTTACCTGCCTGTAAATCTCACTGTGGACATACTTGGCAATGCCAGAGAACCAAAAATGCAGAAGGGCAGGATGTGTGCCAAAGGTGGGAACTCCTTGAAAGAACGGCAGTGCCAGGGGCTGTTTTAACACTTGAAATGAGAAGACCTGGAACACAGCAGCAGCTTCGCACTTCCAAAAGATATGAAACCTGGAACAATATGATATAAAACAGAAGTTAAAAACCTGAAAAATGAAGGGGAAATGCAATGATACCTAGGAGCACAATCCTGGAAAGACCCCTGGAGGAGAGACTCTCTCTCCCTTGATTTCTCAGATGTACCCAGCACAGGTAATGTAAAAGGACAGGAGCAGATACTCAGAGAAAAAGCCCATGACAGACTGGACACCACATAAATAAAAAGACATAAAAACAAACAAACAGCACCAAATCTGAACAATTTTATTTGCATTTTCCCTCTGTCCCTTATTTTAAATTCATCGACAAAGAAACCAAGCAAATAACTCACCTTTCCACTTCATTTAGCATTCTCAGTGCTCACACAGCTCCTGTGCCCGGCAGTAGAACCTGCTCTAGTACCAGCTTTGTACACTTAGGAAATTAACAGGGCTGCTTCCTACAGTCGTGGTGCACCACAGCCATACCCAGGCCCGCCACCTTGTGCAAATGCCTGTCTGCTGTTATTCCTGCTGCCTGTTCTCCACACACACAAGTGATTTGCTTGTGCAGTACCAGTGTGTCACAGAAACCCCGTGGGGGTGCTTGCAAGTATAAGTGCAATTTGCAGAGGCTTGTGTTGGCTGCTCCTACCTGCAGCTGCACAAGGAATCTGCAGCCTTTCAAGAAACAAGACCAGTAAGTCCCGTGGCGCAGCTCACGCAGATGTGTGTCCGGGAGGACCATCACCCCAAGGCCCACAGCCCAACTCCTTACGTGCTGCTGGTGGCCCAGTAGCCAATGTCAGCAGGTACCCAGCTGGGAGCTGCTGCCCCCTCGTGCTGATCTGTGCAGTTCTCCCCATTCCATGACTCAGCAAAAGCCTTGCCACACTTCCTCTGTCTCTATACATGCAAAGCAGAGGCAGCGAGGCACAGATCACAATGCATGGCTGCTGATCTTGTAATACCAGCTGTATGTGGCCCTGCTTATAAAACAGCCCTGCCCTCACTGGGCTGAGCTGCTACCTGGCATTTCTGCAGAGACCAACGATGCTGTGCTGCAGAGTCCAAAGACAGCTCTGTCTCCACTTCCCCTCCTCACCCAACTCAGAACACTCACTCCTGCTGCTGTCCAACTCCCAGCTACCACCCAGCTGACTGCACGCCACTCAGGGGCACACTGCTGGCAAAGTGAGGAGCTCTGCTGCTGCAAACCAGTGCAGGGATTTCAGCAGAGCTTCTGGAGTGGCGCTGGGCAGTGCACACCAAGCACATGCTGTTCCCATGCTGGTGGTGCAGTGCAGCCCTTCTGGACTCTTCAAGCCTTCCATTCTTTCCTCGCTTTTATCTCTCCCCTCCTGCTCATCCCCAGCTCCCTGTGAGCCGACGCAGGGTGAGAAAACTGACACAGATTTTCCAAAGCCCCCGGCTAGTTGTGGGACCCGCGCACGGGGCTCTGCCAGCTCCTGCCCTGACAGGCTGTCCAGGCAGCTGCAGCAGCTCCCCCAGAGACGGAGAAAACAATAAGAAATACCAAATGTGCCACAGGAATGCGGGAGATACGGTGGCGGGGGGCCCTGGTGAGTCTGGGCAGGATTTGCTCACGGCTTGGCCATCGCCCAGAAGTTGCCACTCGAGCGGCCCTGTCGGCAGGCTGGGCTGGCGGGGGGACGCTTTGGGGGCCCTGCCCTACTGCGGCCCCCGTCGGGCACTCGACGCCAGATGGCAGCCGGACACCGCTGCACAGGCATGCTGGAAACAGCTCCGGGAACAAAACGGCTCCTCTCACACTCCTAATTAATCACATCTGCAGATCCTGTTTTGAAAGGCAGATTCGCACAGATGCGGTGCTACACGAGTTATTTACAGCCGAGCTGGTAGCTTACTTTGAGCTGCGTCATTTGCGTACGTGCAGCTCAACACTGCTAGGGCACGAGGAAAAACCAGTCTTCCATCGCGAGGAAAGCATGCGGAACAGTGAACCCAAAGCTCTTCTCAGCGTTCATGTGACCTACCTTACCTTACCGCACAATGGCAACACAGGCAAGAACCAGCAGGGCTGACCAACAAGGCAGCCGGTTCCGCAGGCCATCCGCCCAGCAGGCGCCCAGCAGCACCGAGCCTCACCCCTGAGCACAGCCACTACCCTGAGTTACTCAGGTGACTGTGAGCAGGTCTGCGCCCTCCCCTGCAAAGGCCCAGTGTTTACTTTGAGAGGCAGACAGTCGCTCTGTTGGGTAACGTTTTCCCTCAACGACTTACGAACTTTAATCTAATTTTGAAACGTAGAGGAGGCTCAGTTGGATCACACGGCTTTAACTGCTCATGTCACAGACTCTCCAGCAGGGAGACTGGAGGGTTTTTTTTTCTCCAGAAACCTTCTCTTGGCCCCAAATCCTTGTTTTTTCTTCGTTCAGACACCAAAAGAGGGGGAGGTTCAGCTTCCAAAAATAAATCAAAGACACCACGATGCCTGCAGGGTATTTGTTTCTCTGTAGGAACGCAGACCTGGTGGTTTAGTTTAAGAGGGACCAGGCTAACATTCACATTTTCTACATTCCTTGTTTTCCTGATATATCAAGATCGACAGGTTTGAACTGTTGTTTTAATGAAAACCTACTACTCTTGAGAGGCTTTCCTGTTTTAGAAAGATGATCTTTCAGAGCTACAAAATTCCAAGCCATCTGACTTGCTATCACCTTTGTCAGGTCCCTTAACCTCCTTATGCCTCAGCTGCTTGCTGATGAAATGTGATGGATATTTATCTATTAAACATGCAACCTTTAATAGGTAATAGTTTATCTATTAAAGTGCCTGCAAAACCCTGCTGTTCCTGCAAAGAGACACAGCAATGCCATGGTAAGCTGAAATCATGCCCACAGGGTGCAAATTGCAGGTAGCTGTGTGAGCCCTTCAGGGAAGGCCATTCAGATCAGAGCAACTCCGCCTGAGCAGAGACTCCTGGCACCCCACCTTCCATCCACTGGGAAACTTTTAGCCCCCCCTCCCTTCATGCCTAACTCCTTGTGGCCTGAAAACCTCCTCTGAGCTCTTGGGTTACAACCACAAATCGAAGCAGCCTTTAGATTTCTAATGACCTAGAGCTAAACTGCCACGTAGCTAGCCCTCAAGTATCAGAAAAAAACATGGCAACGGTCATAAAGTCACTGCGTTTGAGCCAAGCCCTCTTTCATCATCCCTAATTCAGGCTGCTGACTCAATCCCAGGTAAGTTCTCCCCCTCTCTTGGGCACTTGGAGTCCAGGAACATCCTGATAAACCCAACCAGGACCGACCTTGACTCTCTGGGCAGGTTTCAGAGCTTAAGCTATACAAACCAGAGCAACAAGTTTTGCAGGTGGGTACAAATACCTTGCTGAAGGCTGAAGTACTTGTGTTCAACTTGCAAGTGCAACAACCATCCCCAAATATGTTTTCAGTCTTGGAAACTGACCATCAGCTCTCACTTCAGTAAATTCTGCAACCCACAATGTTTTGTGTTATTTTTTTCTTGTCTGCTAAAAGCAATTTAGGATTTTCCAACTGTTCTAACAATTTAGAAGCTCTACTATGTAAAAACACTTTCTTGTGTTACAGAAGTCCAACTGAAGTGTAAAATGCATTACAAAGGGGATGGGGTTAGTTTCCTCATACATGGCTAGGGCTGATCTGCTGGCAGAAAATGACCACTGGCAGCTTTGCAAGGCATGGAAAAAGACTTATTGCCCAGATACTGGAAGCACAGTCAAAGCTGCCTTAGCTGGGCAAACAGGCACTGACTTCTCAGCCCGGTCTCTAGAGGTGCAGGTCTGCTGACGTCAAGGCTGTCATTATTGCAGGGCTCACAGCCCTTGAAATGTGTTATTTGTGAGCTGTGGTCCAGCCTGCAGCATAGAATAGCTCCTCTCTAGTGCTGATAGGGACAGCTGGGACACAAGAACATCGCGTGCCCTTTACGCATTCCCACTCACCTGCTCCAGCTGTGCAGCTGTATGTTTTAGGGAACCTCTGCAATACGCTCTTAGAGAAGCCACTTCCTCTCCTGTTCGGCTCAGAAATTTTCCTGGAATATTGCTGCTTCCTCTCTGAACTCCTCTTCTAAAGCCAGGTTTTCTTCCTCCCGTGCCAAAATGGTCTGTAATAAAAAAACAAACCCAAAAGACGGCAAAGTTCATGAAAGCACTCACTTATTTGATGTGAAAAAGCTCAAAGGTGCAACAGGACGGAATGCGCAGGAAAATAGGAAAGCCACCAATGATTTTCAAAGCTAGACTCTCTCCCATCATTTCTATCTGGCTATCGTGTCCTGGGAGCCCGGACGAGGGAATGTTTCCAGATAATTTTTTCCCCCACCCCACTGCATACATTAACATAACCTTTTCTCCCCTATGTCTTTGGAACACAAAGCATTGCTCTTATCCCTTTATAGTTCAGGTACATTAAGTACTTTGTAAGCTGCTCACAGAGCAGTGCTCAAGGGCACTCAAGGGGTAACTGTGTTTGTTGGTGGTTTCTTTTCGTGGGCAGGGAGGGGAAAGCAACAGACATAACAACTTGCTGGAAGCCTCGGAACGGAGCCAGCAGCTCTGCTGACCATCCCTGCAGTGGTGCATGCTGGTGGCAGGACAGCACCTCCCTTTCTGGTGCAGCAGCACCAAGCTGCACTCAGGCTTGTTTTCTGTTTCCCCGAGCTCCACAATGCAGACACCCCCCAAATGTCCCAAAGTTGCAGAATAAAAAAACTCATCCTTCCTCCTGGCCCGGATCCTGAACAGACATATGCACATGCTTAGCGCTGACCACGTGAGTAGCAACACTGATCTCCATGGAGCAATCCACAGGCTCGATGTGGGAGCAAGGGAGAGCAGGACACCGGGTTCTTCGGCTGCCTGCTTTTCATACCACAGGCAGAGATCCCACCCGGGAGAGAGCCGTGCAGCAGTATGGCGCTGAGAGATCTAGCTGCTTTTATTTCCATCACCTGTGGCCTTGCTGAAACCCGTTATGAGTTATCTGGGACATTACGCCCCAGATGGGTCGAAACAACAGGTCTTGCTGCAGACTGTCTGTGTTCAGTGGGATGATTTAGTTACTGCTTTCCTCCCACCCCGTCTTCTTCCTTATTCCCATCAGTGACATGCTGGCTGGAGAGAAATGTTATTCATGCTCTAGAAATGTAATATTTACTCAAAACAATTTTTATTTGGCTTGGCTTCTTCCCAGTGCCATAAAGTGATAGCCAACCCCAAGTGCTTACATAGACAACATGTGCATCTGAGTCATATTTATTATCCTAGTTATAAAAAGCACACAGTTTTGTTGTTTGGTGCAATGGGATGGGACTGAAGGCATCAGCACGTCTTGAGCATAGCCTGTCTCTGGAATCTGCAGAAATTTGCCATGCTCCAAATTTAGAACTTGTGGGTGGAAGCTCAGGCAGGAGCCAACTTTTTATACCATTACATCACAGGAATTGAGGGCTTTGTGCCAAAGGATCCAAGGAAATTAATAAAGAGCAGAGTCTGTCCAGCTGTTTGAATTTAGAGTCACGGCAGAGAGGTAATTATTAATAAAAGTGGCTTCGTTTGGAGCACAGTAATCTCAGTATTTAAATTGAACATATCCCCTCCTTACTGCAGCTTATTATTCTATTGAAACTTGTAAAGATAATAGTTAGGAATTAACATCTGTAAGAGATAGGCCTAGCAAAGCTGAGATCATTCTAGATAGAGGACACACTTCAGCGACTGCTTTCCAAGCTAAGTTAGGCGCAGTGAGAATATACATTTGCCAGTGGCATCACTGCTCTCCTGGCTGCAGGAGGTGGCTGGAACGTGGCATGCATTTTTCCAGCTCAAACACACGTCTCAAATGGACAGCGATCAAAGCGGAATCCAGCTAATTTGAAGAGCAATTCAATTTGTTTGACCTCTGTGTGCTGGGGCAGCCAGCATAAGCTCGACTGTTGCAGCCTCCTAGGAGCTGCTGGTAAAGCAGCAGGGCCTGCTCCCAAGGGAAGGGTGAGCTGACCTCCAGCCCAGCTGGGAGATGCTGTGTGTGCCTGCAGCCCCACACCCGACAGAGCACAGCTGTGGGTCAGTTGGGGCAGTGCCGATGCTGGGAGCAGGCCTCCACTTTGTGCACACAGAGTCTGCACCTACTGACTGCAGAGCATGGGTCTGGTAAATGCTGCTTTCTGCACCTCAACAGCACAGCACGCACAACAGGCACCTTTCCAGCTCCTCAGGTCCCCAGCAGCACACAGCTTAGAGAAAGCAAAACCTGAATCTTCACATGGACCGGCATGGGGTCAACGTGCTGCAACTCTGTGTGCCAAGGGCTGACCTCAGCAGTGCCACCAAACATAACCAGAATACAACACAGTTGTCAGAAAAGGGGCTCCTCTGATGTTTAAATCACAGAAGCAATGGTATGCAGCTTCAAAGCCTGTGTTCTGCTCCAGGGCACATAAGAGCTACGAGTCATTGAACATTTAGCTCTGGGTAACCTGGGAATCTCCCTATTTCTGTTCTACAGATAAACTGAGGCAGGAAGCAACTACACATTTCTTCACGAAAGTGTGAGAATCAGCAAATCAAACAATAGAATACCAGCAGAGATGCTCCTGCCCTACAGATACCACGTGATGCTTGCACACACATTGCCTGCAGCAGCAAGTACCAAACAACCTTGCAGGCCCGAGCCTCACCAGGAGCCATCACAGCAAAGACCTCTGCAGCTCCTGACACCTGCTGCATGCATAGCATCCTTCTCCAGAGAAAGCGGATTAAAAAAAACATATGAACGCTTTAGTCAGGTGGACACAGGGTGACACTGCCATGATGAGAAGACAGTGCGCCACTGGGGAAAGGAAAAGGAAAATAGAAGAAGTCGTGTCATTCTCCATTTTCTAAAGGCAGTGCTTTCACCTGTAACACGGGCATGTCTGTGCAGGGAGTGTTATGAGACTTGGGGCTGCTCTGGATTTAACAGGCTCTGTTAATAGATAAACTTCCTATATTTTACCTAGAAAATAGCTACACCAAC
Organism: Excalfactoria chinensis; assembly: GCF_039878825.1. Lineage (NCBI taxonomy): Eukaryota > Metazoa > Chordata > Aves > Galliformes > Phasianidae > Excalfactoria > Excalfactoria chinensis. The sequence goes on along the minus strand of NC_092829.1, from coordinate 37,691,831 downwards.
CATGTGTTCTTGCCAGGGAAAGCACTGAAACACCCTGGCTCTGTTCAAGGTTTAAAGCTATGTATCATTTTCTCACTATGTAGCTAAATAATGCTCACCAAATATTTCTATGGTATGATCAGTAGAACTTGAAACACTCCAATGCTTTCAAATACTACATAAAAAAGAAAAGGCTACTTACTTCCTACTTGGGCGCTGCAACGTATGTTTAGCTCGAGGAATGAAGTTGCCATTTCACATGCAGTCTCATGCTGTCACTTCGCAGCTTTCCAGTGAATGCTCTACCTCACACCGTGCAGAGTCTGCAACCACCTGCCACTGCCCCTCTGAGACCTGGACAGAAGGTGGAAGAAAAAAGTCAGTTAAAAATGAGGAGCCTTAGTATACCGTCAAGCAGCCCAAGAGCTGGGGAATACCTGCCTGTCAGAGTCAGATAACAGATATTGAACGTTCTCAGCTATTCCTTTCAGATGCTGCAGGACAGTGACCTCACTTCCAGGAGCTCTCTGTTAGACAAATAATTGTAATGAGAAAGTGATTCTATGGAAAGAGATGAAACGCTTGAGCAGAACTGACTGCAGCAATAGCCAGAGCGTCTAATCCACGGCTAATCTCCAATTCTCTTTCCACTGAAGTCAGCAGAAACACTTCCCATCACATCTAGAGTCCCTAGAAATGCAGCAAGCATTTAAAAATCTGGAGACCTTTCCCATTCTTACAACTGGGCAAGAGTCAGATTTCCAAAACACTATTTATGCTGCACAGAAACTTCCTTCCCAGAATTTCCTTTGTTTCCAGCAGACAATCCTGTATTTCAGTACTAGTTCTAGATGCAGCCAGCCATCATCCTTTTTGAAAGCCATTCTCTTCCAACAAAAACAACAATAAATGTATTTGATCCGATAACTTTGCTTCTGCAATCACAAAAATAAGAGCGTGAAGACAACAACTACAATAAGGGCCTTTTTCCTTCCCTGGTATTTCTTGTAGCATGTAAACCCAGCTCAAACTAGTAGCACTGAAATTAATGCAAACACACAAAACATGGAGAATAGTTTCATGACAAAATTAATTTATGGCTTGTTTTGACTTTCTTTCCAGGAGATTCTTAAAAGTCTAAAGCCCTGAAATTAAGGAACCTTGCTGGTTCCTTGCCTCCCAGCAACTACTTTAAAAGATGAGTCGTTCAGAAAGCATGGAAAGTATTAGAGTTATCGCTTTGATGTCTTTAATAGAAATTTGGGATGGATTTGAAAGAAATGAGCAAAGTGCTGTTATTTCCTTTTGGAATGGCAGTCTGACATGACTGGTACCGTTACACAACTGAGCAACCCAATGGCAAAGCACAAGCTAACTCAGAAGCAGGCCTAGGAACTCGTCCCCCTAATCAAGTTTATGGTTGGATGCTAATGTTCCCAGAAAACAAACACTCATGTTTATTATAGCAGAATGAACAGAATGTACTACAGAGAATATGACTCACTTTTCCATAGGACGTCTGTCTATTCTCTGTGTTTGAACAATGAAATATTGCACCTCTCACTTGTGGTTTGTAGTACAAAGTTTTAATGAGTTCATCTCAATGAGCTGTAGCCCTGCCACAAAAACTGATTGATTTGCTTAGTGAAAATAAGTGTGCCGTCTGACAGGATGCTCCACACACTTAGGCCCTCCTCAACCAGCCCAAGAGGCTAAACTCTCTCACAGGTGGTTTTAGTCCTGACTGCATTCTGGAAATGAAAATAGGCAGTCAGCTTCAGCAAAACATTGGTTATTTTCCCTTGGGTGATTGGCTGTCCTGCTGCATCCAAAGCACCCATTCTCCTCTGTACAGTTCATCTTTTAAACTGGTTTAAAACCATTCCTTTCTGCAACAGAAGGCTTTATTTTAAAGCAGACTTCATGGAAGAGACATTTAAACAATGATCACATTTCTATTTCAAAATATTAACAAAAAAAAAGGAGAAAAAAAAAGCCGTCTATTATCTCACAGGAAATTTCGATTAAAGCTTTCTTGCGAAAAGTAGGTGTCCTCATAAGACCCTCCCAGAAGAAATTCAAATGAAGGGCAGAAGAGGAAAAGTGATTTTAAGTAAACAAGTGAGAAGAGCCAGGGAAAACAAGAGCAGCGAGCACAGTCTCAGGTGGCTGACTTGGCAGAGCAGGGCGTGAAGGAAGGAAGAGGCTGTGGGACAACGAACCACTGGCGTTTACAGTAGTCAAGACTGCACAGAATTTGTGACTTTAACCACAAATTGCTTAACAATACTGTACGTTCCCTTTATTTCACTTCCAGCCCATCACGGGGGTAAATCCCTCTTGAGTAGAGGGTGGCTGCAGGTACATGGGTAATGTTTGTTTGGGATGGTGCTGGTGGTAAGAGAAGGACCTGCAGAGGGGGTATTTCACGACCTCTTCAAGTTACAGGAGTCACGATGAGAAAAGACAGCTCTCAAGTCAGGCCCTTTGCTGGTGAGCAACAAGTTAAGGACTGAGGGATTGCTCTGCAGCATACACAGGGATAGTCACATCTAACAAGAAAAAAATCTTGAAGGCCTCCACAGACTTCAGTGCCAGAAGAGAATGAGGAGATGGGAGACATGGTGAATGTGTCACTTTCCAGTGATGGATCCAGGAGAGCAGAGGATCCACCAGAAAAGAGATGGATGTAAGCTGGCCGGACAGAGACCAACTTGCATGGCTTTTTACTAAGCAACATTAGTTACTGCTAAAAACACATTTGATTCACAGTTGTAGAGGAGATCAACCTTGGCAAAGACTCTATAACTTAGAAAAACCACTTCAAGTGGAGAAATTAAATATTCCCTAAGTTAAAGATTGCTCCGGTTATAGCTCATCCCTATGGGAATTTTTAGCATAGCTCTGAAAATGCATGGTTTCAGAGTAACTTAAGTACCCTCTTGCAGCCTGAAATGTTAGCTACAACAGCAGAGAAACTGGATGACAGAAGAACAAACCCTGAAACAGTTGTCATTAACATCAGAAAGGTTTTGAGGAGGGAGAGGGGAAGGTGTTACCCTGTGGTTTTCTGTGTTGTAGAATGGAAGAACAATGCTGCCCGCGGCATCACTTTCCCAAGGGCCAACTGTACAATGGTTTCTCCAAACTGCTGTATCTCACCATTGGTGCAGTTCATAAAAAAAATAAATAAAAAATCCTTGTACATCTAGGCATTACAAAACTCTGCAAAAGCCCGTGATGCCAAGGACCTTCATTTGGAGGCACACCTACATTTCGAGTGCTTTGGAAGCTATCCTTTTTCAAAATACTTTCTATAGATGCTAAAGTGAGGACAAACCTGGCTGCAGTCCATTCTCTGTGAGGGATTATATCTTAAAGGGACACTCCCTCTCTTACTTTAAAACTTCTAATTCTTCACATGTTTCTTGTTTAAAAAAGACAAAACAACAACCACCAAAAAATCCACAATAACAACAACAGAAACACACAAAAAAACCCCCACAACCCAACAACCCTCGTGCCTGTGTCAGTGTCTTAGGAGTATAAATTTATAACATTCCATTGTAAGCTAAGATTATCTTGCCTCTTGCCCACTGAGACATGTGGGTTTGGCTTTATAAGACTCCATAACTGGCCTGCTTGAACCCTGTCCAGTAAGTTTTCATCTAAATTGATTAGGACTTGGAACATATTTTCTTGGACAAATTGTGTTCTAATGAATAGAACACTCCCTCACAGCTGTCCTGCCAGAAAGCCAAGATTTTTTCTGTCTAGAAATCATCCCAAAGTGACCCTTAGATAAAGTTCAGAATCCATTTTCATTTTTTAATTAAGAAAAGGTTTGCTTAATTCCATTCCATACATTTCAGTGCTAGGCAGCTGACACATGATTCCTCCTAAATATGTTATGTTAAAGAATTTGGTTGTGATGTCAGATCTGCCACAGACAATGCATTTCTAAGCACATTGTTTGTATTAACTGCAGAGCAGGAAGACAGCTTCAGCAGAGGTAGAAGTCTCTATAGATGGCACATGGAACAAACTCAAGATTGGCTCTATTCTCTGCACAGTAGTATTTATATATATTTCAGTATTACCAAAGCCTCACACAGGCAACAAGGGATTTCCTCAGTGCCCTTCCACAGGGATGCAGCTTCCCTGTAGGTCTTCTCCCACACAGTACAAACTGCATAAACTTGCCATCAAGTCCAAAGGTAGACTGGCTGGGAAATTCTTTCATTAATTAACAGTGGCCAAAAGAAGAAGCTATTTCCCCTCCATAAGAGGCCCTGGACACTTTTCTAATTCCAAGGCATGAGCTTCCCCCAGTCAGGATGAACACAGCCTTTCCTTTTAGCATTCTGCTCCATAGTTCTTCTCCCAGATGCCCCAGCTTGAAACCTCATTAAGCAATTGCTTTATGATCAGCCCATCTGGAATTTTTCTTCTATGACCATTCCCATGGTATGCAAGGAGGACTTAACTCCATCCAGAATACCCACTGGACGTCCACGATTACATTGTTTTGCTTATCTTTTAACAGGAGTATTTCTAGGAACCAGAAGTTCACTTTGAGGCACACTGAGATCTTTTCTAGCCTTGCAAAAGACAGATTTGACCCATGCACCTATGTGGCAATAACGCAGCATCACAATGAGTTCAGTATTTCCCTGACACACGGCACTCAGAAAATAAAGGTGTTCATTCGCATTAACTCAAAGGAAAAAATCTCTCAAGGCAACATGACTGCTCAACAAAAATCACTTACTGTATTAATCAGACAGGAAACTAAGTCTGAGTTACACCTACTCTAATCTTGAGTGGAACGTGACTCCCTCAGCATGCTAACTGTACTTGCAGAAGAAATAAGCAGATTATGACAAATTGCTTTGCTACAAAAGTGTTGTGGCATTGCTTGTGGAAAACAGGTCGTAAGACAACTAGAAGAATGGGAAGTTTCCTCTGCTTTCAAAAGACAGACTCTGCATGCTCACACTTGCAAGATGCACGGTGCTGTGGAAAGCTGCCAGCAATCCCATAAAGAAAAATGATAGGTGCTGCAAAGATTCTCCAATGCCTTCACGTAAGGCTGGTCCAACCAAATCAGAAAATGACTTGATGTGGATGATTAGATAAAAAGGGTCTCACCTAAGCTTATGCTATTCGCACAGCCAGTTTCAGACAAAAATATAAAATCACACACCTCATTTACTGCCTTTGCCATCTTTGCTTGTGGACTAAAGCTGACAGCCATTGCTTTGAGCTTGTGTTTCTTTTCTGCGTGCTCTCAAACTGGCTCATTGGAACCTAAATATAATGACAGAAGAATGAACAGAATCAGGAATGCTGACACTGTTGTACTGTATTCTGCAGCCTGCTATTGTTGGGAAATGTGGTTATAATGGGCAGATTATACAAGGTTAAATCCTTCTGAAAACATACAAAGCGACTGTGATACAATCATCTCAAAGTAGTTATCTTTATACATAACCACGGACTAAGCACCCAGTGGAGTGCAGCAAGCAAAGTTATGGGCCCAAGGCAAAACAATGACCAACTGCCAAGAAACATCCTCATTAGTCTTTGTTAGAATTTGTATTTTTAAAGTCATTGTGCAGTTCAATTAAGTTGGTAACACACAGATGAGAAAGTGGAAAAAAATGCGAAGACATAGGGAGATGAAATGTTACAGCACTGGAAGATGTCACCTCCTCTGTGAAATGCTTACACTGTGAAAATGAAAAGAGAAGAAAGAACAAGTCATTTCAGGATATGTCCAGGATGAGAGATAAGAGCAGATTACAATCTTCTGGTAGTCTTCCACAAAATCTCTTTCTTTGCATTCTACATGATGCAGTCTGATTCTGAACGCAAATCAAAAGGGGATTAAATGGAGAACAGATAAGGAGATGAATAGCAGCCAAAGAAACACTGGGATTTTAGGACACTGTGGCACTTTGAACACCCTAAAGCTTGGTTCATATGTTCCCAGAAAGCAGTAGCAAAATTCACAGCATTGATCCAGCCTAACTCATCACAGAACAATTAATTCAGGGACATAAGGGACATAAGTGGGATAAGCACGCAGAAGAGAGAAAGGGAGAGCAGAAGCAAAGTCAACCCATGTGACCACCTGCATGCTACCAAGTCAGTCACAGGCCTTACGCATTTCTGCACTCTCAGCTTCCCCCTGTTTATCTGTTTTGCAGTGCTGGAAGTGTGAGTCATTTTGTGAAACTATATAAAGCTTTTAAGGAGAGACAGCCAAAAATGTTTAGAGAGAGACAGGCAACCTATTTCTTGAGCTGAAGAAGAGATTTCAGGCCAGATCCCAGATATCACATCCAGGTTAAGTTCCCCTTGCTCCATTCCAGAAGAAAAGAGGACTTCAAGCTGTCTTTGGTAGCAGCTGAGAATTTCCTTTTCCTGGGGGACCTGCAAGTGGCATCAGGCCAGACAGAGCTAAACTCACACTGCCTGCTCTCCGTCAACAGTGGGTGCTCCCTGGCTGTCAAGCCACAAGGACAACTGGCATCCAGACCCCTGGGGAAAAGCCAGGCTGTCTGGAATTGCACAAATCACATGAGCGTGAGCAAGCCTTAACTTCACATAAAGGCCATGACAGAGACAGCTCTTGTCTCCTTGTTTCCAGCTGCTTTGGTAGACTTCAAAACCAGAGAAAGAGTTGACCTACTACAAGGGGGGGCTGCCAGAATTTCTACCCCTCATTCAGTAACCAGAGAACTCTGCCTTAGCTTGTGCATTACTGCACACGTGGCTGCCCTCATCTTGCTGCATGACTCAAAGGCTGGCATGCAGAAGTCCCCCTTGTGTGTGGGCAGACAGGTAAAAGACAAGTTCCTGACAGCAAGACTAGACGTTTCATCACCTTCAACTTTAACATACCCAGCAATTAACCGGCACCCATTTCATGGAAGTCATGTGGATTGCTATCATTTTTGAGCAGCCCTGTCCCAACACTCTACCTGCTTGCTGAGTTTTCGTTGTGCTCAAAAGGGTTTTGTCTAGAGACCTGGTCCCTAAAAAAACCCCCAAAAACTGAACACCAACTACAAGTGCAGACAGCATTTTGCAAGATCGTGTGAGGGACTGCAGATTTGTACCCTCTGAGGTTAAACTGAGAGACAGAAGGGTTATAGGAAAGGCATATTTGAACTCTATGTAGCCAGTATATAGCACTGTAGGGAATGAGCCAAGATGTCAATGCTAAGGAAGCAAAACAGAGAACCAAGAGAGATGGGGAGTGAAGTAGAAAGCTTAGAGTTATGGATGCGAATTAATGAACCAGCAGTACTGGAAATGGGAACAAGCTGTCAGAACTTCATCTCTTACAAGGGACAAAGAAAAAATATCTCAATTTCTGATGCTCTTGATGGAAACAGAGTTATGCAAGACTGATACTGTTCACACTGATTTAATTAAGGCTCTGTCAGCACTGTCAAGCTTAATTCGCCTGGTATTTCACATTTATAAAAGTCAGCTATAAAAACGTGCTCTGCGCTAAAAATCAGCATTCTATAAATGGTCCCAGTCCTAGAAGGGTCATCTTTTTGGCATGAGCAGGCTCTTGAGAGCATCCCACTTATGTGCTAAGATATCTCTATCTAACTGAAACGATTACAAGCTTGTACTGCATTCCTTGCCCACACAGCCCTCTCCGTGCAGTTTATGGGAATCTGGGGTGTCCAAAGAATGCAAAGTCAAGCTTCCTGGCAGTATCCCATCAAGGAAATTATTTCACAGAATTAAACCCCAATTCTGACACTTCTTGTCATGTTAGATTCGAATCTCTGCATTTGCTGAGCCATGATGAGTGTGGAAAGGCAAGGACTAGACAACGGACTTGCACCACTTGTGAACATTTTTGGTCTCTGGGCTGGTTAGTGACAGAAACAGATCTCAATGCAGAGAAACAAGCTCATCTGGATGCCAGCAGAAGTCCGTGGCTAGAATACGGCACAAATACCAGAAACATGCAGATATGATGCTCAGGGACATGGGTTAGTAGGCGTGTTGGTGATGGGTTGATGTTTGGACTAGATGATCTTATTGGTCTTTTCCAACCTTAACGATTCTGATTCTAAATTTCAGCTACTATCATGTACAGTCCTGTCCTGAAAGATCACAGTACCTCCAAGACTGACACCTGCAGTTAAGGGATATGCCCTTCATCCAGCCCTAATAAGCAGCAAGTATACACCATTCAGGAGTCACCAGTAAAATCAGTAAGGTTTCTAGTGGGCTACCTCAGAGAATATTATAGATATGTCTCAAATAGAGGCAGTAAAATTAAGACCAATGAGAACAAGCACTCATTGCTCCCAGAAAATCCCATGCTCTGTAATTGTTATTGCTTCATCGGTGACAGGAAGGAGTTGTATTTTAAAATAGAAATTCACTTAATTGTATTTCCCTTAAGGCAGAGAAAATAAGCTTCCATGAAGTGCTATCAACTGTACAACAATAACATGCTCTCCAGACTGAAAACTGGTTTAGGAATTTGCATTGTGTTCTCGCAAAACATAATTCCTAGTCCAGTTTCCTTCACCTTCTTGAGATAACTAGGCAGATTTCAGCTCAACAGTTACTTGAGTTAGACTATGTGGGTTGGTCAATGTGCAACAGATGCCCAGCTTCCTATATCTCTCCTTAATGGAGGCTGGTGGATCTACTGCAAGGCTTTAGAGCACAAAAGTATCAAAGGAGTTGGTTGCTTCAATACCTTTGTTGGTATGATTGTTCTCTGCAATGAAGTTGGAGAGTCTGAGTCAGCCCAGGTGAGGTCAGCTATGCACAGGATTCATATCCTTGTCGCTCTTGGGTCACGGTGCACACAGCAATATAATTCACACTAAAAAAAAGGGGAAAAAAGGAATATCAGAAGACATAGGAAAATGATGGCCTATACCACTTTCTGATTATATAAAATGTGTTAAGAACCATCATTTACAGACACGCATTTACATGTGAAATATTATCTTTCTGAAAGCTTGTCATAAACATGGCTCACGCTGCAGAGATGGCCATGCATTCCAAGTTTTTGCAGAGGGAAGAATATTTCCTAGGGAATAAGGTCAAAATATTATTATTCAACTGAGTCAGTATGGGACAAATTAATAAAGTTACTACTCCATCATTGACTTCCATACATGAAATCTGAGAAAGTGGTTGTATCAACAGTACATCAATCTGGTCTGAGTACATCAGCACTGGTCAGAGAAACAACAACAACAAAAAATCTTCAGTTTCAAAGTTCCATTCAGCCTTGGCACAGAAAGGTTAACTTTTGTTTAAGTAATGCTTCTGAACAGATAATGTTAATTAAATGTTTGCATTCAAATCTTATTACACAGCGCAATAAGTCTGCTTTCTACACAAACACTGTGTGTCCGGTATAGAACAGAAAGCTGGGGGTGCAGACACTAATGAGTAATTTAAAACTAAAAGCAAAGAAAAGGGAATGCTTGCCATCTCCAGACCACGTGTGCATCTGCCTCTAAGTTTCTTCTCATTCACCAAGTATTTGCAGAAGATCCACTTACGCTGCTCAAATCTTTTTCAAGCCCAAGAATGACATGGTCAAGTGGACACAAATTATGCTTGGTAAAAACAGAAATGTTGCAGCAGCACTGGGTAAGTCAAATGCAAGATTAGCCCTGATGTGAAGCACAGCAGCTAAATCATCCATCCAGATGGGAAATGTTGACAGTCCCTTAACTGTAGCAGTTCTAGTTGCAATATAGAGAGGTGTGCAAGTTGGCGTTGTTAAGCAGACACTACGGAACTATTTATTCTGTCTGCAAGTATAACAGGAAGTTTATTAAACTTGTATAATGCTGGACATAGCACCTGGCTGCTGTGTTTCATACCGGAATGCAGAATTGGACAGTCCAATTCTGTACTGACGTAATGTACTGCCATGCGGAGGATTTCTTTTCGAGCTTAAGACCTCTTTCTCTGACCCTGGGAGCACACTGGATGCTGTGCATCCAACTCCTGACAGGAATGCTTCATTTTGCTCTTGAGCAACCACTTCTGAGCAAGCCAGGAGCAGAGTCCAGCTCTTCTTGGCTGGAAGAATTGGGATGTCCCAAAATGGAGCTTTTTAACAGATGAGTGAAAAAGCAGAGAACCCAAAGGACTGTCCCTCTCCAAAGAAAATCATACGAATCAACATGCAAAAATTCCTTTTTGTAACTAAGTTAGACTTTCTAAGATGGTAAAACAGCTGTGTGCTGTTGGGCTTAGCTCCTCTCCAGCATACCCCTAGATATCAATTTGACTGTCTCAGCAAGGCCCCACAGGACAGAGCAAGGCTTCTGAGTCTGCCTTTGGCAGACATTGAACCAGGTTGATTTTAAAACTTGCCCTAGATTTCTTGTGGGAGATCAGTTCAGCCGGACAATTGCTCCTCACAGAACATCCTGCCATCCCATCTCCTTCCCTCCCTGGAAGCAGGACACTTATCCTCCGCTGGGCTTGGTGGAGTTGAGGCTTCCTCCCCTGCCAATGCAGTGGGTTGCAGCTACCACAGCTGATGGGGACAAGCTGCTGCCACCATGCTCTCTCGGGTAGCCTGGGAAGCCACAAATACAAACCTGCTTTCTACTCAGGATGACTTACCTCCCTTTGGGATTACAGGTCCTGGTCCAGGCTGCTATTAGTGGGATGCAGCATGATGGCTGTGGGTGCCATATTTTAAACATCTGAAGGTCCCACAGGGAAGAAAGCAATGGCCGTCACCAAGCCATCACCACTCGCTAAAAAAGCATCAGAGAGAACATGAGAGTTCTGAATAATTTCTGTGGCTTCTCATCTTCATGCAAAGAGCAAGGATTCCCTACTTATCAATGTAAGCTATAGGACAGATCTGTTTTCTCCCTTTCTTTACTTGTATACCAAAAACAATTAAAATTTAAAATCAATCCCAAACAATTTCTCCTTGCTCTGATAAAGTTTTCTCTTGGCAGCAACTAGTGGTGTTTCAAGACTTCTTTTAACACCTCCTTCAACTTGCATTTAAAATTTTGCTGAATTTAGCCACTGTACATCTAGTTCAAGAAATGACTTTTTTTTAGCTGAAGCAGAAAATATACAAGGTTATTTATCCAAAGAATCCCTCTCAGATATACAGCTGGCCAACTGGACTCAAACCTTTCACACATAGCGTAATCAGGTTTTAAACAGTAAACGTTTTTTATGCTGCTTATGCTAATTTTCTTTTTTAAAGCCAGATGACAAATACAACATCAGAGCATTTAACGACTACCAAAAGCCCCTTCCCTGACACTCTGCACTTCACAGCAGCATGCACAAGGTAATTCAAAGATTAAGATGAAGGAATTTTATGAAATGCCAATAGAGGCATGCTCATCCAAAGCACATGAGTCTTTTTGGCCTATTCTGAACAGAGAAACTAATTGCTATAAACATCTCAAGCAGCCTGGTTACCTCTGGAAATAGGGAATTATACCTTTAAACTTCTAGCTCAACTCAAGAATAGACAAACCCAGCAGATGCAAAGGCATGCAAATATGACAGCCAGCCCAACATCCCCTTTGTGACACAGTCCTAGCAAAATTGTAATTATTCAGCCTGCTTTTGCACCTCATCTGCTTGCTCGGTTATTACCGAACCTCAGCATCACCTTCACGAAGTACCACAAAGCATCACAAAACATGCAGTGGCAATGACCCCAGGATGTCACTGAGGCCAACCTCCTGCTCAAAGGAGCATTCTCAGCTGCTGTTCTGCTCACCAAGAAGTTAAGGCATAAAAACCACAGCAATATTCAAACTACAATCCTGCCTGAATTGGTGAGCGCTCCAGGGGCCATTTAAACATTCAGAGCACTCAAGAATTGTCTCCTGCGAAGAATACAGTGGGGAACAGGGGCCCCCGGCTGCACAGAAGTTACTATTGTCTCATCAAGCCTCTTAACGCTGTGAGTTTGTAAAAACTATACAAATGATCAGATTCCAAGCTTTGAGGGGAAAGAAAAGCTAACTGCATACCATAATTAAACTTCCTTTGAACCTATCTATCTGTACCGAAAATTTGGGGTTGAAAACATTTGGTACAGAGCAGAAAGCATGCTTGCTTATTTAAACCAACTTTCAGCATTTTCATTCAAAGTAAGTGTAAAACAGATAACAGTTCAGTGTAACGGTGATTATCTGTTATCGAGTCAGTATAACAAGATGCAAAGCCTGTTGTCCGATTGGTGTAACAAGATCTAGGTAACTATGAGCTTGTCAGCCTGACCTTAGTACCAGGTAAAGCCATGGAGTATATAATATTGAAGGAGATTACATGGCATATCTGGGACATCTGGGGAATTAGACCTAGACAGCACAAGTTCATGACCAACCTTATCTCATTCTATGATCAGGTGACCTACTTAGTGGATGAGGGAAAGGCTGTTGCTGTAGCCTACCTGGACTTCAGCAAAGCATTCAACACTGTCTCCCACAGCATTCTCCTGGGGAAGTTGGTAGGCCCATGGCTTGGAAAGATATACTCTCTGCTGCTAAAGAACTGGCTGGCTGGACGCAGAGAGTGGTGGTGAATGGAGCTAAATCCAGCTGGCAATCAGTCACAAGTGGTTTTCCCCAGGGGTCAGTGCTGGGGTCTGTCATGTTCAGTACCTTTACTGATGACCTGGATGAGGACATTGAGTGCACCCTCAGCAAGTTTGCAGACGACACCAAGTTGGCTGGAAATGTCGATTTACCTGGGGGTAGCGAGGCCCTACAGATCTGAACAGGCTGGATTGCTGGACTGAGGCCAGTGAGATGAAGTTCAACAAGACCAAGTACCAGGTCCTGGACTGCAGCCATGACAACCCCAGGCTTGGGGCAGAGTGTCTGGAAGCCTGCATAGAGGCAAGCGAGCTGCAGGTATTGGTCCACACTCAGCTGAACATGAGCCAGCAGTGTGCCAAGGTGGCCAAGAAGGCCAATAGCATCCTGGCTTGTATCACAAATAGCTTTACCAGCAGAAGTGGAGAAGGTGATTATCTCTCTGTACTCAGCTCACACCTTGAGTACTGCGCTCAGTTTTGGACCCCTTGCTGCAAGAAAGACATCAGGGATCTGGAGCACATTCAAAGAAGGACAATGAAGCTGTGAAGGGTCTGGAGCACAAGTCTTATGAGGAGGGATTGTTCAGTCTGGAGAAGAGGAGGCACAGGGGTGACCTTATTGCTCTGTACAGCTGAAGGGAGGTTGTGGTAAGGTGAGAGTTGGCCTCTTCTTCCACATAACTTGCAGTAGGATGAGAGGGAATGGCCTTAAATTGCACCAAAGGAGATTCAGGTTGAATGTTAGGAAATTCTTCTTCCCTGAGAGAGTGGTGAGGAATGGGCTCCCCAGGGAGGTGGTGGAATCACTGTTCCTGGAGGTGTTCAAGAAATATTTAGACTTTGCACAGAGGGATGTGGTTTAGTGGGTAATATTGGTGATAGGTAGACAGTTGGACTGAATGATCTTGGAGGTCTTTTCCAACCTTGGTGATTCTATGACTGCATCTTTTTTTCATGATACATGTTTGTCTGTTTCCTCTCCAGAGAATTAACATTAATCTATAGGTAACCTATGCTTAGGACATGAATTGATAGGGTAAGATTGCCAAAGACACTGCTCTTGATGTTTCCCTGCACCCACTTAGATCCTCTGTGGAAGAAGAACTGGTACATATTATATTAACAGTTCTCAACTTGTTCCTCATTACGTAGCTGCAACAGGAGAGCCACAGAAAACAGATGCCCCCTAAGCAGCCACAAGGAGTCCAGGTGCTAAGAAGCAGACTTTGACTTCAGCACACTCTCATTTTGCAATAATGTTTTTGCTGTTTGCCACGAAGACCCAAGCAATCAGTTCACATTCACAGCAGAAAGATTTTTACAGAAAAAGTTCAGAAATTTTCTACAAGTTCAACAAAATTCACTTAAGTGTCTATTTCTCACTGCTAGGTGCATGTCTGTTTGAGCTGGAAAACTTCCTAGCAAAGTGCAAGTCTTTAGCAGAGAAGTCACTACTTGTCAGACCACGCAGAGAGCTCACTTTCCAGGAAGGCTTACAGCTTTCTCACAACTCCTATGGCATTGCACATACCTGCAACTACATGCCCCAGTACCAGCTTTTCATCTAAAAAGGCAAAAGATTTTTTTCCCAACCTTGAACTTTAGCTTTTTTTGAAACCTTCCCCATTTCTCCTGACTAATGGAGCTCAAGAAGGAACACCTCCCTCAAGCCAAAAGCACAGAAGATGCTTGTGATGATCTGCCAAGATTTTAACAAGGGCGTCCTCAGCACCTCGAAGCTGCACATTGGTGGAACGTGTCCCATATATTAATAATACTTAAACTTCTCTCAACACGCTCAGACACAGTCTTGATGCCAACCCACAGGTCCTGAGGGCAGAATGACAGCATCCACGCAGTTATTAACCTGAAACACGAGTGTTCATATTTTTGGCTAATCCCCTCAAGTACTAGGTGTTTTGGAATCCCTTTCTCTAAGACCACGAAACCACAAATTTTAATCTGAAAGAGATGAGCTGCAATGCTGGCATTAATTGTGAGAACTGTCATATGTTTATTACCACAGCACTATTGGTATATAGTGAACATATCAGATTCACAAACAAAATATTTTTAAAGAAATGGCTCAGACACATGCAAAACCTCTCTTAAGAAAGAACATTTTTGGATTTAGGTGGGGGGGTTCATTCATAATATGTGCCCGGAGAACTTTTCTCTGCACTGCCAGAAGTTAGGCCAGTGGGTGTGGACCCTGCTCTTTCTCCCTGTCTGTACCAGAACATGCCAAGGAATGCTGAATCACTTCACCCTGTGTTACAGAAGTATCAGCCTCTTTCAAAATACTGTACTAACATTCAAGTTGTAGGAGTGCTGACTGACTGCACAAAATGGTTTGAGTCCTGCAGTCAGAATCTAAGACAGAAACCACTCTGACAACTTTTGAGATTAAGAATGTCTTGATTTGGATACGTATCTTTAAGTTACAGAAAGAATATCCTGGACAACAAGGACTTAAAACAACTATATCACCAGGCCAATTTTACACTGGTGTTATCGGAAGATGTTGCAATAAGACTCTTTGTGCATTGTGTACATTTCCAAATTGATGAAACCAGAGGACAGAAGAATTGAAACTGAAAACGCAGGCTGTTCATTTCACCTAGTTTCTATACCTCAGCAAATCAAAGCCAAAACAAAATCCTAAAACTTCCCCATGCTTTCTTCTCCATGCTCCCAAGGAAGAAAGACCCTTAAGTATCATTATAAGACTATCACTTTGCATTACTTCCTCATCTCAGGTTTGGTAAGAAAATACAATGGCAACCCTCCATGTGCCTGGAAAAGAAAACTGAAGTAAGACACTGAAGAAAATACCAACAACAACTAGAGAAAGAACAGCAAGAAAACAAGCTTAGTATTACAGATTAGTTGCCAAGTAGAGGCAGATCTTTCCTTGCTGACATGACACAGACTTCACTCTTGGGCTAGGTGAGCTGTACAGCAAATTGCTGGGATCCCCCCCAGCTGCTCCACTAGTCTCTGTCTGGTTAATCTCTACCAGAAACACACTCACTCTCTTCCAACCATCGTAAGCACCAAGGTTAAAGATCACAATCTGAAAACAAAACATGCTGAAAGACTTGTCTTCTCTCAAAGTGAGAAGGAAGCATGTCTAACTATTCAGACTGCATGCTTTTCAGTATGAGTGTGCTGGATTATCAGAGCTTATATGACAGCTTTCATCAGGGGATCACACAACACGGTGCAAACAAGCACTGTTAACCCATAAGGCAGGGACAAGTCAAGATTTTCTGTATCTCACTGAGCAGGAGAGTGAAGAGCTGAAAATGTAAGGATTCATGTAATGTCACATAGGAGCAAGAAGTGCTGTGAAGGAAGCCTCCAAGCAAAGTAACATGCCTGCATAGAAAAAAGCCCAAAGTCCATAGTTTTATTTTAAATTCTCATGGGATCGCAAGCCCTAAGATTTCAACAGGTCAAATAAGCCAAAGTCTAACTCAAGAATATATGTTCTCTTTTCAGAATCAGGTAGCCATTACGTGACCTTGACAAAAAGTTGAGGGAGTTCTTATGGACTTCTAATGGTCAGGGGGAGCAAGGGAAATAAGGAAGCAAGACCCAGATGAGCATATAACAGTACATCACTCACTCCAGCCTCACTCCATTCCACTTGGGAAAAGAATCAGTACTTCTCTGTGCAGGCACTTACATATATGCTCTACAGACATATAACTCACATACCCTTTTCTGTTTCAGAATAACAATAACTTTTGCCCTGGGCACACTATGAGCAAAATCTCACATACGAGGTGTCATGGTCTTGTAACCTTTGCTCGTGGTATTCCACATCATGACATAATGTTTAACACAGAGAAGCACTACTACATGTCCCAGAGGACTTCACAGTCAAAGAGGAAAATACATCACAGAAGTGATGCTCTCTCTCTAGCTGCCTGGCAGCAGGTGTGGGTGTGCTTCCAAGCTGCGGCACCTTCACTTTCAAAGTAGGCTTCTTGGTCTTTGGAAGCCTCTCACTCTTATTATTTTCCGTGATTTATTATCTTCAGTTTTCAATTAGATTGTATTATATTGTGTTATCTTGCATTCCAACATCATTGTTAGTAATAAGTTTTTCTCCTTAGATCCTTGCTGATGCTCTGTTTGTTTCCTTGATCCCAGTTCCCATCTTCCTACCCCTTTCCCTTTTCCCTTCCCGTTTGCTGGGGGCCATGGGATCTGTGTGCTTACTACCCCCCCAACCACCCCCCATCATGGACATAGATTGATCTAGATAACTCCGTGACAGAGGATAATTATTCTGACACTACTATGCATCAAAGTAGTTACACTAGCACAAATTTAGAGATTGCTATTTAGGAAGAGGCAAAACTTGGAGCTAAAGATGCTGTGGGGCCAACACCCAAACACAGAAACTTTAGACACAATGTACCCCCTCACCACAGAACAGTGCAGACTCCCAAATAGCAGCATTACCCTTTATTTCTAGACCATATGGGAGGAGTGAGGGAGATGCAAGCACAGGTATTGATGTTGGTTCTAGGAATATAACAAGATAAAAGCCACAGCTGACTAACAGCGCCAAACAAAAATAAGCTAGGCATCCCACAAAGTCATCCAACACATCTATTAACACTCCTGGTAAGTGACAGCTTCTACCTTTTGTAGCCACCAGCACCAGTAAACGTTAATAAAACCAGTAATCTAGTCATTCAACATTTCAGTGAAGAGCAAAGGGGATTATAAACTTTGCAAGGAACAAAAGGTCACGAAATCTGAACCCAGCATGCATACTTCTCATAACTCTAAACTTGACAAGGTGCATTTACAGATCCAGCAAGGAACCTTCTTCAAAGCTTTGCAGAAGCTTATGGGAACTGCAGTCCTCCCGTTTGGAGCAAACATGCTTCTTGGGAAATTCATTTTTCTTTAACAGAAATTGCTTAAAGTATTTGAAATTATGTAAGTATAAAAACCAGCAGGCGGTGTGGCACTGTGCAGAAGACAACATTCTCACTCATTTCTCAATAGGTTTCAAGATTACAGCCAAGAGCACACAGAGGCCAAAAAGATGCCTCCCATAAACTTGCAATAATCTTTCTTGCTTTTTTAAACCTGAAAAGACCTTTGTTTCTGCAGAGTGGAGTTCCCAGAAATGTGAATACGCAAAGAGAAAAAAAAGACCCCTGGAGAGCTAACCATATTAGCAACCTGCTTCATCCTCTTTAAGGTTGATTCGTCTAGAAACTCCGAATCGCAGCCCCAGGAAATTATGAGTATGAAATCGTAACACCCAAATAGGCACAGGCAGAGGTCCCAGTGATTTCACCCAGTCGGATCTCAAGTTACAGAAGTTAGATCTCAATTTGTAAGTGCCATCACCAAACCTCCAAATCCTGAGGTATTTTCAAAACCTGAACTCAAATCTTATGAATGCCAACCTCTGCCATTAGCATGGGTGCATGGACATTTAAAGGATAAAAATGTTGCTCCCAGTCCACTTGTGTGACAAAACGCACACATGCTTTAAAGGTCAGAGTCTGGGAGTTTATTCTGTGCTTTTATCATACTTTAGGAGACATGGGTGGATGGAGGACTAACTGCTGCCAATAGAAACACTGTTTCTTATTCACGAGGACATGCAGCAGCAAAACCAAAATTACTCAAAACAAATAGTATTGAAATTACTCAGGTCAAGGACAGTGGAGCCAAGAACACCCAAGAAGGGTGGGACACAGGTACCTTACATCATCTAGACATTTTAAAGGGGCTTTTTGGGGGGTTTAATGTTGGTGCTTTCATGAAAAAAGAAAAAAACAAACAAAAAACAAACAAACAAAAAAACCCAACAGTTATATGACAAAAATCTCTCACTTTTCTCCTGTTCTTGAATTCTTTGAACGGTCAGTCAGTATCACTGAAAACACAGAGATAGTCTTCCTACTGAAGGAGCTCCACAAAACCTGGCTCTTGGGAAAATACACATTAAGAGCCTCTTGTAGCAGACACACATCCAACCACTGCATCAAGACAGTGGGTTTCATCCACCCATCACACAAACAAAAGAACTGGGCTTATTGGTTTTGTAGCAGCTATAAATGGCTGGGCCACGAAAGCTGAGTTTTAAGTTAGCTCAAGCACAGCTCTGCCTCCTACACTGACAATGAAGTTCAAGCAACACAAATGCTGCAGATAGGCAAGTAAGTTTCACATGACCATAACAAGCAAGAATACAGAAAAGACCCCAAATTGAGGCCCCAAAACTTTACCATGGTTTCTAGCCAAGTCTTTAGTGAACCGCTGGCTGGAGTTACCAAATAGTTTCTTAAATCACCCACTCTGGCACTTTGTCTTAGTCCTTTGCAACAGTTTCCAGGGTGGTACCAGTGGGTTGTGTGACAAGGCATTTCTGGCTGTTAGCTCCTCTCCAGCAAGTCTGTGCTGCACACCAGCGGGCCTCCAGCTGGGCAAGTACTGCTGCCCTTCTCCTAACAGTTTGCTGCAAAGCATTCACAAGTCAGCCAGTTCACAAGCCCAGATTAGAAAGTGACACCGGTTAATATCACCTGATGGTATTGTTTAGCTAAGGATTCTTTTTTAAAGACACGTTTATAACAGTCATTTTGACAGAATAATCACAGCACTTAGTGTTGGCTTTCATCTCCCTCATGTGACTGACTTGCTTCTTCCATTTTCTAGCGCTCAGCTGTGATTGCTGTAGTGGTTCTGCTATCTGCACTAGTGCTAGAAACAGGCTTGTGCCACCAGGCTTAGATCTGAATCAAAAATACTGAGAGTCTGGGGGAGTTCAGATTAGCAGGTTGTAATCACTCCGCCATGGTGAGTCTGACTTATCTCTGTAGCTGACTCTGATATGCGTCTGCTGGCTGAAAAGGGACAGGGGCAATCGAGAGCTTAAAGTAGGCAAGTCTGATTTGGCATCCCTCTCATCTCTAAATATATATACTTAGAGAAATATTTATTTTACACACACTCTTAGCTCTACGAACAGCATATTTAGACATATTTTTATAAATACATGCAAATGCAAGAAAGATTTTGAAAGTTTCCCCTCTCAGTGGGGGTGGAGGGGAAGTCACCTTGTTCTGAAAAGCTGCCACAGGACTCAGAAAGGAACGATTCTGCCTTCCTTACCTCGAAAACACCGACAGATGCATTGAAGTACTTCCTGGGCACGAGGTGGTGGTGGTGGTACAGACTGGAGGCAAGCAGCATCCCGGCCCAGCACAAAGCAGCCATACCTCCTCACCCCAGTGCGAGGCAGCTGGATGATGGCTCTCATCGTGCAAAAGGAGCCACACTGAGCAGCATGGCAGGGAGAAGGGGGACATTATTTTAGTTTGCCACAGCATTTTGTCATTTTACATATTTTTGCATAAACCAGAATAAAACCTCATGGCTTTTTCCAGCAGCATTAGAGGTATAGCGAGACATATAGATTTCCAGCAACACTCCTTCAGCTCACATTCTTGACAGATTTCAAGAAAAACTGCCCAAATATGACTTGCCAATTTTTATGGAATTTTGGCCCAAGTATTTTTTAACTACTTAATATAGATCACATTTATTATCATCATCATCAGTGGAAAATATTATCTTCTCAGATTTCTTTATATTGTAAGCTCTGGGAATATAATTAATTCATTCCACAGTTTTACAAATATGTAAAACTATTACAAATACATCATTGAATGCATTTTCTTAAATTCCTTTGCAGTTTGCAGCTTTGTTTCTGGCAGCACCAATATCCTTCTGCTGCTGATCATACTGTCCCTCAGCCCTAGAAAGCTTCCTGGAATAAACCTATTGATTAATGCTCTCGAGACTCACTAACTCACATGGCAATAGGGAACTATTCGTATCAGTAGAGGCTATTTGTCCCTCATACACTGCACAGAATTTGACTTCACATTTGATGCATCTCTCAAGCAGTTTGATGCTATCCATCATCCCACTGCAGCCCCAGCACTTCTGTTACAAAAAATTCCATTAAGCACTAGGGGTCAGTCAACTGTATTAAAAACATAAAGCAATTTACTAAAATATACATTTAACGAGGCCTCAGGGAGAGAAAGGATCACATGCACAAACAACAATTTCAGGAATCAGACATAAACCTGTAGCAGATGAAGTATAAACTATGATCGGCTTGTGACAAATCCTCAGTATAACCCCACACCTGGATTCTATCAGCATAACATATGATCTACACTATAACATCTTTTAGGACGTATCTAAAGCCGTGAATTCTCTGCATCAATCAGAGAGACTTCCACTTAAATGAATACAACAAATCTCCACTTTGCCTAGAAAGTTGCTCGTGACTTCAAATTTTGTTGCTGCCACCTGTGGGTTTTCTAGCAGGTATACACAAAAGAGAGGAAATTCACTTTTCTTCCAGTAAAGCTAATCAGCGTCCATAGTTTGCATTCCTCTGGTTTTCAAGTGACCTGTGTTACTTATTATGCTGTTAGTCCTCGTGTTGCTGTCATCCCAACAGAAGCTCACCTCACCTCTCAGAGCATTTCTTTGTGCAACCCAGTTTTGAGGATCTCTGATTGCTATGTTGCATTTCCCACCCTGCAGTCAGCTTGCACCTCTGTCCAGTGCAGCACCCAGCCCTTCAGTTTCCCTTCTCTACTGAGAGGTGGACACTGAGAGGAACAAATCCACAAAATGTGTTACATAGACAACAGTGCCAACAGCAACCAACAGGATAGAGCAGAGTCCCAGGTGACTGAAGCACTCCCAGGATCCTAGGCCTTCCTGATCACCAAACCGGGACATACTTCCTATAAAAAAAACCCTTGCAGCACTTTGTGGCTGTCAAGGAAGAATTTCATGTCACAGTGAAATCCCCAGCCATAGCATGTTCAGCCAGAGAAGAGAGATTCTGGAAACAAGCTGCCCCAGAGAGCTAATGGTGAGACTGCTTCTACTCTTCCACTGTGTTACTCCTCCTCTTGCCCTTAAAGTTGTGTCACTTAGGCAAGCTGGCTCCAGGTACCCTTCTGTACTCATACAGGTCATCTTCCCTGATTATCCCTTGGCAGGGGGGAGGAGAAAACATCTCTCACTCTAAGCTGTGGCCATTCTGGAAACAGTACAGTCTCTCACTTAGTGAAGATTGAGAATTATCATTTTACTTGATCAGTCCCTGCTACGCACATCCAGCTATTCGGTCCATCTTCCTCTGGACACTCCCTCCTCACCTCTACCCTGCATGGTCACCTAAGTGAGGATTGCAGCACTGCACACTTTAACAAAACAGAAATACATGCTCTAACCATAGCAGCAAAAAAGGCAACTGAGGATTGAAAAAACAAAACCAGTCAGAGATTGCAAAAATACAAATGATTCAAGGCCTGACTAGGGTTTCACCCACCTCTTTCTGTACTGTTGGGTCACTTAATTTTGTTGTGCAATTTATGCTGACTTTAGTTGTTAGGAAAGGTAAAAACAACCAAAAAAACAGGAGCAACCTTAAGGAAATCTAATTAAGGGAAGAGAATCTCACAGCAGAGCAGTTCTCTTCAAGTGACTCACACAGATTGTACCACTTGGAGCCAGTGGCGCCCTTCCACTCCAGTGCAACAGCTCAGTTTGTCCAGCATCTTCTGGAAAAAGGATACTTGCTCAAGTACAGACAGCCAGTATCAGTGTGAATAAGAATACCGTGCCTCTGCACGTATCACTGTTTTCCCTTTGCCACAACATGCTCTGTAAGAACAGATGCACATATTAGTCTGTTTTGCACTGAATTTTTCTGAACTCCTCTTCCCAAGGTAGAGCGATATCCCTAATTCTTCAGGGGCAGAGGATTTTGAAATTGTCCTGCTGTCTCCAAGACTGGGAAAAACCAGAAAGCTAAAACAAAGGGGGAAGGGGCAGCAACCCAAGCTCTTTGTTCCAGTTGGCATGAAGGCATCATTCTTACAATAGCTCATTTTCTCCTTCCCCCCAACAGCTGACAACTCATGGCAACTAAGGACAGGGCTGCTATTGTCGTTAAGCAAATACTCATCCAATCTACGTAGGAAAAAGAAGAGCTCCAGAGATGACGGCATGCTCAAAATGCTCACAAGGACATCCCAGGAGGCAAATAAAGAGACACAGCAGTGGACGAAAGGGTTCTTGAATTGAAACAGGGGAAAGAGAAGTGGTCTCACAGATGCAGCAGCTTCAGAGGTTGAAGAGTCAGACTGTCTGCCTAGGGACCCAGATGCTAACTAGGAGTTCACCAGAAGAATGCACACTGCAGCCTGAGCATCCTTGGTGTGTCAGCCTTCTACAGCCATCCTCTTCTGGGTTATGCTGCATGCTGTTGCCTGCCCACTGTCATGCATTTCTGCATGACGTGATGGAGAAAGAGCAACCTGGGCATGGGGAGAGCCCTTAATGCTGTCTATCTGGTGGCAGTCCAGCTTACTTCTAGCACTCACTAATCAACATGCACTGAGGACGAGCACTTTCACAACTAATTTCTTTAGAAAAACACCAACAGCCAAGCAAACAAACAACTCACAATACACCCACACAAAATGTGTTTATTATTAGAAAACTCTTTTTGTACAAAGCATGAACCCTCCCCCATATAAAGCATTTCTGCATGTTCACCACTCCAGCCACACACTTAAGGGGAGAATGGAGGCTATACATCACAACATTAACATGTGGGATGAATTCCAAACAAAGCACAACACACATTTTTCCACTAGCAGTCCTAATCCTCAAAGCAGGAGCATGACTGAGTATAGTCTAGTCATGGCAGCATTCACCCAGAGCTCTGAGCTACTACATAGTCTACTTTCAGGGTCTATCGAACTTGTTACCGCCTATGGTGCATAGAGCTACAGTCCTAATTTTCTGAAAAAGCTGCGCAGAAGAGCTTGCACAGCTGCTGTAAATGCTGATGGTGACTTGCCTGCCCCTGAGACAGAAAAGAAACTTGTCTCCCCTCTGCAGTAGCAGTGAGGGACAATGCCAGGCAGGCCTCAAGGGGGAGTTGCACACTTGGCTATAGGAAGCTAAGCATGACATAAGGTGTATCTTTTTCAAAAAGAGATCTTTTCCAAGACTGTTATGCATTATACAGGCCAACCTCTCAAAGCAATTGTGGGCTTTGTGACGTCTTCTTTATGGAGTTATTCTCAAGACCTCGCTTATAAGCAACAATCCCATCCAAATCAAACAAACTGGGGACTCAGAAATTCACAGGTTTGAAAGTACCCTTTACAGACTGCTCAGCTGATTCACACCTTCGTGCCAGCTCTACATAGCTCCTGCACAACCTCCAGGCAGTTGTTCTACTCAGCACAGATAGCTAGCAGCTAACTTGTAGCTTGATTCAGGATGAAGAAGCACAATGCCTTTGCTTGTCAAAGGGAGAACTGCTTTCATGCAGCAAATCCCCTACTGCCCTTCAAAAGGCTTCTGAACTTGCTCTGAAGGAAACTTTGGTTATGGGAGCTCTTACCCTAACTTGACCAGATTTAAGAAATGAACCCACTACCAGTCATCACTAGCTGCCCAGGACAGACCTTGCTCTGCTAAGTGAGGCTGCTGCAGTAGGGGGTGGCACTCTGTATGCTTGGCGTCAAGTTCCTCCTCAGCTGCCTTTATTACTTCGGTCCTGAAAACTTTGCATGACTTCAGATATGCTTGCAACAGCCTGTTTGTGTTCATCACCATGAACATCATATTGCTTGCCAATGTTTTGAAACTGGCGCTGGCTAGGTTGCAAAAAGAGATGGATATGTGATAAGAAAAATCATGGGAATTTAAATTTCACTCCAAGCCTCAAAATTCCATAATTTTTCAGTTGGATGCCACAATACACAGCATGCGAAGTCTTAGGATCTTACGCAGCAGTGCCAGAGCAATGCATCTTGGCAAGCTGGCTAAAGAGCTGAGTACCACTTTGGACATACTGCAGAATTGGAGAGTTGTGGTGATACATATCTAAAACTACTTTGGTTGCGCAATGACAAAGTACTGGCTGCACAATGTTTATGGATATGTAATAGAACTACATAAAATCACCGTATATATTATCTTACTAGTCTCACGGACTCACCCTTAGGCAAACCATTTGTTGCACACATTTGTGCTGCACCAGCAGTGAAATGGGGCATGGAGTGCCGCAAGACATCACAGCCACAGAAAATTGCTATTATTATGCTAACTCTCAGCATCAGTTTTACAAAAGCTGAAAATAAACTAGATGTTTCAATGTGATAGGTTCCTTCCCAGAATGTTATGATTTGGTTCTCTTATCAATTTGAAAACTCTACTAAAAAGTTTTGAGCTTTTTAGATTGTGAAATACTTAAGAAGCCACAGCAGACAGGCACTATGCAGATAAACAATCTTGGTACAACAGCAGCTGCAGAAGGGCAGTAAACATGCATTCTGGCGTTCTGCAGCTAAACATTGTAAGACAAAAACAAGAAAGCATCCATGATTTGGGCGATTTATAGCCTAAAATAAACTTGAAGATTGATGAAGAGCACAAGATCAAGAAAAACTATTCCTTCCATTTCACCAGTTTTGTAATCAATTTGGAATGAGAGAGGAGAA
The DNA here is from genome assembly GCF_039878825.1 of Excalfactoria chinensis. Taxonomy (NCBI): domain Eukaryota; kingdom Metazoa; phylum Chordata; class Aves; order Galliformes; family Phasianidae; genus Excalfactoria; species Excalfactoria chinensis. Next base: position 37,666,646 of record NC_092829.1, on the reverse strand, counting down.
GAATTTAACAGATTAGGGGCAAGTCATTCTTCATTCCCCATGGGTCCGATCCAGAGCTTATTGAAGTCAATGAAATGACTTCCATTACAGCTCCACTGGATTTTTCAATCGGGCCACAAGAAATGATTACTAAAGTGGCTGTGCAAGGAGAATGAAGGTTGTTTCTGAAAAAATAATACTAATCATCAGGACTTTCCTTCAGGGGAATCCTAGACTCCATGGGATAGTAACTCAGTACACCTAGCCTCTGCACTCAAGGGTAAATTGTTGTCAATAGCATTCAATTAAGGAAACACCATTCATGCTCAACAATTTTTCTTCTGTTAACATACACAGGATGACTAAAGGTGAAAACAATTATGTTGTTTCTGCTCCTTCCCTGCACCCCAGTGGACTGCACACAAATTGTTATCAAAAGTACAATTCAAGCTCACCGTTTCCTCTGATTTTTGTGTAGCTCTTTTAAAACAGGAGAGGAGGACCTCTGAATGTGTAAAGCTGATGCTAAAAGACAAAGGCTGGAGAATCCATGTACAGATTTTTCTTAAACTTAATTCATTATTTACAATTCTTTGGGTTGTGAGTCAATGATGACTGTAAGTTGGAGTTTCCCCCGAAATTCTGCCTTTACAAGCAAGTTTTTTCAGGACTCAGTCCAAAAGAGGAAAATTAATGATTCTTGGAATCATTATTATCTTTTGGGTCACATTCTTTTTTTTTTTTTTTTTTTTTCTTTCTCTTTTTTTCCGTTTTGTTTGAGACATGAGTGTTCTAAAACACTTGTCCATCAAGAACAGTACAGGTTGTTTTTTTAAGCTTCCATTGTGGTAAAAATGGAATGTTCTGCTTTAAGAAAAACAAAACCATGAAAACATAAGCAAAAGAATCCCCTGAAGTCATACCGTAAGCAGTGAAGCAATTCCAGGTGACTTCATTGGGTCAGTAGTTGTCTGCACTCTGAAGGTCCTTGCCTGTAACCTTTCTGAGACTGAACTTCTTTTTGATGTTTGTCTCACTCTACTTTGCTAATCTGCCTAGAAATATAAGAACAGTGTCAGTCACCAGGAAGTTAAAAACTGCAGTTCTTAACTCTTTACAATGCAGAGAAGCAACTGAATGATCAAAAGAGGGAGCTAGTCATGTTCCTGTGGGCAATGAGGGCAGTCTGTAGTAATGACCTGCTTCCATAGCACTGCCCACAGAAGAATGCCATGACAAAGGCAGTGTTGACCCAGGAATTACAGTGACATTGTAGCAGAATTTCAGCCTCTGCAACAGGACAATAAGGCACAGATTATAGAGCTGGTTTGTTTGTTTTTTAAATAGAGCTGTTACTCTTTCTCTTTCTTGTATCTATGATCTTTGAAGATTCTCTATCATCCGGTCTTGAATATAAAGATATAAAAATGTAACATCTCCTCTGGTCCTTGCAACATAGTTTTTTTCATAAAGCAGTCAGGAAGGCTAGTAATCCCTTGTCCAAGGAGTTGGCACTTCTCACACCTCAATCTTGAGTTACCACTCAAGAGCCACCACCACTTTATAATGGTCTAAAACAATCATGTATTGTGTTATCTGTCCCAGCTGGTCACCATTAATCCAGAACAAGGCTATTAGATGTGCCACTATATACATACCATAAGCATCAAATTATTACAATGTTTTGTCTCTCTCTAATATTAAACCAGTCACCCTCCATTTGCTTAATTTTCACTCTGCTTAAGATTTTTTTTCAGTTTATTTCTCATTTCAAATTCCTGAGTGTACCTACAGATGAATACAAATCAGCTTCTCCATTTCCTTAACAAAATAAAAAGCAATTAGACAATTTATAAACCTAGATCATTCTGATGTTTTTATTATCTTGGACACAAAATATCTATCATCTCTGGTTGGCTGAAACATTCAGATCCTCTTCCAGATACATGCAGCCTTACTACAGAGGTATGTTACAACTCTAAGTCTGCTGTACTAACAGACATTCATTTCTTTGTAACAAACTATTCATAACAAACAGAAACAAATCACATCCCACATTTACAGTCAAAACTGATCTCAGAAATAGTGACATTTATGGAAGGAAATATTTTAATTGGGTCTATCTCAATAAAGCAATTAAAAACATGCATACACACCAGAACTAGAAAAAATTACGCATTGCCTCAAGAAATCTTCTATTCAGGTGGAAGTATCCCCTCTCAAATAGCATGGCTAAGGAACCAGGAGAGCTTTCAAGAAACCCTATGAAAGAAAAGTAGTCCTGAAATATTTTGAGTCAGAATCCTAGTTATTAATTCCTGGCTGTACCTATACTTTCCCATGTTATAGTGTTGTACATAGGCAGCAACAAAACAAAAAGAACATCCTATTTTTACTCAGTGCTATGAAGTCTGGTAATCATTCTGCTGAATCAAAGGGTTACTATTCAACTTGGCATCTGACAGTAAACTGGCTTGTACAGCCACTTTCAAACTGGGGCAGGAAGGACAAATGATTAGTGTTGAAGCAGCCGCTATCCAGCAGTGACAGTTCTTTTGAGCTTGCAAGTTCATTTCAGTTACTTCTCATAAATTGTGGAACACCTTTCACCAGTTAAACAAAAAAAGTAATAACAGTACATTTCTATATTCCACTGGTCTGTTTTATGCCAGCAGATTTGCACATGTACTGTTCGAGGACACACTGAAGAAACAGCAGACACTTGAGACAACTAATTGAAGTACAAATTGATCAACATATTAAAGCAGCAGGAGCTGCAGATGAGCTGAAGTGACAAGTTCAGAAATAGAAAGGCAGAGATGCTAAAACTGCAGCAATGTAAGATCTGTTGGTTGCATATTTTGTGCTATACTCATTTCACCTCATCAATTATTTTTGCAGTAGTACCAACATTTCTTGAACTGAAGGCATAAGGGGGAAAACCCAGCTTCCTGAGCCAAAACAAAGGGCCTGTTCAAGGATCCCTTTCTAGACAAGTCCTTCCAAAGGCAACACACAAACCTGCTAACAGTCCTTTTGAGAAGATGCAGCACTCCCAAAGCATGAGATCAAGTGTACTTCTTCTATAGCTTTTCAGCATTAGTTGCTATATTCCTGCTAGTGTAGCTCTGTTACTGGGCTTCCACACTGTCCTGATTTGATCTGCCTTGCTCTGATGCTTTTGATTTAAAAAAACAAAACAAAAAAAACAGAACAGTTTATAAAGACAAGATGAAGAAAGATAGACATGCCATTAGTCTCCATGGCACTTCAATCTACTCTGAACAACACTTGCTTGTCAGTTGGATTCCAAGAAAGCATGGAGGCGAGTTCATTTTTAAGATTGCTTGGGAATATACTTCTCAGCTGCTATACAGGAAAGAGCCCATTCATTAACATTACATTACTGAGACCAGATCCAAGGTATTCAATGAGGTCTAACATTAATTATGCAAGATCAGGAAAGCATCTGGGTTTCTTTGAGATCCCACAGATGGGCATATGAAGGACAAACAAAATAAGTGCTGCAAAAGAACAAACATAAACATGCCTGCAAACACAATTGCTCACTCTGCCTTGAGTTACAAAACAGCATTTTTCACATGGCTAGAGTCTTAGGTCATAACAAGTGTCAGTGGAGAAGAATTCAAGAGAGGCATAGATGTAATATGCTAGCAATATGTCTACTAGGACCTGGCTTTGGAAATAAGTTTTCTCGGAGAAAAGGCTTTAATAATAAGCAAGTGTATCAGATTTCTGCAAACACACTGTTAAGGTCGGAAGAGCAGCTGGCAGCAAGACGAGTTCTGTGACCTGCTCCTGAACCCTTCAAACTCATTTCCTGTCAAACATCAGACCCAAGAGGACAAGCAAAAAGCTGTTAAGCTCTTTTCTAGAAGAGTCTGAGATTAGAATTCCAGTAATGGCTCACATTCCTTTCCAGTTGTCCTGAACTGGCCACTTCCATCGTTGAGGATTGCTATGCCGTATAGCAGTGCTCTCCTCCTCTGGGGAGAAGGATGAGAGAGTGGGGGTGGAAGGGAAGAGTGAGGCCATGGAAAATAGGATCCAGCTTTTCAGACAGCAAACAGGAGAGTCAGATGTGCTATTCATTTAAATAAATTAGAGCTACTTCCGGAGGATCTAAACAGTGAGAACTGTTCAACTTGTCCTTGAGAGTAAAGGTAAGCCAGGATGCAAATTGCCTCTGCAGTTCCCTCCTAGAACTGAAAATGAGGAGGCCAAGCAGAAAACGGCCCCCTCCCAAAGCCAGCAGACAGGAGCTGGTGCACACAGCCACAGCCAGACACCCTTTCCCACCAGCACAGAAGAAAAAAAAGAGGTACCCTGCTCATTTCAGATCTGCACTTGTTCACATCAGTAACTGTGAAAGCTTGTACAGTGGACAGATCAGAAAGAACATCAAACCAGGCACTTTTCCAAAGAGAGGTACCCAACAGTTAACGTACTTATTCTAGTACATAAAACATACAACCACATGAACCACTCTGGATTTTCCCTAGTTTCTGCCATAAACTGGAAGCAACAGTTCAGAACACTTGAAAATAACTAAATGAAAAGCCTAGCAAGGAATATCTGCACAGAGGTTTCCTAGTTTTCCTGCACCAGCTCTGCCAGAGTCCAAATTCACAAGGAATCATGGCATCAGAACAAATCCCTTAAATTCCTCCTTGGTTTACTTGACAAGATCATTCTTGAGCCCTCCAAAGATTCAACTGTATTGCATGTCTATAGATGGAAAGGCATGGTATGATATTAGAAATTTGCCCTTTCATTCCATTTTAAGAAGTAACCATGATTTCACTCATTCTCTCCCCCTCTTCCCCACCTTCATTCTGCCATCATGAATCTTCCTGTTAGAAACTACCATTTCCACAACAACAAAAACAAAATTACAATGACATTCGTGCTTTTCTACCTTTCAGGAGGCACTAGGTATCCAGAAATAAACTTAGTAATCATTAATTAATTGCATCTCAGTAGCTATTTCCAATTTCACCTTTGTTTCTGATTACACTGTAATAAGAAAAGCAATACATCTAAATATATAGAATACGTTGCATTAAGATCTAAATCTAATATTAAAGAAAAATGCCAAGATAAGTAAACTTGTAGCAAATCAAAACCTTTGCTTTCAGTGTGGATGAAAAAGTGAATAAATCATTATAGGCAGATGCTTCCAATTTTGTTTTTGTTTCTGTTTATTATTCCATTATTGCCTAGAGGCTTATATTCATCACTGGAAATAAGCCAACATCTTTAAAAAAAAAACAAAAAAAACACTTTTGTAGCAGGTGTATAAACTGAACAAATTCTACCACCAACACAAAGTTGATATTTAGCACGATTTTTGGATTTTGGGTCTGTTTCCTCTAGTCAGTTCATTAAAATTGTACTGCCTTCATTCTCTAACCCAGAAATAGCAAACTCTTCCCTTTCTCCCCAATTCACACAACTCCTAATCATTGTTTTGTGTCCCAGAGACTCCACTGCTGCACACAAATCACAATAGCTACACCACGATTCACGTCAAAAAACCTGAAGAATGCTTCAGTGGGATTAGATGCATTTTCCAGATTTACTGCTGGAAATCCTTGGAAGCCTAGGGATGGACTAACAGTTCAGTTTAGTGACTCTTTGAACTGGGTAGTACAGCTGCTGGCTGAGCAACAACTGACCTGCAACCAACACATAAAACGTAGGGTTGAACAAAGAACAAATAAATAATGAAAAAATGCCACCCCCAGAATATGAGGCTTGGGCTTATTTAGACAGACCACTGCGTAATGAAGAGGTCAGCTCCCTCACCAAAGCCACAGCCAGGCTGTGCTTTCTGCTCACCGTGACTTGGGCTTTTACTGCAGAAAGGATGCAAGGCATGTGCCATAACACCCTTAGGTATTAAAGGGCATACAGAAAAAGAAGACTACTTTTGTATCACAAGCTTCCTTCTCTGAAAGGACACTGTCAGATTTTTGACTCAGGATGATTTGTGGAATATTTATGTTAATGCAGTCTGAAAAACAACTATGACCACTCATAGTTAACTTCAAGAGGCTACAACTAGATCTCTCTCCCTTACAGTGATATTTATTATACAACTTACAACTTCGCTCTTTCCAAATACTTGAGTCTGAATTCAAACTTCACAGTTCCTTCCCCTTGAAGCTCCAGATGTGCTTAGGAACATTACCAAAATTTGAAAAAGCTTGGATCTAACTAAGATACACTTCTATTGTTTGTTACAATTAACTTGAATGGCATCGGGTATATGCAGTTGTAATCTCCTTTAAACAAAGAAAATATTTATAATAGTTTCCATATATCAAGCTAGTTTGAATAATACAAGGACAGAGATTTAAAACTAAATACTTGGAATACACTGAGAACTATGCTTTCAAGATACTAATCATAATGCATCAAGAGTACTAGGACTCGGAACAAAAATAAGTTTTTCTTCCACCTATATAAATCATTTTGTAGTAACCAAATCAAAAACAGTGCCAGGTCTTACCGACCTCAGTTCAGAACAGCAGTAAATATGTCTACCACAACTGAGTTAACAAGTGAAAAACATGCTGCTGCGTTCCACAAAAACATCTGCATTTCCCTCTGTTCACACAACTGTTGCTCTATTAAGAGCTAAACACAACATCAAATTCATTATCAAACTATAAATAAAGCAGAGAGGAAGAACACACATTTCCCTGTGCTGGTATGCACAAAGTATGCATTTTTGTTTGATAACCAGTGTAATGCTATCTGAGGTTTATCCTTGAGGAAAAATACTGGAATAAAACTAAAAGTTAGCTTGATACCTGAGTTGCATTTCAGGTTGCAGTATAGGAGGTTTTTGAAAATCATCATGTGAACCACTCCGGACTTTCTGAAAGTAAACTTGAGGGCAGCTAATTAAGATTCTGCCCTACAAACTGAAGTGCGCTCTGAATTTAAGATGTATAACAAAATGCAGGTTTCATTATGCAGCCAAGTCCAGCATTCTCTTATTCCAGAAAAGGTGTTAACAGTGACTTACAGTTATCCTGTTGAAATTTACAGAACATCAGGTGCCCTCCCCTTGCACACATACCACGCTACCTCTTAAAGCATCTCCTGAGGAAGGAATGAGATGCTTCCCTTGATATTTTATTTTTTTAGAGTTTTCCCAGCAGCTTTCTAGTTAGCCATTCAACACATCTACACTGCAGAATGAGCGTCAGCGTCTCCGCTTTGTGACTAAGTGAAAAAACAGTGCTCTTCAGCTATATACTGTTTCCCTCAGGATGTCTCCGCACTTCACAACATAGCTCAGGATTCTCATGTTCTAATTCTCAAGACTGAGCACACAACTTGAAATTGCTCATCTTGAAAGGTACACCGCATAAGGCAGCTATCTTCTCACAACTGCAGTTCTCTTCTGTATCTATACCAGTGAGCCCCAAATGAATACACCAAGTGAGAATAGGAGCACAAATGGCTTCAGAGATCGGGATGGAAGTGTACGCTAATCAAATGTAACAAAGACTCTACCTGAAGACTTCATACAGCTCCCTCTCTGATGTCTGGGCAGTACTGCACCAATGTGATTAATTTCGTATCTTCTTCTCCAGTTCTTTAGTAGCTTTCAAAGTCAGTGACAGTTGAGGATGCACATGTAGCTAGGAATGCTAAAGCTGGGTTTGACAGCACATACTGAAACATCATACAGGAACAAACTCCTTTATTGTGCAGAAGACTCTGGAATTATTTTCTATAATAACTATCCTTATTTAGAGAAAATGATACATCTTAAGTTTTTGCTTGTACTCTCCTACTATCATACCAAGGAACCATATAAGGCCAAATGAAAATGTGACCAAAATCCAGGTGACTGGATTTTAAAGGCTGTCTGTCAGAAATAAAAAGTAAGAAGAATGGTTGTTGTACTGTCCTTTCTGCTTCTGAGCATAATAGGTGTTGGCTGCTCATAGTTGGTCTGCAGATACTAAGATGGTCTGTGTCATAAACAGTAAAGGTAAACCCTGAAGAAAGAGAAAAAAAATCTACTGACGTATCCCAACAAGCAACACTGTTCACTAAATGAAGATGCTGAAAGTAGTAAAAAAAAACAACAAGGTTAGAACACTGTAAAAGCCAATAATTATTTCCACATTGAAGAATTTATAATAATAGTTCCTGAATAAACTGAAAACAAGAAACTGAATTAGACACAGATGGTTTGCTCCCCAATAAGTGACACTGTGCCACAAGGAACTGCTGAGGGATAAATATACATATCCAATATAACAACACATTTAATCTTCAGATGTGGGGGATAGAGTCAAGTTTTTTAGGGGAGCAAAATAATCCAGTCAAGGTTAGATCAGCATTATTTTTCAGTACCAGTGGAACTAAACTCATTTTAGGCTAATGTCACATGACCTCAGGTATGTCCCAAACCATACAAACACGGAGAAGTCCTCTGAAAACAACTTAGGTTCTTGGACTTGCTCACTCTGCCCTGCACTCCACACAAATCTGATGTGTATTCTAAAATGGAATTGCCATTTTGGAATCCAATCTTGCAGCTACTTCAAAATTTGGCATAAAACCAAATAGCTGTAATCTGAAAAAAGATAACTGGGAAACTTGAGCAAGTTAAATAGGAATTGTTTTGGACCCCCATAAAACCCGATTACTTCTACCATTAGGAATTATGATAGCCTTCATCAAAGAGTAGTGGTGAACTTCACTTGCTAGCATAGAAATTACACTGTGCTTGAATGTTTTGCAAATGTTTCTGACAGCATATGATGGAACTTGATTGCCATCTACAAAGTGCGTGGAAGAGCTCATAGCTTTAACAACACAGGAACAATTCAGGTGTTATCTATTAAGGTTCATATCCAGTAGAAGGTCCTTTTTGCTGTACATGTCAGCAGAGTCCTGCACATAGGGAAAAATAAACGAGCAAACCAACTCATGAAGTTGCTTACAACTAGTGGATACTTGCTATAAAAACTTTAACAAAAGAGCCTTTTTTCCATGTGTAAGAATTAGATTTGTGCACATAAAAAGGGAAAATTATTTCAAACAAAGAGAGCCCTAGATCCTTCAGAGGCAATGATTTTAACTTTATCAAAGCCAGAGTTAAAAGGATGAAGAGCTACTGTTTCTATGGTCTAAATAATGGATATTAAGAAGGAAAAGAATGTAAATTAAATAAATGTTTCTGACATGCAAAGCACAAATGCCAAAGACACTGAAACATTTTTGTGGTGTCCCAACATGCAATTCTATCTCTGTGACACATTATAAGGATAGACTAGAAGAATTAAGGACTCCAGGACTGACCAATACAAACTCAAGTCCAGTACAAAGCAGTGCATGAATTTAAACCATATGAAAAACTGCTACCCAAAAGGTCTAGGAGATATTGGCAAAACTGAGTTTACATATCTCACTCTAACAGTAAAAATGTAGCTTGCCAGCCACGTTAACAACCAAACTAGAACAGGGCATATGTCACATTACATAGCCTGTTAAACTTACATAAACACTAACTAACTTTGTGAAATATTTGGAATAGTGTATTTCTTCACCATAAAGCAGTGTTAAATTACATCACATGGTTTCACTAGAGTTTGACTTGAACCAGGATACCAGATCTTAGTTTCTCTGTGCTTTTAAAGAATTTCTTGGATTCAAACTATTTAGCTACTCTGTAACCACCAGATGGATATATCAAGTTTAGCCCTGCATTAGATCATGATGCAAGGCAACATTTCCAAGCTGCACTACTTTTTCAGGTGGACATCTCACTGCATGAGACTTCAGGTGAGCAAACACATACCTGCTTAAGTTTATCTTTGGCAGTAAAGTAACTATGCTCACTCTAAGGGCTTGCATCAGAACGAAAGAGCTGTATTGTACTGAACATCACTTCAGAAACAAGTTTCTATCCTATGCGCCGGTGCTGGGCCAACCTCCATTTTCTGCTACTAGAGTTGTACATCTTAAAAAGTTCAGGAACTCTAAAAGCAACAGCAAGACACTATGACAAGATTTAATGAAGAATGAGAGTTCAGAAGAAAAAGTTAGCATCCCTCTCATCCTCACTGACTTGCACCATTTGTTTACCAATCTTGTTTCTGAAGGAGGTTGCTATCACCATCTATCCCAGGGGCAGTTGGTCAGCATATGAAGTAGTAAAATTTATATACCTCATACTACCAAACACCTGACATTCTAGGAACGGAGAATGAATCACAAAATGGCCTGGGTTGAAAAAGATCTCAAAGATCATCTAGTTGGAACACCCGTGCTGTGAGCACAGCTGCCAACCACAAGACCAGGCTGCCCAGAGCTCTCTCTAGCCTTGCCTTGAACGCCTCCAGGGATGGGGCATCCACAGCCTTTCTGGGCAACTTGTTCTGGTGCATCACCACCCTCTTAGTGAAAAACTTCCTTCTAATACTTATCCTAAGTCTCCCCCGTCTCAGTTTAAAACTATCCCCACCGTCCTATCACTACTATCACTATCAAACCATGTAAAGAGCTGTTCCCCCTCCTGTTTATATGCTCCCTCCAAGATCTTAGGGTCACTCCTTTGCTATTCACTTGGCAGAATACTTCAGTGTAAAAACTTGGTGCTCATCTTACAGATAACTAAAAGGCACCAAATACAATATGCAAACTTATTTCTGCAATTACTGCATTAGCTAAGTGCTATACTAAAGTAACTGAATTTGCAAGCAATTCCTGCATGATGCATGTCTTGATTACTACTTGCAACCAAACACTGTCTCATAATTTCTTCTGTGAAATCACAATTCAACAGAATTAGAAGAAATTGCCACTTGTAAACCCAGATGTTTTCCCTTCATTTTGCAGTTATTAACATGCTTTATTTTTGTTTTCTTTCTCTAACATAATATTTTGGGCATTATGATGGTAAATATAGGGAGGACAGAAACATGGGTTCAAAATATGCTACTAAAAGGAAAGCAGCTTTAATAATAACACCAAGTATTGATCTCTATTTTACCAAAACTCAAATTCAATTTAATACATATGATAACCTTCCTGGGGGATGAAATCTCTGCTTTGCTGAACTAACTCTGAGAAAGCTCAGCCTGAAGCAGAACATGATTTTATCGCAAAAGTAAGAGTTCAAGAACAAGAGCAAAAAAAAACACCAAAAAAACTAAAAATAGACCTTATCCTGGTCCCATATACATGACAGTTACAATTCACTTACACTTTTTCTTGGATTTTGCTGCCTATGACAGCAAAATAACAGATTATCAAATAGTATGTCAAGAAAATAGAGAGCTCCATACACTTTTACTGCTGACAATACTACTCAGGAAGTCAAGTATACTACATACTTAGCACTACATAGTGCTAACTAAGCACTATGATATCAAATATATGCTGTTTATATTCATGTAATCTTTGAGAAATGGTCTGGTTGGCTACAACACTGTCTAAGAGAAAAGTAAATGATGTCTTCTGTGATTCAGCTACATCCAGAAGTACTGCCGTAACGAAAGAAAGATCTGTCCTGTTTAACACGGTAGGCTTACCTGAAGATGCCATGTGCATCCCACTGCACAGAGAAAGAGGGCTAACTGCAGGTTTTATCCTAATCCTTATCTCCCAAAGCAGCTAGCTATAGAAATTTCACCTCACTTTCAACACAGAATTTCTTCAGTCGGTCACATATTAAGTCGTATCACAGTTTCTAGTAGGAACTATTTGGATGGTGTATGGAAAACTGTTGAACCTCTGATTAACCACCTGAGGCAAGCAATGAGTCAGCTGCAGGAGCACAGGTGAAGGCGATTAAGCTGTGCTAACCTCTCCCAGATCTCATGTAAGGGCTGACTACCACTGAGGCAGGATCTCTTTATCCGGAGATTGCTCCTTTGTGGAGTTTACTGTCAACCTTCAGCATCAGTGAGCATTTCCCATTTATCATAGATTATCTTTCTATCATGATAATCTTTTGTATGAAACACCTGTTCAACTTCTGTTTACCTTTGACTATATAACTTTAGTATTGTATAACTGCACAGATGGGCAGCAATATGGAAAGAGATCATCTCAATTGGCACATCATACACATCAGTGACAGAAGAAATGCATGAAACGCAAAGCATATAGGCATGCTACTCCCAAGATCAGCATTGAGAGGAACACCTTATGCCTTCTTCTGAGCATAGGAGATTCTTTGTGGATAGTGGTTAACTTGGAAAAAACCTTTTCAAAGATGGCAGAAGCATGAACATAAGATACGGTCAGCAATATGAAAAAAGCTGAAAACCTAACAGTAATTGTTAGTACACTGTAATGCAAAATTAACCAGGAATCCTTGGTTGGCAGCTAAAAACATTTGCATCTGTGAACAGTATGACTTCAGTACCTTACGCAACAATTACTTACGCATGCTTACAAAGCAAATTACAACATCAAAATACCCTCTGTCATATTAACATAATGTCTATCACAATGTAGAAATTAGATGCCGAAGGTGGGCTAGTTATCCTTCCTATATGCAAGTGACTTTTATTTGTTTATCCTGAAGAGCTTATTTCACACAGAGGTATGCATGGATCCAAAATGTGTGATGGTCTAGTAACAGCGGCAGCCACTTTTTAGCTTGATTCTCTTTCTACAACATATAATAGATTCTGCTAGGATTTTGCAAAGCTCCATTTGTTACAACTTTAAGGGAAAACTACTATGAATTTACTTTAAAATTGATAAGACATAAGCCCAAGCAGAGTGCAGTATCTGTAAATGTAATAGCTTCGTGTAAATTGTACTGATAGTGGTGCAGCACATCAACGCTAACCACTAAGTTATGCAGCTGGTTTTAGAACAACTATTGGAACAACAGATGTAAGCTCTTCTTCTTATGGAAGAGTTACCTGGATCATAGCAGCTGAGTCTCAAACCACATATTACTTTTAAGAGTTTCTTATAAAGCAAGAAGCTGGAGGTGACATGCCAAGTAGTACACCAAAAACCTCCAAAAATCTCCAAGGAATTCTTTCATTTAAGTTAGTAGGTCCTTGATATACAAGAGATCTTGGAATATCTTCCCAACACAACTTGCAGATCAATAATTCAGAACAGAACATTACCTTCAAAAGCACACCAATATCATATTCATGAAATAACGCAGTAAAAGACCACTACACACTGAGCTATTACAGCACAAGAAAATCTTCATGCTCCAGCAGTTCCTAAAGAACAACAATTCTAGGAATTATACAATCAAAACAAAACTTTTGACACACTACTCTTCAAACCCTTTAGGACTCCTACTTACCTCTAAGAACCTCTGCAGGTAAAATCACATGTAGATTGTTGGTTTAGATGCTACATACTGCTTAACACAGCAGCTTCTGTTTCCTCCTTACTCCAAGTTCATAGAAGTTCTGCTGCATGTAAAGGCAACCTTATCCAACAAACCTTGACTCTTTTACATGTACTAAAGACTGCTCTTTCCAGAGTCTATCAACTTACAGATACTAAGTCAGGAATAAACACAAAGCCACAGACATGGCCACTGCTACAGACCCTTCTCTCTCTAAAACAGTCCCAGCTACTGACGCAGATGACTCTCATATGGCCAATGTCACAGTCCTTTCTTTGTTTAAACTAGTCCCACGCCAGCTACTGGCACAGGTGCCACTCAAAGTGCGTGCCTGCTGCCCCAGCTGGGCTGTGCATGAACTACACCTGGGCTGAGGGGCCCACTTTTTTTCTGAGAAGACTAGAACAAGCAGGAGAAAACCCCACTTGGCCTAAGAAATGTATTACAGAATTTATTGGGTGTGCTCCTTTTTTACCTTCCTTTTTTTTAACGTGTTTGCTCAGCTTAAGGCTTCTACCAATTTTTGTGGAGGTGAACAATTTCCCTGTACTGCTACCAGGCACAGCCAGCAGTCAGTCTCTATCCTCATCTATCCAAAGCTGAGAGCCATTTGCAGCTGCAGACACTTTCATGCTGGTTAACCATTTACATTTACTCATTTGTACTGTGTTGCACATTAACAGTTGTTCTGGGACACCCCCCTCCCCCAGGTGCAATTTTATCCATTCAGAATTTGTTTCTGGTAAGGGCTTTAGTATCTGCTGTTCTCGTGCCAATTTTCTTTTTTCTCTTTCAGAAAAACAAAGTATTAATTCAAATAACATCTACTAAAATAGTACAATTAATATATAGCAAACAAGTTTTCCATCTCTCCGGCTGTCGCAGCACGTGAGCATTTTCCAAGTATTTTGTGTAAAGAACCCTCTTTCCATTTTGTCCTTTTTCCTGATTGCTGTCTTACCAGCTCTAGACTACCTTACTCCTCTGTCCCTTCTCATTAAATGCTAACCTGGTGCTAATGCAAGGACTAACAGATTTAGCATCTACTTTTAGCATTTTTTTTATTATGCATGTGCTTATTAATACATTTCCTGCCACAGAAACCTGAAATTTGTATTTCATTTAGAAATTCAGAATTCCCAAGCAAAAATTTATTACTATCATTTATCTTTTTAAACTCAACACAGATTAATTCAGATGTCAGTAAACATGAGGGTTTGTTTGGTAAAGACATCTCCTTTTGCAACTACTGTCCAATTCACTAAAAGGGACTACAAGTTTCTTTCTTGTCTCCCTTTTCCTTCAAGCTTTGCAAACTACAATTCTAGTTTTGCAAGAAAAGCTGCATTGTGTTTTGATTGTCATCTTTTTCAAGGGCTACAGATTATTTCTTCCTACCACGTCTAGTACATGAACACTGCCTGAATCTTTAAGTCAAACAGCTTTATTTAATGCAACAAAAGTTCCAAAAGTATGCTTGGACAACTTATTAGCAAACTAAAGAAAATTAAGTGCTTATACTATCTACCAAGTTTCTTTAATTATACTCTAGCACTGATGAGTGATATATGGGCCTACTTCTGCTGACATATCACTTCTAGCTTTTCCTTCTTTGCCACATGGGTAAAACAGAAGCAGGTTGTTAGCCTCATGGTTTCAAGCTTGGAAAACAAGTATATGCATCAAATATCTAATTTTAGTAGTGCCACACAGTTTCAAACAGCTGACTATGAATTCAAAATTACAAAAAATAATAGTATTAGTTATAAAATAGCTTAAAATAATACTAGCAGTAATTACCCTACACAGCAATGTACTAGCAATTTTTGGTCAACCCACTGGCCCATTTCTCCTTCTATTCTGCCACTGTCTAGTTCACAATCACTAAGCTGAAGGAAGTGCAAGAAAATTTGCAACCAGATTATTTTGGTTTATGCAGCAAAGAAAGAAATTAATTAACCATTAAACCAAAGCCATCCATATCCTACTGTAAGTATGAACTATTTTATTATTAACTATTTAATAACTGAGAACTTACGTGTAGCAGAAAAGTATGTTACATCACAGAAAGAATGGCCCAAATTTGGAAACTGAATAGGAGACTTGACAGCACATCCTTTGCACCCGTCTCCAGCAGCTGATAATAATTTGGCTGTCTGCTTTTGATAAACAAAGCTGTGATGTTCTACTGGAAATACACTTATAGTAGTATTAGCAGTGGTATTTCAATGACCCGAGTTCAGCATACTTGATGTTGGGTTCATGTTAACCTCCTTCTTCAGTGTTGCTCATCTAGTTCTAAAAAGTGATAATCTCATGTCAAATGCCGAGACTGCCTGAAATCCAGGCTTAGATTCCAGTTTTATTAAGTGGTCCCTTATCCACTAACGCAGACTAATCTCAATTGCCAACACTGTTTCCTTACCCCCCAAAATAGGTGTACGACTTGAATTAGCCACTAGTTTCAGGGCGCTTTTTTCAACAAAGACTGTTTCCCTTTTGGCTTGCACTATATCACAGCACCTGGAAGTACTCTAGACACCTCTAGGGAACAAGTTAACATCAATCTCTGCTTCTCAAAAATTCCTAACCTAAATTTAGACCTGATCAGACAAGCAAAGCTCAAAAACACCAGAGTGAGAAAAGCATTAAGGAAGAACTTTGGAGAACAGATAACACAACTGCTCAGGCAAAGGAGGTTGGGAGACTTCCTGTTACATTCTGGAGATGTAAGTTTATGGCACCCGCTTCCACAGCCCGCTTACCTGCATTTCTTATTTGCAGGATGAGCTTTCTTACACTCCCTGTCATCTCCTCTTTTCCTCTTTGATTATCTATCCAGTAGACAAACCAGTGCCAAGCTGCTCATACTGCTATTCTGTTCTGTTTCACCCTGGCACTGACTTGCTGTGTTAGGTGCTAAATACCAGCCAGGGCTTGATTTGCTTCTGTGCCTTTCTACTTTTTGATCTCTGTAGCCTTCATAATCTCTGTACATCCTGAATTGGATGAAAAGAAAAAATATATATAAAGGTTAATCTAAAATCCTGACTTCTAATATGGACTAATGGCATAAATACAGTTATTTATAATTTCAAGTGTCACTGTAGGCCTCACTACACTTTCATGCAACTCAGACCGATAATGAAGATTAACAGAGAACAGTGGACTGGAAACCCAAGATAAACTGAAGGATCAGTCTATTTAGGTTGCACATACTAATATTTTTAATAAATTATTGAGCTTTCTTGGGATGTCATCATCAAATAAGGAATGCTTTCCTTACCTCAAAAACAAATAAGTACACACATAACACAATAAAAGTCTCTGTGCACTATTCCTTGAACTAAAAAAATGATTCAGTATCATAGTGAGTATCTATGTTTGTTTTCTTTACTCTGATTTGATTGTGTGATTTCACAATTGAAATGGTTGGCAAAAAAAAAAGTGATTTCTCTACAGAAATTTGCATCATTAGACAGAGAAAATTTTAGAAGAACACTTACATAGGAATAAGAAGATACAAATCTCAGATATTTTAGGGCCAAAAACAGTTGTCTGATTGCTGTAGCAAAGTTTTAGACTTTTTAGAGATTAGAATAGAACCTTCAGGCTGTCCTGACACTGTTAACATAAATGATATGTACAGTGATCTATGACATGATTTCACATACCATAACTAACTCCTCAATTTGTTCCTGGCTCTGGTTCATTATCACTTGATGGGATATTTTCCAGATCTCAGGTAATGCCATATATTCATACCAGAGAAGACTGTCTGCAAGCTTTCCTTTGAGTCAAGAGCCTGAAGTGGAAGAAGCCAAGATAATTTTGAGTTTAATTAAATTTTATTTTTTTCTAGAAGACAGCTCTAAAGAATGAAACATGTTGTGTTGAACAAAGTAAGGAAAGCATGAGATTTTTGAACTTAATCTCATTTAAATTTAAAACAGTTAGATGAGTTAATGAGACTAATTCAGGGGGCACTACTAAAA
This sequence comes from Excalfactoria chinensis, assembly GCF_039878825.1. Taxonomy (NCBI): domain Eukaryota; kingdom Metazoa; phylum Chordata; class Aves; order Galliformes; family Phasianidae; genus Excalfactoria; species Excalfactoria chinensis. Next base: position 37,649,285 of record NC_092829.1, on the reverse strand, counting down.
GCAGGACACATATTCTAAATAAAAACCTTTCCTGAAAATTAAAAAAGGGTATCATAAAGAGTAATATCTTACTGGCATTGCAGAGAAAGCACTGCCCAACTTCATCAATATTCAGTGGTAACTGGGTTGCTAACTCCAACATTTTCTTCAAAATTCCAATTCTAAATCATTTGCCTGCATGAAATACTACAAATACTTTAATATTTTTACTGTCTATTTTTATACAAATAAAATGTTAGTGTAAGCATTTCATTCAGCTAATATGTTTGCCAGTGATAGCACAGAACAAATAAAAAAAGCTTTAACAACTGTGGTGGCACAATAACAATCCAATATACACAGAACCTGAACCCATAAGCAGTTATACATGAGTGATTTTACCTGTACTGTTATCTACTATATTGAACTTCATTCATATACTTATCCACAAACTTATGTAGTTACAATTTTGAACTTACTGGAGGTCTTGCATGTGAATATAATTTTGAACTCACCAGCACTGCTTATTACAACCTGCAGCCACTGTAACCTGGCGAAGACCAGTGCAGCGCTGTCAGCATACTGCTCATTTCTTGAGCTACCTGACCATTTGTTCGTACCAGGAAAGCACTTGCACAAAACACTTTTTGGTATTAAACTTGAAATAATCCCATCTGCCCATCATGAAGCAGTAATGTTGGAGCTAGCATCAATTCTGGACAATAAACAGAGACATTTAATGCAAAGGAACACTACAAGGTCTGGAGGTCTTGTTTGGTGACAGGTTTGGTGGAAGTGAAATACAAGAATCCTTACTGACTTTAAAAGCGAGAGACAATCAATAAACAACAATGAAGACAAAACATCAAGTACCATTTAATACATAAAAGAACAGCTATGTTCATATATCTTTCCGGGAAATATAATGTTATTCTTATCTTAGCTATTTCCATCTTCTGTTTTTTACCCACTTTGTAGACAAAAGTATAGGCTATGAATTCCCTAGAAGACATTTGAATAGAACATCCATTAACAAAAAAATGGAATGGAAATCAAAACTTTAAACTTGCCACAGTCCAGCAATATTTCCTATTCAAGAATGTGCAAAATCTGAAAAATATAAGAATCTTGAACCACATCGTACAACTTGAAATTGAGCATTAGTTTCACGCTAGATGTTGACAACAAGCAATATTTTATAGAAGCAGAGGTCAATCAGATCAGACCACCATAAAAAAAGATAAATGAAACTAAATAAATAAATAAAACAGTACTGTGTGTAGATACGACTAATGATCTGGAATTTTAATTCAGCTGCCACTAGTGCATCTTCTGGTTTGTAAAGTCTGCACAGGTATCATGGTATAAACAAATAAGCATTAGACAGACAGCCTTCAACATACAGCTTTTACCTTGTGTTCCAAGTTCGGGTTTTGAGAACTTTATAGAAGTAGCATATGGAACCCACATACAAAATCAAGTATCTCAGTTCAAGAAAGACTCTTCATCTTCTCAGGGATGACTTGGGTGATCATTATGATACTCCTGACTTACTAAAAGCTTTACTATTTTACAGTTGATTATAAAACATATGATGAAGGAGAAATACCAATAACTGTCAGTGATAAGAAGAGAATCTTACCCTTTTAACTTAGTATCTGACTTTTAAATACTGGAGTGTGACTGTAGATAAAGATGGTAGACACAGTTCATTACACGAATCTGCACTTCTAGACAATCTTAAAGAGCAGTGGATTAAACACACAGAATCGAAGAGTTCCTCTGGGTGATAACTCTAATCAGCTTAAACCATAAAGGTCTAAAGCAGAAAAATAACAACAGGTTATATTAGACCTTGGAGATTTTGTACTATGCAAAAGAAAACAAAAACAATCCCTATCAGCAGTCTTTGTATCAGCAATCTGTTCCTTTGAGAGTCCAGATGGAAGAGTAAGCAAAGAGAGTAAATGACAGTAAACCTGCAGCATCTCTATTTGGCAGACAATTAAGAAAAAGTTACTACACATGAAAAAAACACAAAGATGAAAATTTCCTAAATGAGAATGCTTACACAGTAGCCACAGTTTGGCAAGAAACTAAACTAATACAGACAGAAAGTTGATGTGACAGTGATACTCAGCATGAACTTCAGCATAACTGGGGAACTGGTGGACTCATTTCAGTTTTTGACTCCCCAAAGCAACCACAGGATAATCACAAACAGACAAAATATTTGAATGATCACAGATATGAAAAATGAGAAATGTGGTGCAGCCACTTAAGCATACTCCAAGAATATTACAGGATGAAAAAAACAAAATTACAGTGTTTGGAAAAAATCACATTTTTTTTATGTCTGCAGTTCACGCAGTATCAGATACAAATAATGTGTGTGGGATGTGATAGAAAATTTTGAACATTTGTTCCTAGGTCTGCTAGCTGTTTGTGTATTGTTACGTAACCAGTGACCCACTCATGTGGCATGCTATGAACTGTATTACTTAATAAAATAATTCCAAAGTTCCATACAAAATATGGAATCCAAAATGCGTGCTAGATAGGATGGAGAAGTTTCTAATATAGTATGCCTGTAAAACTCTTCCAAAACTTAAATTCAGTTCATCCCATCACCTATTAAGAGCATTTGATTTCTCAACACAGACAAAGCTAAGAAATCATCCTCCCTTAAGTAAAACACTCCTGCTAATTATCTCTCTTTTCAAGTTGCAATACACAGTATGGAAATTATACGAAACAGAGGAAGCACATATTTACCTCACCCCCAACTCCTGGAAGGGTTCCTTTTTCATGGAGTATGAAGAAGACAGATCCCTTTTCACACGGAATTTTTCCCAAACTAGTTCTCTACTCCTCTTTCCCTACTCTTGCTGCCACAACTCAAACAGGCTGAAAAACCTTGCAGCTTATGCCACTCTAACATCTACACATTTCTTCTGAGTTTCTCTTTGAATCTTTGTTTTGTATAGAAGAAACCCAAAGGAACACTACTAACACCAAGAACCTATATAGGCCTACCATTCCTTTGCATATTCCTCACATAAACAACACAAATATCAAATATCTCATTTCAGCTTTTATTTGGATATTTTTAAGTTAAGTTGCTCAAGTCCATTTTCCATCAATACAGACACTAAAAATTGAGATCAACATTTAAGGCAACATTAGCATTCATGCCAAGCTCAATATGCAAACTCTATCATCTAAGCACCACAGCATTTAAGAATTGTCACAAGTCCCCTACCTCCATCACACATTCCCTTTCCATTTTAACTCTGCTGACCCACACTACCCTCAGGAATTCAATTTAGATGCCTATTCTCCAATAACATCTTGTCATTTCTTATATTTTAATTATTTCATACTAGATTGCTTATGAATGAGGTGACATGAATGTGCGAGATACATTTCATAGTGAAAGTACGTGGCTGATTTATGTTGTGAGAGTATATAGGAAAAATCTTTTTTTCCCTTTTTTCTAATATTTAGTATAATTATTCAACAATTTAGCACAAACGTTGAATGTTTAGTCTTTTTGTAAAGGCCATACATTGAGACTTGTTAGAATGATAATTTTGCTTTAAATTCTGGTTTCTTTAGTCTTTAGTGTTACTGTTGACAAGTGTTTGAGTTAAGGATGCTCAAGTGCAACTTTAGTGGAAGAATATGTACAAGTATACAAAAGACCATACAATTCTTAGTACAGAGTAAATAAGGATTTGTCTTGTGCCTGTGGAAATATTTCAACATGTGGGTCTTGCCGATTTCTTTTTTTACAGTAAAAGGAAGGGTTTGACTTAAGAAGTGTATTTATTACAAGATGATTAGCATACATGTATCACAGAACATACAAGAGTTAAAACGGACTAGTTACAAAATAAGAAGTGGTATGTAAATTTTCATATAACCTAATAGCAGGATCAGTATTTTACAGAGTACATATAAAAGTACTTCATATACAAAGAAACATACAAATGTGCAAACACCATTGTCACAGGTGGAACTTTGTCAATTGAAAAATGCTAGAAAAATCCTTCATTTTCTTTGTTTTGAAATTGTAAATGTATTAAAAACAGCTGCATTTCCTATTGTGTATGTGAAGTGAAAAGTTCGTAATCCTTTCAGACAAAATACATTAGTTATAAAAAACAACAACAAAAAAATTAATAACTGAAAAATTGTATAAGTATAGTCAGCTTGATTAGGTTGACATTAAATTATAAACAGAATGTCAGGAAAAAATGAGAAAATACTGAATCGTATGTACAATTTTTTTGCAATATTAGTGTGCTATTTAACATATTAACATATCAAAATAAAAACAATGGCTTAGTTACCTACATATTCTACTCAACGTCATCACTATTTGTAGACTGTAAAACTTTTAATTATTTGGGGTTATTAAACACATTTCTCCCAAGATTTTAAGCTGAACAAACACAATTTTATCAAATGTAAAAATCTATAAACAGTCTTCCAATTTATGTGCAAAAATGTTTAAAAAGTATCAAATCACAACACATCAAACCAGATTATTTACATATTTAATATCTGTAAATGTTAACTAGCTAGTATTGTTCTGCTATAAATAACTTACCTGTCATTCAAAATGTGAGCATTTTAAAGGTTTCAGTGCAAGTGCTTGCTCCACTGTTTAGTGCATTATCATCATGTTTGTTATTTTTTATTTTACAGTGAGCAGAACAGCATATAAATTAACATACACAACTCACACTTAAGAGATCTTCCTTCTACCAAATTCCTAGTTTGTTTTTTCCTGTATCTCCGTGATAGTGTCAGCCAGTTTTCTTTCACATATCCCATCATAATAGCAAACAGAATCTAAAAAGAAAGTGCTATGATCTTCAGATAATCCCTAGAACTTGAAATTCCATAACAACATTGCTGAAGCACTCTGTAGAGCACATGATTAGAGACTGGCCTGCATGCTGAAAAGACACTTGAAAATCTGTTACCGGGCAATTTCACTTTTTGGTCTTAAAAAGATAACTGTTTAAACATCAACAATCTGATATATGTATCACTGGATTCACGAGCTTCATTTCTTTCTTTCTTTTTTGGAATTGTAGACATGTTTCCTCTTACCAGTGCCTACCTTGGAAATAAGAACTTTCTGTTTAAAAATATAAATAAGGTGAAAATAGACTTTCTGCTGAAGAGATTTCTACAAGCTACTTTGGACAGCTTTCCTTATCAGAGTAATTCTGAAATGAGAAAATCAGGATTAGAAAATAGTGCAAATATGGCTCACTCTTATAGCTAGGAATTGTACTGAAGAAAGTGGAAATTCAGGATAAATGAATTATTATTTCTCAAAGTCCTCCCTGCAGGAAAAAAAAAAAAAGCCAGTTACAGTGGTTACAGTTATTAAACAGAAAAGAAACTTCAGCATATCATCATTGTCTATAGCTGAAATGTAAGGAAGGCTGGTTGTCAGCAACATTTCAGAACACATCTTACAAAAGGAGGTGCTTTAAACATATCTTGATTATGGAATGTAACTCCTTTCTAAGCATCTGAAATGCAGCTCTGGATTCTGTCCATCCATTGCTGAGCGCTCTGTGCATCTTGGGCACAAAAATTATACACACGTTTGTTTGTCTTCAACTGCAAAAGAAAAATAAGAACATGAAAAGTCAACACACAAAACAGAAAAAGAAACTTATAAATTTTACTTCGAGCTGTAATCCACTAATTGAGACTGAATGCATCTTTTTTTTTTTTTTTTTTTTTCTCTTTTTTTCTTTTTCTTTCCTTAAATTTCTGCTGTTGAGAACTAGGACTAGCTAGCTGCATAAAAACTTTTTTTGTTGAGTTGGCATGGCAGCTCCATTCAAGCTTTCACCTTCCAGAAGAAATGAAAGTAGTAGGTTAAACAAGGAAAGTTTTGAGTAAATATCAAATAAAAACCAGACATACTTACATCAAAAAATGCTTTTTCACTTGCATGTTTTGGGGCTCCAATAGTGGGAGAAGCAGGAATCACCGTTTCTACTTCTGCAAGGTCTATGTGACCCTTACAGCTTGTATCTTCACCAGAGTCATAGTATCGTAACTAGACCACACGAGAGATAAAAGTTAAATCCAAATATGCTATTCAGATGGTCTCTTCATTTTTATTACCCCTTTCCTGGATATAATTTTTGGATTTGGGGAGTGAAGGTAGGAAGGAAAAATACTATTATCACCTGAACCCATCAGACGTGGGCAATTGCTAACACACAGCCATAGGTATGGTATTACAAGATAGTGGGACTGTTGAGAGTCTTTTACTGGCCAGCCCTCTATTTGATATCTCTGGCTAATAGCAATGTCTCCACTCCTGTGCAGGTCACTGAACTGAGGGAAGGACGTGTTGTCACGGAGTCTCAGAGAAGCCTCAAGCAGTTAAACAATGCTTCTGTCAGAAAAACTGATAAGGAATGCTGACTCCTTAAGTCTAGATTTTGCTCTCATCCTTCGCACATCTTCTGCTCAGAAGCAATCTCTTCCCTGTTAATTTCAATAAAACTAACACATGAACTCCACCGAAGAGTCAATAAAATATTCATTCTCTGTATTTCAAGAATTTAAAATGATCAGCAAAAATTCAAGAATGATTTTAGAAAATTATATCCTACACTGTAAATTCCAATTTTCCTATTTCCAATTTGCTTTTTTCACCTAGCAAAGATACTTCTATATGAACGTAAATCACTGTAAACTGAGTTTTGACATTCAAATAGTTCCAAAAGATAAAAATCTAGAGTTCACTTAAAAAACCCCCACAACAACCCATAAACAGATGCATAACAGTAAAGCAAACCCTCAGAGCAAAGGTCACACAACAGAATTCAAGCTAGGATAGACCTGCATCTGCTTCAGACTGCATACAGTCTTATATCTCTGATTTGCAGAAGCATATTTGGTTTACAAAAAATTTAAAAGTATTTTTTCCTTCTGCAGAATGAGTCTTTTCTGTTTCAAAATGAACAATTAACATATTTGCTAGTATACTACCACATGGCATAATGCAGAGATCCTCAATTAGTGGTTTAAAAATCACTGTCTTGCATTACATGCTTTTTAAAGTGTGTCAATTACAACACATTAATATATTTTCTAACAAAGGGTACACAAGTCTCAGAGGTTATATGAATAACCTACACTGCGTGGAACATTTTGCTCAAGGTTACTTCTTGATCACTCAATGTTATTTTAAGCACACAAGATCAAAAATTTTCATTGTCAAATTCTGGTACGTTTCCTAAATTAGATGAAATGTTTAGGCCAACAGATAGATACCCTGTTTTTAGTGCTTCTTGAGGTACAGTGATTTTTCAGAATATTTATGAATTATTTTGCTATTAAACTTACCTCACTGTGAATGATCTAAACTATTCCTATATACAGCACCTAAAATTATTGTTTAATCAGGAACTTGGCATTTGAAGACCTTAGAGGGAGAATTTGAGGGTGAAATTCTAGCTCACTTGAATTTTAAAAACTCAAACTGATCTCAGAAAGATAGCTGTTCCTATTCTTCATATTTGAAAATACTTTCAGATTTCACTCACGTTAGCTGTCTCAAATACAGATTACAGAAAAACACCACAAATGCCAAGTGAGGTAAATTGACTTTTCCAGGAAAACAATTCAGATGATGACTTTTCAGATATAATGTTCTTTCATGCAAAGACAAATGCTCATGGCAAAGTACTTGAGGAGCAAAGAGGATGTAAAATACATGCTCTGGGAGCATGAAGTACCTACAGTTTTAACAAGAACACCAGTTCTATCAGTTACCATATTATCTCACAGAATCACAACTGCAGTCAAGAAATTACCTTCTAGGTTTTCAGGTATTTAAAACAGATTTTGGTTCTTCTGGAAGCTAAAGGGCTCATACTAGAATGCCTGATTATACTCAACACTTATTTGCTTAATGATCTTGTAGAGTTAAAAATGCTTTAAAAATTGCCACCTCCTCAAACTGTCCATTCAGAATATTTTATCAGTCACGTGGGATACACATAGACACATAGTCTATAACAGTGTAATATACACATTGCTTCTGAAAATAATTAGTACTGGTAATTGCTTAAATTAATTAATCCAAACCAATAAATTAAAATGCACCCAACTTATAAAAAAATCCATTATTGAAAAGTTTGTACCTGGTGTTTGGTCACATCCAGCACAAACCAGCGAGGCTTCCAGCCTTTCAACAAAGCTCCTCTTTTGTATAGCGTACCTTCAAAAGACCTGGAGGATGCAGAACATACAAATGACACATGACTCTGTAATGTGAATAGTGATGATATATAAAACCCAAAATGACTAAAAAAATATTTGAGTATTTCTTTTGCTGTAGTGAAACAATTCATTTTCAAATTGCACCCACTGACATTCATTGATGTTTGCTGTTTCTGGAGACCTGGATGTAAACTCAGTGAGACGGTGGTGGTGTGTTTCAGCAGTACTACATCACCTCTACTGATGCAGATTTTTATAAACGCAGCATGCAGGCTCTTGCACATTGCTGGCAAAAATGAACAGCTGATGGTGGCGCCAATGTTGAAAAGTAGTGTTTTGTAGCTGAGAATATGCCCTATCAAACTGTTATTGTATTTTTTGTATGTGTTGTAGTTTCCACAGAAAATAAATACAAAACGTTAATTTCAGAGCAACCTATGTGGCCCAGGACAACTTCACTCAGTGCAGCCCAGGCAAGCTGAAAGGTTGGACAACCATAACCAAAACCTTCCTTGTTCTATAAAGGGAAAGACTGAAAGATCTACATATAAAAAAGATTCATTTTTTTCTGAAGACTTGTACCTTTCTAATACAAGATTCATAAATTCTTTCTGATTGTTTGGCTTACCTATTTTCATCATTCTTTGATGTGAAATGATTGTACAGTGTAGTTGCTCTCCTATCTACTCCATTGGAGGGAGATATGCTTGCACTCTGTTCCTCGCCCAGCCCATTGTCAGGCATTTCCAACAAAGATCTCTTTTGATAGGAATGCAGATTAGCTGACATCATCCCTGAGGAGCCAGAAGGATGTCTCTGAAGCTGAAAAGAAGAAAATAAAAGAAAAAGTCTTAAAGAAGATCTAGACAAATTTAGAACTGAGAAATCTGTTTGATGAACTAAAACATTAGAAATGTATTACATTAGAAAACCAAAACATAACATTCTTTTTGTAATAAACACGACCCACAACTCTTCCTGGTAATCTATATAATTAATAACTTGCATTAAAAACATGATTAGCAAAGAACTACAGCTGATCTATTAATAAATATTTGTTAATGTTTTATTTTTACATGCTTTTAGTCCCAATTAATCAGAAACTAGTCTATATTCATTGCTCTCATTAATACTGCTGTTTATTAGGCTAATAAAGGCTTCAATAAAGAGAGCATCCCATGGGCTTTAATTCTCTTGCAGGTTCACAACCTCAGCCATCAGTTTTGTACGTATCTGTGAATTGTTTTGACTTGTTCTACAGTTTATTATTTGCAAAATAAAAATGTGTGTAGCAAGACACAGAATACAAAATCATTGTTCACTGCAACAAAGCAAATCTTTAACACGACAAACATATGGGAGAAATACACACCAGCTTGCTCTTCTCAGCAATATTTTTCCTATATCACTCCTGTTCACTGTAGAAATTGAGTTGTTTGTCGTGCATTTTGAGATGATCTCAATACTACACAAGTAATATTTGGTACAATGTGTAAACTGTGAATTAGTATGGGACAAAAAAAAATGTTCATAATACAAATCAGTGCTCAAGAGTCATAGGCAGTGCTGAAGAGTCATAGGCATTTCACTGCATTTCCTATGCAGAAGGATATATTCACGAAGTGTGAGAAGACATAATTTAAGAAAAGCCTTGTTTATTCCAGGGACACAGACCTGAAAATTGTTTCCTTTGCTTTCTCAAAATCATCTAGAACTAGTCAGACATCTGCGTACAATAAATTTCCATAAATTCAATAGTTAAAAAAAAAAAGAAAGAAAAGTGAAGTTTCCAAGATTTACTTTATAGATTTAAATCATTTTAGTAGATTCTCAGTAACCTGGAGCAATAGGTATCCTGAATGTGGTCTTAATCTGCAGAACAGCATCCTAGAGAATTCTTTGGGGCTGACCCTTAGCTATTACATTTGTCTGAGAACAAGAGACTGATGTCAGGTACATTTATGCTTGTATTTTCTTTACTGCTTCCAATTATTCAATAAAAACTTAATCCTCTGCTTTGCTCATATATAAAGTCTTCCATTTTGGGCTTGTCTATGTACAAGGTGAACTTGAATGATTATGATAGACATAAAGCTTATTGCTTTCTTTAAAGGAAAGGACAAATAACAGAGCAGTTAGCTCTGAAGACTAACAAACTCACGAAGGCTGGCAAACTTGAACAAGTTCATGAAGCTGAAGAGTTATGGCACAATTTTATGCCAAGTTTATCGAGAAACCTCCCCAAAGCCATTATCTAACAAACTTCCTAGTGCAAGTACAGAGAAAGAAAGAAAGAAAGAAAGAAACAAACAAACAAAAAGGCTGCTTCTGAATTAGAAAATACCTGTAATGTCAGCTACTCATCTTACAAGAACTGGAAACATAGCACGAACAATTTCTGCCTTTCCCAGAACCTACAATTCCAAAATTCCATGTAGGCATGGAAAAATCTTTATTTATCATTGAATCTCTGTCATTTCCTTCTGCCTACCTCCAGGATCTGATTTTTTTTTGTACTTGAAGAATTTGACACAATGAATATTTTAATAATATTGAGTCATGCAATTGTGCACCAGAAAAATGCTTGCACTCATTTTGTCTACGTGCCTTAATCTACTGCTGAGAAGAAATTAAGTAAATGGTGTGAGTATAAACATGTTTTTCTACAAGTAGAGATAGAGAGCCAGTATCTGAGGTTAGAACAACACATTCCACTTTTCAAAAGCAGTATTTTACTCCAAGAAACACACTGATTTTGACAGTGTCCCAGGTAGTCTATAAAGCCTGTGTTGGAAGAGCTCCTTTGCTACTTACATTGTCTTGCCTAGTGTCATCCTTTAGATTCATTTTGACCCTTTCCCACAAAAGCTGCCATCTTTCTGGGCTCTGATTTAATTTACTTTCCAACCTTTCAATTTCCTGAAACAAATAGCAAGGGTTAAGGATAAACATTTTTAACCGATCACTTCCTGACAGTCACTTTAATACAATCATTTTCTAGTCAATATTTTTATACAGAGAACTTGTAGGCCATGTTGCTCAGTAAAGCACATGAACTCCTGCCAAACCAGCTATAAACTGCTATCAACTAGACTCAGAAATCAATGGCAACCAAATACAGTATCAGTCATATCATTCCTCCTGCATATCACAAGCTGAAGGAGCCATTATTCTTTCAGTTCTCCACCAGTTCTGTTGATCACACAACAGTCATCACCAACAGCCATAATAGAAACACAACAGAGATAAGGATAGAATATATTCTATAAAAATATTTACAAAAACCTAATACTGTGCTGTGACATTAATAATGTACATTGCCAATATTAAGAATTACCGTGGTTTATAAAATATAATACAAAGCTGTAATAAAAGAAGGAAATGGAAGATTTATTCAGTTTGGATGCCAAACTGTAACAACATGTTCTTGTGGAACTTGGGAATATGACCTATGTTGATAACCTCCGGTTGGGGTTATTTCCTGTTAATAAGACAGTGTGTGCAAAGTTAAGTAAAATGACACAATTAGATTATGTTTATTCGTGAAACAGCTTAAACAGAACATTCATCGATGCATTTGCCATTACTGTGATATTTGGTCCATTTTTATCCTTCCTTTTTACATTTTTACTTTCAGCACCTATATTGTCATGAAAATCTCATTCTTAATGAAATCACATTTAAAACAACTCTGCAAATCCAATTAAGGATTGATGACAGCACAAAATTTGCCACAGGACAAAGAATTTTGACGCTATACAGAATATAAATAAACCCCAAGACATTATTTTCAAAGAAGAGACAATTAGACTCTGACATTATTTCCACTATACCACATAATTAATGTAGCTTTCATCATATTCTAGGGGTATATTAGAATAACAGGAAATCATTACTGATTGAAACTTACAGAAGAAAAAACTATATTTTTAAGGTAAGGAAACATTTGGTAAGGAAACAATGAACTGCTCAGCTAAATCTGGAACACTGAACTGAAAATAAATAAACCTTTATGACAGAGTCTAACAAAAACAAAATACATCTAAAGATTCTTCCTTGATGAATGTAACTTAACACAATGAATCAATCTAGTTGAAAACATACGTATATATTGACCATTACGCGACTTCTTCCAGCCAAGAAATAAAACTACAGTAGCTTTGTTTTGATTATCTTCATTGGTAGATTCCAAAACAAGGAATGGCAAACAAGCCACACCAAAGGCTTCTTTAAACCAGTTGTTCCTCTTTCAAAATTCTTACTGCAAGGTGTTCCTGATAGCATACATAGGACTGAAAATATTTACAACAGACAATGTATGTAAAAGGCTTCCCAAACTGCTCTAAAACCAATACAAACTCTTTAGTGCTAAAGGTTATTCAGGTTTTAATTTCAGCAATCTTTTTCTGCTACAGTCTTGACTTTGGAGTACAAATCCTTCTCAGCAGAATCTGGAATTAACTGAAGCTTGTTACTTAGCAATTGGGTCACATTCCTTTTTTTTTTTTTTTTTTTTGGCTCCACAATGAGCACTGCTTCCAAAATTTTAAATGAAGAACTTTCAACAACCTCCTATATATGACTTGAAAAGTTAGAATTAAATTCTCTTAATAAACTCTTTGTAGAAGAAAAAAAAAAAAATAAATACATGACAATAAATCAGTAAGATTTACTCTTGCTCCTACAGTTTTAAATTCTACAGAGAACATCAGATTTTTAATTTGCATGTGTGCATTGTGCTACAAATAGCTGCACTTGAAAGAAAATTCAGGAACACAAAGACTTGTGGAAAATACAGAGCCATCACACACATCTCCTTAAAGGTGTCATGCACACAGAACACGTTAGAACATACACCACTAAAAAATCACAGCTTTTGCCCCTCACAGAAGAGCACTGCATTGTAACAAGGAATACTGTGGACTAAGACATTCAGTAACATCTGTGTTCCACATTCATATCCTGAAAAGTATTGTCTAGTTTTCTATTAAAAAAATACTTTTATAATGAACATATTTGGTATTATCAATATAAACAAAATCAACCTTCCTTAACAGTTTATCATTGCTATAATATGTTCTCAGTTCAAAGATTTCTTGGATACCAACACATTCTCAATGGATTTATGATTAAAGAGAGTTCTTTCTCCCCCATCAGCAATAGCCCTAAATTAACAACTTGTTTTAAAAGAAAGTTCACTTTGCTTTTTAAACTTAGAAGAATATTTTTGTAACCTTCATACAACCTCTTCAAAGATTTCCAAATGTTCCTCTCCACTGCTATCTTTTATTACTATAATCTAATTCACAAATAACATTTATACTCTATAAAATCTGACCCACATATATTTGGAATATAATATGGCTAATTTCCCCATTATATGGCTGTTTCTCACAGTTGTGGCTAGGATAAGCTTGGCATTTACTTCATGAAGAAATGCAGAGGAACACTGTTGCTATATTTCTAATATAGTTCTGCCTATAGTTACAAAAGCTCTGTTTTTGTTTTGTTTTATTTTTTGTGGAAGAGTTGTTGCTATGACCCCTGTTGAGGAACAGATACACTCTCTTTCATTGAATTTGTGAAGCGGCAAGCTTTAGAGCAATTCTGGCTTTCAGCATCAAGAAGAGTTTCACTGCTGAATTTTATTTTTTGAAAACAGGACATTTTTCCTCTTGTTCATCAACAGTGATTGTATGGAATGTTTGCAGTAGTGATACTGAATTAAGCTAGCTCTCTGACACAAGCAAGTCTATCCTTAATTATTCAAATACATTCAGAAACTTCCCACCCTAAGACTTTGTAAAGAGATATTTAATTTCAGTGATTTCAGGGACCAAAAGCATATCCCAGCTTAATTAGGCTCCACAATCTCAATTCTAATGAAAGTTGAATTCCACAAATATTTGGTATACGCATAGCTTGAAACAACCGCTCCAAGAAATGAATAATGTCCACATCATTTTTTCCCAAGCTATTAATCCAGAAGATAATGTAATCATTAGGACTGATATCTAATTACAATCAAACAGCAAACATCTAAGAAAATACGATTACCATGTTAAATGGGATCCTCTTTCATTTTCTAATTACAAAACAATAAAACCTGTGGAGCCTACTTGAGCCCACAGGAAAAAAATCATTGCCCAAATCAAGCATCCACATAATGTACTGAAATATTCTGAAGCATGTCAGAATTTGAGTTAGGTCCTAGTAAAAATAAATATACTACAAGTAACTGGGGAAAGTTTTGTTGATAAAATTGGGCCAAAAAGCTCAGGGACATGCATATATACATATATATAATCTATCTCACTGAAACCAATAACTGTTGGATTCTGTTTCCTGGACTTTCAGGAATCTGGATCCTTACTACACACATTAAACTGTGTAGAAAAAGGGCAAGAAACATAGATTCAACTTTTGCATCAATTAAAAGAAGAGTTATTACATTTTTTACAGAAGTCAGTCTGTTGGTTATACTAAATAACTACACTGACTGGTTTTAATAATAATTTTATATAATTTTCATAGGGCAATAACATACAGGGCAATAACTAAAAATAAATATAGGGAAATAACATAAATAAAGGGTAAACATGATTTAAGATAAATAAAATAACTTATTTTTTCTGTTTGACATATATACTTACATTTAAAAGGCTGCTGATGGCATCAGGTTGTATTTTTTTTACATCATCATAACATGGCCACACTATTTTCCTCTTTTTCTGAGAGACTGAACCTTCTGTTTGGTCAGCTTCCTCGAAAGAACTGCATTTTGCAGCCACCATATTCCAGTCATAGGAAGGACCTGTAGCCAAAATCTCTTCTACATAGTAATCCCACTTTTTGAGGCTGGACATACTTACATTTGGTTTCAGGGCCTATTAGAAAGAAAGTTCTATTATAATAACAGAAAGGAAGTGTCTGTGTTTCAGGCTAAAAATGCAATTCTTATACTTTATTCTAAATTTAACAGTTTCTTGTGTTGGGTAATACTGCAGTTTGATCATTTTCACAGCAGGATTCTGGAATATGGGTCATATCAAAAGTCAAACTAATACTAGCTTTGGGAATATACTGTTCAGAATTATCCTTCTACTAAACAAAGTGTTTCCCAAGAAAACTAATTCAATTTACAGTTGCAACCCTCACAGTCATTGTTACCCCTGTCAAAGATAGAAAAGGTACTTGATAGCAATTGCCCTTAAATTCTCCTCAGCAGAAAATCCAAGACCTTCTCCTGCCAGGGAAAGGAGAAAGGCTGCATAACTTGCAAGCACTTGGAATAACCATAATAGCATATGCAAATGAGCCAGAGACTATAAAGATTTCATAGCAGTTTAAAACGGATTACTTTGTATTAAAGACATGCTTTTTTCCCCTTAAAATATAAGGTAACACTATCAGCATATCTTATTTAAAGGGAATTATTGCCCCAGATCAATTGGCAATTTAAAAGTCTTAAGAGTGATGTTCAGTCACAATCATTAACTCTGCTACTACAACACAATTTCACATGAGGAAAAACAGTGTGTAATAAAAATGAGAAAAAAGATACTAACAAAGAACCGAAAGCAAATCTTAACTGCTTACTTGTCAGGCTACTGCTTACAGTGAAATGGATAGAACATACAGTGAATAAGATGCCCATCAACTTACAAATTCACCACAGTGCTGGCTCTACAGAGAAAGTACATTCCTCTGAAACAGACAAGTGAAGAATGTCCTATCTCTTCAATATTACTCTTTTGTTTTCTCCATCCTATCTCTTCCATACTGATTTAATGAAGTACTGGGGTATGTATGCATGGGGGGTTATGCACTGCTGACTACTGAAATCATATTACAAGAAATAATATAGTCTTTTTTTAAACAAACAAACAAACCACAAAACCTTAAATGAAGTAAGTTTATGTAACTGATTTGAGCTCCAGGTGCTTTGTATTCTAAGATATTCTATAATTCTACGATGTGGTAAAAAAATCTTTGAGGAAAAAGGAAAGCTAAGATACACTAACAAAAGCATTAGTGGCAACAAGACTTCCAGCACACTGGAGACTGCCCTGTCATTATCTGGTCATCAGCAGTGGACAGGCATGAAGACAAATTATTTGTCAGGGTGAAATGTATTGGCAAAGCAGGAGACAAAAGCATATCAGTGGGGCAGGGGGAAAAATTGGACTACCTTAAACCAGTCTTATCCCCAGAACAACAGTATGAACATCACTCTTTTCTTTCAGTTCCTGAGATGTCTTGATGACTATCATATTAGACAATGATATAGATAATATTCAACCAGATCACGATGAAATGTATTCATTCCATTATGGCTGGAATGTATCATAGTATCATAGTATTGTGCGAGTTGGAAGGGACCTTAGAGATCATCGAGTCCAACTCCCGGGATTCGAGCCCTCTGTGTAGCAGAACGGCACTTCTACCCCCTGCTCCACAGGGGGAATTCGAACCCGGGCCCCCTGGTGTTGCAGACGGGAATTCAACCGCTGCGCCACCGGGGCACACAATGTACTTCAAGTTCATTTCCCCATAACTTGGAATTATCGTATATAAACAAATATTTTTAAATAACTCTGAAGACTTTAAGGCCATTTTTATAGCAAGTAATATAACTATAGAAATTACATAAGTAACCTTGTTTTCCTCAGTGGCATGCACAACATACATTTTCCAGAATTCATTCCTTTACATGAAATTTCCATAACTAAGATGATGGAAAATATAAGCCTTAAGACAACACAGCAGTCAATCAAGGAGGATCAACTTTGTCTAGCAAATGCTTTATTCAGCTAGGAACAATTAAGGTATCAAAACGTACTCAGAAAATCACTCAGAATAGCAAATAACCTGATCTTTGTTTGAGGGTTTTGTTTTTCTGAAAACAAACAAACAAACAAACAAAAAAATACAACAAAAAACCACATACCTCTATTTCAGTGGGAGCATAGAGGTAATTGAAGAAAACAGGGCTCCTCTTGTGCATCTTTTCAATACATTCCCAAATACAGATTCCTTTTTTGGTATGTTTATCTCCTTTATCTTCAAACAGTGTCCCTAGAGAAAATAAATTGCAGCAAATGACAGCTTTATAATAAAACATAACAAAGAGTCAAAAGGAGTTTCACAAAGTGAATTTTACAGTAAAATCTACCATCAAGTGCAGTTGCTGCTGTTTATTGTAACAAATACTGTGCTTTGTAACTGCTACTCTGCTACAAGTTCTGAGAATGCAACTTTTATATTAAAAAAAGTTCAATAGCATCATATTATAATTCTGTTCCGAAATTTATTGAAATACTTGAGTGTATTTATCAGTGCGCCCCTTTCTGCCTCCATCTATACTGCCTCAACAGATCATCGAGCCCTGTTAACTGATTCTGTCCCCTAGTATGAGAGGTTACCAGCTTTTCCGATCCACTGAACCAGACGCACCTGCAAATATTTGCTAACATATTTCAGGCAAAACAAACCCAGACTAGTGTAAGTTAGCTACAGGTTTGAGCTATCTGAAATGACTTTGAAGGACGTGTTGTTAAGCAGAAGGCTTCTGGAAACAGGACTTCATATTGCATTTGAAAGTATAGCCACACTAAATAAACAAATGTGGTTAAAAAAAAAAAAAAAAAATGACACGCCATAGAACCATAAAAAAAATACAGGTTGGAAAGAAAGAAATAAATTGACTCCAATTTCTCATTCAAAGCAAGGTAAATAATGAAAATATTTTTTTCTTGTTGAAATAAAATGGCTTCTGAAGTTCAGTATGTTCCACAGTTAGTACAGTTTTAAAGAAAAGCATTAAAATTGACCATATGCCATGAGAAACACTTGATGAAGTGGTGAAATTCAGAATGTGTATTTTGCTTGATGAACAACCTCCAGGAACAGCCTCGGCTGCGGTTGTAAAGTCTTATTAAGAGGGTTGTGAGGGTAGATAAGATCTTGGTAGGAAACAATTAGCTTTTGCATATGACAGGTATAGGGAGTAAAAAAATTATAAAAGAAGAGAAACACTAAAGAGAGTTCAAGAGAAAAGAGTGAGAGATAGTAGATGGAAAAGCTTCCCCTTCCTGAAATGTCATGTGCTCTCTGAAGTGACTTTGTTTCTGGTAAAATAAATACTTAATAGGGGACACTGAAGTAAGTTGATAAATAGCTAGAAGAAAGAAGAAAAAAACAAACAAACCAAGAAAGCAAAACAAAAGCTGAGGCACAACACTCATTTTTTTCACTTCCTCTTAGTCCCAGCAGTGGCATATCTCAGGAGTCATTCATTCAGAAAATTCAGTGTGTTTGTCACCTACATTTGAAGTCATATTCCTGAACTGAAATTGACTAGAGTATTACCATGCAATTACTAGATCATCTCAAGCAATGCAAATCATGTAGACCAAACACTGAACAGAAAAATAGGGAAAAAAACAGAAAAAATATGCAATAAAAAAAACATCACACATACCATGTTCAAGTCTTTCATAGTCTGAATCCAGAAGAAATGTTTTAAATCGATTTGATACGTGATGAAAAGCTAGGAACTTCAGATAATACTGATTGAACTCAAACTCTGTGGGATATTGGTTATGAATCTAAAAATAAACAGAGGGAAAAAAAAGGACTGAGGCAGTAAGACAAGAAAATAATTCTCTTCTGAAATCTAACAACAAATACATTCACAAAAAACTCCACTATATATACATACATATATGCTATATATACATATATATACACACATATGTACATAAATATATATGCATATACACAAAAATTCCTGTATTGTCTATGATGCAATTTTTTCACATCTGATAGAGTGTACTTTTAATATGCAAATACTGTACTCTGTACAAAATGCTGGATTTTTCAAAGTAATCAAACTGGATATCCTTTCACAGCAACTCGTAAGACACCATGCAAACTCATATGCAAAGATGCTACTCCTAGGTGTATCATTTACTGCAAATCAAATTTTAGTTAGCAGGTTCTGCAGTAGACTTCTAGGTATTGCTCAGGATCCAAACAAGCCAACATGGACATAAGTAATGCTAGAAAATGATACTGTATCTGCCACTACTGGAACGGCTCATTTCTGAAGTAGCCGCTAGTCAACACATATTCCTTTGTTCTCAAAATACAAACCAAAATGTTAAAGTTTGAAAAGCTTTAATCCCAAAATGGACTGTGTGCGTTCCAAAACATATAAATTCACATATAAATGTGTATAGTACCCACCTTGTGTTAGGAAAAGCATTATTTGGTATGTAGCAAGAAAGGAAGGCTTTCTGATAAACTAATTATTTTGATAATCTGTTATCTGACGTGGTCCTAATTTCTATTTGTGGACCAGTCATTATTTTAGTAAATTTCAAGAGTTAGAACAAGAAACAGGTATTGAAGTCCTGTCACACATTTAGGTATCATGAGTGAAACTTACAGTTTCTAGTAGTATTTCTAACTAAAGAAAGCCAGCATTTCAGAATTCCTTTTTCAAATCACCATGTTCTCAAATAACTTACAACTATCCTAAACGTTTTCAGGAATTTTACACTTCTTTCAGTCTTATTTTTCTAGCACATTTCGTTTTTCTCACTCAATCATCTGTCAATATTTACTTAATTTAAGTACAAATACAGTACTTAAAAAATGCTTTGGGCATGTCATCACTAAGAGGCTTCTCCCTGCAAACACTGGAATAACTGAGTACATCTGTCTCTGGAGTAGCACACTCAGCTCCTCTTACATGGGGGTGCTATAACAAAACTCCTTTTAAGTTTTAGTTAAGTCATTCTAGAAAATAATTCAGTATTGTTTATATTCAATAAATTATCAAATAGATATAGAGGAAAAATAAGAAGAGCTTTCTGCACTGACATCACTTTCAAACTGCCTTCTAGAACCAGCGAGTATCTGCCAGATGCTGCTATTGTGAAAGAATGATTTTGCATTAATAATTCAGCTGACACCTGGAGAATATTGGCATAAACAATGACTTCTTACAAGATGATGCAGGTCTAATTTAGGAATCACTGCTTCATTTGTTTTCTCTGTATTGTTAGTTTAACAAATGATATTTAATACATACTGGCTCAACGGAGACTTTTTATTACCTAGTATGTCGAGACTACAAGGGCTGCCCTGAAAGTAATGCCTCCTATTTTATTATGTTGGCCCACGATGTCAGAAGCAGATGCTGGTAATGTGACAGTAGAGGTCTAACCTTCCCTCTAATATTCTGTTACATTTTGTTGCTGTGTGACAGACAGTAACAGTGCAGCAGTCTGACAAAATGGCACCTGACATGAAAATGCACTGGAAGCAAAGGTGTAGAATTTAATTCCTTCATGCAGAAAATGCTGCACCCCTGGACATTCATCAGCGTGTGCTAAAACATTTATGGAGACCAAAGACCAGTGAGGTGGTGGGGGATACATTTCAGTGGTGGTGATAGTGACATGAAAAACAAGCCGTGTTCTGGATGGCCAAGAACAGCTGAAATGAAGAGCGTCTCAATCAGCTCATATGCACACATCAGTGAATGGTTGAGTCTGTGTTGAAAAATAGCGTTTTACAGCTCAGAATTTGCTCAGTCAAACAGTGTTACTGTGCTTTTTGTATTTGCAGTAGTCTCCATGGAAATAAATTGGAGGCTTTACTTTTGGTGCAACTAAAGTATAATACACTGGTTACACAAGTAAAGCTGTGCTCCTATGTCCTTTCTTGGATGAAGATAACACCAGCTGAAAAGACTACAAGCCCTATCGTTCCTCATAAGAAGATACTGACCCCTTCAGATTGATTGGCAGAGCTGCTTCTGAACCTACATCTAACAAAATATGATATTCACAGTTATTTCTAGCCATTTTTTTCTACCACTTGGTGGAAAAGGCAAGTAGATCCACACAAACACTAAGCTAACATTCTGGAAGTGTAATATCTTCACCAGAGAGGAAGCATTTAATAGCTCCAGATGAGCAGTATGAAATAACCTCTCTCCCAACATGGCTGCAGCCTGGGCATGTGGACACAGCTTAATACCAAAAAAAAAACCAAAACAAAAAACTGATCGTTATGTAAAATTCACCTGCTAATAACATGTATACTTTATACTGCCTCTTAAAGATGACTCAGATACTACCAAAGCTGTTAACAGAGATAAATTAAAATGGCAATCTTCCTCTATCATGCAGGAGAACCAAATCAAATTGAAAACAATCTTGGATGATGTAGACATTTTTTAAAAGGAACATTATATATTTTTAATTTCAAGACTAGTCTTAGAAAAACAAAAAATTTAACATTTAGAGTAAAGTGGAAAGTATGAAATTGCTCCTCTACCCAACTTGCCCCTCCAGAAAATACAAAGATTAGAGATGACTCACAAGCACTTCTGTTGGAAGTTCTCATGACAGAGGCCAAATTTCCTTAAGAGGTTAGAAATATTTTAAGCACCTTGCAGCTTGATGCAGAAGCATACCTATCTGTTGTTAACAGCAGAGATTTATCCCACTTTAAGTTTTGTTATAAATTCTAAAGTCAGAAAAATGACAATCCATTATTGTTTGAACTTCTGACTGTTTTAGACCTAATAAGAATTTTTCCATGAAGAAGACAAAGAACATCCTATTCTTATGACAATTAAAAATATTCTTTAAATGCTAACTTTTACCTTTGTTCTTTGTAACCACAAAGCTTCCAAAGTTTGTGTGACCTCTGGACTTGAGGAAAAATCTACTCTAGAGGTGTGTGTGGTTAATCTTCTCAATGCTCTTTATGTCAGCTTCCTAAGATTTATTACAGTAAGACTGGAGCAAAGTTTCTCCACGGTTAGAAAAAGAATGTTTAAAATCACGTAGGCTATGTCTACAATAGCAAATAGTTTGCAGCTGGTACTGAGGTTCCTGAAGCCACACTATACACTTCCCCCCCCTGCCTTCAGGTCCAGTTGATTACCATATAGTTTTAAGTTAAATGATGAATCATTGGTTTAGATCCTTCCAAGAACTGCTGAGCAATTAGCATACACCTGAAGCAAAACTTCTAAGGTAAATTCCTCCAAGAATCTAGTTCACATTTTCTAAAAACTATCAAAATGGTAAGGGGAAACGCTTGAGGGAATCTTTTAACAATTACATTGCTGTTTCAAATCAAATGCCAATTCACTCCATTCTAACAAGAGAGTGCAATCCAGACAGCTCAGTAAAAACAGAAGATATCTGACAACAGTGAGAATAGAACACAACACCAGGCAAGTGATATTCAAAGAACCAAATGAACAACTCAGCGGGCAGGTCTCTGGATTTCAATAGCTGCAACTAAGAATTTGTTGTTGATGTTTTTCCCCTTCTGCTTCAACAAACAAGAAATAACCTTAAGTTACTCCAAAGGATAGTTTCTGTTATGCACAATTAGAGGTGGATTAACCTGTTTGAGTGAAAAATGCCAGTACTGATGTTCATTAATCTCCCCATTTTTAATAAAAATTAACCTGAGGACCATAGCGACTGGGAAACAGAATGATAAGAAAGGAGATATGACAAATACTTGCAAGGATTTCTTATACTAGAACAGAACCAAATTAGATGGGTATGACCTATTCACTTTCAAGAAAGCAACAATGGATGGGAAATGACATATAATGTTACAATACATTAAAAACTCACCCTTTTCTGCAATGTGTTCATCAGTAAGTCTTTAATGATTTTCTTATGAACTCCTTCATAACCATTTCTCCATACCTAAAGATTTTGTGTTCTCAGGCTTAGTATGTTTTTCAATTAGTGGACTTTGCTTTGGGCAACTAAGTCTACTTGCTGACTTCTCTTTCAAGGTCTACTTCATTCACCATGAACATCTGTTCCTAGATAGAAGGCTGGTGCTTTAACAGTCTTCTTCTATGAGGCAGAGTCATCCATAAATTTACATGCAGATTACTAATACCCAGAAGACAAGCTTTTTCAGTGAGAAAAAATGAGAAGTGGAAAAAGAAAGATATCTGAAGAGGAGCTATACAAGCTCCTGTCTTGTGTCTCCATATGCAGAGAATCTGTAAAGCATTATATTTACTGTTATGAGATGAAGAAGAGGATAAGCTTTAGAATTCAGCAAAAATGAATGAGAAATGCTTAATCTGGCTTCTGCTGTACCATGTAACTGATGATGTTAATCTTCTTGCACACACACAGAATATATCAAATAACAACAATTTAAGTGATTATTTCCAAGCCTTCTAGAGTTTGTTTCTTTATTGAGTATTCCTACTGGATCCCGAAAAAGCTGTTAATTTTATCAACTACAGGAGTGGAAAATTGCATTACTTATGTAAGTATGAACTAATAAGCAGAGAATTTTACCAGCATGAGAAAAGCAGAACTCTAAGAACAAGATTTTCTTTCCATACTACCTCTTGTTTTCCATTAAAATCATCCTGCACATCTGGTAACGTGCTCCTAAGAGTAGACTTTCTGAGTAATAATGAATAATTGATGATCAAGTCTGCAATTAACTTCCTGGAAAAAGATCCTGTCTTGTATCCAAAATGCTTCCAAAACCCCATCGTTGTCCCTTAACATTTTTGGACATAGGACCAAGATCTCAAAATCAACAAGAGGACTTATGGACTGCAATGCTGTTGTTGCAATGATCCTGGAAGAAGATCAAGTATCTTGGACAAATCAACCAGCAATGTGAAAAGTGCCCTGTTATTATTTATGTAGTAATGGTTACTTTGTCCTTCTAGCTCCTACTGAGCGTACAATGTGGGTCAGGCTGTTGATATACTTCCAGTGGTTGTTCTTGTTGGTTGCTCCCACAACAAGCCCTTTTTTTTTGAAGAAAGGTACTAGACTGGGGTCTGGTGATGAATTGCTCATAAGCTAATTTATTCTGGGAATAGGCCTACAGCAATTATCTAGTGCAAATCCTACCTAGAGAAATCATCATTTATTGCTACAGGCATAGTTTGGTCCTTTTGGTCTGCAATAATCTACAAACGAGGATGGGGAATGAAGCTGAAGTGAAGTTAGCAGAAGCCTACCCAATTTTTAGACGGAGTTTATTATTCTACTAAATATGTAAAGTCCAATGTAAAATATGAAATAAACGTTGAATTATCCTCAGTAATACAGATTATTCACCAAAGTGTAAGAAGTGTATAAACTTCCTTCCACTTAATTATTGCTGCTACTAACAGTGTGTCTCTGCTTATCTAAAAGTAACAGCAACAGACTTCGGAGTGCACTGAATAGAAAGAACAGAATTTCAATCAACAAATCTTCTATTTAAAAGCTTGAGACAGACCACTATAGAGGGGCTAAACCTATTGCTGTCTCCAGAACTGACTGAGTACAAGGTGTCTTCAAAGGGCATAGTCAGGCACATGGAGTTAAAAGCTGTCTACCTACTGTATGAACAATCTGTTGATCTCTTCTTCTGATTTGAAGTATTCCAGACTGCCAGAAGCCAGTCCTAGGCTTAAAAAAATTCAAATTGAAATCTCTGCATAAATCGCTTTAAAATAGCCATTAAGGTCAACCACTCCCTTAGTGGATCTGTTTTGTACGGATGCTCATTTTCTGGCTCTTCCTCATGTGAAACCTAGTCCCTTTATTAAAACTTAAGAGAAATAGGTTACTGATCTTCTCTCAAAGCATTATATATAACTTATGAAATAGCAGCATCTACACATATATATAGATGGACTTACCTGATGCACACAGTCTAAGAACTGCAAGAAAATAGGCGCAAATCCACTACCCTGACAATTTAGAGTCAAATTACTTCGCTGACTGAATTTATGACCAAAAGAGAGCCATTCTTTTTCCACCAGCATTCGGAAGCCTTCAAGTGTTCTATAGAAGGGATCGCTGAGTAACTGTACCAGAGATACTACCTAGATACAAAACAGGAGGTACTGTGTTAATAGCGATAGAAGTTAAAATGAAACCGCTTTATGTAACTCACATAAATATTCCATCATCTGCTTCTAGTTCAAAGGAACAAAAGCCTTCACAGAAATTCAATTATAAGTACTTTGCCAGATAGGTTACATATTTTTATAACGCAAAACAAATACAATCCCACATGAAAGAGCATTAATTAAATTGTGCCTTAATGATAATCATAAAAGTCAAACGTGCAACTACAGAATTCATAAGCTGTGAAAATGCTTAAGAAATTTGATTTACATTTGAAATAAAACCACTTTTATTAATAAAATAAACAATAGAAAATAATAATTTTTAATAACATACTTTTTATAAAGCAGTACTGGCAACCTCAGCAAAGAGTTGGTCATGAGGGTGACTCTACAGCTTTTGCAGTGTTGCCATGCTGTGGTACTCACCAGACAATTTCAGCCTGTTCTTGTAGACAGCATCTCTGGAGATTTTAAAACACAGCACAGACGTCTCCCACCTCTAGTTATGTATGTGCCTTTCTTTATGCTTCATTGTTTGACAATGATTCCAAGATTACTACATTCTCTTATGATATTTTTTACCTGAGATCAGGATGCTGGCTGTACACAATGTTTTTATTTACAGGAATTATTGATATCTATGTTTATCTTCTGGCTAATGAAGCAATTACAAGAACACAGTGTATCCATTAAGCAAGGCATTGGGTCACCAACTGTGTAATTTATAGCACAAAGTTATCTGTTCCAGTAATCTATCCTTGCAACAGGTGTGTTTCTGTCACTTTGGCACAAATTTAGTGTACTCTCTGTATGTGCCCCATTTCTGGAAAGCAAATAGCACAGAAAGAATTCCTCTGCTTCCCTTCTGTGTTAAAGTGTACTGTGTTCAAAAAGGTAAATAATCTGTAATTAGAGCTTTCAGCTTTCATTCTTACATATGATCAGGTACAGAAACTCAGATCTTGTAGATAAGCCTTAGAATTCTAAAGTCCATCAGGGCCTTCAGAGAAAATTTTAATGAATTCATGTATTCATGACTCCATGCATTCCGGACTCTTCTCTGCTGCCACAACAGTTTTATTAATCTTGTACCAAATTATCAGACTCATATGTAAGAAAGTCTTGCCTAATGTTTTTCTTACTATTTATTTATTTCAAACTTTTAATAGCAGCTTACTTGTGCAGTAATATCCCAGCCATCTTCCAAACAGACCATAACAGAAGAACCATTCTCCAGGAGCTCTGAGATGATAACACCCAATTGCATTATCCTGTGAAGCTACAGAAAATTACAAATTGAAGTATAAGAGAAATGTCTAAATATTATCAATAAATGCAATCTCTTCACATTAATATTAAACTTGTATTACAAAATCTACATATGTGGTATAGATAAATTATTGATAAAACAGATCAGAAAACTAAAAAGCAATCTCATAAGTACACAAAACCATGCAAATATTTGAGATAGGAACTTGAACTATTAAAACCAATGAGTACTGCAATAAATAGTTGTCATAAAAAGGAGCATGGCAACATCTCATTTCATTGATTTATGGTAGAGAAATTCCATCCTGAGATTAACAATACAGTCTTTTCCTGTGAAAAGTTACGGTCACATAAAGTCACTCAATACTTTCATGGGAGAACCAACATAAGCTACTTAGAAGAAAATATTTCTAGTGCTCAGACTTATGGAAGTTGGAATTTAATGAAACAAGAAAAGCAGGAACAATCTATTTTCTAGAAACAGTTTTAGATAGA
The DNA here is from genome assembly GCF_039878825.1 of Excalfactoria chinensis. Lineage (NCBI taxonomy): Eukaryota > Metazoa > Chordata > Aves > Galliformes > Phasianidae > Excalfactoria > Excalfactoria chinensis. Next base: position 37,622,335 of record NC_092829.1, on the reverse strand, counting down.
TTAAACCTGTATTCTCACACTCCATTTTTAGGCAGACTGGCTAAAATGTGAAAAGAGGACAGGTTCATTATTTGCATTCTGATAACTGCTGCTATGTAGTGATACTAAAATTCCATAAGCAGATTAATTAGTAAATTCTCTGGGAAAGGTTATGTACTTGAATGAGATTTAAAACGTATTGGTTATGAGCAAATTGAAATAATTAAGTGAATTTGAACAGTTTTACCTTACAGAGAAGAGTTCACATCATTACTATTAAAATGAGAACCTGCAGTGTTTCTACCATATCTTTCATACTTCGAATGCATTCTTGGTAAGTAACATAATATCCTATATATAAGCAGTATTTTTTTCCTCTTTTTTATAATAGAATCAAACTGCTTTTTCCAGTGCACTGAATACAATCCAATAGCAACACAGAAAATATGAAAGCCTAAGGAAGGGGAGAAAGCAAAAATGGCAAGAGACATCTATGACCATTTATGCATGGAAAAAAGTAAGAAAAAAGATCAACGAAACAATAGTGAAGAAACGCTAGAATTAGGATGGATTTTTATCTTGTAATAAAAACCCAACCTAATCCTATGAATATTACCGTGAAAACTGAAGAGAAAACACTTAGCAACTCTGAACATTCAAACAGTCATTATTAGAAAGTAAAATTCTCTTGCAATTTTTAATAGGATGAGACTGAAAAGCATAAAGGACTAAAAATCACTTATTGTTCTATGCTTTCATAGGCAACAGACTAGAAGAAAGACTATTTTTTGTTGTACTTAAGGAAAGAAGCTGATATGCAATCTGGTTACATAGATTCAATATAAAGAAAGAGAAAAATACTATTTTTTATTATTAGTCTTCAGAATGCATTTTGAATTTCTTCTATATTCAAGTCCTCATAAAGAGCTATTTAGCCTACAGAGAACTCCTGTTACCTAGAAAGGTAAGATTAATACAATAGATAGAAGTTTCCAGATGACAGATCTATGTCCTTTCCCAGGATTAGCAGAAAACGTGAAAAATCAGTCATAAATCAAGTTTATTGCATAAGTCACCTACCCTGGAATTTTCAACATAGAAATGTCATGGTAATGAATCACAGTTAGTATATGATACTATGATCTTGCCTTGAGCAAAGATTTATGCTGTTAATTTTCCTCTCACATAAACTTGACAGTAACTTTAATGTTAACCTCTTCTTAATCTCTGTGCTGCTATAGAGACATGTTTATTTCATCATAATGATATTCATTTATTTTATCTACATCTATTAACTTCCTCAACTGCTTTGTGACTGGAAACATTCACGTGTTAGGGCCATCAAGACAAAGCAGTGGTCAGACATTTCAATGAGCAGCTCCTAGGTTCCATGAGAAAAGATCATACCTTACATGCAAAGAGTTAAGCCATTCCTTGCAATGTAGCATATTCCAGCCAGAAGTACATTTTATGATGCATAATTACTGAAATCACTGAATTACCTGCATGTATTCTGTCTATTCTGTTATTGAGGATTATTTATGGTTGAGGAGCATTTACACAGCAGAGCATGTAGAAATTCATGGTAGGAATATATGTTAAGGGTAGAATATCTGCTTTAAAATCAAAGGTGCATTTATTGTCCTACACTTTCTCTATCTTTTGTAATATATAGAAGGAGAAAAAAACTGTTCAAACCAAGACCATAAATTGATACATGCAATAAAAATGACCATCTCTATTTGTGTATATGTTCCATACAGAGAGACAGTCTATGTAAACAATGCTATAAAAATTACCTCCTACATCTGTAAATGTTATGGTAGCATTAAAATAATAACACCTATGTAATGACAGAATTGATAGCATGCAAAGTAATCACAGTGGTTAAAATAATCACAAGACAGCTGGTTAAAATACAATAGTTTTCGGTCAGAAGAGTCTTAAATTTATTTGGTGCAAGCATTACTGCATGTACATTATTAGAAGTACCTGTCATATAAATTACCTGTGGGAACCACTCTGACTCCCCAAGAGACTTTAGGAATGTTGCCTCAGAGTCTGTAGGAATAGTGCTGGGAACACAAGCTCTCAACAGCTTTTTAAAGCTTGCCTTTGTCTGTCGGATATCACTGAATTCAACAGGAACAAATTCACAATTCAAAGCAAAATCAAGTTTGAAGCCCTGTGAGAGAAGGACAACAGCAGATGCAAATTAAAAGTATACTTGTCAGTGCAAGTCTTATCAAATGTCCAAGTCTTGCCAGCTTTATTGTTAAATACTTCAATTCCTAATTCAAATTCTAGTAGTTCAGTAACAGAGAAAAAAAATGTAACTTCAAAACCAAAGAAGAACCCTCATAACTGCAAATAATGCGATTCATCTAAGCAGTCACTACAAAGTGAGGCACTTGCTGACTTAAAGCACCTATTTCAGCTCAGAACAGCATTCAGAGAATATGTGATACACTTTCCTACCTGAATTTCTCAGGTTTCACTTCACTTCATGAAAGCCCTGCTTTGCCAGAGCCCTATGAGGCTTATAGTTGAAAAACAGCACCGTACTATGATGAAAAATTGATATGAGTAGACCTGACTGAAAACTTCACTATGAACAATCTCTTGGAAATCAGATGTAAATGCCAACCCAATGAAACAGAAAACTTCTGTTGGAAAATAAACCTGCTTTACAGCAGTTTATTCTAATAATGGTGAATTATGCTTACTCTGGAAATTTCTGTTTTGTCTCATATTATTACGCTGCATCATACAAAATTAGAGCATTCATTTATGTACTTGATAGGACATCTCTGTAAATTGTTGTTACACTAATTATATTACAAAGTCACTGAATTTCAAATTAAGTGTGAATAAAATACCTAATAAAAAAGGACCATGAAAATCAATTTACAAATCAATTTTAGAAGATGAATTAAAAGGGATACAAAGCAATGTGTTATTATACATATGAAATACAGTCTAGAGTAAAATAAGGTATAAAAACATTTCAAAATATGGAGGAAAATTAGAAAGACAGTCTGCAGAAAATTTTAGCATTTTGATTCATTGTTCTGATCCAGCACGATTCTTCCATCTCCAGAAATAATGTAAATTCAGAGAGATCTGAATACTGATGCATTTACCTACCAATAGCTGCTTTTGTACACTCTATATTTCACAAAATGCATTATATGTTATGTATGATCACACTTGGAAAAAGAAAAGTATTTTCAACTTCTGAAAGTAGAGATTAAAAAAAAAAAAACTGTAAATATTTTCTGAAAAGATGTGAAGACTTGATATTGAGGAGACCTGTTTCCTGTTACTTGAATAACTGCATCCAAAATATTAAAATTTGAAAAAATTAAAGATATATAGAACTGTAGAACTGTAGACATTGTGGACATCTTCGTGTAAGTAAATCCAAACGGGCAGACTTGTCAGTTTGTCTTACATCTGTTTGGATTCATGCGAGTTTAAGCACCACCCACAGTAACAATGCTTTCCTGACCAACTGCTTTTCCTCACTAATAAAATTCCATTTGCTTCATAATATATTCCAACACATCAGGAAAAACTATCAATAAGTCTGGGTTTTGTTTTCCTAACTAGACATCACAGTGAGATGACTCAGCTGAAAATCAGATGAGTAGCTGAATGATGGTATGCTTGTAGGTGCATTTAACTGCAGCTTGGAAAGCAAGATCATACAGATAGAAAACTTCTGTAACTCCCCTGGAATAGTTCTGAAGAGCCTCTGAAAGGGGTAGCTGCCAGCATCCTTATCCCAGCAGCTACACTTAACAGAGCCAAACTCTGCTGCCTTTTCTTCCTGCTAAGCCAATAAAGTTGAAACAGTGAAGACGAAGCGATTTTCAAATAGGAAGGTGTTGCTGAACATTTTGTTTATTTCCTTCCTAGCCATGTCTTTTCCAGTTTGAAAACAATTTATCTTGTAGGAAAGCTATTCCATTCCTCTCATTATGTTACACATCTTTGTATCTCTTAGATCTACATCAGTACTTTGTGAAAAGTGACAAGCAGGACTCTGACCACAGAACTTATCTGACTTTGTGCCCATTGTACAGCTCTTTAAAAAAATATACTAGGTTTTTATTTACATTAACATTACTGTACTATGTAACTGCAAAGTCTGATCTCTAACCCCCACCATGTAATATTGCATTAATTGTTAATGTTTGTATAGCAACACAGATCATAGCAAAATGAAGATAAAAGGAGAACGTGTCTGTGTAGTGAATACTACCTAAAATACCCATGAAATTTTACACCTTAAGGAGTGTTATCCATCCACCTTATCTAGAATATTGTTAGTTGCTTGTAGGAAAAAAAGAAAAAAAAAAAGTTAGGGTTATCAAGATCAAGCGAGATGAAAACCACGTAAACATAAAAATAAGACCGCCATTACCCGTAACTGAGATTTTTCTCCAAATATATACAGGGCTGCTTGACGTCTCAAAAGCTGACTTTGCAGAAAAGTGCTACTGTAGGAAGTGGTATTATCTTTCCCTGCAAGCCTTGCACCAACATCAATGAATGGAGTCTGAGAGTTGATAAATCGGTTGCTTGAACGAAGACTGGCCCATACACCTTCATTAAAATAAAAATATTTTAAAACCAATTTGAGTAAGGCAATAGAGATGCTAACTATTAAGTCATATGAAACAACATAAATTAGAAGGTACAGTGTTTAAATATGTCACTCATTCCTCACAGGATACAATGAACAACATGTACGTGAAAGAAATCATACAAGAAGAAATCATACCATCCTACTGTACTGTCACTCAATCTAAGATTCTAATCAAGTGGTGCCTTCTACTGTAGAGAAAATAGTAAGTGATAACACAAATACAGTTAGCAAGAAATTAATTACATGAAAATGAAATTGCTGGATGCTTTTCAGAAGTGCAGAAAAAAATTCCCCTATTTGATTGTCAAAGAGATTATTTTGGATGTCCAACCAGTAAGGATATTACATAGTCACATCCCTCAAAAATGGAGATGCTATCACTTAAAATACCCTTCTTTCTAGAATACATGTGTTCCCTTCACCCTACACAATCTAGTAATAAGCTCAGTAACCTACTGTAATGGAAAGCAAACATACAGTGATCAATTCAAGTGTTATACTTCAGGATAAAGTATTCCATATCTGTTCTTCAACTAGAGTGATTAAAATGTAGAATGCCATGGTTTTTCATTTTCATTTTACCATGTCTAATGGATCATTACAAATGGAAATGAATTTTAGGAAGTACCTTTTTTAAATCAAATTATTCACTACATTCTAGCAGATGTGATTATAGTGCAATCATCTGAGCAGAAAAAAGGATGCCTACATAGAAGATCACAGTTCTACAGTTTTATTCTGGCACTAAGATCACTGTTACATCACCGTGGCATGGTACAGAAATCTCACAGCTAGTAACAATACGATCTTGAATATACATAAGGAACAGTGGAGTGGCTGGCATCTGGAAGCAGCACAGCTGTATTTGAATGGCATTATGTTAACCTAATAAGTTCAGCCTCTACATTTTAGTTCACATGCTGTTACTGATGCAGCTACATGATTTCTTCCAGAGGAGGGAATTCCTACAACACAGATGCGCTCTGATCTCATCATGCTTCCATGAGTTCTGTGATTTCAACTTCAGATAAAGTAGCAAGAAACCAGACTGTCAAGGCCTACTTAGCCTCAGAAGAAGAAGAGATTAGTAGGTATTTTCTGGATTTTGTGTGACTGCTTTCGCATGTCCAATGCGATATATGTGAAAGGTACTACGCTTTGAGAATAACTCTACACAGTAATCCTGTACAGTTTAGTCTGTCTGTCTGACTGGCTCCCAGTATCAGATGTGATCAAATGAGTAAGAGTAATTAAGGATGACTGGTTAGAAACTTAAGAATTGGTCAATAGTTCTAAACAGGTCCAGTCTCAGGGACAACCAGTTTTATAGAACACCTCATATAGCAGTGTTTACTGCAAAGTTTTGTTCCACTGGACTAAAACAATCAACAGAATGAAGACTTCATCACACTAATAGAATTCACAGCAAGCATTTAATAAAATAATTAAAGTCCTATTCATCTGGTTTGAAAAAGGTTCATCTGGTTCCAACAGACAATTGCTCCCCCAGGATGATGCATACAGAACCACTGTATCTTACAGTCACACTTTCTAACATTCTGCCAATGCCTGTAGCACAACAAAACCAACAAAACTAGTTACAAATACATGCAGATGAACATGTGTACCACTGATGGATAACTGTTTTCTAACTTTGCCTAGTATCTGAGTAGATAGAGATGGGCTTGTTCAGCCTGTAGAAAAAAAGGCTGCTGGACAAGTTCAATGCAGCCTTTCAGTACCCAAAGTGAGACTATAAACAGGAGGGGAGTCAACTCTTTACAAGGGCAGATAACAGCAGGACAAGGGGAGATGGTTTTAAGTTGAAGGAGAGTGGTAAGGTGCTGGAACAGGCTGCCCAGAGAGGTTGTGGATGCCCTGTCCCTGGAGGAGTTCAAGGCCAGGTTGGATGGGGCCCAGAGCAGCCTGATCTAGTATTAAATGGAGAGGTTGATGGCCCTGCCTGTGGCAGGGGGGTTTGAGATTCATGATCCTTGAGGTCCCTTCTAACCCCGGCCATTCTGTGATTCTGTGATATCAGCATCTAGCTTTCATTTGATTTAGTCTTCCACTTCATTTTCTTTGTATTATTGTAAGTTTCTAAACTGGCACAATCAGTTTTTCTCTGGTCATGAACAAATCCAATAATTCTGGAAAGGAAGTTCATTGACTGAAAGATGATATTTGTTAAGTGTTCTACTTAAGAAGTAGGAGTATTAAATGCTTTTTTGCTGCTTGAAGTTTTGGCGCAGAAAAATATTCTTTCAAAAGAACTTAAAAATTGTATGTGTTCCTTTACATGAGATCACAATATTATTAAGGCATAATGCAGTGAAGCGTCTGGCTATTAACTGTCATTTCATCATACATTCAATGCCCAAAAGAAACAAAAAACTCAAAGTATAATAAAGCCATAACATAAAAACCTGGTAAACCTAACAACCCTTGAAGTCTGTTAATGCATTTAGAGTTAAGGCTTTGTGACAGTATTGCTTTGGCATATATTAAACTATATTAACATATAGTAGTGGTTATGGACACAGTACGTAAGCATGGACACAGTAAATAAGAACGTGTTTCCAGGACACAGAGTACAGTACCTTGATGGACTCTTCCCTTAGGTGCTGATTTGGAATTGGAATGAGTGAAACATTTATCTCTGTACCCAAGCACTGGCAGATAAACAGTAAAGACAGAAGGAGGAGGAATGGAATGCACATTGCAGCAAGGCACATTGCAGCAAGACACATTGCAGGAGAAAAGAAAAGGGTTACTTATTAATTTCCAAAAATCTACTACATACTGGAATTTTATAGTACATTATATATCAGACAGTACAAATCTTAGTCATCACAAGACAAAACATAAGTCAAGATAGAAAATCAGCATAAAGTGGGAAGGAAATACCTGTTTATCAAATAGAAGTATTTTTCATTACAACTGCAATAGTTTTAAACATATAACACACCCATCAGGTGGTTCTCTAATAATCTATAATAACAAAGGATACTTAATGATGACATCATTACATTCAGCTGAATCCTTTATTAAAAGCTTCCCACCAGCTGAAAACTAGCCCAATTAAAAATCCACACTGCAGTGCACTTTCTAAAAACTGTTTCAGTCTATTGTACGTAGGTAGCTTAATTGACCTTAAAATCAAATTGGAATGTAAGATGTTAGTTCTATACACCTACACAAATTCTTAAAGGACTGTGTAAGACCATGTAACTTAGAGAATTTCTAATACCTATCACACACACAAAAAAAACCTTCCACATCTCTTGCATAAATACTCATATCCAGTGGGAGTCTTATCAGAGCATATAAACATATTTTTGGCTCCAAAGCCACATCTACAGTCAGCTTCTTTTTATATAAATGTTCTATTAGAACAAATTTGAAGTGAATGTATCCTGCTTTTAAAATAAATGACTGAGTCTGTATTTATTCATTATAGCTATCCTAGTATTTTCACATGTATAATGTAAGTAACTTGCAAAAGCAGCAAAAATCCTTGTGATAATAGACAGTGTGAATTCACTTATTTGAGAACAATTTTAGGTTTAATATTTAATTTGTTATGCATAGACTTTCTTCTTAAATAATTCTGTTAGCTAACCTTAAAAAAACCCCTCATGTATGCTTCTTTACAAGAAGAAATTCCCTTTCCCTTTCCTTGTCAACTTCTCACTCTCACTTGGGCTCCCACTGTCCTTGTCAAACATTCTTATGTTTCAGCAAAGTACTCCTGCTAAACTGTGAACAGACTGCAGATACTGGTCTGTCATTACATCTTTCAGATGCACAGAGCTGGTATGGCATTAGTCCAGTCCTGCCCTTTTCCTGATTACCGCAGAAATCTAGCCAAGAGACAACAAACAACAAAAAACATCTGACTTCAAACTCCTTCTCCTTCACTGAGTAGCTCACCATATCATATTTACCACAAACTCTAATCCCAGAAATAAGTAAACTCAGCAATCCTTTTCAGTCAACAAGTTTGTTTGTTTGTTTTTAATCTGTAACATCCTCCTAGGTCCTCAACAGCACTTTGCTGTAGGTACTTCTGCCCCAACATGGGGAAATAGAAAACAATCAAACACCTGCTGCCAGCTACCCAACACTTTCACTGTTTCATTACTGAGAGAAGCAGCGCACAGCCACCAATTCGTCTAAGAATTCCAGCCACTACTAACCTCCTCTCTGGTTCCCAGGCATTTTATCTACCCAATTGCCATCTCTCTGTTTTTCACCTCCATGAACTCCAGTAATGTCATAAAGGAAGAAAAGCAACTTTTATATATGTAAAAATACTTCTTCAATAGCCTTCAGCTCTAACAAATATGTAACGTACCTAGGGAATTCACCACACTAAATTAGGTACGTAAGTTCTCTGTGCACAGAGAAGATAATCATAATTTTGTCAGACTAGGCAAGCAGCTAGAATCACAGAAGTTTCCTTTAAAAAGGACACCTTCCCAAAGAAAGCACAGCCATGTAACTCCTTCCTTTACCTTGAGTTAAAGTGTTTACATTATTTGTAACTTGAAGTGTCAGCTAATCTTTAGCCAAATGCCAGGCCTCTACAAATTACAGAACTGGAGATTCTGAAGTCCATTCAATTTGAATGCAGAATGTGTGTTTTTACACCACACAATTCCAGTAAATTAAAAATATGGATAAATCACAATGTATTTAAAAACATAATTCCTGAGTGATTACTTTTCTACTGATTTCCATCTTAAAATAACCTTTATTTGAATGGTACGTGAAGGACTAAAACAGAAATTACTTACATTATATAATGAATTTGGGCTAATCTGTAATTTCTGTTTTATTGTTTCATAATGTAATAAATTTGTAAGCAGTGTAATTACTTTTAATTTCACTAACATTTTGTTATCACTTATTATTTCAAACAACAAAGGTGCTTAGACTTTGAGCTAGTCTTACTAACCTCCTCGAGCAAAGCTATTGGATAGATTTACATCCAAATGTCCTGGCACTACCTGCTTAAACACAGTAGACATTCTTGAAGCCCTCCTTTCAGTGCCTAAAGTCAGCCAAAAAAAGAATAGGAGATTAAAAACACTACAGTGTTACTCAGACTAACACTTAACATAAATGATGACAATTCCACCCTTAATACAGATAATCCTTGCCAATTTTATACTTCTGATACATTTTTTTTTTTAAGACAGATGTACACATTGGCAACAGAATTGGGATGTTAGATATAAATAAGTAATCAACACATTTTATAATACATGAAGCAAAGCAACCACACTTTGGAAAGAGTGTTACTTAACAAGAAAAGCCACTGTTTGGGTATATAACACAAATTTCCACCAATTGGATACGGCAAGACAGGCACAATTTCAAGTTGCATTATTTTCTTTTTAAGACTCAACTTAAAGACATCCTTTAGGTACAGTGAACATATTCACTAAAACAAAGTGTGAATAAACTACCTGAAAAGTGTAATAATAGAAGAAACAACAGAAATAATCTTGGACAAACTGAACTAATACCAAATCCATGAAGATTCCCTTCTCTCTTTTCAACTTAACCACATAGAAACACCACACAAAGCAATTTTACCTGGTGATAGAGCAATTGTTGGTCTAACAGTGAGAGTATTACTGCCATTCATTTTGCAGTGGACGGATATCACATTCAGTAAGGCTTGAAGGTATTTCTCCTGTTCTATACTGCTTGAAGATTCTAGAGAAGCAGGAGCTAAACAATCACGGGAAGAATGGAACACATTAAAATACATGGATATTTATAAATACACAGAATACAAAAAGAAAAAGCTCACTGTGTAAATCAAGCTACATTCTATCATGAATCTTCAATCTACTTGCACTGATTTGCATAGCATGCTTGTTAAGTTTATGAAAATTTCCCTAGGCCAAAAACCATAAAATAAATAACAAATTCACTTTTGGCATGAAATTAACTCCCAAGAAACCACCAGCATAAGACACAGAAATCCAGGAAATCACAATGTCCTTCATATTGCAGGTTAATGATGAAAGTTGATGCATATCCTTTACAAAACTAATTTTGCCCTGATATGTTACATTCTTCTGAAAATTTACCTGGTCTTGACGAATATTTAATTAATACAAAGACACCAAAGAGAATCTTTCATATCTATACTTCACAAAAGAAGAATAAAAATAAAACTAATACTACACTGAAAGGTATCAGAAAATGTAATGGATAATGCTTGTTCTAGTGTTTTATATAACAGTTCATTAAAAGTTAATAATAATAATAATAATACACACTCACTACTAGATCAACCAGTGTAAAGAAAAAAGATAAATGAAGGCAAAGAGGCAATTATTAAAATATAAGGTACATTATTCTCTGAGTCACTGAATTTGGCAGGTGGCAGCTTTTACTGAAGACCTGCTAGTTTATATATAATCTCTGTTAAGATTTCAACTGACATTTTTGAACTACCTTCATACGATTCCGGGTTTGATTCTTGACATACATTATACTGAACTATTATAATATCAGATAAACATCCACATCCTGGCACTTTTGATTAAACCATCTCTGTGATTTCCTCCAGAAAGTAGCTCTAAACTAAAAATATATAGCACAAACGTTTTTTAGTTTAGAAATATGTATATAAATAAAACCTGGCTGCATTAGCTCACCTGTAGTATGTGTGTTTTGGGATTTGAAGAGGCCAACAACACCTTTGCCATGAAAGCCCCCAGATCTAAGTAGAAGAGAACTGGTTTTTGTGTTTTTCCAGCACACAACTGGTAGGCGATTGTGACGGTAACAGCGAGCAACTCTCTGCAAACTGCTGTCTTGAACAGACTGAGGTACTACCAGAAGCCCAGGATAACTGCATGAAGAAGTGAAAAAAAATAGAACAACAATTTGCTCTCAAATTTGTAAACAGTGAAAAAAATCCTATAACTACAGGCTGAATGTATGTAGGTTGCTCCAAAAGTAATGCCTCCTATATATGTGTGTATAAGTATATTTAAACTACAAGAGACTCAAAGCACACATCAACACTATTTGACAGAGAAAACCGTCAGCTACAACATACCATTTTTCAATATAGTCACCACCATTAGCTATGCATTTTCACCTGCTTGATAGTCTCGCAACAACTTGGACCAATGGAGATGACCCACTGCCATTATCATCACTGCTGAAACACACCACCTACCACCTCACTGTGCATCTTTATTTCCAAATGCTTGTCTGAATTGGTAAACTTACCTTCTGCAAAGGGAATACATTCTGTTCAGTGCAGTTATTCTTAAGTATTCCATTTTTGAGCGAGAAGTATTACTACTGATGGTCCCTAGTCCCAAACGTTGATAGTCTCTGAAACAGGCTCTTTCTACTAATTGCTCCATCGTTGACTTCTCTGATGCTTTTAGGGTACCACTTGTGTGCAGCTCACTGTCATCTGAAACTAAAGTTAAAAATCTTTGAGTTTGCTATTGTGAAGGTCAGCAGCTACAAAAAACAATGCTGTTTTCTGAACTTACTATTAGTTTGTCTTACTGTTAATGATTAATACATATAAACTACAGTTAACAGAAATTATAAACAACAAAAATAATACTTCAGTCAAGAAACTTAAGTTCACCTCACAGCTACCTACTGCCCTAGCAGCTGGCATGGCTGACACCTATCTCATCTCTATCTCTTAAAATCCCAGAAGGTCTCCTGTACAATCACTTGAATGGAACTGAGGCAGTATTTCTTGCACTAGTGTATTTATTCAAACAAGTCAAACTCACAACGACTGTACAAAAATGTACACGAGACAGAACAATTAAAAATGAACACAAATTCATGAAACGTCCATGATAAAACGGATATTCTAATTCTTTTAAACTATCTTCAAAAGATAAAACAACCTTTTTAAAGCTTGGTTCTAATAAAAATACTTTTGTCATGAGTAGGTGAATATTGGCTTCTTAATGCTTCAGTTTCAATATCAAACAGCAACTTTCTTCAGCCATGCACATCAGTTTCACATTGCAAAGCAGAAAAACCTCTAAAAATGAGATAAAAACCATGCCACAAGTTCAAACTACACTGAAATTCAAGTCAAGCAAGGTCTTCTGCCACCTGCCTGTTATCAACACTTCACTATTTCAAAATACTGAAAGCAGATTTACTGTCTGCAGTACATATCAGTTGCTACCATTTCATCTCAAGGATTAAAGTATGCACATATGAGAGGAAGTATTTCTTCAACAATTTGGCACAGAGAAGTATACAAAGATTTATATTTTAAACAGGACTTTATAAAATTGAAAATTAAAATCACATTTGAAAACTAAAATTAAGGCACAATTAAAACCTAACTGCCACCAGACAGCATTCAGAATTTACAGAAGTACATTTTAGATACCTCTGCTTTTTGTGCATATTAACATAAAAGCTACGTAAATAATTTTATTGCCCCCACAGTGCATTGCACAAAAAAAACTATTCCCTATTTGAGATAAATAATGAAGACTTTAATGCCACGTATATATCTCCTTTTTCTATATTTTCATATTTGTCCTGAAGAAGAAAGAAGCTACAAAGTATGTAAAACTATGAAACTATTGAGAGGTACAGTATGAAAACTACTGACTGGTACACCCTTGTCTGGAGGGCCGGGCCCAGAGAGTGATGGTGAATGGAGCTAAATCCAACTGGCATCCAGACACAAGTGGTGTTCCCCAGGGGTTGGTGCTGGGGCTTGTCCTCTTCAATACCTTTATTGATGACCTGGATGAGGGCATTGAGTGCACCCTCAGTAAGTTCTCAGATGACACCAAGTTGGCTGGAAGTGTGGATCTGCCTGGGGGTAGCGAGGCCCTACAGAGGGATCTGCACAGGCTGGAGAGCTGGGCTGAAGCCAATGGGATGAGGTTCAACAAGACCAAATGCCGGGTCCTGCACTTTGGCCACAACCCCAGGCAGCGCTAAAGGCTTGGAGCAGAGTGGCTGGAAGCCTGTGCAGAGGAAATGGATCTGGGGTTATTGATTGATGCTCAGGCTGAACATGAGCCAACAGTGTGCCCAGGTCGCCAAGAAAGCCAACGGCATTCTGGCTTGCATCAGAATAAATGGCCTGGAGTTGTCTAATCTTCATATTTGAAAGCTAAGAAAAAGTTAGGTAAGCATTTGTGAAGAACACGTAAAGTATGTTTCCCCTTTATTGGATCAGAGAGATGGAGTAGATGATTTCCTGGAGCTCCTTCTGCCCCCACCTTTAATGCTTCCTTTTACAAGACAGTGCATCACCAGCTGCAGACAGCTCTGTTTGTTTGATTGCTGGTATAGCTGCATAAACTTCAGTTCTTAAGACTTGCGAACACACAGGAATTTGCAGCAACCAATACAAAACAAATTGCAGTGATTAATGGAAAATCTTCTATGGCTTTCTCTGTCTGAAATGAGGAGAACTACAGCTCAAATGACAGTGCAGAGCAGAGAAAAAAGCAAGCTGTCAGACTTTAATCACCTTACACATACCCAGTCATAACATCTGGAAAGTAGCAGGTAGGAAGCCTCACAATTTATCTTTTTGTATTTTTGTCAGGGGAGGGGAAAAAGTGAATGTCATTAATAGTTATGTGCTCACAGAAGAATATAGTTGTTTTGAACAAAGGCCATGCAGAAACTCATAGGATTTCTTCATTGTCACAAGAAGTACGAACATACAGGCTTGATTACGCTTGGTCTCTCTGAGTGATGGATACAAAGTCATACCCAGGACAGGCTCAGCTTGCAGAATTCCTTCTGAGCTGAAGATTCCACAACATCAGAACACATAGTAACTCAGCACTTAAGGAAGAGGCTGGAAATTCAATTAAGAACGTAACTTTTCAACTGTGTAAAGACATTCTGTATTTTGTAACCTTTTTGTGTGTGCCTTTTTTTCCACCATATTTATCTGGAATGAAAGAAGAAGAGCAGTATTTTTCAGCTTTCCTGGAATGGCCCTTCTTAACTCTGGGTGGGAACAGAGAACGTGCAGTAACATAGTTTGGTGTCAGATAACTTTTATTTATCTGCGCATAAATCATGTAAGTCACCTTGATCTCTGACTAAATATCCAGAAGGTAAATTTGGCTTGTTTGATGTTTCAAAGAAACTGTTAGTGTTTCATAAACACTTCATCATCTGAAATGCTACTTTTCTTTTTTTTTTTCTTTTGGTAAAGAAAGAATGGTATGACAAAACAATACCTGTTAATGTACAGGAGAATCTGGCTCCCTCTAGTGGCTTATTATAAATTAGCACTGGTCCAGATAAGGATATACTGAAAGCAGCACATGGTAGGAAAAGAAGTATTTGGAAGAAAGTCAAAGTCCACACCATTACACTATACAAAGTGTCCAAATCACTTTCTAATTTATCTCCCCAACTCCTTTCAACCAAAGTTTGGAAAAATTGTATTTTCAGTAATTATGTCTTCATCTGTCTTCAGGAAATCACTGATCACTTCCACATACACAAAATTTGCCTGTAATACTTGCTGTTCCTTGAACCTTGCCAGTTACTGCTTTCTCATTACAGACAAAGCAATGTCAGGCTTTCTAAAGATATAACATGAAAACAGTTTGATAATTAGAAAAAAAGTCTCTTTTGCTTTACCACTGAATGAAGTCAGCTTCCTCTTTAATGTTTGGTCATCACAAATGAAAATGCTTAATCAATGCACTATTTGAAACCCTTCTCCTTCCTGTCCAGGAAGACTGCAATTTCTTCCCGAAGATACTACTCACCTAACACAATGAAACTGAAGCACAACATGATAGACATATCAACAAAAACAGAAACTGTTTTACCAGAGACATCATCGTCTTCATTCCAGCCTGGACGATTCCCTCTTTCTTCCATTATTGTGCCCGTCTTCTTCTTTAACAAATACTGCCGACCAATTGTCATCTTCCCAGCACGTTTTGCTCCTTTCACAATGCTTTTTGAGAATGTACTATAAATTCATAGAAAAAAAAAAAATTTAAAGATACAGTTCTTCTCAATAGCATGTACAGATTTTTATGATAAACTTCCTAACTCAAAGAAAACACATTAGTATTTCTCATTTTACATCAAAATTAAAGCTAGCAGAAAAATGAACTTTTATTCTAATTTTTAAATGCAATTTTTATTACTTGGAGAGCAATTTATGCCTATTACGTGTAATATAATGAATAGGCAGCCATAATATTTCCTCAGGTATTTGTATTTTGCTAGCAATGTAACAAATCTATGAAGCTGACAGAGTGAAGGCAAGAAAGACAGAAAGTACCTTAAAGTTTTAAGATTCCATGACTAGCTTGAAATTCTACTTCTCTGTGTCAGCAATGCAATAATCAACATAGAATCAATGAAAGTACAACTTTCAGTGATACTGAACAATGATCAGTTTAGTCTAGTAAAAATTAATGCATAACATGAAATTAAAGAGAAGACCCTAAGCTGAAACTCTAGATGATAAAGAACACTAGGACAACTATACAGACTCTACTAAGGGTAAAATGAATTCTATTCTACATTAGGTAACTAATACACAATTTAATGCACAAGAACTCTGTTTTATGTTGGCATAGTTCACACAATTGAATGTGTTATTAATATTGTATGTATTCAAAAATTTAATGAGATACTTGTTCAAAATTGCTGCAGCAAAATGTTTGGATAAATAATACATTCTTATATCAACATTTATTTCATACCAACCTACCTTTTATTCTATAAACATTAAAAGACAGGGAATATCATTTAATGAGTTCTCTGGAATGTCAGACTAATGAGATGCTTGGAGTTCTAAAAATCTGTCCCATTATTTAAGGAATTTGACTAGAAGTAAACAAGAACATCAGTGATAGAGGAAGAGGGATAACTATACCGGAATGAAGTGTTCTTTTCTTTTTGCTTTGGTAAAATTATCTGTGGTGCTGTTTGTCCAGCTGCAAATGCAAAAGTGCTGAAGATAGATTGAGGATAACGGAACTTCATCAGCTGTTTCTTAAATATTTCCACCACTTCAGGACTTACTTCTTCATCAAACGCTACTTTAATTAACTGCATATTAAAGACAGGGCATGTTAGGAACTTAAAAACTTTTTTAAAAAAAACCTTGCTTTTAGTATTGCTGCTGCAATACAAAGATATTTTCACCATGAAGCATCTGGAATTCTCATAACACCAAACACAAAATAGTTTGGGTAATCTAAGTGGATGTATTGGCACTACAATATCCACAACAGTTAAAGTGTTAGTCACATGGGATAGCTCAGGTCAGAAATATTTTATCAGACTTGCTATATACAAGGAAGCAAAATTGGTAATGTACTCTAAACAAGGCAATGAATTCAGCATTCATATATCACAACCATTACACTTCCATTACTGATTCCAATTTTTGCCTCACCTCAAAAAGCAAAAAAAAGCCAGTAACAAACATAACAGTGAAATCTGATCCTTGGAAAGTAACTAATCCCGTGCTATTCACCGCTGATCTATTTATCCTGTTAAAAATGCTTTTTGAAAAGTGATTTAAACACACACACACACACATATATATCCCCATCATCCTCAGTCAAAAGTATGAGAGTCAGCTCTGTGGTGAAAAGGAATTAAAAATAAAATTAAAAATGGAGAGAGAAAATCAGGAATCTGGAAGATGGTCTGAAAGTACTTGAAGAATGTGGAAAAAGTAGATATCCTAGAGCTTTGTTTTTGACTGCATACATACACAACTTTTGACTGTCTTGTTTGTCATCTTCAAGGTGGATTTCTCCATTTATTTCTTTTTTTTAAATGTCACTTGTTCCGTTCTGTAATTATTTTCCCAATGATTAATAACTCTTAACTCAAAGACCTCCTTAAGAGGTTGTATCTTCAAGGGTTACACTGGTACAAAGTTTCAAAGACATTACATAGCATAACCGCAGCCAAAACACTCTGACAGTCCTAATTAATAAACAAAGATGGGGCTTGCCATTTCATACTGTATTGAACTCTAGCAGTTAGAAAGGGAACAGAAGTAAACTGTTTGCTGATTGTTTTTGTTTTCATAACCTAACACAAAACTATGCTAAACAAAAGCAGGGATGATGTTTGACCAGAATCCAGCACTAAAAGCATTGAGCTATGCCTGCATTTAGCACATCATTGAAGTATGTTAACTATCCTGGTAAAAAAAAAAAATCTGGAAAATAAAAGTTCTCAGGAAGTCCAATCAAAAGTCCACAAGAACAACTTCTTGTTATTTTTGAGTTGTTTTAATTATTTGTATTCCAAGTCTTATGCTTTTGAGTATAATATTGAAGGCTGACTAATTAAATACTGTTCACTATCTAAGGAACCAGTAAAATACTGACAATACATTTCATTTTCAGATGTTGAAAAGAGACCGCTGTCAATGAAAATATGTTTCCAGAATTAGCTAACCTGAGAGTATATTTCACGTCTTAAGCTCTGAAGTCTGCTTTCAGTTGTGACATAAAATCCTTTGTCTTCAACTTTTGACATCTTAGGATTTGACCACATGTAAGATTACTACCAATAAGAAATATTTAGGGATGTCTTAAGGGAATTACTGACTCCTCACTCTTGCAAGTCCATCTCCATCACTTGCCCTGTGGAGCAATTGTAGATGCTTCCAAAAATTCTGAGCATGTTGAAGGGGCTTCTAAAGACAGGAGAATATCTGAATCTGCACAAGTGAGGTTTCACACAGAAGCCCATTGGTTGCAGCTACCATTAAAGATTCCTGGAAGGGCAGATTCCATATAAGATGTACTATGACCCTTTGTTACGGATATTTCCAGAAAGTAGTAAAGTGAGAAGTCTTACAAGGCAACACTTAAATCTTTGCCATATTCTTTCTATGTAGCTGGTGAAGAGAGTTTGTGTGCTTCCACTGGCCTGCCTGGCCTCTGCTTACCCAGACATTTTGGACTCAGAATAGTCCTCTACTGATCCACAGCAGAAAGATGAGGAAAGGAAAGAAAGAAATCAAATACGAAAACAATAACACTGTTTCAAATGAACCAAAAACCAAATTCTATGAGAGGATTACATGTTCTCTCTTGACTTTACAGAGCAGGACACTGAACTCTTCACGAGTATCAGTACAAAGTGCTGCTTGTAAGTATTTTGAGCTGCTTACATCACACAAATTTCACAATGCTTCCTTTTACCTGAAAGGTAGCTGAAGTGATCTGCAAGCCCTCCTGCATACTTTGCTGCAGCTGGTTTTGTATAGTGATTTTCTTCTCCTTTGTAACAGATGCAATAGGAAAGCTCCGGATCACCGTCTGCTCTCCCACTGAGAACCACAGAATTGTAATATTTATGGATACTTGTTTGATCACAGAATCAGCTCTGTTTTGGTCACAATATATTCTGAGCAGGCAGGAATTATAACATACAAAGCAATGGGAAAATAACTGCACATAATTAATTTAACAGAAAACGCTTGAAAAGTTGATAAATCCCCAAGTATTACCTATAACCTGAAGCATTTACTGTTTTGCTGTTTGCTGTGCATTTTTTTCTGTGCATTGGAAATACACCCCAAAAACATAGTTTGGAAAGCAGTCAAGAAACACTTCCAAACATAATTCATGTTCACATTGCATTATGCACCTTATAAACAATGAAAGTTTTACACGGACTTCTTCACAAACAACCATAAACTTTGAAAGATAAATCTATACTTTTGACAATTTAATTTGCTTAGAAATGGCAGATGTCAAGAGATGAAAAGCTACCACCTAAAACATATAAAAAGCAATGCTTAATTTATTAATAATAATTTTAAGGACATTACTAACTTATGTTTTTGTCTGTTTGTTTTGATTTGTTTTTTCATTTTACACACTTCCAGCAGTTGAAAAAAACCCATCAAATGAAAAGAAGTAGTGCAAGTCACAGATCACAGACAGTTCATATGCTGTCTTATCTGAAGAAATCAATTCTAGTTAGGTTAAATGCAAAATGAAAATAAAGTATTGTCATATCTAGAGTAAAAACCTATAACAAAAGACCATCCCAATATGATGACCATGAAAAATTACTTTCAGAGGTAGATGCACCTTCATGCTGATATTTACATAGATGGACAGGTCAGCTCAAAGTTTTATCTACCCGAAGTGCTACAGTTTTATCACTGTTGAGTTTTTCTTACCCAGCTGATCATGAGGAGTGCCTTTAAATATAATTCTGTACGTAGTAAGGAACAAAGCTCCTTCAGCAGGGAGGATGTGAGGACCTCCCAGCAGTCCTCCTGTAGCTTCCTCTCTGCCATCAGGATCCAGTAGCACACGGAGACCTTCACAAACAAATTCTTCTCCTGGCAGTAAAGTTGGTCGTAGAATTTTGGGCTGGTGCAAGTAAAATAGTGTAAGTATGATAGGGATACCAGTGTTATACCTCAGCCTAATTATATTTGGTGTAGAAAGATTCAAAACAAAATTGTTATGAGATTTATTCCAAAGAAGGGAGATGGAGTCTGGACTCAACTAAGAGAAATGGGTCTCAAAAAACAGCGGGTATGCAACAGCTTGTTTATGATCAAAAATTTGGCTCTAATAGCTTTCTAAGTTCATATTTCATGAGACCAAAGCCAAGCACTTTATTTATCACTTGTGGAATTTTTCTTACAATGTTTTGATGTTTCCTTCTAACATTACGAAGGGGAAATAAAAAAAAAATAAATAAATAAAAAAAATGACTAAACTTCATGATTCTAATACTTGTAAAGAATACAAACATGTTTCATAATGCTTGCCTTCTGTATTGGTGGAAGCCTTCTACTCTCACGATGGACAGCCTCCAAAGTCTCTACGTGCATTGCCACAATGCCTGAAAATCAGTAATATCATAAATGAAGTCTGGCATAACATGCAAGAGAAAGTTGCAATCTAATTGGAAATCTGATATTCCAAAATTCTTAAATTTAACCATCAAGGAAATAGTTAGTTGAAATTCAACAGCAATTAAAGTCTACAAAAAGATCTGATCTTTATGTCCACAGAAATTGACTGTAACTAAAACATGTATTTCTTTCATCAGAAAAAAAAGGAAAAATGAAAGATTATGAATGCACATTTTCACCACAATTCTTACCTGGTATCATGCAATGAAGACCCTTGATGTGATCCTGTGTAACTCCGCTCTCTGTGCAAACTTTGTCAATAAATCTGGTGATGAAGCGCACAACTGCATTTGCAACATCATTGTTCTCAGAGTCCTCAAATCCACTTTCAGTGTCATAACTCTCTGCAACACTGCCTGCAATACTATGGACATTAAAAACAAACAAATAAACAAACAATCAAAAAGGAAATTTTAAAAGGGAAAAATTCAGCTGGTAAAGTGTATCTGATACCTGGGTAGGATGCATCTAAGTGGTATCTTTTTGTGAAAACATACACTGTTACCATAAATTACACTGTATTCCCTCTACCGTTATCAATGTCAAAACTGCATGACAATATAGAATTTTTTCCTCCATGAATCTAGTGCAGTGCAGTTAACAAGAGAAAAAAATAAATAAAAAGCATCAGTTGCCTAGAAGTAAGCTTTTTGTCTTCTCTTTATTGTAAAGTTAGGTAGGTTATTTACAACCCACGATAAAACAAAAATAGATACTTTGGTTACACACACGAAGATAAATTAAATGAGTATTACTGTTGTAGAATAAAGCATTCAAGCACAAAAATAACCTCAGGGTTTTTTTGTGCATCAGCTAGAAAATACAAGCAAGACAGTAGGAGATGTACTTCAAACAGCTGGAAACGCTCCTAATAAACAGCTGTGAGGGTCAAATCCATACACTGTAACATAAGCCACAGTCTACATACTGATGTAGATTGCTTTCTCAGCAGAAAAAGTTGCAATAGGGAATCTCATACCCATAGCCTACTTACATTACGTCAGAAGCCTCACAAAGTGTTCTACAAGTCTGGGAAATTTGGCTGATCATAGTTGATAAAAAATACAATAAATAGAAAGGAAAGAAGTCTTGCTACAAAGTCTTGATTGGTGTGCTAAGTAAAGCAATTCTCTTCATACTTCTCCTGCCTCCTTATTATTCTAACATTTTCCCCAGTGGTATAGCCACCTTTCTGACCTAAGTGCCTTTCTTGAAACTGCAGCATCACAAAAACTGTGACCTTGAGGATGTTATTCATATGCTTTCTTGAGCTTAGATTCATGAGGGTTTTTTTTTCAAGTTACAGAAAAACTAACAGTCACTCTTATCACACATTAGTGTTTGTCTTCAGCAGTCACATTACTAGACTAAAATTCTTACTGAAGCAATAACATTCTTAAATTTCCTTAAGTGGCAGTAATTTAGTCTTGATAAAGTTCTACCATTTGAGAGGAATCATGTTAGATTTCCACTCCCCTTAATTAATTATCTAGAAATAATAATCTTGAAGAGAAGATACTGAAATAATCTTGTATTCAGAGTAAGTCCTGAAAACTAGTGCTTTCCCCAGAAGACCGCCCCATTGTGGCAGTGTACCCACCTGTTTGTGACAATACTGTTGCTTCCACTCTCCCAGTCACCAGTAGCTGATGCTCTCAATAACTTGTTCTTACTTGTATCCAGTGGTACTAACAGGTAGACCATGAGGTTTGCGAAATGAATTGCCTGACTGAAAACTGTACTTTCCTCATTCTGGATGAGCTCCTGTTGAGTTTGTTTATTAAGAGTTGGCCACAATCGCAACTGCTCCGCAGCCAGATCCATTGCTGTCTTATCGTGGTCTGGACCTACAGAATTTTTCTCCTAAAAGACATACAAATATACACACTGAGCTATGACTCAAAAACAATGTTTAGTCAACAATGCTAGTCAAAGCTTTTTAAATTAAATTGTTTATTTAAATTCTTCCATTATTTAAATTACGTATTTATTTAAAAAGAAAAAGCAAGTAGCAACATGTAGAAGGGTCTAAGTAGAGTATAATTACAGCAACTTGAAGAACTGAAGGTACCTTAATGAAATGCAAAACTAGCATAGCATGATGTGAACATCTCTAACTCAATACCATCATCTCTTTCTACATTTTTTAATGCTACATGATCTTTTAGGATTCTTCAGAGTAGTTTAATGATTTCAATATAACTATTCTCCTTAATTTTTCTACTTAGCTCAAGTAACAATAAACACTAATGAGATGCAGCTGACTACTTGATGCATACAATATTCTCCAAATTTTGAGGATGTTCAGGTGAGGCAAGCTTTCATATGAACAGTTTCCAGATCAGCTGAAACATTCATGCCTTTGCATGTTGGAGAGCAGATTACAGTGCAGCCTTACAGAACTAGAATTTAAAAGTCTGGCAGTTGATACAGATGACATAACACTTGGTGTTAAATTATTAAAGAACACAGTACTCTACAGATGTTTTTTCTTCATACTAGGTAAAGTTCAGATAATTTAACAGACAAACACCCTGAGAGTTTAAGAAAAAGGTTTTAAAGAAGCAGACAATGCCCATCAACAGACAGCAGGCTAGGATTTGGTAACAATCTAACACTAGACACAAAAATGCTACTGCCTTAAGCAGTTGATGTAATAGAAATGTTGCTAGTTGTCCGGCTGTTAGAAGTTTCTACTTCAAGGAAAAAATTACATCTTTAAGTGTGGAAAAATGATACAAAAATTGGTGTTACATAAAAGTCATAAAGGCAACAAGGGAAAACTCAGGTGTTCGCATATTAGCAAAATAAAGCATCTTCTTCAGAAAATTATGTGCCAACAACATATTTACATCAAAGTTGACATTCTAAAAGTGAAATATTTATTTTCAGAAGAGTACACATAAATGTTTAGACATTTTCTTACTCTGCATTGTGATTTTCACAGGTTTAACTGGGACGTTAACTAATAATGCACCTTTTTATGCCTTGATATTTAATATATTCTCCTACCTTTTGTCTCAGATGTACTGCATGGTTGTCTTCTTTGGCTGTAAGGTAGAGGGAACGAACTTGATTTTGCACATTGCTATAAAAGGTAGTTTCCCAAAACTGCTGGTTAGTCCAGATTGGATGGTCCTGTACACATGTGTAAGCAAACTGACTAACTCCAGGTGCTAATTTCTGAAAGAAAAAAGGTGCAAGATAGACAAAATACCCCTATTATTTTGTTTTGTTTAATGTCTGTGACATTAGTATTGAAAAATTTATCAGCTCAGTAGTACATGGTGAAACAAGCAGCACATCTCATCTCTTGTATTGTAGTATACGAAAGAGAAATTATCTCAACTATTGTGCCCTTGAATAAATTAACATACAGGAGGCTTGTATATAAGCCTAATGCATGGTGATTCACAGTAGAAAAATGAGACTCTGGAGGGGAAAATTACATGATGATAATACAGAACACAATTCTAATATATTTTCCTTATCAGAAAATTACAACATTGTAGTCCTACATCAAATAACTAAGTATTAAAACATATGAAAATTGTTTACCATTTTATCTAAAAGTTGGAACTACAGCAATGAAACTACTAAGTGAGCATGGCAGCTGAGTCCTTCCAATAAGGCTGCATTTATTGCAACAGTAGTAGATTAGACAAATCATTAACTACCGCAATTCATGACACAATTCAGTTCCTGATAGAGTACTAACGGAGACATTCCTGAAGTCACAGGTGTCTGGATCCCTACACCACTAAAGTTTCATACAAAAGCTGAATTGTTACACTATCAATACTCAGTATGAACACATCCTTTTTTTCAAGTAGGTCTGTTTAATTAAGTGGTGCTAGTCTTTCAGCAAGTTGCTTAATATTACTGACAACTATAGACAAGGAGAGGAAATTTATTTCAAGGACTCCCGTCATGAAGAATGTGATCTTATACAGTATGTTCTTACTCTCTGATAAAGTCCACATAATTGAGTTGTATACTGTGCATAGCAAAAGAAGCATGTAAACTAAATATCTGCTTCTTCCTATATTGGAACTGAAGAATTTAGAACATTACTGGACATTAAACTTAATGACCATCACCCCTAATACACTACACATAACAAAGTATACTCTAGAAGCAGAATTGACTTCAATGTTCGTACTGTAATACAATTCATTCTAGAGCATAAGTACTACTTCATTTCATGTTTATAATTGTACAATTATACCACCAGCCACTACATACGCTCCTTCTTAGTGAGCCCTAGGAATACTCAGGTGGAAGGCTAGGAAATTGTTACAGAAAAATTTCAGAGTCTGTTTTACAGATTTCTGGTTTTGCAATTCTTTGAACTGTGTTTTCCATGCTATGCTCTTCCAAGTACAACATGAACTGAAAGTCCTGATTGTGTGCCATTTATTCATTCCCTATCGAAGACAAGGTCCTTTGAAATGGTATGTTTGATGAAATGATTTGTAACATGCTGCTAAAATGTAGCCAATTGAAATATCTTCTTGGAATTAATCAGCAAAAACTGATAAATTTTATTTCATCAAGTACAATTTCATCAAAATTCCATGATAACTTCTTAAAAAAAACCTGCCTATGTGGAAGATGCAAATCACATAAAATGGGGTTTTTGTTATTCTATAAAGCTGACACATAAGCTGCTTGTTTAGACTAGACTCCCAAGTCTCAGTTGTGATGCAGCTTTATTGTAGCTCACAGGAAATGATATCAGATGGCATAGTAATAGCTCCCAGCTTTGAAGTAGCAGTTAAATCACAGAACAAACTGGCTCACATAGTCTGCTACTGATCACCATGTGGTTGAGGTAGAAAGGGGTCTCTGGAGTTTGTCTGGCTCAGTTCCCTGCTTGCCCAGGCCCACGTCCAGGTGGCTTTTGAAGATCTCTAGCAGTGGAGACTCCACAGCCTCTCTGGAGAACCTGTGCAGTGCCCTGTCACCACCAACCCCTGCAGTAAAGAAGCTTTCCGCAATGTTCAGCAGGAACCTTCTGTCTTCCAGTTTGGTGAGGGTATTGCTAAAAAGAGACTGGCTCCTCCTCTACAGGTACTTATACGCATTGATGAGATACATCATCCCCCCCTTGCAAACCTCAAGCCTCCACATCTCCAGACTGAAAAGCCCCAGCTCTCTTAGCCCTCCCCTATATGTGAGATACTCCAGTTCCTTCATCATCTTCGTGCCCCTTCACTGGACACCCTCCAGTAGTTTCCTGTCTCTACTTAGACTGAGGAGCCCAGAACTGAACACAGTACTCCAAGCCTGGCCTTACTGGGTCTGAAAGTTTGAATGGAAGTTTAGACTCGTAACTGTAGGTCCATACAAAGTGCTCCAGAAATAAAAATGAAGCAAATGATTTTCACACAGGGATTAATATGACAGAAAAACTGAAAGGTTTTTAGATGCTCCCCCTTCATTCATGATTTAAAACCACTAACAGCCACGTATAAATCACCATTTTTAAAGGACAGAGATTTAGTTCAAGTATAGTGACATAAATCAGTACTGACAGTTAACTTCTAGACAATGTAAGAATAGTCTGTTTACAAAAGGATGAAAGAAAATCCATTAAAAAGCTAAAATGCCATAAATACTATCATGATGAGAGGGATCTCATCACCTGCTGTAAGTGTTGAAACAAATGGCACAACGTAGCAGTGGTCAGAGCACTAAATCAAGGCCAGCTCAGCTCTGCCAATTATTTTGGGCAAAACTGCTTTGGATTTTCACCATGTTTCCAATAATTTATTTGTGAAAAAGCAGTATGAATACCAACCTCAAGAAGTACATGGCTGCTCTTAGGCAGTCAAAATCCCTGCATTAAAATATTCTTGGTACAGACAGAAGCATTCCACTAAGTTTTAAGTGTATATAACACTCTCTAAGAGTGCTTAGTCAGCCTAGAATGGAAACTGCTCTAATACGTCAAATGGGCCCAAATGTTTACTGTTGCACTGAAATAAATTTGCACAGGACTTCTCTGATTAAAGAAAGACAGAATTTCAGTGTTTTCCATCAAGCAATACTAAATATATAACATGAATCTTCACCTACCAGCCCACTGGACATCTGAGCTATACTGACATGTATAGTTACTTTCTCCCTATCCTAATAATTTCTCCCCAAGAGGATGAACATTGGAGGCAGCAAAAAAAATATCCTACTTACAAGGGAAGATTTAAGGACTGAAACTTAAAAAAAACTTTCCAGAAGAAAGTGAAAAAAAAATAGTTCTGAACAGAGAAAGTCCTTTATCTAAAGCAGTCTGTGTTACAGGCAAAATGAGCATTGAGGTGTAAGCTGTAATAGCACCCAGAAAATGAGTTACATTCTGCAAAGTATGCTGACTTCTCTCAAAAAACGAAATGCACTTAACAACAACAAAAGCCCACCCCTCCCAGCCACACAATACATACAAAACAAACGTGATCCATATCAAAATAATGAATTACATCCTGCAGTCTGGGAAAACACAAGGTAGATTTGGAACTTTTTACATGTGACTCTATATGCAACTTCCTGCCACCAGGCATTATATTTGCATTACTCCCAGAAGCAAGATAGTATCTGCTAGATGTTTTTTCTCCCCTTTCCTGGCACTGGATACTTCTGCTTCAGAAAATGTTACTTGCAGAGCTCCCAGAAAAACTGTGAGATGCAGGTGCCCCAACAGCCCCTTTTGACATTACACTATTTACATTTCCTGTTTCTGGAGGGAAAAGAAAAAAAAAAAAAAAAAAAGGAATAGGAAAAAAAAGCATGCTTTACACTGACAATAACTCATCCATCACTATCTGCTACATCACACAAGCTTAAAGAAGAGAGCATGTTTATTCTAAAGCAAAGGACCAAGTTCTTCATTTCAAAATTGGAAAAACTTAAAAAAAAAAATGAGAAGAGCGAAAAACAGAACATGAATATACCTGAGACTGCTCTTTTCTCACAGGTATTCCTTAAGATTTCACTGCCTATCTCTTCAAGGAGTAAACTCAAGAGCACTGTATTTCCAGAACACTGACCTTCAGAAATAAACTACATTTCTGTCTCCAGTTTGTATTCTGGGCTTTCAATTCAGGTATTTCTTATGGAAAAAGGAAGGAAGACAGAGAAGGAGTTTGCTGATGAGTGCAAATAAATGCTCCCTCCTCTACTCCTTCAGGAATCACTGCACTAACGTTTACCTGCTTGTCTTTGAAGAGAAAGCTATTGCAACCCCTGTGAAATCACTCACCAATCTTCTCTCTATACCAAAGGAGAGCACAGCACTCCCTATGTTGGGTAGTATTCTTCCTGGAAATCTGCAAGTATAAGTTTATAGATCATCCAGGATACAGCAGGACAGCTACTTAGAAGCGTTACTCCCCATCTTAGAGCTGTTTATGCAGACATTCAGTCAATTACCAATCACTGCATACCATGATTAGGTACCACTTACTGCAGGCAACATGCTGCCCCTCCTCAAGATAACATAAACAAGTTCTGCATACAAACATACTCTATGACCCAGTCTGGTATTCATATGTCTGCTGTACTCACACAGACACCTGATTCATGCCAAAGACTTCTAACATAGACTGACCTGTAGGAGTGAGGCTTATCTATATATTAACTTTGCATACAACACTGCACCACACCATACATATCAATGTATATCAATGAATATCAATATTCAACATGGCATAGAAATACTGAAGCAAACATCAGTGTACATAATTATGTCTTCAACCACGACTGAGCACTACATGAGTAACAGTAAAAACTTGAGATTTCAATTGAATAAATGGTTTTCCCACTTGGTAATTAAATATATATAACAATATTATATTAAAATGTGGGAAAAGGTCACAAAAAGCATAAATAAAAATTATTATGCTTCCTTTTTCCTTTCTTTCTTTTTATTACCTTGGAAAGCAAGGACATAAAATGTTAGATGAAGCACCTTCTCCAAGCCTCCAACCTCAGAAACATCAAATAAAACAATCCGCAACCTCTCCTACCTTCAGAAAGTCCCCAAACAGGACTGTATGCTGATTAATTTCTATTTTAAAATACGTGTGAGCAGCAAATGATTCCTTAGACTACTAATCTACTATTTCACCATGAAAAATAAAGGAAGTACAATTCACTCATAACTCGGTGTTACCTATCACATTTGGGCACACTAAACCAGCAGAGGGCAATAGAATTCTAGAATTTTGCAAAATCGGGATGTAATTCTGGATGGAGTTGTACTTCTTGCATACGTTTTCTGGCAAAAGTCACTTAAACATCTAAATTTATATTGTCTTTAATCAGAAGCTCCTAAAGATGACATATAATTTACTGTATTTTACTAACACTATCCAGAGTATTCTCAAAACAACTGTATAGATGCATCACCATCTATGATGCTAACACCAAGTTACACGTAAACTAAATAATACACAGTAATATACTTCTTTCTCCAAAGAGGCAGCAGTAAGATTTACAAAGTTCTGTTACATAGAGATCACACATGGTAAAACAGAATCACCTAAAAGTATGGATGTTCTGAAGGCGTAAAAAAAACCCACCCAAACCAAACAAACTAAAACCAACCAACCAAATCATTTTAGAATTTCACTGTTCTAAGTAAGGTAGGATAACAGGTGAATAACATGCTGATTCGTTTTCTCTGCCAACAGAGGACAAATCACATTATTTTTTTCTTAACTCTGATTTCTTAACAGAGATTATGATGACTTTGTTCTCCAAGATTCAGTTCTATGACATAAATGACAGATTTCACAAATTCACAGCTGCAGCGTTGAATCAATCTTAAGAGTTTTTCAAATTGTGACAGAGCTTTTTGAAATTGATTTAAATTTCACCACAGTCCTTTGGCATCTGGTGACTCAGCAGATAGTGTGCATCCATGTGACTGCATTTATCACCCTGGGAAATCCCAAATCCCCTCACCAAAGAATCTGAATTTTTGATGTTCTGACATGAAACTTAAAGCCCAGTTAACAGAGCATCTATTAATACTGAAAGGGGGAAGAAAGTAATTTTAAATCCATTTGGCCACATCCACTTTAAAATGTTGATGAGATACCTAGCATAGAAAATTCGCAACACAACAGACAATGGACAGAAATGTATGCGCATTTATCTCCCTCACCACCTGCAAGCATTTGTTGTTTTCTGGAAATATAAAATACTACTATTCCAACCATGACAAATAACTATGCCCCAATGAAACCAATCTCACTGAAACCAAGGAACTGTATTTTCATGTAGGAACATATGTTTCGTTCTCCTGGACATTAGTTACAGAGAACTGAAGTGGAACTTACAGATACGGAAAAAGACTGAGAATCCGTTACCTCAGACTAATGTTCCCTTAAGATCAGAAGCTTTAATGGAGATTTTAATTAAACTACCAGAAATTCTTCTGTGGTGAAAACTGCAAACAAAGAAATAGTTACAAAAGGCTATAATAAAGCATGGAATTAACAATAATGTAAAGGGATGTGCTATGACTAACAGTGTTACGGGCAAACCAAACCAGAATTCCAACTTGTTGGTAGAAAATGACTTCAAGCGGAATCAGGAACAGTTATAAACTATGTAAGCCAATGCCTGTGACAATACAATGGAAAGGCTTCTGTTTGTTCTAAGAGATAGAAGATCAGTGACAGAACTAAGCATTTACTGCAATATTTATCTTCCCTTTTTATTTAATTTAGGGGAAGGAATGTTTTTTTCCTTTTTCTTTTCTTTTCTTTTCTTTTCTTTTCTTTTCTTTTCTTTTCTTTTCTTTTCTTTTCTTTTCTTTTCTTTTCTTTTCTTTTTTTTTTTTTCTTTTTTTCTTTTCCCCTGACCAACTACTTCCTGCCACAAACCACTGAGGAAGACAGCAAAGTTCCCTTCATATTGGTCATGATGTTATCATTCTGGGAAAGCAAGCTTCTTCAAGAGAGCAAAGTTGAAGCAATTCAATAACTCACTTCCAAAATTCCTTACAAAGACAAACTTAAAAAAAACAAAAACAAAAAAAACATGCATCACATTTTCCTGTTTTACATTTTCCAGATTTTTTTTCACAACAAAATAGCTGTGAACTTCAGATATGCACTACCTGCGAAGACAAAAAATCTGTTCTGTAGGCATGTATCTGTTCAAAAATAGCCAAAGTAAAACACTAAGGGTCAGAGACATGTTGACACTAGTGATACTACAAAACCAGTCAAACACTGCTAACAAGAACCCTTGGATTGTTGTCTTAATTTAAAAAGTGTGATTGCTTTTTTCACGACCAATTGGCTGAATTATAATCTTTATGTGAAAGGATCTTCTTATGAATGTAATAAGAACATTTGGAAGAGAGTGTTTGGAAATATTGACAGAACTTTGACCACCACTGTCCCACTTTCTTCAATGATCACACTCAAATTCACGAGCACCTACCAAGTTCCTACATTATCCTCCCTAAAAATTCAGCAAAACACTGCTTTTGTGTCACATCCATAAACTAATAGTGCACTACATCTTCCCTGCTTTGCCTTAAGCTGTCTGGCTTCAAGTATTAATACTTACTTCAAATTTGTATCATAAACTCTTAAGGATAGGGATCGTTACCTTTGTGTTATTTGGCATGAAAGAAAGACAAGTTGTTGTGGTCCACAATTAGGGCTCCTGGATTTTCCAGCAATGCAAATAATACGAACATAGACATTTGATAACATTGTAAAACAGTCCTCATTCAATATTCAGCCTGTCAGCTTGATTATGTGCAAGATGACTAATATCTCTGAATGAAGACTCGTTACCATTGTCTCTCCTTACAAGCCATATTGATATAAGGAGCTGAAATATTGTAATGTCTGCCCATATGAGAAAGCTCTGTTAATAAGACGGCTTTTACTTTTGGATTTTGCTGTTAATATATAATTCTTTTAACACATCTTCATTAGAAATACTGCAGAAAAAAATTTCTTCTCTCCCACGTGATTAATTACTACTGCACACATTTTCTTCTCTTTCCATTTCTTCCATACCATCTACTATGTCACAGAGGTACATTCTTGCTGTTTTTAAGCATGAGACCTAAAACGTATTTTCATTTAAGTAATCACCAATAGAAATTATGAGAATTGATTAAAAAAGAGTAAGAACTCTACTAAAAATGATGTTATTTAATACAGTTTCAGTCATGAAAAAACTCACATAGACTGACACCATCAGAACTGGCAGAATAGAGATAGAAGAAGAAAATTAATGGAAAATGACAAAATTTCTTGCCAGAATAATAAAGTAGATCTTTCAAGACAGCAGTTTCCTAAACTAAAGCCAATACAATTCAAGAGTGGAGAATGCTAAAATTAAAGCAGTTTCATCCCAAGCACAGAGTAAGATATAAACAATTAGAAGGAAAAACAGCAGTTAGAAGTAAGGATGAAAATCTATCAGTACTGAAAGCTAACACCCCACAGAAATTTATTTATTTATTTTTAACCAGTTGGGTCGATACTCCCAATTCCAGCTGATACCAACTGTAAGATTTGCCTGGTAAAGACACAAAAATGGAACTGACTCCCACATCAGCCTTTCATCATGCAGTTTCTCTGACTTTGTTGCTGATGCTGAACAAGAGAGAAAACATCTCCAATTATGATGCTTCTGTTACATAATTACCTTGGAACTGGGTGCCTCTTGGAAAGAGTTTGATGGCAAAATACACAATATGATAAACCATTCTGAAGTTCTCTAGTACTGCCTCTTCCATCTTCAGAATGCCCTCATCCTCACAACTGGTAGACTTTCTAGAAGTAATTATATCAATTCTATTCAATACTTTCTTCTCTATAGAGACAGGTGTATGGAGAACAAATGATAAATGGGCAGACATACCTGTGAACATTTCAGCCAAAGCCTGCAGATTTCCCTGAGCCCTGTTCCACACAGTGTTCCTTTAATGTTTCACTGTATGTTATGGAATGTAATTAGCATCCCAAACCAACTGTAATTTTACTAAAGATTTGGCAGTTTACAAGCATTGGAGAAAGAGAAAAGAAGAAAGAAAAAGAAAAAAGAAAAATCAATCCTAGTTTCCAACACTTCCCAGAAGGATGAGACTCTTCAACACTTCAGTTGAAAAGGGAGGAACCATAGGAATAGCAGGCTGACTGAGGCTTGGAATAAGGAAGAGACACTTTGCTTACTCTGCCTGTTCTCCAGTGGACAGGGTGAAACCAGTAATAACAAAAAATCAATGCTCTTGGAGCACATCGAACCTTCAAGAAATAGAGCATAGTCTGCACTACAACTTGCCACCTTACAAAGAAACATAACTCAAACGGCAGATCCAAATTTTGTGAATTTGACAAGGGCAATTATATGACTGCCATGCTGTTTTCCTTCAGGCAGTAATAAAACAAAATCAAAATCAATGTCTGCCCTTTTTGTCTCACCCTTTCCTGCCACACAGAGGAAAAAGGAACTCTTTACTGTAGCAACACAGAATAGTAAATTTCAATCTTATTACACATAGAGAGAAAGGAGTGCATGCCAAACAAGCATGGACCATCTGTACCCCAAAAATGCATGGAAAAATTCATGTGTAAGAACATTTTATTTATATTGTTTCAATTTTAAACAAAATTCCAACAGTGTTACTAACAGTAAACTAAAACCTTTCTCTAACCCAGAAGAAAAAGATGTTTGTTTTTGTGACATTAACAGTACACATTAAAAAGTCCACTGTCACTGATGAGTCACATTTTTCTCATGTCAAATATTTAAAACATTTTTAAAAAGCATTGTGACCATTTTTCCTAGAAAAATTCAAGCTTTCTAATGACCAAAAATAACTAACAGGACTGATTTCTTGTCTATTTAACCTTGCCAGCTGCGAGTTAGACTGCTCCTGTGATCAAATCCTACCTGATCAAGTTTTACTACAGGCCAATCGCCACACCTCAAGAGTGGAAATCCTGAAATTTCAGCAGACATCCCAAGAGCTGACAGGATACAGCACACAGTGTAACATTTCTTGTTATTTTGATAGGATACATGTAGAAACACCCCAAACCAAGCTCTGTGTAAGCAAAGACATCAGGATATGGACAAAACCTGACACATAACACAAGCATGTTCCTTACTTTATATATTTTATACTTTATTCATTTCATTCCTTATTATATATTTTTTACTGTTTTCCTGAGAATAGTTTTAAATACCTGAAGGCTAGAGCTTTTGCTACTTCATCAGACCCTTCTAGAACCTTAAAGTATCATCTCTAGGAATATATTTCCATTTCTACTAAGTTTCTCGGTTTCATTTGCTGGACTCGCAAGAAAACACATTTTTCTTATCATTTCTGCCTCTCAAACAGTTGGTGTCTGCACTGTGTGCACCCATGTAAGTAAACCTATTTAGAAAGAACAAGTAATTGTTTCATTGGTGCTTTCTTTCATGTCAGGTACAAAATGAATGCTTATCCTGAAACTTAACATTTCTGATTCACAACAGTCCTCAAGCAACTTTTTGTGACACCATGGAACTTCTATTATTTAATTTCAAGTAACAAGAATTACATTAACAATTAAATGTTGTAATGAAATGCCGTCATAATTTCCCATAATAATTCATAATAATAACAAATATAAATGTTAGTGTAACTATTTAATTGATATAATTCTACAGTGTTCCTAGATTTGTTAGAGGCTTTCTTAATGCTAACTTTAATTGGAATCCAGTTGAGCTGTAACATCAACAAAACACAAAAAAACAATTACTACTAGATTCTCAATTCCTATTTATCCCTGGCTACCAAGAACACTGTGTATTTTCAATGTGGCCATATGAAATAATATTTAATACGCTTCTGGCACTAAACATGGTGTTCTGATAACAAGAACATCAGTAAAAACAAGTGCATACTTCCAAGCACTACTTCACAATTTTTGGAAAGGATAAAAGCAATTGCACTTACAACAGAAGCAAGACATTTCTGCATATTGAAGCAGCAGTATTGTAAAACCTGTACTTTGCCTATAGAAACATGAAATACAGCTTGAAGCATGTATGCATGCATGTATGTATAAACAACACTGTGTATCCTAATTTAATGAAATAGACAAGCAATTTATTACAAAAAGCCATGGCATAGTTTGACAATGCATATGTACCAGCTTTGCCAGAATATTCTTTTAATAAAAAGCAATTCATTCCCCTCAAATGACTTGAATTTCAGTTTGTACCTTCCTTTGAATTTATCACAGACAGAACAGCAATATGCCCTGTTAAGTTGCAAACCTTTACCAGTCTCAGATTTCTGTTAAGGAAAAACACCCAGCAAACAGAAGACTATAAACTGTTAACCAATACATTGGAAAGCAATAAGGCCAAGGGAGAAAAGATGCAGCAGGATTTGATAGGATTTATTCCCAAAAAAGGGAAAGAGGAACATTAGTTTCATTTAACTGTAGAGTGAGAATCCCTCCAGAAGATTATAAAGGGAAATTTGAAGGCGGTTAAAGAATGTTACTCAATTTTCTTAATTTAAGAATATTCATATAGATCTTTGCTCCTATGTAGCTTCATCTCAGGTATAACATACTCATACTCAAGGATGAAGTACTGAAGATCTCTGGAGAAACTGAAAAATGCTTCAAGAAGTTTCTCTTTGACTCAAATTCCAAATAAAGCATGTAAACTGTTAATTATAACTAGTCACTATAAAGTTTGTCTACAGATCTTATGCTCTGAAAAACACATCAGTTTGTGTTTATTATGAATAACTTAGTTTTATACCAAAATAAGTACTTTTGCCAGACAATTGTATCTAATGGGACATACCAAAGGGGACCATCACTGAACCTGAGGATTAGATCTGGGAAAAACAAAATTCTTTTTCTATTATGCATTAACAGCTGGCTTTTGCAAGCAACAGTCAGGTTACTTTATTTCTTCAATTCAGGTCTGGAGCATTAAGAAATCATCATGCTACTTACATCCAGGGGCTCACAACTTCTGAAAGTATGATTTCAGTTAAATAGTATAGATATACAAAAATAGAACTATTTCACTACACAAAAGATTTCAGTGAACTTTTTGTGAGAGAAATTGTGCAAGATCTCAGTCCTTCTACTGAAACAATAGAAATTATTCTATATTCAATGCAGCTTGTCTTCTCCTTGATTATGAGATTAAAACTTGACTAATCTTACTTCAGAACTCATGATACTATTCATACACCTCTCATTTTTACTTTCTTCTGTTTAACAATGTACACAAAAACAAAAAACAGGAGCACTTTTTAATGAAGTTACTAAGAACTTACCCTATAGAAAGCAGTTGTCAGGGGTAGCAAGGCCGCAGCAACACTGTATTCTTCTGATGACGAGCAATCCTTCAAGAGAAACATATGAAGAAAATAAGCAAGACATTTTCAATTTTATGTGCAGTATAATTTCATTTCAGCCTTATGTGGTCCCTCTATCTTTCTTAGATGTAATGTATATTTTAACCACTTCATATAATGTAGGACAAACATAGATGAGTGGATGTGTATACACATACATATTGTGCCTCAATTTCTTCTAGATGGCTATTGCCAAGAATTTTCAAATTTAGGGAATTTATTAGCAGTATTCTCCATTCTGTGCCTGAAATACAAGCTCACCAACAAGATTTACATATAAACATATTATTCATTTAGGAAATAAAAACGTAGCTTGCTTCCACTCTGGTCCACATAAAATCTGTACATTTTGTAAAACAGAAGTGATGTGATGA
Source organism: Excalfactoria chinensis (assembly GCF_039878825.1). NCBI lineage: Eukaryota > Metazoa > Chordata > Aves > Galliformes > Phasianidae > Excalfactoria > Excalfactoria chinensis. Next base: position 37,585,967 of record NC_092829.1, on the reverse strand, counting down.
CCAAAGAATGCACTTCCAAAAAGTTTATATGAAGAAAGGAACATTTATTTAATATGAAATAATCATCTCTACAGAAGCTTGGCATTACATGAACTTTAAAAGAAGACGAAAACCCACTCTCTTCACAATCTCAGAATGCCTCATTCAATAGCCAAGTGTGTCATTCATGCCTCTCTAGGATGAAAATGGCATGCCAAAGAAAATCAGCTAATAATTGCACTGATAAAAATAGTGATTTTATTACGGAAGTCTTTTAAGAAACTAGATTAGGAATGTAATCTAATATTTTGAAAAACAAACTGCTTGATTTTTTAAGATTTTAAAAAAAGAACAAAAATATTCAGTAAGTTAAAAAAAATATACTACTACTTTATTTTTTTCTTTACTAGATTTTTTTTTGTAATTAGCTCTTTTTGCGAACCCTGAGAAACACAGCAACACAGATACTTCTACTAGACACTGTGCCCCTAATGATGAATGGGAAAACAACATTTTCATTTGAACATCTCACGTCAGTACTTTTAATACTCTTCCTGCAGTGGGTACCCTTCAACACAAATCACTCTTCTATTAATTCTATGTAACATCTGATAAAATTACTAAATTGAAATATCACACATGTTCCCCTGCCAGAGTTTTCATTTATGCCTTCATTTCATGCGTTCCCTCTCGGCATTCTTAAAAAAGAAAAACCTGGCTACTGTGATAACAGAAATATAAAGTACATGTTACAGGAACAATCATAAGTGGTTGGCAACCCTGCATGTAGCAGGGGGGTTGAAGCTTGATGATCACCATGGTCCTTTTCAACCCAGGCCATTCTATGATTCCATGATCATTCGGATGTTATTTCTAGTCCCCTCAGTGCTCCTTTTCAAAAGGCTGGTGAGTGATCATGGAATGAAGGTTTAAAACAATAGATCAAAAATCTGACAATTAGACTGTCCTTCTCATTACTTTAGCAGTCCATTTCATCCTTTCCAGTAACATATACTTCATCTTTTGTTGATAAAGCTAGCCTAAACAAAGTATGACTGGCCACACACAAATTCAGTAGTAGTCAGAATATTACTTACGTACCTGTTTTGAAAAGGCATACAAGAGATTCACAGTTGAGAAGCTTTATTTCTGTACAGTCTTTGAAAACTTTAACTTGTCTAACTCAGTATGAATATGCTAACCATGCATGGAAAACAAATGGTGTGCAACTGTTCAGACTTTATAACTCATTTCAACCCGATAGAGGAAAATGTTAAGAAAAGTAGACAGTCAGAAATTTGATGTATGTTTTAACAATGCCTGTCAGTATTCCGACATGTATGTAAATACCCCAAATTTGTTTACAGACTCTCTTTAATTAGACATCCAAACAGCAACGATGAAGGACATAGCTGCAGCTGCATTTCATTCTCAACTACTGCATTATTCTCTGTTGCTAAAGATAGGCCCAAACCCCACATGGAACTTGTAGGTTAACATCAAGATATGTAAAAATCAGAAAGAAAATGCCAAATTTAAAAATCAGACTTTACAACATTCAAAAATACTCCAAATTTTTTAAGGAAATACATTACCTTATTTCTGTGAGTGCTCTTTCCTAACCAGTTACCAAACAATCCATTCTGATTGTTTCAAGATATCAACTTAATCCTTCAGCTCAAATTATTTGTAAGAGTTTTGGCTTCCACCCAAAATATACATAAAAATATTTTTATTAAAACTGGGCAATGCATCTTCACCTAGAGAGCATCCAATATTCCAAGAGCTAACATATGTCTCAAAGTTATATATCACCATCACATAAACAACATCGTGTATTATTTTTCCATTCTTTCTTGCAAGTATGAAATTCTCCACATACTCTGTGTCAGCAGTACCCCCCGGACTTGTAATATGGAGGTATGATCTACATATATTTTCCTCTGTAGCATGTGACAAAACCTGTAATATGATCTCAGTTTGGAATCAAGTACAATACTGCTGTTTTGAGAATAGTGAAATTAACCAACTATTTATCTTCCTTCTAGTAGCATGACAGAACCCAAAAGCTAACCGAGCTGCTATAGGAAAACTGTAGTCTCTCAATTTACATGCAAACCAAAGTACTGCAAATGTCATACATGTATTGTATTTAACAAATCTTGGCTCTTGGAAAAAAGAAACACAGCTGCTTTACATATAACAATGTCTACCAATCATGAAAAACATCTCCTACAGAAGTATGCGCATCAAATATAAAAATAATTAGAGCTGTTTTCTTATACTGCAACACAATAACGTTGAAACACAAAGGGTAGTGATGGGGAGGAAGCCACAACTGTAATGATCTACAGCAATCTGATTACACTGAAAACCTAGGACGCAATTCTGCTTTACATTCACTAGCAATATAAATGGAATAATCCATAAGCCTATCACATGAATTGAACATGCAGTGAATGCCTTCAAGCTAATAAGCTACACATGGCAGCCCTTGACCGTGTGTGGGGCTTTTTGCCAGTACAATCTGGTGTATGTGCGCTTCATTAAAATACCGAAGAAACCATCACTACTGCACTGTGATTCTGCACTGGAACTGGATGCTGCCCATCTTCATGGAGACCAAGAGCATTCATCACAATGCAGAACTATGCTCACAAACAGTCAAGAAAAAAGCCAGAAATGTTAGAACTACACATTTTTAAAGTGCTAAGATAAGACTTGCTAACTTAGCATGGGTAAGATCACGAACTATGTGCACAGTAAGTAGATTAGCTAAAAATTACAGGTGAAATATGTGTTTCAAATTCCCAGATGATCTCATTGGTACCTGAATACATAGTACTGATGTACTATGCGTGTAGATTTTTACGGAAACCTTATCTTTTTAATACTTTTCATCTATATTAGTAAAGAATTCAGTAGTCTAATTCAGAAAAAAAATGGTCCATTAGAGGAGTAGGGAATCACCATGTAGAACTCCCAACTGAATTCAAAATTATAACTTAATTTTAATGAGCTGATCTTACATAAATCATTCATTTTCATTACATGAACTGAATAACTTATGTATCTATGTGTAAATGCAGTATTTATGCAATCAAACTGCAAAAAGTGGTGGATGTTATCAAAACCAAACATAAGATCCATCCAAATATACCAAACAATGAAGTTAAAGACATTTGAGCACCTCAGAAATACCCACGGTGCTGTTAACTCAGTTTAACTGAGTCCCTTAAACCTGTTAACTGAGGTTAAGATTACAGATGTAATCTTCCATAATCACTTACTTTCCTTAATAGAAAAAAGCAAGACTTCCATTCAAATGCAGGTTATTGCCAAGTCTCATTCTGATTTGAAAGAAGCACCTAAAATACCACAGGATTTCAGAGGGAACACCTATTCCATGTTCATCAATGTTATGACGAACATTCCTTATATTCAGCCTCAGCAGAGTTAAAAATCCAAGTAAGCAAAATACCAGTTTTACATTGTATTGATTACATCTAATGTACTTATGCATTGACTTGAATGAAAGCAGACAAAAAATAGTTGTGTTTGGAACGGGCATTAATTTTAGATGCATTAAAACTACAAGATTTAACTCTACAGCCAAATTCTTCCTCTGGAACAATACTCAAAACAGAAGTTGCTGAAATAATTACAACATTAATTGATTACATTACTTATTACTAACAGCTTATAATTATCTTCAACAGAAACTCTGGAATCTGATTTTTTCTGACATTTTGGATAAATTTTCTTACTGAAAGAAGCAGAATGGTCTTTTCAGTGAAAGTTAGCGTGCAGTTGCTTTCTGGCATTCCTATGCAGTCTGCCTAGTAAGATTAGCAGCACTGCTAACCACTGCTTCTTTATAACGGGATCAAAAGTTCTTATTTTCCTCATTACCAATAATGAAATACAACTTTACAGAAGTTTTTTAAACTAGATACAATTCTTCTGGGACTTGAAAGACAGGATATGAGGACCTACTTGGAAGACCCATATTGCTCATTACTTGTATACTAATCCATTAACAGAACCATGAGAATATACAAGAAACATGGAAGATACTACCATACATTAATGGTTACTGAGTATTTAATTCTCATTACTTTCAGAGCTTCACATTTTCACAAATCACAGAATCCCAGACTGGCTTGGGTTGGAAGGGATCTCAAGGCCCACGAATCTTTAGCCCCCCCACAACAGGCAGGGCCACCAACCTCCACATTTCATACTAGACCAGTCTGCCCAGGGCCTTTCTTCATAAATGACCACCGCACATTTTATATTTGTTTCTCATTACTTCAAGTTTTTAATTCAACTTTTGTTCTATTCATGTACTGTTGCAGTGATTCTTGATAGATAAAAACAAAAACTTTAAGCTCTTACTACGTCTTGTTTCCATTTTAACATTCACTACAGTCATGCTATGAGCTTTTGAAAAGCAACTTCTCAGATTGCTACTTGGTGACTGTCTGACAGCAAAGGAAGCCCATAGTGCACAGACTTTACCTGTGCTGTGATTTATGCCAGATGTAAAACTTCACTTTCTATAGCCACTACAAGACAGTAAGATTGCTGTATATTAATACAAGTGCCAAAGGTGATGACAAAGGAACAGCACCCAACCCAGAAGAATCCTCACCAATTTATTTAGACAGTGTGGCCATCCCGCCTAACCATGAGCCTTCATAAGAACCACTTCATTAAGAAATGAATCAGATGAACGAAATCAGATGTCAGCAATAAGATGCTAAATGTTGCAAACCTGCCTTTCAGGGCAGCAGGAGATCCCATTCCATATTGGAAGGATTTTATTTCATCAAGAACTTAGTATTTGGCTTTACCTGACCCTGAATTCTCAGTTTGTCTGCCCTTATAACATATAAAAGACAGAATTTAATTGATGCAATTCAGATGGAATCACACAAGCATATCATTTTCATTGATTTTCTAAATGTTTCCTTTTGTTTTACTTTTGTATTCAGAAGTTAACAATGCAGCATATTTTCTCCATGCAACTGCATCACACTTCTGATCTCCCAGCAAGCCAACACAGGCAATGACACTTCAGTCAACTCTTTGACTTTTTCTCTCCATGCCCTCAGCCCTTTTTCTTTCTCAACAAATACATTTCTTTCTAGGATTCAGACTAGTAGGTTACTCTTTCTTGCAACAAATTATGTTTAGGAAATCGGGAACCTCAACTTTTATGTGCATAAATTACACATTCTTCACTGAATTTCCACTGTACCCCAAAAGATTAAAAAAGCACTACTAAAAAAGCACAACTTTTTATCTTCTTCTTCTTTTTTTTTTTTTCTTCAAGATACTGATAAACACAAGAATGCCATCCCTTGCGTCTAAGCACATCTGAGTTTCTTTAACAGAAATGCCATGCATGTTTCTGAATACTGTCATGAGGCCCATGGCAATAAAGTTCAACATACTCAGGCTGTAATCTTCTCCCAAGGAAATGGTTGGGATGCCAAGATGCCTTTTGACTTTTATTTCACAGCAGGGCTTCATTCACAGTGACTCTGTCCAAACCTTAAACTACACCAGCTGTGATAAAAGGTCCTGCATAGTAATTTGTAAAAAGTATTTGACAAATAACACTCAAGTGATACAATGCGTTATTATTCATGATTGAATAGTGATCAATATTCATTAACTATTCAGTTTGAAAGGGGTGATTAATTCACAATACATATACAGACTGCGGAGTATGTCTAATGTCCCAGTAGACTGCAAAATATAACTACTGGATACTTTATAAGGCACTTCACAGACGGCCTGGTTAACTGAGTTAGTTAACAAAAACACATATATGTTAAAAATACTATTAAAATAGGTGCAATATTCCTATGTAGTCCAATTATCACTTAGCAAATTGGTTCATAAGCACAAACTACACATACCTATGCATTCTAGCATCCATTTGGAGCACAGCAGCAACTCTAATAACTCATTTGTAAAGTCACAAACTTTCAAGTATGTTCACATTCCTTCACATTCTTTGTTAAGTTTCATGGGATTTTCTAATTTTAAAACTTGCAATAAAAATGCATCAGACACCATTAGTGTATCTTATATATGAGTTTTTAATTATGAATTAACTCCGTTTTAGTATTAGATTTCTATGTGTATAAAAAGTGATTCAATGATAAATCAGTTTTTCATTTTGGGAAATACCATTGGGATGGAAGAAGAATCTTACAGCCATTTTATGAAATGCAAAGAGACAACAGTCATCTAAAACAATGGATCTACTAGAAGACTGCGTCTGATTCACTACAGAGAGACTGAACAGGTTGAATAAATGAAAGTTGGAAGTAGTAGAGACTGAAAATTTTCCATTAAATAGCATATAATGTTAGAACTCTGTCATCCATCCTAGCTCCCTACACAGCTGTATCTTGAAAACTACCAGAGATAGGGATTCTACCATGAACCTGAACTGGCTGTTCCAGTCATTGATTGCTTTCAATGTAAACAAAATATTTCTTCCATCAAGATGAAATCTATACTAGTGCATGAAAAGAAATATATACTAGCTTTCAAAAAGAAAACTATAAAGGAGACAATTTTTGATGGCACAGCAATTTTTAACTATGCTATAACCCTCACTAACAGCTTCTAAACTCCAAAGTTTCTTAGAGGTACTGTGTCAATTATTACTGACTTCCTGAGGAAACAGAAATGAAAATGTTGGACAAGACCTTCATGAAGGCAAGGAAAAGGTTTGGGAGGTCTAGACTGGACTATCTCACCTTAGGGAGCAAGTCCTCACATAAGGCATTTTCAGATACAGGAGAAACAAGAAACTGAGGACAGAAAGCATGTGCTGACAGGGGAAAACATCAGATCAACATCTTTGTTGATTTGATCAACATCTTTGATGGAATAACAAGCTCTGCAGCTGAGTGGTGCACAGTATGCAGCCGTGGCGTTAGCAGGGCAGTTGACGCAGGCTCCTTTGGTATAGCAGCCATGCTGAGGAGAGATGTTTCACATGGATGAGTGGATAAATGACCGGACTGTCACTGAAAATATAGTGATCAACGGTTTAAAGATAAATAGGAGATCTAGTTATGAGTCATGTTTTCAGGGGCTGATATTGTGGCAAATACGGTCTAATTTTTACATTAACAAAGTGGAAAATTGCATGAAATGTACCTTAATCGAGCTTACCAATGACACCCAATTTGAGGAAGCGGTAAATAGCTGAATGGGAAGACTGCTATTAACTGGCATCACACGCTGCTGGAGAATGGGACTGTCAAGAACATACCAAGTTCAACAAAGACAAGTGCAAAGTTCTGAGCATGGGATATGCTAACTCCATGAAAAAGTATAGGAATCACGTGCTGTGCTAAACCTGTCAAAGTAAGATCATGCTCTAAAATTCAGAAAAAGGTGCAAATTATCTTGCTTTATTGCTGCAGACCCTTCAGAGCATAGAAAGTTCCAAGGAATAGGTAAACTAGATAATACTGAAGTTGAATTGAACAGATGATCAAAATGAGAGGAGATGCAAATATTATGAAGTACCCTGACATCAGGAAAGAAGAGCATTATAAGAAAATCAACTGGCAGAAAAAGTTAACAGACTTACAATATTGAATTTCTTAAAGAAATACATGAGATAAAAGAGTAGAAAGTTGGAAACAACAGGTAAGACTGTTGGGAAGAAAGGAAGGGAAGGAATATCTATCTAGTACTAAGTCAAAAACAGTAAAAATTCTCATATTATTTAAAAATAGACTCATAGAAGGGGCAGAAGAACAAAACAATTAGAGAATTTAAGGATTTCGTCCATGGGAAGGGAACTGCCAGGAGAGTGCACAACTGAAAATCACCCAGAATACCTAAGTAAATACATAAAGAGAAATAATTACATACAACAGGAAAAAATCATCAAAGAGAAAGCTGATGTAAATTACGTGTGTGTGTGTGTGTGTGTGTGTATACACACATATAACCATATAGTTAAGCACACAAACATACGCACATCCCAACTGCATCTGCAAGTCTTTGGCAGGTGCTTCTGGGAATACACATACATGTCTGCCATGCTTTTCTCACAAACAGCGAGAAGTGGAGTTGCTTTTTGAGGTGCATTTGTATTTGACATCTTGCTGGACAGCTTCAGCTTTTCTACACCAGCCTTGATAGTACTAAGACACTTTGCTACGGTTTTGGCAGAGATATCAGTCTATATACAGCTGCACCAAAGGACAACAAGAATGACAATAACCAGCTGCTTCTGGAAGAAGTTTTTTTGGATCAGCTTCATTGGTGCAGCTCCATTTCTGATTCACAAAACAAGTGTCAGCTGCTGGAAGCAGATTTTTTTTGTCGTAATTCTGCCTCTTACAAGGCTGTGAATCTTCAGAAAGTCCGTAAGGTTTTAAGCACATGCTTAGGCAAAAATGACATCTCCTTAGTTGCACCAGTGAATCTGATGAAACCTAAATTGTTTGCTGCCAACACTGCAGCCAGACCTCTTGGCTCCTTAATAGACTACAATGTAAGTTTTCTGTTGCATTTCAGAATGTAGCTACAATTTTAACAACTTTAATAAAAATTACTGTAGAAGTTGGTTAATTCAAAACTCAAACTTAAGGCAAAAAAGAAACCAACAGCAAATTCATGGTTATATAACCTTAGTCACTAAAAGCTGTTTAAATGGCTCACATACAAGAATAACTAAAGCAAATCTGGGAAACTAAAGGACATGTGTAGGGCAGGGTAATGTAGCATGTTGCTGAGCAATGTCCATCTTGATTAAGATATCAAATCTGCGTGAGCAAGGAAGAATGTTTTTGAAAAGCTTGGAAAGCTCAAGAGATTCAGACATTTTAAGAGCTGCTTGATTTAGTACAGCGCTGCTTCTTCTAAGATAACATTCGTCAGTGAAATATATGCATTCTAATAGAAGTATTTAAGCTACAGGAAAGAAATCCTAGGAGAATATAGATGTTTCATTTAATTTATTGTGAAATGCTTTAAGTGTACAGGTTGTACTTTCCACTGCACGTGCAGCAGCTTCCTTCACATGGATACAGGATTTATTTGAAATCTTACGCTTTTGTGGTTCAATATAACAAGTATGGTAAGTGGGATTAGTGTTTCTATGAAATTTTTATTAAAATTTAGTTCCTTTAATGTTAATAAAGTGTTTTTCTATGAATATAAATCAAAACAAGGATGAGGCATTTCTTGTAGGAGAGAAACAAAGACAATGGAATAAACCATAAAACAATTTTGAACTGGCAATTGTGAACGTATTTTCCAGTATTAAAATTTCTTACAGTAATACTTCTCTCTGGGATTTTCAAATGGCAGCAGGAAATCAAAAGTTTAGAATGCTGTGAAGCCCTCCACTTTGGTTGCAGAAGTGAAAAAGCAAGTTCCCAAAATATACTGGTTTGCACATCTAGTTGAAATGACATCATGGATGTTCTCAAAACAAATTCCTGCTCTATTTTTCTAGAAAGAGTTCTGTAGTGCAAACACAGAAAGAAGAAGTTATCCCTGAGCTTGCTGCATAGACCAAAGAAGCAGAAGTGTGGTAGGGAAACATCAGCGTAGCCCAGCTTTTCAGTAATACTGTTTGTCTGATACAAACTGCATGAAATCTTGGCATGATCCTTTTCTTTCCCTGTTCTGCAGCCTTTCAAAATCATTTCTAGCAAAGGTATCCAGCTAACTAATCACAGAGAACTTCTTTGCAAGCTTTTGAGTTGCCAACTATTTATTTATTGTCTTATCTTATTCCTGATAGATCATCTCCTGGTCTATTTTATCTTCCTTCCTGAAGGGTTTATTCCAAATGCTTTTCTGTTTTATTCCTATTTTCTTGAAAGTACAGGGGAAAAAAAAAAAAAATGTATACAGGGAAAGGGAAATCCTGCTATGGAAGCAAAGTAGAAGGCAATGAATCTCGGGAACCATCATGGACCAATTAAAGGTCAACCAGGGGATCAGGCCCAGTCAGCATGGGTTTATGAAAATTTAAAATTCCTCCCACATAATTCACATTTGGAGCTTTCAGAAGGATGAACCAGATTGCAGTGGTTGAAAAACAGAAGCACATAGTGAAGAGTTACTGAAGGACTAACCTCATTCTATGGTGCTTTGAAATAAGACTTAAAATCACAGTTTTTGATTTAGTACTGTAAGACATCCTGTTTAGCCATCTTAGTTAAATTCAAAATACTCTTATTTGCCATTCCTCTCCTAAAGTTCTTGAACCTCCTTTTCACAGAAAATAAAATAGCAAATGGTTTGTGCTTCCTACATGACCACAAAATGAAAGAGACGGATGCAAAAGCACAACACAATGCGCTTCATGCAGAATATTGATGCATATTTGAACAGTGAGACACACAAATGTGTTAATGCAGAGGTGTTCTAACATACAGGAAGTAGCAACATGCAGTTCAAGCTGTTCTGAGAGCATGCAGTATATAAACAGCCTAGAGCTGGTACCAGACAGAATAACATGGCAACTGCAGCAGTACCTCTGGATCCACATGAATAAGGGCATGAGAACTAAACAGCATACATTTTCACCATTGTCTTCAAAGTATATTACTCTTTTAACTAACTTTAAATATGACAGCCAAGTGTCTGCCAAAATTTACCACCACTGCAGCAATAACACGTAGGTGCTGCACACCTTACTCAAATGAAAATCTCAAGAAAATATCTTATTATTAAATGTCGTATGCAGATCCTTTTGAATGAGTTAAATACAGAAATACCTTATGTGCTGCATTTTTATTTTGTCGGTATCCATTCAACCAACACAATTCTTTCAAGCAAACAATAAAAACATGGGCTAGGCTACCTTATAGCAGGAATAAACTTATAACAAGATCAAATGAGTGGAAGCTTTTATCAATACCTAAAATAATATGATTATTTCATCTGGGTGCATAAACACTGTTAGAAATACATCTATATTTACAGATATAGAATGCCTGATTTTGGAAGAGTCCAGTGCAGGGCCACAAAGATGATGAAGGGGCTGGAGCATCTCACATGTGAGGGAGGGCTGAGAGAGCTGGGGCTGTTCAGACTGGAGAAGAAGCAGCTCAGGGTGTGTGGAAGGAGGGTTGGAACAGATAAAGTATTAGGAAAAGCATACCACCTGTCATCTTTTGCTAGCATACCAATAAGCATAAAGTAAATCTACAGAGTAATACCATAATACTGATAATCATTAGATGATTATTGCAGAACCTTACAGTATTGCAAATATTTCTGTAAGGCAGATACATCTCATATGTAAATAGCAACTCAAAACAAGTTATGAAGAAATGTTGAATTCATGTAAAGTGCAGAAAGTTACAGAACAGCAGGCTTCTAGCTTATGTTCTTCTGATGCAGTGATTTTCTAAACACAGTCAACAAAGATACAACTACGCTGTAATAACAATTAGAAATTTAGTTGTCAGTCACGAGAAAAAATAAGTTGGAGAAATCAATACGGAGTGATGATAAAATAAATACAAGAGATTTAATATTAGTTCTTAAATGTCTGTGGCTGCCAAATGGTGAACGTTAAACTAAGTAAGAATACATAACACTTGAAGTGTTAAGAAGAGTAATTTGTTGCACATATAGAAAGTGAGTCCTTGCTCCTCAGATCATCAAAGCAAAGCTCAGAAATGTACACCCTCAAAATGCTTCCTTGCACTTGCCTGGAAAATTGAAAACACACCAATCCCCCGTACTTCAGCCCCACTAAGTGTGAGAACTTACCTGGTACCTTGATCTCACATACAGAAAATCAACATCCTCAGCTGCAGGTTGGTCCTGATGACCTTTTCATGTCCCTTCTAACCTGAGCTATCCTAGGAGTCTACAATAATTCTACAATAAATATGAGAAAGTAAACAACAAAGAAGGGCAAAAAACAAACAACAGAGGTATTCTCATGCTGAAACAAATGGTAGAGAAGAAGAAATAGGACATGAAGAAAGGTATACAGAACAAGCTTCTACAGGCATCTATCTCTTCCTGAACTCAAAACTGCCAACCAAACTTCATTTTTACTTAAGTATTTCAGTTTTCATTTCTAAATAACTACATAATCATACAAAACTGTGACAGAGTCAAGTTTTTACAGTGGTATGGTACAAGCAGGTTTAGCAGCTCATATAAAGTGCACAATCAAGCGTTGTATAGAATCTTCCCAGTAAGTTTTGGAAAGGTTTCTCTCTGGAAAATTTTTACTGGAGAATTTTGAGCATATTTAGGTTATGACTTAAAACGACTTCATCGGAAACTAATTTGTTCATGATTACTTTCTTATTAGGCTGTTGCCTGAGTAGCCAATGACATTTCATCACTACCATGGAGATTACAGGCTCCACCAGAATTTCAGCTACCCCCAAGGACCTCTGAGGTCAATCTCTTATTGACAAGAAAGCTAAGAAACAAACTTACTCATTCTATTTTTTTATTTATTTTTTTTTAATCCTGAAAATCAGGTAAGAATAGATGTAGGAGATTTAAGCAGTTTGTTGTAGTTTGGTTGGTTATTTTTTGTAAAATACAGAAGAGTCCCTTTACCAAGAAGTAACTGGGAGCATGTGATTCTCCCTCCCTAAGATACTCACTCCCTCTCTATGCAAGCATTCGTACTTCTCCTGATGTTCCCTTAAATGTATATTATCCATAAGTGAAGCTAAAAGTTTTAAAACTGTCGTGAAAGAAACATACACCAAAAAATGTGTTGACTTAGGTACATTCACTGAATATGATTTGGTTTAATCTGACGTATCAAAAAGCACCCCCCCCCCAAAAAAAATAATCAGAACTTTGTTTCTGTACCCAGAAGTTTTCTGAGTGCCTCACTATTTTTCCCAAGCTCTTCTGGAAAACCATACTGAACTACAGGCAGTTCTCCCCAGAGTTTCCAAAGTGACTTCAAAATATATGAATTTCAAATAGGCCACTGAAATTGAATTTTTGGATAATCAGAATACTCACACCTGTTCTTACTTGAAAGCAAAGGATGCCCCCAGATGTGAAGCAAGGAATGAATACTACCAAGGACACCACGATTAGACTTCAGGTAGGATCTTCCATGTTTCCATAAGACAAGCTTTCATGAGCAGCCAATTATGTTTTCCTTGACTGATTTTAAGCGAATCAGTTCTTATACCTACTGTATTCACATGTACATTTTGCCTTCATTGTGGTACTAGAAGTTACACAAGATCATATCTTTGCATTATGGCATTTTATACCAAATTATCCTTAAGCAATTCTTTGTGATGAGTGTGTATAAAATACAAATGGCAGCCTGAATCTCTTTTTTAAAGTTAACTGAAATAGAGACAAAAAAAGCTGAATACATCTCAGCATCCCACTTTTGATGCTCTGTAATTATGGTTTTCATGTCTTTGAGCCATGCAACGCTGCTCGTCCACTATGCCTGAGAGGTTATGAAAAGTAAAACACTGCAAGACTACTGTCAATTTTCTTCACAGAAACTATACTTTACATGCTAATCAGCTCTGTAGGGGCTGAGGTGAAACGGATGGGAGATTGTGAAGGTAATAGCCATCTATCATAATCAAGCTAGGACCTAAGTCTACGACTTTTTTAAAAATATAATTCAGAGGCTAAGTAACAAATTGTGTTAACAGGACTGTAGTTGTGGTCTGTGGCTTTTAAACAGAACCACATATGGTTACTATTTCAGCTATTCCCTAACGACAAAGGCAAGGCTCCAAAATAGTCAATTAAAATAAGTATTCTCCTTTAAATTGGTTTTTTGGTGTTTTTTTTTTGTTGTTTTGTTTTAGTTCATAAATAAAATAGAATAAATTCCAATGAAATCAATGGCTTAGAATCCTTAGCTTGGCCCGAAAACAGTACATTAGAGGCTATTTTAGTCCACTGGTTTTGCCTACATTAACATATGCTCTCTTATGAATAAAAAAAAAAAAAAAAAGCTCCCTTGCAAAAAAAACCTTTTTCTACTGTTCCATACACCTCATCAATTCTATGCAACTTATTTAGGCATACAAATTCTCTGAGTTGATATTTTCTCAATTAACAACAAAGCAAGGGTTTTTCCACAGTGTTTATATGGCCAGAGGAATTTGCATTTATGTCAAAGTTAGTTATTTTTGTTGTCTAAAGACAAATAATCTACATAGGAAATTAATTATATTTCTACTCTCGCAAACACTGTAAAATTTTAGACTGTTAAATGTGTCACTGTAATTCCAATTCCCAGCTCCCAAGTGGAATTTTAGAGTTAAGAGCTGAAGAATTTGATTGGGGGAAGTGGAGCAAGGTTGTTTGTTTCTCTTAGATTATAACCTGAAGTCATTTTTTTAATACTTAGTTGCCTCAGTACATACTAAACCTGCTCCTTCCAACCCCTCATCTGTTTACAGCAAGGAATTACTAATCTTCACCGTAGCTTATTTATGTGGTATTTTCGTGTGCATCTTAAAAAACAATTCACATAGGTCATAAATCTGGCCTAAAATTTTGTTGTTGTTGTTCTAGAACTTTGCAAAGATTTCTTTTTATACATAACAGTAGAGATATATCTATTATTGTAATGAAATTTATTCCTTAAGTCTCTTTCCTTAAAAACAAAAACAAAAAAAAAAAAACCCGGATTCATTCTAAAATGCCACATATGCTCATTACTTTGTGTCATATTAATGCATTTGTGAAAGTTTACACAAAATATTGACAAAACCCAGAACTCGGCTGTACTTTATGGTATGGTATTTATCTCAACATCACACTTCAGTTTTTGAACACAAGCAGCCAACATTTCAATTGTTTAAACCAAAGGTTATATAAACATCATAGCAACCAAATGATTAGAAGACTTCTAATATATTTTAATGTTCTGTTTTAGAACTGACAGCATGTGAAAAATAAATAAACGATGATTATTTTATAGCAGACTGGCAACTTTCTGATGCAAATTCCAAAAAAAGAATGTGATGTGGGGAAGACCAGAGAGACCGTGTTAGACAGAAAAACTCTTGCCCTTCACTTCAGTAATAAAAGACTGAACTAAAGCCACGTGTACATGTCCATATGGGATGCCACAGAAGTATGCTCAATGATTGGGTATCAAACATAAATACTGCATCACATTTTCTTTCTTACTGTATATAAGAAGTGACACAATATGGATGAAGTGCATGTACATGTGCTTAACGGTATTATACACAAATCTACGCTGAATTATGTCCTTGTTCTGAAAAACACAATATATATGTATATAACATTCTAAATACAAATATTTTATATTTAATAAAAAGATATAAATAAGAAAGAAAAGAATAAATGGAAAACTTGTGAAAACAGAAGTCACTGATTTCCCTTAAGTTGCTTTACTAGCAAAATGCTTACCCTTTTAAACATCAAGAAACACCTTTAAAAAAAACAACAACCACTTACCTTTCATCTCTTTCATGAGCAGGCTCCAGAGTCACTACACAGCAGTATAACACAATTCCTAAACCAGACTTATTTTATTTACAACAGTGAGTAGCATGCATGCACATGTCTGCTTTTCATCAGGACGACCAAAAACATTTAGAACACAGAGTTATTAGAAATGCGCAGCAGCCAAAAGGATGCAATTAACAGTAATGAATACTTAAGAGCAGTCAGAACGCATCACACCAAGCTCCACGAAGCTATGTGGTTTCAGCACGACACTGAAGTGTGAAAGGGTGTCTCATTTTTATTAACCTATCTGCAAGACATGTAGGATCTGACTGGAAGCAACACAACACAGCCACAGATCTGCCATCTGCCATTGGGATGCTCTATATTCTGTATTTTTCCCCCAAAATGCTTACATTGCTTTGGAAATGCCATGTAAAATTGCAGCTGATCCCAGCCAGTTCATAGCCCTGCAGCAGCAGGCAGTGCCAGCACTCAAGTATCTATGCTGATACTTTTATTAGCAAAAATACCCTCCCATTGTATAATATTTATACTGAAACAGTAAGATTGAGCAGAAGTCAGAGTTACTTCAGCTTACCAGAAGCAAGGACTGGAAGCTGCAAAGTGGGAGCAGTTCTGCGGGTACACGCTGCACAGGTCCTCTCCCTGAGGAGAAGCCCCAACTTGCTGCCCTGCTCCCAAAGATATTCCCGCCAAACCTGGGGGCAGTGGGATTTATATAACCCCATGACTATGAAAAAGATCCAGTTGTTAAGAACTGATTAATTAATAGAGTTAATCATGGCCCTGTTAAACTCCCAGGATTTTAATTTGTGAAATGTTTTCTCTGATTTGAAAGACTTTAAAATACTTTACAATATTGCTGCTGTTCGACCATCACCTCTGAAAGTGACTGCTTCCAGGAAACACAAACCCAGTAACAAACGGCAGGCCATGGAATAAAAGGCTGAAAGAAAGACCTCCTATCACCCTCCAAAGAAAGATGTTTGGCAATGTAGTTTTCAACATAAAATATGAGAAATGCTAGTTCATTTAACCTTTATATTGCCAAGAATTTGAATCATATGACACACACATGGTTGATTTTCTCTCAGGAGTAATAAAATCTTTCTTGTTATTGGATGGTATTTGCAAAACTGAATTCTGAGAAAAATTAATGGCTAAGTATGAAAAATTGACCTCAACGTGGTTCTGGCCATTATTTCTTAATCTGCATTAACAATAAAACCTATTGCTCAAAACATAGTTACACAGCAAAAGCACTCTTCTGCTAACGTATAGCCTTTTTAGCCCCTTAAGAGTTAGTATTGGCGGCCTTTTCTAAAAATATGAAAATAATGAAAAATATTTCATTTTCTCTAATGAAAACCTTAAAATAGAAATCTGCATGTGGTTGCAAATAATTCTGAGGTAACCACAATAGCAGAAATCAAACACCACAGAAGCCATTTCTAAAGTAATATTTTCACATTTTTCACATTAAATTGCTATCTGTGTGAATTGCCAATCAACACATCAACACAGGTGGCTTTTAACAGAAATTTAGTTATATACCATATGGAAAAGAATCTAACATCTTCTGCTATCACAGATACTAACCGCTGTTGTAGTACAGGTTGCTTTAAATGCTTGTTGGAATGTATGACTTGTCAGGGGAAGAATTCTTACTCAGGGAATGAAAATAACGTTTTTAGCACGTGGCCAATGACTACTCAACCCCAAGAGAGTGAGCTTAAATGAATCCTCACATCATTTTTATTTTTGTATTACTATGAATGATCAGAAATAATTCTTACATTTGCATTTCAGCAGCAGTAAACCATTAGCACTTCACAAACACAAACAGAAAGCAGTAAACCATGTTTTTCACACTGTAGTACTGACTCGCATCATACCTTAACTGTGTTTGTAAAGCTAACATCTACCATACAGCTTGACACGCAACTCTGCACTTGATAAAGAAGGCAAACTAATCTAAAGTCTTCCTGTACAATTCCATACACCATGGGTCTATTAAAAACTTGCAGCAATTTCTTGCTTGATACTTTCAAACTGTAAGTAGGCTAAAGAAGAATAGTTGAAAAGAATGCCACACTTGGACTGAGAGACTCATGCTGACAAACACCAGAGATCTGGCAAGCACAAGTTTTGTCATCTCTACAGAAAGCAGAGAAATACCCTTTTCTTCCCTGCCTCCCAGTTGCAAAATGGTTAGAGATCAGATACTTGGGGAACTACAGCATAACATACATTTCACTGAAATAAAACAGCTATTAACTTGAAGCAATGCTATGAATATTTTATTCCTCTTAGTCTATTTTCAAGCATTATGGCAGCAGACATGTCACACCAGGTATAAAAAGACTAGCAACAACCAACATTATATGTGGTGGGATTACCAGCACTGTGTTAATGTACTACTTTTCATCAATCAAATGAGTATATAGAAGCTCTGAAAAAGTATCTGTTTTTTATTTTAATAAACTCGAGTAAAGCAAGCAAGTGCATTCAATTAAAAGGAAAATAAAATCTTAAAAAAGCAGCACATACATTAAAAAACTTGACACTAAAAACCAGGAAAATCATGAACAGCAATGGCGAGATGGGCAATAAACTGGAAGAATGCAATCTTCCTGGTTTTGTAATATGTAGCACTGTTCCCAGTAAGACAAAGATTTCTGTACATGCCAATCATTCAGTTTCACATTCAAAAGATACTTACAGAAGTAAGCAACCTGTACACATTATTATTAACAATTCACATTATCAGTAGCAGAGGTTTGCTGGGTGAGGAACATCAGGGTTCCTATCTTACGAGGAAATAAGCCAGGAGAGACTGTTTCTTTCCCCAGGGAAAACCATCAAGCTGGGATGTACAGCACACACGTCCCAGCTTAACCCACCACAGCCAGGACTGTGTACAACCTATCACCTATACCCCTTGGGTCCTCCCTTCCTCTCAGCTTTCATATTACTTGCCATATGCTCCAAGGCAATAACAATATTTGTATCTTTTTTGGAGAAACTAATGGAAACAAGCAAGAGCATTAACAGAAAAATCTGAGACAGGGCATTCAAGGACAATTCCAATAGTTCTGTAAGGTCTTAAAGCAATACTGCAATCTAACACCCCAAAATTACATCATCAGTAATTTGGCATTCCCCTAAAGCGTGACTACATTTTCAGTTATGATCCCATTTCTAACATCAAGTTTCTGTATTTTTCTAATAGACACTGTTTGAGCTTGATCTCATGACCTGTAGTTAACAGAATTCATTCCTCTACAGCAAAATGCTGACTTGCTGAGACTCTTTGCAGCAAGGACAAAATTAACTATGTTCTTAATAATATATTTTTGTCTTGAACTGATACAGAGAAGCTCCAAAAATGTCACAATTTACATATCGTTCCAAATAATACAGCTGAACAAAGTGCACAGACAAATTATAAATCAAGCTTTTATCTTAATAAATAATTTCATGTGTCATTAAAGTGGATGTACTGAACACTAGCTAGCTGCCCAGTGTCAGGAGTTCAGATGTTTTCACATTGGCTAAGCTTACTACTGAGAAATGGAAATTTCCATCTTACATTTCAAAGATACAAAAATACTATCAGGAAATAAGGAGAGGAAAAAAAGGGGGAAAAACCCCACCCAGTGCCTCCTTAATCTATATATATGTGTTTCCTCTGCATAATTTGAGCTGATTTTGCTACATTTATTAAGAAAAATAACAATCATTCCACCTTACTTCAGTATGTCTTTACAGACATTCATTTCTATGAACATTTGAAGACCCCAGAAGGACCAAAATCATTCTGGAATGAACATTAATTTTTCACTAACAGAAAAACTGCATTTGCTGACTTTATTAAAAGTTAATGTCAGCGTTTCTTTCCTCAGAAAAGGAAATTTGCTCAACTCAGAATTTTCTTCTTCAATCTGTTAAGATGGGGCAAATAAAGACATTTGTATTTCCTTCCTTTTTTCTAAAAAATCTGATTTTTTTTTTTTCCCCTTTTAGAACTACTTCTAGAGTAGGACCAAAATCTGTGGTACATCCAGAAAATTCTGTTTTTTGGTTTGAAGTAAAATCTATGACTCTGGAATGTATAGCAGGCACAACATTACATTTATTATATGATTAAATCAGAACAATGAATCAAATGAAGATCAAAAGAAGTCATACATATACTTTAAACTCATAGCTACCTGCTAAAAAGTTTACAACTTACTTACCGGTAAATTATCTGTAGAATAAATTAATAGATTAACTCACCGAAGAAAGTGAGTTTCTGACACAATGACACAAAAAAGTAGAGCTACAACTATGAATAATGGAAGCAAAAAGCAGATATTTTTCTTCAAATGTGTTTGCACTTGTGACAACAAAGAAGAAAAACTTACCTTTTGCTAAACTGTGCAGAGGTGTTGCACATTTTAGGAACTCACAGTTGAAAACTACCCAGAAAAGTTAACACTATTCATAACAATACATGCAAAGCTATTATGAATCTCTTCAATACTTAATACTGAATCTAAATGCTCTCTAAATTAATCTCTAATTAATAATTTTCTATTTTTCATACTAGGCAGATCTGTATAGATCTTTGCATTTTCTCCTTTATCTGCCCAACTACAAAATGTATTAAATCACTCTCATTTAATACCTGCTACATCACTGTAAAATGTGGTCCTATAATTCAGTTATTTTTGCTTCTCCACATGACTTTATTTATCACAGTAACATAAGGACAAAGAACCAAACCTTCCCACATCGTACCTGCAAAGCACAGTTCATCATTCGTACTACGTAGTCAAACTGCTGATGGTCCAGTATTGCTCGATTTTGTTTAACATGCAGGCCTAATTCCTGTGTCAGGCAGTGCCGGGCTGCCTTTCCTTTTAGGGCTCTCAAAGCTGCAGGCAAGGTCTGGAGGAAAGAAAATCTAACTTCACTAACTTGAAATAGCAAAACTATGAGTGTCATGTATTCTTTATCAAGAAACATCAAGTCACAGTACATACAGTATCTGAATGACTTCCAGGCTTGAATATCAAACTTTCATGTAATAGACTCAAGCAAAATCAGACTATAAGTATAATCTTTACTTTCCATTGTGTTTTTTGTTGTTGTTGTTGTTTTTTAAATGCATTAAACAGCATCTTTCATCTGCATCTCTAAATGGAAATAAGTGAATATACAAAGGCACAGAATGAACAGGAAATCAGAAATGGATTACTACACATGAAAGCACACGCTGTATCTGTACCAGCCAGGCGATATCTTGAGTTCGCATATCAAGGTCAGCTAGCAATGTTTTTGATAAACAGCGAATGACAAACGGTTTTAAAAGATGCATACCACTCATAGCACTGAGCCACAAGACTGTTATGAAGTTTACCCTAAATCAGGGCCAATAAAATATTTATACCAACGGCTTAATGATGTAGCAAGTGCTACCTCAGAGATTATCAACTGTGTCCCTTTAGAGTAGTTTTAATAGACAGCAAAAGATAAACAACAAAAGGCAGCTTATTATCAAAGGACAACTTTTCTACGCAGGGTATGAAAATACTGCTGAAATTTTCTAGCTGACTGCAAGTTGACAGTGAGGTTAAAAACTACTGTGCAACACATGCATTCAAAACACTTTAAAGCGAGCTATGCATTTTATTAGGATTTCTCTCATATGCATTTTGATACACTATCTTAGGAAACCAGAGTTTCTTGGTTTATGTAACCTCGCAAATATACAGATGAAACTATTCTGAGAAATCCAAAAATTTCTGAAAATAATTATATTGCCATTTTCAGATGCACAATCAGGTTTGAGCACCTGAGTGATCACTCTAGAATAGAAATATTAAAATCTATAGTCAGAATCTACAAAATGGATGGCATCTTAATGTAAAAAAATAAGAACGTTAACAACTTGAACATTTGAGAAAGACCTGATATGAAATATTGACCTCTGAGTTGTACGAAATTATTGATTTTTCAAAACAGCAGAATTAATCAGACTGAAAATTTTGAAAGAACTGTGGCTGACAAATAGTGGAATGTTTTTATATATCTTCTGTTTACATGCCTCAATGTCCACATGGTTAGATCAATACACAATTATTCTTTAAAAAAATTAATCATGTGGACAATACTATTGACAATGGTAGCATAGATTAGAAAATATACGTATTCAATTTTCCAAATTTGCTTCCTATTGCATCTAAGATTACATTGAGATTGTTCATTCTATTATTTACTTCATCACTTAAATTACATAAGTAACACTGTCTGAAATGTAAAATGACAAAATAATTTGTGCCAATGTCAGTCTCCATTTTGTTAATTAAAAGAATTAATGCATATTTAGGAAAATTAAAATTTAATTTTATTACCTTTTCAGTCTCCAAAAATTTATTTTCAAAAATGAATGCGATGCAGTTTCTAACAACTTCCAGCCTTTGTGCACTATTGAAAACCGTGCTTCCTTTTTCCATTATGGAAACTAATACAAAAAGAGAAGGATAAGCAGGTATGAATGTATTCTGCAACAGTCACAAAGAATACCAGAAAGTTCTTCAAACAATGTGCCCTCTATTCTATACTGATAAGCAAATACTATCATGAAGCATATACAGATGGAAACATAGAATCTGGCTTTTTTCTATGCTTCTTACATCAGACCACTCTGATTTTTAACTAAAGCAGTAGATGTTCTCCATTGGTTTTCTATAGGCACAACAAGATTCCGATCTTCAGAAGAAGTTAACATACTAATGAAATACATAAATAAATAGAAATTGATACAAAACATGTCTGTATGTATATATAAATACACACACTTGTTCCAAAGCAAATTTGCTGGGATCTAAAGCTTATTTTCTTAACATGGCAATGATCTGCTGTGAATTTCAAGAAAAAATGAGAATGGGAGATCTAACATCCTTTTCCTCTATTTAGAATCTAGTAAATAGACTATAAATGCAGGATAGTTTGTTGTTGCTGTTTTTGTTGTTTGTTTTTTGGTAATTATTTTTTTTAATAGATAATGAGCTCCTGGTAAACAAGGACATTGACACTGATGACAGCTGGGAATATGGCTGTGAGAGTCATTTTAAAAAACGTAAAGTTTTGATATAAAAATACACTCATTAGGAAAGGAAACCCGGAAACACTTTTAAAGAACATAACAGATAAGTAGCAGATAAGACAGTAAGATTTAAAGATAAAGTCAAAAGTAATGGCAGGTAAATGGAGTTTACCCTCTTTTTACACAAACCCAAAGAGAAACAGGTCGCAAGAGGCCATCTAGTTCATCCCCACTGTCCCCAGACAGGATCAACTCTATTTATGTTATTCCTCTTGTTTGTCTAGTAAGTTCCCAAAGTTCTGTGATAACAAACTGTGGCTTCCCAAGAAATCCATTCATATGCCTCACAATCTTCATTTTACCAAGTTTTCCCTGACAAATAAATTAAGTGCTGTAATTACATGTATTAATTCTTATCACTACAGATTATTCCCTTCCTCTTTTTAACAGCCTCTTACATAACTGAAGACTGCTACTACATGTGCCCTCACTCTTCTGATTTTCAGTCTAAACAACTCCCCATCTTTCTACACACATCACATTCTCCAGACCATTGGTTATTCTTGTTGCCTTCTTCTGGACTCCCTCCAACACAACCAAAAATGCAGATGATCTTCCAGCATCCAAAAATGGATACT
Source organism: Excalfactoria chinensis (assembly GCF_039878825.1). Lineage (NCBI taxonomy): Eukaryota > Metazoa > Chordata > Aves > Galliformes > Phasianidae > Excalfactoria > Excalfactoria chinensis. The sequence continues at coordinate 37,562,771 of NC_092829.1, read as the reverse complement.
GACTACAATGAAAGGATTTCTTCATGGGGGTTCAGTGATTGTACTCCTGTTTATACATCCTACTAAGATGTTTGTCTTTTTTTGCAATAGTTTGACATTACTGGATCATGTTTGCCCTATTATAATCCCAAAATGAATTTCTGAAGAAATGTTGCCTAGTCAGTCAAGCATGCTTGTGCAACTGCAATACATTATTTGAAGAAAAAGGGTAGAGAAGGACAACACTCAACAGAGACCAGACATCAAATTTTCCATGATTAATTGTAATTCTAAATCCCTCCCTGAATAAGTTCTACAAGCTCTACTAACTTTGTGTATTCTGCATGTTTACTGAATATGCTTTTTTATGCCATCGTCCACACTGATGAATATGATTATGATGAATAGAATTCTTCTGGCATTAAAATTAAATGCAGAAATTTTTTACATCTGCTCTTTGTATTTAGGTAAAGATACTCAGATACATTTAAATAAAGCCCTCTCCTCAGCATCCCCCTTCTCTGGGTTGAGCAAGCCAAGGGATCTCATACATCTTGCCCTCTAGACCCTTCACCACCTTCATACACCACCTTTGGAGGCTCCCTAAATAGCTTTACATCCTTATATTGCAGCAGCCAAAATTGCAAAGACTGGTTGAGGTGAGGCCAGTCTGAATAAATTCCAGCAACTTGGTACTTTTTCTTGGGAGCAGTACATTGCAGCCATGCTGACCATATATTCAAAACACGAGAAACAGTAGAAGTCAGGGAAGAAGTAAACATACCAACAGGGGGACCTGCCGGAACGACACATTTCTTGTCACCCCTAGTGGCAGGGGGGGCACCCTGACTCCTTGCAAGGCCTTCCTGGAGCAGCTCCTGTACCCGGCACTCATTGATCCGTGGGAATGGGAGGATGTGAACCCGCAAGTGGGAGCCCTCTGTGGGCCGTGGCACTTTCTGGAATGCTATGTGGGGATTGGGATTCTCCTAAAGGGCAAAGGCAAGATGTTAGACAAAAATGTTAACTTTTATTACTAGCTGTCTCAACCATTTTTAACACTGTTATTACCTGTCGTACCTAAGAGATTAAGCCAAATAACACAAATGACCAATGACATGTTTGAAATTCATATAATCTTTGATTCATTAAACATAATATTTCCAATCTTATTAAATGCTTTTATAAAATTATGTTTGTCAAAATTCAATGTAATTCAAAAAAGAAAGAGAGCAAAAGAAAATCACAGTTTAACTTAGGTTGCTTTTATGCAACTCAATATTAACAGTTTAAATAAAGATAGTCTGTAAATTACTTATTAGAGACAAATTTAAAGATAATACAATATACTGTCTTATCACCAAGTACTCAGAAACATTCTCAACTTGGTCAAATCTAGAAATGAAAATTCATTTTTCTTACCATGTTTGAAACTACTATTTCACCAGGTAACAAATCTCTGTGATAAAAATGTTACACAGTTCACTGTTTACATGAAAGAAATGACAAAGATTTACAGGTGATCAAAGAGAGGAAATGATGGACCCAAACTAAAGTGGGGGAAAAAAAAAAGGAAGCTGTCACATCAGATTCTGCAAAAAGTGCTCTGTGCCACACAACAGAGAAGCTGATTATATGTGTGACTCTTTACTTCTTATTCTGTGTCAGTCGGCTCTCCAGCATTTGTGGCATCTTTTGCCACAGGTAGCCAGCAACTGAGCACACCACAAACCACCAAATTTCACTTTATTGCTTCTACATTGATTTCAGCATGTGTAAGACATGCTTTTCAGAAAGAAGTCTTCATCACAAAAACTATGAAAATCCACAATTTCGTTAATTTTTTTCCTCAAATAGCTGACAATCTTCTCATTTTTTGTCTGTTTTCTGGCTTCAGGTTCTACCTTTTCCAGATATCTAAATACAACACAAGACTTCTACCACCATTAAGAGTATCCCATCTTTTGTCATAAGCAATATATTACCAATCAAATCAAACAATATATTTTCTTCTCTTCATTCACATATTAGGGGTTGTCACTGGTCATACTTGAGCTTACTCTAATTCAGTAAAACTGAATTCAGTTTACTGAATAAGGGTACAGAGTGCTGTTCCTTATAATGGGCTACATACAGCTGCCAAAGAGTGCCATTTAATCAATCAGATTTCTGTTATAGAAGCACAACCATCTTGCAATCAAACTGAAAACTAGCAGTTAGCCTAATGTTCTCATTTACAGAAGCCAAAGGCAACAAGGAGACTGAATACGTCAATTTCAGACAAAGCAGTCTCAAATTGATACACTTGGTCTCAGATGCAGAAAAACAAACGAGCTACTTAGCTGTACAAATTCTTTGCGGAGAGTTTAATGCAACGAGCCAAAAATCTAGCTATTGGGATGACAGTAGCACATGCCAGGAGACACATGGCTCAGAAAGGGAACACAAGATCAACAGGGGGTAACAGATGATGTGAAATGAAATATGATATGATATGAAAAAGACAGAAAGGAAAAATAATTATTTCACATTCCATTTCATGGACAAGAGAGTTCCTGAGGAAAGATACAGAAGGAGTTACTTTCATCTTGGACATCACAAAGCTAATGCCAGCTTTGCATATGCAGTGATACATAGATCAGGAATGTAGGTCTAATGTCTTCAACTACTGAAGCAGTAGATGCCAAAAACTTGTCTAGACTTTCCACTTGTACCAGCTAGACTAATAAAAACATTATTTCTCCCTAACAAACCTTCTTTCTCATAGGTATTTAGACTATTACAGCTACAATATGATGACTATTAAAACTGTAGAATAATATTAAAATATGTCATGCAGTGAGATTAAAATGAGATCACTCTAAGCATAACTTTTGGAAGCAATGATGCTTACCAAAGTACATTATTTAAAGATGCATTATTACTGAAAATTTGACTTTTGAAGCCATTGACTTAGTGGTAGTGAAGCACTACAAATAAAAATGAACAAGATTTGACAATGATTTTAAGAAATCATTTAAGTGAGAAGTACATATACAAAGGATTCTTCCATTACAAAAAGGCAAGTATACAGAAAGATGGAGGCTCACAGACATACATAGACTAGAAAACAAATACAAATATTCCCCGTTTTATTAGTAGTAGTTTGGAACCATACTAACAATTATAATTTGGAACAATTTTTCTGTATTTGCAGGACATTAGCACATTAATCATATGCTTGTAACACTGTAGCCCCAAGCACTATAAAAAACAAATGAACACAACAAAAGCAAACTCAACCACCTAAAAAATAGCTCAATTTTACTGAAAATTAAGTGTGCTATTCCTCATTTTTTTCTGCCACACCTTCTTCACATTTGAATCCACATATCTCTACCATCTAACCAAAAAGAACCAGATTAGTTTACCTGAGTATTGCCCACCGACTTTTTAATGAACCTGAACCTAACGGTCATGGGGGGATGGGGAGGGGGGGGGGGGGGTGCGGAGAGGGTAGACAAAAAACAGCCCAGAATTTAGCACTAGTTAGAAATTTCTGTGGTTTTTTATAGCAGCACAGTTGTAAATTATAGTTCTGGGGAAGTGGGATACAGAAAAAGATAGGGTGATAAAGGTGTTGACTGATTGAAAAACAGATATTGCTCTGTTGAGTCTGAACAACGACAGGAAATATGACGAGGAGGCAGATTAGCTGATGCCAAATGAAACAAGTAAACAATAAAAATCCCTGTTTAATGGAATGTTAAGGAAATTTAGAAAAGCACTGTACAACATAAAGGCATAATAGGAAGGAATGAATGAAACTGGACACAATATTCTAGGAAACCCAAAGAGTCTAAGAAGAAATCTATAAGATGTTAAATAGTTAACGCTTGCTGAACATAGAAACTAGAGGCCTGGATTACACAGCAGGGCACATCTGCTGGAAGAATACACTACAACAAACTGGATATATGGTTTTCTTATGTGAAACGGCTGAGGTAAGATAAGAGACTTGTTCAGTACAGATGGGTTGCACCAGAGAAAATAACAGTTCATAAACATTTAGTGAATACACATGGAGGAAACTGTGCTAAATAGCAGTAGGACATTGGTAAATAACTATTAACTTTAATAAATCACTATTAATATCATGAACTTCCTTAACATAGAAAATCGTTGGGATTTAAAGTTCCAAAGTCTTTATTTATACTGCAGATGACTCTGACAAGCAGTCATTTCTGTTCTCAGACACCAGATCAAGCTCAGAAAACTGAATTTTCAGTGTTAGTAATTCTGAAGTGCAGTAGGTCGAGTAAACTTACGTTTTTGAAGAGCTGCTCTGCGAGTTCTCTAACATGCTTTATCATTTTTGGTGGATTACCTTCGTCAGCCTTTATTCTTTCAACTTCAAAGGCTACCAACTTAAAAAAAAAAAAAAAGAAAAGAAAAACATTTACGATTCAACTAGAAGTAATTTATTCGTTGTTTAAATTATGGAATGTTGAAATTGAATTGAAACTGAAAAAGAAAAAAGGGAAAAATTTGCAGTCATATCGTTCTAAAACATGACATATTTTCACTTATATAGAGAGCTTCCTCTGCCAGATCTCATAGACCAACCTAACACAGAAATCCTACATACTCAAGTCATTCCTTTAGCATTTCTAATGCTATAATGTACATTTCTCAAATAAGCTGCTGCTAAGCAGTTAATACCAAACTCTAATTGTACTGTGCATTCAAATAAAAAGCAGCATAGAAAAAGTATGGTACTGATTTTTAAAGGAAAAAAAATGTTTGTCACAGTTCATTTTCTTGGGTATTTAATGTAATATTCACATTACATCTCCAGTGTTTCTAAGAATGTAATTAAATTACTCAATTCTGTACTGAAACATGTAATTCATTACACATTTTCAAACCTGACAATAGGAACAGTATTGCCATGACCTACACATCATAATACAAAAATGTTTGATTCCACATACACAGACAGGGCATGATGCTATAAAAGTAAGCTACAAACACATGAGTAATAGAAAATGAGAATACAGAAACTAGCATAAGTTTTATGTAATAAACAGTGAGTATTTGGAAGCACGTAAGTTTTTAGAGGTTGAAAAGTTACAGGTATGTTCTATTTTAATTGGGAAGAATTTAAAGAATTTCTTAAAAGAAGTAATTAAAAAAAAAACACAACAGTTTTCACCTCATCAAAAAGATCGCAGGCTCTAAAGGGAGGACCCCTCTCCGACACAAAACCAGCAAATGCCATTCCATTGAGAACTTTGGTTAGAAAGTCATTCTCAATCAAGCCTCGCTGGCCCAAAAAGGCAGCCTGCATTAAACATAGAAAAGAACGCAAGTATTTTATCAGTATCACAAATACAACATCTATGGTTTGTACAAACCAACTATGCATTTTCAGCAGACTTCAGTAACATGAGGTACTTTCTAATTAAAGCTTCCTATATTACCTAATTACTGTTTAAACCTGTATTTATACCAGGTGTGATGCAACAGGATTCTGATGTACACATTTACAAATCTCACAGGTAATAAAACCAAACTGGCACCTTCAATTATTGCCTTGTCAAAACATACGTCTTTTCAAAACTCCTTGATGATTCCCCAAATGTTTCTTTATAATGAATTTAAATGTTGTCTGCATCATCTTTATCACAGTCTCTACAATTCATCTCACTAAGAAGCACTGATTTTATGCTATGTCAAAATGATATTAGTTTTTGCATGTCACCAGCAATTTAAAAAAACATCTGAGATTTAACTTTCAGTTTTGTAAACACTGATACAAAAGGCAGGCACATGGTAAGAACGTAACAACTACAAATACTAAGCAAATAAAATTAACTGCTTCTCTTTTACCTTGTGGAAATGAATGACTGGTTCAGCGTGAATTCTAATCAGCTGAAGGCATGACCGGTATCCTTGGAAAAGCTGTGCAAATAGCCTAAGGAAGATCGCTCGCACTTCTTTATCCTACAAGCATTGAACACAATGTCAAAATATTTTCATTTTATAATTTTTTTCACCCTTCATATAAAGCTAATTGATAGAATGCCTCCTAATCTGTTAAACAGAGCATCTGTACATAACGTGAAGTGCATACATACAAATCCACCTGACGCCAGGCTACAGTTTCATTGACCTGTGTCTGGACCGTAATGCCAGATTTAGAACATGCCCACCTTTTCCCCTGTTTTTCTTTTTTCATACCTGCACAGCGCTGTCACTGTCAGCGCAATGCAAATATAACTGTTTGGATGGTCATACGGTGAATCCCAAGTAGGAATTAACATGCGTGAGAATCAATGCTCATGAAAGAAAAGTGGGTATCTTGGCCTGGATTTGTTCCTTAATATAGCATGGCTCTACAGTGCCATTGGAGGTGGTGATGCTGGAGCAGGTTTATTTTCATCAAATTGAGTACGGGAGTGCTTACAAAGACGTGGAAGTGCTAGTGGAATTGATATGAACAGATGAGGGCAGCCTTGGGTCAGGGTCATCTTCAGGCCAGATGCAGTTAAAGTCACCACAGTCAAATACTTTGTCATTCACATTATTTTCACTTGGCTGCCAGTATCTAGTCAAACCACAGCTATGTCTAAAACCTGAGGTCCTAGAAAGTGTTTGAATAAATTTTTGAAGAAATTTTAACTTGAAAATTGCAAGCAGCAAAGAATATTAGACAATTGCAGAATACACCTTCAAAACAAAACCAAGATGTACTTTAAAACTGAACTGACTCTTCTATTTTAGTTCACACCATCAACTCCAGTTGCAATTTCTTCAAGCTAATGCATGTAGCTTTACTAGGATATTCAGTTGTCATGGATTCACAACTATTTGTAATCTAAGTTAATTAGACCTTAGTAGATAACTCTCTGTCTGTAGTCGAAAACGCAGCCCAATCATGTATTGGCTCATTCAGGTTGAGTGAGGTTCATCAAAACAAAAAACAATGTTTACAGTACCCATACAATTCCTTTCCCAATATGCCCAAACATATAACGTAAAATACCTACCATTACTATTGTAAAATCAGGGTCTTATGTTTTGCTGACATGATTACCACACTAATCTGTACCCAAATTCACTTTTTATTTATATATTCATTTATATTTATATATTTATATACTTATATATTTATATATTTATATTTATATTTATATATTTATATATTGAATATATATTAACGTTTTTAAAATCAGACATTTACCAAATAAAAGACAGACAGAAATACAGAAAACTAGTTTGCCCACTCCTGCAAAATTCTGCAACTTCACTGGTCTATAAGACAGAGAAAGCACAGATTTAACTCAGTAGTCTTTTTAAGACCACTTTTTTTGAAGGAAAATAAGATGCTTGCATGTTAATACAAGCATCTTTATAAAAGCTTTGAATCCATGAGAATGCTGCTACAGAGCAGAATGCAATGTACAGGTGTCAACTCCTTGCTCCACCAATAATAAAGGATAAGGAAAAGAAAACAAAGTCAAAATTCTTAAAAGAAGTTTAGTACAAAATTTCAAGCTTTCTGCTTAAAAAAAGTTAGGCATAACATAGAAAAGCTTACCAGCATTTTTGTGTGCGATAAAGCTGTTCGTGGGGGAGGGAAGGCATAATCTGCTGTTTCCAAATCAGGATGCAAAACCTGGAGAATTTTTAGAACAATTTTTTTCCCCCTCATTTTGAGGCAAGGACAAATTACTTTTTCTTCTTTCTCAAAATATTCACAGCAGTTTACTTCAAATAATAGACTGAGGAAAGTTACAGACTTCATGGAAATAAAGGTAGGATTAATTTCTTGGCTTTCTGTTTCTACATGCAAGCTAGTTATCACAATCTCCTATTACAGTCAATGAATCTACATAACACAATAAAAAGAGTTTTATTCTAGACAAAGTTGAACTACTCACTTGGAGGATTCCTTAGAATCAGCTATTCTCAAATATTAATAAAGGGGCATTACAGAAGTAAACTTGAAGAGTTATTGATCACTTCTTTGCTAGTATTCTGATCAATAAAGAGTTGGAATAGATTCTAAAAATGTCAGTGTTGGAATGAATAGCTGCTACTCAGAACCTGAGGTTTAACTCATTTCAAATGTTCAGTTATGACTGAAAAACCCCCACCTTTCTCTCGAAAAGAGATAAATCGTACTTTGGTATTCGATTAAACTACTGACAGTGCTAACTCTAACTTCAGATAATACATTAATCTAAAATGAGGAGTGTTGGAATGATTCATAGTTTGAAATCACATATTTCACTGTGTTTGAAAGCAATTTAATACTAAAATACTTTTTTCATGCTTTTAAAAGTGACAAGAAAGTGGGAAATGATTTTTGTACCAAAACATACTAGAGAAAGCGCCATCTGAGTCTGATGTAGCAATGGTTCTGGGAGCTGAGAAAGATGAATACATTCTGGAATTTTAATAGTGCCTCCATCCAGATCTGCAATGATTACATCTAACTGTAAGGGACAAACAAAAACATTACTGGTAGTACTCTGAGCATTATATTATGAGCATAGTTTAAACAGCCAACAGTTCAGATTCCATAACCTACACACAAATTTTAAAAAGCAAATTAGAAGGGTACTAATTTTAATATATAGGATGTTTTTGATGAAGGAAATACTCCAAATACTTCATATCACTGAACCTGGTTGTGAAAAATGAATATAAACCCAAGTGTTTGTGGATGATCCAGGTCCACATTGAGTGATTTGAGATATTTGATCATGTGTTCTCAAAAAGAAACAATAATGACAACTTTTATGTAAAACTATATGTTTCTAGGCACCTCTGTAACCATGAATCAGATTCTCAAATGCATACTTAAAAATAAAGCATAAAATAACTGGGGTATACCTGATAATACTAAAAGAGGTATTCAAATTTGTGGCTGACATGACAAACTTGGGAATGGATCCATTCCTTCCCATCTTGCACTCCATGCAATCATGTCTCTCCTTTACTTTACAGTCTTAACATTATTTATAGAAGAATTGATGCTTATGCTTTTTCTCTTCCTGATTATCTAGTCTTTTATAGTAATGTTTTCAAAAGATATAAATGGTTCATAAGAACACTGCTGAAGCATGGAGAATCTCTGCCTCGTAGATGACACTAAGACCATTCTGGGTAGTCATACTTACAAGCTCATGAATGTCATTACGAAAGACAGAATGCACACCAATTATGAAAGGTGTTGGTGAACTGAGAACTTCCAGTAGCTGTGCAGGAAGAATTGGAATATACGGATAACTGTGAAAGGAATAAATACAGTAAAATAAAGTCTTCTATCTCTTTACGTAACACTTTTTTTCAATCATTCTGTGTAACTTAAATTTACTATAAGCACTTTTTTTTTTTTAAGAATAAATTTGGAAAACTTCATGAAGAAGTATCTATCATGTAAATTCCAGATACTGTTATATTACAGTGCCCACAATTTATTGTGAATAAGTCAATCTTGCAAAATAAAAGCAATCAATATTTGTAATATTTACATTATACAAATATATTATTCATTCAAAACTTCTGGGTGATTAGAAACATTAAAGTTATGGATAATACTTTCATTTGAAAACCACGATTGAATATTGGACAGAAAGCTACAGTTCAGACTGCTGTAAAAGATTTATTAATAAAGAATGTCAAAATGAAATCATTTAGTTCGATACTGCTGAACATTACATGTTTTCTTAGAATCAAGGAATCTTTCAGGTTGTAAAGAGCCCCAGGAGATCAATTAATGTAACCTGCCCAAAGCAGGACCAAGACCAAATTCAGATCAAGTTATGCTGGACTTTGTCCAGTTGGGTCCTAAAATCTGATAGGGATGGAGTTTCCAGTGTTCCACTCTGTTCCAATGCTTAGTTATTCTTATAATAAAACATGTTTACCCTGTATCCAGCCAGATACCCAGGGCAATGCTGTTTCAATTTCTGACCACAGTCTCTCATTCTCTTGGCATGCACTGTTTATCACCTACTGGCACACAACTATTAGGTCTTGCCCAAATGCTTTCTTCTTCATGCATTTATTTATGGATCTCCAATATCAAGTTTTACCATCTAATTGATGCTGTGAGCTGGGTTCTATTGTATTTGCAGGCAGGAGTTTTCTCCCTTCATCATTTCACTATCATAATGCAAGAGATTTTCAAATGCTGCATACAAGACTTGTAGAAAACTTATATACCTGATCATGAAAATCTTATTTGAAACTTATTTGAACAAAGCACAGTTTTTGCTAATGACAATGCAACATGAGTTACAAGTTATGCAGTGAGTCAAAGAGTTCAGAGATCTACAGCTAGCTCACCTGTATTTGAGAGGAAACATCAAAGACTCCAGAGCCCTGCAGGCATCACTGAGCCTCTGAAAACTTGCTGAGTGAAAGAGAACTTTATTTTCTGTAAGCACCGCACAGAACAAGCTGAGTACATTTTGGATTCCTTTAAAAAACAAACAAACAAACCTGTAACAATTTTCCAAAAGATGCAAAATCACATTAAAATGCACCATTTTCTAGAGGAATTTTAAGTAAATCCAAAAATTGCCAATCCACATCTTTTGCAACCCCTTCTGTAACTAGCACAACTTCCAATCTACATCTCAGGTTTCTAAACCATCATCTAAACACATTTCTACATTTCTAATATATTCTATAACATCTCCTTTTTCAATACCACTTTCAAAAAAATCCCTTTTCTCAGGCACAAATCCCAGAAACACTTAATAATGACTTCAAACAGTACCATGTGCACCTTCAGCAAAACCTTCTGTGTATCTATAATTCAATTCTGGTTACTTATCCTGCTGAACTAAAAAAGAAAATGACAAAAACTTCCTAGTAAATGTGCTCATACTTCATCCATAGAAAGCATTCTAGGAGTCACAAGGTTAAAGAAGTGCAGTAGGGACGTACAATGCCATTAGAAGGATATGTTAAAGAAGAGCTGACTGCTCAAATGAACCCCACTAGATTTGGGGTAAGACACATGAATCAGATGATGGGATTTTACTTTTTTTTAAGCACCATGTCATTTTCCTAAGAGACAAAGCTGTGCGCTTACAAGGAAAACCAAAAATACATTTCCTTTAAAACACAGTTCCATCCTGAGAAATAGACATGTCTGAGATATGATCAAATTTATGAAATTTCCTGAAATATGCTGGAATGCACGACGGTTCCTTGAGGATACAGCTCGGGTTATCAGTAAGACAGTCTGCACTACCTTTACAAAACTACTGCTTATCTTAAAACAGTCATCCAAAAGAAATACGACTACTGAGAGCTACCACAGTCATATTATATTTAACAATTCATTTGGCTTCAGTAATTTTTATTTTGCTTTCAATTTTTTTTTCTCTATAACTTAGACATGATGCTTCTTTTAAAGGACAAGGATTCAGAGAGAGCTTTTGAGAGAAAGATTTATTATGATAAGTCAATAACATAACAACATGCGCTTTTGAATACTGTTCTCCAAGAATCCCAACAACTTCATGAAATTAATGTCAGAAACTTGAGAGAAAGCTACTGCTAATATTAATATTGTGCTACTGTAAATCAAGCTACTTGCAATACATGATGTAAGTATAACTTTAAAGAAAAGCCAAGTCTCCTTATATGAACAAAAAAAAAAAAATCACCAGGGAATAGTTGGAAACTACAGTGAAACAGTGACCTTTCTTGTATGTAAGAACACATACATTTGAACAGCAAGATAGAAACTGCTGCTAGTTCAGAAATCTCTGTGAGAAATTAAAAACTTGAACTGCTATTTGCATACAAAACTGCCCTTGGTCCTTTCCCAAAAGGTTCTAAAGACTGCTTTCAAATATACTTTTTGTTTTCAAACAGTTCAATTTATAGCAAGCAGGCTTCTTACAACATTTAATTCCATACCAAATACCTTATCAAGATGCTTGGGAATATATCTTTAAAACATCTGAAACTGTTTTCTTATAATCAAATGCAACAGTTGTCAAACAATCCTAAATAAGACTACATGGCCATGGCCCCAATTCCAGCCCCTGGGGAACACCACTTGTGACCAGTCACCAGCTGGATTTAACTCCATTCACCATCACTCCCTAGGACTGGCCCTCCAGAGTGCACCTGACCAAGCCACGGGTGACCCGCTTCTCCAGGAGAGCACTACGGGAACCAGTGTGAAAGGCTTTGCTGAAGGCTAGGTAGACTACATCAACAGCCTTTTCCTCACCTACCAGGTGGGTCACCTGATCACAGAATGAGATGAGCTTGGTCAAGCAGGACCTGCCTTTGACCTGATGCCCTGGCTGCCCCACACATGCAAAGTGATCGCATTCAAGATGATCTGTTCTGTGACCTTTCCCATTTGCTGTCCTTGAGTACTTCCTCACTTGCCACGGAGAATGAATTTAAAATGTCTGCTGTGATCTGAATGCAGCAGGCATAGCCACAGCTTCGCCAAATTAGACAAAAGCACTACTTTATTTACAGAGCTTGTGACAGGGATCAAACCTGAGAGCATCTAAATACATCTCTTTCACCTATCAGCAGGTCCTGTAAGCAACAGTAAAAAAAGAAAAAACAAAACAAACAACAACAACAAAAACAGTAAGGATACTGGGAAAGTTACAACACAGAGCTTAATAAGGGACAAATGAAAGCTCTATCCAAATCCAGGAGGCTGCCCAGCCATTGCCCACCACATAAGAAAGTACAGAAAAATTCTCTCTCCAGTTTGGCATTCCCTGACACATGTTCAAAGTCCTTGGAATAAGTGGCTAAAAGCAGCTGCAAGCTGTGTGCATGGCTGCCATGCAACCTGCAGCTGGCCAACAGGCCTACATGCTGAACAAGCTGGGCAGAACAGCATACATGGGGCCTGGCAGAGCTTGGCTGTGCAGCTGGGTGAAGGCCAAAGGGGGACAAGAGACAAGAGAACAAGTTGCCCCAGTTACCTCATGTGACAGACAGAGCCTGAAGGGCTTTCCTAGCTTCAGAAAACCTGTTTTCAGTGCTTTCAGTCTCTATCTGAAAGTTATGGACCTCTGTACACAACACACAAGAAAATTAAGTAAATAAAATCAACAGTTCAAGGTGCAGATTAACATAGAATTTTCTTATTTTCAAGGTAGTAGCCTCTAAGTTGATGCAAAATTATAGATCCACACTTACTTTTAAATATATTTTTTCATGAATATGAACAATATAAGGACTGTGAAAGAAATTTTCATCTGACAGGATCACACAAACTACTCACAGAAACGTTTTTTATTACTTTCCTTTATAAATCATTTAAATCATCAATTAAATTATTTGAACCACACTAACATGTTATTTCAAGGCCAGAACATTAACTTACTGAAAAGAAACAGTTCAGAATAACAGCCTGCGTCTAGTTTCCTCATGCTACACACTCTGGCTTGTTTGTAACCTTGAACTGCACACTGTTCTTCAGACTCAACACTACATCCGATGCTCATTTGTCAGAGCATAAATAGACAACATGAAAAACAACAAACAAGTTGGTTTTTTCAGATTATTCTTTTGCAGCCTACTGACAGACAGACATCCTGTAAAATATTATACATATGCTGGAAAATTTTGAATGGAGGCTTCCTGACCTTCACTGTTTTCAAGTATTTAAAGAATCTGTAATTTATACTAAATTATCTGACATCCTACATCAACAAATGTATCATTCTGCCTGTTTCCTGTTGTTCTAGAATTTAAGTATTTATTCAAGTAAGATTAAAAAAAGAAAAAAAGAAAAACCAACCAACAAAGTGTACTTGACAAGTTCCTAAGTGTGCTCTATATCACAAGAAAATAAAATGTTATCATTAACTTTTTAAGAGTTATAAACATGAAAGTTAGAAGTTCAACTAGCTGGATACACTATTATGCCAATATGCCACTCTTGAATTATTGGACACAAGAAAAAGCTTAACAGACAAAATAATCCATAACTTAGCCAGACTAATCCAGGAAATGGGTCAACAAAGACAGAAAAGCCTTTCTGAAAGGCCACTGGAGATTGCATAGTACAAGTTCTGTGCCAGGCAGTGTCGCACTTTAAAGGTAACTGGGAAAGAAAATAACAGAAAAACACAGAACTCTTTTCATTTTTATTTTTAGATGTAATTGCATAGCACTGCTAATGAATGAATTCCATGCTTAACTAATAAATAAGAGGCAGCAAACATACTCAACAGTCATAGGCAATTCCTGCCAAATTGCATTCATTTGTCCAATTCAAAAAGTATTGTACACCTACCATCAGCTACGCACGGAGAAAAGTGTAAGAACACAACTGTAATGCCATTCAGCTTAGGCTCAATGTACATCTCAGAAATTATGCAGTTCAGTACGACTGCACTCCATATTACATGATTAAATCACAGCCAAACTTAGGAGTGGGGAGCAAATATAGATGTGCCAGCACAGAGTTTTGTAAAGGTTAATTTATCCTGCTTTCTGGCTGCGAAGCACGGAGAATATGAGTCAGACAAGCACCCCAAGAGATTAATTTATTTGGACTTTGTCGAAATGGGAAGGAGGAGAAACAGTTTCAAAAGCACAAGGCTTTCAGCTAAGACTCTCTCAAAGAATTAAACATTTAATGAAGAAAGTGTTCTTACTAATTTCTAAGCACATGGAAGCAAACAGTGGGTGTGTCAGACAGTACTAGAATCAAAACACATTTTTAGGAAAAAAAACAACTCCTTCTGGAATGGAAGTGAAGGTAATTTAGTATCTGAAACACAAAGGTTGCGTGTTCTTTCAGAAATGCAGAATGGGTCAAAGACTTTTCCACAAACCATCTTCAGGTGAAGTGGGAAGAGGGAAGGCACAAGAGGACCATGCAGAAAGGTGATGCTTTAGATGCCAAAAAGGGCAAGTGATTGTTTAACGCCGCATCCAAGAGACAGAAAAGAAGTATAGCAAAAAATAAATAAATAAAATAAAAAATCCCTTCAGATAAACATTCCTACTTAAATATTGCTCCCTCAGAGTCTAACAATACTAACTGTGTGCTGGCAACACCGACTCAAGCAGACAGTTGATATCCAAACCCAAATATTGCACAAGCAAGAGGAGACAGGGATTGGACACACCGCATAATCTACTTAGGAAGATGTATGGTCATGTCTGTCATCTGCATGTTGATACCACTTTGTTATTATCAATTTCATTAAATCCCTCTGCAGACACGCTGAAAGGAACAAAAAGCCCTCCGGATTCCATGAACTTTCTAACACAAATCTGCCTATACACTGAGTGATCATGATTAAGCATAATTTTTTTTTCCAGAGACAATGATGCAGCTACAGATAATTAACAGGAAAATATTTAGATAACAGTGTCTTCATTCCTGAACGACAAAAGTGCAAAACTGTCTCTAATGAAGCTACACATACCCCAAGTAAGACTGCTAAGCTCAAGAGTAATGACAGTGTTGATCAGTTTTCTGAATAAAGCAGAGCAGACAATGGAAGGTAAAACATACAAATGGTCGTTTCATATGTTGAAAGTACTCATGTGGTAATGAAGTAAAATGTCGAATTTGCAAGACAACATATTTTAAACTATACAAATATAACCTGCATTACCAATGAAGGTTTCCAACTGATTCCGTGCCTGGCTCACACAGACAAGTTTGACAGATGCTTCTAAAAATAAGTTTAGTTACTTACTCCAAGTTTTGCTGTTGTTGCTGTTATTGTTGGTTTTGCTTTGTTTCTTATGATCAAAACCAGATTCCAGTAGAGAATAAATGCTGATAAAACATCAATCAAAATAGGTCTGCATTTAAAATTAAACCCAGAATTGTTGAGGGGAAAATATACATTTTTTTCCCCACCAACAGGGAAGGTAGCAAGCAATATTTCTAAAATATTAAGCTGTTAAACGGCAGATTAAAATACTGTATTCTTTCACTCTCTGTTCATTAGCATTTGACTAAAAGTCTGCTGTGCTGAAATATGATTTATTTTATTGTCACATCTCAATTTATGCTTATTTACTTAGTAAGACATGTGAAGCAGAAATATACTGGGCTTGGATATTTTTCTCATAAATATGTAGATTCCCAGTCCCAAGAAAGCTGCAGGCAAACACTACTGCTCAAACCTCACTTCAGTGCAGAGAGTTTCTTTATTGCTCTCACTGGTGAGACTCGCTGAACCAAAACACTTGGAAAGAATTTTGTAGAAGGATTTTGAATCAACTGGAACAACACAGACACTCATGAATCGAAATGCTGCTTGAATCCCCAAAATAGAGGAGAAGTATCCATTTACTCCACTGGGAACAAACAGATACGCATAATTTGACTGGATTCGTTTCAAACAAGAAAATGTCTTTTAACAAAACAAAGCAGAGAGGGAGCAATACCATGAAGATCCTTAGAAAGAAAATATCTAAGAATGAGAAGGGTATTGTCATTCTTGAATTGTACACAGGAAAAATGGTCAAGGATACACAAGAAACTGCAAACATATCTGTTTCCTGTCTAAGGACTACAAAGTCTTTCTCAAGGGACAGAACTACTGCGGACTTACATTAATGGGAAGCACAGAAATGCAAAGACAGCAAGAACAGAGCTGGCTGATAACGATGTCCTGTTAGAGCTATCTTCAGGCATTGTTGGTTGATACTCATGAAGTATAGAACCACAAACACTCAATTAAGAAAAAGAAAACTGCAGAACACTATGATAATCAAAAGTGAAAAAGGTCCTCTTAGTTCCTTAAAGTGTTTTGATTCTCTGTTAGATATTTTAAAATACTAAAAAAAGAAAAAAGAAACAAAACAAAAAAGCATAAAAGCCCTCAAACAAGTAAACAAAAAACCTCTCTGTGAAATCCTTCCTTTGTGAAATCCCCTGAGATTTTTCTGACCTCCTGAGATACTGATACTTCACCACATTGCAACTAAATAGCCAGCAAGTCTTCAGCAGTAAACAAAGGAAGAATGTTCTTCTGAATTAGTTTTATGTATAGCGATTGTATGCGCTGTAAATCTATGCACGCACTAGTTTAAGGAAAGATTGTGACTAGACTGTATTCTGGAGGATGAAGTTTCTGCTCTACACATCCTGGAAGAGATGAGGAAACTCAATAGTATGCAATTCCCATTGACATAACAGAAAGCAGTGGGACATGAGAACTAATTTATTTGAAGGAAGCCTGCAGGTTTCAGGATCTAAATTGCAATGTTTGTGGAAGGGGAGAAACAGGAGCAAAAGTAGAACAGGCTCAGCCTCGTGAAGAGGGTATCAGACAGACCAGATGGATCTATATTACAGCGCAGGCCTTGATAGTGGCTGTATATAAAGCACGTACTCCTGAACGAGTTGAAAGATTTCAGAATTGGCACAGTACAGTCATCACAGAGAGTAAGAAGCAACAGAAAAACAAAAACAAATATCTGTTCATTCTGTTATAAATTTCCACAATGAAAAAATGTATTTATGGGGCTAGTGTGCCCTGAAACATACCACCGAAGAAAAGAACCACATACTCGGAACACATCAACACTGTAAGCATGCCAAACATATTCCCTTTTATATAGCACAAAAAGCTCAATTCAGGTTTTCTTTTCAATTAAACAGAACTGTACTGGATAAAGATACATTCCTGTAATTAAGTGTTTTCCCAATGGCAACTCTCAGAACTTAATAATTAATTAAAATTCATTAGTATCTGTAAGACTTGTGACAACACAAATGTTCATACTACATACAAAAAGTAATTGTTGTTTCTCTGACAGTATAATCACTAACTAATGCCTTAAATTAACCGGATGTTAAAATTCTTCTTCATTTCCATTTTGCACTAAAAGCAAGTTATCTAGCAATTGAGAAAATGCGTGTGCTGGAAACGATGAGTAAACGAATGAATAACGGAATAAGGAAATAAGTGATGTATGAATGAACAAATTTAGAACAGCACATTAATCTATCAGGTTTCATTTCTATTTGATACCATAATGTAACTATTTTTGAAGACAATACACTGAAAAAGAAATTGAGGTCCTAACCTAGCTGGTGTAGCAGACAGAACAGAATGCAGGTCAGAAAGCATGGACCAATCAGTGCTACCAAACAATCAGAGATAGACAGTGGGTTTTAGAGCTGAAATAGCTTCTGAGAAGTCTTTACAGTCAGTTTGCAATGCTGAGATCTACCTATTTTGGATTCAGGTAAACTGTACATATATGTTTAAAAAAAAAAAAAAATTGTTAGCAACAATTTAAGTGGGATCTTACAAGAAGAAATGCATGGACTGCAATTTTGCACCTCTTCAGCCACATTTTGAAATGTACATTTTCCTAAGGTCTTACAATTGAAGTGCTACTAAATTTACTTTGGATTACTGAGAAAACTTATTTTTGCATTCATAACAGTAAAAGTAGAAAGAAAAGTCACCTGTTCTGAAGTGGATGTTTCTTTTTATTTTCTATTAGCAAAAAAACAAGCTTCCTTTGCTCTTCTGATTTTATTTCTTTAGTAGATAGTTGCTTTTTGGAGTTTACATTTTTCTCATCTCTGAGAATCTGGCTGGCACTAGGGCACCAGCAATACACTAGTCAACAATAGAGCTCTCTGTGTTCCACATATGCCAAACAAATCCAAGAACGTGAGCAGGGTCTACTGAAGGTACAGATTGACATTAGCTGACTAGAAGCTGCTCTAATGGCTGTAGCTGTTAGGGATGGTCTTGTCCCACTCACAGTCTTTCTTTGCACCTGCATTAAAGCTCACACAAGTCCAAGGTGAGCTAGTTCATCTGCAGAGAGAAACAGATTTGCTCTCATGGAAGCACTTGGCTGACCGACTGAATTAATCACAGCAACAAACCATAACCCAAGAGGGCTGACAGAAAACAGATGAGACTCTGGAGTGTACAACAGTCTCTGTACAAAATTAACTTGCAAAATACCTTTTTATTTCCCTAAACTTATAAAAAACAAATTCCCATTTGTTCTGCTGTTGCAGCAGTAAGCACCCATTAGCAGTGCATGTCACATAAAATTCTTTTCATATTCTGTTTCTTCTTTGACAGATGACAAATCTAGTAAGAAATCTGGAGCAGCAAATTCTCTTTTGCTAGTTCATTGAGTTTAATCACAGTTCCCCATTTAAACAACATCTATAACAAAGCCAGCAGCAGCCATTTAATGCAACAGGTACTAGCATGTTGCAATGGCTGGAGAGTACACTATTTATTGAGACCAAAGTCTGATTTGAACATCCTTGAGTAAACATTTAATAAACTGTCTTAATTTAATCACACATGTGGCCTAATTTCCACACAGGGAATGTATGTTCCCAAGTCACAACGCATACATTTCATGGAAAGAAAAGAAGTCCAGTAAGTTGGGCAAGAAGTTTGTGAGCAACCTGACAGAAGTTACAGAAGTTCTGGCTCACATCATTGACCTCTCATGACAAACACGAGATGCAGAGGTGCACCACAGCACTGATGGCCTGATCTTAGTGCATGTCTCAATTACTGATATTACTGAATTGAAAATGTTGCATTGAGTAATTTCATACAACATCACAGAGATTGAATATCTCATTGCTTAGCTGCTCCCATATTATTTCTGAACAAAATACAGTATTAAAGCAATTCTTGTTCTATGTTGAAGACACTGGGATTATAACAAGCAGAAGCCAGCTAACGTGTTGGCTGTGCAGTGGTTCTTTCTTAATGTTTCCCAGCAATAGAAATATGCACATGTATTTACCAGGAATGTTTTCCCCATTTACTCTCCAATTCAATATAGTTTCCTGCTGGCATAAGATACTCTACATGACATGCTGAACATTTTATCTCCCCTGACACAGAATTAAAAATTCTTCTCAATTCAAACTTACTGTAGTAAATCAACTTTTTGCCTATTCCTGGAAGAATCTTTCTTCTTTTTCCAGGGAAATTCTACACGACCAAGAATGAACTTGCTAGAAAGGAAGATCATGTGATATGAATAAGCATAAGTAATACATTAACAAAAAACTTAAGAAGGAATCAGCCAAATTTATAGTCAAAGCTGACTAATAAAGGCATCACCCACAAGCCACATTCTGTTATTATTACATGTCATGCTGGCTATTACACATTGGGCTTCTTTTCTTCTAGTCTGATCATTTCCTCACATTTTATCTTTCCATAAAGTAGGGAATTACTATATGTCAGTAACCATGGATCTCTATTTCACTGCTCTTCACTTTAGAATGAGCTATTGAAAAAGTTAATTAATTGGAGGAACATCATATTGTAGTTTTTCCCTCTTTGATTCAATAGATATAATGGTCATGGTAAAACTAATGATAATTTTAGTACTGATATACAATCTTAAAAAATTGTTAAAGCTACATGAAAGTGCCATCTGTTTACATAGAATCATAGGGGTTTGGGTTGCCGTCATTTTTATGTAAAAAATGCTAAAGTATTACCTAAAAAGACTTAATTATTATGAAATTATTAACTTTGGGGTCAATTTCCTATTATCTTCCTCACATAGATCTATACAAAAAACTATGCTCCTTAGAAACTAATAACTTCTATACCTTTTCACTTTCAATCAAGCCAGCACATTCAGTATTTCTATGTTGAACTCTATTGTCTTCTGAAACTTAAGAAATATTTTAAGAGTTACATTCACAGCACTGGCCAACAGGTACTTTGACTTCAACTTACATGTTTAAAATGTTAAAGAATCAGTAACATCAAGTTAACAGCATCTATAAGGGAAGTAAAAGGCAGTTTATGCTGGAATCTGTCAGACTCTAGGGTCACTAAGAAAGGAGCTTGAAACCATTATCCACAAGAATAAGACTGCACAAATGGGAAATGTACTACTGGGAAATGAAAATATCTGCATCCCTCTGTGTTCTCTTGACTAATAGAAATACAAGAGGGGTAGAGAGATGGGAACCAATTATTTTAGAAAATCTCTATCCTGGTATTTAAGCTTTCACTTATCATAAAAGAAAATCAATTCAGGGGTTATGACAGAAGGCACTTGTGGTCTTATGATCTCACATTACAGTGCACTCTTCCCAGACATTAGAATCATAGAATCACCAATGTTGGAAATTATCTCCAAGATCATCTAGTCCAACTGTCCATCTACCATCAATGTTTCTCCACTAATCCACATCCCTTAGTACATCATAATGTTTCCTGAATACCTCCAAGGTCTGTGGCTCAACCACCTGCATGGGCAGCCCATTCCAGTGCCTGACTGCTCTTTTGGAGAAAAATTTTTTTCCAAATACACAACCTGATCCTCCCCTGGTGCAACTTGAAGCCATTTCCTCTAGTTCTACTGCTAGTTATGCAGGAGAAGAAGTTGAGCCACACCTCACCACATCCGCTTTTTAGGTATTTGCAGAGAATGAAAAGGTCTCCTGCTGAGCCTCTTCTTCTCCAGACTAAAGAATCCAAGCTCCCTCAGCAACTCCTCATAGGACATTCAGGTTCTCTTACTTTTAAGATACATAATGCACCCAGTCACTCTTTTTAGCCTCTATTCTATATGCAGCGCAGCTCAACTGTAACAGGTTTGTTAATCACTCACCTCTGACATAATGCTAATATTGCTCTTTGGAGAAATACAGTCTACTAATCTGCACCTAAAATTGTCAATGACAGTTGGCAGACTACAAAGTTTTCCTTTTTTTGCAGGAGAGCAAAGTGCTTGAAATTCTGTACTACATAGTGATGCCGAGGTCTGACTCAGCACTCATCTTTTTCTCAGAATTGAAATGAAATGAAATGTTCTAGACAATCTTCATCAGATCATTTCTCTGTTACTCCATAGGTCAACAGTTGCTGCACTGTGTGTTGTTTATCCTTGAGACATATAAACAATTATGAACAATTATGTTCGCATCATGATTTTTGAGGTAGTGCTATGGGAGGCAAAACATGTTGGAAAGTTTATTAACAAATGAAGCCAGCTTTATTGCTGCATGCTGACAATCTGACCAGCATGCCTGTTCTAAGATAAAGAAAATATCTTCCTCAGGATGAAACTACACCAGGCAAGTAAGTCCCATAGGGGTCCATAACTACATCTCTTGTCAAACTTGCAAGATTTGATTGTTAACAGCACAAGGATCAAAAGCTATCATTAAGAATACCAAAACATCATCTTCCTTGAAACTTTCACTACATTTACAGTAAAAATTGAAGACCACTAGCTGCCAGAGACTGAATGGCAGTAAGCTCCAGGTAAAGCAGGTGCCAAGAAACAAGTCCGTATAGCTAGGCAAGCCCACATGTCTGAGATCTACTGAATGGAGCAAAGGAAATGTGAGGATAGAAAGACAGCCTACATAAGAAATCAAGCAAGAAGCAAATGAAGGAAAAAACCCTTGTCTTCAGAGTTTGGAAAGTAGAGCAAAACATTAATTCCTAAGGAACATCTTGTTTCTTAATTGTTCTGATCAGTTTAGCCGTGTTAAAACAGGAAAAAACTAAAAGTGCTAATTAAATCTCAGCTTCTTGCTTTGATGTATATTGTTGAGGTCCCCGATACAGTTTTCTGCCTTAGGTTCATTAGGAAATGATACCCGTTGAGGGGATGTAGGTGTATGTATCAAATACAAACGACCAAAGGAAGCCATGCTCAATAACAACACCGGAATAGAGCAGGCAAGTAGTACTTGAGTTTGGAGAAAGGAAGAGTTTGAAGCAGAGACATGGGAACATACTGTTAATGCATTGAGAGGGAGTAAAAGACAATAATAATAAAAATCTCCTTCAATCCCCAAAAGGGCGACCCTGCTTTAAAGCTTTTACAGATATCTAACATCTCACTAATAGGCAAGGAGAAACAGAAGAGCATTTAAACACTTCTACTTATCACGGACCATTCATAAACGCAGCTTCATGATTAATGTTATTCCAGCTAATCCATGATGATGGAATATATTTTTTTTTAGGTGCAGTGATCCAGCAACATGCCTGGCCTTTGTCACAGTATTCTCATACAATACAGTTTTTGAAATAAATAGAATGTATGATTTAAAGTGTCAAAGACTGATGTTCATTATTATGAAGCTTAAAGCCATTGGGGATGTTTTTCCCAATCGTAGTTTGCGGCCCAAGTGAAAACAAAGTCTACTTCCAGATATGCTGTAAACTTGGTAATATAGGGAGGGTCATCTTCTGACATACTATCCTGCCAAGAAGAAAAAGCACGATGAGACTACTATTGCACAATATTTCTCAAAATAAATGTTGAAATTACTTTCGTATCTATTCATAGTGGTAAACTTTGTCTTGTCGCCCATCTATCTGAAAGAAAGAGCTATTTTTAAAAATGTGATTTATCCAGATCACAAATATTTTTCTAACTACTCTTCTGTTTTCTATTAATAATTCAAGTAGTATTAAACGACTTGTACCGGAAGGGAAACAACTGAACATATTGTTACTTGACAAACAGTCTAGTCAACCTTTGTGTTCTGAACACAGGCATACGATGGGATCATAGTGATCATCAAACTAAACTAGCCAACAACATGCTGGACAATGGAAGTCAAATGATTTTGCTCAGGTTGGTAGAGATAAGATTGTATTTAGCTTCAGTTGAAATAGGACCAGAGAAACAGAACAAGCATTACAATCATCACAAAAAGCACAAAGGCCTTCTAATAGGCTATGATTTCTAAAGACAAGTACTGAACTCTATCTTAGAGAAAGAAAGAAAGAAAAAAGAACAAAAACCTTGTCAAAGGAACAGGCTAATAGATTCTACTACATAATTCAGGACTCTTGCCATTAATGCTACACAGTAGGCAATATAAGAAGGGAGAATAAATGAAGAATGTTTTATATTCCACAAGTGTTACAGACAGCTATATGCAGCTGTATTTACACTTTCAGTACATCCAAACGGAAATTTCACATTAACAAACCTTGCCCTTAGAAGAACATAACAATTCCATCAAAGATATACACCATCTACACGTGAAAGGAGCTATGTGCTGTTCTGTAAAGCGACGTACACTACGCAAATGCAAACACTCTTTAATTTGTGTCCATCTGAGATACAAGGTGATTCTACCATTGTGCTATATCCTCAGATACTGAGACACAAAAAACTTTGAAAGAGACATCAGCTGGGAACTGACGTTCCCATGCTGCAGAATTTTAAAAGTTTCCTGTTCTCCATCACACCAAGGAATAGGAGAGAGACAGGAAGAAGTGCTACACAAGAACATTAGTTAGGCTCTACAAAAATTCTGAAGCTTTAAGGGAATGAGAAAATGATGTTACAGTAAAAAAAGACAGGGTACATGGAATCCTTTTTTTTTTTTTTTCCTCCCTCCCTCCCCTTAGGAACTTGTATCATCTTTTCAGGGAAAGGGGATGTAATCTTGTAGTTTCTATGCCAAGTTTTATAATCACAAACTTCCCTCTATCTATCTTACATACTTTCTTCTATCTCTCTCTCTCTGGGCCAACACAAAGTGTCACTAATCAGAACTGTGAGTAATAAGGAAGCTTTCCCACATTTTCTCCCTTTCCCTCTCCTGCTGATTTTCATATTCCTCCCTGCAGCATACTTAGAATGGGTACATGGTGTATTTGTGCTTACTGACTCCTGTACTCCTTACAAGCTATTAAAACACAAGAAAGATTGGAACTCCAAAAATTAGTGCAACTTAGAGAAAGAAAAAAATGCATAAGTAGAAGTACATAGACCAGAACATTTACTGCAAGAAAACTAAGTATGGTAACAGAAGTGATGTTAGACCAAGAGTAAGTCAGAGGCATACAACACAAGTGTAAATAATCTAATAAGGAATTAAACAATTTCAAAAAATAAGGCTTAAGAATAAGTATTACTGATGGCTAGAGTATTACACTAAGCATCTGAGTAACATTTTAAACTCTCTAATACCCTTCTGTAGCAACTCTTCCGGGAGTTACATGACATCAGCAAGCTTATATTTACCCATTAATAAAATGTGGTTAATAATATCACCTGAAATCCCACGTATCTGAAAGATATTAAATTCTCATACAAAAGTGTTATTATTTCGTTCTGTACAAAATGAGTGGGATTCAAAAGGCTCTCTCTGCACACTTGACCATACTAAGAATCTGAGAGGAATAGATGGTATTCTTGGTTTCCCCTTCCATACTCACATTCCCACTCTCTCTTTACATAGTTTCTCTATAAATCTGAAATGGTTTGTCTTTGTTATCTCTGTTTGATCTTGTGACATGAAATAATACAACCCCAATTTGCCATACAAAGGTCAACTGTCGCACAGTAACTGATCTAAGCACTAGCTGAAAGCTTTGCTTCCCTTGACATTTCCAGAACTGAGAATCTGCAGTAACCTTTGCTACAATTGCCATAGAATATATTGCCTCATCTTAGGTACCTCATAGCGTACTTATAGAATAAGCATACCAGACCATACTGTGACTCATGTCATAATTCACATCTTCACCAAACAGAAAGATGTTATTGGGCCTTTCCGTGATTGAACCATTGCCTGTGGTGTGCTCAGGCAAATTCTAATGAATCTTGGTATAATAAGTGAAGTAAAACCTCAGGAACTGTGGTCAGGATAAGCTGTAACATTAGTTATCTGTCAACAAAATATTAATATTTGTCTTGGAATAATACTGTTTTTGAAAGAATACAATTAAATATTTAGATTGTACTTATCAGATCTGCTATCAGTTCCCATGATATAGACTTTGATAGTTCCACCATATGAAATCTTCTGTTGTCTAGAGGATTTTCCACTGCCAAATCACTAGGTCTTACAACTAGCTGGAGTAGGAAACTGAAGTTACTACTGTTTTGACTAGAATAATTTTTCTATGAATGCTCAGCAACAGATGCTACAGTACAGACTAAAATCTCTTTGCTGATTCAGAAGCATTCAAGAACTAAGCTTTAAACAATAAATGCTTCTGTCTCCCTTTCAGTGTTCCTGAGTACAGCTACTTTTTAAAATCCAATCACTTAAAATTATTTTCTAAGGCTTGGGAAAATATATTCCACATAATCAGTGTCTGACATCTTTTATACCAACTTTTTCATTTACACTAATTTGTTTTTAACCTACTGGGTTTTATTCAGTTTGAACAGTATCCAAGGGGTAGAGAATCTTTTTATATGAACGTTACAACATCTGAGGAGGCCAATCTCACCTCTGTTCATAACACATTTTCAGACAGTGGATAACATTGGAGCTATTGCACCACAGATGAGATGTACAAAAAGTTTACATGAATGCCTGATTAGGGGATTAAAGCACTATTAGTCATTCTTTCATTCAAAATGAATTAATATTAACCACGTAGCTTTCTTGGCACAGGATTATGAGCTGAATATGAACAGAAAATAATCTACTCTGTGAATTCTTACTATTTTCCCCGCCTCCCCCAGAGCAGGGCAGACCTCAACGTACCCAGCTGCTGAAAGAGAAGAGCCACACTGGTGCCTGTAACAGGAAGGCTATCGTGCAGGGGAGTCTGTATCAGTTGTCGGTCTCCAGCTCCCAAAGAAAACAATTTCTGTAGAAACAAATATATATGTGTATTTTAGGATAAATTTGATTTATATAGAACAACCATACTGTTGTCATACAGATAATGTGATTCATCCTGTAAAAATTATTTCTTTTGTATACAGAATCTTATGATCACTAAGAATAACTGAAGTAACATAGATCTGAAATAAAAATTTGAGTTTAACATATGACTTCTCGAATGGACAGTGTGATAATGCCATCCTTGTGAGCTCACTGAATTAAACAGTCATGCCTTCGAAGGCATTCAATATTACATTTTTAATAGCATGATAAAAAAAACCCTCTGAAAAAAAAAAATATAACACATTCAATTCAGAAAAAACATATTATTTTGTAATTGAAGTTTTTTGATGTGTTGCCTGCGTGCCCATACTCATGCTCCATCACAAGACTAAATTTTTTCCCCAAGTGACATCTGCATATTGAAGAGCACTCTTCTGCTAGTTCTATGTTCCCACTCTAAATATTTCGGTAGAATTAGAACTTCAGTTACCTTTCCAGCACAAGAACATTTCCCCAACAAGGGAAACAGGAAGTGAAAGGAACACGCTTGTGTATGACAACTCAAAAAATATTATAACTGCAAAATAATCTTGCTCTCAAGATCAGTGAAAGTATGATGGTAACAAATGCCGGTTGCTGCACAGCAGATGTCTGAAAGCAAAACATTCCACAGTAAAACCAAGTAAGTCCCTGAGCTGTGGCAGAGATCCCCTTGCCCAGCACTTAAGCAACAGACCTGGATGCAGGCTAGTAACTGGCTTTGCAGTTGATCATTTCAGCACTGGGCACACAAACAATCTGGGAGGCCCTTCAAAGACTTCTGGAGATAAACATCAGAAGAGTGCTTCCATTCTAAGACACACAATTTAGATTTAGCCCTGGAAGCACAAGCTTAAGAAAGAAAACAGAAAAACTGATTTTCTGGTTAAAGTGGAATTTTGACATCAACAAATTTAAATTGCGAGTGAAAGACTGTTTCATTTGAAGACAGAAATCAAAAGATGAAACGTAAATTTTCCCTGACTTCTATCAGAAGACACTGCCAGGGACAAAAATCATACTTATGGACAGAGAGGAAAAAAGAACAAAAAAAAAAAGGGAGGGTGGGGGGCAGAAAGAAGAGCCTGAAGTTCAAGTGGACCACCACAATCTATAACATGAGCTTCAAATAACAATAAAGAATGTTTCTGACAAATAATATTAGTAACAAAATATACCTACTTCCTTTCAAAACTGACAGGGACACGTTAGGAAGCAATCATGCAGATCTGACTAGGCTAAAAGATTTTGCTACATTTACCTTAAAGAGAAATTTCAAGGTGGCCAGGAAAAACAGAGAAGAATTCAGGACTTGTACAATTTCAAGAAGGTTGAAAATCCATAGAGTGGATACAAAGCATGAGAAAATGCATATGAAATCTATTTTGAAAATATTTCCATTTGCATTCTTAGGTTACAGATGTGTTTCGTGATAAGGGCTTCAATTTCCCAGTAATGTCACAGCATAACATAAAGATCAAGCAAATAAGACCCAACTGGCTGTCAGAAAAATATTAATGTATAGGAATAATTTATTTTACGTAAATCAACAAAGAAACAAATCTGACTTTTTGCTCATAGAAAGCCAAAGAGAAAAGGTAGAAGAGATGTATTTACAAACTTTTTTGCTATTTTTAAACGCATGGGCTACCAGGGATATTTAATTCTGGGGGGAAAAAAAGAAAAGAAAAAAAAAAATGCTCAGGGTTGCTGGGGTTTTTTGTTTGTTGGTTTGTTTTCTCAAAACAGAAACTTAAAGCAGTTACCAAAGGAAACAACGGCATACTCAAATGCAATCAAGAAAAAGACACAGGTAAATGAACTAAAAGACATGTAAAACAAAAAACAACAACAAATAACCCTTTTAACATATAGCAAGCAGAAATTTTCCTTAACATGAGTTATTATTAAAAACAAAACTTATACAAACTGCTTGATTTGTTACTGTGCCTTGTAAAAAGCCAACTCAGTGACAAAATTAACCCTTTGACCTTATACTGGAATGGAATTTTTGCTCTCTTTAGAAGACAGGCCACAGGGAAAGCACTCAGCTGAACTGTGATCTTTTTTTCAACAAAAATATTTAAAGAATTTTTGTTTTTTGTTTTCTTCATAAATTCAATTAACTGGAAAAATACCTTTTCCTCCCCCCTCCCCCCCCCCTATTTACCTGAGACCCTTCAGAAGCAGGGACTAGGCATGAACAGAGATTTGCAATGAGAGCCTCCAGGGACACATTCAGGCTGTCCACATACACAGTGTAGATCAGTCCAAGGCAAGCCTACAAAAACACAGGAAATATAAATACAGGGAATGCAGATTTGAAATTACTTAAAGATATTCATATAATTTAAAAGACATGAATGTGTCTAATAGAGATTAATGTAGTGAAGTGTGTCCCAATCAAATGTGGTATAGAAGTAAATACTCATAAAAAATGAGCTTGGACATAAAAGCAACATGTGCGCTGGCAGGTGCAAATATAATCTTTTATAACAAGAAATGCAATGTTCAGTATTTGAGCTTCATTCAAGTATATTAAAAGTGTTTTACTAATAATTACTTTTTTTAAATGACTCCACTTGTAAAATAATCATAGCTTCATCTGCCATATGAACTATCTGAACCTAACTCTGACTGGTCAACAGAGTAAAACAGTCGAACCAATGAGCTTATCAGATTCGTTGTAAAACTAGCATCAAGACTTGACAGGTCTGCTCGTAATTTAACTTCATTATTTCAATACAAATATATTTTAAATTATTAATACAAATATATTAACATCACAACATTTCTGTATTTGTTTTGCATGAATACGGTTTTGATTGAGAAAATGGAGATGCATATTTATCATTTGCAATTCAACATAAAATGACTTAGCATTATGTTCCAAAATGCTTTTGAATAAAATAACTCCATTCCACAATATCCTTCTGGTGCCTTTTAACTGCTGAAATTTTGATAATTCAGTAAATATCTTTGGAATTCTCTTCTTAGACATGCTTCCAACAGTAACTTCTCATGTAACACATAGTTAAGCTATGAAAGCCCTTGCCATAAGATGTTATAAAATCAAGAGTCAAGAAACTGGACAAATTATATGAAAAAAATCATACAATTGACACCTCTGGTTCAGGATGTCATTAAACTATAATTCACATTGGTCTGGGAAAGTATTCAGTGGAATTATTTCTACAGCCTGCCCTCTTCCTACACACTTTGCTCTGCATTTGCTAAAGACCACAAGGAGAGATGAAACACTCAGTTATGCAGAATTTTAGTCTGAGTTGGTACCGTCACTCATCATCTTTACCTCTCATTGAATGATTTTCCTAGCTTGATCTGTAAGCTGAACTACATTTGTTCCTGTTAATATATATTAGCCTAATAAAAAACTGAGCTTTTAGTTTATCTCTGATCAGCCATATCTCAACAGCTGAAAGTAATCCAAGATCCTAAACCTCTGTCATGCATTTTAATTTGATCTGGAAGAGGCTCTGACATTTTTACCTTACATATGGAAGAAAATAAGATTTCACCATTAATTTACCATTAAATATCTAATCAATTATTGTTAATGTGTTATTTTTACCTGAGCAAGTCAGGTTTTGTCCTAATAATACCCTTCAATATACAGAGATTTTTCTGAGGTGGGTTTATTATTTCATCTTCTATAAAGATATAGAAGTACTCAGAGAGTAAAAAAAACAAAACAAAACACTGTTCTAATCTAGAGGGACTATTTACTGTCACAAAAATTGAATTTTATCTAGCTCACTCTAAGTCAATTTTTGCTGTTAAATTCCCAAGTCAATCCTGAGTCATTTCAAATCAAAATCTCTGTCACTGCTTTTCATTAAAAACAGATTTGTCTGCTGACAGACATTAAAAATGGCAATGGTAAGTTCTTTACCCTGAAAATTTCTGGATAATCCAGTCTGGACACAAGCACTAGACTCTTAGGAGCAAAGACTTCAGCAGGCGCAATTAAACCAGACTCCTCTTCTCCTTCAGTTTCTTTAGTTCCCTTGAAAAAAGAAACATTTCAATTAATAAGTAGTCACTAACTGAATTGTTAGCATTTTTACAAGAAGTTAACTGCTGTCAAAACTTCAAAAGCACTGTTAATTGGAAAGGAAATGCGCACATGGTTTGAAACAAGCAGTGACATCAACAAACAGCAGCACATTCCAACAGTTGTCTGAACTCCATATAGAAACTTCCAGGGAACTCAACTTGTAAAGGCTCAACCATAAAGCCATGCACTAGTGTATCTAAAATAAAGTTCCCTAAGATACAGAGTTATCAGTAATGTTACAGCTAAAATTATCTATACAGTCATCTCCAGCCTGACACAGAAAATTTGTAAAATTCCTTCAGAAAGAAGTAATTCAAGTTTCCCAAGACAGTTCACAAACTTAGGAACATCTATGTTTCCGGTTAAAAAAACTAAGGGCACCAAGTAGATAAACTCTCAGTTGATCACAATGTTGTGCAACTTGATCTAACCTCTTTGCCAGCACTTACTTCTTGGTCAGAAATATTTTGTTATCACTCCTGGCCAAAACTAAAGATGTCACCAATTATTTTCATTTCTAAAATTCTCTGCATTCTTTGACAAATTTGTTAAGTAAGTTTTCAAATGACAAAGCACACTCCAATTTTTGCATGTAATTCTCTCCACTCCCACACCACCCACCACATTTCTAAACATGTTACTTGTTCTTATGACTGAGCATTCTTTTAAGCAAAAATCACTGTAATTTTTTAATTGGGAATACAAGAAAAATAACCTTCCTTTCCATCTGACAATGCGAAATATCTGCCTTTGATTTCTGTCATGTTCCTGGTCAACATTTCAGCTTATTTTCAGAGAAAATAAAATAGTAATTTTTAAAAGTAACAATTTTCTACTATAAAGTAAAAACCTGATAATATTGTATGAAATACAAGGAATGCTGCAAGATTAAACTTAATTTAGAATGTACATTTCCAAATAGAAGCTGTAAAAATAAAGATATTACAAGTACTGAGAATGGGTTCGTGAATGATTTAATTATGAAAAACATTCAGCTACAATACATTTCTAGTGGGATTTTATTCAGGTTGCTCAGAAAGTAATGCTCCCTATTTATTTCCACGGAAACCACAACCAATACAAAGAGTAAAATAACACCATCAAGCAGAGTAAATTCTCAGCTACAAAATACTATTTTTCAACACAGTCACCACCATTAGCTGTGCATTTTGGCTGATGATGAACAAAAGTCTGCAGGCCACACCCATAAACTTATGACTTCTGTCCTGTCACCACTACTGAAATGTACAAACTCACACTGCACACAGACACTTTTTGGTCTCCATAAATGTTCACCAAGCACCAATGAATGTCAACGGGTGTCATTTTTTCTCATGGAATCCAGTTCCACAGCTTTGCGTTATACACATTTCTATGTCAGATGCCATTTTGTCAGACTGCCCCTCTGCTGCCAGCTGTCACACAGCAACAAAATGGCGGGCAGGTTCAACTTCTGGCAACAAATGGCGGGCAGGTTCAACTTCTGGCAACAAAATGGCGGGCAGGTTCAACTTCTGGCAACAAAATGGCGGGCAGGTTCAACTTCCAAAAGTTATGTTCCACTAAATCAATTACTCAAAATAACGTGCACTGTCACAGAAAACCACAAGACATTTAATAATTCCCATGTGACATACAGAACCACGACAACAGAATAATACCTTGAGTCTCCATTTAAATACAGAGCTCCTGTTGCTAATTCTCTCATTTTGACCTTCACCTTTCCCGAGCAGAAGAAACGCAGGCTTCTACATTCAGAACTGAAGTGGTGAGCAATTTATTTCCTATTTCTAACTTTAGATAATGAAATAATTAATAACATTTATTATTTTTACATGAGTTCTGTATTCCAAAATGGTTTATTGGTTACATGAAGTTAAATGTGATAAACAACTGATAAAAGTCACTGCATGAAGATGCTGCACTGAGGTACAGAACACTTTCCTAGAACCATTCTTAAATAAAATTGCATAAATCATTTAGTTATTTGCTTTGTTCTTAATCATGAGAAGATATCTTATTCTCAACATGACACAGTGGGATGAAAAATGAACAAGGATGTTAGGCAGAAAGTTTCCATAGACAGAAAGCAATAGTCACATAATAGAGATTCAGTACAAAAGGGAAATCTGCACACCTACTGATATAGTTATGGACCACTAAATATACAAGCAAAGGTTTATTGTCTCAGCTGTTATAAACAGCAATTTGAATTCTAGGCATAAAGGTAACAAGTTCTAGCTAGATGACAGATTTTGGACAATGACAACATCAGAAGAATTGACTGTAAACTTAATAACACATTTATAAAGGCAAAACAAAACAAAAGCTCCTCTAAACCCATGAGCTCCTAAGATAATGAAAACTCAGGGTGCAGAGACAGGGAGAAGGTTTCTATAAAAAACTATTTTCAGCAAATCAATTTACACATGGATCTGGTTCTGTTTTAATTCATAACTACATATAACTTAAAATTTACACCACTAAAACTCTGTCTCACTTCACAAAAGTTCCACAGAACAGTAGCATGACTGAAGCCATATTTTTCTCATGCTATACATTCAAACAGGCAGACAGGCACAGTAGTGGAAGTCAGGAGACTAAGCAGATAATCGTTGCACACATATGAAGAGTAAACTACTTTCCAAGCAAAGCATTAACAGCATGAGCATTCTCTAGCAATGCTAAACATCAGTGGTAAAACCACAAAGTTAATTCTTTCTGGTTACACTTTTGCTCAGATACATGCACATTTTACCTTTTTAATTTCCATCTAAAGAAAAACCATTTCCTAAACAAAAATAACAAAATAAGTTTTGTTCTTAAAACATTGTTATTTTTTAATATAGCATTCAGTTGGCAAATAAATTATTATTATTAATTGTTAAAGAAAACCTTCCTAAATGTACATAAATTAAAAGGTGAAATTAAATGAGATGTTACTATTTCTTTTTAATCTTGACTGTTGATTACTACAGCTTTCCACTCACACTTGTATTTGTTGGAAGAATGTAATAATGGTATTTGGTATAATACTATGACGCTTCCCTGACATCTTTTGTCACCTATGATTTTACCTTGGAAATGAACTATTGTTGTGGGGTTGGGTTGTTTCTCTTTGTGTTTGGTTGTTATTTTAATCACAAATCATTTAAGTTCTGACAAAGCCTCTTCAGTAGGCTAAGGAATAGATAACGGAGACTGATCTAGTGGATGAAAAGAACTATATGATGATGGGTGATCATAAATGTTTTTATCGTGCTTAAAATATTCTATAGCTTGTAGTTATATTTGCGTTTGACTGAAGCTTATCAAGATCCTGTCCCCAGCTTGCCAAAGCCACAATTCTCAATCCTGCATTTTGACATAGTTTTGAAGTTACACAGGGAATATGGAGCAGAGATCTGTACACTGTAGCTGACTTGAATACATCGAATAGTTTGTCCACATAACACTATCATTATTAAAATATTCAAATAGATACATGTATGTATCTAAGTTGAATATGATTGAGGAAGTATCAATTTAAGTTGAAAAAGAAAAAATTGAACCAGTTCTACAGAATGCTTAATTTGTTCCCCTATCTGTTTTGTTGGGTTTTTGTTTGTTTGTTTCTCTTTCTTTCCTTTCACCTCTCTTCTTTTTTCCAGTAAATAAGACATAAAAACATAATAAACTCACAAAAAACGGTGAAAGTGCATTTGAAGTACATATGACAAAATTTAAC
This sequence comes from Excalfactoria chinensis, assembly GCF_039878825.1. Classification (NCBI taxonomy): domain Eukaryota; kingdom Metazoa; phylum Chordata; class Aves; order Galliformes; family Phasianidae; genus Excalfactoria; species Excalfactoria chinensis. The sequence continues at coordinate 37,528,346 of NC_092829.1, read as the reverse complement.
TTTGGGCTCTGTAAAGATACTGGCCAAAAAAAATTGTGTGGGCTGTACATGTAGAGAAAGCCAATACATTCAGACTCATTTTTTCCATGCATTTTAATAAGTGAACACACCCATATCTAAGTTACATATATTCAACTCCTGATATACATAACGAGTTTCGAGATTGTTACATAAATGAGAACAGAAAGCTAGTGAGTATGAATGCATATATTTCAACCGATCTCTCTGCTTCCTGTATCAATAAAGCAGATATTTAATGTTTGTTACCCAAACTGAAGGGTTTGGCGTAACCTGGAACATGCTCTTGGTTCTGTATCCAGTTACTGCATCAATTTTTATTCCATAAACTCTATAAAAGCTGATTAATTAATAAATGCATTTTTTCCAAGCATCTGAAAAAAAAAATAAATTACAGTACAACTAAAGTTCAGATTACAAAAACAAACATGCAAACAAAAAAACACCAGCATGAAACCCCTCTATGATAGCCAATAGATTAGCAAAATTTACTGTGATCAGCACTATTAATCATCAGTCTGTTATTTATCTTTTTGCTTGCCTATATTCTGAGAATAACTTGTTCCTCAGTTTAGCCAAGGGATGTACGTGGCACTAAGCCCAGGCCAGACAAATTTAGACTAATTATTCAGATATTTTTAAATACAGAAGGTAACTGACAATTGGAGTTACCTCCCAACAGATTAGGTATGACATCCTAGATACATAATCTAGAAGTAGTTTAATATATTTTTAATAGATGCAATTAAAATAAAATACTTGTGTGCTAGACATACATTATTAACTAAAATACCTCTTTGCTTTAAATGGAACAACCAGAAACGGTGCCCTTTGGCTTTAATGAAACCTCCCAGATGTGATAAATTGTACAAACAACTGGTCAGAATGCAAGAAGCACAGTTAACAACATTTAAGTTGAGGTAATTTCAGAAGCTCATCCCAGCCACCATCCACGCTGCTCAGCAAAACTGAAACTGGAACAAAAGTGAATATCAAGTAATCCTATTACATTTGCTACTCAATCAATTCTGCTTTAGATCACAAATACACATTCAGAGTTGAAAATTATGAGTTTCAGATGCCATACGTTAATGGCCAAGAATAGCGTAATTGTTTAGTTTCCACATTCAGTATCAACGGGGTGTAAGAGAGACAGCTATTCTGTGTGCCTGCTCACCAAAACAGCAGCAATCATACTGCATGAAACATAACAGAAATTCAACCAATCAAACAAGCGCAAAACTGTTAGAAGCTCCTTTGGATCTGGTCCTTTTCTTACTGCTTAGCTTTACTCCTTATATTCTTTTTGTTGCTGAGACCAATGACCTCACGTAGAAACCAGACACCTGAAAATCTGACCAAATCCCAAAACACCAAACCCAAAGCAAATGAGGTAGTAAAAGTCAGCCTCAAAGAACAACAAAAGTAGTAACAAAGCCATAAAAAGGGCATGCTTATTGGCATATGTTCAAACTAACAAGGGGAGGTAGCTCTTCATGCAATGGTTATTTAAATTCTGAAACCTTCAGTAGAAATTAACTAATTTTGCGCTGCTATAGTAAAAAGTGACAGCCAAGAAAAAATGAGCAGCTAGCTATACTCATATTAATCTTGTTTTTCTTACTCAACAGAGATATTCATTGCTTTGATATAGCCCTCAAACACTGTTTTTTTTCTTTAACTTGCATGAACATAATTTTTGCTACCACAATGAGATTAGTTTAAGATATCAGCTCTGCTTTCAAACCCTGACACTTACCATAAAAATAACAAACAATATAGCCAAAATCTACATTAGGAACTGGAGTCAGTTTTTAAAGATTATAATAACCTACCACTATAATCCAAAAAACTTTTGTGCTGTTGAACATAAATGATCTTAAGGGACTTCCACAGCTTGAAGACGCACGAGCAGTAGTTCTATCAACATGTACTTGAATGTTGGCACACATGAGCCACAACTATCCGTCCACTATTGCCTCTGCATGACCATGTGTTTTCGGGTTTCTAAATCAACTCTGTGCCAGCTTGGTTAATTGCTTGTGTCAGGGACAGGAGGCATCTTCAGGAACCAGGACAATCCAAGCACGCGGATCATACATCTCCACTCCGGAGGCACATGCTGTTGAAGTCAGTGCATTTAGTTCTCATTAACAGTGGGTGGAGAAGTATTAGGTCAGAGTGAGGAAAGTCAATTTCAACTGAGGTACTGACAGAAAAGTTAGAACATAGGAAACATTTGATGTAGCTCTGAAGTTGAGGGTGGATGGCTGGCACGCATAATTTGAAACTCAGAAGAAATCAAATGTGAACAGATAGTAAATTACAAATGTACTTAGAATAATTCTTCAGCCCAAGAGAGGATGAACATCTGCCATTACAAAAACTTTCACTCCAACACTTCGTGACAGTTGTCAAAAACAGTTTGCCCTTTGCAAAATTCTGCAACAAAGTTGTGCCAAGGTCAGCAAACCCTTTGTTTTTCTAATGACTGCCCAGGAAAACAGATTTGGAGACCTTGCACAATTTCTTACTTTCAGAAAAATTATCTGAAGCTTTAGTAATCTCATGCCAATTGCTCATTTGGGACAGATCCCTTTCTTTCCACGTGATTTAGGCTCTGCTGGTCTCATTTGCAGCCAAACAGCCGGTTTATTAAAAATCAAAGGCCAAAAATCATTCAGCATCAGTTCATTTTATTTATTTTTCAGAGTATGCAAATGCATGTATCCAATAAACTCAGCTGACTGTATCCAGAATACCAATCTGCATCCTGTCTACAACCTGCTCCACTGAACTAAAATTGCAGGTGGAGAGATCTACTTTGTGGCTGCTTCACATACAGAAATCATACCACTATAGCTACTTATACTGGAATAAATATACTACTGTAAAAGCTATTATCTCACATCAATCCTTTCAGAATAGGATAATAAACTGTATCAATTCACAGAAGAAATTCAGCTAAAAAAGAAAAGAATTAAAGACTAAAAACATTATGCAAATTCTGTCATCTCACCAAATACAGAAACCTCTAATTTCTACAACACGCCCCATTCACTTCCTAACTACTTTCAGCACTACAGAACACTTCTAAGTGACAAACACTCCTATGTGATAAGGAGTTTGCACCACACCTTCTTGCATGACGCAGCACCCATTTTATGTATTCCATTTAACGCAAGTCACTTTGAAAACCACAGAATTACTTAAATGGATTATCACCTAAACACATGTAAATGCCATTGAAATTAAAGTAATCCAGTACCCAGTCTTTCCACCTCTCCATCCAGCTTATGCAGCCACAGGCTAAAGCGAGTTTCTTGAGTGAGCAATTAGCCTACATACATGCAGCAAGATCTGGGAAGTCCAAGTCCAGTGAATGTACAGTTGCCACATGAATGGCAAAAGTTCACTGTTCACAGTACAGACTCAGCACAGAAGCAAAGACAGAAAGACTATCAAGAAGATAGATAGAAGACCCAAAGTCTTTCTATCCTGCAAAAAATAAAAAATAAAAAATCAAATAGGGAAGGAGATATGTGCATATGTGTATGCACAAGCACATGCTCAAGAAATAAAGAGGACAGAACAAATCCCTGCCACAGTTATTAGGATGATGAAAATAGGACTTTCTTCAGCTGTTCTCTCCTTAACTTACAATTCTGGTCTAGAGAAGACCTTACACATACAAAAGGATATTCAGAATACAAATCTATTTCTTATCACATAGAATATGAACTGTACACTCTCCCCTCACATAAAGGAAGCAAGGCATTGCTTTAATCTCTGGATATTACCATACCATTAATTTCTCAACAGATTTAGAAGGCTACTGATAGACTCCTTACAAAGTGTGAGGAATATCAAAATATCAAAAGGAGGATTAGATTGTACATTTCCAAAAGCATTCTCTGCTAAAAACCCAATGTCAGTGACTCACTGAGTGGCACGTGCTTTAACACAGTAGAATGACCAACTCTACAATCCAAGCATAAAAACTAAAATTTTATTGAGCATGATGTCATTTTTTTGGCAGTTCTTCCTTTGACTCAGGAAATATTTGTGAATAATGTGTATCTGCCATGTTCTGGTACGGGATTTTTACAATTTCTTTTAATATGGTTTTGCAATGGAGTAGAAAAAGCAAGATTGCAATCAAGAGGAACAGAAGACTTGCAAATTACAGTTTACGCACATCTACAGTTCTATGATTTCACAATGATATGTTTAATCTTACTAACTTTGTGATCACAACATTTTAACGTACATGTGATCAAGACAAATCACCAGGTAAATCTTGTAGTAGGATTGTTAGAAACTAATACTTGACATTTCCTGCTCATCATACTGAACAGAATTTCTGTAATGCAAGAAATGCTGTCACACAGGCTCAGGTGCTGTCATAAATCACTCTCTAATTTATTGATGGAGGGGTTGGTGAGAGGATTTTTTCCCCAAAAAATGCAAATCAAATATACGACTTGACCATTATGTTCCCAAACAATGTGAGTCACCGTTTTTCAAAAAAGTTTCCTGCGTGTTAGCAGGTAACATCCAGGAACTGCTTTTAGAAATAACTCTCTATATATGCATATTTTGGGGGCAATAGCTAATAAATTTACATACACAGAACTTTATGGAAGAATACTGTAGATGTAAGTTATGATTCTTCTGAATATTCTGGCTAGATATTCCTGACTTATTTCTCCTCCTTCTCCTAATTCTTCTGGATACACGTAAATCAGTACAGCAACTGACTTTATTTGTCAGGGAAAAAAGGTTCTCTACTCTCTTCTAGCACTGACAAAAAGAGATATGAGCTTGTTTTCACTTCGCAGTACAGTTAACCACAGAAACTCCCAAGTGGTTAGTATGAATATCTTGTGAAGATGATTCTGCCAAGCATAACAGCAAATCCACTCTAGCTGAATTCAGATCAGTCTTATATAGCTGCAAGATTTACCAGGTGAAGGCTATCAGGAAAGAAATAACCACTCTTGAGAAACTGAATCTTTCATTTGTCTTATTTAACTGTGAAAACTGATGCCCAGATATCATGTTCACATACCAAGCTTTACAGACTTTTTGTTTAATAAGGTGTGCATCTGAATAGTTAAATCAATATTACTTTCATAGCCCAAGTTTCATAAGCTTATGTTTCATTACAGATTGTACATGTGCTGAATTCTTGTCTAATGACCATGTAATAGGGCACGTTCAATTATTCTCTTTGGGTTTTAGAAAGAAACAGGAAGTTTGGCTATAAACAAAGCAGTCATAGAATAAATTTCACCACAGCAAGTTCATCTGAAAAATATGCATTCTTTGCAACACAGCCAGGAATGGCATTACGAGAACCAACATCCTGCTGCTCTCCGTTCTTTAATATATATATATATTCTTTTTCCCTTGGCTTTTTGCTGTTGTTCATTGTTACTTTTGTAAATTTGTTTTGCTTTGTTTTGCTTTGTTTTTATTTTTATTATAACTGCTACTTAAGCAATATAAGAAAGGTTTTTCAGTTAATACTGTTAATACATGTTTTGCGATGAGCATTACTTGAAGGATGTGGATAGTGAATGAAAAGCAGCTGCTAGAAACCACAGGATAAATAACAAGTTTGCTAAATTTAGCATATGTTATGAAATACATAGAGTGGAAGAAGTCAGCCATTTCAAATTTATATCAGCTGGGAAGGAATTACTATAGATTGTTTTGCTCCTTAATTATAAAATAAAGATGATAGGCATTAGTAGAAACATGTCAATTCATCTACTCTAAAATAGATTTACTCTTTGGATACATTTCTGTTTTTAGATCCTCCCAATCACATAAAAAAACCCACATTCATTTAAATAGTAGTGTTAATGAAACAGGAACAACTATTATTCTCTGGCTTCCAGTCGTGCCTAGAAAAAGCTCAGTGTATTGCTACACTGCCTATTATTTGTTAAGATAAAGATTTCAGCTCCAGTACTAAACTGAGTAAGTTTGGATCACCAAAAGCATTTTCTTAAATGCTTTTAATCAGATGTTATAGTTCTTCATTAAAAGAAAAAAACATGCCTTTTATCTAGTTATCTATGTATATCCATTTTTTTTTTAATACACTTAATGCCAAGGTTTTGCTTATTTTTGATTTTTCATTTGGGAAAGAAAATATTTCAGAACATAACAACAATGGTCCACAATTACAGACTGGATTAGGTTTTCCCTAGGTTCTAGCTACTAAAGATTCCAAGGATTATGTCATAGCATAGATTCTGTGAAGTACTCTACATAAAATGGGAAACAAAATGTCTATTTTTGAAAGACTGAAGTTGCCCAAAGATAATTAAATGCATGTTTAAAAATCAAGGCTGCCAAACAGCTGACACCCAAAATCTGACCTACCTAAACTGGAGAATTATTCTTTCAGTTTAAAAATCTGGACATTTGCACCCACACAAGTCTTGCCAATAAATGTACTTATAGAAATGTGTGTACGTTACAGCAGACGTGTACATGTTTGCCCTGTGCTAGTCTGATAAAGATGACCAGTAGAGGGAGCAGAAGTTAATAAACTTTTATCATAGAACAAGCTGAGAATCATTTCTGCTATGTCATACTCTGAAGTAAATGAGAGGAACATTACATTGGCTGTCTCATTAACAACAACAAAACAAACGGTAGAGAAAAAGGAAGAACATATATGATGGAGAAAAGAAAAGCCACATAGAGAAAAACAAGAGGCAATGGATACAAGTTGAACCAGGGGAGATTCTGACTGGATTTAAGAAGAATGTTTTACACTATGAAAATACTCATTTATTGGAATAACCTCCCCAAGGACATGGTGGATTCTCCAGCTCTTGAGACTTCTAAGTTTTGGCTAGACAAAGTGTTACCTTGTAACAAAAACATACACTTAAGTAAGACAGAACAGGACATCCTTAGCAAGAAGATTAAAATATTTCCTAAATCTGTTCCCCATTAGGTGAATCTTGTATTTCTAGACACCTTTTTCTACGTTTCTGATACTTAGTGTAAAGGCGTTACCTGTAGATTAATGTCTGCTTCATAGAAAGTTAAGCAGGAACAGTAGTGTCTCTCCGAGTCTATATCAGTCAAAACCACCACAAAGAACGTCGGCTGTTTCCTCTCTTTTGAAAGCTGCCATCCTCCAGGTTGGCAAAACTAATGAAACAAAAACAAACAAAACAATGGTATTTAGTTATGCAATATCTTCTTTTTTTATTATTATTGTTATTTTATTTTTTAAGAACTATGGAAAACAGTCTTAAGCAATACAACAGAACATCTTTTGAAAAAGAAGCTCAGAAAATTTCACTGAAAGCAAATACATCCAGAACTGAAAAATTTGGAGAAAATGGGAAAACACTAGTTGGTCATATCTAATTAGATTGATAAACACTGAGGAAGACGTTATACACACTGTACATGCTATACACACTAATGAGAGGTCCCTGTTCAGTACTTAAGATAATCCGTTCAAGGACTTAAGAAGCAACAACAGGAATAAACTGACAAGTAATGCAGACTTCATTTAGACTACGATTTAGAATTTGAAACTAAATCATTGCCCTAGGATGTCTCTGCTTACATTTTTAATTTTGCTATGTTTTTCAGGAACCCTAAAACTACAGGTTGCAACCTACTGTTCCATTACAAACACAGAAGTGCAACTAAAATTAGCTTTGGAAGTATAAAACGACTGCTATACTTTATAACTTGTGCATGCTTATACACTAAGAAAAGCTAGTCAGGATAATCATAAAGCACAGACATAGAAAGCTGCTTTCAGATTTGATTGATTTCACACACAGTGTCACAACTACAGAGTAATCTTTTCCTGTTCAAGTACCAGCTGCATCCAAACCTTTTCTTTTCCCTGAAACAAACCTTCCTGTTTTTAAAACAAAGTTGTTCAGCACATATGATCTGCCTTTTTTACTTCCCACAAACCAAAGGATCGTATCTATTTGTTCATCTGTAGTCATTTTAAGGAGATACAAAATCTAAGAATGGTTACGTTGGATAAGACAAGTCCAGAATGTGGTTTCCATCGGGATCTAAGAGCAGCAGCTTAAAAGCAGTACAAGATTGGGTAACTGCCCAGTTACTTCTGTTCTCTTACCAACAAAGTTTCCAGCAGCCTCCAGCTGATGAGCCTTCTGAGCCACAGGCAACATATTTGTCCTTAACGTTCACTGATAGCTATTAAAACTGTCCCTGGCTCACATTTCGTGACTTTATGAAGTCTCAGGGACCAAGTAAATTTCTTCCCTCAAAGATGCTCCAAGCACATCACAAGTTCTCAGAACACTTTGTTACTAAGCTGTTGCAGCAATGAGCAGACTGCATGATGTGTAATACCTGTAACATACATCAAATAAGCTTGAGTCCCTTCAGTATTTATTCCTCCAAGCTGAGATGAGCTATGGTGCTTCAGGTCACCCTAAGCACTGACAGGAATCTGACCTCAGAACAGAGGTGCACAAACAGTATGAGTAAAAAGAGAAACAAAGCAAAAAAGCAAAGGGAAATCTACATGGTTTTTTTCTTCTTTCAACAACAGTGGTACATCATTGGTTAACAGCTTGTTCCCAGTAATGGAAGAGTGGGATGAAATTTCAAAGTCAGTTTGATGAAGAACCTTGAAATGGGCTTTATGGAATTTTGTATTCATTATTTCCTTACTGAAGATTTGAAATCACATACATAAAAAATTCACTAAATTATTATATTAACTAAATCATAAACTTGGAATTTATAAGAGGTAAAGGCAACAAGATATGTCTGTGTTAGGGAAAAAAATCTAGAATCGTTCAAGAATGCAGACAGCAAAGGAATCATAGAGGTTGAGATTTCACGTTCCCAGCAATTTCTCTCCCCACCCCCAACCCCCTGGCCGAGACATCTGATGAAAACTGAAAGCATAGAGTAAGTTGCACACAAACATTTACTACAGATTCGTCTTTAGAATCTCTGCAATGAGACCTGGGTATTCTTGGGCAAAAAGCAGTTAAAACTCTGCCTCTGATAGTCTAATATACAGTTTGTTTTACGATCCTGGGAAAATCTTCCCAACTGAAAGTTTCTCATGTTGTATTCTTCATATTCAGGATAGACAGCTTAACACTTCTGAGTCTTTATTCTTAGAAGTGCTAAGCACTCGCTCCTGCAACTGAGAATAACTGTTCCGAACATCAGAAAGCACTCTGTGAAAAGACATCCTAATCATTCCAAGCTAAGCAACCAGCATTAGTCCATGAGTTTAATAATATCGGCCTAATCTCCCTTTGTTTTTCATCCCACATCAGTTAAAAATAAGAAAATACCACCACTGATCTTGCAGGACTTCCATAAAGATAACATACTGTAGTACATGTATACAGACATTCTAACAAGAGGATCATCAAAGTCTGATGATGAAATTGTTTGAGTTCTGTACGTATTGCAGAGTTTAGGAGGTATGTGGTAAAAAGCCTGGAATCTATATCTCAAAAAGATACAATACACAGCCACTGATTACCCATTTGTTCAATAACGATGAGCTAAAATGCTAAGAATACAGTAAAATCCTAGCAACAAATAAAGTCAGCCTTTTCATGGTATACTGTTAAAATTGACTCATACACACAAAGTAGGTCAAATTAAGGTTGTTCATTCAGCCTTAGCTCCAGCACTCTTCAAGTAATACACTCAAGTTTACGGCTGTTGCATTCCTTCAGACCTGCCAAGCCTACCTGTTCTGACAGGAGCTCCTTGATCACTCCCACAGGCTCCGCTTGTGAGCTCCTGTCACAAATGCCCACTCCTTGTGCTTTGAGAGGAACTGACGGGAGGCCTGATGGCAGCTGCAGCTCCTCACAGAAAGCAGAGGGGCAGCACTGAGCTCTGCGCTCTGTGACAGCAGAAGGGCCCGAGGGAACAGCATGGAGTTGTCTGGTTAGGGGCAGCTGGGGGTGAGGGACAGGTTCTGCACCAGACAGCGGTGGGCACAGAACGGGCTGCCCAGGGCATGGCACCAAGTGGCCAGAGTTCAAGGAGTGCGGGACAGCCCTCTCAGACACAGGATTTGGAGCAGTCCTCTCTGGTGCCAGGAGACCTTGTGGGACCCTTCCAACTTGGGATATTCTATGATTCTGTTCTAAAGGAATATTAGACCCAGGATACGCGATTAATCCACTAGGTGTTCAGCACACAAATGACAAATACGTGAGGTAGGGATTTGTGGCTTATACAGACCCTTTTTTTTTCAGAACACGTGTAGAACCTACCAGCTTTGGACTTTTGAGCATCAGTAGGTCTAATCTTATTGTTACCAGGCTTTTAAAATGCATTTTAAAAATAAAGTGCATTTAAATGATAATTCTTCTTGTTGTGATAAAACATATTTGCAAGTCAAGCAACACTGTAATTATCAAAAGGGACTGCTTAGTTGGGGAGGGAGTTCTCAGTAGCAATCAATGCTAGCATGCTTCTATGGAAGCTCAAATCTGACATGTGTCAGTGAAAATTCTTTCCGACCTGAAAATGGTCTTGAGTTCTAGATTTCATTCTTTACCAGTGGACAAATAGTGACTGTTAAGGAAAACATCTCATGTGAAGTACACCCACTGGCTATACAGAGAATCTGTTTTCAAATGAACTGAAAGAAATTTATAGAGATTGAGGATAAAGACAACAAGCTCCTCCTTGAAATTAAACAATGAATGAGTCTCAGTTTAGTTAAAATAAGGTAATAAATATTAGCATTCTCCAAACTAGTATAAACTCAAGCTATTATTCAGTATGCTTGCCATCACAGTTTGGCCAGTAGAAAGAGAAAAATGTTTCCCTACCAACCAGCTGCTATACCAAAACAGACAAAAGCACCACTGTGAACATAATTCAAAGGTCATGTGCTTCTTCAGTAAACAGGAAAAAAACTCAGAAGTTTAAAAATGAATGTACTCCCATATTGTTTCACTTATTTGCCAGAATTCTTGGAACCTGAACACAGCTTCTACCAATGACACTGAAAATTAAAAAGAATCAAACTGTCCAACCCACTGTTTATAGAATTAAGCCTTTAAGGGTGGTGAGTGCTTCAAATCCACTCCAGATTACAAGTGATTGCCTTAAAAATCTGGCAGAAATATCCAGAAGTTGAACTGAAAAATATGAAACAGAGATCTTACGGTCAAGGTGTTGAAATGACATTTTAGGCACTGCCTGAAAGCACAGGTGTTCACTGAAGCAAAGCACTGTCTGTCAGTAGCTCGCACAAAATGCTTTCAAGTCAAACAAGAAGTTATAAAATGATGTTAAAATAAGTTACTCATATCAGCACCTTTGATACACTGCATATAGCTTTCTGAAATCTGCTGAAAAATTAAGGACAATTGTCACAATCTCTCCCAAGCACTGGAGCACTTAAGATGAGGCTTAGTGTGAAAGTGAATACTTCATACTATTTCTATACTGAACAGTATTTAAACAGTATTCCAGTTTCAGTACAGAAAAAAAAAAAAAATGTTAATAATTTCTATACTTGCCACAGCATAAGTATATTATTTGACTTTTCAATTTGTATTTTTGAATTCACTGGGCAGAAATTATTCGTTTGCTGAACTGCAATGTAGAACTTTGTCATTTATCTCAGTGCTTGCACCTCGAGAATAACCAAGGCCCAAACAAAAACTCAAACCTATGTTCTAGTTGGGTCTGTTCAGCTGCAGCCAGGAAGACTGCTCAGTTTGCAGTTTACATTGTTTTCTGTATCAACATTCCAGTCAGCTTTCCATCAGAAATCCATTACTTCTGACGGCACTGCCAAAGTAGAAAGGGGAAGAGCTCATTCAGGAAGTTTACAACACGATACACTTTTTGCAAGTCATCTTTTGTAAGCATTTTTTGAAGAGATTAAATAGAATAGAAAATGACGTCCATGTAATACCACCATTGACCACTGCACTCAAATGACTAAATGTCTTTAAAAACATTCTCAAAACATATTTTCTCAAAACATATCTGTGCGCTTGTTTCTTGTTAAAAAAAAAAATCAAAAAACTATCCAAATGCACATAAAAAATAAAACAATTGAGCTCAATTAACAAGAATTAAAGATCTGACAATGACTTTAGGATTTAAAATGTCTGACACAACCAGCCACCTCCCACTGCAACTCTTCCACAAAATCTTTGATTCTCCCTTGGGTGACTCTGGGCCTGTAGGCTTTATTTACTTCCCAAATAAATGTGTTTTGTTAGGTCATGCACTATCATCATCTTGTCTACAAGTCTTCCTGAAAATATGGGACTATGTTCCGGACATAATGTGAAGGAATTTTGTTCCATCTGGACTTGCATGACCTAGCACCAGCTGCTGAGTATTTCTCCATTTCACCATTCACTTATGTATGGAATTTTGGCACAGGGAATTTTCGTTTTCAGATGCATACCTCTGCTTAAAACAAAACAATTACAATGCCCATCGGCAAAATAAAAAAGCAGCGTTATAAAGCTGTAAATCTGCGGAAATTCTTGAAGCTTGGGGGTTATCTCTGAATGTAAACACAATACAAACTATACATTAAATTTTATAACATCTTCCAGACTTCCAACATCTCGTATCTAAAAAACTGCGTATTTATCCTTAGTCTACTCTACAATGAAACTCATGGACTTATAGAAATACTCCAAATTTTTAGGTAAAAAGCCCTATCAAGATATTGTAAGCCAGCACTGTAGAAGATTCTGGTGGTCAACTGTAAACAATTAAATTCACTCGTTACAAGAAAAAAATAAATAAAAAATTCAATCATCAAAGAAATGCGGAGGCCTGGAATGCACTGGAATACAGAGTTGCCCAAGATGAACTTTAACAATATTCACCTCATGGCACCCCTGAAGTGCTTCAATCTGCTTCCAGCATATCCCACTAAAACTTAGGAAGCCAACTTTGATTTATTTCATTAATTCCAGACTTCCTAACTTATGACAGCAAAGACATGAGAGGAGAAGAGAGTATGAATATGCAATATTCGCTTGACATCAGGGAACTTTCCTCCACTTGGGGAAGCAAAAAGACACACTCGGGTGTCTGCATGTGCTGACACTGCCGGACGCTAACACTCCCTTATCTTCTCAAAGCTAACACTGGTTCAAACACATGGGAAACTGCACTAGAAGCAGTAGGAATGTTGCTTGTGAATAGTAATGACAAAACTGTCCAAGAAGAGTTGCAGGTGAGCAATCCTTCCTCTCCCTCTATGTGAGGTGTTGTTCCCATAGACCGTGGACATTACTGCCTCAGGTGTCTCCTTTACAGGCAAATTTAAAACACATCAAAAAGGAAAAATCCTCATCCACATTATCAGTCTTCCAAAGGCCAAAGAGATCTCCCAGTGTCACTAACCTGCACAAGAAATAGTTGAGGCATTCTCTATTTTGAAATCCAGATTGAAACAAGCCTCAGTTAATCACACTGTTCAAGTTTGCTACAGAAACCCTGTATCAAAAGTCCAGCAAAACAAAGAAAGTCAACACGTGTGAACATCTCAACTAAAACAGCCCAGTAAATTCTCCAAAGTCAGAGAGACAGAGACATTTTTTACTGAACTTCAGCAAGGACTAGCTTAACCTTTCCACATACAGGATCAGAAATGGTTGAAGGGGGGAGGGACATCTGGACACATCTGGTCCAATTGCTGCATGAGCAGGAAACCTGCCATGTTACTGTTTTGTGTGCATCACCCCATGTTCTGGAACTGGGCACCACTGAAGAGTCTGGCTCTGTCTTCCTTCCACCCTCCCTGCAGCTAATTACTGACACTGATAAGATTCACTCCTCTGCTTCAAGTTGAACAGCCCCAGGTCTCTTAACCTTCCTTCATATGAGAGATGCACCAGAATAGTAAATATACATGATTATCAATGAATAAACGTGGAATAAATTTGTTTCAATTTCATCACTTTGTTATTTAAACCCCTTAATACTGTGTGATTTTTAAATACCTTTCCTTAGTGAACTGCAATGTTGAAAAAGCCAAACTAGTAAAATGCACTTCTGCAAGGACTACATATCTAGCTTGTTTTCTAAAATAACAAAATGACCTTGAAAATTACACCCACCAGGAAACCAGCTTCCTTTTCTGCCTTCACTTAATATCCCCATCCCAGTGGCTTATTCAATAAGATCTGTCAACCAATCTTCTATTTCTGAATAAAACCAACCTAGACTACAGACACGGTGATTTAAGAATAACTTCATTGCATAATAATGCCTCGATGGGATTAATTTTGATATTGTGAATGGAATTTTCTTCTTGGAATGAACTTCTAGCGACTCTGTTCTAATCATGGATTGGTAAAATTAACGTGCTTGTGCAAATAGGGAGAATTTGCACTTCTATGTTTTTTAAACCATGCTTCCTTTTGTTTTCAGGCCAAGGGAGCCCCTTGGACATGGAGTTTTTTTTATCCCTACCCTGACAACAAAAAGTATTTAAAAAAAAAAAAAAAAAAAAAAAAAAAAAAAAAAAAAAAAAGTTGCTGTGCTCAGTGTTACAAGAAGCTGTGAGAGAGAACTGTGGATGGGAATCAGGAACTTTTATGCTTTCAGTGAAGCGTCAATCCAAATACAAGTATGTTAGTATGTCTGTAACAAGAATTTTTCTGAAGCAGCAATGAAAGAAGAACACTGAAGAAAGAATATCAAAATCCTAGAAATTCATTCTCTGTATGTAAGGCTCACATTTTAATTTTCAGCTTGAAATAGATTAAGAACTATCTTTGTCCTTACTCAACAACCAGGAGTGATTTCTAACTTGCACTGGGGCACTTCTTTATGACAACAATTAACTTGTTTGTTGTGTGTTTTCTTTCTTGTTAGTATTAACTACTGTCTATGTAGTTAAGGAAACTGCTGTCACCTGAAGAATATAAGTCTAGGAAATTAGCTTCAAATCAGAAACATAAATGAGCATTTTACAGATATTTACTCTATCAGTCAGGCTCCAAACATAACTTATTTAAATGCAGTTTTTCTCCCTCCCTTTCCTCCGTCTTCATCTTTTCCTTTAAACAGCAGCAGCACTGTGTTGCACAGTAGCCAAAACCTCTTTCAAGATCTTAATGACTTCCCAAGTGATTCTCTAGATAATGCTATAAACTATCTTTCAAAAGGCTTACAGCACATACAAGTATAATTATTGCACTGTTTGACTGTTTTAAAGAAAGTACAGTGAGATAATTAATGTGCATCACTCAACAATTACAACCAGCATATAGTTAAGTATTTATATGAACATAAATTTTGAGTTGATGTTTTAATGTTTAACTATTCCTCCAGAGCAACTTGGTCAACAATCTATCAAATATTACTGCAATACTCCGTGTCTTTCTTATCTTATTCTTTCAGCTCACACCTGCACAATCAGATATTTAACCACACATCAATACCATATCCAACCTTGCTATCTTGAATACACTTAAAGATGCACTCTGTTGTTCATTAGCAGCTGTAATGAACTGTGAGCACACATACTCTTGCACTTGTGATAATTCTGTAGAACATACCCACCAGCAAAGGTTCCCAAGACTCAGTATTCCAAGATAAGGTGTAGGTGTGTAATAAAGTGGTAATATAAGGTATATTAAGTACAATATTGATCTGAATTGACAGAGAGCTAGACATAAGAAGGACTGTGTCTGATGAAGCAGAATACACTTATTGATCTGAGATGCCATCAGTCTCCAGATGACAAAATGCAGAACGGGAAAACATGAAATAAGCAAATAAATTGATTAGTCTGAATTTGGTGCATGCCTTCATGATTTTGCACATAGATGAGCCTTACCCCAAGCAACCTTCTGCCAGCTTTGCTCAGAGAGAACACACAACACCAACAAAAGAAAGGCAGTCTACCCACTGAACTCTTACAGGAAGGAATGCAAAGTCCAGAGGAAGGTGCATGGGACAGCTAGCATGGGCAAATGGCTTTTCGAAAATCCTGGGGATTTTAAGTGGGCTGGCAGCAATTAGACAGAATAAGCACCTCTACCAATGTGAGCACTAGAAAGCCCAAAAAGAGAGCACAGCCTAGAACTCAGCACCTTGCCAAACATGCACGCACATCAATCACTGCCACTCACTGCCAAACTTAAGCAAGTTGCAGAAAAGGAGATACATATTTTTGTACATTCTGTTGGTCATTCTGGGAATTTAACAATACTTCTTACATGCTTCGTGTTACTGCTTCCCATTTTGGGTTACAATCAATTTCCCCTTTTGTACATGTGTTTCCACAAAGAAAGAGAAGGGAAAGTATATAAACAGGAAAACGTGACTAAAATTTGACAAAGAAACAACTTTACATGTGAATGAAAGCCTAGATAGACTATGACCTGCAATATATTAAAGAAAAAAAGTTTCCTAGATTGCAAGATAAATGTATCCCATTAACAGATTTCTGTGCATTGACTCCTACTCAATTTTACAGCTCCATAGAGTTAATGAAGAAAAGAATCAAAAGCTCTTCCTGTTTGCACTCTCCCCATAATTAAATTAGAATACATCACGATCTGCAGCAGCATAAAAAGACGGCTGAAAACTTTGGTGCTTTCCATGGAGTCTCAGCTTCCTGTTCAGGAAGATGGAATCAGTCCAGGGCCATGTCCATCCTCTCTTCCTGTGAAGCCAAGTGCTATGTTACAGGCAGTGAGCTCTATGGACAGGCAGCATTGCAGGTATGCTTCCTGTGAGTGCTCAAAGAGAAATACCCATACCAGAGTTAGGTCAATGCAGGCACTGTCACAGGAATTCATGGCACTGAATTGATGAACAAACTGCATTTCCTCTAGGTAGGTCGGCATAACTAAGCAGTCTCTAAAAAAGGTAATAACAGATTCTAAAATCTGTCAATATGATTCTTCAGAGAGGACTGGCACTGAGAAAGTTTGTATTTACAAGCACCCATCTACCTCTCGTGACCACTTTGACTCCCTTTCAGCATTTCTCCTTTGAACTCTCAGACATCTTAGAGGACTGAGCAATCTCCAGTTTGATATTCCCCATTTTCCATCGTATGATTATTAAAGCTGAGTAAAATAAAACATTCAAATTTCTATTAAAATCTTTCATCTGGAAAATGGGAGCACTCTTATGACAGTTACAGGAAGAATAAAAAATAAAATAAAAGCAGGGGAATATAAGCACCTCTTATAAAATTCAATGTTTTCAGACAGAACAGCTCAAGTAACCTGCACATAAGTAGAGTGAGTTGAGGAGTTTTGCACCACTTAATATTCCACGAGCTTTTCAACAGGAGACCACAGGCATGATTTCTATGCTTTAAAAGGGTAACAAAAAAGCCTACAGGAATTTATGGACCCGTTTAGCACAACAGTGAACTAAAGTGAAGGTACTTTGAAGTGGTATCACAGACAAAAATCAAACAGAATGATAACTGGTACATTTCTGTAAGGAAAAAAAAAAAAAAAAAAAAAAAAAGAAAAGAAAAAGAAAAGAAAAAAGAAAAAAAAGCCATTAAAGCAGATCTGAGGGGTTCGGGTAATGAATTACAAGTTAATAAATGCAATTACAACAGCATGACATACTGGGACTTAATTTGGTGCTATGTGATGATTAAACTGAAATACATATATGTACACATATATGTATATGGCAGAAGTTAGTACAGAATATATTGCACTAATTAAAAGACTACCTTCCTGACAGTTTGGAAAAGGGGACTGTTAGCAGAGACACACCTTAATGAAGCCATATTTATCGAGGTTTTTCAAAGAACAGATCTTGATCTAACGTTATACAGTAGTTTTATAACCAAGTCGAGTCTTGTAGGAAGTTTACTGCTACAGACCACCAGTGACTCAAAAATTAACAGCATAATTACTGTCCCTGGAGGCATTCAAGAAACACTTAGAAGTTGCACTGAAGGACATGGTTTAGTGGGAAACACTGGCAATAAGTAAACAGATGACCAATGACCTTGGAGGTCTTTTTCAATCCTGGTGATTTTATGATTCTGTGATACTAATATTAGGAGAATAAATTATTATTAAACCAGTAAGAAATAAAAGTAAAAAGAGAAAGCTCTCTACACCTAGGTATTTTAGCAGAATGAAATGGAAGGCAGTTGTTTCCCTTTCATTTATTTTTTCCTACTTAAGCCATTACTTACAGGTTACAACTGGAAGACAGTTGTAGAAGGCAACACTTCATTAGCTAATTCCCATCCCTCCTTTCAGCTAAAATAATCCACATCTCTTCCCATGCGTCAAGCTGGAAAGTCACAGAATTGCAACGAAAATCACATGAATATGTCGTGTAGAGAATGCTGAAGATAGATTTCCAAATACAATAAAACATGAACTAGAGCAAGAAAACAAGTATCGCATTGTGAAGTTTAATAACACAAGGTTACAAAATCTGACAACTCTCAGCTGTGATCTCAACGATTCTGATTTAGAATCTTAAAGAGATCTCAGCTTTTTCAAGTTTTTTTTATTTTGTTTTCTTTTCTTTTTTTGTTTTTCCCCAGAGAAAGCCAAGAAACAATAGAGCAGTTAGATGTTTGACAGTATACAGTTACATGCAGATAAGCTGTTTACTGGTAAGAAGACTCCAGATAAAAGCGTTCCCAGATCCAGCGTATTACAAGATCCAGAAGTTATCATCATAACAATTCAAAATAAGAAGAAAAATTGGAACAGGTTATTGCAATTAGCTCACCACACTTGGAGGCTGAGTTCATCAAGTGAAGAATTTAAAACAAATAATAAAAGAATTCTGAAAGATTCTCCTTCATTTCACTTCTGCAAGACATTATTCAACTCCTGTGTGACAGAGCAAGTCAGCACAGACCATTGTGGTGGTCCCTTTGACCTGTTAATCTGTGACACAAGGGCTCTTCCTCATCTCTTTTTAGGGCCTGGATGACCTCACAATACTTGAAGCTCTACAGTATGTGATTATAATCAAATCTCATACTTCAGAGCTTCAACCACTCATGCATAGAGATTTAGACAGAATTTCCACCTGAGTACTTAATTGGACATCTAAGTTTTTGTGAGAGAGCCAACAGTGGAGATCTATCTCATCACGGGGCATGCAGGTGCTGCAGAGAATTCTGGCTGACCTGTCTTGCTTACAAAACTAAATGTCAGGTGCCAAACCAAAGGCTGAGAAGGAATTTTCTACCATTTAAAGCTGAAAGGAATTTCTATAATTATTTGCTTCCTTTGTGGTGTATGGCACACCAGTATAATCAGGGCACCTGCTTCCATTAAGCTCAGGAGATGCTGTGGACTCATCTTTATCTTAAAAACACTATCAGACTCCAGTCAAACTCAATCAACTGATTTATTACATATAGTCTTACTTGTGAAGCCTGAAAGAATGGCAGGAAAGCCTTAAAAAAGAAACAGATGAGCTTTAAAAAGAGCAAATTTTGTTTTCTAATGAACAATATACTCAAAATATTATATCACTCTATATTGTAAGATTTGATTCCTGTAAAGTTCTGAGTAGAACTGGATACAAAGGCTTAAATAATTTTCATGTGGGTGGTAGGGATTGGTAATTCCGTCACAGCTTGATAATTAATAGAAAACGTTTGTCAGATTCAACACTTGTTAAACATTGTAATGCTTGAAAATGCCAGTGATTGTTAATCAATTAAAATGCAAGGGTAAGACAATTGGAATATGTATGTGAAATATCTACATCACTGCTAGGGAAAAAACAACAACAAAAAAACCCATACATTTAAGTCCCAAAAAAGCTAACAGGTACAGAGAAAATAGCCCACACTTGCACATTTCAATTGCATGCGAGCACCCTTTGCTGTGACAGGCTGCCCTGAAAAGGCCTTTCTTCTTTCTTTACCACTGGGGTAATCCCAGCCTCCTGCATCCATAGGCACCTACACTGCCCTTATATTCCATTCAAAATGAACATCACTGATCATCATCATCAATTACAGATCACCTCATAAAGCACGGGCAGTTGAAATAGAAACTACATCATTCTCATGCAAAACTGCACAAGAGGTGAGAACTACAGGTCGCTATAATAATAAACTTGGTAAAAAGGTGTTGTCAAATAATTAGTAC
This sequence comes from Excalfactoria chinensis, assembly GCF_039878825.1. Classification (NCBI taxonomy): domain Eukaryota; kingdom Metazoa; phylum Chordata; class Aves; order Galliformes; family Phasianidae; genus Excalfactoria; species Excalfactoria chinensis. Next base: position 37,508,202 of record NC_092829.1, on the reverse strand, counting down.
ATAATAGAAGCTGCTAAAGAATAAAAGGAATTGATCGATGTAAAATTAAATGCTAATGTATCTTCAATGAAAAGATGAAATAAATAATGTGATTCTTTTTCAAAACTAATCAGATGTTTATATACTCCTATATATAAAAATAGAAACATTGGTCAACCGTGGGGGGTTCCCTCCTATTGTCCCATAAGTATACAGAGGAAATAGAAATATTTCAAGCCATCTGTAATGTCTTACATTCTTTGAATAAATGAAAGAGCCAAAACACTTAACAGTACGGAATTTTATTCCAAATTATACCCAAGAGGAAGCCATCTGCAGGAAAAATAAAAAAAAAATTAAAAAAAAAAGGAAAAAAAAAAAGGAAAAAAAAACAGCACATCACTAGCAACATGCTTGACTTGGACACTTGGACATCACTTGAGCAATACAGCTATCCAAAAGGACAACATGTTCTTTTAAAAGTATGACTATTTATTCTTTCATGATATAAGCAACATGAAAATCACCTGAAAATTTTAGAGCTTTTTTAAACCCACTATGAATAGATTATGCAGTGTCTCAGCAAAAAACTAGCTTTTGGTTCTTCTCTTTCTTCCCTCATTTAATGTAAAATATTACCATATCAGCAAAACCTCTCTCTAACATGACAGTGAAACTCAAGTTACTCTCAGGCAAGCAAATCATGGCTGCTATGTCCAAGCTTTGAAGGTGACTGCAATACAAGGTCCAACCTGCATGAGTAGCTCAGCATTGACACGCCTACAAGCCCATCAAAGTGTGAAACCCCAGCTTTAGGCAAAAGGAGATGACAGGTAACATTTCCACAAAGAAATATATATAGCTTTGCTATGCACACACACACTAAACCTACAATTCAACACACTACGAAGTTTATAAACTGCTACTGTAAAACCCATGGTGGTAAGACGATGACCAAGTCACTTGCCAAAGATCTCAGACATGACGGTCTTGTCTGAACAGCAAGGACTGCAAAGCTGCCTGCACAAGTATTAGAGAATTCATCATTCTGTCTCAGGAGTAATGATACAAGGAGAGCAGAAATATCCTGCTCTATGCAACATTTCCCGATACATCAGTGTTTCCTAAATTCCTAAGTCTTCAAAATATGAAACAGATCATGCTAAAAAAATATGACAAATATTTGCTGTAAACTCCAAACAAATTATGTGAAATTTTGAAAATAATTATGCAGTACTGGAAAAACATAAGAGAAAAACAGGAGTAAAATAGTATACAAGCTTTGACAATGTGTGGGTTACTTTAAAAAAAGAAAAAGAACTGAAGAAAAAAGCAAGAAAATCCCCTTTCAACAGTTGCGTACCAGGAAACATGTGTTGACCCATGACATTTCAAAAGCTAACAACTTTGTTCTAAACCCACTCTATAACAGCACAAAAGAAACACAATTTTTCGAAGTACTTTGAGATGGAAGCACCCTTTAAAAACAAGGCAGAAATTTTCTGCTACTTATAAGTTTGCAAGTCAATATCATGAAAATTTGCAAATGTAGTTTCTTAAGCAAAAGTATAACAGGCAGTAAATAATACCTAAACATATTCGGACCAAACAAAAAAGTTCATATTAGAATGTGGACAAAATTTTTAAACTATGCATAGATTTTACGTGTGCAATAAATAGGTATCAATGGGCAGAAATCTGACTTTTTCAATAAGCAGTACTCCAACATCACACATTTTCTTAATAACATCTATTTTTTCTTCTCTGAAAAAGTGGTCAGGCACTGGCACAGGCTGCCCAGGGAGATGGCTGAGTCACCATCCCTGGAGGTGTTCTGGAAAAGTTGAGATGTGGTATTAAAGGAACATGGTTTAGTGGGAAATCTTGGTGGTAGCTGGACGGTTGGACTGGATGACCTTGGAGGTCATTTCTAACCTTGGAGGTTCTATGATTATTTTCTTATGTACTTCAACCTCAGCAACTTGAGAGGACGGGTTGTGCACAAAGTGCTATATGCAGGCCTACAAATTCCTGTAAGTAGTCATCAAATTACTGTATTCTATTTCATAAACTACATTTCACTCCAAACAAAAAAAAAGCTCTCCATATGAAAATGGAACTATGCTCTAATTTCTTTATAATTTGGCTCAGATCTTGAATATATAAATGTAATCCTGGAAGTTGTTCTAACTAATTTCTTCTTTTGTAAAACTTTGCCTCAGGCTAGGAAATAAATAAATGTATCTTCAAAAAAGAACCAGCTTCTCTTATTATTATGTTGTGAAAAAACTCCTGCTGGCAATGCTGGTATGAAAGACTGAAGCTTATATTTTCAGAGATGGTCCAGACTGAAATAACAAAGAGCTAAAATATATGTGTACTGACAGTAAGAACTAGATGACACTAATTATAGTTTCATACTTTTTTTTTTTTTTTTTTAAATTATTAACCTGGATGCAAACAACATACATTCAAGAATTGTCCTGTTCTCATATATTAAAAGTTCTAACTAAGTTCAACAAAGGAAAATGCGAGGCCCTGCACCTGGGGAGGAATTTCTAAAAAGCAACTACAGAAGTGAACTGTTACCATCCAGAAATTTTTCAGTAAAACTTGGTTTAACTTTCTGTTCCCCTGCAAATCTGGAAATAAGTCCATTAGAACAAATACAGATAAGTTTACATGGAAGACTAGTGAAAATGCTCATAGCCTTCTGCATACAATTACTTCCATCTACTAAACTGCCTAAACTTAAAACTCTTTTCTCATAACTAAACCTATCTCTAAACCAAACAAGTTGTTTGTATTACTACAGTACAACTCACATATATTAGCCATGTAGCTCCATATGTCTGTATTTTAAAAACTGGAAATGAAATAAATGAGTGCAAGAGAGAAGGGACTTAAGCAGTGGAAATGGAAAAGGAGAACATACCGCAAAAGCTCATTGACTCTTCTTTTGCAAACCACAAGTCATACAGTATCTTCACAGAAATTGCCATAGAAGGTTCAAACATAATGACCAAGCTGTCAAACTATATACTGCCAGTAACAGGGCTGACGTCCACATGCCCTCAATTCGTCAACTGATTCAGACATTTTATGGTTCAAAACCAGAGCTATAACAACCACAGTAGGGCGAAGGAAAATATCAACAAAAATATATCATTTATTTCATTATTGTTAAGCCAAGAGACATTAACTATATACCATGATATATTGGGACTTCGAGTGGTAGACCCAAATTTGAATCATTATCCACAAAGTCTATTTCAATTGGGCTTCCCAGGAAAATGTAATTTTCTGCCCTAACTGACCACCTACTCTTCCTGTCACCCAGTGACTCGCAGCTTTTTGACCCATTCTTTACTTATCTCTAATTCTAAAACCTAGTTTTATCTTACAGGTCTTCCCTCATGGCTTCCAATAAACAATTTTCATTTACGTACTACTGACAAGAACATGGTTTGAGATCCCACATCCCATGATCTCCATACTGAAGAACTAATGTTCACAATTTTCTTTTCTCACCAAACCATTGCTTTTTCCTTGCTCCCATTACATTAGGTACTTTGCAGGACCTTTTCTTGGGTTCTCTCTTTCACACATTGGTGGCATGGTTTCAAAAACTTTAGACCAAGAATTTAACAACTCAAACTGTAGACCAAGAATTTAACATCTCCTTACATGACCTTTTACAGATGTTTTTCCCCCATGCTACTTTTCTTTAATATTTTTCACATTTCACCAGACTCTTAATAGGAACATACTTTTACAGTGCTGGTATTCATTTTCTTCAATAGTTCAACATACAATCAAGTAGAACTTTGGCCTTCTCATCTCTAAGCTATCCTTCTCTGAAACATGCAGCAGTTTTTAATTCTAAATCCTCAGTTTACTCAATCAGAATATACTTTAACTCCCTCACAGCACTGCAAGAAATCTTAAACTCAAAGAGCAATTAGTGAGGAAAAAAAAAAAAATGCATTGCTACTTTGCAATTCTTTTCTCGTTACTCATCTTACCTTTGAACCTCTGTTTATCACTGTAAACTAACAGCTGCAGCACACAATTTCATTTGGGACTGTACAAAGATTTTTTCCCTAAATCTAAACTTCACAGTGGAAAAGTTGTGCTGTATCTTCATGCAGCCATTTGTACAGATATAGAACTTTATTTCACTACCATTAGCAGTCCAGCTCCACCTGACTTTTAACAACACTTACGTTACACACTCGTGCTTTTGTGGTGGATCACTCATGCAAATTAACATTTTACTTTCAAAACTTGGTGTTAATTTCCCCACCTAAGAGAAGATTTCAAGAATGTTAAAGCTAGATACACTGCACTTAATTGCAGAAAAGCTGCTAGAAGAAACATAGGCAGAATGTCATTAGAGAAAACAGTGGATAGCACTCCTATGTTTGCATGGAATGGCAAACTTTGGTTTTATTCTCACTGAAAGCTACCTGTATCAATACTTCCAAAGCCACAACAAGAGAGCAATACTGTAGCCATGATTCATCCCCAAGAAAACCATCCACTTTTCTCTCTCCCGCTGTGAATTTTTACTTTAGTTTGCATACGTCAATTGTCATGCCATAAAAAGTCTTAGAGCTGAACAATTCCTAGGTAGAACGTATGAATCTTGTAAAAATGAAACTGGGACAAGGCAGAAAGGCACAAACATTATTCTGGGATCTTTTTCCTTATTGCAAAATCATGGCAACGAGGAGGAAAATAAGTGCTAGATAATTTAGTTTTGCAGTTTTAGATTATAAGATTAAGGTTCTCCTATGGACAACAGTTTAAAAAAACTGTGTTCCATCTTAAACTGATGGAACCCAGTGATTAACACTGTCCCCTTCTGAAACCTCATCCTCATGGAAGTGGCACAGCAGTATCTCACTTGTTGGCCCCCTGCCTGAAGTGCTGACCGCACCCTCTAACCGTAATCAGAGTGAGCACAACTTCTGGAACGACATGACGACAGCTGAACAATCCGGGCGTTCTACTCCTGGGGTGACTGTGTGTTTAGCAAGGTGTATTTCTGTTTGACTAAAAGTACAAAGACTTGCATTTCTAACATTTGCTTAATGTTTTGGATGAAATAAACTCAGTATTTTCATTAGTATCTTTAATTTCAGTTGACTTCATACCTTGCTGATTTAGTGGCAACAAATGTTAAGTTAACAAAGCATTTCCCCTACCACTGAGAATGTGGCATAGTCTATCATACTCATTCATAGCCACCAGTGTGGTGTCAGCAGAACATGTTTTACAGTATGTAAGAGAAAAAACACAGCTCTACTTTTTCCATACCCAGATGAATACATTCCTGCATGATTTCACATAAATTCCCAGCTATGATAATGTGTGGTAGTGATAGTCACTACACTTCTTTATAGTTAATGAATAATTATATATTTCTGAAAAAGCAAGAACCATGTCCTGCTTGTAGTATATTAAAAGAGCAGCAAATCATACAAATTACTTTAAATATTTTGAACATGAACGCAGTTATAATGAAACAAAACAGTTGGGAATCTTTCCACTGATTGGTCTCCTTTAGAATTTCTACATTCTGTTCTCCGTGAAAGAGAAGGAAAACACAAGCTTGCACCTATGTGACTTATATTTGCCTTAAATAAAAATGTGCTCAACTGTAAACAGTAGTTTACAACTCAGTATTTTGCCACATGAGTTATTAGAAGGGAAAACAAATGCTACAAAAACAAAACTTGGAGCATATCCTTCTGTTTCTATAGCACACCGCTCTTGCTAATGTCTGTACAATAACTACATGAACAAGTGCAAGGCAGATTTAATGATGTCTCTCCCATAATTTGAAGCCAGTATTCTTAATTTTAAAAAGTAACATCTTTAAGATGTACATTAAAAAAAAGATGCCTCAATTTTTTCCACATTATATACAACATTTTCACTGATCAACTTTGCACATCATCAACTGCTCTACTTAGATGCAGCAAAAATTGCTGCATTGCAATTGCTTGCTCTAATGCCTTGCACTATAATCATTTCAGAATGTTCCCCCCAATCCTCAGCCTTCAAATGTTCAAAATAGGTCTCACGAGACAATATAATGCTCATCTGTGTACTTGATGCCTTTCAGCACATCAGTAAGCCATCCAAAACTAGAGAATTATTTCAAATCTAATGTTTCCACACCAATGTGGAAATAGCATCCCAAATGTCAGAAAGCAGAGCATAAACTGGGCTATTACTTCCTATTCCTCAAAAGAAATGCTGAGAGTGGGAAATCACTTGATATCCATGAACAACTAACTACAGTCTCTTCTTAGGAACCTACTAGAATGACTTTATGGAAATGAGCAGATATTCAGAAGGAATATAAAGATGACTTCAGTGTTCCTTGCTACACAGCAAAATTTTGAATTTTATTAGCAAATTCCCCACCGGTAGCTGGGTTGCCTTAAATGATCAAAAGGAACTTAAGAAAAGTGAAGAGAGGGGAAAAAACAGTGCATATCATCAGTCGCAAGAAGCACAATGAGTTGGACAGAAGATACGGCGTAACTCACCCTAAGCTTCCTATCCATAGGTAGGTGGCCAACCTGATGAGCAGCTCTTATGGATTTTAGACATCCATGCTGGGACAGAATAGCACTGAGGCCACACTTCTGATTGCCTCCACATACAATGCATGTTATAAAGCTAGGATTGCCTACATATAAGACTAGAAAAAAAAAACAGATAGATGGCCACATTTGACTGTGACTCAACAACGAGTGTTTTAAAAGCAAAACAGAAAAGCAGAAATCTTACAGTAATTAAATCTCTACATTTCTTCCTTTTAAAAACATTAGAAACTGGCAGCAAAAGTTTTCCTTGAACTTGGTCTCTAGATTCCTGGTCCACAGATGTTTTTGCAACAGGCTGTTGACAATGAATATTCATGCTCCTCCTGAAAGCAACATGTCGAAGTTTGAAGAAAACAAAATATCAATTAGAACACTTCAGCACTTTAACTTTAGATTGAAAGTTTTATCCTCTTGTTTAGCCAAAATAAACAACATGTCTTCAAACAACCAACTCAAACTCAAAGGTGACCATATCATCATTTTCTGTAGCTGTCAAATAATCAAATCAATAATTAAGTATTTCAGTACTATCTGCATCCCATTTTTACATATACTTAACAAGCAACCATATATGTATGATTAAAGACATTTTGTTCTGTTTCAATTCACCTTACACCTTAAAGGCTCAAAAGGCTGCATTCAATACAAAATAACATAGACAATTTTTTCTCCCTATGTGACATAGCATAGAGGTTCCAAAACTTTTAGTCTACATAAGCAGACAGATGCATAGATAGGAATTTCGATAAAGCCTTGAACAACAGATATCCCAAACAGGAAGCCCTAAGCCAGGGAATAGTATCAATGCATTTTAATCAAGAAAAAATATATTTCTCAAATAAAGATCAAGAAAAGTTTAGTGGGAGATTCCAGTTTCTGAGCTTCCTGGAATACAGGACACTTATAAGAAATGCACAAATAAATATAAAAAGACACGCCAAAAATGAGTCAGGAACAAATAACCAAAATTGTTGAAAACTCTCAAGTTTTGCAATGCCAGGCATTCAAAGACCCAGCACAACTTACACAAAAACTACATAATTTGCAATTTATGAGTTTAAATACAATAGAAAGGATTCGTAAAGTTTGAAAGAAAAGATATTTTTAGCTGGCAAGCATTTTTTACAGGCTAACCATTTCTCTTTATCTTGCTCATGAGACCTCTTTCTGATACAGCTTTGTGATACAAATACATTTGTTAACCATTATTATGAAGAAAAAGCAACAGCAACATAGCATGTTTGTACTCTTAAAACAAATCATACACTTATCAAATTTATTTATTTTTTATGATTTCCAAATTCCACTCCCATTAATAAACAGCTTATTTTGATAAATAAGCTGACTCCAACTAACTTGGCAGCGTTTTTTAGATGAGAACTTTTTGTCATGAGGAACTTCAATGGATTTGTGTGCATTTCTGCTGTAGGAGTGAGCACGTTATGAAATCCCAAGACACAATATGAAGTATAAAACAATTTTTAAAATTAGAATGTAGACAAAGAAATGCCAAAATTAGAACATGAACAAATACCTATGAGAAAACTGATTTGTCCACTGCTTGAAAACACAATACTTCAAATTCCATTCAAAATCCTGAAAACCCATAAACGCTTACTCTAATCTTCACAATGAATTTGGAGTTTCTCCATGAAGAGAATCAGCCAACCAGATGTGAATTCAATTGAGTACGTTCCTTTCTAAGCCCAAAAACAAGGCAAATACCCTTCCTCTTCCAGATCTGCTCAAGAAGGCTGATGTTTTCTACTTTGCACTCTGTTTGGTTAAAATTGTTCCCAATCAATAACCCTTAATCATACACATCACAATCTGGGAAGTACTTTCAGACAGTCTTCACAGTGGAACTGAATGATTTCAGTTCAAGAATGACTATGATTACCCCAACCCCAGAGCAGCTTCCTGAGCCTGAATGCTGAGGAGTATGGTGCGCTCAGTCTCACAGGGAATCAAGCTCAGATCTGAAGCTGACAAGCCCTGTGAAACTCCAGCTAATGAAGCAGAAACCACTGTGACAACTTCCACAGTGCATTCACCTCTGCTCCTGACCTTGAAGTGAAGACTTCACAGCAGGCTATAAGCAAGATCAGCCCTAGCACACTTCAACACAAACGGAAGAGAGCTATGCCTTCCCCAATAATATCTTCAGTGCTCTATTACAGTAGCCCTCAGATGAATTCTGGAAAAATGGCAAAAATGGGAGTTTTTTTCCTGTTAAAATTTAGAAAACACCAAACAGTAGAAGAGGTTTAGTGAGCATCTGAGAAGTTATCCAGTCTACTCTGGAATTTACCTAAGGAGCTGGGGGAATAAACATTTTTCTCTCCTGAACATCTGGAAAGCAGGTACTGGGATGGCAAGCATCTCTTATATGCACAATTACCCTATGTGCATTGATTCAGAAAGCTATTTTTATTGAGCCAGTATCAGTAGATGCATGGAGAAGCACTGAAAGGCACATCCATCTTTCCACATTTTTTTCTAGCAGTTACATTTGAAACATTCATTATTCATCAAATGAACTTCAAGATGCAATATTCACTAGAAATTTTTGTTTGGATGATAAGTACAATGAGACTTCACTTGGGATGAATCTTAGTCGATTACTGAAGCATAAAACCATCACAATACCTATTTACACTGACTAAGCATATTTCAGCCTTGCTGTAATCTTCACTACATTGTGCAACTTTTAAGTACACAGACTGGTTTGGTTGGAAGGGATTTCTGGAGGTCATCTGATCCAACTGCCCTACTCCAGCAGGGAAACCTGGAGCAGGTTGCCTAGGACCAGATTCAAATACCTGAATACCTCCAAGGAGGGAGATATCACAACTTGTCTGGGCAACCTGTGCCAGTGCTTGGTCTACCTGACAGTAAGGTTCTCATGTTTGTTTTTTGTTTTGTTTTGACGTTTTTCAAGTCCTTGTTGAATTTCATGAGGTTCCTCCCAGTCTACTCCTTTAGCCTGTCAAGGTTCTTTCCCTCAGTTTGACATCATCTGCAACTCTAACTATGCAGCATGTGACCTCCTAGTCATCAATAAAGACAAGTTCTTACAGAACTCCAGGTGTAACCATCCTCCAGACAGGGGCCCACAAACCCAATGATTCAGGCAGTTTTTCACCCATTTAGTAGAATCCAGCCTTTCAGATGATAAAATCTTAACTTGAATACAAGGATGATGTGGGAAAAAGCATCTCTGTCAAATGCACTGCTAAAACAAGGTTGACTGCTATTCAATGCCCTCCCTTATTCACAAGTCCAGCCACTTCACCACAGAAGGCAATCAGTTCAATCAAGCATGATATACCCTTGATAAATCCATGTTGATCATCTGCAGACTGTTTGCATCCTCAGGTGCTTAAAAGTGCCTTCCCAGATTTACTCCATGATTTTCCCTACAGACTAAGCTAAGTTGGCTGACTAATAACTCACAGAGCCATCTTTTTTGGGTGGATGAAATAAAAATCTTTCTCCAGTCAACAGGAATCTTCTCTGACAATTTTCAGGTTTCAACGTGAAAAACTGAGATGTGCTCTAAATTACTAAAATCTATTTCTGACTTGATTTTACCACATACAGCAACATCAGACAGATGTTAAAGACCATAGTCCTGAAGTTTGCCTATCTACTTCAGTTTGTTCTCTTTTGGAAGGACAAATAAATGGGCTATACTTTCAAAACAAATAAATTGAAAACAAAAGGTGAAATTAACTACCAAACATCTCTCTTTTACTAAAAAAGAAGTACAACACACACGCAGCACGCAGATAAGCGAGCAATGTGATACGAGAGACTGCATTCCAAACTGAATTTGTTTGTTTGTTTTGCAAAGAGCTCCATGGTACATGATAATACACAACTCTCTGAGGCAGTAAGCAATATATACGCCAAAAATTGTCCCACTGACATGAACATGCTAATCTGAGTGCCTCAAGCTACTGCAAACAGCTAGCTTGTACCAGGTAAAGTATTGCAGGAATTTAAACATTTGAACAAAGATGCTATTCCTTTTTAATTAGCAGAGCATTTTTAGTACTGGTCACTCTTGCCTGAGATTCATGCTATAAAGAAAGGACAAATTCATAAGAAAGAATCAATAAACATTCACTTTGGTTTCCATTACATAACTATAACACTTCAAAAAACACCACAAGTATCAGCATACAGAGAATTAATAAGATTCTCAGCTACGAGGGCAGGGAAAAGTGAAATTACACATACAGAGGCACATCCTCACATCTTAAATTTGTCAAGTGAATTGAGACTAGTATATGAGACCACCATTTGAATATTATTCAAAAAAGCAACATTCCCAGTGATGCAACTGGAATTCGTATATTCACAATACTGTAAAGACATTAAAGAAAAAAAGCATTTTGTCTTCTAATGAAGACTATAAGGTTTTACTACCTAGCTGAGTGCATATATGTATACAAGAATTTAAGAAGGTGTCTAAATGTAACTGGACAATATTCTTACAGGAGAACAGGCACCTCCTGCCTGCATGCTTGCCAGGGAGGGAAGGGAAGGAAAAAGGGGGGAAAAAAAAGAGTCCTAAAAACACGTAGCTTCAGACAACTTTAGATTTTCTCTAACTAAGTCCAGGTGGCAATTCACAAAGGCTGATAATTTCTGCATGACTTAAACACATACATATATAGAAATTCAATCCAGCTTTACAAGCAAAATAGTTTCTTTATCATACAAACAAACATAGTTCCTTGTACAATCTCAGCCAGATAATAAAATCGACACTAAAGTTTGGGATGGGCACAAGGAAACCATCCATTCATCTGAACGTATCTGCATATCACTCACCATTGCTTTTGTACAGCCCAAATAGAGATGTTTACTGCTACATACTTCACACTGTTAACAGCACATATAAGGTACTGTTTAGGCGTGTGCATTATATATACTGTTGTGTTCAGACACTGTTGCCTAGAAAAATCTTGTTGACTGCTATAACGAGGCCTGGAAAAGCATTTTGGATTTTTATGGGTTTGCTGGCTGGCGACAATAGGTTTTTCTCATTTATTCTGTTTTTAATTTGTAGCTTCTAGGACATTATCAAGCTGCCATAGATCTCTGTCCCTACAGAAAAAAGCTTTTTAACTACAAACATTGGAAAGGCCTGACCTCATAGAAACATCTAGCTTCGTGTGCAAAGACGCAGGCCTAATTTCTTCAGGAAACTAATGACAATGTAATCTCTGCACTGGCTACCAGCTTAGTAGCTTTTATCCAGGAAAAGCACACCTTGTTCTTCAGAAAAAACACGTTCTAGACTTGTCAGTCTAAGCTATACGTTAACCCACGTTATTATTTGCTAAGTAACCTGACTCTTAGGATATCACAGACAGCTGTAGATCACTGAATATAGGCATTCATCAATCTTGGTAACTGAACTAAGGTTATTCATTCAATATTACCATCCCTGAGGTCAACTGCTCCGTTCTCCAGAACGCTGGGATCACTGAACTGAAAGAACAGTGCAGTAATCATGACAGCAAAACTGACAGATTCCTACCCACCCAGCTCTCCTCTTCCATGTGAACGCCTGCCGTAGGATGACGATGATCTCCAGCAAAAACCTGCCTTCTCTTGCCTAACGCAGAACTCCAGTGTATCTGTAACCGTCAGAATCAGCTGATGACTGGCAGAAATGTCCACTATGTATGTATACACTATGTATGTATACACCTCTTCTTGGTGCTTTTTTTTTTTAAACTTCAAAACTGAAAGGCTACATCACATCAGTCTGCACTTTACCTGGCACTTACATTTTTGGTGCGACACAGTTTCTTTGTTTGCTACTCTACACCTCTACATTAACTACCCGAACAACTGAAGCAGTTCTGCTGTTCCTTTTTACATTACAAAAGGATTTGAACAGTGAAGGCTATCCCTGCTGTTACATGTGCAAGACCTACTACATTCCCAGAACGAAAAAGTTTCAGTTCTAACAACTCTAGAAGAGATACGCGTAGAGAAAAGTCAGCACAATGCCATTTTTAAATTAATTACCGAAGTGAAACATACTAAATTTAAAAGCCACCAAAACCACCACATTCAGAAACGAAAGTTGGCAGACATCCTCTTCACCCTGGATGAAAACCAAGCAGCAGCGCTGGCTTTTCCAAGCTTCTATTTCAGTACTTTAAAAGCACAAGAACACAACAAAGAAGCGAAACATGTTACATTTCCATTTCTCATACAGTTTTTTTAAGAATCCAGAGCAGAATCCTTTACTTGCTAGAAACAGGTGAAGAACTTTTATTTTTGATAACAATAAATGAATCTCAAAAACTGGGTGGTCATTATTTTTCTAATTCAATTCAATACACCAATTCAAAAGTTATTTCCTGCAGACACTGTCATAAAAGTTCATTTTCCCTCCAAAACGTACAAGTTCTAATAAACAAATTAATGCCTCTTCCTTTCACATCATAAAATTACGAGCAGAATTGTAAGAAACAGATGCATTTATTTCAGAATTGATGGCTTTATCTGCAATAACTTGCTCTGTTTATAACAAAGCAAGGCAATACACACATCTTTACACTGGTCGACATTTTGCACAATACCCTTTAAAGTGAGGCTATTGAATTAAAAAGATGTATAACAGTTTTGGTAGTTAGCCTATTTTTTCATAGCAATTATTCTCAATGTTGAGAAAGAAGCATCAAAATATCTGTTAGCAGAAATCTGGTTGAGTCAGAAAGCCTTTTGAAAATAGTTCTGCTATGCAGAAATGAAACCAGCCCACTTATTTCGTCTTGCCATCTCATATAACTCACTGCGAATCTCAATTTTACTTCTATGCACCTACACAGGATTATTACAAAGATTATTTAAATCAGAAGTACTGCATCCATTATTTAGAACTCTAATTTTTCATATGGAATCTGCTTCATTTGCTACAAGCAAGAAGGGTAACATTTACTACTCATAAGGGATGTTCAGATATAATTGCTTGAATCAACTCAGATATATAAATCAAAAGGACACAACTAGTCCCTAAGACACAAAGTTCACTACCAGAAAACAAAATTAAAGGAGTACGCTAAGAGCATATGCACAATGTCCAACTCCAGTACATGTTCCATACAGGTACCACATCACCAATACTTCGGCTGTTATAAAAGTAGAGCAAACAGTTAAGGAACAGTCACTGACAATCAGTTGTCAGCACTACAGACAATTATCATTTGATCACACACTGTTTACTACGCAACAGATGACAGATTATACAGTAATGTATGGAAGAAATATATTGATATGCCTTTGGTAATCATCAGGTGAAGTACATGATTCAGAGCTATGGCAGAAGTAGGTTTTGTTGGCTTGGTTTATTTTTGTTTTTATTTCTGAGTTCACAATCTAATTTGAAGCAACTTCCCTCATTTTTATTTCCAGTGTGAGTTCTGCCCTGTTGGGGCACTGCAGTAGAACAGTATATCCTAAGAATGGTTCAAACCACGTATCTTCAAGGCCAAAGTTGTTCACATATCCCTCTCCAACTCCACAAACATTTCACCTACCATGTCATTCTAGTCACAATTCTTACATTTCTTGTTTCTGTTGTAGGCAACAGTAGAACTATCAGTATAAATACTTTATGTCTGCACTGCTATTCCCAACATATCTTAAGAGCTTTTTTGGATTCTTGCTGCTTAATACAACAGGTCTTCAGCCCTGCTGTCCAAAACACTGCTCAGATATCATCTAAACTTTTAAAGTCAATTCATAACACAGTAAAGCTTCAGTACATTTCAAATTTCTTCCCCTCAGTATGAAAGCTTTTGCATTCATCAGCATAGAATTTCATCTGCCATCTTACTATTCATCCAATTAACTGGCTCCCCAAACTCTCCCTCAAGGGTTTTCTCTGATCCTAAATACATAAATAATACTAATATCTGCATTTTTGCTAATCCTATTCCTGATATTTACCATACATAAACATTCTCATATCTAACATGGAATAAGTCATCTGCGATGAACGCTTAGGGTAACAAAACGTTACCCTGACCTTCCGTTCTCTTGGTCAGTACCTGATTCACAAGTGACCCTTGGCTTGTAATTTCCTTGACCTGTTTTGAAGGTATTTGGCAAAGGACTTGGAATCTTCAAATAAACTATTTCAGTGACTTGAGCTGTATCCACTGTTTGTTTTATACGCTCAGAAAATATTAATAGATTAGGGAGGCACAGCTTTCCTTTGTGGAAGCAAGAGCATTTTGCTCTGTACTTTGATCAACAACATTTTTTAAAACTTGCATATCTTAACATAGAATCTAATAATAAATGGAAAAGCTTTGAGTCTCCAGTTCAAATTACCCTCCCAAGTTCGCAAATACTGCTGTTCTCTTTCTCCTTTGTGTTTCATTTCACCTAAGTACTAAAAACTCAATATCCCTGTATTTGTCAGTCAGGGTGAAGAGAACGTCAGTTCCTGGAAAAGGAAGCGCATGTCAGCAGGATGCATCCTTTCTGCATACGTTGTTTCTGTGTTTCCATAAATAACTTCAGAACCGACAAACAAAAACGTGCTTCGGATGAGGCCGTGGGCATGGAAGGATTTACTGAAATGGAATGCAGGAGAGAGGAATGAATCCCTTATCCGATGTGTCACACACGCCAGGTCACAAGATAAAGGGCTCAGCTGCATGGACCGAGCAGCCCCTCCATCTGCACTGCAGCTGGAGCCAGTGCTGAATGTGCACCCAGACGTGAACAGAATTACTTCTGAGGAATAGTGATTTTGGGGGATTTTCTGCTTATGTTGTTCATCACACTTTTTTTTTTTTTTTTTTAAATTTTAAATGCATGTCTGTTATTATTTAATTAGTTGTTCTGATGACAACAAATTCTACCAGCCTTACGATGCGAACAACTGAAAGATCTGATCCTTTCTATTTTAGTAACAGAAAAAGAATACACTACACATTCTCACTTCACTCTGCATAAAGTTCCAGTCACCTGTTTCATCAATTTCTGACCCATCAACTCAATCCCTCCTTTTATTTTTACATAGTAATGACACTTTTCCTATAGGACTTCATTCTCTTAATCACTACAAATATGTATGTAGTAACTTACAACAGGGGTAGCCAGAAATTTTTCCATGTCAAGAAAATGTGATTTCTTTAAGCAAGCAGCAGTATTTACCATCAGCACAATACAGCCATGAACTGAAATGAATTCTAACTCCAATAAAAAAAATCAGTAATACAGTGCAAAAAATTAAGTTCTTAAGGTGCAAAGACAACTAATGGGTGCCACTTCATACAAGTGGAAAAATGGAAATGAATTAAGAAAAAAAACCTCAAAACTAGCTACAAAGAGATGAAAGACTGCATGTAGTATATAGTGCAGTAACAACAACAACAAGTCAAATTTTACAACACTATATAAAGAAAAACAACTCTTCTGATTCCAATCACACAAACCTCTTACACCAAGATGTCACACTGAAGTTTCAGCACTACTTTTCTTGTTCTAACAACAACTTACTAAGCAGTAACATGACACTTCTGGTTAAAAGCTTTTCCTGGAGCATGTTGTAAATGAAAGGAATCTTGGCAGGTCAGTATCTCGCTAGAACGTGCAATTCTGCATGTCATTGCCTCTTGCTTATTCACTGTAACAACAGATTTCATTACAAAACGAGTAAGAGAAACAAACACAGCCTCCTGCAGTTCCTGCTTTATTAGGAGCATTCACCTCTCCTTTTCCTTTATCATAACACCCATTGCCAAGACCACGTCTCACTGCAGGACAGGAAAACAAAAGAATTAAAGCATTGCTAAGCTGAGCTCAGTTACCCTTAGTCACCAACTGATGATACTCCTATTTTGGCATTTTTTAAAGCAGAGTTCAAGTACTTCCCGGAAGCTCATGCTGCATTCCACTTTACAGCTGGGACTGTGCTATAACAATGAGAAGAGTTTAAAAAGTCAAGCAGTCACTGTCAGATAAATACTTCCATGCATAGCTATCTGGTGAAGCCCCTGTCAGGTTTGCCATACAACAGATGAAATAAAACACAGAAATACCAGAGATATTCCTTCCTTTTTTAAAAATCTTTACAGCATGAACTTCAGACTCACCGTGTAGTTACCTATATGCAGTTTGTGTAAAAACAGATATGTAAATGTGTAGGTCACTCCAGAAGTAATGCCTCCTACTTATTTCCACAGAAAGGACAATAGTTACAAGGAGCATGATATTGCACTTGATATATCCAAGTCTCCACTACACAACACTATTTTTCAGTGTAGTCACAACCATTAGCTGTGCATTTTCAACAGTGATGAACTGGTGCATAAAAACCTGCACGGGTGGAGGTGACCCACTGTCGCCACTGCTAAAACGCATCACCCACCACCTCACTGTGCTCACAGCCACTGGTTCATCTCCACAAATGCTCACCAAGCATCGATGAATGTCAGTAGGTGCCATTCTTCTGCAGAGAGGAACTCAATTCCGTATCTTTGCTGCATCAACACTCCTATGTCAAACACCATTTTGCCAGACTGCCCCTCTAATGTCATCTGTCAAACGGCAACAACATGTAATGGGATATTGGTGGGGAGGCTCAAACTCTGCTGCCATACCACCAGCATCTGCTTCAGAGGACAAGAGCTATTGCAATAAAAGAGGAGGTACAACTTTTGGAGCAGCCATCGTATGAAACATTATGGCTTCATCTTTTGTATCATTTCCTGCAATTATATATACAAATAAAAATATATAGTTACATAATCTGATCAGACTTAAAAATTTAACCCATGATTGAGAACCAAACTTTTAAAATGTTTAAGGGCAAAATAAAAGTCAAACTGTTGTGCCCAACAGGTTGTATAGGAGTTTAAAAAGCTTAAAAATATAGGAAGAAAGGAAACATTTGTCTGCCAATTAGATATTTCTGACAGAAGAGATTAGAAAATGGATAAGCTCAGATACCGATGATGAAAAATTTCTGAATTGCCTCAGGGGTCCTTCTCCAGAAAACTATCCAATTATGTGACAAAGCAGGCTAGTTTATTTGTCTAGCTTTTGTAGCAGCCGTTTCTCAGGCTACACAACAATCAACATCCACAGTCATCCTCACAAGAAAGCGGAATGTAACATGGAAACATTCAGACCAACTGAACATGATGCTTACCTTTTTTTTTTTTTTTTTTCTTTTTTTTTTTTTTACATCAGCAGACACATATATTCTCCTACAAAATTCCTAACAAAGATGCTGTCTAGCTAACTAACCAAAAACTTACAAGACGAGTTACCTCAAGATAACTAAGCATGCACTCTAATACATGTGTGCACAGGGAAGACCTTCCAGGCCTCCAATCGCTTTTGACTAGCAGATCTGGTGAGCTACTAGCGGTTGCTTCATCTACACATTTCTATGAACATTCCGCACCAAGCAGACGATGCTGGAGTCTATAATCCAAGGCACAGCAATTACTAAAAACAATATATTGTATACTTGGTTCACTGTGCAGAATCTATATGACTCAATGGAGTAATGAAAAGAATTACAATAGAATTCAACAACTGCAAATATCCTGTCAATACCTGTTATATGTTAAGAACAGAAAATGTATTTTTAGTTTACTTGCATTCTTCTCTAAAAACATCATATTCTGACATCTTTTTCAAATGCAGGCTTATGAAGTAGTCTACCAGTCATATCAGAATGCTGGAAAACTTGTAGCAACTAGGTAATGTGCCCACAATCAATGTTTTACTTGAAAAATGCACTTATTTTCATGAAAATCCTCTAAAAGGTACTTCAGAAAAGAGTAAATTGGTTTTGTTACTGGCACTGGGGGAGGTCTGTTGCAGCTGAAGGAAGTTTGCTGTTCCCTACAGACAGGCTGCAGGACAGCCACCCAGCTGCTCTGCAGAGTAAGGACCTGCACGAAGCCAGTCACGGAGAAATGGAGAACAATTCTGCAGTTACACACAAGAAAGCAGCTCCAGAATTTACCAGATGTACATGACCACTGTAGTCATGCAATGAGCTGCATGCTGGGATTCACTGCTGCCCACCTCACTCAGCAGTAGGGCCATTTTGCAATGCAGTAGCTGCATTTTGTTGTAGTTGTTTTTAAACACTAAAATCACTGCAATAAAAGGTATACTATGAACTTCTAAATGACTGTTTTCTGATTCTTAGATATTAGAAGACTACTAAAAAAGAATCAATACAAGCAAATACAAAACTAGATGAAGAAAGTGATATTGCCTGAGACAGAAATGGTCATCTGAATGGCAAACACTTCTATTAAGGCAATTAAAAGACAAAATAAAAGGGAAATGTGATTTATTCATTCCCATAATGCTAACACATAGGAAAAATCTATTAAAAATTAATGCATTACAACCACAAAGAGAATGTCTTAACCATAATCATTTGCCTTTCACTGAGCCAAACAAGAGAAGAAAGTGAAGAGTTTGTGCAATGGATAACGTAAAAAAATATTTAAAAGCTTCATAATATTTATATTTCTGAAGAAATTTGTCATGAAGGTCATCTCTCTGTCATTCTACTTTCTGTCCCCGTTCCAGCTGATGCTTGGCCCAAAACACAGTCAGTACCACCTGGGGGTGGGACCTCCTGCCACACTCCTCTATAGAGCACGGGATGCTGTCGGGAGTCTTGCCATGCTCAAGGAAGGCAAGTGCAAAGGCCTGGCCCTGTGGGACTCCACACTTTAACTAGGAAACATTTCAGCATCTGTGGAATAACTGTGTCTTGTTTTGGACGAGTTTGACTGTTGTAGACTACAGAAACTGCAGCAGCACTTTTTGTGCAAAATAACCACTAATTTGCTATGCTATGTAAAATGACAAGTTCCAGAGTAAGCTTGCAGATGTTTTTACTGAGTTAAACTATTCCAAAATACTTCAAGCCTAAAAAGATACTAAAATAAATACGTAGACAGCCCATTTTCTTCTCAGACAGCTTTACTATAGTTCATGCACGCAAACAGACTCCGACAAACCAGCTAGAACTAGCTGAATTACCAGATACTTTCCCAAGACACAGATTTTCCCCAACAAACCACTAAAATTCCAAGGCTCAATGCAGAAGCATGAAACATGTCACTAAGTATTAGGGAGAGTCCAAAGGAAAAGTCTTATAAATTAAATACATTTACATACATACCAGTAAGAACTTCATACATTCTTTTTGCTTTGAATACCACCTCTTGTTTGCCTTAAAATCCACAACTGAAAAATACAGGGAAATGTTTTCAAAATAAAACTTCAGAACGGAGAAACTCCACGTCAAACTTCAAAGCCACCGAAGTTCTCAGAAAAATCCATGTCAGTGTTTGTTCTCAGCACAGTTACAACTGATACTTTCCTATTTCTACTCTCCTAGACCATGCGCTAAAGGTTAAAAGAGGAAATATCTATCAGGAACAGATGATGGGAAAACACTTATCCAAAAATTACAAACTGACTGCCAATAAATTAAGAATCAAGGCAGTATCAAAGCAATTCAAGATATCTGAATGCAAATAAATTCACGTTACAAACTCAAATTACTTTAAATTCAAATCAGACAGGGTTTTATTTCTACTATATTTTTGCTTTTACTTACCAATTACTTAAACTTTCTTCTGACACCAAATATTTATTCCCAAGACACATGGAAACGTAAAACTACACTGAACTTCACAAAAATGGGAAAAATTTGGAATAGGAGATACGTGCCTTTTTTTTTTTTTCCTTCACTTTATACCAACCATCTTTAGCTCAGTCAGGCTGCCAGTGATGAGGTGGGATACTCTAACCTGGATACACCTAGATATAATCCCACTGCAGAGTCCCTCCCACCCATGTACATGAGGAAGCTCACAGAAGGCACCTCAGGAGGGCTCAAGTCCCACTGCTGGCTCAAAACAGGATAAACTCTCAAGTCAGTCTAGACTGGGGTTCTACTGAGTCCTTGAAAACCTTCAAGGATGGAGATTATTCAGAAATAGGATACAGTAAGGTTAGTACTGTAGGAACATGCTCAACAGATCAGCTGGGAGATCAGGCAGTTATGTATTGTATATAAACTTTCAGATTAAGATGGAAAGTTTCCAGGTAGTCTTACAACCTAGAACTCCCATCTCCACAATCTGAGCTGTAGGAACAGCTACTTGCAGAGATTTAACAAATAGATGAAAATATATATATATATATAGAGTATGATGATGGCCAAAATTGCAAATCTTCTACTGCTAGAAATTCACTTGGAAACAAACAGATCAACTCTAACATTACGACAATTATTTGTTTCTTGCATCCACTCTATTTTGGCTTCTTTGCTACAGGACTACTGTATTATACATACATTCTTTACCATCTTTCACTTTTTCCTTGGGAATTTTTTTTTTTGAATTGTTTAAAGGGGATAGGATAAGAGAAAAGGAGAAAAAAGTCAGGTGATGAAAGAAGCTGCGGCTGGACCATAGTGCCATTCGTCCTCTCTACTCCAGCACCAAACGCATCAGGCAGAGAACGTGACTGAGGGACTAAATTTGCACAGGAGTGGAATGAGCCAACGTAGCATTCCTTTGGTTAACTAACCTTAGTTGTAGTACGAAGTTATGTATCGCAGTAAGAAGAAAACCAAATGGGACTTTCAACCAAAAGTGCAACAATAAAGGCAGTTAAATATTACCATCTTTCACAGACAAGCAGTAAAAATAAATAAATAAATACTTAGCTGCTTGGACTTGGAAATCAGACACGGTATAATGCTCCTCCTCACATGAAACCACAGAACACATCTATCATGTAACTACTTAAAGCACATCCTTGGGCAATGTTAAAAATTAACAAACAGACTTTTACTTTAAAGGGGAAAACAGTCAAGGAAAATTGACTGGAGAACCACCTTTCTTGTGGCTGTTGGATCTAGAATCTGCTAGATCATCTGCTAGATCATATCTACCAGTATCAGATTCCAGTATTTGCTGGAAGGCAGGTGTTTGTCATTTCTTCATGCAATTGGTGTGAACCAGCTTCTACTGTTTATTCTAAGAGAGAGGTTCTTCAGTGTCAGCTCACTTCAACAAAGACACAGAACTCATGACTGACCCTCATAAAGCCTGGTGGACTACACTTGCAAAACTCATATTAAAAAACGTATAGAGAAGGTCATCAAGTTATCAAAAGTGTCAAAAATGTCTCATCTAAAATAATTATTTTCAGAAACCATTGGTTTTTGGTTGGTTGGAGGTTTTTTTTGTTTTGTATTGTTTTTTTAACATAAAAATAGTTTGCTTAGTAAAGGAAAACGAAAAATAGAAAGAAATACTGCCAGCTAATAGGGAAAAAAAAAAATCTAAAAAATACTGCCTTGTCATTTCCAGTGAATCCACATGAAAGTGCTCACAAAGAGCTGTGGAAATATGTTGACATTTAACCATTTTTAACAAGCTTCTTTCCCCCTCTTCCCAACAAAGTATTACACAAATCTTGTTCCTAAATTCCGTCTAAAATCACCATTAATTTCATTCAAAATGAGGCAAAAAGAAAAAAAGAAACTGTGAACTGTATTACTAAAGCTCAAAGTGAATAACCCATACTGAGGTAGCCAGCATATGCAAGACAAAAATAGCATGCATCACAGCATATATTTATGCTCAGTTTCAGTTTAAAGTAAGCAATTATTCATTTACAAGAATTTTAAAAGCCACAGTAAAAATGTCAACCTTTCTCTCATTGTCCAGAAATTCAAACAAATAAATAAAAAAAAAATAAATTGAAAAATAAAGGATGTATGGGAGAAATTACTTGGTTTCTATTCTACATTTATTCATACACACAATCATACTCAGAGATGAGTTTTGTCAGTATGATCCATGGCATTTTCAAGGATTAGGTTCATAACCTCAAGCACTGTAATTCTTTTCTAGATTAGGTTATTAGTCATGTTTATTATAATTGAAAACACCACATGGAAATTGCAGTCTTGTGCAAAATTTATAGGATGTGGCAGTGAAATGAGAGCCTAAAATATTAAAGTCCACATCGGTACTTTCGTTCCACAATACTGGTACAGATTTTAGGTAACACCTCTACTTTCCCCATCAAAACGAAGTTTGTCAGTGTAAAATCAATTGAAAATCAGGACTAGTGTATTTCATAGGTCTACTGTATTTCATAGATCTCAGTCCTAGCTACTTTGGTCAAAACAATAGGACTGGGAGAAGTGTGGCTTTAACCCATTCCATCTTCCAGTGAGACAAGCATCTGAGCATCTTCTTCAGATTCAGCGTCTCCTCAGCAGAGAAGTCTGACTTGAATTGTATATTCCCTTCATGTCTGACTCTCACAAAGGAAGGAAAGGGTCTTGATCAGGAAAATTCAATGCTTACAGCCCCTGGCACACAAGTCAGTTACAGGAAGACATAAACACACACATTTTTCTAGTTGAATGTGTTGGATGACTTTGGACATACCTATTGTACAGGGGGGCTTTTCTTTCCCTGATTAGGATATCATGTAGAAAACTCGTGGACCACTTCCAATATTGTGACTAGCAAACAATTCTTACATACAAAGCCAAAAATGTAGGGGAGGGTTGTTTGATTTTTGTTTTTTTAAAGCTAAGACAGAAGGAAAATGTTAATGGCAAATACATTTTTTTGAAGCTGTCAACCAAAAACAGTGAGCTCCTTTAATATATTCCACGTGTCAATACTTAATGTTGTGCTTAGCAACATGGATTGATGTCTTCGAAAATTTAAAATGGATCCATAATTTTAGCCTCTTTCCTCTTCTTACTAAGCAGTACTTACTGCTAGCTCTATAGTAAGCAGAAACTATACAGTAGATTATTAGTTCCTACAAGTATTTGAGGAATAAGCTTGTCATTAGAAATAGAGCTACTGTCATCAACATCTTCTGGCTGTTTATGTTAAATATGACAGCACAGTTCGCCCATCTTTCACAGAGGCGATGAAAGAGTTACAGGTAGCCTAGGCTGTAATCTCTTCCAATGGCACAGCTGCATCCCAAAGAGGAGGAATGGACAAGATGTCAGATGAGAATTCAAGGTTTACAGAATCGTGTACTGTTCCATACACAAATTAATTTCATGGACAAAAGATAATCACAAATGAGATTTGGTATAGTAATTTCAAAACAGTTCATAGTGAGGAAAACTCAAACAGCAACAACCACCAGAAACTCTGACGCTCGGTTCCAAATGAAGATGAGCAGGCTGGCCACAGGCTTTCATGAAAGCACACCCTTGGCAGTTTGGTTGGAAATTTCAGATTCAAAACCCCTGCTTAGTAAATTCACTAGAAGCATTCTTTTCAGCTTTAAAACATTTATTTAAAAAAGTTAAGGAAAAAAAAAAATCAACTAAGTAAAAGTTAAAATATGAGCACTCAAAATAATCAAGTTGTCTTCCCTCCCGTCCCCTGCCACATCCCAGGCCACAGGGATGTGGACACACAATTCCCTTGGCAAACTGAACCTTGGCATTGCCCCTCCAAATGCAATCCGAACCTTGGCATTGCCCCTCCAAATGCAATCCAGTTGCTTCTCTGCCAAGGACACATCACACCCATAGGGCCACACTAGGCCAACAAAACAGTACAAAACAGTACTGCCTCAGGCCTCTGATTCATCGCTCAATACAGGGAAGTCGTGGAGAAGGAAAGCACTATTCCAATACAGGTACTACCATCTTGGATCCTCTACACAGAAGACACTCTCACAGGAGCAATGATCCCATGTTGTAAGGCAAGCAGCTCCAAAATCAGAGGATCAGGAATATAAGAAATATCAGCAAGGACATGTAGCAGCTTACTCAAGGCATGTCAATGTGACAAAACTCACAGTGATCTTACTGGCCCCAAAGAAGTGGTGATGAAGCCTAAAGTCTACTGACATCAGAGCCCGTTTCATGAGATGCCCATAGAATCCTTTCCTCAGAAATCTGATATTTAAAACACTTTCAGAAAAGCCTGTTTTCCTACACAATAGTCAGAACTGTTTTTTGAAAAAAGTACAATTAAACTTTAAAACAAAAAAAAGTCACCCCAGTTGAAGAAAGTAAAAATGAACACAAACTCTCCAACTGCGGCAATCAGTGTAAACTTAACATCTTACCACAAGCCTCGTTTGACCTGTGGAAAGTAGCTCAGATTCTCTGTAGCATAACATTTCTAACAACAGCAATGATATATCTACAAATATTTCTCTGTTACACTGCTAAAATTAGTATTTAAAACACAGCATTCCAAAGTTCACAAAATTCCTGTAGCAGTAAAGCAGATAATTTAGGGAAATTATGGTCCTGTGTACATTCTAGCAAGAATAAGTCTGTATAGAAACTAACCAGCTTTTCCCTAATAAGCTAAAACTTCAACACTGAACCATCCTAATGCTGTCCCAGTAATAAAATAGCATGCATCTTTCCTGTACTCTCTCTCATACTGGGTTTGATATAGCTAAGCTCTCTCTACAAATCTTGCGTATTTATTTTTAGGTTGAAGCTTAAGTTGAGCAGTTTTCTCTTCTTATACTGGATTTGTGGTGGCATAGAGAACAACCTTACTTCCACACCTCTAAGAAAGAAAATCTAAAGTAAGGGATAGCTTGTTTGTATTAAAACAAAATGCTAGATAACACCGACTTAGGATCAATCCATTATACTTCATTCAGCAAAAGACAAAACATATTGGAAAACTAAAAGGTACAATTTTTAGCTACACTGAAAATTGATGATTAAATAGACAAGAGCCAGTAATTTTCTTTCTTTGAATACAACTTCAGAAGCCACACTAAACTCAGTCCCTAGTTTAATTGAGGTTTCCACTGCAGTATCAACGTAGCAACCCACATGTAAGGTATCATCCATATTAGGTAAAAATAATGTACAGGACATATTCTGTTACCCAAGTCATCACAGTAAATTAATACTTTATAAGGAAAGCTCATAAGCTCTACCATATTTAAGCAATTTCACAGAATAGGGCGTGCGTATGCCATAATAATGCCACACCTTAATAGTTAATAATATATGAAGTATGCCATTATTATCCCATACTACACACCCTAAAATACTTCTGTACAGATCACATCTATGTATTTAACAAATGAAACAGTAATACTTAGAGCAAATGCCTACTTAGTAGCTGATAACCTCAAAACATTTTATCAGAAATAAAAGCCACCATAAAATATCCCATAGAATATTTCTGCTTGAATATCCATTTTGAAAAAAAAATTCACTAACCTCAAATTAGAAACACAGATTCTTAGCACATTACTTGCCTATATGAACGAACTCCTACAGAAACAAGCCTAAAGATGAAGGAGGGTATGTCAGAATGAGCTCGTCTTCTTTACTTCTGAAGCACTCTTGCAAGCTTAACAGTGAGCTTTGAAACACATGATGTACCTATAAACCTTTACACATGCTCAAGTTTTGTGGTTAAACTGCATCTGCCCTTCCATTTTAACAAATCAAGAAACAGCTTAATAAAACCAACCCACTACAATTATCTCTATAAATTCACAGCCTGAACTCAAGAGCTTGAGGAGTTAAGTGGTTTCAGCTGAACTCTTCTACAATACTACCGTACTGCTTGCAGTCTAAAGCCAAACTCAACACAAGACCAGCTATCTATTCCTTCACTGTGTTGTAGCTCACCTTGGAAGAAAAGCTGTCACAATGTACTATTGAACACTTAACTGAAAATATCTACTCAGCCTTCACCATGCAAAGTACAAACAGAAGTTTATGTGGCAGACAGAATAAATAAGATTCAATACTTATATTCCTTAGCTTAAAATTTAATACATATTCAAATATATTTCAGCTAATAATATGATTGCATAGAACTTATGATTACTGTGTGTTTTCTCAGGCATAATGAAAACAACACAACCACTTATCTTCTTCAGCTGCAACATACTATGATATAGACAATATTGTTGTCTCGAGCCCGATTACTATTGACTAAGTAACAGATTTCCATCTATTTTATCTGTCTTTGGTTATATGAATTGGGAAGCAGTTTCCAGTTTATGTTAATTTTGCACAACTGTATCACCCAAGAGCAAAAAAATAAAAATAAAAAAAAAATAAAAATAAAAATAAATCAATTTATTACAATATTCCAAAGCAGTTTTCCAACTACACAGTTGGAATTTCTGTTCATTTTTTAGATTAAAGACATTTCAACATGAAATGACAGGAAGAAAAATAACATTCTTTCAAATAATACTATTAATCAAGGATGTACAAGAAACAAACTTTAAATTTCAAAATAGAAAACTCTGAGGGCATGTTCATAGAAGCGATTCAGCCATAGCCAAAACCAGCAACAAATGATTTTTCTAAGCACATTTTGTTACTCAGTACAAATATAACTCTATGTGGATGCTCCAGAGCTTCTAATTTAGAGGTTGCTGCTGTTAAAACACATTGGCTGGACAAGCAAGATACCTTAATTTGAGGAAGGAAAACAGACTTTCCAGTCCCTTTTTAGTTTCTCTATTATTTGAAAGAAGGAGATCAAATTCAATATAGAGGACTCAAAACTGATATGAAAATAGTCTAACAACAAATCTTACAAATTCCAAATGCCAACAAGTCTCTACAAGTATATTACTGGGCCAGAACGAAGGAAAATCATTGTGAAATAAGCTTTCCTGGTATGCAGTTATAGCGAATAATCATGAGGTGATGGCGAGAAGCAGACAAATCTGGTATTCGAAGAATGTTAAAAACATCGAGGTCACAAATGCACACTGTAACTTTAGTGCCTAATTCTTATCCCGCTATTTTGGTATTAAATCTAATTCACTGTTCATTCTGAACTTGTAGGTCATGACTTTAATGACCTTATTTCTCTCTTCTACACGTTATAACACTCAAACACGTGTGGAAAATGAAAAAACAGGCAAAAATGAAAGGAGGATGATTTTGTATATGGCATTCCCAGAAGTGGACTTTGCTAGAGCTTAAAATACTACATTATACCAATGTCTATTTTTCAGTAAATTGCAGAAGTACTTATCTGCTCTTGGACCAAAACTTTATTTATATTTTTTAGAAGAAATAAACATTTTCTGAGCTTGCAGGTCACAAATGAGCCTAAGATAAAGCAATGAAATTACTGTCATTGGGCATCTTTAGTATTAAAACCATATTTGCTTGATTAAAATCCAGTGCTGTGTCAATCTTCACCAAGATCTAAGTGCGTCCCATCACAGTTTCTTTTCAAGACACTCTACCAAAGGCTTACACTTATTTACCTTTATTTAGGTATGGGGCTTAAATACTGAATTCTGAAAACACCAAGAAAGAATAAATATCAAAAAGCAGAAAGATCAAGCCAACTATTTTTATTAAACTCCCCTTAATTTTTTGCCAGTGACAACGGGAATATTAGCAGCCCAACATAAACAGAATATTTTATTAGGGGGCAGGGGAAGCGTTATTACACATTATTTATTCCATTATAAATATTTTATTTCTAATTTTATGCATATATTGGCTACATTAGTTCAGGTAACTTGGCAGAGACTCAAGGCAGAACATGCATTCTTTCAACATAAAAAGATCAGACATTTTTTACTCAATAATTGAAAACCTACTCAGTATCTGAGTGCAATCTACTTATTCCTCACACCTCCTTTTGCTGACATAAATAAAAGTTTCTCATTAAAGATTAAGAGATCAGTGGGGGGAGGGGAAAGATGAGCAGCAGCTTGCAGACAATTTTATGACAAAATCTAGATGGAAAAGTTACTTCAAAAAAGAACAGTAGTAACTTAGTTTGAGACAAATCTAAAAAGATGAGGGGAAAAAAAATCACTCCAGAAATTTAAAAAAGTGATGGAGTCTCTAAACGTGCAGAATTTTTTGGCTTGGCCTTCTGTTTTTTTCTTTCTTTTTTACCAGATTTGGTCCAAAACGGAGATGGGTACTGCAACATTTGCAGGTTGTAGCAATGTGCAGAGCACAGGTGACATTATCAAGCCTACCTGCTTTTTCTCTACCCGCAGAGGAAAATGCAGTAGCTAACAGAAACCAGAGAAATAACAAGAACAAACCAGACACATAAACAAAGAAATATGCTAAGAGTCATCTCAAAACAGATGGTTGGACCTGGAACAATTGTACATTTCCACAGAGAAGATGAGCTGAAATGCCTTGTCCTACATTCTCAATGTGAATTAAAAACTACAAGATTTGCCATATCGTGTGAGAGAAACCCATTTGTGAATGAATTTGAAAAGCTGTTTAAAAGAAGATTTGGCTCTCAACGTTCCTATCCTTTGCCTAGGTTCACTCTGTAGCTCAGATTTAATGAATTGCAGGTTGAGAAAGAACTACAAACCTTTAAAGGATCACCACACAAGTAATATTAACTTCACCTCAAGTCTGAACTGCCTTATCTCCAAATCTGTGAAAGTTGTAGCTTCAGAGAATCATACTATGAGCCAGTTCAAGTCCTTAATTTATTACTCTACTGTTGATACAGAAATAAAACTACCTCTTAGTTTATCCTGGTGTCCATTACAGCTAAATAAAAGCACCTGTTCAAATGATCCTTTGACAGCATGCCCAAGAAGAAGATAAAGATATTGCAACTAAACAGAGGGCACAGAGGTCTCTTCTAGAAATATTATATAAAGCCACACCACTTTATGGATCAAACCACAGCATTAACAATCATTTTTGAAAGGTTTTGGCCTTTATACCTGGTTTATAGGTTTATATCTGATATTCACAGAACAATGAAGACAGTACAGAAGTTATTGCTAGGAAAAGATTAGGTAAACTGCTGACCAAATTCCAAGTTCCACAGTATTGCTTCCTTACTCATAATTCATCACTGACTAACCATGCTTATGGCTTTCTTCTCACTTTACTGTAATCAGAAGCAAACTCCCTAAACTTAGTTTATTGATTTTACTAAAAATAAGAAAGTATCTTCATTATTATCTCAGGCAACATTCCCAGATCCCACTGAATTAAACATCTTATTATAAATGCTCATATTAGAGCTTATTAAAGTTAGGTTAGACCATATCAGAAATTATTACAGAACAGTACTGGAGGAAGGCCATATAAGAAGCTCAGCTCCTTTTCCTATTTTCAGACCTGCATGTAAGTTCATAAGGGTATTCTTTTTACACCAACTAATATCAAGTTTCTGCGCCAACAAAAGGAATAAACTGCAAATTGTGAAGTAATGGACAAAATAGAGTACAAAAAAGCTGTACACTAAAACCTGAAAGACCTGAACACATTCTTTTTTTCAATTCAATGCAGTTACTTAAAGGTACTTGAGGCCAACAAATTTCTTTTGAAAAAAAAATAAAGAAATAAAATCCCAGTCTTTTCCCTGGGACTCTGCAGGTGCTGAACAACTCAAGTCAGCTTGCTCCTAAGGTGTCCACAGGTACTTGTGCAGAGGGTACATTTCATTGCACCAGGTGTTGTAGGGCAGCCACTTGCTCCGCCCTGTACTGAGGGCAGAAAGTGAAACCAGCAGTTAAAGAAATTAGAAAGAGGTAGAAAATCTTTGTACAAAAGATTCTGCTTGACTTCTAATAGCATGATAACGTTGCAAACTGCAGCACCGAGTATATTGAATTGTTAAGTCTTTTGAGTATTCACAATCTGCTTTAATTATCTGATTTAATTATTATTAAATGAACACCTGTAGGATACGCCTCTTATAACCTACTACAAATAAGAGCACTGCATAAAATCATCACAGAATTGTTTCCAAGTTGAGGAAGTCAAACTTTCAAACTGTCAAGATGATTTAAGTTGGTAGAAAAAACCTGCATCAAATGTTATTAGAAAGATATAAAAAGTTCAAATTAGACAGTTGGTCAACTAATGAGAAATTCTTATCAAACCAGCTCTAACAAAACACACCATCAACAAATTCGTTCAGAAAAAAACTTTCCCCCCCAATTATCCTGTTTTCTTTAACTGTTAGAAAACATTCCAAGCCGATTTACATTATTTAACAATCAACTGCACAGATCGATTATTTCTGGATCCCCAGAATGTATTCAGTGACCCAGTTCAAACTTCACAATCTTGTATTCAGCCCAATAGATTGTATTTGTTGAGATGCACACCATCTCCCTGCCTGCTCCCTCACACAAACTAGGCAAGCTAGTTGTGTGACAACTGGAAATATAGCTACGAATTCAGTAGACAAGTCTTGCTTTACAGCTCTCTCCAAAACCACAGAGAATCCCAGCTCCCTGTACAAAACCAGACAACATCCAAAACAAACAGAACCTCAGAAACTTCAAAATTACAGCATGTCAAGCTTAAGTATGATTGCAATTTACTACAGCATGTTGAGAATTAATTATTTCTACTAATAAGCCAAGACAAATTATGGGAATTTTAAACAACAAATTGTTAAACAGTTCTGACATATTTCACTTCAGTGTCTTAAGGGGTTATCACAGTTTTGCAGTTTTAATTTTCTATCCTCCTACTAAGCAGTTATAGGAAACTGACCTGACAGCGATAAGAACTCTTCAGAAAAACCGCATTCACTGAGGAGGACAAAATCCCAAAGGAAACACCTGACAGATACTATTGTCCCTCCCTGCAGAGGAGCAAACAACCAGACGTGCAGAGATCCAGAGTCTTAGCTTTCCGATTAACAAATGAAAAAGGAACCTCGGGAGACTATCCAAGTGACTCCACTTTCATGCTGCATTCAAACAAGTCATTCCTCCCGGATATTTTCTAATACTTAAAACAATAATGCTCAAAATTCTCATTTTAAGCTCTTTTTAAATGTTTCCTGCTCTTCACACTAAATTTTCTTTGCT
The DNA here is from genome assembly GCF_039878825.1 of Excalfactoria chinensis. Taxonomy (NCBI): domain Eukaryota; kingdom Metazoa; phylum Chordata; class Aves; order Galliformes; family Phasianidae; genus Excalfactoria; species Excalfactoria chinensis. The sequence goes on along the minus strand of NC_092829.1, from coordinate 37,476,712 downwards.
ATAACATCCAACCACTACTACCTTATTCTCAAAATATAAGGAGAACAAACCCATTGCCTTTCTCAATGCCAAAGTCTTTTATTTATCTGATGTCTTCCTTTGCCTAGCCCCCGGCTATCAGAACAGTGTTAGCCTTTTTCAGAACTAAGTATGAATCAGGGAACTTTAAGAAGCACAACACACTTGTTTGCCCACACAAAGTACTGGGAAATGCTGACACCTGCTTACTACCTAGGCAAGGTAAGCTGAATACGATACAAGAAGATAGTACTTTTTATATAACAAAAAAAAAAAAAAATAAAATAAAATAAATCACTTTCATTGCATCTTTTCACAGTATTTTGTCAAGAAAGAACACATTTTGCCATGCAAGGGCTATGTGAAAATCCTTAGGTTTCAATACGAAATTACATTATCCCACTAACCTACAAAATCCAGCAGTTAAAATCCAGTCAGTAAAAGTAGTGGGATTCTGAAACCTGAATACAGCCATTTTACAGCACAGCAGAGACACTGCTTTAAAACACAGCATATTTATGGCACTGTAAGATTTCCACTGGAGGATAATATAGACAAGTTAAAGGAATATAAACTGAGTCCATAATGCTGATAAAGAATGTTAGCTGTACATCTGCCACAATATTTTCTACTGAAGTACTGAAAGAATCAGTGCTGCAATGCAATACATAAAGAACACCACAATGCTCTTCAAAGCGCTACCATAAACTCTGTAATGTACTTTTTCATTAGGTAATTATTTAAGTAATGATTCTTGAAAACAGAACACAAAATCTGAGGGGAAAAAGAACTGAGAGAACCAAAACATCTATGGCTGACCAAGAGCGCTGGCACCTAAACGGATTCTGTAAGTCAACCATTTATTCAGATCTTTAAAAGTACTACTGTTGTAGAAAAACTGGCTTATACATCAGCTAGTTAAGACTGGAGCCTTTAATGATTAGCTCCCTTAAAACTTTAATCACTTCAGACTGTAAGAGGCTCATCTGCAGTCCAGTTCATCTCTTATGCCTTACTTAAACTATTACATAAAACATTCAGGTATTAGATTTTTTTCTAGAAAACATGGAATATACCAAGTGGTCAACCAAAAATGGTGCTGAACAAAGAGCTGTAAAATGTTAAGACCATCACTTCCATAGGCATGTCTAATGGTTTTCAGAAACACTTTGTTCGAAATCTCCAAAAGTTTATGTTCCAGAAGTTTAAAGTCTAGCTTACCTTAAAATGTCTTCCATTGGCAGACAGCAATTGTTTTTTCAATGCAACTCTGAAGACAAATAAGGTGTGTTTTTTTCTTGGGTTCCTCTCCCCCCCCCCCTTTGGACAGCTTTCTTCCCCACTGATCCCACACTGAAGCTTTAACCGATCTGTATATTTCCTTAACAACTCAGAAGTATAGCTGTCACTCATAAGATGTGTACACCATCACAAATTGGAAAGTTGTAGAGGTATATGAACTTAGTTTTTGTCAGAACATTGAGACCTTTTAGTTAAGTCGAAATACCAACACACTTTAAAAATATATAAATATCATTCCATACAGTCATTTGATATGATTGATATGTCTATGATTCTATGATATTTCTTTTTCCCACACTTCGAATTCCAAATTAGTCGGAATCTGGAAAATAAATCCAATATTTCATAATACTTCATGTACATTTTAGAGTTTACATCCTAAGCCACTGGAAGGCGCAGAAACTCTAAGATGAAGGTGTACTAAGGGATAATATGCTCGTGACAGCAACATCCAACCCTCAAGCAGGAGGCCAGATTTCAGACAGCTCTCAAAAGGATGCATACTGTCTTTCCTCAGTATTTCTCATAGCATCATAATGCCTGTAAGCTTAATCCAAAGGAAAAGAATAAAAACATTTTTTTACTAATTGAAGCTACATTTTATGGTGTAAGTAATTATTTGGATAGGCCATTAGCTTGTCTAGAAATATACACCCAATTCTATACTTACATACCTTTGAATTTAAAGTTGTATGAATTGATGGCTCTACTAACGGTTATATGGGGGAACGTTCCTCCCTCCTCATCACAAATTACTAACCAGTGTTGCATCCAGTTTAGTTTCACACAACGAAATCTATTTGCAAGTGTGATTTTCACGGGCACAATTAACATTATCCTCCCAACTGAGTAATGCAGATGAGACATAGTTCAGCTAATTTAGCCCCCAGACAAAAATGAGCATACACTGTAAGACTGCATACCAAAGTATGCAAGTATACATTGTAACACTGCATACCAAAGCTTCCTCCTTTGATGTATAACTAATTACAGTCTAGAATAGTTTATAGCAGAAGTAAAATAGGCTTATAAATAAGAAAAATATGCAGAAATATAAAGCCAACTCATGAAACCAACACACTCTCTTAAGATTTGTTCTACAAGAGAGAACAATAAGTTTAACCATCCAAGTACTAAACTGCTGTATGTCTCATGAGTTTAAAGGTCTATTTTTAAACTTAAAGTGTATTTGTGTAAAACTTCAGTAACTTCTCTGAAACAGACCAGCCATTGTCAAAGGTACCCAAACATATGCACTTAAAAATTAAAAACTATTCAATATTCAATAATATATATATATTATATATACATATATATATATATAAACAGGAACTTGCAGGTGGCTCGGGTCTCAAAGTTTCTCTGTTCAATTATAAATGAAACAGAGGTAAAAGCTGTGAAGCCATTAAATAAATGGAAAATGCAAGATGAAGTTTTAAGAGATGCAGATAGGTAGAAGCTAAGAACATACACCAATCAAGAACAACTGACAGCATAATTCCCTCAACTGTGTCACAGCTCTGCTCCCTTACCACTAGCAACCAGAGACAATTCATTTTACAAAACAAATTCAAACATTTAATAGAGCCTCCTTAAGTATATTACTGTTGAATTTTGGATGATGCATTTATTTCAGAATTAATGTATATTAAAGAAAACTAGGAAATAACTAACATACTACTTACATAACAAAAAAAAAAACCCATACATACTCTTGATTCTTATAATGAAGAATATATGCATATGAAATACAGTATTCTTCAGTAAAGTTCAAACTGCAATTACATTTTATAATGACCTAGTTCTCAACCTACCTATGTTGAATTAGCAGAAGTACAAACACAGTCAAGGCTAAAAGTTCTCGCATTTTGGTGTTTGTTTTTTTCCTAGGTAAGATGTTCTCAGGATGATTCCTTGCACTCAGACAGGGCAGGTCCACTGGGTACAGTCCTTTTATATCAGCCCATTTTTCAAAACTGAGCTCAACAAAACAAGAAACATTATCTGTACCACTTTTATTTAGGTTAGAACTATCTGCACCACTCTGTTCTCTACATTGACTTGGTCTGTGTCTCAGTAATCTTAGCAAACTGGAGTCAAGCAGGAGGTATGCGGGTTTCAGAGGAGGAAAGACTCATCCCAAGAAGTCTCACTGAACTTTTGAGCAGAACATGAACCAACTGCATTTCTACAAGCTGTGGTCCAAACAGACGTTTTCATCTTAAAGTACTAAAACTTGGGGCGTGAGCATGGGCATACTCATTTCAGCATAGTTCTTTGCCCTGTTTCACAAAATACCATGAACAATACGAATGGAAAACAAGCGTTGGATCATATCCTCTGCCAAGAGGAATTGTCCAATTCATCCTACGTTATTTGGACATGCAATCTGGGTATTCACGTGCCCATACTCACAAACAATGCACTTTATAAAACACTAGGGGGGCAGGAAAGGGAACCACGATCTCAGTGATTCATGGTAAAGGAACCAGCTTTGACAGTAAGAATCAAAAATAGAACTCCCATCTTAACACTAGGCATTAAAAGTGTGTTTCCATTTTTCCTTCATGAAAAATGGATAGAGAATAATGTTTTTCAAATACAAGTCATTGTTGTTCGGGTATTTCATTTCCCAGTAACAGAAACCATAAAGACTCCATTCAAAGGGGAGAAAATAGACTTGAAGGTATCTAGTTCTATGGCTAGTCTGAGTTAAGTAGTGTTCATAAAAACACCTACCTTCATTCTCATAAACTTTTTTGTCATCTAGACTGTTCTTACCTTCTTTCTCTCTTTTCCAGGTTTGCCAGTTACACTGTTAATGATATCAATACTGCCCATAAGATGACAGGCTTAAAACAGCAACACAGTGTTTCTTCTTTCCTTTCTATCTATTTACACTGATTCCTGTTACACTCTCACAAAAAGCTGAGAACAACATCTTGCCAATATCTGACTCTTCTAAATTATTTACTTTAGTATATAATCTTTGCATTATGTATTCAATCCTAATTAAATAAAATGTGATTGTCAAGTTTGGACAGCAATTCAAAACTCGGATAGTTTTACAGACTAGCTGAAAAGATGCCCCTACTGTTTAAAAAGCTGGATTTCATTTTCCTTGGGAAGCGTCAAGCCTCAGTGATTCTACTTAAGTGAAGAGCAGGGATAAACAGCTTCATTGCTTTAACTGTTAAGTGTTCTCTTTTATTTCAAAACATGTGTGGAATTGGTAAGGAAGATTAACATGACAAAATAAATCTCAGTATGAATCAAACTCTTGCAATTGTTTAAAGCAAGAACGAACCACCTCCTTCAACTCCAAGACAGTAGTTTAAAAAACAAAACAAATAAACAAAACTAAAAAAATAAACTAAACTAAGCCTTCACATCAAAAGGTTAATTCTCAAGATCCGTAAACGTCTTTGCTATGAAAGTCGCTCATCAGAACCTGGTTAGTAATCACTGAGCACACACTAATGGTTATAGTAAAGTGCAATAGCTATGCACAGTGCTATAATGTTGTAACAGTAGCAGAAATGCTTTAGAGAAAGCAGGAGCTTCCATTGTTACAGCACAGCACTACATTGCTAAATGCAGTATTATGCAAACCTACCACAAACACTGTAACTATCCACCACGTGTGTCGGAAATAATGCTTACACCAGTCATTAATGCATGACATCCCCACATAACATAAGGACTGTGCTTGACTATGAAGAAATTTAAACCACACTGCTGAAGAAAATGAGCAGTCCATTCCACACACCAGCACACAGTGTACAAACCTCTGCCGTATGAGAGATCATACTGGCAAGCAAAAAACAAAGATCTCCTTCTTCCCCTTCCTCAGGAAAGGACAGCACCTAACCAATGGCACGCTGTGAATCTGAAAGCCAGCTGAACATCAATTAAGAAGTACTGTACCAATAAAAGCTTGCTGTGTTTGCTGCATCTGTGTAATAAGTTCAGTGAAGCGTCAGTGTCTTTATTTTTTGCAGCAGATTTTGTAACACTTCCTACAGGCCATCTCCTTCCCTAGCCCATCCTGTCCCAGAAGTCCCTAAGTTCACAGCAGTGAGTTTCTGCTGACTTCTCAGAAACCTCATTTGCATAGCGTAACCACTGCAATCCATTTCTCTTTGGAGTTTTTAGGGCCATACTTGTAACGAATCCCTGACCTGAATGAGTAAGATGTACCTCCTCACTGCATCTCAGCATCACACTACAAGAGGGAAAGTGCTACTTACCATAGAGAATACATAAAATAGATCACTGTATGCTCATCTTGTTCAGCACAGCTTTCATTAGTGTTGTCCTTAACAGATAGCATAATGAATGCTAAAGACTCACTGTTTTAATGAAGCCAGTTAATTGTGATGTCGTTATAATTTCCAATTCATTTTTTTTAAAGTATACAATATAAAAACACACGTCTGTTCACTTGAACATGATTTGATGAGTCATCTGCAATTTTAAGGATGCCTCTAAAAATGTAGCCAACAATAGACATATGGACACAAATAAACATTTATTTTAAATGCATTGCTTCTAACCATGAAGCAGATTCCTCTTGTATTCTAGGAATACCAACATATAATAAGAATAAATTATCTTCTGCTAGCCAAAATTACTATTCTGAAAGCTATTATCTCCCCTTTACCCACCTTTTTTCTTCTCATTCCCTGATTGACTTGTTAATAAGTTACTGTATGGAGGCAGATATCTTCCAACTATATGTAAAAGGAATTCTAAAATGTACAAAATGTAGAGCAAACTTACCAACTCTATTCCCTGTGGGAAAGGAGTATCGTCCCAGTCCTTCTGAGGAAACCTCTGTATTATTTTTCCCAAACCTTCTGCTGGACCTGCTGACATACAAGAACACAATTAGTGAAAGCCAGCGAACACCAGTGCAACCTGGCAGAATATCAACTATCATGAATTTGAGAATATATCCAGTACTTGTGAATGTTTCACCCCAAGAGGAAGAACTGGTTCCTCAAATGTATCTTGCAAGTCACAAAGTAAACACAGTTAATATTCTCCAGTAGTAACCTCAGAAGTCACAACATGAAATGAAGCTGCGAGCTGCAGACAGCTTTTATCTGCCACGTGTTTCAAAAGAGATGGCTGACTTTTGGTAATCCTACACTCTTTCAACAAAGAAAAGTAAACTAAAAGTAGTGTATAGTCTGTTATTTAAAACACACACACACACACACAAAACAAACAGCAAAAATGTAGTTTTGAAAAGGGAGAAGTTCATGGACTAAGAGCCTATAGGATTTATCTAGGACATTCTAGTGCCTGGATGGGAATCATGGCTGGTTTTCTAGGACATTCACCTGAGATTTTCTCACTGAAATGTACAGAGAAAAAAAAATAATAATAAACTGCTTATTTCTGCTAACTTCTCTCAATTGCTGGTTATTGGGGTTTTTTTGCCTCGTTTTCCTTTTTTTTTTTTTAATTTTATTTAAATACAGTGCAGTATATAATCAAGCCCTTCAAAAAAGACACAAATATTCCACAGCTGTGTTCTGAAAACCTGAATTATACAGGAACACACATGCAAACACAGATCTGCACACTCAATCTCAGAACTATTGGAGACTTGAAAAAGAACTTGAAAACAACCAACACGTTTATAAAACTTCATGTCTGGGATGCACAGCGTCAAACAGCCATTTGAAAGCAATTTTTACATTAATCAACATTTCAGTTTTCAGCTGGGTTGCTTTTTTTTCCCCCACCATGGCTCATATGATGCTGTGTTTTGGATTTCTGATGAAAGCAGTGGTGATAACACACTGATGTTTCTGTTGTTGCAGAGCAGTGCTTACACAGGGCTTCTCTGCTTCTCGCACTGCCCTGCCAACAGAGAGCTGGAAGGTGCCCAACCAGAACAGCTGACCCAGGCTGACCAAAGTGTTATCCCATTCCAGGTGGCATCATGCTCAGCGGTGAAAGCTAGGAGAAAGGAAGAAGAAAGGAAGATGCTGGGAGTGATGCCATTCATCTTCCCGAGAAACTGTTAAGTGTGCTGAGCCCTGCTTTGCTGGCAGTGGCTGAATATGAGCCTGCTGATGGGAAGTGGTGAATTAATTCCTTATTTTGCCCTCCATGTGTGCACAGCCTTTGCATTACTTAGTGAAATGCCTTTACTTCAACCCAGGAGTTCTCACATTTACTCTTCTGTCTCTGTACCACATGCAGAGAGCAAGTGGGCATCTGTGCCGTGCTGAGCTGCCAGCCAGGGTTAAACCACAGCACAAGACTGTTCTGAAGGAATACTGCACAACAGGACTGGTATGAGCTGAGTTGCTACCCAACACAAAGCAGGCTGTCCATAGATTTTGGCTTATGTCTTTCATATTTAAAGAAGCAGCACACAACAGTGGAGAGAATGTTCATCTTCAGTCTGTACACCAGGGTCTTTTCTCTCACACCCATCTTGCCTTTTCCACAGAAGAACACCATTTTCTCCATATTATTTATGTTACAACATCATGTTGTAGCTAATTATGTTATGCTAAAACACAATGTAGAAGATTAATATTAGTCTGATTTCTGAAGAAAATTGCTTTACGATAATGAGAATGGAAGGTGACAACACAACAAGCATAGATGAAAGTCTGATTTAAAATAGAAGCTGGTACTTCTATACAACACATAAAGGTTCCTAAACAGCAAAACTGAAGTCTGCAGGCTCTTAAAATGCATTTTAATAGTTAAAGCCCACAGCAGTTGAGATGAATCTTGAAAGAATCAACAACATAAAGAAAGATCAAATTTAGAAGTAAGGTTTTGTGGAAGGATGCCTGAAGGACCGTGCATCACAGACCCACTTTTAGGGCAAAACATGAAAGCAAATAGCTCTATAACACAGCATACGAGCAGCAGGAGAAAGAAGTTTGCATTAGCCACAAGTTCAAGCTACTTAATACAATATGCACATGAATGAACATAACATAAACAATCACAGCATATTAATGTGCTCTACGTAAAGCAGTAGTTGCTTTTATTATTAAGTATGCAAAAGATGCCTGGCAGTAGCAAGAGCTCAAGTGGCGTACTCAACAAAACCACTGCTACTGCTATTATTAAACACCCATGTTGCTATCTTCACTAAGTTATTTCTGCAAAAGCAAAACCCTTCCTATTCTTTGACTGAAGTATTTTGCAATTATTTTTACTTAAATTCTTGAGTAAATTATTTACATACCGCATAAAGTGATGTATGAAGCTTCAAAAAGTTACAGATTTTGAAAGCTGCAATTTCAGCAGTGATTGCAGCAATGAACCGCAAGTTCATTTTCAGGAAGGAACGGGGAGAGAAAAATAAAAAATAAAGATACTGCTGAGGTTCTTTTTATCTTGAGGATTGTGTAAGTCATTCTATTATGAATGGAACCTGATCAAACCGGAAATCTGAATTATACTTTTAGGCATATTGCTCTATCACCTGTACAACAGCTACACGAAGAGAATCTGTCCAAGACCAAGATGGAATTTCAGCCTGTAAAAATGCCATATTGCAGTTCACATCCTAAGAAACTGAGGAAAATCCAACTTTCCTGCCCAGACAAACTCTAACTGCGCTCTTCCTATCTTTGTCTTTCAACAACACAAACATGCAACATATTGAAATTCTGGCACAGCTTGCTGGTTCCTGAACCCGAGTCCCTTAAACTCCCTTCTTATATAAATCTTTCCCCATGAAAGGTCACATGCCATCTCATGCTTGCCCTTGAAATTCCAGAAGCAAGCTGTTAATGCAACTTACATTCCAAATTAATGAGAACTCTGATAAACTCTGTCTTTTTACTTACAAGCCCCCGATAAAAATGCATTTAAGTTATAAGTACTGTTAATCGTACCAACAAAGCTCTGGGTACAAGCACTTTGGTGACCTGTTAAGGAAAATTACAATACACATCATTTTCAGGTCTACACAAGAAGAAACGCTACGGATCACAAAGAATGAACTTCAGCACTTTTGCCACACAAAATGCTTTAAAACTACCAGCACGCATTCCCAGTACGAAGTCACTAAATCACCTGGAGCACAGGGAGGCACAGCTTTACATGTTTGAAGACACACTCTCTGATGGTGAATGATACACTAACACAGGCAGTACAGCTTCTGAGTACTATGGAAATCACTGCAATCTGCTGAGAAATTAAACTCTTTTTTTATCAGCGCACTTCAACAGTTTGAAACAGCTGAAGGTAAAGACTTTCAATCATACAGAAGAAAGAGACCAATAATGCCAGCTAGGAATTAATGAAGCCAAACACATAACTTCTTAACGGTGACTGTTATTAACACCAAACTACACTTCCACATTTGCTGACCTTGCTCAGTTTCTCCTAGACACATATCAGCCATACATAAAAGCATCTAACTGCCTCACCATTTCACCAATTAAAAGGATCCATACACAAACACTAAGTAAAAATGGTCCAATTTGCCAGCTGTTTGTACAGTCTGTATAAAGATTTCCTTTCTGAACGCACGCTGAGCATAGTGATCGTTTTAATACACACCACCAACACCTTAACACAACTGAAATCAACTTTCGGGTCACAAACAGTTCACCCAAGATTCAAATAGCTGCTTTCCCATCTTAACCCCTTCATTTTTTCCAATGTTTCAGTCCTGGGGTGGGGAAACAGGTGCAGATAAACAAAATATGATAGATGATAGAATAATCAAATTTATATCAGCAGGTACTTCCCAGATTTCTTGTCTTATACAGTTTATGATTGTATTTTCTTTAAGAAACCTTTTTAACAGCACCTGGACTTGAGCTTACTAGAACAAGCCCAGCTCAAGGCAATGAAAGTTCTGAAGCATCTCAAAAAGAACTGGCACTGCTCAGCCTAGAAGGCTCTGGGCAGGGAAAAAGGCAACAGAGAATGAAGGCAAAGCCAAACTCATCCCAGCAGTGCCCATTGTCAGGACAAAAGGTACTGGGCACTAATAAAAAGCAGGAAAATCTGAACACAAGAAAACACTTTTTGACTGTAAGGGTGGTCAGACACCAGCATCAGATTGCCCATAGACATACAAGCATCCATCCTCAGAAAGAATCTTTCCTGAATTTCAACTTTTCATTCAGATAGCCCAGAAAGAATGGCTTCATTTCTTCAGTAGGCAAGCCCAAAGAAGCAATTCAGCTCTTATAAAATATCTATGGTCTCTAAAGAGTGCTGTTGTGCTTTTTTTGGGGTGTTTAAGATGACCTTGAGAGTCTTGTCACCCCAATAATTGAAGGACTTCTATTATTTGGTTTAAACAATTTGTTATCCCCTCTTTCAGTTGATTACATGTACTCATATCTATTTCACTTGTATTTCATTCACTGCTTTGTCTCTATCAAGCTGTTTCACCCTAACACAGTCTTCAACAATCTTAAGCACAAATCAACAATTCAGTCCCAAAAAGCACCTCATCACCTTCATTCATTAAAACTGAATATTTTTTTTAAAACCCTATGTTAGCAAGGAAGACAATTCAGTACAGGGTAGCAAAAAATTAAACAGTTATTTCATGATTCCTGGAAACATACACTTTCATAGAAGCACGAAGCCATAGGATGCCTTGGGTTGGAAGACACCTTACAGAACATTCAGTTCCAACCTCCCTATCATAGGCAGGGACATCTCCTGCTAGACCAAGTTGCTCCCAAACACATCCAGCTTCACCTTGAACACTTCCAGGGATGGGGTGTTCACAACTTTGCTGGGCAACTTGATCCAGCATCTCACCACCCTCACAGTAAAGAATTTCTACCTTATACCAAAATGTAACCTCTTTTAGTTTCAAGCTGTTACTCTTTGTCCTGTCACTATGGTCCCTGATAGAGACCCCTCTCCAACTTCCTATAGGCCTCCTTTAGGTACTGAATGACCTATGTCAAGTCTCCACAGAGCCCTCCTTTCTCCAGGCTGTGTTCAGCCTCAAGCTCCCTTAGCCATTCTTCAAAGGAGAAGTGCTCCAGCCCTCTGATCATCCTCCTGGTCCTTGTCTGGACTTGCTCCAACAGCTCCATGTCCCTCTTACACTGGAACACCAGAGCTGAATGCAGAACTTCAAGTGTTGTCTCAAAAAAGCAAGGAAGAAGGGGAAATCATCTCCCTCTTTTGATGTTGCCCAGGGTAAAGTTGGCTTTCTGAGCTGCAAGCACACACTCACACTGAGCTCCTCATTAACCAGTATCACCAAGTCTTTCTCCTCAAGGTTGTTCTCAATCCATTACTTGCTGTACATGGCCTTGGGATTGCCCCAACTCAGGTGCAGGACCTGGCACTTACCCACCTCTCAAGCCTCACCAGGTCCCTCTGGTAGGCATCTTCTCCCCCAGCGTGTCTTCTCCTTATCAAAGAATTCCAGACATGCTCTACTGATGTATTTTAAAGGGCTACTAACTGATCCAGCCCACTCCACTCATGACACAGGAATCAGCTATTTAAAAATGTCAATTATGCATGTCAGTTCTAAGTACTACAAATTTAAACAAAACAAAACAGCAAGTATCTGGTAGGCATTTTGACACTACAGAGCATGTACAAACACGTACAAGCAGTATAAGCTCTTGGAAAGTCCCAGTATGGGAACTGGGGCTGGAACCAAGGTGTACAAGAGGCTAAAGAGAGCTTAAAATTATAGGAAGAAAAATATTTCTCTGATAGATCTAGAAAACATGGCACAAAGTTCTGAAAAATCTGCTCCTTGTAGCACATCACAGGTTATGAACATCTTAACTCTGAAGAAGACCGGGCGTTAACACTGTATCTTACTGTATCTTACTGTATCTTACTGTATCTTACTGTATCTTACTGTATCTTACTGTATCTTACTGTATCTTACTGTATCTTACTGTATCTTACTGTATCTTACTGTATCTTACTGTATCTTACTGTATCTTACTGTATCTTATCGTATCTTACTGTATCTTACTGTATCTTATCGTATCTTACTGTATCTTACTGTATCTTATCGTATCTTACTGTATCTTACTGTATCTTATCGTATCTTACTGTATCTTACTGTATCTTATCGTATCTTACTGTATCTTACTGTATCTTATCGTATCTTACTGTATCTTACTGTATCTTACTGTATCTTATTCCAGAGAAGAAACATTTCATAGCAGCCTAAGAGCAACAAGAGGTTAAATAAATAAATAAGCAAGCTAGCACTATTCAGAAGACAGACTTCCTACAATGACCACAGATACTATTTTTTGCAGCTCATCAGAATTCATACTCAATTCACCTTAATGAAGTCAAAGAAATGCATCCAGCAACATAGGGAAATGGAAAGACAGACGTTCTGGAGGTCAGTCATACAAATTAAGGCTACAATAAAAGACAGGGCAAGATGATCTTTAAGTCCTTTTGTTTGTAAACACAAAACTTATTTCTCCAACTTCTCAGAAAAGCAAGCAGTATTTCAATCCACTCCACACATACTGACACTATTAGTGTGAATTACCTGAGACAGTAATTCTCGGATGGTACCAAGATTGGTACAATTGGACATCGAATGTCTCAGCAGATTTTGCCTTTGGTCATTTTTGATTTTGCAGAGCCATTAACCCACGTTACATTGGAGGAGGGAAAGAAACAACAAACCACAACAAAAAAAAAAGTGATCTATTGCCCCAGAAGATGCTCAGTACTGTACTCAGCAAAATGGGCTGGCAGCACACCCAACGACATGGTCAGCCAGCGCTCCACCAGTTTCTAATCCCTCTGAATAGCTACATATTGAACGTCACCAACTCAGTGTTTATTACACCTGAAAACCTGTTAGCCACGTGAAGTGCTGTGTCAGTTTGAATACTGTGTTTAGACAAAAAACTTAACGACATGGCAGTAACCTCCATGACACTTTCTGGTTGTGAAGTACATAAAAAATTATTTCCTTTTGCTGCTGTGGCAGATACTGTTTTTATGAGTCTGCAAAAGGACTTTCACAATCACCTGAGCTGTCCTTTAAAACTCCAGAACTAGAAACACTAGGCTTTGTAGAGACTATGAAGAACCCTTTGGTATCACCATCCTCTACATTACACCAGGATTGCTATTCCCCCATAATCTTACATGAGAAGGTTAATGATACATTTACTACAGCTTGGCTTCAACAGTTGAATCTGTATAACCGTCCTCCAAAAAAGAAGTCTGTGACATACTTTAATTCCAGTTAAAGTCTACCAAGCAAAAAAAAAAAAATGTAGTACAACATGATTTTGCAAGTTTTAAAAGAAACTAACAGACATGGGAAAGCAACAGTGAACATTAGGAAACTTCCAAGTTATTCCCTACCCACTGGTTGGCCTAATATTCAAGAAGCTGGAAAAAAGCTTGGGGGCTGGAAGGGAGAAAGTTTCCTGCTCACAGACAATTCTCCTTCTTGTTTGCAAACAACTGACTTCTGCCAACTTCTGGATAGGAAAGAGAGAGCGGGCTTAAAAATAAACATTCTATATTGAACAAACATTCTTTTGAATACACCAAGCTGAAGGAGACTTCCCCAGCTATCTTGGAAAATCTTTTCTATTTATTTTCTGGGAAGGTATAAAAATTAAGCTGACAAAACTGCCTTCTGTGTTGTACTCAAAGCACATGTCTTGGTGCTTCTCAGAATGCTCTCAAAAAAAGAAAATGGAGGCATTTTCCCCGTTGTAACAAAGAAAATATATAGCTTTAATAGCAACACTGCCCTAACAAATCTGATTCCTCTCACAACCCGACTTTACTTTATGTTTAATTTCAACTGCTAAATCAAATAATTAAAAATTAAGTTTGGCTTTAAAATTTCCCAGCCATAATTTTACTAGAAAACAACTTCACATTTTCTCCATTATTTCAACATATTACCCAGCATCCATTCCAGCATACAAAGTTTGAACGAAGCACACTTCATGCAAAACTTGCTTGAGTAAACACTTCTCTACTACTACTTCTTGCTTTTTTGCTTGCTTAGTGGTTTTTGGTTGGGTTTTTTAAACCAAGCATGGACCGCAATCTTAAAATAAGCATACTCCTATTTACAGTCAAGGGCAGCGAGTAGCTCTAACTGCTATCCACACTTCAACATCCAGCAAACAAACTTCCTCTCAAAAAGCCTTTCTACATGTAACCTTATCGTAAAGGAAGCCAATTCATTTGCTGACACGCAGTGCTCTGAACCACTTAACAGGATTATAACAGGTAAGGAAGAAACTCCCAAGTATGAAGACTCATGTTTAAATGCAACAGCTGAATGATATCTTTAAAAAAAAAAAAAAAAACAAATAAAAAAAATAATAAAAAAAAAAAAAACAAACACCTTGTTAAGTACATACAGACATATTTTAATGCGTTTTTTGTTTTTTATTTGGGAAGGTGGGTTGTTCTGGTTTTTGTGTTTTTTTTTTCCCCTCCTTTTAGAAGAGTATAAACAAAGCTTAACCCAGTTGGAAAAAAATAACACCTATTATTTGACTGAGTTTACAATTTGTTTAGATAGACAAAATAACATCTTCTAGCTCACCACAGATAACAATCCTAACTAAAATTAGGACCCAGAAACCTAAATATGGAAACATAACATTAAACTATACTAAAAATACCAGGAATAGGGCTCAGAGTTTGGGGACATTTCTTTGTTTTAGTGCTTTTTGTTTTCTTCTTGTTGCTGTTGCTTTCTTTCAATCAGCATCATCTGTATTTGTGTGAGCTTTGAAAAATAAAGTTAAAAGCCAAGAAAAAGAAAAGAAGTCTGTACTATTATATAGAAATATGAGAGTCACATGACAGTAACAAAAAAGACAACCCTGTTCCAAGTAATTTCAATTTAAATACTGTATACGGTATCATAGTTATTAGCTTTGAAAAACATGTATATGATTCAGAAATCAAAATTGTAGTTGGTCTTTTCACATTCTATAGAATTTACAGAATTTAGGCAAGTTACAGACTAAAAGCCTGTGAAGTTAAAAACATGTTTCTTAATATTGCAATTCCATTTTCATAAACTAATGCTAATTAACAATTTAGAGAGCAGGGGAAAAATCAAGTTAAAAAAAAGAAAGCACACCAAATAAACCAACAGAAAACCAAAACAAAAAAAAAACCAAAACAAAAAAAAAAAAAAAAAAAAAAAAAAAAAAAAAAAAAAAAAAACACCAACATGACAAAGCAAAACCCTGAAAGTCTGAAGAAGTGGAAGAAGGAAGAAGTCGTCACAGGTAATGAATAAGCCATTCCCAAAGGGCTCGATCCCAGCTGTTACAATCTCAGTTTAATACAATCTACCTGCAGATAATCTTTTCTGTATATGTAAAACCTTCTCCACAGGCAGTTTGCTTTGCAATAGCATTTTTATTACTCTGTTTTTTTCTAACACAAAATGCACACACAGTTCTGCTGCATCACTAACTCAACGCAGAAAAAGTATCCACAAAACTCAGTGCCTTCCCTCCTTACAGAATTGCTCTCTCTTTGGCTTTCATAGGCTTTCTTACCCTTCCTTAGGGAACCAGCTGCAGAAACTGAGTCTTACGCATTCTCTCTTCAGCTGTTAGCTAGGAGCACACTTACAAGTTGAAATACAAAACCTGAATTACATAAATAACAAACGACTATTACAAAACTCAGTGCATCACTCACAGTACTTTTCATATTGCTTATTCTAAAATCCAAACAAAGAAGATTTTCTTTTACAGAAACTGCCTTGAGCTCAGGAAATGCTTTCCTGAGTGATACTAAATCAGACCGCTATATATATATAATTATATATATTATATACTTTATTATATAATAAGTCCAGTATAGCTGGACACAGGAGTAAATGCACACATGGCTCATCATCTGTAAAAAATTCTACAAAGACCTGGACAAAGACATTTAAGGCCAACAGTAAGACTTCCTTCAAAGCACAGATTTGTATCCAATGGTCTGTACAAGTGGTTTTTGTTTCAGTGAAGGAGACACAGAGCTGGAGTTCTGTCAGAAAGAATAGCACTTTGAAACAAATTGTCATTAAAATAGTGATTCAAAAGAACATTCCAAAATGAAAGAGGAAAATTTCACACCAATTACATCTATGAAGTGGAAATAATGCAAAGCAAATGGGTTTCTCAGAACATATATAAAATTTTTTCCCCATTGGAGAGGCTCATAAATAACCACTAAGAAGGAAGGGAAAAAAAACCCAACAAATCACACTTTGCTCCAAAAATTACAATGGTTTGTTTAACAGCATTTCAGATCTCCTGTCAGAGGGATTTCACGCAAATATTAAGGCTACACGAAGAATTTTATCCCTACCGCAATCTATCTTGGAAAGCATGAATTGCCAGCATGAATTATCACCTGAATATGTTGCTGATGAGCAAAAATGTCACAATGCGAGACCAAATGTGCCTTCTCAAGCTTTGACTTGTTTTAAAGGCACCAGGGAGTCGGATATATCTAATTAGCAGGGAATGCAGTGTTGCAAAAGAGTAAGCAAAATGCTTCCAGAGCTGGCTGATAAGTTCAGTTCAATGTAGGGCTCACCAACATACAGCCCAACGATAAGCAAGCACAGAGTGCATTTTTTGAGACAGAGAAAGACTCTGCAGAGAATTCCCATGCCATAAAGAACAAATACAGCAGTAGAACATAAGTCCTAGTTCCACTGAGTTCACATACTTGAACTTCAAGTTTTGGACTCTTTCAGTGAAATATTTATTTTCATTACAAATCAGAATTACTTTTTTTTTTTTTTCCTATAAACTGAGTGTATTCTACCTTTCCTTAGATCTTCACATATCCTTTCAAGTAACTTAACCTGTGAAAAGACCACGAGCGTTGTAAGAAAAGAAACACATAGTTACAAGGCTAAATAGCTTATTATAACTGACCCCTATGCAAAAATAAGAGATTAATGGCTGCAGCAATACGTTCTGATAATGCCATTGAAACAGTTTGGCAGCCAAATATTTCACTTATCTGTAGAGCATAAAAAGTTAATTGTAAGAGAAGGGGTTTTTTTTACCCTCTCAAAGCCAACAAAATGCACCAACCAACATTTTAATACCAAGCTATTTGTCATTACTTAAAAATGTAATGCCTGAAAATTTACGCAAGACTACCTGAAAATTTACACATATGTTCAAAAATGGTCTTCCTTCTGAATTAAGTTATATGCATGTCCTTGAAGATGAGTTTGTTAACAAGGCAGTTCTGCATAGTCTGGTTTCTGACATCTTGACTGGTTTGATGCTAACGTCAAGTCTACCTGAGCAATAAGGTAAATTCAATCAGAACAGAAACAGCTAAAGGTTCTCTTTTAACTCTTCTACCAAGTAGAAAGGTGTTATTTGAGATACTCATCTCCACGACTGTATCTTTGGCTAACACACTGCATAGCATTCTGCACACTACTTCAACTCTCATGTACAGATAGCAATCAAAAGCTGTAATTACCCTCCTCTCCATATGAACAATCTTACAGGGTAAGCACCCTGTAGGTAGGTAGTCTGAGGAAGAAAGAGAATTACTTTAAGTGTAGAAAGTCAAGAAAGCAAAAACAGATTCAGATATCGTATGTGATGTGTAAGATATTCATAAAGAAAAGGAACTATAAAGCTCACCCCCTTCAACTCTTCTTTCACTAAATTACCCTGGCTCTAAGGACATTTAATAGCAATGTACACCAGCACAGCTCCAATAATGGCTACTGCATTTTTGTCAGAACAGAATCCTGCCAATTTCACATTTGAGGTTTTTGGGTTTGTTGTTTTCTTTATATTGGCGTCACTGCCTCAGGAACTACTAGTTTACAGAGGACTAGCATCTGTATTGTCTGCTACTACAGTTTACTTTAGAATCTTGCAATGGCATCTGTAATTGATGGATCTGAATCATTAAGGCAATATAAGATAGCTATCCTGTGCCAAGTGCTGATGCAGCCCTGAACCTCACTGCTACATATACTAAATAACACTGCTGTCTGAACCATTAAATTTAAAGAGAAGCTGTTTAATTCCCAAAGACTTTGCCTAATATTTTCTCTTCAGTCTAAGAGCTGTACTCAAAATATATTTTCATTGTTCCGGATGCTAGAACATAATACTTTAACTTACAAAATACTTCCCATCATAATACTTCAAAATGTTTAATAAAGGTTGAAATGTAGATTTGGTTACTATGGGGACAGATAATTGTCAAAACAGAGCTATGCTATTTTATATGTGGAGAAAGATTAATTACCCAATGCCACAAGTAAGTGACAAAGTTTTATATAAAACATCAATACAACTACTTTATATCCCAGTGAAATGTCTCCACCAAGGGGTTTAAGTTCTTGAGTCGCCAACAATACGAACACTTTCAAAAGCCATTTGATTTTTATTAAGCAGTGCTATTGTCACACACACACACAAACAAACAAACAAAAAACAGAAACAATTCTTACCATAATCTGTTCTCAGTTGTAGCCTAATAATAGACATTCTTTAAACTTAAATGTATAGCTCTCTTTAATTTCGAGGGATTCTTACATAGTCCACATATAGAATGCTTTCTAAACATAAAAGCAAGAAGAATTCAGTGGCACAAAAGGCACTAGTCAGCGATTCACCAAAAGCATTCTTTATTTATGGTAGTTCTGAAGAAAAAAAGCAGCTAAGAACACTCATATATACTTGTAAAGTCATACCACAATATAGATTAAATGACCTAATATCAATTCCAACTCAGAAAGAGTAGCAGTTCAGGAAGAAGGCAAATGACAAGAACTGCAACAGAAAACTACGCTTCACCTGCAGTGACAGGAACTGATTGAGGAGGAATACTGCTATGGGAAGTTTACTTACCAGGAGCCAGAGTTTAACCTACAGGGTGTTCACACAGCATAAAACACCCCATGACCTGAGGCTGGACAATACTAATGAGCAATGCATTTAACCAGACTACCCAGTCTTGCAAAAAATAGGTGCACACACGTGTATTAAATAAGGCCTTTAATCTCTTCTACCCCTTTCACACAAAACCACAAGAACTAAAAGGAGTCACCTAAAAGAAAGAGAGATGCTGCATTAAAAGGGGATCATAGGTAATATTAGGGGAAGGTCCTAAGGATAAAACAAGGCCCTGGCTGAAGAGAAGCTAAAGTAAATCCCATCAAGAAACATTCATGGGAAGAAATCAACACAAAATAAGACCTAGAACATATAAGGTAATATAACATACCTAGGTAAGCCTTTTATTCAAAGTACTAGTTCACCATAAGACAGGTGCCCCTTCATAAAGTGGCTGTAACTGGCAGGCACGTGATGCTTCAAAATCATCCACATAGCATCCACCTACAAATGCACTAAGCTGATGTCCTTTTGCCATTTACAAGGAGGATTTTTGTTTTGTTTTGACAAAAAGACATCCTGAGAGGTACAGCAGTTTAAGTTTAATAACATGACCTGTAACAGCTGTGAGGGAGTGACAACTTCAGAGACTTGACAAAGAATTGCAGGTATGAATCTTAAAACTGTCTCACCTGCATGCAAACAAGTGGATTATCAGTGACATACCTTATCTTACCATGAGCTTGAAAGATCATCAACAATGGTACCAGATAAACTCAAGCATGGCTAGACACCCTGATGTAATCAGGAGTGTATCCAAGAAGTTCAACTACAAACGCACTTAGAAGCAGAAGAACTTCCAGTTGCTGTACAAAGGAAACCAGGACAATATTCCAATTCCAAAACCATCAGCAGATGATCATGTCTGCTGCTCATGGCTTAGAAGCATGACATGCCAGATATTTTTATCAGTTTGCAGTCCCACGTGGGTGAACTGTTGACAAATTATCTTCCATACACTTATCCTACCTCTTCCTCCAAAAAACTGGCTTATTAGAGGGAAAGGATTGGCATCATGTTACCCATTAACCCAGTAAGAAGGTGATGTTAACAATATCTAAGCTTTTCCTCATTTCAAAAATGCCCAGAGCTACAGTGCATTGAAATAAAACTTCTAATCAAGACCACAGCCCTTGCAAAACAAAGCAGTGAAAATGAGCTTTCTAACTCTCGTGAAACACATCTGATGTCACTGCTTTGGAGGATTCAGAGAAGTACAAGTACCGAACAGTATTATCACAGCAAACATAAGCAATGTTGACCCACTTGCTGAGGGAATGCTTGCCAGGAGAACTCAAGAATTCAGATACTTGAAGTCATCCAAGGCAACATTTGGTGCAATGAGTCACATAAAGTAAACGGGTCATCTGTCTTGGAGGGAAGACTTATTGATTTACCATAGTGGTTAGCTGAGTATGCAATCACAGAATGAAACTTAAAGACTAGAATCTGCTTAAATAGAAAGATCTCTCCTCATTAAGGATTCAAGAATAACTCCAATTTTCATGCCACTTGCAGCAGTACAGTGTTCAGCTTTTGCATGCACTCATTCTAACAGTTAACTCCACAGACCGATATCATCTAGGTCTCTGTAACAACTCCTGAAGAAATGTCCTGGAGACAACTCAGAGTAAGAAGTAATTCTGTCTGGTTTCAGTGGGCAGGAAGTCAAAGAAGAACAGCCTGTTCACTTCAGAAAAGCAGTGTGAAATAATCTGACAGCTCAACTGCACCGAGACAAAGGAACAAATGCCTTCACTGAAATCAGCCTTGTGCTTAAGATACCTGCTTTTGAACCTGCAACTTCCATAAGAAGTGCCAATCCTAAGGAAAGATTAAAGCAAGAGTTCACTTCCTAAAAACCCTTTAGGCACCAATTACCCCATTTACCCTGAGAGCAGTGAAACAACAAAATTTGGAGGCTTTAAGGGACAGAGTACTAGGGATAAAGTTAATTTCCTTCACAGCAGCTCACATGATGCTATGTATGACATCTGTGACTAAACCAGTGTTGATACACACACCAGTGTTTTAGCTGCAGTCTCCAGGCCTTCTCCCTTTCTCCCTCCAACCCCCAAAGTGAGCAGGTTTATGGATGGACAAGGAGTTAGGAAGCAACACAGCTTGGACAGCTGACCCAAATGACCAAAGAAATGTTCCACTACCATATAAAGTCATGCTCAGCAATAAAACTAGGGATGTTTTTACAAAGCAGATGTTGGTCAGAGCCACGTTGGGTTTTGGTTTGCTGGTGAAAGGTGGTGATTAATTACTTCTGCATCACTTGTTTTTTCTTTTACTCTATCCCAAGCCACAGTTTTTTCTCAGTTTTGCCTTTCCATTTCTCTCCGCCCCACTGTGAAGGAGCAAGCAGGGAATGGGGCAGGGGTTCAGCTGCTAGCCACAATGAACTCACCATATAGAGGATACAAGAAGGTTAGCCAGATGTTTTTTTAAAAAGCACTGGCATCCAAGCTGCAGACAGATGATACAGCATGACCACAAAGTGTGGTTCCACTCCCACACCAAAGGGCACCCTCAAGCTATTTCAGCAACTAATGATCAACGCAGTACACGTTCCTCACATTCAGGAAAGGTTCCAAGATACTTTCATGAAAATGAGGAATTTTCACTGGCAAAGCAACAGTGAATCTGCTTAAAATGAAATAAACTTACATTATTTTTCTGCGATAGCATACTGAAACCAACCCACATCGGCTGACTGTCTAACCTGTAGCCAGAGATAAGGAACACAGCTCTCATGGAGGCAAATCTAGAACTCACAGATATGGAGGATGATTGCTAATGTCCTCATTCTGACATCTTAACTTCATTTCCCTAGCACAATAAGCCATATGTAATAAGGCCTGAATTCTCAAAGACAGCACTTCAAGCAAACCTTAACATTTTCTTCCCGGATTCCACTGAATTACCTGGTGCTGAAAAGGTTGCATTTCCAACGTAGACAGAAAGGTAACATCATCAAAACAGACTTGTTAGGATTGGCACACCTGATAAGCCTGCTGACAAATCATGCCTGGAACTAAAGATTGTGCTAAACGGTCTGACTTCAGGTGACATCAGTTTGTGACAACCACAGGCCACACTGCCTTCTCAGTGAGACTATTTCACAATTTGATTTTGAGTTTGGGGTTTTTGGGGGTTGGTGGGTTTTTTTGGTGGTCTTTTTTGTTTGTTTGTTGGTTCTTGTTTTGTTTTTGTATGTAGAATGATGCTAGAGCATCTTAACATTTTCTTCTCTGTGGTAACAGGAATACAACACATGTGGAGTACAAGATGGAAAAAGTTCTCAAGTTGCAAAAGAAGAAGTCAGGAAGCCAGAATATCTTGGAGAAAGAACAAATACAGAATGACTTTTTCTGCCACTTAGAAAGGAAAACAATTCACAGCTATGGAACACTCCATCTCCCCAAGGATGTGTCAGATGCATTCCAGTTAATGTGTCCATGTGTTTTCTCATTCTCCACGCATGGAACATGAATGTTCCTTCTACAGAGACAGTAAGAGGAAAAAATATTCCCAACTCTCAAGTGTTCAGCCGTAAATGGTGTTTTCGCAGTTATGTGGGCTACATTCACATACAAAACTACAAATTCTGTAATACTTCAAAATGAAAAATGTTTTTTTACTAGGCCCAGGAAGCCTTCCTTCTGTTTTTAATGCAGCTCTGTAGAAAACCATATCGATTGTATTCCCAAAGGGGTATTTTACCCCTCTGGAACAAAGGACAAAAAAAATATAAAATGGTACAACCAGAGATGACTGTTCTGTACTGATGTCCTCTGTTCCCGTATGTTCTTATATTTGAACCATGTAAGAATTTCAATCATGGAACAGAACCAGATGTATCAGAGAAAGTCTTTTAATCTTGGCACATGCAGGCAAAATCTGCTTTAAATGACTAAACATGACTAAATCTTAAATATTTAATTTGGGAGGGCTGCCTACCTACCGGTAACATGCTGCAGTCACTCAGAGAATTCACTTCAAGAAACAGCCCAGGAAAGATGCCAAAGCCAACACTCCACTCCTACCTCCCAAAAGGAATGAACTGAATATTGAATCTGAAGATCCAAAGGGAAAATAAAAATAAAAATCCCAGGACAGGAGTTCATCTCTGGAAAGACTGTTTTAAGGTTCTTCCAGAAGTACCACCTGTATATGAAGGACAAGCGAGAACCATCTTCACATTAAGCTCTATGCTGTTAGTTCAAACATGCTGGGAAAAAATAAAAACAAGCAAACAGGAGTGACAAATGATTAACAATTAGGAAAATCAAGGGTATGCTTCACTTATGCTTACAATCCATTTGTACATATTTCAAAACATTGTACAATGGAAGATCTATTAAAACTGTACTATCTACCTATAAACAAACAAACAATAAGATTTACATACAAAACTACTACCTTTACAAAGCTACCACATTCCCATACCAAACGCTGGCCTCTATCTGACTTGTAAGTCTTTGATGAGTGCCTAAATGTGCAAGCCAACAATCACTGGAACTGGCTGGATTCTGAATACAACATGATCATAAGGCTCAACAGAAGTGCTAAGAAAGTATTTGTAACCATTACACAGCATCACATTAGGATTTATTCATCCGCTCTTATTCAGATGAATATCATCAACCAACTCTCCACTGTAAGCCTTAATTTAAAATGGCACTTTAATTTTGAAGTGCAAAAATCAAAATGGGAGAGAATGGTTACTGCACTGTTTCCCAGATTCCAAACCTAGAAGCTGTCAGTGAAGAAGCCTGGTGTTTACAGGCATCAAATCTAAGTACTATCCAGCCCTCTTACTGCATACAGAAAGCTGCTGAACTGCAAAAGCCCCACAAACTGTGAAATCCTATGGGACATATGTGTGTGTAATACAGTCTGAGTGTCAAATTGCCAAATTACTTCCACCTGTTCTTCCAGATAGTAACAGC
Source organism: Excalfactoria chinensis (assembly GCF_039878825.1). Lineage (NCBI taxonomy): Eukaryota > Metazoa > Chordata > Aves > Galliformes > Phasianidae > Excalfactoria > Excalfactoria chinensis. The sequence goes on along the minus strand of NC_092829.1, from coordinate 37,452,525 downwards.
TACAAAGAGGAAAGAATTTTGCTGCATGCTGGAAGTGACACATCAAAAAGATACCCCAAACTATTCCAAGATATCCTTCCTTATGCGTGTTGTCACCTTTATTCAGTACAGACTTTTTTTTTCTTTTTTTTTTTCTTTTTTTTTAACACTCCAGGGTTTATCTGAAACCTACCAAGTGTTCTGACAAACAGTACAGCCTCTCATGCTGACTTTAAACAGCATGTTAACTAGCTTTACTTTTAAGAGATCATAACTATGCTTTGGGATCATTAGGCCATACACAAAATGTATGTCAATCAGGAGCCAAATTAACTGCTTAATGCCTATCACAGAACACACAGCCTTTCCAAATCCTGGCACTGAGTTCCTCATCACCTGCACCGTGGAGGAAAAGGAACTTGCCTCAGCTCTGGGGAAGAATACAGTCTCATGATCGACTTAAAGCCTGCTTAAACATTTCTCTGGAACAGCTGATAATATCATAAATGCACCTACAGTGTTCCCCAGATGAGAGATAATCCTGAAAATAAAAATATTTGAGTTGTTGTCAGGCTAATTTCCAAAGACACGTGCTTACTGAATTAGCTGCAGCCTCTTGTACCAGCACCTGAGCAGCAAAAATAGCACTGGATGCATTCTGTAACACAACTAGCTATAGTAAATGCCTAAACATGACAGAACACACACGTGCCATTTCAGATTATGTAAGGTCTCAGTATGCAGCTCAATCCTAGTAATACTGTTATGTAAGTATATTTTTATTAAAGAAATTTATGCCAGTTAAGCTTAATTTGTCAAAATGATAGACGATACTTTCTAAAATAAACATTACATTTCCCACAGAGGTCAGTACTTCAAGAACTCTTCGTCCTGTACACTGTCATGCAAATCCTAGTTGTTTTCAATACATATTTATAGTCTCAATAAAATGCATTTTCAAGCACCCTCTCTAAACTCTGTTCGTATTTCTTAACCAAAATAGTCACTGTTATAACATTTTATGGGATACATGCAAAACCTCACAACTGTTTTCCAGGACATGCCTCTACATCCCTCCCTTAATGCCCACACGGACCATCCATGCTCACACCATCTCCTGGAGAAAAAAGAAAAGCCCAAGTTGTTTCCAGATCCTGGCAAACATCTTTACACAGTCTTCACTTTTCAAGCCTTTCAATACTACTTTTCCCTCACCTTCACTGTTTGTGGAAACATTTTGTTAAATGGCAGATTATACCTTTCTCACAAAAAAAAAAAAAAAAAAAAAAAAAAAAAAGCAGAATGTGTTTCTAGCCTGCACCTGATCAAACGTTACATTACCTGGATTACACATGAAACATTAACTTCTGTTTATTTTTCTGGTACCAATACAAATGAAGGTGGATTTTCTACAGCCTGTGACCAAAGAACATGAACAAGCATACCAGAAGTCCCTGAACATGAAAGATAACCTAAAATATACTGAAAAACAAAAGGTACCCATAATTAAAATACAATTCAAGTGAAAGCTGATTGTATGATACAGAGACATACAACGTGAAGGTACCTACAACTTAACTTCTAAACTTCCAGAATACACCTCCACGGCACAGATGACTTGCAGGCACTAACAGCAGTTCACTTTTTTTAGACATGACCTAAGATCTAATATCTACGTTCTCAGCTAATTTTACGCTAAGAAATTTTGCTTTTAATACCATGAAATTACCCATGTAGATGTTCAGCACTGTAAGCAAAAAACTTTTACGTGCTATCTTATTTTAATGAAACAGCATGAGCTAGTAGGTGGTGCACTTTATGCCTAGAGCAGATTCTTATCCACAAAAATGGACTGGCAAATCGTCACTCCAAAAGAACGAAAAAGGAAACACAACAAGTATCAACGGCAGTAACATTGAATTCAAGCTGTCCATTTAGAGAATGAGATAAAACGGGGCAGGGAAGGGAGAAAGAAGGAGTAGAGTAGAAGAACAGGATCAGTAGCTCCATGAAACCAAATGGAACATATGTAGGAATGCGGTATTTGTGATGCAAATTTGATATAATGCACTCCTCAACTAGTTTCTTTCAGATCTGCTTTGTGATTCATTGTTAAACAAATAATTGAAATGATTCATTAACAAAAGAATGAATGATCTAATATGGCTTTAAGTAATTTAGCGCACAACCTAGGGGAAGGCTGCCACAGGTTACAATTACCTTAAGAAGCAAAACATTCTTTCATTTGATTCGGAAAAAAAAAAAAATAAATTACAAAGGAAAGGACTTAAGTCTGAGTAATTGTAAATTATAAGTAAAATTAGAATAGAACCTCACCTGTATCACACTACTGTTAGTATCAAAGGTGATGAGATTATTCAGCATCAGTTTAAGTACAGCAAACTTAACTTGCATACTGATTTTAGCAACTTTGTGGATTTTGATCCAGTAATTCAAAGATTTCTCTACTGAATCATTTCCAGTTACTGAGAGAGATAAAGTACAGCACTGCAACAGATCAACTTCAGCAGTTCATCTGATTGGGAAGAAGTACCGCAGTACTTAATGTCATACAGTATTCTATAAAACAAGTACAAAAACAAAACCATCACATTTGGGCACATATATATATATATGCTATATATTTTAAATTATTGCAGACAAGTACTGAGTTTCATTGGTTTTACTAAGAGGAAAAAAATAAGGGGGGGGCTTCAAATGTGAATGATGTTGGAAGAAAGGAATACAGAAACAGCAATGCATATATCTCCATATATATATTTTGTCATGGAGCATGTTGCTTTTAAGCGACCCACACACATAATAAAGAATATTTTGAGGCTATTTATCCTATATGGCTAGAATTATAATAATGCTTTATTTCCAGATGAATGGTAGGCGCTTTCTCTCCCTTAGTAGCAACAACTTCCAGTCATTTCATTATATCCTGGAGAACAACTTCAGCCTTAAATGTACTGCAAACAAAGGTATCTCAAAAGAAGATAACATTAAAAGCTGTATTTGGGGTGAGGAAAGAGGCATTTGGGGCTCTGGTAGTGATGGGCTGTTTGTTGGGGGTTTTCTTTGTTTTCGTTTGGGGGGGGGGGGGGGGGGGGGGAGGAGTGTTCTGAAGTGTACACTTTAATCCAGAAATAGTAGAGAAAGACCAGCTAAGACCTGAAGCTGCTAGCACAATGTTCAGTGCAAGGTGTCTAAAACAACCAGAACTATACCGCTTAAGTTAACTACAGTTGTTATTTTGTTCGTCAGAGAAGTTTAAATATTTTAAGACTGGAAGTAAATACTTACTCTGCATACAAAAGCATTTCATTTAAACATTACCTTTCACATTTTTTAGTACTTAGACAATGGACTGAGGCTATGTGACTGCTTTCTAGCAGGGAAAAAGATGAGTAAGAATTTTACAGCTAATAAATGAAGAATCTGCCATGAAACAAACGTGTCTGAAAGTCCTGTCATTTTTTATGATTCCTGAGGTGTGATCTGCAAGTTATTACAGAATACCCCCTGTTGAGCAAACCAGCAACATAGTTTTACTTGTTTCTTTGCTACCTGCAAAACATAACTTTAATCCTATTATGGGCAAATTGATGCAAATTACACTTATTCTCCACCTTCAAATAATGTGGTTTACTGGGAAGTCTTTCACATTAAGTATGCTTGGCAGGTGCCCCAGAACAGCAGCATAGGAGCCAGAGGGCAAGTGGAAGTTGGTTATAAGCCACCCCTCCACTTCCTTACCCTTTGCCTGGTAGGAATAAGACCAATCCTCAGTATTATGCACAAAAGCCTAAGGGTTGTTCCTAAACATGCACTTCAAGCAGCTGTTACACAAGCTGAAGATTGCCAGGACACCACAGCAGCTCTGCAAAGAACAGAAGTTTCTTTCAGTGGGGATTAATCAACTATAAAAAAAATAATAATAAAGCACTGTGCATAAATACACTTCTAGCCCTCTGCAGACCCGATAAACCAAGCCCTGAACTCTGCTACCATTACACTATAACCAAGGACATCGGCATGAACAACCTGTCCTAAACCTTTCCTCATCAAGATAGCAAATACCAAAATCTGTATCACATTTCTTACTCATCTAATGTAAAAACAACACTGGAGCTCTCTTCACTAGACCTGCAAAATCCTACTTAACTGTTTTATCCATAGAGGAAACTATTCAAGCACCCAAGGAAAAAGCCCTACACTTTCAAATCTATCCTCTCCTCAGTCTTCCAACCTCCAGTATGTGGCTATCGAGGTGTAAAACAAATTCCTCCACAACAAAGATGAATTACACAAACTGTATCTCTTCCACTGGACTGTCTGGTACAGAGGACAAAAAACAACAAAACCACACAGCATATAGTTGTAAAACACGTCTTGTGTCTATCTTAGAAATAAGAAAAGAACTAAGCTTAACAGACAGAGGGCAGGAAATATTCTATACTGAAAATGATTTCCACTCGCCCTTCTATGAATGACATTCCAACACTTTAAGTCTAGCCCAAAAGACCAAATGATCAGCATGTGCTCTAGTTCAATATATACTGCAAGCAAAACCCCAAATGTCTATTTTAAAAAACAATCTACTTGCCAAAATGTGAGGTTTCACCTCTTACTGCAAAAGTGTACTGAAATCTACTCCCCTGGCTTTGTATTAATACGCCACATAACTGAAATACTTAACAGCAGAAGTGAGAGCTGCTCCCTGGAGCGAGGGGCCACAAGCTTCTTTCCTAATCCAACCTGCGTCTGGTATCGCTCAGAACACTGACAATGAAAGAAGAGCAAGGCAGAAAGGCAGTGTCTGAGCCAAACAGCCTTCTCTTTCCTAACTTCTGTTTTTATGTACAGTATTATAATCTAGACGTCACACAATTGGTTGGGTTTAGTTTAAAGAACTGAGAAGTTACGAATGACAAGACCATGTTGTGAGTGCAAAGTCTCTGCTAACTCCAACTCCAAAAAGTCTCTGTGCAGATGCAAGAGGAAAAAAAAAATAAAAATAAAAATAAAAAAATAAAAACACTCCAATTCAACTGTAAATAAGGTAACAGCATCACTTCCAGCCCTTTGCATCTGCTGGGCACACTGTCTACCAACATCCTTCTGTTCTTTTGCTTTTTCTTTACCCCAGCTTCAACCTTGAGCAAAGGATTTTTCTCAGTCCATCTCATTACCCACCCATCACTTTCCTTCACAAAAGTAGTTAGTATTGCAATATAACAGAAAAGGATGAGTTCTGATTTCACTCCTGTTTTCAGTTTTATCTCTTTAACATATATATGAGCCAAAAGAAGCAACATTAAGTTCAAGAGGGGAAAACTCTCTTGGTTAATCTCTTTTGTTGTTGTTTTATTGTGTGCAATGGAAGAATACAAGAGGAAAAAAATCCACAGTGACTTTTGAAAGATTTTATTTAAATGAGGAATAATGCTGGCTAATAAGCTGGCCCTCTATAGACTTAATGCATCATGCAGAACCAATCACTACGACAAAAAGACATTTAATATCATAACAAAAATATTCAAAAGTGCAGTTAGAATGAAGTAGATTTTCCTTAAACCAAAGTAGTTTTCCATACACTCCAATCATGTTTCAAGTTATGCTCTACTTACATAGAAAATAATCATAATATATATTAACCATATACGAACAGAAGCAGAACAGATGTAAATGCCAAGGAATAATGAAACCAAAGCAGGAACTGAGCCAGAACAACCCTTGAAGGCAACTCCCAGCCCCCTCAGATTACGATAACGTCCCTGCTGCTTCCTTCCCCTATACTGGAAACAATATTTTCTTTACATGCAGAGCATATAGAACTAACAATGGCATGTGCTTTCATTATGCTAATGTTAGAGCACCAGGAGCTCAGAGAACACAAGCTGAACAAGAATGCTCTGCACCTCCTTGCCCCATTACTAAGCCACACAGAGGCTGGTATGATTTACTGAAGGAGCTTTCCTGACAATGCAAGGTAAAGACAAAACAAAAACAAATTTTGGCACAGCAGAAGCAGATCTTAATTTGTCATGCGAATGCTTTCTATGTATGACCTCCCTCAAGTGGCTGGCCAGTACACTCTGAAAACCTAGTGTTATCAGGTACTTGAATGATGGACATGACATAAGCCACTTCTGCATCTGAGGGCTCCAATCTCTGAGGACCCTTTTTACCTAAAGTACCAAAAGATTTGATACAAATGTACCAAAAACATCAAAGGGCTTGCATGCAACATCTAATACTCTCACCACAAATCCCTACCAGTCAGGTAAATATTAAAATAGAGAAATATTACAATTACTTTGGAAGAAAAGATAACCCACCCCCACACCAACTGATCTTCAGGAAGAAGTACTCGCATGGAATCCAAGGAAATACATACTTGACCCAAAATCTACTTGAAAGATCCACATTTCCTGCTAAATTTCAACATCTGAGTAGCTTAATGTTGCTTTACACAGACCACACTGTCACTCTGGAGCTGGGGAACAACTGTGACTTTTAAAGATGTAAAATTACTTTTGAGTAATATTTGCCAACTATGTTAAAAATTAACATCTAAGTTCAAAGTATTCTCAAATATCCCCTGCTCAAGCTCATAACAGCTCATTTGCAATGTTGAACACCATGTCTATGAACTACAGCACAGTTCAGGCAGCAGAGATAGATAAATCCCTTCTGTCCTCACTTCCTTTTTCTCAAAAGCAGTATCTTCAGACATCTTTTTTTATTCACACTAATCAAAGCAACCCTCCCCGAGTCCGAAACCTGTAAAAACAGGAAAATATCCTAAGGGCCTTTTGACAGCCCATGCAATGATGGTGCTGCAGAGATCCAAATCAAGCAATTTCTCAACCATTTACCTTAAATCGAGTGTTTACTCAAAGGTCCACACAGCACTGCTAATTCCTGTTTCAGAGCTTGCCACTCACATCTGAGCTCCAATCAGCAAAATACTTAGCACATATCATCAAACAAAATGTTTGCTCCGAAAACTAGATTTAATGCTGAGCTACTTCTCTGCAATAAGAAGCTTTGACTTCCAAGTCCTTTACAGTTGTCACTCTACTGCACTATCAGAATCATTCCTCTGTACGTTGCACACTTGCTCCCTAAAAGTGCAGTGATCGTATTCTCTAAAACCCCCTCCTAGTTCCTTTAGTCTTTTTCTCTTCTTGTTAAAATATAACGCTTCCTCCCTCTAAGTATTTACACAGCCACACTTCTTTAGTGAGAGGAAGGGGAATACGGAGCTGCACATGTTCCCATCACTACAGATGTCATTTCTACATACAACACAACCAAACTTCCTGACAGCGAATCTATTTAGGATTTGTTCAAAATTTTATTTTACAACTGGAAGGTCATCTCAGTTGTCCACTAAAACATTATTTCCCCGTCAGCTTCAGAGTGACTGCTGCATCCCTTCAGGTAATGAGACAGAAAGTTCATACACAATTTCATCCAGCACCCTCCCTCCCCACCTGCATTCACACGCTCTTAGTGTCTTATAAAACCACACAACAAAGAAAAGGAAAGTAAGTCAATGATTACTCAGTCCTTAGTACTAATTTAATACCACACATGTTTTTATATCATGCATCAGTAAAGGAAATTTGAAGTAATTTTTTTCTACTCAAAGTGCAAGTATCAGCTGTGCACACAGGATGAAGGAGCAGTTCTCTCTATTCCCAGAAACAAACAGCTGCTATTTTTTTTTCCTTGGGTTGCTTTTTGTTTGGTTGGTTTTCTTGTGTTTTGTTTTATTTTTGTAAGCACGCATGACATTGCTCACCTACAGGTGACGAGGAGTGAAGAGTCATTTGGAAGTTTCCCACCCTGTGTGTTTCCTGTGCTTCCAGGACAATGAAAAAATTAAATAATATTTTGATCTCACCAAAGCACAGTTTTTGCCCAGCAGCTGTAAAAACGCCCATTAACAATAAAATTACTGACAGTAGCCAACGTTTCCCTCACACAAAACATTTTTCAGAACACAGATGACAAATGAAACTTTACAAAGAATGATTCACATATCCTGGTAGGACAAATATTTTGTCTGGACTGACTATAGACTAAAACCACATCAAAAACAAAGTTTTCCAGTAAGAGTGAGCATTATCTTATGGCCCCGTATGTATTTAACAAAAACTACCTCCTCATCCTCTCACCAGAACAGCATTGGTGCCACAATGAGGCTGGTCATCATTTCTACTAGCTGAACCCAACATAACTACATGCAAGGCACTATTGTAAACCAACCTAAGATGGTCTCAAGAGTTGGGTCCCAAGCGCTCAGACATATTTTGCTCTGCATTCTCCAATACTTTATATACTGCAGCAGTACTAGCGACACCAGTCAGACATCACAGAGATACCAACCAAAAGCCCAAAAGCATCTAAAAGAAAGATACAATGATTTACCTTGGGCACCTTTTAGGAGAACAAACCATGGCATAGTTGGAGAAGAGTGACTTTTAGGCCAAAATACCAATAGCCCTGAACAACAGGGTCAAGTAACTAACAAGACATAACTGCATCAATACCTTCATGACTTAAACCAAGTGGAAGTAAGTACACACCAGCGATCACGTTTACAACCGCAAAAGAAAGATTATCACACAGTAGTCAAAACCAACTCATGATGTCATCTTACTAAGCTACTGCATGACCAACTTTGTTCTTCACAGCTGCAGAAAAGTCTCAAACAATATGTTTAGTTTCCAAACCAAGAACAAAAAGAATAGTCTGACTTCAAAAAGGCAATCAAAATTAACACCATTGTTTGAAACATCCACGAATTTCCACAAGTTAAACAGTATTTGTTTGTATTGCAACTTTCAAAGGTTAACAGTTTATTTCACCCCCTCCTTTCACAAGAATGCAGCTGCCAAAGTGACTTAAACTAAGCGGGGATCAACACAAAGAATGCAGTCACTTATAAGAGAGATGAAAAATAATATTGCATCAAATTTCATTTAAATCTGCACACATGAACTTTGAAACATCTGAAGTGTTACTGTTCACTACTAGTTCCCCTAACACTAGCAGTCAGTTCAGAACAAAAGCTCAATTTCCTATCACGTGAATTCTATTTTTTCTATGAACAGTAACATTATTTCACCTGATCTCCATGCATACCTACAGCAGTACAGCTAATGCTGCTAAATACTTACGTGAAAAAGCATGAAGAAGTAAACACTTTTAAAATAAACACTCGCTTGTGAATTAAACAATGAGTTCCTTCCTTCAGTTGGAGATAATTCTCCTAAAAATGTACTGCAAGAATATAATACAATTCTGTGCTTATTGTCCCAGTAACCCAAAGTGACATACTCCCAGACTGCATTCTCCCCCCCCATAAACAAGCCACACTGCCAAGATTCTACAAGTCAAAATGCATTTCCAGTGTGTGCATCATTAGCAGTAAAAATTTTTTTTAAAGCATAACAATCCTCAGCCCACACTTTGCAGTTCTAAGAAACCAAAGGAACTGCTTGCTTGAAAATAGAGCATAATAGAAGAAAACAGAGCTGCATCCACATTCTAGCAAACAATTAAGTACCACTTGAATCTGAGCCCAAAATAAGTTACGTTCTGTTAACTTGCAGCCAGCTCAGAATACTAAGTGGGGCATACAGTAGCTTAATGTCTCTATTGCAAAGGAAAGCAAAGTCTTCCAAATAAGAGTCAATTACGTCTTTGTAACTACAAATACCACTTCCGGATAGGTTTCCTATCGAAGCAAGGTCTACGTGATTGTCTTTAACCCCAATCACAATGGCCAGAGAACCGGAGCCCAAAAAAATTAAGTATTGGGGGCACCTTGTTACTTGGCATGTACAAGAATTTAGTCTTATTTAAATATACCATAAAGCACCTGAAATTTAACATGTCTGGGAACATCAATGGAATACTTATTCTGCAAATATATTCACTACACTTAGTTGTATTTGCAAAAGCATTCACTGCGCCTCTTAGCTACAATACGCAAATCATTATGGGGCTCAATGCTCAGTTTCAGGATGTTTTACTGAAAACATTACAGGCTGACACACAAAACATACCAGAAGCTGTTCTACACCCTTTCGTGCATGTGTGCATAAACACATGCAGAAATTACTTTCAGAAGAGGCAGATAAGCACATCACAGGGCAAGATGAGAATTCAAAATTACTTTTAGTAGATGTTATGAAAAACAGTAGAGGAGAAATGCAATGTTTCAAAGGGAGGACAGGACAGTCAATTGCACACACCACACACGGGAAGATTAATTAGCTGGGTAGCAGCTTGGTTAAAAGGGATGCAGAAGCAGAACACTAAGGAAGCATAAGTGTTGTGTGGGAAAGAAGAAAAAAATCACAGTGATGTCTACACACTCGAACTGCCCGCACAGCCAGGAAATAAGTGTCACATGCAGTATTGGCAAGACTTCATGTAAATTACCATGCACAGTTTGGTCACTATGATTCAAGGAGAATAATAAGCTTAAAACAGTACCAAAGAAGTACTCGAGTTAAATACTCTGAAAGCTCTTCTTGAGGTCAGACAGAGAAGCACTAGAACAGACTGTCTGTAGAAGCTGTGAATCTGCTGTCACCTAGGAATGACTTAGGCACAAGACCAATGAAAGCCAAAGCTAATTGCGGCCTGGGGGAAAGCAGTGCATCAGATGATTCCCAGAGGTGCTATCCACTCTTTTATAACATTCACAGATACAGAAACCAAGGCTACACAGGACCTGTTCCAACACTGTATTCTGTCTTCTATTTGACTACCAAGAAGAGAGACTACAGAGAGCATAGACTACATCTAGAGAATGGACCAGTGAAGCCACGTATTCTTGAAAGCAGTATTCTAAACATGGGCAGGTTACTAAGAAATGGACCATAATTTCATAAGAGATAAAGAAATCAATACACAAGCAGGAAAACACACAAGCAAAACTTATTTATAAACAAAAAAAAAAACGTAAAAACAACTGACAAGGCTAGAAAGCATGTTTTCTGGATACACGGCAAGACCACATGCACACAAAAAAATAAAAAGCTTCAAGTGACAGTCTTGCCTCTTCCAAAAGCACCACCAAGTCGCAAAGGAGAACAAAACAATAAAAATGGCCTCTGCAAGGATATTTAGTGAAATATGCATGATCTCATCTCTCTTCACAATAAACACTATAAACAAAATATTTGGAAAACACAGCTCTGAAACAACAACCTTATAAAAGTATCACGGCTTGAATCAACACTGTTTATTCAGCGGCAAACTTAGTATCATTATTTATGCAGATTAATCAAACAGGAAAGAGAATCTTTTGAAATAGGAGTTTGAATTCCAAATCACAAACATGTGGGTCTGCATGGTTTTGTTTTCTTCTCAGTTGCCTGTAACTGAGAAAACATGACACCTGCTTTGGCTGTCCTGCCAGGTTACAGTGCCATCACAGCTGACACAACACAGCCTTGGCACACCAGTCCTACTAAAACCCACTCAAATGGTTAGGGATATGAACACCTCTCATACTTCTTACTGCTTCTCTGCTGAAAACTATCGACTCTCCCCAACCTGAGAACAAGTATCTCATGTTTCAGTCATGTCAATACAAATTCAGGTGTCTCAGCTTAAAGCACGTTTACAAGCAGCTTGAGTAAAAACGTCAGCTCATCAGTTAGTTGAACTTGCTGTACATGCAGTTGCCTCCAGCTAAAGGGCAAATCTGAGACTTCCACGCTGCTCCAGCAAAGTTGACAAGTTGTTATTAAAACTTAAGTGCTTATTATAAGTACCCATTAAAAAATAAATAAATAAAAAATATCCAGAGAGGAAACTTGTTTTTCTACAGCCCTACAAACTACCATGCTTTTCAGAACACCAGCTCTCAATTCTGACCGCCTATTACCAAGGAATGCATCACTTCATTCCATGCATATGCTCAGTTAACTTATGTTTTAGAAAACCTGTTAAAAGTATCCATGCCAAACCTTAGACTGTATACCACTGATGAAACTTGCTGATCGTGACGAACATGCATTTTCAGCTGTTCCTTTTGCCAAATCAAGTAGCTCCTCAGAAATAAGAATAATAATCATTCATTCATTACCTTTCTAAGAAACATGAGGTGAATCCCAAAAATCAAAGGCAGCGCTCTGGCAATTCTCCTTTAACAAGGAACTCAAACAGTGCTTTAGCTGCACTCAGAGCCGAATCTACTGCTCAGACAGAAGCTAAACTGCTTTACAAAAACTCACTTCTCTCCCCTCCACAAGTTACTGACCAAGAAGAAAGGACACTGAAGAGCTCTGGTGCCCACTACTAAAATGACCTGTATTAAACAGTTTAAAAGCAGCGTATACCAACAATACAGAACAGTAGAAGTTTAGTCACTGCAAAAGCTTCACAGAACTACCATAAATTTGGGGAGGAGAAAAGACACTAGTTATGGAGAAACAGCACTACAGGAACAAAGCACGTGGCTTTCTTTTTTCTCACAGCCATAAGCACTACCTGTCCTTTTTGTTTATGTGATGGACAGATACTTATTTTAACAATTAAATATCAGAAAACCTAATCTAAAAAATGAAATATTCAATGCTCATCTTGTCATTCACCCCGCATCTGTTCCTGCCCACAGCTGAGAAGAGAAGGTGCTACAAAGATCAACCTTTCCATGCTAACAACCACTGCAGTAGATGATTTAAGAAGATCATCAAAGAAGAGACACAGGAACATGGGACCTCATCTCAGTTCCTAACAGAATCAACATCTGTTGATGAACAGCCAAGAAGAAAAGCTGGAAAAAAATGGAAGAAACCAGACTGGCTGGACAAGAGACCTTAATATCAGAAAAAAGTACATAAAAGACAGAATTGTACCCCCAGCCAATGATTCACACCGCACATGATGTCATGATGTAGAATATTGACAGCACAAAACCATGACAATTGGCTAAACAGAGACTAAAAGGGAAGAGAGAAGACATAAAGAGATACATGAGATACGTTAAGGTCTGAGGTTCTTCCAAGGTTAGACTTGGAAAACCAAACCAGATAATAGAAAAACCCAAAGTACCAGGATAGGCCAGGCAGAGCAAGCAGGAGTCACCCCTGCCATGCAGAGCAAGTATTCTCAAGCTACACAAACATGAATCACAGCCCATTACCAAGCTCAAAGAAGATGCCACCAAGACAACACACAATACTGCTGATTTAATAATTCATTTCCCAAAGCACATTTTTCCACAACCCAATTCAAGACTCTAGAAAGAACCATCATTCTTTTGCATTTGCAAGTATCTCTGAAATACTGCACCAGAATGTCTCATCTCCCTTTGAGCTACCATTTCATCAGGTCCAACATATAAGTCACGCTCTTTAAACAGACCTCTCCAGCCTAGCCAAAGACCTACCCAAGTGTAAGATAATGATTTTTTTATCTGAAGTGCTTTCTTCAATCCTATGAACATACATTCAGAACACATTAGAAGGATGACAATCCTACACCGATTTCCAAGATTTTGTAACCTCGGTAACATTCTTTTGTCTCTTTTGGCCCATTGAGGCCTTCTAGTGTGCAAAGCAAATTTATATGTTGCTGTCCCAAATTTGCATCCAGGATTATGACGATTTTATACCTTCTTTATATTAACATTCCTCTACCACACCTACACAAAACCTCAGAGTGAGCATACTATCACCAATACTGGTTCTGGCTGTGGTATGAAGCATGCTACCTATGTCTACTTTAACAGAAAATCTGTGCTTATTTTGTCGTATTACCTCAAGACCCAGAGTACTACAAAGCAAACAAAGTGGAACTGTGTTCACTGATGCCATCCTTGCATATTATACAATATGCAGAAAGTGGAGAACTGTAAAAATTAGAGACATGAAATCACCATGTATTCAGTCACTAACAGATAAGCAATAACAAGCATGTTCTTGGCTCAATGAGCTGGGATTTAGCTGCCAAATCCCAATCAACACTAATTGGATTGTCCTTGACTTCAGAGTATACCACTAGCACCAAAGAAATAGCTTATTTCAACAGATTCATATAACTGGAATATAAGCTCCAGAAAAATAATAATCTCATCAATAGAATTCATCATCAGAAATAATCACTTCCACTCTATAAGCAACAAGCTGCAAGATCTTATGCTACTGTTCAAGAGTAAATTAAGAGATGAATCAAAGGAGGGCTTCCTAGTTAGCAGTATATATTTGTAAGACACAACTTTCACTGGCGTTATCAAAGTTGAGACGTGAATCTACTGCTTCTTATCTGAAAATGATTTCCAGAGTGACTCTGGTTTTCCTTCATTTTTTTTTACTTCTTAGTATCAGTAGGTGGAGAGGTGGTTGGTATTTTAAAGTCATGTCAGTGAACTACTACAGCAGAATAATATCTACACCAGTGTTGTGAGACAAGACTATTATGCTTGTGAATCTGGAGGAGTTAAATGTCACTCTCATTGTCCCCCACTGAAAAATATGCTTGCGGTTATAGAAAGCCAGTGCTTAAACAGTATTTAGGCTTGCATAACAAACAGTTTTTAACAAACGTGCTGCATAAAAAGTGTCTTTTTGTTAGATAATCCACAATGTTAATACAGGACAGAAAAGGAGAGTTTCTTCATTGCCATTTAGACTTGAAATATCTCTAAAGAAAGTTACTTCCTTCATCCTTATGTTTTAGAGGGAAACAAAGACAACTTACACCATAAACATTCCAGCCAAAGTCCAGACTTAAATGGAAAGGTTGAAAATATTATCGCTATGGCTACAATGAAGGCAAGACTAATTGACTAAAGAGTTTCAAATACAAGATTAATTAGCAGAGGTTTAAGGGAAAAGTTATACTGAATCATGTTATTTTATTCTGAAATGTTAGTGAACCTATAAATCAAAATAAGAGTTCATCTTTTTAATTATGTATTAGAATAAAAAGGCTGGATACATTCAGTGAAGAAATGCTACCAGAAAAAAAAAAAAAAAAAAAGTTTTTCTACGTGTTA
Organism: Excalfactoria chinensis; assembly: GCF_039878825.1. NCBI lineage: Eukaryota > Metazoa > Chordata > Aves > Galliformes > Phasianidae > Excalfactoria > Excalfactoria chinensis. The sequence goes on along the minus strand of NC_092829.1, from coordinate 37,437,506 downwards.
ACTTCCTGGTCTAACCTGCCCCTCTGATTATTAGTCTCTTTTGGTAGTTCAGGCCGGCAGCGACGAAGTTGCTGAGAAAAGCCTGAGACTATCAAGGGACTGAGGCAGGTAGTCGAAGAGACGAGCACACGTGGAGGTGGCTTCTTCTTCTATACCTTCAGTGGCAGGGAAAGATACTGAGAGGATCCAAAAAACCCACCTCATCAAGAAATGGCTTAGAGGTTGGTGCAAACACAGGAATTTGGGGTTTTTTGACCACGGGGCAATTTACTCGTGTCACGTAGTTCTCTCTAGAGCTCGCTCCGAGACAGCGGGAACAAACCCGGGGAGAGAAGGAACAAAGTACCTCCCCTCTTTAACAGCGCGGTGCGGCCCGGCCACGTGCGCTCCGAGAGCGGGGAAGGGAAGGGAGATTGGAATGGAGCTAGAAGGGAAAAAATGGGAAAAAAAAAAAAAAGAACTATCTGAGAACGAGCGGCAGTTTAATGAACCCAGTGACACTAAACAACAACGAGTGAGTTTCAACAAGGAGAAAAACAAATCCAAATCTCACCGACGGGCTGTGGGAGGCGGAAAGTTCCAACCACGCTGTCTCCTCGCAGGGAACCGGGCAAAACCCCGTCCCCTTCCCGACCTCCCCTCCGGTGCCGCCCCCTCCCCCCATGCCCATTCAAGGCAGTGCACGGAAAAGGGAAAAAAAAGAAAAAAAGAAAAAAACTTGTCTCCTTAACTGCCATTATCCCACACGATGTTCTGATGTGGAACAGCAACACCAACCAAATTGCAAAACCATAACAACTCGGCACCTGGCACGATGGCTGCAGATGGAAGAAGCCCGTCTCCAAAGGGTAAGAGGATCCTAGCAGAGGAACTGGAGGGACTTATTGAAAGGTCTTTAAGCTAGGTATGAAGGGGGAAGAGGACAAAATGAGGGCCATCGGCGTTGAGGGCTTAGTTTGAGGCTCAAAACAGAGCTTGAGGGGTGAAGAGGATAGATTTCAAAGGGACAGAGAGGGGCGGGGGATGCTGCCTCCCTAAAGTGTCTGTACCCTAATGCAAGGGAAATAAACAGGAAGAGATGGAGATCAACATGTGGTTGCAAGGCCACGATCTTGTGTGGTGGGACTGCTCACATGACTGGAATGTTGTTGTAAGGTAAAATGATACAAAGATGGTAACAAAGATGGTAACAGATATTCAAAGGGTTATTTATGAGGAAAAACTCACCAATATGGATGCCTTCGCTGGGAAATGCTGAAGCAATCTCCAAAAGATGCTGCCTTAGTAGTGGTCAGCCCATAAATGAGGTCTAGAGGAGGTAAAGTCAAGTTCCACCCCTTCCAGGAGCACAGCTCAATTACTCTCACCTGTGCTCCCACAGCTGACCCCACACTTGCCTCTGATTAATCAGAGGTTCAGGCTGTGATTACCAATTTCCCATACAGTTGTCATGGAGGGCTATGTGCTTTTTGTGGGTGAGAATCAAGGGGCAGGCTGGTAAGGGTGACACTGTTGTGGGTGCGTACTACAGGCTCCCTGATCAGGAGGATGATCAGGCCTTCCATAAGCAACTAGAAGTAGCATCACGATCCCAGGCGCTAGTGCTTATGGGGGACTTCAGTTATCCAGATATTTGCTGAATGAGCAACATAACCAGACACATACAGTCCAGACAGTTCTTGCAATGTGTTGAAGACAACTTCCTGATGCAGGGGGTGGAGGAACTGATGAGGGGAGAGCTGTTACTGGACCTTATTCTCACTAATAAGGAAGGACTTGTTGAGGAAGTAAACCAAGAAATCACCCACTCCTTACATATGCACTAGCCCAACTATGAATATACAATACCCCAAAAAATCTTACCATATTATTATGAAAGGAATATTCCTTCACAGGGAATATCTGCCCAAAGGGGAAAAAAAAAAAAAAGTCACCAAATCTGATGGCTCTGTTTAGAAATCAGTAACCACCTGGCTACTCTCAAAATCCACTAAGACAGGAGACCACACAAAACAAGAAATGCTTCCCTGAAAAGTTGATAAAAATTATAACAGGAACAACCACAACAGCGCCTACTCATTATATCAGCATTTATCAGTTATGACAACAGTCAAATAAAACTGCTATGCTTTTACAAGCCTCACACCTTCTGTCATACACACTACAACTACGTACACAAGGACAAAAAGCAGCAGGCTTTCTTCCTACAGTAGCCGGGTCTCACAGAAAACATTTTCTCCCTCTCTCTCATAGAATTTCACAGTTAACTGCTGAGTACACAACAGCTTCCTACATCAAAACCATTATGGGTGTGCAGGCAGAATAAACAAATTCAGTATTTAGTTCCCTCTTCTTTAACCTCACCTTCCAGATCCTGAGCAAAGAAGATAAAACATTGACTCTTTTACCTGTTTGATGTAGCACCATATGTAAACTCAAGCGATAAATTTACGGCTGTGGTTTTTACCAGCAAAAACAGCATCAAACAAAACAAAACAAAAAGTTATTTTCTCATGCCCTTCTGCAATCTCTGCAAAGATCTTTATTCTTTCTAAATCCCATCCACATTCTGTTACGCAAACATATTAATCGGGAATATCTGGTGAAACGCATCAAACACACTTCAAACTACATGGAAAAAGAAAATGGATATATGGTCATATCTTCCAGATTTTGTCTTGCTTTTAATCCAGAGCTGACATTTTCTAGCACCTCTCTTCCCTTCAAAGAGCCTTCTGTAAATGCCTTCAGTATCAAGTTACATAACAGCTTTATAGTGCACAGATACTTTGGAGACAAATGTCATTATCTACCTTAGCAAAGGTTCAGGTGAACGCAAAATAAACACAGTAAAGCAACTGACCTCGGTGCATCACTGAAATCCCTCACAGCACCACTGTTAAAAACCAGCAGGAAAGATGTACTAAATCCAGTTTCTCCAGCTCTGTCAAGACACTGAACACAAAGTTGCAATAGGAGCTACTGTCATCACAGTTCTTCACAGTGGCTGAAAGTGCATTCTTAAAATACACAGCAGCAACTGGCTTATTTTCACGGTGAAAGATGCAAAGTAGTTTTTAAATGGGAACATTGTCAACTGTGTCTAAAATAGATAAAAACCTAGATGAATTAGATCACCTTTCTTGGAAAAGATTTTTCCTTAACTTTCGATGCGCCTGGAAGTCTACTGGCTCTCGGGTAGTAAATGGCAATGCTCATTCTGCACTTGAGCTCAATCTCTGAGCATCATGACAGACCTGAATGAACTGCCTGACCCGACCAGCAATAAGGCAACCACTGCTTCTTCCAAAGTAAGGAGACTGAGGCACCTGACCATCAGTTTTGTGCTCAGGGTTCTAGGACAATTCAAGTCAATGGGGATTCAGGCTGATCTACACTCCTCCTCTATGCTGACCCTGCACACCTTGATACCTCAGTTAAATAAATAAATAAATTTTAAATAGACAAATAACCCAGAGGTAATGGGAGAAAAAAACAGGCAAAATACTCAGCAAAACAGCTCTTTTGGATGGGTCATCCTAAAGCACGTCATCAGAAGGTCCAACAGTGTTAACACAAATGAAAGTAAGATTTAACACAACAGAGATGGTAACAGTAGGGCTGCAGTAATAACAGTTTACATGGATGCAGAGAATAATAGAAATTAACTTCAGAATGTTTGAGACGTGGATCCTCACAGGATGCTCCATTCAGTTTATCTGAAGAAAGAAAGTATTCTTTTATTGTTTTGGATAAGAACTGTTAACATCAAAATCAAAGCTCTCCTACAATAGCAAAACATAGAAACATGCTCCTAAACTGCATGAGATATTTAAATATGTAAAGTGAACGTTTTGGAATAAAGCTAGGTGATCTACACAAGAAAGTGGTATTCCTTCACTGCATTTTCAGTACAATGTAGATACTGGCAGATGTAAATAAGTCAATTTAGTCCACATTAAGTTAGAACGACAGACAGCAGAGGAAGGAGAGCTTTTTTGGCACAGTAGTTGTTAATATAAACATCCTTCCTTATTAACTTCAAGTGCATGTTATTCAAACTGCTGCCGCCATACAGGTTGAAGAAGAGAGAAGGCTTTTTGTTTGCTTGCTTACACGAAGACATTCCCAAGATTATCCCTGAGAAACAGTATAAAATGCAATTATTCTCAACATTCAAATCGACTGCATTTAAACTGGGCCAGTACGCCGCAGAAGATACAAGGGGAGGAAAGAAAACAAAAACAAAACAAAACTTCAGAGCTTCGTAGGTAATAAGTATTCATAGGTAATAAGAATCCTTGAAATGATTCCCTCTGCTTCTTCATGAAGAAGGATGCATAAACACATCAATTAACATGCATTCACAAGAGAAAAAGAAAGGTCAGTACTCCATGTATTATGGGACTGCATGTGGGGGTAAAGGAATCTGGAAAACAATGCATGCCTAGTTAGTCTCCAACAGAATGTTGTTTCTTCAAACATTTTTAGCACAAAGCATTACAGTAACAAGAAGTAACCTAAATAATGAGGTCTAAATTGGTACTTTCTAAGCATTAACTTCTAAAATTCAGATTCTGGAGTTATGTTCGGATATGTACAACTTCATTCAAAAGAGCAATTTAATAAACTTAATGAAACAATTTATGCACAGCTAAACACGTGCTTAAATACTACAGATGAAAACATTTGACGAACATAAAGCTTCCCAGTGTAATCTGCAACTTTATGTCACATAGTGGCCATGTCAGATCAGTCATAATCTTTGGAAGGCAACTTATTTGTCTCCAATTTATAAGCTCCCTTGCATTTTTTAGCTGTTTGTTTTGACTCGGGCTCTCTATTACTGCAGGGGAAAACATTGCAAAATGGTCCCAACTGGAGAGAGCAGACAATCTTTTTTAACAATGCATTCTTCATATCAAACCTTTCATGATTTAGCCTCTATGGTTCAGACAAGTTTATTCCCAAGGTGAGCAGAGAGGGAACCACATCACAACTGAAGGAAGAATAATGCTGGTCCAGTACAGTCCAGGAGAACCTTGGTGGTATTTTGCAAGCTACTGTATCTTTAAGGACAACTACCACACTTTCTCTAGATGTTATCTTTCCTAAAAGATAAGGAGATATTACTCTAATAAATGATTATCTGCTCCTCCACAGTGAACAAATGCAAACTCTGAGTAACTGCTACTTCAGAGAATCACCCAGAGTAACTTGTGCTGCTTGTTTGATGCACAGCCAAATAAAATAAAGGACATTCAACCCTTTAAAATACTGTTTTATTGACGCTGTACATTCAAAGGATCTCTAGAAGCACCCAGCACACAGATGAACCAGCTGACAATTAGATCATTTGCAAATCGGTTTATATACCCAACTTGAGGTGTCAAAATAAGATGTTATCGTAACACAAGCTCACACAACAAAAACTTCTCTTTACCCACAGACCGATAACAGTCAGCACCCACTTTCATCAAAGCAGGTAAAAACCACAACGATTTTTTAAGAAAAGCACCCATTCCTAAAGAGCGCAGTGAATGCCACAGCACTTCCCGAGGTTAGCGAAGGCCCTTCTCAACTGCTGATGAGCTGCATGCCCCAGGAACACGTGGCGAAAAGCCCGGCCGGCCGGCAACGTGCCTCGGAGGCTGCGTATGCACGCGCGGCAGCGCTCAGCACAAAGCAGGCCGGGGTGCAGCAGCAGTTAGGGCCGCTGCCCTGCAGGGAGGCGGGACAAGCCACAGCCTGGCGCTCGGGGCAGGAGCCGCAGTTCCGCGTGCCCGCGAAGGCACCTCGCACGTTCCCCGCTTTCCCGAGGGAGCCCCCGGCGCTGCCGGCGGGGCGAGGCCGCGAGACTCGCTCCAGCGCGAGGCTCGGCCAGGTGGGCAGCGCCGCGGCCGCCTTCCCGCCGGCAGAAGGCCGGCCCGGGGAACGGCCTCTCCGCTCTCCCGGGCCGCTCCGCCCCGCGAAGGGGCGCCGACCCCTCCCGCGCCCCCTCGGACCGCAGAGCCCCCCGCAGGGCGAGGCCGCCCCCCTCCAGCGGCGCGGTGCGCGCCGAGTCTCCTCCTCCCGCGGCCCGACCGGAGGCGGAGAGGGGGCCGGGGCCGGGCTGGAGCGAGGGGAGGGGGGAAGAGGCCAGGCACCGCGGAGCGGCCCCGCGCGCAGCCACACCTACCTGTCTTCTCGTGGTCATAGCCCACCACGATGAAGTAGTCAGCCAGCCTGGCCATGGCTGCGAGGGGCACGCCTCGGGCCTCACCACCCCTGCTGCGGCGGCGGCTCCCGGGAGGCTCAGCATCCTCCGCCGCGCGCCCGCCACAGAAGAAGCGGCACCACCTCAGCCATGTTGGAGGCGCGGCGCGCCGTGCGCCTGCGCGCCGCCGAGCCGCTGCGCCGTGACCCCGCCGGGCTGGGCGTGGGCTGCGGGCGGCTACGGGCCCGCGCTGCTCCGTTCCGTGCGAGGGGCGAGCGGCGGCCGCCGCTCCAGGGCTGTGTCTGGCCGCGCTGCCGCCGAGCCGTGAAACGAGGCGCCTCGTGCCCGGACCTCGTGCCCGCGGCGGGCTTCGTCCCCTCAGCGCGGCGCGGAGCTACGCCGCGTTCTCCTCAGAGCCGGGCGGGTCGGGCTCGTGGCGCGGCGGTGCCCCCGGCGCTGCCCAAAACCCGGAGGCGGAGCGGAGCGGTTCGGCTCCCGGCGCCCGGTCCGCGTTGCCGCTCCCGAGGGCGCCTTTCCTGAAAGGAGCCGAGGGCGGGGTCGTCGCACCGCATCTCCCGTGCGGGTACGAACCCGGCGGCGAGCGCTGCCCCGGGGATGCGGGCTCGCGTTTCCAGGAGGTTTCCTGTTGACGTCCTGCCCGGGATGCGCGGAACATGGCGCGCCGAACGGCCCCAGCGATGCGGCGCGGCTCACGGGCGGTGCCCGCCGGGCGCTCGTCCGGCAGTTGGGAGCCGGGGCAGGATTTCGACCGCGACTATCCCTTGCTGTGACCCCCCGCTGCCTGCGGCGGCCGCCGGGCGGGGATAAAGCGAGTCCCGAGCGGGCGCTCACGCCGTGCCCCGCCGCTGCCCGGCCTCCAGCCCGCACTGCCTGCCTGCCTGCAATGCCTGGCGGCGCGTCGAGCGCTCGGCGGATATTATATTTCTATTTATGTCTCACAGACGGGGCCGGTACCGTTTGGACTCACTCTCGAAAGCCCGGCAGGCCGCCTTGTCTCAGAGATGAGGCTGATAAACGGGTGTCTGTCAGCACTAACTAGCGGAGAGCCTGCCAAAACGATACGCTAAGGTCCCACGTATGTCCTGTTTGACAGCACAGAGAGAACAGCACAAAGGACGTCGGTTCAACTACAGCGAGGAGCTGCAGCAGCCGTAGTGCACACGGAAATACAGCAAGTTCACTGAGTTTGCTCCTGGCCATCCACCATCCCGCAGGATCCAGCAGTCACTAGCAGTATCACAGAGATGTTTCTGTTTGTCTCAGGCATGCAATAAGTACAATAAGTACTCACACCTCCTATGCAGCCAAGACACCACATCAGTGCAACACCTTGCTGAGAACCCAGACACAGATTGGTCAGGAAGCCTTGAGAATCTTCAGTGTTTTTGCTTTTACCTCTTCAGAGAAGGGCTGCGGTCCTGGAGAACTCAGCTTCACAGCTTAGTGTTCTTAAGTCAGATGCCAACATAGAAAGACTTACACCTAATAAAAGTGTCTGTTGGCATTGAGAGTAAATGTGAAACAAAGCACAAAATATGTAATGGAAACAATGAAAATATTTTTTGAGATGTCAGTTCCTGAACGGGATAGGAGCTAGAGGGATTCCCTTTCTTAAGTTACACATTGACTCTTTGGATCAGGATCCTGAAGTAATGACTGCAAGTCCCAGAGCTGCTTTCAAAACGCTGAGGCTTTTTTGAAGTAGCAAAAAAGGACCGCAAATCTTAATGGAGCCACACATTACCCATGAAGTGGGACAAGGATAAGGCTCCGTACCGTGGGGGTGGATGCTGCAGCTGCTCAACAGCATGAAGCCAGGGCATGCAGCAGCTTAGGATAACACTGTACATAGCTAAACCTGGAGGGACAGTTCAGAGATGCTAAGAAATTATCTAATTTGGAGTTCAAACAGGACCCTAGGGTTATCATATCTGCACCCATAGAAAAGTTCAAAATGTAGTAACAAATCTCAGTACTTAAGCCTCACTTCTGTTTTAAGCCAGCCTCTGGCAAGAGAATATCACCTAACACTTTTCCCAGAGGACTAACAAATTCTAAATCAGTACGTGTTGCCTGCTGAAGCCCCAGTACTACTAGCACCCACTGGTCAGTCTTGCTCTTTCTTCCACCTTGACCAATACAACCAAAGTTTGGTCAGTCTGTAAAGCATGTCCCAAGAAAAGGCACATCTGCTACTGAAGTAGTGGTGACAGGAAGGGCACTGCGCTGGCTCTGAGCACAGCTGTTTGGCTGCATACCTGCCTGGACTCCAATAGGATTCAGTCATCTGTAGCTTACTTCCTTAATTTCCCTTTGGTAGAGAGCAATCTAATACTCCTATAGGACAAATGAGGAAGTGAAACAGACATTGTTTGTTCACCTAAAGTCTAAAACAAAGCAAACTGAACTTTTATCCAGATCAGTATAAAACAAAATTCCCTGTGTTCCAGCAGAGTAGGCTGGCTCCTACCAAGCTATGAAGCGGCTCCCAGAGCATCTTCTGAGGGTAGACACCAAGGCCTAGGTGCCCAGAAGGACCCAGTAAACAGCTGTCTTATTTGTCCTGGGGGAGGAATGGTGAGGCAGTAGCACCCCAGCAAATAGAAAGCACACAAGTGATGATGTTGCACCAAAAAGATGTGAAGGTTCACAGTACCTTGTTCAGTCAGCTCCTTCAAGAAACACAAAGGTCACATTCAGCCTGCAGTCCCTTCATCCAGTGTCACCCAACAGTTTTCTGGCACCTCTTGCCAGAACAGGAAAGCAGCCCTGACCCAGAGCAGCTCTCCCCTATCAATATGCATCCCACTCTCATTTAGAAGGCTTTGTTTGCTGTTGGTTCAAACCTACCAGACATAACGCTCACTAAAAGCATCACGTCTCCAGTCTGACTATGGGAGATGGAATTGTCCCTTGGCACAGATAAAGCTGACTAAGGTGCCCTAAGGTGCACCATCACCAAGGCCTTTTTGTGTGTGGAACTTGGCTGTTTTTTACACCTTTCATAGCATGCCATTCTTCTGTTAGTATCATCTTTGTGCTCATCTCATACAGCCTGAGGTACAATCCAGTACAGTCATACTCATTGCATATGAATTCAGGAAAGTTTGAATCAACCTGAGCTGAAATACAAAATACACAAAAGCACTCCCGCTGGCTTCAAGTAACTTTTTTTTTCTTCTGTAATCAGCAGAGAATTTGTCTCAAACTGATTCCCAGCTGATGCCCACAGATTTCAGACCTTTCCTTTTGGAATAAAACATAGCATGAATAAAACGCTGTACAAAAGAGCAACTGATCTTCAAAACCTGCTTAGAGAAGCAGGTACGTGCTGTGAAGTCCATACCTATGGCAACACTGAGAGGATGAAAGACATGCCCAAGCTAATGGGTAAACAAGCTCTCAAGCCGGGTGTCTCTCCAGACCAGCTTCTCCACGAGGCAGCATCTGGAGGAGAGATGACCCTTCTGAGAAGAGCCCGGTCTTGCTGAACTGCGTGCCATTGCCTCAGGACAGTCTTTTGCAAAAAATATTTCCACGGACCATGCTGTGCGAGTTGGTTTTTAATGTAAATAACTATTTTCAAAGTCATTTTTTACAAAGCAGACCCCGCTGCTGCCTCAGAGCACAAATTCAGTGCCTATTGCTCATTTTCAAACCATGTAGGACTGCGAGGGCTTAGGAAGGACAAAACAAGCATTGGAAAGGACGTGGTTTGTGTTAGCTCTGAAACTGGCTGTACCTGCCGAAGCTCTCGCACAAATCTCAGGCAAAAAAATCACCTCTTGCCTCATTCTGTGCCGACGTTTGTCACCACGAGAGGTTGTATGAGCTGACTTTGTCACTACACTGGTATTGTAATCAGCATGGCACTCACACGTGACTTGGATTACTGTTATTCCTAAACCAAGCAGCATTCTTTCAGCACTGTTTGCCTAAGAGTATACAAAATGCAATTCCCTTTTGGCCAAGGACTTTAATGAGGGATTTTCCAGCGTTTGGGGAAGTGTGTGGCTTTTTACTGGAACAGGAGATTTAAACTGAATCTAAGCAATGCCCGTGACACGAAATCCTGCCTTATCTTCACAGGAGTTAGATTCAGTTTCGAATTCTGCCGGTCGGGGACACGTTTGTACTCTGGAGCCTGAGCCGCCTCACGAGCCCTCTAAGAGCAACCACCGCAATGCTGTCACGACGTGCGGCTCTGCCGGTGTCACCGTCCCTTTCTCGAGCACTTATTTTCCCCCGTTCCTCCCCCGGAGAAAGGAGCCCAGCCTCTCGTTCGGCGCAATTCTGCTTCGCAGCACGGCCCGCGGGGCAGGCAGCGCGACGGCGCCTCGGCGGGGTCGGGGCAGAGCCCGAGGTCGTCCGGCTCTCGCCGTTCGCGTTGCCCGCTGGGCAGGTGCGCCGAGGAGGCGTGTTGCAGTAGGCGACCAGCCCGGCGGGGCTGCGAGGAGAGCGGCGCAGCGAGGGGCAAGCAGCTGCCCCGCACAGGCAGGGCAGGCAGCACCTCGACCGTGCTCGGGAATGGTTCCGTCATCCCCTCGCACATACCTGTCCGGGGCGTAGCACGGACCGCGGCTATCTAGAAAGGCAGAGTCGAGAGGGCAGTCTCACCCGACCTCTGAAACGCTTCGCTCGCGGTGAGATGCGAGAGAAACGTCCGCCGCGCGCCAGCCGGTCCCCCGCCCCAGGCGCTCTGCGGGGCTCGGCCGGCGTCGGGGCGCAGCTGCCGGGGGCATTTCCCTCGGAGCGCTGAGCCGCGACGCGGCAACGCGGAGAAGGAAGCGGCACGGCTGGTGCGGGCGGCAGCGCTCCTGCGAGGGCACGGCTCCGCGCGGACGGAGCAAGGTGCAAAGGTGATAAAGACCGGGGGAAAAAAGAGTTTGAGCGCTGCACGGCCAGGAGGGTGCTGCTAGAGACCCCGACCCTGCAAATATTTGCGCCCCGGATTAGCTGTGGAGCGGTGAAGTCGGAGAGGTCACATCCACAGAGGTCCGCAGGCTGAGGACCCAAATGCCCTCGCGCGCGTGACGCCCCCACGGCCAAAGAGTGCCTCTCCCTTCGGAACGAGGCGCAGAAGGGCTCTCTCGGCCCCCATGTTCCAAAGCCATTCGGTCTGTGATTTGTCTGAATTGGCCAAGTACATAAGTACATTTTATTAGATGAAAAATGCACCACGTTGAGTCATAAATATTAACGACGCCGGATTTGTCACCTCCGTACTTGTGTAAAGAAGGCTGACATTCATTGCAGTCGCTCGGTATAGCTCGCGTTGTCCAAATATGGATTGCCGAAGCCTTGCTATCTGATGGATGTGGAAGGACCTTGACACGGACCGGGTCTGGTCCCGCACCCCTTCCCCCCGGCCGGAGTTAACGTGCTCCCAATGAGGACCCGCACGGACGTGCAGGCGGCGTTCTGCAGCGGCAGTTGAAGGCACGTCCCCTGTCAACCAGAGCGGGGGGCTTATCAGTAGTGCAAGGTATGCCACGGCTCCGAACCCACATCTGAAATCTGGCGTTAGCAACAAAATACCCGGGGGGGCGTTGAAGACGATTTCCAACAATCATCTTATTTTTACCCTCAGATGGGTCGCCCCCATCCCATGGTGAAATGCCGGGGGGGTGGGGAGGGGTAAGTGTCAAAGCGGAGTCGCCCGGGCGGGCACGCCGAGGTCCTCCCACTTCCCCCCCCGGCAACTCTATAAAAGGGCGCGGAGCAGCGCAGCCCGGCAGTGGTTACTTCGCACACACAAAGAAGGAGTTCTCGCTCCTCAGGAAACTGTGCAACTTCGGATCGCTACTACGAGAGCATTTGGTTCAGTGGATTATCCTCACTGCCAGGTAAGCACCTTTATCTTAAGAGGAAAAAAAAAAAAAAAGAGGGAGGTGGAGAGGAACTGCAAATCTCCAGAACTGGGCTGTGTGGAAGCTGGAGGTTGCGCTGCTGAGCCCTGCACTGGCTCTTGGCGACAGCAGCAGCTCACAGCGTGAGATCCGCAGCTCGCCGCTCTGCGTGCGGGGGGAAATGAGAGGCGGGGGTGCCTTCCTGGCAGCGCGGCACTTGTCGGAGCTGCGGAACGGTGCGCCCGAGGCAGCCCCTGCTCTCGTGCGCTCGCTTAATCCCGATGCGAGCCGCTGGGGGTACTCTGGCCGTCCTGCTGGTATTCGGCCGCCACTGCAAGCACGGCTTTCGGCAAACGTGTGTTTTGGAGCCTGAGTTATTTACTCTGTGCAAAGTTGCTGAGCAAATACTCGCTTTGGGTTCAGAGCGCACGCGAAGCTCGCGGCAGCCTGGGGGCTCTCCTGAGGGAGGAAGCGCTATAGAGCCACTGGGGAAGGGAAAAGTAAATAAATAAAAAGGACAGATGTGACTTGTAGCAGCGAGCATGCTTATCATTCTCTTCTCATTCCACCAGGAGTTCAGCGAGAATGAAACTGGTTCACGTAGCGCTACTCTATCTCGGCTCTGCGACATTCTTCGGGGTGGATGCTGCGAGGGTGGACGTAGCCACAGAGTTCAAACGAAAGTGAGTATGGGAGCGCGACCCCCTGCCCGCCCCGAGTTTACGTGCCCCGCGCCGGGTCCGGCAGCCACCGGAGGAAGGGAATTGTGCCCCGCGGGAATGGCACGGATCCTAAAACGCCCCGTACTCTTTCGGGAAACAAGCCCCCCCCGCCTTCCCCAGATGTAAAAATCTCGGCGCTGGCAGATTATCGCCCCTCGAATGTATTTGGTTTGGCTTCTGCTCCGCAAGCTTGCGCTAACAGGCTGTCCCCTTCCCTTGCGCTCCTCGTAGATGGACGAACTGGGTACTGAGCCGGGCCAAGCGGGACGTGAGGCCTCCGAGCGCGCCCCGAGGGCTGGGAGCGGCCATCGACGTGCAGGCGCTCGTACGGACCCAGGACGTGAAGGATCCCCGCGTCTCGCAACCCAGGTAACTAACAGCCCCGCTGCGCTTGGGACGGTGCAGAGTCCGGATCCGCGGTGTCGGGGCTCCCTCACGCCGCGCGTCCCGAGCCCCGCGGACGGGTCCCGCAGGGACTGCGCAGCTCTGGGAGCCGCCTCCCACCTCCCTTTCTCCGCGCCCCGAGCTGGCGAGAGATAGCAGCGCCTTTACTGCGAAACTCAAACATAAATAGTAACTCGAGCCCTGGCTCCGCAGATAAAGTAACAGCCCTCCAGCGGCGGGACCTCTCCCTTTCGGCGGCGGGCTCAGAGCCGCTTCGCATCCGTGTCCCGCCGCCCGGCGGAGGGCAGAGCCGGGGCCGCACCGTCGGGGCGGGCCCTCCTCCGGCCGGGGACTCCCCACGCTCCCCGCCCCGCGTCCGTCGGCTTCTCTCCTCTCCGGCCTCACCGTCTCACACCCCGTCTCTCTCTTTCTCCCTCGCAGCGTTCGGGAGGATGCTCACATCCGTGTCAAGCGCTACCGCCAGAGCGTTAACAGCTACCCCCACCTCCCGACCTTCCGCATGGGGTGCCGCTTCGGGACGTGCACGGTGCAGAAGCTGGCCCATCAGCTCTACCAGCTGACCGACAAAGTGAAAGACGGCGCCGCCCCCGTCAACAAGATCAGCCCGCAGGGCTACGGCCGCCGCCGGCGCTCCCTGCCCGACAGTTTCCTCCGGACCGTGCGGGCGGAGCCCCGCGTCCCCATTCTCGGCGTGTGAGCGCCCGCCGAGGCCGCCTCGGGCGGACGGACTAACACCGAGCCGGGAGCCCCCGCGGCCCGCTCGGCCGGGACCCCGCGGACAGACGGACGGAGCGGGGAAGCTGTGAAGGTCGCGGCCGCGGAGCTGCTCCCCGCCCCGGGCGAGGCGCCGCCGGAGGCGCCGATCCCCGCGCCGGGCCCGCCGCTGCACCCGGGGCCGGGCCTCCATCGCCGGCGGAGCCTCCCGGCCCCTCCATCCCGGGAGAGCCGCTCAGGGGACCCCCGCGGCCGGCTGTGGTGCGCGGTCCGCCCTCGTCGCGGAGACGTGGCCCACACCTGCTCTACCCTCTGCGCTCTGCGCAGCCGGCAGGGAATCGGACACTGAGCAGTCCCTGCGGGGACTGCAATATACTTGAACAGAGAGGAAAAGTGCAATCGTACGTGGATTTCGTTAATTATAAGTGCGGTGTGCGTGGATCATGAGATACGTATTGGTATTTAAGATTGTTCTGTGTTGTGTAATGTTTGTATCTTTTTTGGGGAAATATATTTTATTTTTATACGTTTTATATATATATATATATATATTGCATATGGGCATTTTAAAACATTGTATCCCCTCTATTTTTCATATCGTGAATGTCAAATGTTGTTAAACTCTTTTTCCATACCTTTTTTTATCTTGCATTCCAGATTGGTGAAAGATGTAGAGAATGTATCAACTGTTCTCCAAGGGTAATATGTGAAATAAAGTAAACACCATTACATAAATCACTTCTGTTGTTTTTAGTGGGGGCAGAGGGTCAGATGGAAGGCTTCTTACTTTCTTCAGCCCTATCCTTACTAACCTAGCATGGACATTCTGCAATAGCCTAAACCCTGCTGGGTTAGAGGCTCTGCTAGCCTTATCTCATTAGGGTGAGTAGATTCACGAGCAGGCGTGCATCTTAAATCCTGGGGCAGAGTCGCTCAGAAGGCACCAAGGCCTTCTCTTAGCCATGTGTTCCAGGCAGGGCTGAGACATGTCATGGCTTGGATTGATCGCGCAAGTTTATTTTCTGCCCTAATTAATCAGGGAAACAACTACACGCTTCAACATTGCACAACAAAGTAACAGATTTATTGAGGGAGCGCGTTCCAAAAATGGTCATAGCAGCCTCCAAGGTTATTTATGTTGAAGGATTTCCTGGGCCACAGTTCAGGTTAAAGTTAAATGGTGACCGGTTCAGTGTGGGCAGAACATCTTGGATGAAAGCTTAGCATTAGGGATTTTGTTTTCTTTTTTGGTTCACTCCAAATTCCAACCACGGCCCAGAAAACAAATGTGAAACTAAAACTACACCAACAGCACCATCTATTGGTGTCCACACCGTGCTGCAACAAAACAACATTAAACGAAACGAGTGCGTTTGAGTAACAGCTTGGATCAAACGTAGCATCTCCCTCATTTTACATTATCTCTGAAAGCAGTGCGCACACAGAAGAGGCAGAGGACAGCAGCACTTAACACAGCTAGAAGAAGTTAAGGGGCTGTAATATCTTCACCTTGTGCTAAATGCCTAAGGAACACATTTCCGAGAAAAAAAAATATCAAAAGAATGAGCAGTCACGCATTTCCAGGAAAAGTGCTGCAAAAAAACCAAAAAAACCAACAACCCACACAACTGGGGTAGGAATTCAGTCAGCTACATCACTGGCACACACAGCCAGGATCTTCCCTCCCAGCGTTTATAAAGTCTGCTCAGAATTGCTTATTTTAAAGCTACTTTCCTAAATGTTTTCATCTAAGAACTTTGGAATCCTGAGAGGCATGATTCCTATTTGAAACCAACCTCCCTTCCTCCCTTCCTCCCTCCTCCTCTTCTTCTTCTTCTTCTTCTTCTTCTTCTCCTCTCCTTCCTTCCTTCCTTCCTTCCTTCCTTCCTTCCTTCCTTCCTTCCTTCCTTCCTTCCTTCCTTCCTTCCTTCCTTCCTTCCTTCCTTCCTTCCTTCCTTCCTTCCTTCCTTCCTTCCTTCCTTCCTTCCTTCCTTCCTTCCTTCCTTCCTTCTTTCCTTCCTCCCTCCCTCCCTTCTTTCTTTCCTTCCTCCCTCTCTCCCTCCCTTCTTTCTTTTCTTCCTCCCTCTCTCCCTCCCTTCTTTCTTTTCTTCCTCCCTCTCTCCCTCCCTTCTTTCTTTCCTTCCTTCCTTTTTTTTTTCTTTTTTTCTTCCCCAAAATATTTCCCTGTGTTTTGTTTTTTGTTTTTAAAGGCACATGTCAACAGTTGCCAGTTTTAATCACCATCTGTTTGTTAACAGCTGGAAAATAGTTTGCATCGCTGTTGCTGATGGCCTTTCAGATCCAGATGTTGTAAGATGTAGAAACAGGATGAGTAAGAACTGAAAGACAGAGCAGAAATACAGAGTGATCTCTATCACACTTCCAGATATCACCTGTTCAGCTGGCAAGACATGACACCAAGCACACAATCTTGAGTGTCAACTGTAGCTACCTGCCGGTTGAGAAACATTTGAAGGTGTCGAGCATAAGCTGGTTGCTGCTGCTTAGCTTTGAGGTGCTTGCAGTGGGAACTCACAGCATGTAAGCGAACACATGATCCTACTAAAGGACACAGCATAACTGGAATTACTCCCACAGAGCCCTACAGTGGAATAGCTCCAAAACCTTACTTATGGGTCGAACAGCTAGCATCAAAGTCATCTGAACTTGGGTCATACTGGGCATGCTGAATTACAGAGCAGCTAAATATGCACATACCAAATAGGTGCCTTTGTACTGATCTTTTTCATTTACTGCCCAAAACTGGTTTCCACTTAAAAAAAAACTTTTTATCCTCTCCTTGCCCGTTTACTGATAAAAAATCTCTTCACTCAACACTGGAAGATCCTCACCTTAAAAAGGCAGTGTTAAAAGCAGCAAGCTGGTGACATATGGCATAATTCTGACCTGACAGGAGCTTCTTAAGTGCCATTGGAAAGGATCAAGAGCACCACCTGCCGTGGTTGTAGGGAGAAGCAAAAAGCTCCATAGCTGCAACAAACAAGAACTAAAGGAAGGATTCCCCCATCCCCACTCCTGCTAATCTTGAAAACCAAAAAGTCTTTTAGAGTATCAGCACCAGCACTGTTGGACCAGAAACACCAGGAAGTAGTGGGTAGTCCTGTCCCTGGTAGTCAGAAGGTTTCTGAATATAAGGAGAAATGGAAAAAGTAAAGTTTGCTGAAAAGTAAACTCTCTGGAAAGCAGCAACTGTGCATTTTAACTAACTTAAAGACTTAGAATGACACTGCACAGCTGAGCCCAGACGCCAAACAGAGCCCCAGGTCTCAGAGAAATGGTCCATAAAGAATAAAGAGACAGACCCTTCCTTGCCCATTCCAGCACCTGCCCCAGGTGAGATCTGACCAGGTGATAGCTCTTCCTCCTGTCCATAAAGGGGACATTACTGAAAGACTTTGCTAACACATCTTGCTGTGAACATCCCAGAAAGCAAAATGCTTGGCATGAACTTTTAAATAGTAGCTGAAATCCATAGATGAACTTGATTAAAATCTCTGAAGATTGTTAGAGTTTTGAACCTCTTGGGGTCTCAGCAAGAATGAGCCTGTGAAACCAAGCAAATTCAAATGCCTCCAAAATGAGTAGTATCTGTTTACAAAGCAGTTCAGTTAAAGTATCAGGTTCTAAGAACAGCCTGGTGCCTTATAAACCAGCGTTTCAAAGGCTGCTTAAAACACGGCTGTAAGTTCAGTTCAAACAAGGTTCTAAGTTAAAAATAAATAAATAATTGCAATAGCAAATATGTATTGTAGCAGGAATTCATCCTTCATCAGTCTATCCAAGAGCAAATGCCAAAGGAGTGGTCACCATTCTCAGCAGTCTCCATGGTGAAGTATCAGGAGAGTTCATGAAATATTCTCTTTAAACTTTATTTTGTTTTGCGCCCACCCCATGGCAAACAAAAAGGATTTTGCTATAGACAATTTCTTATTATGAAAATAGATTCTAAAGGTTTTTTTAATCTCTGGGAGACTTCTGTGGCACTATTATTTGTGCCATATTGAATGGTGGCAAGGAGCCTAATATGCTTCCATGTGGCACTTTCCTACAAAATCCTAGTGCAGGTCCCCTAACCAGGAAGATGGAGCTAAGTGTCTGTATTTCTCACTCCAGTGGGCATCACAGAATTTACTGTAAGCAACCATATCACACAGAGGACAGAAAAAGATGTTAGTTCTCCACATACCTTGGAAAGATGTCAGAGTTCTGCCAACATTACCTAGGGATGACTTCTTCTATAGCCAAAAAGCAGAGACACTGGTGTGCTTTCAGAT
This sequence comes from Excalfactoria chinensis, assembly GCF_039878825.1. Classification (NCBI taxonomy): domain Eukaryota; kingdom Metazoa; phylum Chordata; class Aves; order Galliformes; family Phasianidae; genus Excalfactoria; species Excalfactoria chinensis. The sequence goes on along the minus strand of NC_092829.1, from coordinate 37,419,304 downwards.
GATTATCAAAATCTGCAAATCTTCTTGGTTTGTGCTAGTAAGAACTGCAGTCAGGTGCCAGATATAAACTTTTTCTTCAAGTACAATGACAGAAGGGGGAATACTAATGAATACTTTGGCACATATGAAGCCTTTTCTGGCTCATTTAGTACCCGAAGGACAGCAAGTCATAATTAAAGCCAATAATGGCAACTCCAGACAGACATCCAAATATTTTCCTTGTGCTGTCAATACACCATTTTACATTATCTCACATCATACTTAAGTAGTGGAGAGCACACAGTCATCAGGAGGAAAAAATCAAATATGACTGAGTTCAACCAATAACCAAATCCAGTTATGCCTAACTAGAATTTGTTTATTGTGGTCACAAGGGCTTGCTTTTTCTATCCAAATATTTCTTAAAGAACACTTATTTTCACCAAATAATTTGTGTCAACTTAAAATTGCTTTAATTTTTAAATACTTACTTCTTTGGAATAGGGCCATCTTTGGAATAGGGCCATCTATCCTTCATGAGGAGAGGGAGCATAATTTGTTCATGAGGTAAAGAACATTGCTGTGTAAAACCCTCTTTTCCACACAAGAGTCAAAAATGCTTGACAAGTATAATGTCTCCAAATGAAAAACAAATGGTTCCATTAAAACTAGAATCAATGTCAATTATTTGATAAGACTGGAGTTCTTTGCATCTACAACAGCATAAACGAGGCCACGTGAAAACTTTTGCCTCAGTTTGATTATGTGATAAGTTCTGTCAGACATTTAACTAGAACTCCCCAAGATCTTCATCCACTGACAAAAGCCTGGAAAAACCAGGTCAGCTCAGCTGAACTGAAATATCTGGTAACAGATACTGACTCTCAAAATTTGTTTGCAAAATAAATATTCCTCCATCGCTTTCAGTTCACTATCGCCTTCAGATGACGGCTTGCAAATTACATGTCGCTTTCTGGCAATTATAAAACTGTTAATATTTTTACATTCTTTCCTAATGTGGTGCAATAACAAACAAACGTCTGGGTCTTAATCTCTGATTTCCAGGAGCACTGGCAGAAACAGGATAACAAACATAATTAATCTTATCTGTTAGTTCAGGAGCAAACTAAACAGTTCATCAAGCAAACATGATTATTGTCCCTTAATATGTGGTTACTGTCACAGGACTTACTGTGGAACACAAACACCCAAAAACTAAAAGGCCACTGCGTAATCCATCCAACTGCTGTCAAAGGAGAGAATAAGTGAGTGCCTGGGTTCCTCATTTCCTCACATGACCTGGCTCCTGTGGCTCTCTGCTAGAAAGCAGCAAGCCCTCAGAGGCCACTATGCTTCCCTGTCTGTATATAAGGACTCAGGAACAGATCTGAGTCTGCACACTGGAAGAAGACAGCTGCACCTTGTAAAGTATATTTGTTCTCTTCAGAGCCAAGAAAAAAAAATGATGGATTTCTACATTCCTTTTTCTAAGCTGTTCCTAAATTTTTTTTCCCCCCAAGGCTGTGCAGCTCTACATCCCATTCTGCATAAGGAACAAATTCATACTCTGGCCCTTTATCGATAAACAACACAAAAAATATGCAACTGGCATGTATCGTTAGTCTCCTTACTGCCTATAGAAATCAGATGTTCTGCTGGTGATGAACTGGTGAGGCAGGTAGGGACCTCAACACCAAATGCCAGACCTGAGACAGATTCCATCTAATTGAAACAAAACCTCTACTTACTTCAGCAGGAAAAAAAGATTCAGCCCTAGGTTTTCTTTCAAAACCATGACTATTTCTATACTGAAAGATGGTATTGTACACTATCTCTAATTTATCCATAAGTTTATGAAGACTGATGAAGCTGCTAAAAATTAGAAGTAAGAGACAGGCACTCCATCAAAAAGAGGTAACTCTAAATGAGACTCTCTTGTTCATGGCTGAAATGAGCTTAACAATGTATGATCGTTGCTGTTCCTCTTGAATGGATGTGGTACTGCTGGCAAGGACGGCTTCAACAAACATAAGTGTATGAAGTGCAGTGTTAAATGTGTTCATGAGTAGGCATAAAATCCAAGAAACTTCCAGTGTTCTTGTCCAAAATTCAGACTCATTTGTTTATGTAATAAAGTAGGATTTGGGAGTGTTTTAAATACTATAACTTTTTGTAGTAGCAGTTCATTCCCTCTTCTCTTTCTCTCTTTTTTTCCTAATTTAAACTCATCACCTATTCTAAAGCATCTGAAAAGGAGGTATGCAGATAACCACCTCAAATGGGAGAGCAAGTTGCGTGCATATTTTACATCAGAGGCTGGCAGTCAGAGCTCCTGTGTCAGTCAGGGTGCACTCACATTCAGTCTAGCACTGTGTGATCATATTTGCACAAGATAATTGACATCTCATTAATGAAGGATATAAAAAACATTGCACAAAGAAGCAAGCCCTTCAGAAACACTTTGCTGAACAATTACTCACATCATCTTGTCACAGTCTGATTCCATTAACTCTTGATAAGGGGGGAAAAAATCCCTCATATTACAAGTGCATGAGGGCCATTAAACCTGATTTATTGTGCTAACCACACTGCAAGACAGACAGAAACAAATGATATGTTTTTTCCGTGGAATGTTGTTAGAGTTCGTGTACCAAGATATTTTTCTTCTTCTACTAGTTTGGCACATCTGTATAACTTTGGTGCCATCTGCTGTCTTCTAAAGCAAAATAAATCACTCTCATTTAAAATTAATGCTGGATGTCAAAGTGGCACAGCGCTGTTGCCAGGAAGGAGGCCTGCATTTGGAAGCATTTTCTGTCTGGCCTGGGCTTGTTACTCGGTATGCTGAGTAAGGCCTAGGCTTAAATTTTTCATTCCTCCTGGGCTTTATTCAGAAAAAGCAAAAACAGCACAATACCTTTACACATTCTGAGGAGATGGAGAAAGAAAGCTATCCTGTTCTTATTGTTATTCTGAGCAAGCTCAGGCTTTACACTTTGCCCAGTGATGCATGAATACCTTCTCTATCCCAACACCACTTTTGCTGTGGGCTGCCAAGAGAACAGTGAACACAGCAGCATTTTTGGAGAAAAGAATGTTTTCAAGGTGTGACACAAAGGGATCAAAGAACACTGGCTCCTCAAGTCTTATGGGAATTACCTATCCAGTGATGAGCAAAGAAACTGAAGTTAGATCCGCACTGCCAATTTAGGAGCACTTGTGAAAGGAGGGATATGCCTTTTGTTTCTAGACAGAGAGATTTTTTAAAGGCAGGATTTAGTGCAATGTGATGAATCAGACTGACCTCTCATTTATCTAGATAAGATATAAATAATCCAGCCTCTCAGCAGTAGTCAGGTGTGAGCTGTCAGTTTCTACAATCACAGAACTGAAGTTGTTCCTATAACTGATGCAAACAACAGAAAAGGCAGGTTTTTTTTTGTTTGTTTGTTTGTTTGTTTTTTAAAGAAGTTTTACACTGGGTTAGAATAATGATCATATTTACTCTGATATAATTATGCTACATACACTTATAATACAAGCATTCTTATTTTAGTAAGTAACCCCCTACAAAATGTTTTTATTGTGACAGAAGCACATACATTTAAACACACCTAACCAGTAAGGCAGAATGTAAATGGGACCCACTGTCACATACAGGGCATGTTGTTAGTAATAAACACACAGCTGACAGAAGAAGAGGAGTGAAAGCTATTGCCTGCCCTCTTCCATTAAAGGCTGTTTATAAATATACTGTAGGGAGGCATGGGTGTATAGAAGCACAGCAATACAAAGCAGCTGGGACAACCTTGCTGCAGTTTGGAAACAAAGACTTATATAAGAACTAGTCTAAACAGTCCCTTTGTTGAACAGATCTCTCTTAGGGAATGTCAGATCTTAGTCAAATTACTATTTTGAAATAGTAACTTTTGTACATATATGTATGTTTGAAAGTCTTCAAAGTAACATTTCAAATTCTGTTCCAGATACATTTTTGGTTTCCAGTTTGGATACACTTCAGCTCTCTGGTTTAAAAACAACAGTTTGAAGCCACTAGTCACTGAATTAGCCTGGATTTTAACTCTCGCAGCTCTCATATATTCTAGGTATGTATAGCTGGAGGGGGAAAAAAAAGAAAAGGCCCTATGTCTATGGTGGAGAAAGAGGCTGGAAAAGCCTCATCCTTTTAGGAAGAGGACAGGTGCTGTAGGCCAAATCAGAAGTGCCAGCCAGGACACCTTCTGTCTCAGCATCCAGCAGCAGCCCAAAGTCAGCTTGACACCATCAGGAAGACTACTGAGAATGTGTGAGTCGGTCAGGCATTCAAAACCTACATAAAAAACCTTAGGACACCTCTACCTTGAGTCTGACACACAGTTCTGATCTCAGGATCTCAAGAAGGACATAGTAGATCTACAGAAGGCAGAGAGAAAAGCGATAACAATCAAGGGGTTGGAATGCTTTTTGAGAAGAGACTAAAAAGGTCAGAACTCTTCAGTTTGGAAGGCTTCTATTGTATGAGGCCTTGTGCTTTACAGACAGAAAAAGAAAGCTTCACAAAATCTCTGGACATGAGGTAGATCAACCTGCATTAGTGGGCCAGTAGTTGTAACTACTATGATAAATAGTTGGGAAGGTCAGAGGAGCAACCAGACACTTTTACTTCTCAAACAATGCTGCCCAGTGGAATAAAGCACATTCATGGGAACTCTTTTAGTCACCTTTAGCTTTCTCTTAATTGCTACTTGCTTAGGAAAAGTGTTTTAATGTTTATCTTTTTGTCAGCCACTGTAGCAAGAGAGACACCACTCCTGTTGATGTCAGTTAAGAACAGCAGAGGTCTGTGGTGTGCCTTATGATTAGAATTGAGCCGAGTGTTATTCAGTTAAAAACAATGTTTCTATAAGAAGCTATAAGAAGCTTACTGTTCGCTTTCATGTGTCTTACACATTTCTGTAGTCACAAGTTTTTTGTTGAATAAGGAGTTTTACTTTTACCCTCCTTTTTTCTTTTACCAGCCTCTACTGATGAAGGATGAATACGGAAAGTGTTGACCTTTCTCTTTATGTTCCAGTCAATAAATACAAATAACATTTTCTTGTATCTGTGCCCGGTTTGGATGAAACACAGTCTGATAGGAACTGCATCCCAGATGTTACATCTGATAATTAGTCAGCTTTAAAATGTAACATAGCTGAATGTTATTAAAACAACTGAAATAAAAATAAACTTTCATCCCTTTTTTTCTCCCTGCATGAAAACACTGTTTTTTGCCTTGAAAAGGTCAGTTTAAAGAAGCAATATAATGATTTAGTGGAAGGTAACTCAATCCTAGCTTGTTGGTGTTAAATATTTTGCAATAAACAGCTCACCAGTGGCTTATCACAGACAAAACAGTCAGCTGGTAAGCTCTGTTGCTTTTGTGTGTTCTAACACACTTCTAGTTTGATCCAGAAAATCCAGGCAAGGGGTAATCTATTTGATCACATGACTTGTTATCTTAAATGGTTTCATATGTGGTCTTTGCTGTAGTTATTTGACATGACTCAGGCTGACCTCATTGTTTGTATGCTTGAGAGGGAACAATTATGTAACTACTAAATGGTATGGTAGACAGCAACACCATACAGGACCAGAAAAAAAAGCAACAGAAACACAGTGCGTACCAAACCATCAAACTGCCTTACATCAACACAGCCACTGTATTTTCTTTGCACTGCCCTATACCAGAGAACATGAAGAAGCTAACATCCATGCTGACAGATGCAGGCTAATCAAGTAATCTTGTAGGTCTTGTAGTCAAGTGGAAGCTACTATTTTTGTGATTCCCACATCAAAGCCTGAATAGTTTCAAACAAGTTCTATGGTTGTCAGAATAACAAAATCTAAAAATAAGTAGAATAGTCAACAGTGATACTAAGAAAAAAAAAAAACAGTCAACACTTTCAATAGATAATGCATATACCTATCAATTGAATCATAAGTATTTTTAGTTATAAAATGCTGGTATATACCTAAAGTCACTGACACTATCTTAAAGTAGATGTTGAGGCAAGAATATCTTTAGTATTTTTTGTTGGTGGTGGTTTATAAACAAATAACCAACATAGCATCCATTATAGCTTAACAAGTCACGCATTTCTCTTGGTACTGACATCTGTCCTCTGAAAGCATCTGTATTAACAAGGTGGAAAATGAAAGATAACAGAACTCTATAAAAATCACTGTTATCTGTTTAATCTGATTTTGAGGTCCTCTATTTCAGTTTTCTTGGCGCAGATTTCAAGGTTTTAAAGTGAAAATGTGTAATATCCTATGAACCTGCAAGCCTCTTAGAACTATTTTGCTAGAATTCCATTACATTTAAGGCTTTACGGAGGCTTTTGTTGAGCATACAGAAGTTATAAGACAAAGACATTTCAGTGCTCTGACATCTCTGACTCCAATTTCACTTTATCAAATGTCAGTAGCCAGTGAGCTACTGAATGGACAGCACTCAGCAGAACTACCACAATGGGCAGTATGTTAATACTTCAGAAGGGCAAGCAACTCCTGCTGATTTCATAAGGAACCAACTTGAAATGCAAAGGAATAGATTGCTGGAGATATCTGAAGATAACGTTAAATCAGGTCACAATTAAAGAGTTCATTAGGTAGTTTGTACAAATTCCAGTGTCCTGACTAAAGCCCACACCTGAGGAACTGCAATCTATCTTCCTTAGTTCAGAATTTTTCATTTCCCATCTTACATATTTCTGGGGAGGTTTCGTGCATTAAAGGAAAGTGCTCAACTGAAGCTGTGGAGGAAAGCAAACTTTTCAGAAAAAAGAAAAAAAATAATGGTAAGTGCCTTTGGCTACCACATGAAAGCCAATCAACAATATGTGTTGGTTTGCCTAGTAAAACTTTCTCTTCTATCGACAGAATTATTGATGCAGGCTGAGAGGACAGGAGCCCAGGGAATACAGCTCTGAGGGAGAGGCATGCTGGTGCATGTGGATTTATTAAAGTCTTCCTGGGATTCTTAACAACGTGATCTTGCCTGAAGATACTTTGTTTCTTTCAATATGCGCAGAAAAATCAGTTTCAAATACCATGACTCTAAAGCTGATCAAAGCAAATACAAACTACTGTCAGCGTTATGATTTCAATTAACTTACATACACGGCAACAGAAAAGTAGTTCTTTATGTGTTAGAAGTGGTAGGCAAAGGAAAGAAAACATGATTTAGCTCATGGCCTAGGAACCAAGAGAATGAGAAAATTATTTTTGCTTACTGTGACACATTCTAGTGTTTTGCTCCGCATTTCTTGGGACTGCTCTCAAAAATTTAGTGTTACAGAAAGGAAAGAGAAGCAGACAGATTCCATGACAGATCAGAACGCTCTTGTCCTCCAAATAGCTGAGATGGAACCATGCCAAATAACAGATCTCAGGCCATGGCATAGTGTTAGAGCTTGCTGTTTTAATCTGTTCAGCACAGATAACTGCTCAGTTATCACCCTTACAGCTGCTACTTCCCAGTCTGAAAGCAATACTGCACTTTAGAACCATAACATTTCCCACTCAGCCCAAAAGCCCACCTACTGGTACACTGAGATGGTACTGCCTGACAGCATTATCCTGAGCCAGAAGGTGCTATTACTTTCCCAGACACACACTGTCAAGTTTTAGTGGAAAAACAGTGTTCAGCTCTTCAGAGCTCTTTCTCTGTAGCAACCAAGTGGGGAGCACCAAAACGTCTGCTCATTTGTAGAGCTGGTTAGACCAGGTGTTCCCTCTTAAGTTCATTTCTGCTATGTTGGTCTCAAAATCATTACTCTAAGCAGAATGCCTTGAGAAGGTAATGGTTTCACAGCATATGTCTAGGTCATTCTGACCTAATCTCTTTCCTGCAACACTGTCAGACAACTGGCTAACTGTCAACATGTTCAACAAATTTAAAATGCCATTAGAAAGTTTACAGTCTATGTTCAGTCCATATTTTTTCCAACTGAAACTGCTGTGAAAATGTCTATGCTGTGAAATGAATATTTACATATTGCTTATACTGTGCAGGGATAGAGTAGAATTTTTGTTTCTACTGACCCTTGTCTGACAAACTCTTCCAGTCTCAGTTACTTTCATTCAGGTTGAACGTGCAAGCTTTTTGAAACAGCATTTAGCTAAAAACGGGAGCTGACAGAAGTATAAGCCAGCTTTCCAAATGCCGAATTACAATTTCTTTCTTGCCTCATTGCCACCTTTGAAGAATCTGGCTGTACAGACAATTCTGAAAATGGCAATCCCAATCTGCAAGAGAGCTGTCCTTGACAAAACATCCATAAGTAATTACAGGACTAGAATGTTGAACCTGTACAATCCATGAGTTTGTGGGGGATTTCTCTCTCTTAGACATACCTTAATCTTGTGCATTTCTAAATTGTCCAAGAGCACTCTTACTCACGGAATGGGTGGCCGATTGTGCTTCTTCCTATAGTTCTGTGCACATGGCACTTATACAGTAAGGTAGTGGAACTTACTGGGCAAGGAAATAGTTACCAGTAATCATTTTAATGTAATAATAGCAAACAAAGATACTAGGGGGAGTCTGGGAAATAAATGGATACAAGCAGGCTACACCTTGATATACAATGTCATGCCCTCCAAGAAACAACACTGGTTCCTGAGCCAAGCAGTTCTGCATGGTTCATACCTGCTCTGCTGCCATGGAGAGTGGTTGTATGTCTGTGTTAGCAGCTGGGGCATGGTGGAAGAAACAGGACTGTCCGGATAGAAAGAAAACATTCAGGGTTCAGTCTCTATGAGAAAATGTAGACATCCAAAGCAAAAAGAACTAAGTAAGGTAAAAAAAAAAACAAACCTGAGGAGTGGAAACTAGGAGCCAGTAGTAAAGTAGAATGGACTTGCTAGAGGCATAGATGTCCATTTTCATTTGCTTTCTGTCAAAGATCAGTATCTATGCTCCTAATAAATGGATTTCCAAAGCACAAAGTTGCTCACAACTGACCTTTGAAAACTCTAAAATAAATCTGTATGTGTATGCCAGTGTTTAGGTGTTACTATTCAGCATTGGAAAAAGCTTGTTGGAGGTTGAAGGAAGTGGGAAATACAGTCAGTTGGAAACTTTTTACTATGATCTCTCAAAAGAATCTGTAGTCTTTGTGAAGTCATGCTTTTCTTCAGCAAATCTATTCAACTGAAGTTCCAGGTTTTTATTATTTTGGTTATCTCTCCTCTCCGTGCAATTCTAAAACAAAAATATATATGTATGTGGGATTACAGAGGTTAGTTGAGTCATGCAGATATGCCTTCATCTAGGCAAAAGACTTAAAAATTCAAAGCATCTTGAAAGGTGAAGTGGTAAGAGAGGTAACAGTTCCTACAAACCAGTATGTTTTACAACAGAAAACAGAACTTTGGAAATTATAGTCTCATGGTTTACTATGTTGAATTCAACACTATTAATAATTGCAGCTCAGTATACCTCTCCCAGTCTTTAGCTTTTCCTGCAGAACTGTGCCTTTTCTGTCATGTTTCTCTTTTGTTCTTATGAACTATGATAGAAAGCACTGAAAAGAAAACATAATACCAAGAAGGACTTCTTAGTCCCACTGGAATATCAAGGCACACTTAAGCTCACAGAAGAGCATCAGCTACATTAGGGAAGAAGTAAAACGTCCACCTCAAGAGTTGTAATTCCTGCTCCCCTTCATAACTCACCACTGGAGGGAAAAAAATAAAAAAATAAAAAAATCCATGGCTGATAGTGTTTTCTTTACAGCAGCATCATAGTTTGTCTTGCTGTATTTTGCCATGATGGACTTTTTTAAATGAAGCAGCAAAAAGCAATGTCTACTGCCTGCAAGCAGTGACACATTGTCAAACAGAGTATGACAAACTGACTTCAGTGCCTACACTCACAGACTTCTTGGTCTAGCAGAACTCCAGTTACTCCCCTCTGGGTTTCTGAAGCAGCAATTCCTTACTCTAGCTGCAGACATGTAGCTTTCTATTAGTCAGTATTCCTGGCAAGGAAACCATTACTTTGGCAATAGTGGAAATTGGAAAACCTGCATTTCTCCTAACTTGCCAGGCTACCCAGGGCTCAGGAGGACTCCTAACAGACTGCCAGCTGAAGAAAGAATAATGAAGTTCTAGGGTTTAAACAGTGGTCTACTGTGGCTGTTCTTGATGTAAAAAGATACTTTTACTCCCATCCCCTAGGTTCAGCCCTCCTACTTTTTTCATTTTTGGTTGCCTTTCTTGGATTTCCATAGATGAAAAACAGAAAACAAACAGCATTCCTTCCTCCACTGCAGAACACTTCTCCCACTTTTCTTGGCCGAGTGCTCCCCTCATACTCCATAGCTATCCCTGGTGTACCTCCCAAGGCAGGCTCGGCACAATGGCCCAGCACCAAGAAGTGTGGCTGCTGTGACCCCAAGTGGCTTAATTTTATAATTGCTGTCTCAGATAATTTGGCGTGCTCAAACCAATCTTACAGCCTCGTAACTATATCAAAATCTCCTGAAAGCATGTGATTTCCCTGGCCCCAGTTCCCTTTCTGAAGTCTCCAAGAGACAGAGCATGTATTCTGTATTTTTCATTCATGCAATAACAGGAAATCCCACAGAGAAAACAAGAGATTTCACTGCTTGCAGAACAGATAACACCTTCATGGCTAATCTGGTTTAGGACAAAATTAACTTAAAAAAACCACAAACAAAAGCACACACCAAAAACACCAACAAAAACAAACCAAGCCAACACAGATAGCACCATCAGCAGCATCAAGCAAAAATTGCAAACTTGCTTTGACCTCTGCAGAACTGAGATTTCATCCCAAAAAACATTATCAGCACAGTCGACCATTCTCTGCTACACTGGAGATTTCTGATGCACAGTCTCCAACCCTAAGAATTTGAAAACAAGAACACTTGCTACAGGCGTCAACTGAGTAACATCAACGAGGAATCACAGCACACTAAGGTAGTTCACGCCCCTTGCATTAACTGCTTTCATTCACAGTTAATTTCCCGATCATCCCAGTTATTGAGATACTGTGACACTATTTAAAATGAGAATTGAGATGATATAATTCCTAAGTATTAGGGCAGCATATTCTGGTAGGTCTTCCAAGTTCAGATCAAAAACTTAATGGCTTGGCAAAAGCCATTCAGACAAAAAGGACAAACACAGAATTTGGATGTGAATATTGGCTATGTCATGATCTCTACAGGGATAGAAATGCAACCAGTATTAAACTAACTCCATAAAAATGTTTCTAAACTCACATCTGCCTGATAGATTTGCCAGCTCTCTGGCCTTTTAGAATTTTGGAGGCAGCGTTCATTTAGAAATCAAGCTTTTGGGTACTTTCTGTGATTTGCTGCAGACAAGTGGCTGACAGGTGTTAGGACAGATATTTGTACTTCCTTTTTGAAGTTCAGCACTTGTCCCCCTAACATGTGAAGGCACTGACTCACAAACACAGACAAATTTAACCGAAGGTTGTTGAAGGCACCAATCCGTCTGACTACTCTTCAGTACCCACATCAGGGACACTAGAATAAGCCATCCGGCTGTTTTTAAATGGCCCGTTTTAAAATCGGCCAGTTCTTGTTATGTTACAGAATGGGGTGATTTGCAAGCACTTCCGCATGCATTTCAATTGCCCCCAGAGGGGAGGTGACAATTGCTGGCAGAAGGACCTCCCAGGCATTGGGAAGACCCCCAATTCCAAGCTGAGTTCCACTGCGCTGCATCCTACTGACTTACTCTTGGGTGCTGCCCACTGTCATTTTTATACAGGACATTAACAGCATGTTATTTATGAATTTCAACAGATAACTTTATCCTGCTTAAGGTAGGATATGAATAATAACTCTCTGAATAGTAACACTTGTTCTTAAGCTATTTACAATATATATTGGCAGAAGTCCTTTGATCTAAAAAAGCAGCAGACAAATGCTGAACTTAAACTTCTGTTACTGAATTGTTGCTTCAAAATGAAATACAATACCAAATTATTCTCTTCTAAAACACACAAAACTGCAGTACTGTGGTTCAGCTTACATCATCATCTGACTGTAAACACAAGATAGGTCATAAGTATTCTAGGTTTGTTTTGTAAGAAAGATTTACAGCATTTTAATCGCATAACAAGCTAGACAAGCTATAACAAGCAAGTACAAGCTAGACTAGACAGCTTTTGTATTGCGTTAAGCCTCAGCTAATTTAGTGATAGAGGCTCATTTGCATCTCCATGCAGAGCTCCTGATAGCAGGTCTTCAAGGACGGCTCATGAATTGACAGAACTCGAGGAGACATCAAATAAATGGCTGGTTTTTAACAGTTTATCCGTGGTAAAGAAGACAGGTTGGGAACAGAACCTAGCGAAGTGGGCCCAGTACCAGGCTTGCTGGAGTTCAGGAAGCGTTCAGTTATCTCACACATAGGAATTTCGTTGGGCCAAGGACTGGGCACGAAGATCCTTGTAGGCCCCGTCCTAGTCAGGATACTCTATGATTCTGTGATCTTCCACTGCTATTTTCAAGACCTGAACAAGAATTATCTTACTGCTCATTTAAATATTAACTGAAATGCTGACGAGAACTGGAAGACCGATTGATCCTATGTGCATATGGGGAAGTACACAACACACTTCAAAATGACTACAGTACATAATATACTGTAAAATACTTGCTCATTTTCTTTGGTTTTAAGACAAAGCAACTGGTCTGATTGATTAGTACCCCCAACTTAGAAAAGGCTCCCCACAAGTTCCCTATAAGAACACTTTAAAAGTATCTAACAAAATAAAAGGTCTTCTACTAAAGAAACTGGGACAATCCTAAATACTTCATATGTTAGCCAGCTTTGAGTTTTTACCATAGGAACCACAAAACTTATCTCTGATGTTCAGGAACTCAGTAGAGTATGTAATTGCCAGTAATTCCATATTACCTAAGTATGCTATTAATTTTCCTAAATATAAAAAAGTATCTATTTGCAATTTAATTGTAACCACATTATGTTGGTAAGCATTTTCTTAAAGGTAGACTATTTTATAAGCTTTCATTTTTCATGAGGTTAATTTAGCTAAACCCCACCATCACACAAAAGTCTTTATTTTTATCCATTCAGATGTTTAAGTCATTAGAATTAGTCTTACACAGTCAGATTCTAAGGAGGCTTACTCACATTTGCAGAAGGAGATCATTTGGCCCAGCCCAGCAATAGGACTTATGGCTTCAGCTGTAGTAACAGCTGAATCAAACACATTCCCACTTCAGCAGCATTAGATCAAAGACTAATCCTTTAAAAATATAAAAATAGTAGAAGCTTCCGCTAATACAGCCATCTGTAGAGCGGGGTAGTTCATTGAGACCTTTTTGCTCTAAGTGCTTTAAACTCCGAGGGAGCAAATGAATGAGAATGAGCAATCTTGCTCAAGAACTTTTACAGGCAATCTGAGGAACTACTGTTACTCCAATTATAGTCCTGTCACCAGGACTACACGATTTACAAATGCAGGAAGGAGGAAGGATTATGCTCTGAATTATTCTTGCTGTTCCCCTGCAAGACTTGTAATTCCCTGTAGTCTGTTCCCTCTGCCTCTGTTCTGCAGTCTTTTTCCCATGTTAACCAATTTCTCACTGTGTGTAGATTGTAACCTTCCATCACAGGGACAACTAACTCCACTAAGGACCACGAACCCAACATCCCACAGCACGCAGTTCCAGTATTGCTTCAAGCATCAGACAAATTTCTCCTAAACTGTTAAGAGAAAGACACTTAATTGATCCATTCTGAATTTTGAATTCCCTTTCTAATCTAATTTTGAAAAGGTTATTAAAAAAATTATATATAATAATAACTAGTGTTATTGTGTTTGCTTCTTTTCAATAAGTAGTCTTAATTCAAGCCTGCTATAAAAGCTCAAATTCTACTTTCTGCAGTTCTTCAGCTTTGACTTACATACTTAGTTTACTCATGTGTGCAAATATAAAAAACAAATAAGAGTCGTTAAAAATAACAAGATCAGTGAGATAGAAAGTAAACTTTAGACCAAACAGAAATAACTTCTTACTGTGAAGTGGAAGGCTGAGGAATTGGTTCCCAGAGGACTGAGGAGAGGTCTGCTCCTGGGATCTATAAAAGCAACCTCAGTACTGGAGCTTAAGAGTGAATGAATCCCAGCCATTAAGGGAATACATCACACATCTTTGGGGTAAAGATAACAGTACATTCTGTTACTTCTATCAAGTGCTGTTTGCTTCTCACTTTCCAGGAGATACAGTTGGGGTTACAGCTGGAAAGATTATCATTATGACAATGGGAAAAGAAGCAAACAGGGAAGGAATGCTCACCTGTAGTCAAAGATCTGGGTTCACAAGAAAGACACCACAGAGGAAAAATCTCCAGAAAGAGATCCTTCCCTGGTGGCAGTCAACCCTTAAATGGGGTCTAGGAATTGTTCTCACCTGTGCTCCCAGGGCTGACTCAGTCCTTGCCTCAATTAGATCCATTAGTGGTTCAAGCTGTGACTCAACAGTTCCCATACACCAGGCAACCAATTTTAGTTAAACATTAAAAAAAAAGTTTTCCACATTGATTGGTTTGTTTTGCCATAGTTCTCTACTTGATCTGCACCAAAATGGTGTTACATTCAGGTATCAGCAAGATATGGACTGAGTTGCTTTGAACAGAAGTAGTACTGGTCACCAACTCACAATGCAACTTGTATTAGGAGGAAAATTAAGGTCTTTTGGGATAAGATGACCCAAGAGCACCATTTTGTTTTTATTTTTTGTTCTCATTTTTTTTGGTCATGGGTTCTCTCCTACATGGATCTTACCCCTTTTACTCCCTCTGGTGACATCACTGTTCTGTCAATCCTGGAGATAGCTGGGTTTGAAGGCAGTTTGAGAGGGAAGGAAAATGCCTGAGTCCCACTGAAATCCTATGAGAGCAAAGCCCCAGCCTTTGGTCCTGCTGTTCTGTTTTGTGTTTTATTCCTTCAGAATGGAATTAATAGCTCTTTGACCAATACAAAAGGATGCAGATATGTCTTCGAGCTCACAAACTGATGATTACTGAAATCTGGGAAGAAATGTAGCAAAAGGGTCCATCAATACCTGACTTGTTCTTATGCTTTCTGTGTAATCACCTGTTGGGTTTTGCTTTAGTTGCTGTGACTTAAACTAAGTATGTAATAACGTTCAATGTTCATGTAACCAGCTCGCTCGTTCTTAGGATAAAACACTTTGTTGCTCATCTAAAACCAGAATAGAAATCCTTAGGCAGTTTAAACTTTATAATCATTTTCTCTTGCCAGAGGAGAGAAAACCATATGAAATCCTTGGGCAGGATCTTCCCTGAGGCAAAGAAACAAGTCCAATATATAAATCAATTCCTATCTTGAAAACAATCCACGTGGATTCACATAGACCTTGGGGAAATATTTCTGTGTAGTCCCTGTTCCCTGTTCTTGTGTACAGGGCAGAGCCCTCTGACTTGATCAGAGTAAGGCTGTGACTAAGGCACATGGTTTATTAATTAAAAAAACCCAACATTTTCCCTATGCTTAGGATGCCCATCAGTGTTTCTGTAAGGCTGGTGGAGACGGTATGACCCTCCCATGGAAGTGGAGCAATCAGAGGAAGGCATTGCTGCTGCTGTTGGATGAGAGTCACCACCAGACATGTAAGTCTTCTGCTTTCTTTCCCCTCTGAGACTGCCTCTTTCCTTCACCATTCCCTCCAAATAATTATTTTTCTCTTCAAGGACGGAATCATGGCGCTTTGCCGGTGTCCTTGTTAAGATCTCAGCTAGAAAAATGCTTTTGCTTAAGAAAATAACATCACGGGAAAGGCCATGGCAACACAAACACTTGTTTTGCCAGAACACGTTTATACTGGATGGGTGGGTAGTTCAGATGGCCATGAACACTTAATAAAGCTCATTTTTCTATAATTCCCCAGAGCACTCTCTTAAAAAACAAAAAACAAGAAACAAATGAACAAACAAACAAACAAAAAAACAGCCAACAAAACCCAACTATGATAGAGAGACAGGCGTTTTAGTGGAAACTTCCAGATTTCGAACAAATATGACTACTTACATTTCATAATCTCTGTCACCTTAGCAATCTAGGGAAGACAATTTCCAGCTTAAACAGACTGTATCTTATTATGCCTTTCCAACTTTTCAGTCTTTTCATTCTTATTTTTCTGTCCAAAATCCTAATAACAGCCTGTAACGCATTTACATTCCTGCATTCTTGCCCCTGTTTTGTTGGGTACACAGTATTCCTTCTTCTCTTTTCCCCCCCTCTCTCTCCCTTTGGTAATATAATCTTTCCGCATTTTTCCAGGCTTGGACAAACAGAGATGTTTTCAGTCTCCAGTTAGTGTTTAAACCAAGAGAGAAAAAAAAGAAAAAGAAAAAAGCCTCTGGCTTTCAGACATGCATTTAAAACATATGCCGACAGCAGCAGCACAAACTTAAGATGAGAAAGGCAAAGCTGTCTACAAAATTTCATAGCTTTGGAGACTTTAAGACCAGAATGAGCCAACAGATCTATTGGTTGGACCTGATCTATTTATTGTTTGTCACAGCTACTAAGTTTTATCCTTTTATTACCATATTTAGAACTGCAACTATTTTTGTCTTCCAGAAAAGCACACTGTTTCAAAGTCATGAGGTAGAAAATCAACCACTTCCCCAGGCACTGATATGCACTGATAAAAGCATGTGTAGCTTCTCATTTGAATTTGCTGGCTTATAGCACCTGCTTCTTATTTTCCACTCTTTCTACGACATTAAAGAGCTTTTATGTCCCAGATAACACAGAGAAGATTTTATGAGCTCACCTAGTCATGCAATCTATATTTGTACAAAGTGAACACACTGTGTGGTTAACATTTGCAGTTACATGAGATACCTGTGCTGCCATGATGCCCCACTGAATGCCCCAAAGCAGTTGGCTGTGTCTCCTTCCCCTCCTCTTACGCCTGGCCACATATTCTTACTGCTTCCCTTGGACCAGGTTCGTTGCTTGTCTCACTCTACAAAGAGATAAGTGAACACTCCCTACTAGAGGAAAAACAGTTAATGCACCTCCTCCGGAAAAGGGAATATCCTTCCCTAGGTTTACTGATATGAATAAGCTTATTCTACAGTGAGGCAGGTGAAAAGGACAAGGCCATGAGCAGGATTAGCCCAAGGGCAGAGACGAGGAGACAGAAGAATTCAGCTGTACTGTCTAGCTATGCCATAAGAACCCAACTGCAAGCCCGTTTCCTCTAGCTGTGAAACAGAGTTTATGTGTCTATTCTGAATCTTCTTCACATTTTCAACAATGACTTTAACACATTAATGCCAAATCACATGAAATTTGACTCAATGTTTCTTCTTTCAGGTCACTGATGAAAGCTACCAGTAACACCGGGTCTATCATTGGTTGCTCTGGAGTGCTTCCCAACAGATTCTCTTTGCTAATGATCTCCCTGTTTTCTGGGACCTACCATCTTGATCGTTCTTCAGATACCTTACACAAACTCCATTAATTTCAAATAATGTCATTTTTCTTAAACTTCAAAGATACCAAAATGATTTTATTCTACCACATCTCAACAGTTATGTATATTTGATCAAATTTGAAATTGGACCTATCTGAAACATCCAGTTTTACATTAACTATACTGACTTCCTGGTAGATTTGTCCAAACTGCTCCAATAGATATTGTGTTACATTCCACTGTGTCACTAGCATTGAGGTTTACTCAGTAGGCTGCAGCACCACCTCTTCTATCACTTCCCCTGGTACACGTCTTCCTGGACACAGGTGTTCTCTGCTCCCCTTTTCCAGATACAGCTGATCTGCCCCTGCTTTTCAGAACCCTGAGGCACTTTCTGCAAAACTGTAGTTGTTATTACATTTTTCACTTTCTGAAGTGCCTGAGAAGCTTACTCACTATAGCACACATCACGTGCATTTTAAAAACATAACTGCTCTTAATTTGGATAACCTGAGAATTACAATGTACATTTACTATAAAGAGCTTCTTCACTATCTTAAATCACTTTTACAAGCAGATGCCATATCATCTGGAGTTACCTAGAACACTTCTCTTAGACCTGTAGCCATGGAGTCTCTCCTGTCCAGCTCACTTTCTCAGATCTCTGCTGACTCTGCAGCTGAGATCTTGTCCTGTGATTTCAGTCTCATTCTCTATAAAATCCTTCCATTTCTTTCTCAAGTACCTTAAGTTCCTTGAGCCTTTTCCATTTCATCTACTCATTTACATCATTCCTTGGTTTGTCTTGTCTCTTGTTGAAGTCTCATTCCTCTGCTGAAACATTTGGGATAAAAGGTTCATCTAACTTCCTTAACATATTGATTGCTTAGTCAAACTATAAGATATAAAACAAAGGATTCCCCTTTATTCCTAAGGTCAGATACAAAGGCTTTGGTAGAAAAAATGCATACATATTCATATGCCAGCATTAAAAATGTGACAAAGAGTCGAAGTTTTCATTACATAGACAACATCTCGTTGATTACCATGACTACAATGAATTATATTTTTGATTGATGTAATCTTTTATCAGCTTCCAAATTATGAAAATAAAACAAGCAATGCTTCTGTGAAAACACTTAGCTCCTGATCCTGCTAGTATGTGCAAAACCCATCTATGAGCTATGTGGGAAGCTGACAGATCAGAGGCCTGCCATCCCAGACACTCTCTCAGGGGACATCTGATAGATACAGCTTTGCTTCCCTGTTGTGTCCTTGCTGGCCTTTGTTGTACACTATGAATCCTTGTCATTTCACTGGCTCTCCAGCTCATGACAAATCTAAGTGTGCAAACAACACAGTTTTCCTTCAAGCTACCACAATATTGACTTCTTCTAGAATGACAGAAGCATCAGCCATAATTATGGCTGTTCAAAACAGACAAAACAAAACAGTTATTTTTAAAGATACTCAGGTTGAAATGTCACAGACCGGAGCTATGACATACTGTGAGTGAACAAAGAAAATAGTGAAAAGCCTGGCAGAACTGACCTGGGTATGCAATGGAGGAAATATTGTCCTAGCATTGGGACCTACACAAGGGATGTGCAAAGTCGTTTTGCAGAGAAGGCCAAATTCCAGACTTAATGACTGCTTGTCTAAATTTAGGACTATATGATACACTTAATCTACAGCAAGATACACAATGCTATCAGTGGGAACTGGAACTAAGATCAAGGGAATAACCTATCCTTTTGAACTGTGGTAACAGTCTCAGGCTTACTATTGTGACTGTTTCTCAGTTGGGGTAAAATTCCCATCTTGAATGCCCCTGTTATTTGTGCTTCAGTTTGCTTCCTTTCCGTTTTCCTTGTGCTGCTGTTCCCCTTCTGTCCTCATCTCTGTCTTTTCTTCCCTTTCCTCAAAGTTCTTCTCCCTGTAATAATTTCTATTTTTTCTCATGTTTAACTCCAATTGCCTCCAATCAAAAAGGTCTGCTAAGCACTCTAAGTCATGCCATGTCATGTCACTAGGTTTTAATTGTTCAAAGACAGAAAAGTAACATGACTGAGAATATTATTTCAAACTGTCTGTAGAGTCGTGGAGAAAATGCTGCAGAAGCATACAATGAGTTCATGTTTAGAATATTATAATGGATCTTCTCCTCTCTGGGGAATGTGATGGGTGTAACCACTGTAGCATAAACTATTCCACAACAGTTGCTCCTAAAAAACTCCTTGAAGCTTTTAGAATAGCACAGAAATAGCTGCATGAGAGTTCTATCAGTCAATTTCCTTGTGTAGGCAAGAACTTTTGTAAACAGGATGTCTTGGCACGTGGTCTACTTTAATGCAAGCTTACATTTTGGAGAAACTGGATGTATCATGGACTTGTACAGCATATCAGCTAGGAAAATGAAATGACTCCATAGACTTAGTTAGGTCTTTTCTTGTCTCTGTTTTCCATGAACCACATTAAAGTCTCTTCTCTGTCCTTAATTGTTGTATTATGACCTTTCTGGCCTTTGTTTTAATGATTAAACAGGACTAACATTTTTTGGAGGTCAGAGTGATAATATGATAGTCCCTTTAAAGGGATTTGGTCATGCAGCAGTAATGCACCATGATGTTATCAGAACCTTAATTTTGACTGTTGGCAATTTAATCACTGAAAAACCCTACATGTTTTTAAAAACTTTAAAGATCTAGCGGATAGAAGAACCAGCAGTAACAAACAAAACAAGGCTCATTCAGTTTCCTTTCTGGAGCACAGTGGGAGATTACTAAAAAGGAGTGCAGCTGTTAAGTGGTCCCCTCTGAATGGTGTTCTTACTATATGGCCCCTCCTGTCTAAGATTGCCATCCAGAAGTAGCTTCCAAAACAACTAATACAACTCTGCCTGAGTCTGAGATTGCTGGTAAGCCAGTGATTTCAGTAGTCACTGTCAGTCACAGGGGATTCAACACCTGAGTGTTACTCACTCCAGCATTTTTGGGCGACTGTCTGGAGATCCAAACCAATTTTGGCAGTGTTCGTTTGCTTCTCCTCATGGACTACAAAGAAGGCTGGAACACAGCTTAGATTTAGAGAATTACCTTTAAAACAGCTACAGCTAGACAAGTTCCCAAACCCTTGTGGTTTGTCCTACCTTTGAATTACACATATGCTAGATTTAATGTTGAACATTAGAAATCAAATAAATCACAACATGCTGCCTTGAAAATTTGTAGTATTACATCAGACTTGGACAGAAAGAAAAAGGAAAAAAAGAAAAAGGGGAATACTGTGAATGGTATCATTCAGAGCACTGGTAGACTTTTACTTCTTGATGTCAGGCTCTACTTCTATGAATCCCTGCTCAGTTAGTCCAACTGACTTCGTTTTGTTTAATATTCACTTTGTGAGAGTAGTCAGGCACATAAAGTCAACTACTTTTGAATTTGTAGGAACAGATTCTCAGTGAACATCTTTAACAAATATGTACAAGATGAAGAAATATATCACTAGAATTTGCCAATGATACTAAGCAGCATCATTACAAAAGTGTGAGGATAGTGAAATGATAAACAGCTCCTATCCTTTCTGCAGCACTTTGCAAGACGACATGTTAGTGTAGTTTACAAACAGTGGTTTTGCCTCTTTATCTCTGAAAAGATAACTACATAATGAATTTAGTTTACTGATAAGAAAACTGGCCTATGGGCAAATGAGTGACTGGTGCAAGATTATACACATCTGAGGTGTGGTATTCAGTGTGAATAGCAGTCTGCATGGAAATTGTTGCTTGACTGACACAGGAGCCATTTTAAGGAAACTCCAGAGCTTGCACTGTGAGAACAACCCCTATTTTTGCAGCAGGGTTTAAGACAAAACACATCTTCTCTGGGTTGACTGAGGTTAAAATGAGTTAACTAAGGACCAGATCTAGGTATAGGCAAAAAAAGCCCATCCAAGTAGTAGACAGCTGAGGGCAACACAACAGACAACACTTAAGCACTTTCTGGGCCTTTGCAGTATGTTAAAGAGCCAGACTGCCAACTTCTACTGAGAGACAGTGGAATATGTGGCAGAATGACTTCTGTCACAGATCAAGGAGAAGGTGGTCTTAGAAATATCAGTGGCTGCTCCCAGTTTGATCACGTTTACCCTCTGTCCTATACTTCTGGCAGCAGAAGCTGTTTGGTTGGCTCAGTTGTGGCCCTAGCTCTTCTCTGACCCCAGGACAGTGCAATGCTGTTTGGCCTGTTTGCTGTGTAGCCATTAGCTGATCTGCAATCACCTGCTTAGGTTATATTACAGCTACGTAGCCTGTAACTATAAAAATCGTCTTTCGTTTTCAGTAGAAGTTACCCACAGAAGCAGAAAATTACAGTGTGAATTTACAGTAAGGAAAACAGTTCCAGGTGACAAATGTTCAGAAAATGCCTAAGAGCTCATACTGAGAAATGAAGAGTAAAATCAGTATTTTTTCCTGAATATCTGTTGGATGCTCATGTACAAATTCTGGTTACAGGGAAGGGAAGAAACAGCCTTTAAAGCTTGTTGCAGCCTTTTGATGAGAAAAGTAAGAAATTTGTGATGTGAATTCTTCGCAGTTTGTGACTAAGCTAAGAGCACTGCGTGATGTTTGGTCTGTCATGCTGCCAAAAAGAGAGTTCAGAGAAGAGTACACTACTGAAAATAACTGGTTAAGCACACACACCCTAAACAGACGGCAATGAAGGTGCACAGGTGTATAAGGATTGTAAACGTCAAGAAAAAAATCAGAATGTAGAACTAAAAATAATAATATAGAAATGGCTGAGGCCAAGTGTCAGAGAAAGCTTTTTGACTAGTCTTGGTGCAGCGTCTCTAGTGAAGCAATGGAAATCTCCACAATTTTAACACTGTTAATTCAAGTACCAATAATTGTAAAGCTTGTAAGAAACAAAAAATGTCAGAGATTGGTGTGAAATATTGAGACGTTTTCCTTTGCCAACTGTGGTCTCTTGCCCATAGAAGTCCAGATCACATGCAACACCGCATTTGTAATTTAAAACACTAGGTGGCTCTCTTGGCTTTTTAATGCAGTATTTCCCAGCTCACACAAATTCTGAGAAGCAGACACAATTCATAAGGTTGTGCTCCGTTTACAGTCATTATGGACTACAAGCTATTAAAATAAACAAAGAAAATATAAAGAATATTGCCTTCATTGCCTGTGATCAAATTGGAACTGTACCACAAGGAGCATTTTCAGTTTCTCTCTTGCATTTTACAGAACTTTCACAGGATGGCAGTGTGGTGTCTAGGAAGGGGGGAAAGGAAAGCTGTGAGTCCTGCTCCCATCCATGGAGAAAGCTGGCAAAAGTAGTTTTAAGCTGGTCCTTCAGTTCTTGAGCTGCAAAACCATGTTTCGCACTGGTCTGTCCAATGAGCACACGTGAAGAAAACTGTCCTTTTCACCTTGAGCTGGTTATGAGCAACTCAAGGCATCCCTCAAGCACCTGCAGATCCCTAAGGCGCATAAAAAACCTTTCCTTGCCATGCTGCTGAAAAATTGCCCTGAGGCATTAACTCTGAATTCCTTACAAGTGATGGCTGAGCTAACTGCTGGTCAGATAACACCTCTTCAGAACAGGAGACCAAAATCAACTTTACTTTGGGGTAAAAGTGGCTCCATATTATCAAGAAGGAAAATTGATGACTAAAATTTTCATTGGTGTACTCTTTGCATATTATTTTGACAATTAGCAGTAGATATATCTAATATGACCAGGTTTGGTGTCTTATGTACTGTTAGAGCATTTATTTATGCAAAGAGATATAATGGATGAAGTTTACTCTTGCTGCTTTCCTAAATACCCAAAGTCAGCACTCAACTACTACCTAAATACATGTTTGCTTGCAAGAAGTTAATGTTTTCCAATGGTCCTGGAGTAGCATATATGTAATAGTTTAAAATCTATGTGTCATTTATATGAAATAACACTCCAATCTGAGTTTTGAAGAAAGACTGAATTTAATTGAATTATCAGTGTTGAAGAAACATCAATGCAATATTCTCTTTTTCTCTGGTATTTATGAAGTTCTAGTTTCTTCTGATATTTATTTGTAAAATGAAAGGTAGTCCAAGTTCAGAAAGCAGTTAATTAAGGAAGCCAGACAATGAGTCTAACAGCTCTTTTTTTCCTCCAGTTTTGTCTGGATCCCTTACTCCCTGCTTACGCCCACTGGATCATGTAGGAGAGGACAGGTATAAGCCTGTATGCTGTATATTCAAACACTTGACTAATCAATCAGGGCATCTTTCATTTTATACTTTCTTTCACCTGCTCCAGTCTCTATTAGCTACACGAATCTCAGAAAGATTTCTCTATGTTTGAGCTGCTCTCTGTGGAAATGACTCCTTTTCAGCAGCATAATGTAGCAAACAGCTTTATTACGTACAGAGACCGTCCTGAGAGACCCTTTGCCCTTCTGTGGTAACACTGTATGCCTGAGTGCCGCAATCTAAGACCCATTCCTTTAGCTCAATAATGCATTGCTTTGACCTGTCTGTGTGCCAGTTAGCAGACATCTTTGCAGTGTACCGGTGGCAGACATGAGCTTACACTGCCTGTAGTCTTAGCAAGAGCTAACAGTTCAAAGAGCTGAGCTATATCTGGTCATACAATATTTGGATCAAAGCTGGCTCACGTTCCCCTGGCTCACAGTGCACAATGATGTGTAGAACAAGCTCACAACTGCAGGACACTGGGAACACCAAAACAGACAGGGTTAGAAATAGAACAGGACTCATTCTTGGAAGACATCCACTGACTGATGACAATCACCCAGGACAGTCCAGATTCAGCTCATAAAAATTACAAAGCATTACAGGTAAGGCACAACAGGGAAAGAATCACTTTGTCTCTGGCACCACCTACCTATCTATCCATACTCCTTCTCACAATGGATCTTCCTTTTAGGGCTGGCTGGGCATTAACAACAAATGGCTTGAGGGGGTATGGTCAAAGATACCATCAAGAACCAGAGCAAAACGATGAGCAGAACACCTTTATCCACCAATCCTTCAAGGTATCTGTGGAATCCAAAGCACTCACATGGAGAAAAAGAACAATAAGAAAGAAGCAACTGATCAGTGGCACTAAATCAAAAAGGAAAGGCATGTGAGAGCTGCAGGATCTATATGAGTATAGGAGGAATTGAGTGAGGCACTACGTGCAGAAGTTCTGATGATGTATGCAAGTGTGAAAGCATCCGAGGTGGACAGCATCCAACGATGCTCTGCCTGCATGTGAGAGAACAAAGCAACAGAAACATCGCCACATCTGGGAGCTCTCCTGATGCCTGCTCAAGCACTGGGCTCTTCTTCATATGTTGACCTTGTATGTTCTTAAATGACATGGAAATCTACCTTTGCACCTCTGGTTGTGACGGCAGCTGAAAACTCGATAATTTCCTTCCCTGCATCCATACAGAATTAAGTTCCTTTTTTGCAGGAACTATGATTCAGTGAAGTTTTCTCAGACCCTCACAAAAGGATACAAATATGACATGCATGCTGATTGCTTTGAACATAAAGGAATTTCCTCCAGGTAAAGGAAGAGATTGGAGTTCTGTGAAATCAAGTGAGAAACACCACGGCAACAAACAGGCAAACACATAATTTTGGATCCAGAGATAAACATCTCTAATAACACAAACACCACTCTTCCCCTTCTACTTTCTATGAACCAACAGTCTAAATAATGCGGAATGGGAGTGAGCGGTTATATAAGATGAAATCTGCATTCCTTGCATAACTGCTGTTTACATAACAGCAGCAAGGTCAGCAGCTGCAAGGAGAGCAGCAACCTCAGGCAGCAGCAGGTGGTGCCACAGCCCGGGCAGTCAGCGCTGCACCAGCACCCACATCTGGCTGAGTGATGCAGCTAGGACGGCACCTCCTGCTCTCAGGTAGCAGCAGGCTTGCAGTGCCCCCTGGCAAAGCACATTAAGCACATTTACAGAAGGACAGGAACGATGGAAAATGCCACAAGCTGCCTGTAGCTACTGTTTCAGCTTTACGGAAAGAACACAGGGCTTGCCACAGAAATTTTGCATATATGATTAGGCGCAGCCCTAGCTATGGGAGTGGGGACGGTCTGGGGACGCTGCAGCAGACTGATGTGTAACCCCAGCACACATAAAGTTCTATGAAGTCCATGTTGGTTTATGCCTAAACCATATCTCCCATTTCCCAGTTTCTGGGCACAGTTCCACGCTCCATCTGCAACACACAGATACCTGTCAGTTGGGAAGAAGCTTTGGACTTGAAGGCCAAATAATCCAGATGCCAGCCCTACTCACAGATCATCACCAAAACCCCAACGTAAAAGCAATGCCAATACAGAACTTACTGTCAATTAACAAAATGATGTGAATTTTCACTGCAAACATAATATGAAAACCAATTTTAAACATACAGTCTGGGCGTCACTGCTGATTTTTTGAGGAAACCAAATAGTACAGAATATTCTACATTTTAGAGAAGTTCCAAACCACACTGCAGAGTTCCCATCTGTGGGCAAAAATTTTAGTGTTTCATTATTTATCTTGCACCAGCAGAGTCTAATTTATTAGTGTCATTTGCTAAATATTTCATGTGCATACTGAGCAAATAAAAATCCTCCTGAAACAGAGCCGTGTAAAATGGCTCCGTACATCAGTGGTAGTTAAAAAGGATTTCATTTGGACATTATGTAACAGATGTGAAAAGCAACTTTCAGAAAATCCTCCTCTTTATAAATCAGATTAAGGATCTTTCAGCTCCACATACAGGTTTATCTCTAATATAGTGATATCCCTTTCTTAGAACAGATGTAACATTTCAGACAATTTATGTGTAACTTCAGAGCAAAGTGGTCTTCCACCACGAGTAAGTACCCATGAAGTCCAAGCTCAGTAAGTTTAAGTCCCCAAGTGACATTTTTCCATGGCTGCTGTGACAAAGCATGGCAGTTAGCAGAATGCCAGCAAACAATTTGCCAGTGTAGCTTGTGATTCCAGCTTACAATATAAGTACACCCAAGTGCCCCACCCTCCTCATAAAACCTTGTGCAATAAAATGTCACAGTACATTCCATTGATGGAAAACTTCTGTGATGTTATTTCAGACTGAAGTTATTAGGACCACTGTCCCCAAGAACTGGATGTGGCTCTGGGAAGCCTGGTCTGGTGTTTGGTGACTCTGCACATAGCAGGGGGGTTGAAACTGGATGATCATTGTGGTCCTTTTTGACCCAGGCCATTCTGTGACTGTGTGATTCCATGATGTAAAGACCCTCCCCAGCTTTCCTGTAGCCTCCCTTCAGGCACTGGAAGGCAGCTGTAAGGTTCTCCTGCAACCCTCTCTTCTCCAGGCTGAAAAGCCCCATCTCTTTCAGACTGTCTCCATAGGAGACATATGAGGCTTCAGCCCACTGATCACCTCTGTGGCCCTCCTCTAGACCTGCTCCAACAGCTCCGTGTCCTTCTTGTGTTGGGGGCCCCACAACTGGACAGAGTACTCCAGGTGGGAGTCTCACAAGAACTGAATGGAGGGCCAGAATCACCTCCATTTCCCTGCTGGTCACATTTCTCTTGGTGCAATCCAGGATACAGATGGCCTTCAGGGCAGCAAGCGCACACTGCCAGCTCATGTTACATCTCTCATCAACTGACATCCCCAAATCCTTCTCCTCAGGGCTGCTCTCAAGCCATCCTCTAAATGCCACTAATTGGGTCCATTTTAGAATAAAATATTTGATGCATTGGTTGTTCTGTTATTCTGAATACCACAGTCGATAATACGAATCTACTAGGAAAAAAAAAAAGAATTCAAAATCCATTTGCTTTTAAGGCAGTGGTGACATGAAAGCAGTATGTTTACAACTGAAACGATTTCAAGTGAGAATGAGAGACCATTTGCTAATTTTGATGACTGCGCACCCCAACTGCAATCATCTCCCAGACAACATTTGCCTGCTTCTAAAAATACATATTAATATAAATACGGAATCAGTGCTTTCTTTTTGCCCTTTCCTCAGGGGCTGACATGCAAACAAATCTTTAAAATTTCTGCTGAACGTCTTTTTGTTACAGTGTCAGACTGAGTGTGAAGGAGCAGTCTAAATACCACATAAGTTGGAATGACCATGCCTTTCCACTACTAACAGAATTAGCTCTAAAGCAGGGCTTAAAGCAGATCAATGAAATACAGAATGGAATGAATAATATAAAGAAGCATAGTAACTTCTGGAAGAGGTAAATTCTTCTGTGGTAAGATTTAAACTGTAAAAAAAATGAAGTATTTATACACAGTGCAAAACTTACCTGAGGGAACTGTATCTGAAAGAAGTGAACCAAAGTCCAGGTGGTTCCAGAAAAACACTAACATTTTATATCGGGTCAGAACACTTAAAATTACTCCGCAGACTTACACTGCTTTAACATGTTGCGTAGAAGTATAATCAACCCACATACTGGGCTGACAGACTCCTTTATGGGTCAGATTCTAAGTGCTTAATAAGGTGTTAAATGACACTGCAGGGTGTTCTGAGTCTACATGCAAAACCTAATGCTTTATGTGCTGCAGGAGCTAATGGAAGTGCCCAAGAGCTCCTGCTGTTGAAAGTACACTACTTTGCAGTTGCCACCTTAGTGTTAATTCCAATTCCTGATTATAAGTGCAAATTGTCCATTACAAGAGCAGGGATAGGACAGGAAAGCAGCTGGACCTGCTAGTCAAATGTATGTTCTGAACACGGTTCTCTTTGCTAAGTCATTTTTAACGTCTCCCTTCAGTGTGAAGTCTCTGGTCATTGTAACATGAGCCCATACTGCAATGTTTCCTTACACCATGGGGCACACTGTGCTGCCTGTTTCCATGAAAGAAAACTGTAGAAACTTGTTTATCTTTGAGTGTACTGTTCTTTCATTGTGGTTGGTAGAAAGCAAGCAATAGCACAAGAGGGAATTATCAAAGCTCTCATATCCCTTAGAGCAGGAACAAAATCAAGAGTGCAGGCAGGACCCACTTGCCAAGCTGAGAAGAGGAATCCAAGAAGCCATGAGATATCTAAGGCCAGCAGGCAGGGAGGGCACCATTACGATTAGAGGGTCCCTAAGGACTGCCAGGCTGCCCTGAGATGGGGAGCAGCTCAGTCTGGGCAAATGAAGGCAAGTGACTAGGAGAGAGAGGAGGGCAACCGGAGGAAGGAAACAGGACAAACGCACCAGCAATCAAGGGGTGTACAGAATGACCAACAACAACAGGTGTCTGTTATTCATACATCACATGGGCAGGACAACCATGAGTCAGAGGCACAGAAACTTACAGTATGTAGTTTCCTGGGCGGCAGATGGCTTGTCTGGCTGTAGCCTGGCAGCAGCTAATGAAGACATCCAGTTATTGCTGGAGAAACATTCACACGCAGCATAAGCCTTTTTCCAAGAGACAACAGTTTTCAGTATCATTAACTTGAAATCTGTCTTATCCTTTTGGATGGCTGACTCGCTTGCAACTGCACAGGATTGATACCTCTATGTTTCATACGTGGGCGTTATTTGTAGCCTCGAAGCCTGTTTTGTTTCATTTGCAAGTCTGTTGACAGGTGGGTACAATCACGCTGACACCTGTTGATGCTGGTATAAGACTCAGAAGACCCGGTGTTTGCAGCTCAAACTTTGCACACTCATTTTCCTTCCATTTTTTCCCCAGCTGTGTGAGGTGACGAATATCTCAGGAGCGTGAGGTTCACAGACAGGGCATTTCCTTGTTTGCCAGGCTGGGAGCACAGGGCGGGGGCAGCCACAGAACTGCCTGATCCCTGAGGTGTTGGGGCACCTGACTTCCCCTGCTTGGCACCTCACCCTGAGAATCTCGCTCCCCAGTTCCTCTATTGCCACTGCTTGCCAGCGCTGGAAAGATACTTCTTTATTTAAATGCCCACACGCTGTAATCCAAATGTATCATAAACATCCCCGCACCACTCAGCTCTGGGACTTAGTATCACATGAATCAGGGACAAATTATTTTACACATTGAAGTCCTTGTTCCTGCCGACTCATGTTTTTTCTGACCCTCGGTTATTTGTCTTGGGCTCATTAAGCCTATTTTTTAATTACCTCATAATGTACACGGCACTTGAACCTCGCCTGTGCCCTGAAGGACGGGTGCTGTGGAAGCGTTTCCGACGGGTGTATGCGGGCAGCAGACGTACTTATGGAGGGCGGGCCGCCTTCTCTCGACCCCAACTTTTCCCCGTGAAAGCGCTTTTGGAAGCGGTAGGAAAGAAGCACGTGGGGAGGCGGCCGGCACGGGGTACGGCGGAGGAGAGCTGAGGTGGGCCGCCCCGGGAGCTCCCTCCCCCGGCTGCGGGAAGCCATGTGACGGCGTGACTTCTGCCTTGAAGCCAGACGAGGGAAGCGGCGGCGCGGAAATTTTCCTCCGCTCTCTGAGGTCGCGACAGGGCGGGCAGGGATCGCCCCGGCACCTCCCGTCTCCTCAGGTCCAGCCGCGGGACGAGTGACGCCGGACGGAGCGGCGACCACCTTCGTGCCCCTGACAGAGCCGCGCCGGGCGCGAGCTCCTCCTGAGGTACGGACAAGTTGCGCAAGGCGACCGTTACCGGCTTCCCGCGCCCGGCGCCCCTCGGTGGCCCGGCCCGGCCCAGGGCGGCTCCTTAGGCCTGGCACGGCGCCTCAACGCCCCGTTGCGCTGCTCGGCGCGCTCCTTCCGCCCGCGGCCCCACCTGCTGCGGAGCCGCCCCGCCGCGATGCTGCCATCCAGAAGGCAGCGGGGCGCCCTGGCGGGGTGCCGCGGGATCTGGGGGTGCGGCTGTCATATAGGGCCGGGGCGGGGCGGTGGGGGCAGGTGGTACTGCGGTAGCGGGCGGCCAAATGCGACACAGGGGAGCGGTGGCTGCGGCTGCAGCGTCGGGCGGGAGCGGCTCCTCCCTCTGCTCCCCGTCGCCGCCGGCTCCTGAGCGAGCTTCCCCGGCCGGGGCCGTGCCTGGCATGGAGTTCCCCGGGGAGCTGGGTAAGTGCCGCGGCGGGGCGGAGCGCCGTGCCGGTGACCTTGGCCGTGCGGAGGGCTCGTGCGGTGGCTGCGCCCGGTGCGGTACTGCTCCGCCGGGCGGGAGGCCGGGGCTCGGCGCTGTGCTAATGGCCTGCGTTCGTTACGGATTCTTGTCCGTTAAACTCCTCATCAGTAATTGCATTTTTAAATAACTATTCCATCGTGTTTGATGCAACGCGTTTTAGGGGAAATAGCTTCCTCTTCTTCTACAGTGAGCTGAGGAGCGGCCCGTGTTTCCTGTCTGAGGGAGGGCTGTAGGACAGCACAGCGCTGCTGCTCACTCGGTGCCATCCGCACCCATCCCGCAGCACGGGCACAATAAGGTGCCATTCCCCGATGCTCACCTTGGGCAAAGAACTGCGCTTTGGCAGTGGGACGCTGCATGTAGGAGCCCTAATTTGTTCCCATTTGGGATGGTGTGGTTTGCATGAGGTGCCACACAACTGTTCTGGGTCTGATAAACACCTTCTATGGCCAAACCATGCCATGACCCGGCAGTAATGAGGTTGACATCTCCTTCCTGAGCGCTCTGTGCCTTGGACTTTCCTTTGCTTGAATGAAGAACAGCAGAGGAAAGGAAAACACAAACCCAACAAAAACCCAGCACTGGCCTCCACAGAAGACTGTGCTCATGTTACTGTCGTGACCTAAGAGAGGGTTCCTCTTGCAATGCACTTAATGCTGCATTTTTGTTTCTGATGACAGTTTTTCAAGAAGAAGTTAATTTATGCTGGGATATAGTTGCTCAGCCAATGATAAACCCTTAGGAATGGGATTTTTCCTGTCCCAGCTCGTACTGAAAATACAGTAATTGCTGATTTCGCAGCAGACACTTTCCAGTCTTGACTCAGACCCTTAACGTGCATACTGTGGTTGAATTACTCAATGAAAATACTGGTTGTACTTTGGCTGAAGAGGGCCAAAAAGTCTCCGTTGCTGGCAGCTGGATGTCAGTCACTGCTGCTGACAGCTGTGCTTGTTGAGGTCAGTGGAAAGACTCCTATGGCTTTTTTTGAGGTTTGAAGCAGAGAAACTGAATTTGAGTTTGGATGCTTCAAGACATTTTGGTGCATTGTCATCAAATTATTCAGCTGAGCAAGAATTTTTGTTTGTTACGTAGCAGTACGTAATTTAGGAAGTCTCAATACTAATTTCCAAACAAATACGTGGCAAGAAGAAAGACTGTATTGAGTCAGATCCACAGTTCTTTCAAGTCTGAAGTTTTCCCACTGGGCTCAAAGTTTGTTTAAAAATAAAATAAATTGGAGTAGAAAATAATGTAGGTGATCACTAAATTGCTGAGTTACTGTCCAGCGCTTCTCTCAGCACCTCTTAATACCATGTTTGTTTTTGAAATAAAAGGGAAAGTGCTTGAAAGGCAACTGTGAGAACAGGTGGACATGAACTGGAATCTTTCAGGCTGAACACAACAGGATCACATGTCAAAAGGATCACGTATCAACAGATGAAACTTGTGGCATGCCTTTGGAAATACTGCAGTGGGCCTGCTGAGTTGTGCCTTGAGTGGTTAACAACAGCCATGCCTCTATGGATATTTAGCATGTGTCTTGTCAGTTAAATGAATACCGCCTTATAAAGCATGTCTGTGTTTTTGTGACCAAAAAGGATTCTGCAGTGCCAGTTTTGGACCTAACTTATGAAGAGAAGGCTTCCAGAAGATCTATTAGTGGCCTTCCAGTACTTCCAGTGGCTCTACAAAGGTAGATGAGGAGGGACTCTTATCAGGGAGAGAAGTGACAGGAGAAGAATGTCAGAGTTCTAATCTAAAAGAGGGTAGGTTTAGGTTAGGGATTAAGTAAAAAGCTGTGGGTGCCCCATTCCTGGAGGTACTGAAGGTGGGGCTTGATGCAGCCCTGGAATGCCCAGTCTGGGTGGGGGCAACCAGCCTGCAGCCGAGGGCTGCAACTAGATGATCTGTAAGGTCCCTTTCAACCCAACCCATCTGATGACTGTCATTTTTTTGCAGCTAGCCTTTAATTTCAATTGGCACGCTACAAAAAAAAAAAAAAAAAAAAAAAAAAAAAAGTTTCTCGCACTTCTTCTTTCTACTTATAAGTTACTTAAAAATATCACTTTGTCTTCCTTATTAGCTGAGATGCCCAGACAGTTCCCAAAACTGAACATATCCGAAGTTGATGAGCAAGTGCGACTTCTAGCAGAGAAGGTATTTGCTAAAGTCCTCCGAGAAGAAGACAGCAAAGATGCCTTGTCACTATTCACTGTGCCTGAAGACTGCCCTATTGGGCAGAAAGAGGCCAAGGAAAGGGAACTTCAGAAGGAACTGGCAGAACAACAGTCTGTGGAAACAGCAAAAAGGTTTGTTCAGTAGCTTTCTTAGAGGGAAACAGCTTTTAAATGAGTTGGAGTTAATTTTGAAAGAGGTGGCAAACAACGTTCTGTCTGTTGTTACCTCAGGAGAAGGGTGAAAAGGTACCAGGGGTACCTGTGTGCTATCCTGTGCTATGCAGGTGGTGTGGGGATGGGTCCCAGGGAGCTCGGACTGGTGGGGTCATCTCCTCCGCTGTGTTTCCAGCAACAGCATAGATGGTGCTCATCAGAGCTTGACAGGCAGCTTAGCTGGGTGGAAGTGAACAAAACTTACTCATTCTTTAACATGAGAAAGAGTCACAACATTTAAAAAAAACACAAAACAACCCACAAAACATTTTCCTCAAACACAAAAGTTTCATTCAGAAAAATGGAAAACTTTAACCAACAGGCAGCGACAGTGGTATGGTTCTTCTTTTTGTCTCTGTAAAAACAGATGAAAGTAAAGTTTTGGTATTAAACATCAAGGGAGAAAGTGAAAACCAAGAGTGGCATAATGAGGTTATTCATAGGTGTCCTTAACTCCCAGAGATAAAGCCTAGCCCTTATCAGGCATAAAAGTGCCTATTTCGAGTTTGCTACCTTTATTTCCCTAGTTCAGCATACCATTGGCTTGATTAGATTAATGGGTAAACCAAGCTTGATTTGGTTTATGATTTTCTTCAGAGAGAGAGTGAGCCGTACCTGGCGTCAGGCTGTCCCAGTGTCTTCAGTCTTTAGTGGACTAGTTGGACTTAATTGTTAAGAGTCGCATGAGCTCAGCAGCAGTCTGACACCAAATGGCTTGGGTGTGTACAGACTCATCAGACAGCACGCAAACAAGGAGGGCTTTGAAACTGATAGCTAAAAATGTACCCTGTTAGCTCCAGACCATCAGTTGGGCAGCACTTGGCATCATCCTTCTGGAAGAGAAGGGAGAAGAGCTAGTTTAGTTGAATTAAGGTATGATACACAGACAGTGTTGGCTTAGACTCTAGGTTTTGAGTTGTGCAAGTGGGGTTCCCAAATCTAGATGTTATTCAGACACCTCTCTGGTATATTTTTCTTCCTGAAATAATAAATTTCACTTTTAATATGCAGAAATTGCTTTACAGAAATAGGTTTCATCAAACTCTGTTTCTGTGCCTGAAGTTCTATACAAACCTAACTGTGGGAAATGTGTTGCTTATGTGTGAGAACAGAATAAGTGTTTGTCCCTGTCCTGCTGGACTGGAGTGTACTTAGACAGTTACACGAGGAAAGATTCTGTTGCTTTCAGTTGCAGTTGAATCAATGTTACCTTTCAAGAATTTAATACAGATTTCAGAGATGGCTGCAAGTACTTGTGAGGATGGAATTTGGTCATAGGGTGGTGTTCATACCACCAGTGTACATGGAATGTCACAGAGCTAACGCACAGAAAAAGAAAGTGATATCATGGACAGTTTATCTTATCAATTTGTTATATGAGTATTTAAACTGAGAATGGAAAATTAATTAAATCTTCAGAAATAATTCAGACCAAGTTACTTCACTGAAAATAAGAAGCAGCATTCTTCTTCAGCTTTTTTGTCTAAGGTATATATTTGTTGTAATTTGGCTGAGAGAGAGCAAAAGCTTTTGAATCTGGGGGGGGTTATGCATTTACCACCTCAAGAGGAGGAATGGACTTGCATATCAAAGCCATTCTATGTTATTACACTGGTAAGCAGTGTTAGACTTCTGCTTGAAGGTCCTCAAACACTGCCCATGGAATAACTGTATCCTTTTTTTTTTCTTAAATGTTTAACTGAATGAGTATATCTGAAATGTTGGTGCATACTGTTGTTGGACAGATAGATGAGATTTTAAATCCTGAATGTTTTGGGATGAATAAAAACTTGGTGTAATAGCATGATAACTTATAACTTACCCAATGTCACACTGACTTAGTTTTTTTTCTCTTCTAATTCAAATTCTGTTTTTACTGTAAGTAAAGCAGCCTTGCTTCCTTTCTACACAGTGACTTGCTGATACTGAATTTGTAAGAAGTGAAACAAAACAAATCCCAGTGGTTTTCTAAGTAAATTAACTATGGCATATTGTATTTGTACTACAATTGTACATAGAAAATATAGCGCAAAATGTCAAAAGCATAAATATTTTGTGGCCAGCATTTTCCTCATGGTGTAAGAGATTTCATCTTGTAAATGTTTTTAGGAGCTGTTTTCTCTCCTGTAATCTGTTCTCCAAAGTACTTACTGCTTTATACTGTGGCTCATTTAACGCTTTATACCACAAATTCCTAGGAAGAAAAGTTTCAAGATGATTCGATCTCAGTCTTTGTCATTACAAATTCCGTCTCAGGATTGGAAAGCACCATCAGCTGTTCCTACTCTGTCTCCTACAACACCAGTTCTTCAAAGTGCTTTCCTGCCAGTCCAGCTGCCATACGATGTACCGGAGTTTCAGAGAGTTTCAATTAGTGGTGACTACTGTGCAGGGGTAAGAAACTGTTTTTTTTGTTTTTTCTCTACTGTAACTCAGGCAAAGAATCCCAAACCACAACTGACAAAAGTATTTCCATTGTAAAATGACAGCACCATCAGGGTTCTCTGAGCAAGCTGAGAAATGCTCTGTGAGCAGATTGTTTTGTAGAACACTTGAAGGCGTTGTTGTTTCACATTGCTTATACGTTTTTCCACAAAAGCTGAATTGGTAAATAGATCCAAGCACAATCAGGCATTGAATACGTAGGCAATGCACGCACAGAATTTCTCTCCTACCACATATGTTTTTCATTTTGTCTTTGGATTCTGCCTCTGTCAGTGGCTTCCTGAAACAGGTAAGATCAGGCCACATACATCAGTGCTGCTGGAAATCCAGTCTCCTTGCTACTGGCATGGGTCTAGTTTGTGACCAAGACCACCATTTTATTGGTCAGTATTAATCTAGCTTTTTTTTATTTTTATTTTTTTTCCAGGTTACAGTTGATGATTATGAGCAAGCTGCCAAGAGTCTGGTGAAAGCTCTTCTCATTCGAGAAAAGTATTCCCGCCTTGCCTACCATCGCTTCCCAAGAACGACATCCCAGTATTTGTGTAGCATGCAACAGGAAAAGTGGAAGGTTGAAGATGAAGTGTGTCCACGTGAGTATCTTTGTTCTTTTCAAAGAATAGAGAATTAAACCCACATACTGCTGTAATCAAAGGTGAGTTGTGTTTTTGTGATGATCGCTTCTGAGTATATTTGCCTTTGGAATTTATTCTGTTAGTGGTGGAGAATAACTGATGGACTTGAGCTATAAAGCCTGTATTTAATCTGCAAGCTTGAAACTGCTAAAACCTTACTGGACAATCGTTGACTTTTTTCCAGTAAAGGAGATGGTATGTAGTGCACATGTGTTCCTCCAGAAAAGAAGATGCGTGGATGGGGCTTCAAGTGAAAAGCCATTCCTTTTGATCTTGGCGTACTCAAATAAAATGGATGATGAGCTCATCCACATTGGAAATTAAAGCATGATACAGACAGGCCAGTTAGCAAGCCCTGAGTCAGTAATTTCACATATGTGGCACACTTGCCAAGTCAAGTTTGGAAGCTGTATCGTCACATTTATGGGGCAGTCTGCCTGGGTTAATAAACTGTGATCTCTTAATAGGGCCTACTAGGTTGGACATACGCACCACTATTTAAGTCACAAATAATATTTGTCACTTTGGTGGGGTGAGTCAGGAAAGCTTTGCTTGTACATTAAGCAGTGTGCATTTTTGGGTTAGCCTGTGTAGAGCAACCCTTGTCCTTACATATTTGCCACTATAGGCACATCCATGCTACTGATCATGTATTCTCAGCCATGAAGTGATATTTTAAATCATATAAAAATCAATTACCCTGTAATTCAGTGGTTGGAAGAAGAGGGAATAAAAATACTTTCAAACATGCATCATACAAAAAGAATGTTAGGGACAGTACACTGTATATTCAAGACAAAAAAGATATCCTGGAACAGCTGCTATGGGGAAATATTTCCAAGCTATTATTAGGTTAAAAAGTTCTTTACAGTTATGATTTTAAACTCAGAATATTACTAATAGAACTTCTTCTCACAGTGTCTTAATTTGCACAAGTTAGAGCTGGATAGTTTGGAATATATTTGTACAGTATCAGTTTATATCAGGCATTCATGTGCTCTGGGTGGATAAAAGTGGATAATTACTTTTTGGTCTTGATTTATTTGAACAGGTAAAAGGATTGAACCCAGGGATATAGTTGAGTTGACATAAATACATAGCTGAGATTTATTTTACTTATAGAATAAGGGATTACAAAACTGTACTGAGAAAATCCTGACAGCTTCTGCTACTTTCTGATTCTACATATCAGAAGGCCAAGGAGAAAACTACAGTTGTGTTGTACTGTCTCTTTTTTTGTCTTTTTGGTTCTGTGCAAAACCTATTGTACATAAAAGTAAGGCATTCTGTTTGAAATAAACAAAAACGCCATGATCAGAGTGAGAAGTCCTCTCACTCTTAAATTATTTCTGGCTTTCCACTGAGTGAAGTATATTCATTAATGATTGTGAGAAAGAGAAGGTGACCATGCTATGTATGCACTAGTCTATATCACTGGGTTAAGAGAAGGGCAGTCTGTTCTTCTCAGGCTAATGTTTCAATATGAGAACAGCTGAATTACTGTGCGCTTAAATATAAACTTCCAAAATTACTATGGTGAGTCAGAATGTAAAAACAAACAAAACAAACAATGTATGTGGGTGTGAAGTCAACAGCTGTTAGACTGGTCAAAAAATCTCAACTACACTTTCAACTGTCCCCACGGAAACACTTCTGGAAACTTAATTTGAAACTTATATCACCCTATATTAATAAAGAATACTATTAAATCTATTTCTGTATTGGTTTGGAGAACTCTAATAATAGAAATAAAACATCTGAATAAAGGTTATCACTTCAGTAGCTTAGAGACAGCAATTCAATATGAGCCAGTCAGAACAGAACTGTAACAACAAACCTTCTATACTGACCAAAAATACGATCTTAATGCACGTATTAAGATCTGCTAAAAATGAAACATAAAAGCAGAAAGTCCTCTTCCCAATTATTCAGCCTTTTGTGTAAGTTAATCGTAAATATCATGTAAATGTATTTCCAGATTTTCATTCACCCCCAGAAGAAAATGAAGATCCTTACAATCTTGATGATGCTCCAGACAACTTGAATTATGTTGTCAAGATAAGAGGTGGCATTCCATATGTTTATGATAACAAAGAAATGATGGAAGTCAATGAGCCTCGGAGTCTGCCCTACCCTGACCTGGAGACCTATACCCTTGACTTGAGCCACGTTCTTGCTCTAATTGCAGATGGTCCAACGTACGTTTTCTGTTTTATTTCTTCTCTGCCCCTTCGGGCTGCTGGTTCCCTTCAGTTTAATACTTTTAATTTCTGTCACAGAATCATAGATTTGCTTAGGTTGGAAAAGACTTTAATGATCATTAAGTCCAACCCAGCCTAATCATACTACCCTAATTCTAACAACCATCTACTAAGTCATGTCTCTAAGCACCACATTAAAACAGTTTTTAAACACATTCAGGGATGATGACTCAACCACCTTCCTGGGGACCCTATTCCACTGCTTAACCACCCCTTCTGTAAAGGTTTTCCTGCTATCCAACCTAAACCTCACCTGGCTGAACTTGAGGCCATTTCCTCATCCTGTCACCAGCAAGAGCAGACCAACCCTGCTCTTGCTTTGAGTACCTTTCAGATATTGGCAGAGAGCAATAATGTCTCCCCTCAGCCTCCTCTTTCCCCATTCTTAACAGCCCCCGTTCCTTCAGTCACTCCTTGTAGGGCATATTCTTCAAGCCCTTCACAAGCCTTGTTGCCCTGCTCCCGCATCTCAGTGTCCTTTCTGTACTGAAGTGCCCAAAACTGAACACAGTACTCACTCACCAATGCTGAGTATGGGGGTAGGATGACTTCCCTAGTCCTGCTCAGCACACCATTCCTGATAAAAGCCAGGATGCCATTGGCCTTCTTGGCCACCTGGGCACACTGCTGTCTCATATTCAGCTGACTGTTCATCAGCACACCAAGGTCCTTTTCCGTCAGGCAGCTTTTCAGTCACTTCTCTCCAAGCCTGTAGGGTTGCCTGGGGTTGTTGTGACCAAAATGCAGGACCGGACGCTTGGCCATATTGAAACTTTTTTCCCCCATTGCAGGTTTTGTCTGACACACACAGAGTAATCTACCTGCCTTCTGCTGGCAAAGCAGCTGATTTGAACAGAACTGTCCCATTCCTCAGGCACTTAGTAAAGAGGAAAAGCCTGTGCTCTTGCCATTATTATCCTGCTAGCTTGAGCATAATTCTTTACAGTCTGCAATAGGTAAATGCATTACTAAATTCAGTGTACTGTATTCCAAGAGGGAAGGAAAACTAAAGGTCAAGGAGGAAAAACTCAGACTTACTGAAAACTCTTATTTCTGCAGCATTTGTTTACAGTATTTATAAGGAAGCCAAAAGAAAGGACAACTTTGGTAGAACATGTTAGAAAGCTCAGCAGCACTGTGAATGCAGGAGCAATCTTTTGCTCCTTTTGCTTCTTCCGATTAAGTGGTTGCATGCTGATTCACTCTCTCAGATAAGTATATACAAAAGATAATGAAAGTCTTTCCTGTTGCATAAGCTTTTCATAGTCTATATAATTTCCTTGTTTGCTGTCATTTTTGTCTGTCCAACATGGACCTGCTTGGAGATCAAGAATTGATTGTTCTTTAACCTTCGCTGTGCTTAAAGTAGTAAAATCTCACCCCTTGCTTCTCGGATTTCCAGTTCTTTTGAATAATAGTATAACCCACAAATGCTATGAATTGGACTTTCTGACACATTATGGGATTTGTATTCTGCTGGGGAGGGACTACCAATAATGAAGCAGAGAAAAGAAGGTTATTACATTAATAGCACTATCAAAATGATGTAGATTTGATAAGAGTTGACAGATGGTGAAGAGAAAAAAACACAGTGTTTGTTAGATAGAGAATGAAAAACGTAACACGAGATGAAAGAGAAGCTGGAAGAGTAGGAGGAGTAGGCAAGCAGGAATAAAAAAAGCAGTTTTTTTTTTTTTTAGAAGAGCACTTGAAAGTATTAGGGGGGAAAAAGGAAAAAGCAATATAACTACATAACAGATGTGTTTCTAAAGCACCAGAAATGAAATGATATTAGATTTCACTTGGCTTCTTATATTCACACTGAAAAGCAAACAGAAACTTGGAAATAAAAGTCTTATTTTGATAGTGACGTGTATACAGAGTGTTTCCATTATATACAAGGTGACCTGCTCTATTGGATGTAGAATCATAGAACCAGAGAATGGTATGGGTTGAAAGGGACATTTATGATCATCTAGTTTCAACCCCCTGCTAACTGGACAACTTAAAGTACATAACAGCATGGTTAAGTAGTTACAGAATTGTTGGAATTGGAAGGGACTCCTAAAGGCCATCTAGTCCAACTCCCCTACAGTGAGCAGGGACACCCACAGCTAGGTCAGGTGCTCAGCACCTGGTTCTGTTTCATTAGAGGTTTTCCTAACAACTTTGGTCTTAAATAAGACTGGATATTAATTGAAGTATTTGTTAACTAGTAGGAAAAGAAGCAATCATTTGTCTTAGATTTCATAGAAGAATATGATCTGTTTTTACTCAAAAACTTCCAAGTTCCATCTGAACTTGATACACAAAGTAGTTCCAAGTCCCAATAACTGTTGTATTTTCTTCTGCAGAAAGACATACTGCCATCGCCGGCTGAACTTTTTAGAGTCTAAATTTAGTCTGCATGAGATGTTAAACGAAATGTCTGAGTTTAAAGAACTGAAGAGTAATCCCCATCGAGACTTCTATAACGTGAGAAAGGTAGGTGTGGAAAGGACTGGAGGTGTGGCATTGTTTCCAGCAGGAATGCCAACCGTTTGGCTTTTTTGTGCATGAGGCATAGAAGAGATGCACAGAGTTGTGTGTGTATGCCACTGGATTGAATGACAGTATTTTTACTGCCTGGGAACACGGGGAAAGTTGCCTGAATAGAAGTGGGTTAAATTAGTTGTGCTAAACTCTTTGGTTTACTTTTTCTGAATCACAAGGGCTTAACTGTACACAGATCATTCTTAGGAGTGAAACTATTGATCAAATTATGCTCATGTGGATTGTGAATAAAAACATCCATGTGGAGTCTTAATTCAGTTGGATCAGTTCATTTACAGATGGCTCAAGTGCATTTTGTTGCTTTCATGCACAGAAATAGACTGCAGGTGGAACAACTGCTTCTATTTTGAATAGAAATTTATCTTAGAATTGAAAATACAGATGTGTTTAAATACCCATTCAACAACAAAAATCTTGCAAACTGAACTGGTTTAATCAATAAGTGCAAAAAAGAAAAGCTGATTTTGTTCCATTCTGAGCTGCACCTGAGATGCACTAGAATGTAATTAATAGGCAGGTAGGGGAATCAAGGAGGTAGTTTCATTTCTTGAGACACAACCAAGGGAGCTTCATTCCCTCAAGAGCACAGCACTGTTATGCTGCTTAGTTTGCTTCCCTTTCTTTGTTTCAAAAGGAAGCTACTAGAGAAAAACATTTCCATACTTGAGATTTCTTCACAAGGCAGTAATTTTTTGCTGGTGTTTCTAATTGTTTCAGGTCTATTTTGCATTGCATCTTTGTGCAAAGATGATGTGCTTGGTTTGTAACTGTGGAGTTTGGGTTAATGACACTTCTATCTTGCTACGTTTTGATTTCCTAGTGCATCAGAAAGTCAGCTTGGCCTTTCCCAGTAGCATTCTGGCTGCTCAATGTTTGCTACTGTTGTAGCAATAACTATCAAACACAGCAAAGCAAACCTGTTTGTCCCTCACAAAGCTCAAAGCAGATGGGTTGTTAGATAACTTTGAGTGAATTTTGTACTTTTACCTGTTAATCATATGGATGGAAGGATTTATTAGCTAGCTAATTCATTCAAATGGTTCTCAAGAAGCCAAGATTCAATTCTGAATTTGACAGCAGGTTTCTTGTATAACCCTGGCCAAGATAGGTATCTGTGCTGCACTCAGATAACACGCTTGTCTAGCTGATTGAGGTGTTAATAATAAAAATCATTGTGACTGAGTATGATGGACAAGTGTGGATCAGATAACAGCCTAGACAGTCACACCACAGCTGGACTTAACAGGACTGCACTTGCTCAGTTCAGTTTAAAAAAAAAAAATTGCTCAATGTCTCCGGGCATATAATTGCTTTCCATTTACCTACTAGTGAGTAAGGCAGTTTACAAATGAATTAATGGTGTTCAAAAGCACAAAATGTATACCGCTTCCTCTTTGGCAATATCCTAATTCAAGAAAGGAGGAACAGATTCGTTCTCCTGTGACAGAGAGCTGTCCTGCTAATTACTGCTTATAAAATTCTTGCTGCAGAGTTAATCTTGCTTAATCCCTTAAGTCATTACAAAGCAATTTCTATGGCAAGTAAACTGCAATGTAGGCAGAGTTTCTATAAACTCCAAAATAAACTCATTTTCCTAATGTCTTGCTAACCAGAGTTGATTCTGTGGATGTGTAGCTCACTGGAAGTGCTTCTTCAACAGTAACAATATCAAGTAATGGATCTTACAGTGTGAAAGACACTGCTGGGCCAGTATTTTCAGGATCTCTCTCTTTTAGTCAGTCCTATGCAATGAATACCCATAAAGAAAGCAAGAGATGATATTCACCTCCCAAAAGAGCTGAAGTTGTCTATCACATCCCTCAGGCACTAGTGTGGAAATGCTGGTGCGATCTTTTTGCATATATAACAAAGCTAAAGTGTCTAATGGAAAGTGCCAAAATTAAAACAGACATGAATATAGTGGCGAAGTCAATCAGTGAACAGATATCACAGTATTTAGGGAGCTGGCCAGCATTATTTGCTGACAGTTTGAATGCACTGTTATATTCCCTTGACCATTGCCAATGTGCCATCAACCCTTTTTTTTTTTTTTCCTGGTTTAATGAGAATTCTCTTCCATTGAGCTCAGCAAGTTCATAAATTCCGAGATAAAGTTCAGTTTAAGTAAGTGAAGTGCATGCATACATCTGGATTTGATCAGATTGCAACCAGAGAGATGTTTTCCACTGATCAAGCTGGAACTGGAAAATTACCCTTTAATAACCAAACAAATATTTCTGTACCCAGACAGGAGTCCACAGTTGGTAGGACAGTGGCTGGCTCCACTTGGCTCTCCAGAGGCGGACAACCGGCTGTGCAGGAGTAGGCTAACTTTAGAGAAAACTCTGGAGCTGGCTATTAGCAAGGCCCTCCTACACTGTGCAGCTGATGCATAGCAAAGTGCAGCCACACTGACTTGCCACAGAACTCTTGAGTCACCTGCACTGAGGGTAAAATGAAGTAGTGAGTTTAGCTCCACAGCACACCAACTCAGAACTGATTGTTAGCCCTTGTGTAGTGGAAATGAATCTACAAAGCAGGATTAACAGATGCCTGCCTTTTAGACATACAATTAAAAGCCTGGTGAGTGAACAGACAACCTATATCATAACTTGCCTGAACCTTGATTCATTCATGGATTGCTTTTTTGTTTGTTTTCAATAACTACTTTCTGACTTTGGTCATGATAGTCTATTTCAACATACAAGCTAAAAGTTACAGCAAATAGGTGTACAGTTGGAATAATGCAGGAAAACTACAATTAGAATAATACACAAGAATAGCTGTAAATAGATAGTCAGAGGTTATCTATGGGAAAAACTCACCAACTCTGAGGCCTTCAGTCATGATGGAAAATGTTGAATCTTGCCAGCAGAACTCCACAGAGGAACAATCTCCAGAAAGAAATGCTGCCTTGGTGGTGGTCAGCCCTTAAATGAAATCTAGGAGAGGTGGAGTCAAGCTCCACCCCTTCCAGGAGCACAGCTTTTACCTTCACCTGTGCTCCCACAGCTGACCCGATACTTGCTTCAAATGGTTTAATCAGAGGTTCAGGCTGTGATTACCAGTTTCCCAGACACTCCACCCCTTTACAGTGTGAACCAATGATTAGGTGAGCTTTTCCTTATTACAGAGATCCAATGCGATGCTTATACAATTTCCTATCACAATATATGTTGACATAATTTGAGTGATGACTGATGAAAGTTCACGATCTTCCGTGGGCCAGTGCTTGATAGGTGTTACTGGAGACAAGCAGTCATGAGGTGCGATTCTATTAGTGTTTCATCAGTCCCATGTGGATCATCTCCCAGTGGTCCTAGAAGCTCAAAGACTCAGGGAGAGTAATACAGATGTTTCAAAGGCACTAGGAGGAGAAGGTCCGTCCTCCAGGGCAAGATACAGGCCGTATTCTTATCTTGGGTCAATACTTCAGCCTGTACTGGATCATGCCCTGGTCACCAATACTGTACCCTTTGGCCAGATATCTGTGGTTGCATAACTATATCTGGCACCAAAGGAGGCATCTTGATTTGCCATAGGGACGTGATGGGCGTTCCTTTGGC
This sequence comes from Excalfactoria chinensis, assembly GCF_039878825.1. Classification (NCBI taxonomy): domain Eukaryota; kingdom Metazoa; phylum Chordata; class Aves; order Galliformes; family Phasianidae; genus Excalfactoria; species Excalfactoria chinensis. The sequence continues at coordinate 37,374,835 of NC_092829.1, read as the reverse complement.
AATAAAGATCGGAGTACTGACCACAATGTCAGTAGGCCATGTACCTATCACCTAGGGGGCTACTGAACCTCCCACCTCCAACAATCTCCCCCAAGGTGCAAGTAGGCCACACCACTTGAGTCCTACCTGCACCTTCCAGGGCCACTTTATCTTATGGACTCCTGGTTCTAAATTCTCCGGGGCAGGGAGCAGAAGATTATTTTCATTACCAATCTGGGGTCTTACCTGATTATCAGAGCCTGTAATTTGGATCCTAAGCAGGGAGGCCCATATTGTTTGTAGCATTTTTAGGGCACTGGGTCTGCCATCTTGAGGTCTTTCATTCAGGTCCCGCAGGGTTTCATATGGTCTCTTTGTCCACCCCTGCAGGGACTGGGAGTCTGTCTTCAGGGCAGCCTTGAGGATACCATTATAACGTTCAATGAGGCCTGCCCCAGCTGGATTATATGGTAGGTGGAATCGCCATTCAATGTTGTTCTCTTCTGCCCAGCGCTGTATTGTTGCACCAGTGAAATGAGTCCCTTAGTCGCTCTCTATCACTTGAGGTGTCCCATAGGCAGACATCAATTTAGTGAGTGCCTTAATTGTGTATGCCTGATTTGCCTTTGGTACCGGATAAGCCTGCAGTAGCCCATTCACAGTGTTGACACAGGTCAGGGCATATCTTTCCCCCTCAGACTGAGGGAGGGGCCCGATGTAATCAACCTGCCATCATTGGAGAGGACTGTGTCCTCTAGCAATGTGGGATGTTGTTTTGGGCAGTGATCTCAGTCTCATCTTTGAGCAAGCATCGCAATCTCGACATGCCTGGGTGATGTCAGATAGCTGTACAGGCAGCTCCCATGCTTGAGCAGCTGCTCACATTATCTTTTGTCCAGCATGCCGTAGTTTCTGGTGTAACCAACAGGCAGTGTTCGAATTCGGGCCAGTGTGTCGGGTTCATCATTTCCTGGTGACTGTAGGGGTTGGTGACCAGAGACATGGTAGACACATACAGTCCTGTGTTTAACTGTATTCCATGTCTAACCACATGTCTTTACCCCAGATTGGTCGGGTGTGGATAGTCAATTCCTGGGTAGCCCACTGTGCAATCCAAAGAGTAAGCCCCTGGTACACAGCCCAGCTATCTGTACAGATGTTCAGATACCATCACTGGGTTCCTCAGTCGTAACCATCCACCCTCAGTTTTCTAGGGTAATTTTGAAACTTTTGTTCATCCATCTGAAGGAGAACATGGTTGGGCTGATGATCAGTTTTTGCAAATTGAATGCCTGCCTGGAGAAGCTCATTAAACATCTGTTTTTGGGACACCCTTATGGGTCCTGACTGAGTGGCTCTGCTGCAGTGTTAGCAATAGATGTACTGGCTCCCTATACATGTTAATTGGCAAAACAGCATTCTACTTACTCCCTTCTCCATAGCAATTTGTTTCTCTATTCACACGAATATGAACGCTATTCTGTGCATTTTACAGAGTACAGCCAAAAGTGAAGCTGTAGACCCAGGGATTCACATCTCCCTTGTCTCCTGGCTTTTAGGTTGTACCAGATGGCACAAGCATGAATTAGACAAGCTCCTGCACGGGGCTCTGTTCTGCTCTAGGGACTATTTCGGCTGCCAGCAGCTTTTCTCGGAATTTTGCAAACTTATTTATTAAACCAGGCACCGATGGTAACATGAAACATCAGTTCAGCTTGCAAGATCTACCATTATCTACCATTTAGGTGACGCTTTTGATTCTTTACTTGATGGTCTGTAACAGGCACGAGAGGACGAAGACACAAAATACAAAACTGCAGTGCAAGCTTTTACACTAAAGAAACAGAGATCTGTGAAAGCTATTAAATTTTTCTAATAAAAGAATTCCAGGAAAAGAAAAAGGACCTGAAAGAGTGCTTCTGGCCCTTCTGTGAAGCTTGCACTTCCCTCAGTGTGTAAACATATCTGAAGGAACAGAAAAATCTGTCAGAATTATAAGTTGCTGTAGTATGGTTAAACTTGGAAAAAATAGTGCCAGAATCTCTCATGAATGTGTTATATAGTATATATATTACGTTCTGTTATACTTGAAGTGATCTGAGATGTTTCATGTGGTTGAAATACCAACATGACTTATGCTTTTGGAAGTGGCTGAGACTTGCAAGTGCTTTCAGTCTCAGAGAACACTGACAATGACAGCCTGTAACTAGACGGGCACCACTGATTCAGCGATGAAGGATAGCTAAAGAAGTGCTGAGTACTCATCATTGCCTCTGACACCAACAAATTAGCAAAGTTTGTTCGTGTGCATGGACAAGGAGTACAATTAACTTTCCTTTGATTTCAGGTTGATACTCATATCCATGCTGCTGCTTGCATGAACCAGAAACACTTACTGAGGTTCATTAAGCACACATATCAAACGGAGCCAGACAGGATTGTTGCAGAGAAAAAAGGCAGGAAGATGACCTTAAAGCAAGTCTTTGAAAGCCTTCACATGGATCCATATGACCTCACTGTAGACTCTTTAGATGTCCATGCAGTAAGTAAGACACAAAAAGAAAAATCTATGATTTCTACATGTGAAATGCTGGTTTCTACAGTTTTTTCACAATTTGAACGTGTGCATTACTTCACACATTTGAAGTGACAGCACAGGCTGCTGCTTCTTTGTGCATTTTACTGCGAGGTAATTTTATGTATAAACTATCTGTATATTTAATTTCTGTAATTATTATAGGGGTTTTTTTTTCTCCTGTAGGGTCGTCAAACATTTCATCGATTTGACAAATTCAATTCCAAGTACAACCCAGTTGGTGCCAGTGAGCTGAGGGACTTGTATTTGAAAACTGAGAACTACATTGGTGGTGAATATTTTGCTCGTATGGTCAAGGTAAATCATTATCTGGTTTTCCCAGCTGCACAGAAGTGAAGTTTTCTAGAAGGTTTCTGATACTATAATTGTACCTAGGGTCAGAACTGTGCTTAAGTGATGCCCAAGTATTGTGTTCTAGCAGTGCATCAGAAAAACACCTCTGCCAAGTCAGCCACTGCTGCTTCCAGAGCAACTGTCTGCACTCTAACCTGTGCATAACTTCAAAGCAAAGCATGTGCTTTCCAGCTAAGGGAAAGCAGCCAAGGCTTACATCACTGTCTTAATGTTTTGTGAGGATGTGGTTGCCTGGTATTAGTTGTTAGGGAAGGAGGACCTAGGAAAGTGCCTTGACATAAATTCCTAACGAGTTAGTTGTATTAGCATTCCTGAACCAGATATCAACTGCTTATAGATGGACAAAAGTGACTGTCTAGAATCAACAGCCTTAGAGTTAGTTACTGACATGTATTCTGGGTCAGATTCTCCATTGTTCTGCATATTTTATGCAGTTGTTCACTACAGTATAAAGTACTGATTTGTCATTCTGATTTGTCAATTTTAAACATAGGTCTTAAGGTATTAGTATTAATAGCACAATAATATTGTCCTCTAACTGGAAGTGGTACAGTTAGTTATTAAATAGCATTCTGGCAGAATATTTAAGTACTCCCTCCTACACCCCCCCCTCCAAAGTAATAATAATAAAAAAAGACAGATGAGCATTTAATCCCCTGTCTTTAAGGGACGACAGTATAGAGTTTTGCCTGGTGTAAGGAAAATATGGTAAATATACAACTGGCTGATAACGATTTTCTGCATCCGTGCTAAGACAAATATATGTATTGTTCAATAGGAGGTAGCCCGTGAACTAGAAGAAAGTAAGTACCAGTATACAGAACCCCGATTATCCATCTATGGACGGTCTCCAGATGAATGGCTGAACTTGGCAAAATGGTTCATTAAACATAAAGTCTATTCCCCTAACATGCGCTGGATAATTCAGGTTCCCAGAATCTAGTAAGTAATCAGAACCTTGCAGTAAGCGTGAGAGTTTTAAATCATCCAAATTATGTGGTTTTAATTTCTGACATCAGATCAGCTATTTCTGATTTTAGATGGTGAATAAGCTGTCCCATAGATCTATTTATAAGCAGCAGCCTGAGAAATTTATTGTTGACCACTGCAGCAGTTCTGCCAGTCTGGGGGTGGAGGAGGAGCAGGAGTTTAAATGTGCTTTTTATTCAGCTGTGGAGTTCTTTGAAATTTGAAGATATGAAAACAAAAAAATCACAACTGGATGAAACTGAGCTGCTTTCAAAGGGAAGGTAAAATGCAGCTCAAGTCTCGAGTTCCACAAGGAAGTAGAAAATGCTCTGCAAAATCCTCATCATCCAGATTTCTTCAGATCAGTGTCTAAATGACAGTGAACGTAGAAACCCAACCTGGACTGTTAGGATTTGCAAGCTGTAACTGATAGCAGTACTTAATAGTTTTTAAGCACCCTTTGGGACTTTAGGTCCTTTATAAAAAGGCTTATGTTTCTAACACTGTATATTATAGCTAATATAGTCTCCCCTGATAATTTTGCCAGGCTTAATGGCTGAACTTCATGTTTTGAAAATGCACAGCTGGAATATAAGTAGAGAAAGAGCTGTCACGGTTGCAGAAATCTCTGAGTGTATTTCACATTAGTGGGAAAACTTTGTTCATAGCAATTTCCTATGCATAAAGTCATGCACTTAATGACATACTGAAGTACTGCCTCTCATTTGTAAAAGCCTCACTAAAACAAAATGTTTTACTTTCATTTAGAGTTGTTACATCTTTGGAAAATAGACCCTCGTGAGGGGTGATTCTTTGTCTCCTCCTGTAGTACTTGGATAGCTGTACGAGAAGATGCCATTCTTCTTGAGATGGCACCTACCACTGCATACTGTCTCTATTTTTGGAGCACTCAGGAGCTTCAGCAGAGCTTAAGGCAGTGCAGGGAACAGAGCACAGAGACAGTTCCTGCCCTGCCATAAATTATAGATTTCTCAGTCCTGGCAGAACTGAAGCATTAGCTTGTAAACAGAAATAAAAGGAAATGTGAAAACTGAGGAAAAATAGAAGCCAATGCAAGAATAGTCACAACTGTGTGTATTTTTTTCCCTTCAGTGACATATTTAGGTCAAAGAATATTCTGCCTAGTTTTGGAAAGATGTTGGAGAACATCTTTGTGCCTTTGTTTGAAGCAACAATCAATCCCAAAGACCACAAAGAATTACACCTTTTCCTCAAATATGTAAGTATGCTTGCATTTTCTGTCTAAGGTCCTGTGCTACTCAACACAGCTGTTGCCACAGTGAAAGAACCTTTCTTCTTGACAGTACACCTATTGCTGTTATAAAACAACTCAACAGCTATTTATTTGTCCTCCCAGAATGACTAAAGCATTTGCATGCTTTTGTGTAGAGGGAACATCCTAACCTAGGATGTGTACCTTCAGCTCGTCTCTAGGACTGACCTCCACAAATGAAGTAACTGAAAAGCAATGGCCGTAGATCCTGACAGCAGAGATGTGGGGAGTCAGCTGCTGGGACTTCATTAAGAGAGACATTTCTGAATGCATCCCAGACCAGAACTTAAGATTTCTTGGGAGCTTCTGGCCTTCTGCTGCTTTTCAAATAACAGAGCAGATGAGTCTGAAGAATTATAATGTGCATCTATGTGAATTTGAAAGGCCTTCTTAAAGGCTTTTTTGCCCTTCAGGGCTTCTTCTCTGTTTCAGAAGATTCTTTAGGAATTTCTTTCTCTTTGCTCCCTCCCTCCAACAAACTGTTCTTTTCTTTTAACACTGGAGCCCTTCAGAACACTGCAGCCTCAGTGGTGGGACTTTTTTGTTTTTTGCTGTTTGCTCATTTTCCTGCAGAACAGGCAGAATGTGCCACGTTCACACTTGTTGTGAGCCTGAACTTCTACATACCCTGATTCATCCTAAGACAAGTTTCTGATGCAAGTGTTGCTCTTTGGGTGATGCCACAGAGAAAATACGATTCCCACTGTCTGCATGATATGGTAGGAGGGCAGAACAGGAGGACTGATGAGGGAAATACAGAGGACTCTGCTTTGTGCAGAAACATCAGACTTGACTTCTTGACAGCACCAGTTCCTGTGAATCTTCTCCCACCAGGTGACTGGCTTTGACAGCGTTGATGATGAATCCAAACATAGTGGCCATATGTTCTCTGACAAAAGCCTTAACCCTGACCTCTGGACCAGCGAGAAGAATCCCCCATATAGCTATTATTTGTATTACATGTATGTCAACATCATGTTGCTAAACAACCTTAGGAAGTAAGTAGCCATTTTTCTTTGTTATGCATTTCCAGGAAGAAAAATCAATTAGTAATCTTGGTCTGGATGCAAATTTGCAACTCACTTGTACACCTTTGCAAGCCAGGGTTACCTTTAAGGGTTTTGAAGAGTCCAAGAGAAGTACGTGATTTATTCTGATAACATTGACTGCAAGTTTAAGGGCTGCTGCTGTTACCACAGATAGACAAAGGAAGCCATCATGACAAAGCACACTTTAAGTAATGTTTGCCGTCTCATTTGGTTTTACCACTTCTGATACCGATGTTTAGGCAAGTGATGTGGAGGTGTATCGTACCGAATATGAAATCATGACTGTGAAATGAATTTTGGCATTGGATCAGTGAAGCCTGAAATTCAACCTGAGCTTATGTTCCTGACTTTACAGCTGACTTGCCGAGTGATCTCAGAACTGACTCAAATCGAGGCACAGGAAGTTTTGTTCACTCAGTTGACACTTCCCTTACTTTGCAAGGATTTGGTTCATTTGTATTTATAACAAGTTCTGCATTTCCTCAAATGAGGTGCAGAAATTGTCAGAATTTTGCCATATTCAAGTTTTCCAAACAATTTTTATTTCTCCTCTCCCATTGCTACCCGAAGCATTTTTTTATATAACTGAAGTCAGCAGAACCGTTCACCCTGTTGAACGTGCTACGTTTTTGAGCCATTTCAGCCGATCCACTGGAGGACTGGTTTCCACTTTTGCTAACGTGAACAACATCAGCAAGGATGGATTACATCCTCCAGTCCTTTTAGGTGAAACATTAGTGAGCATACCTCCTCAATTTGCTTTATAATCCAGCAGTCCCTGGACTGCAGTCAGTTCAGTAGGTGTTCACCTGATAGTTAACACGTGGCTAAGAGAGATATAAATGGGATAGTAAAGAAGAAACACACGAATACGTCAGGTGATGGAAGAGGTTCAGGTAGAGGGACTTGCTGTATAAGACAGCAGCTTGTTAGGCTGGTATCTAGGCACGATAAGATATCATGATATACTGTAGTGTATAGTTTTACTTTGTTTAAATTCTTATATTAATGATAATTATCTGCATATCAGGTGAAGTACAATAAATTTCATTTAAGTGGAACTTGCTTTGCATTTCCCCAGGGAAAGAGGCATGTGTACTTTCCTGTTTCGACCTCACTGTGGAGAAGCTGGGTCTATCACACATCTTGTGTCAGCCTTTCTAACAGCAGACAACATTTCTCATGGACTGCTCTTGAAGAAGGTACTGCTTGCGTGCTCATCTAAAGTGATCGCTGTCTGCTTATAGCACTCACCAAATTACCTTTATCTAGACAGCCCCACGTTGACTTTCTTAGCATGGCACAAGAACTCTTCACTTTGATTAGAGAGGAGTGAGCTCAGGAGAGCTTCCTGCTTCTTTAAAATTTCCAATTGGCAGCCCTGTTCATGGAGCAGTTCGTTAAGTTTGTGATTACCTGTATCTAGAGAAACTTGATCACCAAAAAGTTCTCCCAAGCTTTGCCTGAAGTCATGTGTGATGTCATGCTCTGAACCACTGATTCCCAAAATGAGACAGACATTAAGTAAATAAGGCAGTGCCTGATCCAGAGTATTGTCTTACTCTCACTTAGCCTGGTGGGATAGCATGGCATAGCGGGCAGTTGGTTGGTTAGGCCAAAGAGAGTAATGAGTAAAGATGAGGTGACTATGCATAATTTAAATTAAGCCCTTCAGATTGGACTGCAGTTTTGAAAACAAGAAATTGCTTAGTAGTTCTGACACGTCTGTTATCATCTGTGACTTCCAGCTTTTGGGGAGATACACTGCTAGTATGAAACGCAGCACTCTTACTAGTCATATACTGTAAAGTCAGCACATTTCTAAAGACCAGACTGCAGATAGTTCCTAAGAACATAAATTATTTCTGCAAAGATCATCAACAATTTACAATTTAGACTCTTAAACGTGAAAAAATTCAGCATCAGTGTAACATGTTTTGGTCTTCGTCTTCCCTCTGTCATGTTATTCCCCTTTCTCCAAGGGAAATCTTTTTTTCTTCTTCCCACTATCCCATGGTAACATGAACTGCTGATCGTGTTTTATTTTGCAGAGTCCTGTCCTGCAGTATCTTTATTACCTTGCACAAATACCCATTGCCATGTCTCCGCTTAGTAATAACAGCCTATTCCTGGAGTACTCAAAAAATCCACTACGGGAATTTCTACACAAGGGACTTCATGTCTCTCTCTCTACAGATGATCCTATGCAATTTCATTACACAAAGGTAAGAATTGCAAAAATCATTTGTCTTTTGAAATTGGCAACAGGACTGTGTAGGCCCAGGACGACCTGAAATCTGTTTTATACTATTGCTTAGGATGTAAAGTTTTGTGTCCTTGAGTCACTGCATTCATTATGCTTCCTCATTCTCAGTCTGCTACTCACTATGAAGTTTCATCAGGAAATATCGGATTTCCTAATCATGTTTCTTTTGTACTCTTGCCTCTCCAGTGTTGGCTGTTGTAGTATAGAGCAAAGAATGAGGCTGGAGGGAGGTTTCAGCCTTCATAAACAAACAGTCCTCCAGATCTTCCTCCAGGAAAGCCATTTCCTTACTAATAAATGTGGGGAAGTACATTACAAAAATACCACGTGGAGTCCCTGAAGATCACATAAGCTGTTTGCTCGGTGAACTGAAATTGACTTCTGCCCTTGGGTAGCCTGGCAGGACAGAAATACCTGGCCACTGCTTGCAACAGCGCCTTGATTTTGTGATCAGCACTGACATAAGACATGCACAGCAGCCCATCCCTTGCTCAGATGTCTGTGTTCTGATCACGAGCCAAGCTCTGCTGTGCTTTGCCCAGGCTTGTCCGTGATGTGCCTTTGCTAGAAAAGACAAGAGCTCTGGTGGGGGCTTTCTCCATGGAAGGGCAGCTGAATTACACTTAGCATGGACAACCTCAGCTGTGACAGCCCTCTGGAGTCATACCCAACAGCCTTCTTGTAGGGGAGGTCAGAAGTGAGAAATTGCCCTGCTGTCTGTCTACGTAACGTGTCCATTAAAGATACAAGACAAGGTTTTCCAAGGTGTCTATAAACCTGAGATCTCATTTGTAATTGCACAATAAATGCCTCTGAGGATATAGAATGCAGGCTGCAATCTTCTAGGCTGAGATAACTGGATACCCAGTATCTATCAATTATTTACGGCACCCTTCAGAAACTAAAAGCGAACAGCCCTTTTCATTAGTAACAGCAATGTTAAGTCTTAAGCCTCTAAGTTTTCACAGCTATCTAAAGAGCATGTATAAATTCCTTAATTAGTAATGAGTACATGTCCACATTTACACCTTACTTATATATAGTTTGATACTAAACATATTTTGGTGATACAGGAAGCACTCATGGAGGAATATGCTATTGCAGCCCAGGTGTGGAAACTAAGTACCTGTGACTTATGTGAAATAGCAAGAAACAGCGTGCTACAGAGTGGTTTGTCTGATAAGGTGAGTGGGGCTGAAAAGCTTTCCTTTGTGGTGAATGTTAGGGCGAGTAGAAAGAGAGAAGCCAGCAGTCTGGATACTGGAAAGGAGGTCTTTCTGTGACATACTTGTGCGCATCCCTATCTTCTGTTCCCTGAACGCTTGCAAAAGACCTGCTATGCCTCACATTAGAAAAGTAGTAGTTACATTTTCCTTGTTAGCTTTAATTTGGAATTCCCCACATGTGCAGAGACCAGGTGCCTTTTTATCCCCCCACTACCAAATCTTTAATCCTCTGGAAGGTTTCCCTCTGCCAGTAATTTTATGTCCTGCAATAAGTAAAAACAATCTGCCTGTCATTAAGCAAGACATGCTTTTAATCAGCAAGAACTACTACAAGAAGTGTTACATTTAGATATGTAGTCATATTTCATATTTTTTTTTCCCTACACTTGCACAGCATGCGATCTAAGATCTGTTTTAGAGCACCTTCTCTTCTGAGTCCCTTTCAAACATTCAAGAAACACGAAGGGGCTTTTCGTGTACATTGTTCTGTTTCTTGCAGTATTCTCTAGAGACAACTGCTGATTTTCCTCAAGTAAACTTCTAACTAACAAAAGAAACTTAAGTCTCTTTTTTGACCTCTCCTTTGAAAGCTGTAGTACTGAAGATGGAATGATAGCACAAGGATTTATATTGACCTTAAAATCTCCAGAGGCAATTAAGACCCTGATGTAAAGGTCAATGGCCAGCTGGTTAAAGTTGCTCTGTTCATTTGCAATGGACTCATTCAACTATGTATTCAATTATATAATAAATGAAAGCATCTGAACTGACTTCTTCCTTTATGTTTAATCCTGTTCACAGGAAAAACAGAAATTCTTAGGGGTTAACTACTGCAAAGAAGGGCCAGAGGGAAATGACATTCGTAAGACAAATGTTGCACAGATCCGGATGGCCTTCAGGTACGAGACACTGTGCAATGAACTGAGTTTCCTGTCTGATGCTATGAGAACAGATGAGATTTCTACGTTGTCCAAGTAGTAACAAACTCAAACCATGGTGTTTCACTCCCAAGCAGAATGAGATGCTAATTAGCATCAAATCATCTGTTGCTGACGCTACAAAGAAATAACTGAACATTATGGAGAAAAATAGAGTATCTATGAGAGGTAAACAGCATTTGCTGTTGTCTTTGCTGCATTATTCTCATTGCAAAAATGTCAGTTTCTACAAACAGTAGGCTTTGTAAGACCGCTGTAAATATTATATGCGAAACTCAGAATCATGTGTTATTTGTTTCATATTGTCTTTAATGTGCCCTATATTGTAGCTTGCAAAAATATATGGAGATAATTCATAATGCATCTGTTTGATGCATTTTAGGATACTGCAGAAACTGAAAGAATACACACCTGTTTTTGTCCTGCTAGTCTCGTAGCAATCGTGGCATTTACCACTTGGATGTTTAACCCTTTATTCACTAGCAGCTGGTACAGGGTGTGTAATTTTGAGGCTGCCCTCGCATTCTGAAAGGTGTCCTGATGGGATTTTTATCTTAACATTTCAGCAGTTAAACTGGAAAACAAGAAAACTCAAAATATAGTAGTCACATTTAATGACTGTTTATTTACTTCCTGTTGTAGGATGGCTGCAAGTAACAGCAGACTAAAGGTTTTTAATTTTAATATCTAGAAAACATGGTGTCAAAATCATCACTATTGTACACTGTAATAACAAGCCTAATTACATGATGAAAGCTCTGCACTGTAGGTGAAGAACACGTTTTTTATTGCTTTTGAATCACAGTATGTCAGTTCACATATTTAATTCATAGTTATTTGGAAACTTACGCAGATAATTCTGGTTGCATGTAAAGAGAAATTTTGTACTTGAACAAAGGAAGTGTTCTTATGAATCAGTGGTAGGAACTCCAGGCCTGGGATCTGCTCCTACTTCTGATGTCTTTTTACAAATTTGCGTTACTTTGTATTTTAGTCAATTACAGAGAAGAATGAGAAGTCACACACGGTCTATTTATACTGAAACTTGCCCATTTGAAATAGGTAATTTTTAGTCATTTTATGTTAAAACTTTTTATTTATGATGGAGCAGATAGTAAAATAGAGCTACTGTACTAGTTTGCACTGTACTTTTTTTTTTTTTTCCCCCCAAATCTGAAAACCCTTCTTAAGACAAACTATTACTTCACTCAGAAAGGAGTAAAGGTAATAAAAATCATATGAGAGTATCTTCAGATTGTAGAAACTGTAGGTAGCTTCATGCAAAAAAAAAAAAAAGACAACTTGAAAACCTAAAAACAAGCAGAGAGTACCAATGCTTATAAGTCCAAAATGGAAGTCATTAACCTGAAGGCCTCCATGAAGGCCTAAGATTAGATGCTGAGCCAACTGCAGAGAGGTTATGAGTCTCAGAACAGAATAAATGCAGAATTAAAGTATAAAAAAACAAATAACAAATGCTAGCCAATTAAATTTCATGCCACTTAGGTTTCTTAGGTCAGGCTCCTGTCCTGGATACCTACATCCATCTTTTCAGAAGTTGACCAGGTCTCACTTCCCCTTGTAAATGCAGAATGAAGGAGCACTGGTGATATCACCAGTACTAGACACCCCAGTAATGGCATAAACGTACGTATTAATTGAAGAGAAACACTCTCTTCAGGCTGTAGGATCACAGAATCACACAGAATGACCTGGGTTGGAAGGGACCTCAAGGATCATGAAGTTCCAACCCCCCTTCCTGGCAGGGCCACCAAACTTCCACATTTACTAGTTCAGGTAGGAGTTGAGAGCAGTACCTGCAGGGACAATTATTTCTAACGTACCTGCTGTCCTGAACGGTGTCTGCATGAAGGAAGAATTCTCTATTATCACCTACAGCTGTGCAGCCATTGAAGAGCCCCATAAGAAATTAACCTGAAAAAAGACTTTAGGAAATAGCCTGGAAGTACAGCTTCTCCAGGGAGCCCTGTAGCACAGGAACAGACTGCTGGCCATCCAGGAAGCTGCAGTGCTCACAAGGCTAGGAGAGGAATTCTGACACTAAACAAGGTTGCAGAGATATGGTGGGAGACCTGCTGTCAGCTCTTCAGCCATCTAGCTTAATGTCTGCAGTGTTCAACTAGTGCCATTTTTGACATTCCTAGTGCAGCTAGAAATCCTGTGAACCAGTGCTATACTGCTCAACTGTAACATAAAGTTGTTCTAGGGTCATAGGCAACAACATCTATTGGCTTCACTGTTACAGATTTTAGAAGTTCACATGATGCATTATCAGGATCTGAGAGAATAATTTTCTTCCAATGGCTTGGAAAGAGTGGTTCCCACCTTTTGACTACATAAAATGGAGAAGTGTTCTCTTCATTAGTGCAGCTTCCTAGTAAGTTTCTACAAACAGTGTAATTTACCTCAGCGCCTCTATCCAGTCTGAGTAAGTAATGTGCTTTTGAGAATTTTACTTCTGAGTATTTTTGATCTCATAACCATTGCTTTACTTGTTTCACCTGTGGATTGCCATTAGCATGTCTCTTGTTTGTCATTTATATTTCCTAGTTCTTTTTGACAGTATACCGAACTTCAGAATGTTTAATACCTTTTCCCCTTCCTTTACCATAAGAACATCAAGTTCTAACATGTTGGTAGCTCTCTCAAAAAACAGAAGCAACCAAAAAAACCCCAACACCCCAAAAACAAACAATAAAGCAAAACCAAAATTAACCAAACAGAACAATTTAAATCTCTGTTATTAGAAGAGAGTAATCTGGGTTTTAACAATAATAACACTACCAGACAAGTGACCATTAACACAAATTCTCTTTTCAGCGCATCCCTTGTTGCTGCTTTTAACGACACATAGAGCTAAGCATTATATTTAGGGAAGCAGAGCCATATCCTTCCAAGCTTCCATTGCTACATCTCTTTTTTGCTCATCTTTTAATTACACAAATGTTACTGATTCTCAGGGTCAGTCCTGGAACTGAGCTTTTTTAAGTTGCAGTTTTGTTCTAACGGCTGTTTCAAACAACCTTGCAGTCTTAAGATATGTACGTAAGGACAGATCCAGTGTTGGACATGTTACTGTCATCTGAATCAACCGTCGTGCATGTTTTCTCAAGTGCAGGTTTGGGCAAATTGCTGTTCTTATATTCCCAGACCATGCTAAGATCTGACTGGGTTATACCACAGTTTGTTTTGCTTACATAGAAAAAGAAGGGGGCTAGAAGAGCATCGCTGAAGGTGGTGATTCAGTGGTGGCTGGGAGCAATGCTTCAGAATGGCAGAGCATCCTATTTCATCATGCACCAGTGTCAATATTCAAATGTTATTCAAGACTTCCTTAAACCTAGTAGTTCAGAGCATTTTACACTTTTACCTGAAATGGTTAATTATGCTTCTAGATGTTTAAAACATCAATTTGAGCCATTCTCCTACAGTACTGTAGCAAACTTAAAGCACTTAAATCTGCTACTGGGTAACACAGATTGTTCCTCACACCAGACTTGTCTTACCTTCTCATGTATGGCACTGTTCTTCACTTGTGGCTAAACCTTTCTATTCTAGTTGCCTAGTTAACATAACAACCTGAAAAAAGGTGGAGAGGGGTGTCTGTAATAAATGCTTTTTCCTTCTGTGCCTAGGTTAAATTATGTTTATCTTTGGCTCTTGTAGAAGCATAAAATATTACACAAATAAATGATAAAGAATGTAATACAATTTTTGTGTGTGGATGCCTCTCAATAAAACTGTAGCTGCTCTGAAGTCTCTGCGTTTAAAGAAAACAACAGGAAATGCATTACTGCAGTATTAGTCACAGTACAGTTACTTCTACTACTCAGCATGTGTATTTAGAGGACTTAGAATTGAACGTATGTGCGGTATCAAGAGTTGAGGCCAGCCAGTTTAACAGACGGTTCCCAAGTATATCTAACATTTTTAAGACGCACTGTGGATGTTTCTGTGCCAGGATTCGGTGGGACGCAAAATGTTTCATACCTACAGCACAGACATCCCAGATCCTGCCTGCTGTTTCCAAAGTGAGTGTAAAATCCTTTACAGAATGATCTTCAGAAAGATACACAAATTAAATATGCCACTTACCACTACAGAAGTAACTGTGCATGTTATACTGATTTGGTGTCTCATCTTAAAGCACAGTAATGTTTGTTAATTCCTCAAGCACACCTACCTCTTGGTGCCTCTGTCACGTGGTAAGTTCTGACACTTTCAGTTTCCTCATCTGTTACTGGATTTCTCATCTGACATCCAAGGATGACAAACCTAGTAACTAGGCAGAGGAAACAATTCCATTAATGACACTTCAACTCTTGCAGAAAAACAAAACAAACAACAAGCAGGGAAAATACAGCAGAATTTTCCAACAATGGCATTTTTAAGTTTTAAAAATATCAGAAACACAATGGAATAACTTGTATAAAAAGGAAATGACCGTGCCCTAAAAAACAAACTAACAAAAATCCCCCCAGAAGTGCACAGCGTTGGCCTTTTGAGACACACAGGTTTCCTTGTGCCCATCGCTGCTCCAATTTGTTTATTTAGAGAAAAAAAACTGTATTGAGAAAAAGAAAAGAACAATAAGAGTGTGTCTTTATGCTGAGATACATTGAAGTTGCCTTCCTAATACCACACCTCTAAGTTGAAGAGCTTCAGACTCACAGAGACATTTAACCATACCATCTGCACGATAGAACTGCACTGAGATTATACTTACAGACAACTGTGGCATTAAGGCTGAGAGGGTCCTCAAGCTTGTGAAAGACTACCATATTTCTTTCAAAGTAACTTTATTGCACAATTCACACATAAATTTTAGTATACCGAAATGTCCTTAGCTATTAATACAATCCGCAATGCTTAAATTACAATTTCACTTTAAGTCTGTAAGAAATCTCCACTTTAGTACAAGAAACATCAGTTTTAATGCTCCCCCACCAGAAGTTATTCACAGTGATCCCCATTTTAAGGTCTAGCTCCTGGAACCCACTGCCATGCCCCTTCTGCTGGGATTCCCTTCCTGAAGCTGTTTGCAAAACATAATATTTCAGACTAGGAAACACCGCCTGGACCAAATTACTGGCTTTTCAGTGTTACAGTATCCACTGTCCCATATAACATACAGTACATTTTACAAGGCACACATTATCTACATCACAACCACGTGACTTATAAGCAACTTAATTAAAAAAGCTGTACAGAATACAAAGTTTACTTTTCAACTATTTAATTAATTTTTGCATTGTTTTATATTGTATTTGCAAGTGTCATTATGCTACAATTCATCTGTTTGCGTTAATTACAAAATTACATTTTACCAGTAAGTTCATGTAAGTTCTCAGCAGAAAGTCAACTTATAAAAGCTCCGAAGTACAATTTTCAAAAGACTTGAAAAATAAAGTTAGCTTGAAACATATTTAGATGCTTTTTCTGTTCCAGGAATATAAAAAACACCTTAGAAATTCCAGTGTTCTGAATACGGATTAATACAAGCTCAGAAAGCAAAGTGGAACAAAACTGGTGTGTGATTAAGAGTATTTGCAAATATTCTAGTGGAAAATCCCTGACCATTACTGGTTTATTGACCACTGCTGGTTTTCAGCCCAACCAAGCAGCCCGTACATCTGAATATCTCACTGACGTCAAAAGATTAACAAAGGAAAAAAAAAAAATAGCTCTCAACTATATACATTCATAAAGTAATTTTTAAACCATTAAACAGAGATTTACACATTTTGCTATCTTGGCTTTTAGATGATACAATAAGAGTACTTTGCTTATCTGTCTTAATGTCATATGATCAATTTGACAACTGTGTCACAAGGCAAGCTCAAATGAGTGCCATATGCTGTTAACAAGAAATAAAATAGAGAAATTCCCAAGATTTGGTCACTGATGTGATTAAGTCATTCTGTAGCAGCCAATTAAAACAAATAACCTAAACATGCATATCCATGTGTGCACGAGCCTTTTAGGTGAGAATTATTCCCTAACAAAAGGCCTAAGTCTTATAGCTTCATCAAATTTAAACAGGTATTGCAACTAAAGATCCAGTCTTAAAGTAAGCAACATTGATGCCGATATGCCCTAAAATGATACACTGGAATATTTCTCACTCAACAGCCTCAAGATAAAAAGAGTAGTCTCTGTTAATATCAAAAATATATATATTCATTCTTTACAATAGCAGCCGGTTTCCACAATGTTACGGAAGCCAAAAGGCTTCTAAATACTAACAATGACTAGACTACTTGTTTTAGACTACCTCAACTCAGCTCTTCCAAGACTCAGCTCTGCTAGATGAATACACTGCTGTGCTCTGGTTCGATGTCCCTTTTCACATGTCTAACTCGACGAAGTCAAGTAATGTAACAACTGTTATCCAAGCAGAGGTTTCTCTCTGCTATATAACAGCATATTGCACTTGTAGAGATACAGCACAGCACGTCAGATTATCACCTTGCTTTCCTTAGTATTTCTCACTTCACTGCTTTGAAACCTCCCAGGAAGCAAATAAAACCACAGCACCAGGCTAAACTACAACTGAACTGCTAATCTGAATAAAGACACCTTCAGGTATGCTGGATGCTTAACAATAATTCCGGCTGTTCCTGATCAAAAACTATAGGAAGAGATTTACTTTTTAGGATTGTCTGTGAAACTGTTTAATGGTTTCAAGCTAATGAGACCAAGCTAAACATCAAACTGAAAAAGAGATTACCTAGTTAAAGTAGAGGAAAATGCACAAGTACATTTACGCAGATGTCTACGGCCTCCAAAACAGATTTAAATTATTAATACTAAAACTTGTAGCAGATTGAACTGAAATCATCATCTGTAAACACTAAACGATGCAGTAATTGGCAAACTGAAGAACAGGCAGTCCTTTCAAGTTTCAGCAGTAAAATTTCAAACAAGTAATAACTAGCTTAACTCATCTTCATTCATGTTTGTCATGAATCTAAAATGGACCGCTGTTAAAGATAAGTCTGCTGAGGTCAATCCACCTGGTGTGGTGCACACCTCTTGCAGCAGTACACTGTGATGTTCAAACAGCAGGTAGCAGTTGTAGCTGCACTATTGTAAAATAGCTTCATCTAGTAGTCAAAATGTTAAGATCGAAAGTTACTGTTAAAATAACCTCTGTAAATGTTTAAAGGTTTCACTGAAAGTACACGTTAAGACTGCACACACATATACTGGCTCACATACCATGTGTCTTACAAGTGTAACACAGATTCACAGCAGCCAAGAAGACTTAAGAGAGACTACGGATGAATGACAAGAGGTAAAAGCAGACGGTGGTGACAACAAAAGCTTCAAGTGCTTCTACTCTTGTCAGCTTGTTGGTCAGTGTCAGGGCCTGAGAGGCTGGCCCACCTCATCTACCATGTTAAGGATGTAAGTTGCGATATCATCCTCTGTAGGCGCATCTGAAACCACCCAAGAATCACCTGCCCCAGTTACTTGGCGACGGCAGACAGGACAGCTCCTGTGACGATCACTCCTGTCAGAAAGCCAGAGAAATGAGCATTTTTTCATTTGTGATCTCTTTCTGGCCAAAAAAAGCCCCCACTTAAATGAACACCAACAACAAATCTCATACAGAACCAACCAACCCAGTGAGAACTTCAACCAGCACGTTGATTGGATGAGACCTCTGGAATCCCTTTTTTGTTTCAAATCTTTTTTATGAGGGAGACTGGCCAACAAATCTGAATGCAGCTCTAGTTTTTGAGTAATAAATCTGTTGTCATGTTCTTCAGTTACTCAGGAACAAGCGTGCTCATATTAAACAGAGTATATCTAGTCACCTGCCAGAAGGTTTATATTGAAAACTATGGACTAAATTCCAAACTCTTCCTATCTTTAGATATTCAGCTGAGGTGCTTCAGAAACCAGTCCCCATAAGTTTCCTCTACAGAGAGAAAGAAGAACCCTTTTCCTGGGTCAGTCAGCCCACCAAAGTTCAGAGACCCATCACCTCTCCCCACTAACTCAGGTGTCCAAAGTAATTATGCTTCTAAACTGGCAGACTCTGTTACTTGCCCAAGTCAAAAGAGACAAACTTCAGAGATTGCATACTAGAAAGGAATGGTATAACTGGAACTTAGTTCAGCTGATGCATCAGCCACGGTAGAATATAAACTACTCTCAATCAAGGTAGTTAAGCTAAGCTTTGCAATGCTGATAGATATTTAAAGCATTTTCCTAGAAAAGACAGATGAGTGACTATACACAGATCCACTCATTTTTGCTGTTTTTCTTATGCAAGCATGACATTATAAAAGTAACTTACTTGATAAGCCTCTTAGAAAGCCACTAAACAAAACTCCTATGTGTTATATGACTTAAATGTAATTTCATCTGCACTAAGTAATAAAAAACGCCTAACCAAGAAAACTCATATTTAACGCTAAACTTCCAGAACACTACAAAACCCTTGTAGGTCTTCTGTGTGGCCAGTGGAGAGAGCTGCTCTCCTACAGAAAGCATATTGTGTTTCCCGACTGATGTGTCAGACATAGGCAGAAGCTGAAAAGCTGTTTGGTTGAAGAATGAAGCTCAGCATGTATTGTAAAAGATGTTATAAATTTCAAGGTGTTGCTATTAAGAAGAAATATTTTCCTAGAGAAACTCTGATACATTTAAGTCAGCAAACTGTGTAGCTGCTTCAAATAAAAGCAGAACATATGGGAATATCCCTTTGATAGGTATTCCCCATTAATAAGATAGTCCAACCTGTCTTCATATCTGCATGCTAACTACTGATTTTTTCCTCCAAAAAGCAGCTTTTTGAGACGTTGTGAAGCAGAACAGGCCAGTATTGGCATGTTTCCTTTACTTTCCAAGCAAAATTACAATGATCTGTAATTAAATTTTAAATTGTACGCCAACTAAGGAATCTATCAGACCAGAATGAAACAAGTCTGATAGACAATGCACACCATTAAATGATAAGTAACCTTTAACATGTATTACCATTTATCAATGCACTTCTGGCAGAAACTGTGAGCGCACGGCAAGATCAAATCAACACGTCCGTCCATGCAAATGCAACATTCATCTTCATCTGTCGGCTGTTTAAGCCTGCAGAAGAGAAGGCATTGTTTTCTATCAGACAACAGGTGAGTTTTGTGTTTGTGCCCTTGTAACAATACTAGTCAGTACATCTTTCATCAAAATTACTGACGGACAGGCTAAAATGCCTGTACTTATCCTCAATGATGATGTAATTCTTTGGATGGAGCAGTTATGTCATCCCAGCCCATGTCAGCAGACGTAGCCTCAAGCTACTAGTAAACAGCGGCAACTGAACTAGATTAAGTTAGCATACGCATTTATTTTTTTGGTCATCTTTTGGTGTTGCAAAGGGTTAAACAAATTATTTTCCATTCCAACAAAGAAACTGTAAGTTGTAGCTATGACAAAGCACAGGACTGAGCCAAAGAACAGGAACACTGTTTACACTAAAGGCAGGACAGGACAAGAATCTGCCTTCCTCTCACAGACTGTGAAGCTGTAGTATTTCAGAACCAACAAGTCTGACTGGCTCATATCCTAGAAAATGTGACAAAAGTACGCATCTTAACAGAACTCACCACTATAATGCGTGCTCACTAATTTCACAAGCCATCAAAATGCCAAGAGAATAACTATTCATTGGATACAAAAGGTTAGTTTTAGCTTGCAATACACTCCCCGTGATTGTTCCTTCAAATTAAGATTCTCACCCAAGCTGGTTTCCAGGTGTTGCTGGGACAGAGGGGAGTTCAAAACTTAAATCCCTCACTGGGATAGACGTTTACATGTTATCCATCTGCAGCTTTTCCAAGTAACAGATACCTGTATCTCAAGTTCATAACACTAGTACTTTAAATATTTGCACAAGACTTCTCAAGTGTGAGAAGGTACACCAAATCCTCAGCTTCCACTGACCTGGACACCTGAGTATTTATGCATTTACAATCAAGTCTGACAGATGGCAGCACAGGGGAACTCTGACAAAATGGTGTCTGACATGGAAATGCAGATGAAGCGAAGGTGTGGCACTGAATTCCTCCAGATGGAACAAATGACACCCACTGACATTCATCAACGCTTGCTAAACATTTATGTGGACCAAACAATGGATGTGAGCACAGTGATGTGGTGGGTAGTGTGTTTCAGAAGTGGTGACAGTGATGTAAAAGACGAGCCAAATTCCAGATGGCCGTGCACAGCTGTCATACCACAAAAATAAAAGATTCTCACTCTGCTTTTCAGTGCAAATCTACTAATGCTGGTGACTGTGTAGAAAATTGTTTTGTAGCTGAGAATTTGCTCTGTCAAAAAGAGTTACTGTGCTTTGTAGTTTCTAAGGAAATAAATAAGAGGCATTAGTTTCCGAGCAAAACATTTGAGAGTGACAAAGCAAGGAAATGCTCGTCTCTCCATTATCAGAAGGCAGAAAAAAGCAGTTAAGGATATTTTGGAATACGAAGTAGATGTTCCACAGAAAAGAGGTATTATTCCAGTGGAAGAAGTTCAGATAAGAAGAAGAATGAAACAGATAATATTTGCTATATTTGGTCAGTGACAGCCAGTTCTCGTAGTGCTGAAGAACATCTGAGGATTAGCAGAGTTTAGGCAAACTGGAGGATATCACAGACAAACAAACAGACATCCTAGGTGTAACATACTTGGTGTTTTAGCCTGTATTTTTCTGAAAGACTTGAAAAGCTGGATAAAATACAATTGGAAAATACCAGCTCACTAAATTCCAGCATATTGTTATTGTATTAGAAAAGCACGTTCAATTTTTCAGTATTACTACCTCAAAAAAAATGAAGTTTACAAACATCTCCATCTCCAAGTCTGAAAATGAAACTAACCCAGGAAACCTTATATTCACTGACTTAATTAAAACAGAATTTGTTCTACATAACCATCTGGGTTGTTGTTATGGTTTGTTTTAAGTGAAAGGCTATTTCTAGATATACACATAAACCAAAACCATTCATATTTGAGAAAGAGCAGAAAAATACACTTTCCTCAACATGCCCCAAATACCCTACCTTATTCTAGCATTTTATTACCTCAGAATAGCTAATAATTAAAGATTATATGTTCCCATACAAGAGACACAGGAAACTAAACAAAAATAGCAGATTCTGCAGTCCCCTGCCTGAAAAAAAACAACAGTGGGCTCTACATATTTAATAAGAACAATGCTGACTCTTCTCAATCTAACAGCTGTCACGTAACACTCTTAAGGAGTGTTAGCAACTCCACCTTACTTAGGAATGAGTTAGAATGCTGAACCAACTCAAAGTTAAAAGGCACTGCAGTTGCAACAGTTCCACCTAGGGAAAGGGTGAGAAGCTTCTTGCTGTTCAATTCAATTTGAGCTGAACTTATTGCAGGTGTTGACCTCAGTCTTTTACTCTTCCTCTAGCTAACAAAGCAGGATGTCAACATGTGTGAGACAGTTCACGTTTTTCCAGTCTTGGAAGTTAAATTATTACTACAACTGATGAGTTTCTAGTGGCAACAGATGGGAACTTTCACATGCCAAAATGTAGAAGAGGAAGAGAAAGTTTAAGTGGAACAATAACAAAATCTGTTTAAACAAACACTGTCAAAACCTTTAGATTTGTAGCCACAGCTGATTCCATTTCCTTCTGTTTCCTTATTCAGGAGGTTCAACATATACCATGCTTGTTATTAAAACTTACCACTAGAATGATTACTCTGAAAGCTGAGGTATAGTAGTGCCAGCAGAATTTCAACAGAATACACTGCAGTTCTCTTGGTAGAAGAGATGTGCTACTAATGTTGGTGAGACAGTCTGCAACTGCCAAACACACTGTTTTGATCACTGAGGTTTCTACTTCAGATTTTACACACAACTTTCATGGTATTTATGCTGCAACTGCGGTCAGAAGTATATCAACGTACCTTCCCATCCATAAGCTGGCCTGGGATGATGACACAGACGTCAAACTCTCAGCAGCTTCTTCAGAAGTACCAGTTTGCGCAAGAACCCCTGCTGCTTGACTGGTGATGTCTTTATAAAGCTGAACAAACTGATACAAGTTCAAGATTCTTGAAGCTTCCACAATGCCGCTTGTTTTATTTATCTTAAGAAACAAGAATCATTTATTTTTATTGGAAACTGCTCAAAAATCTTTACGCACTGCAGTTCTAATGACAGTAGCCACCTAAACTGCAGTCTACTTTGATAAGAATTAACAACTGTAAACACAACTCTTCTGTTTTCTCATGAAAAACATCGCAGTCAGGACTACATTTCTAGGAGAAGATAATTATGTTCACTGCTCAAACAGATTACGTTGTAAGCAAGAAGTGACCTGATGCCTAAAAAATACGTTAACCTTAGAGCATGAACAGAATTATCAGTCATTTCACATTTCAGCTTAAAATAGCCTGCAACGGTGGCTGCCTTAATGAAAATTAAAAGCAAACAAACTTGCAAATTCTAAGTTTCAAACAAAGTTTGAGAGTTGGCTTGGCTCTAACTGCATGTTAACGGTGCTCAGTGGCTTCAGGATTGTCTAAGGATGTTACCCGATAGGATACAGAGGGGAAAAATCTCCTTATTAGAAAGAGCAACTTTAATAAGTTTTGTCACGGTCTTCAAAATAATAGTTACATATATAAATATATAAAAATAAATACTATAAACTATAATTCAGTTTTGTAAGGAGTGGAGATATATACACTTATGCTAGCTAAACCAATACTGCTTGAAGTTGCTGGTTAACTTCACCCATTATGGACCCAAATTTGTAGTCTGCTGTGCTATTTGATTTCCATGTATCATAGACTGGTTTGAGTTAGGAGATAATCTTTAAAGACCACCTAATCCATCACCACTGGACTCACTTCACAACTCATAAATCAGGCTCTAAGTGCACCGCAGAAGGGTAACACTCCTTTAAACTTAGTCATGAAAATGTTTTTGTTAACTTGCTTTTCATGGAAATGTAGATTTTAGGCTCTATCTGTCACAAACAATATCCTTGAATACATTGCCTGTCTCAAGTATATTAAAAGAAATGTAACAGGTGTTGGATTTTACCAGTCCTCAGACACCTACATACAACCCCCACAACCAAAATAAAATGGTCAGTAATCTTACTTTAGTACAGATTATCCGAACGACCACCTTCCAGAAAGCAGAAGAATCAGAACCAGGCTGCACTTCAAATAACAGATGTTTCTCTTGCCCAGAAGCTAATTTTGCAGTACTGAAATAAAGAAACATCGGTCTAATGTCATGTGCTCTACCTGCAAAGATCAGCAAACTCAGTTACTATAGTATCATCTACTGCTTATCTATGTGCTTTTTCTGTCCTTGAAGGCATTTTATTAATATTGCCCAGAGATGTGAAATTTAAGAGTAATAACCACCTTAGCATGTCATTCAACATGAAGCACATCATTCATCTTGCTTTAAATTGTACAGTAACTCTCATAAAACACAAGCATCCTTGGCAGACCTGGTAATTCAAATATACTTTAATAGTTTATTATAGCAATCACAGTCTTTTCCAATCTAAAAAAAACTACTTCTATCATTTACGTAAAACAAGTATGCAATTACCATCACATGCAGACAAGACATACTTTTGCTATCATATATGAATAAGGAAGTAGTAAAATTCAGGTGCCCCTGACTTGTTTTTAACAAACACAGACACAGTGGTCTATCCCACAAGAATGAGAACAAACTATAGTACTTTATAGTACTTTCAGGCCGAAGTAAACACTGCCAAGAAATAAAATCTCAAATAAGAACAGTATTTTGGAGTTAGTTACACTGAAATACACTTAAATTTTCTTATGAAACATAAGGAAACATTCCTCAAGATTGATCTACCTAGAAAACAGCTATCTGTTCTTCAAGGTGCCAAAGTCATTTGAAAAAGCACGACACTGTATAAAACGATTTCTAAACTAAATACAAACTCACATTACGCTGAACAGCAAATTCTACAAAAAACCCACAAGCTACAAAACCCCTTTCAGTACATACTTCTTCAACTCAGCTCTTTTATATCATAAATACAGAGTGAGCAAAAACAAAAGCTCTGCTTTTCTATTCTTTTCTTTTTACTGGCAACATAATAGTGAAACAAAATGCATGCTACAAAAACTAATGTTACTTATGCAGCCTTTTTTTTTCCCGGACTATTTGTGTCGCTGGTTTCAAACAGCGTAAGACACATCTTTTAAGAGAAACAGCACTACATGTCCAGTTCTGCCTCCGGTTCTACCTTCCCAATGTTGCTGTACTGGCTCTTTACAGGGCTCATATTGCTATTTTCTACTACAAATGATAGGAAGAAAGGAAGCAGTATGGCATCGTTAGTTGACAGAGGACGGGGGCACAAGGGCGATAGGTGACTTGAACTAAAAGACAGGTTAAAGGTTTATCTCTTGGGATCTTCTAAGAGTGAAGCAACACCAGTTGGAAGAAAAGTGACTTTAAGGAGAAGAAATGATTTGGTCTAAACGCAACTACAACCTTTATAAAAACTTTAAGATCCAAAATAAATACCTGAAAACCAGTTGGCTATTTCTGGCTTAGAGGAATGCAATGTATGGAAGTTTTTTGGCAAAACACGGAAAAAAGAAAACAAATTAACACTTACACGTCATTAAGTTCAGCTACTCTTCCTAGAAACTCTTCATAGGTTAGAAAACCACTTTCTTGAACCAATGAAGCATGCTTTGCTACTTTTTCTGGCAACTTGTTCATTACAGTTTGTGTCTGGCTTGAAATCTGTTGACCCATAGTGAAGTTCTTCAACTCAGTTCCATGGAAAGTTCTCATTCACTTGCAGAGTATCTGCTAAAAAGATTGCAGAGGGTTACATTTGAGTGCTCTATGGCTAGCTGCTCGCATTTCTTTTTGTGTAGGAGTTTAACCACTGGCTAGCTAGACTATTCCAGGGTAGCACAGTTCAACCAAATCAGAAACAGAGCCCAACAGGACAGACTGGAGTGTGGCTTCACAACTCATGAAATATATATTCCTTCTCATAAAGCATTCCTTGTATTCAGCAGACATCACTTTGCACACAGACTTTTCAGTGACTGCAACGCTGAAAAGTAGATTCAAAATAAAAACACGTATAAATGCATGAAACGAATATCTCAAAATTATGACAGCAATTTTTGTCTTCACTACTAAAAAAAAGAAGTGCTGGTGAAAGCGACACCACTTTAGGCTGCGTTTCACTCTCCCTTTACACTCAAGTCTTTTTCCCCAGCATTTTTCACAAGGCTCCCTACCCCTTCTGGTTCTCTAAGACTTATCCGCTTCTGCTGCTCGTTCCCTCTCGCTAAATGTTAAGTGGGGCTAACATTACGATTTCTCTTTGCTTCTCATCTTTGAAGGGGGAAAGGCATCCACTTCACACTGTCTGCGGGGTTTGGTGCTCGCGATGCAAGCCATTAGTTTCACGTCTTCAGAGAACTGCTACGGACAGAGGCCTACAGTGGCAACTGACTGCAGAATAACATCAACCTTAAGACCCGAATAACCGGACGAGGGCCGTGCTGCAGAGCCCACAGGAGCACTGTTACAGAGGGACAGACCCGCACCCGGCCTTCCTACGGCCGCACAAGGCGCCCCTCAGGGAAACGGCCGCGCTCGCGCCAGGCCCGCGTCGCTCCGTCCCTGGAGGCGGGGCCGTCTCCAGCCGCTCTCCACAGGCGGCGGGGCCCAGCCGCTCGCGGCGCCCACCCCGACGGCTTCCCGGTCCCGCCCCGCCCCCCCCGTTCCTCGGGTCACGGACGGCGGCCTCACCCCAGCAGCCCCGCATCCTGCTCGCTGCCTCCCGACGGCACCCCGGCGGGGCCGCACCCCGCGCCCGACACTCAGCGCAGGCGCAACGGCTCCCGGCGCGCCGCGGTGACGCCGCGCTGATGGCGGGGCGCGGCGCTGCCGTTGGGCGGAAGGGGGCGCGAGGCCGGGCGGGTTAGCGCCGCGCGGAGGGCGTGAGAGAGGGGGCTGCGGGCGGCGGGAGCTCCTGACCCTGCGAGCGAGAAGAACGGAGACGGGCGTCATAAGGCGCTTATGGGCGGAAGTTGCAGAACGGCCCCTAGAGGTCACCTGCAACCCGATGCTTCGAGTTGCGATTCCAGAAGCCGCGTTCTGTCTGTAATTCAAAGCAGAAAAGGAGCGGTGCTTCCCCTTCCTGCCCACTCGAGGCGCTTCCCACGCCGCGGCAGCCCCTGCTCCGGGCCGGGAACCCGCGGCGCTTCCTGCGGGTGGAGGTCAGCGAGCAGCTGTGCCGCGTGCGGGAAGCGGGACGGGGCCGCCGCCAGCGGACGGAGCGCCGGGAATCACCTGCGTGGGAACACAAAGAGCTGCTCCGGCGTGCGACGCTGGGAGCGGTTAAAACGGCAAGAGACGCGACAAGAGGCCGAAACATTGTCGGGAAGAACTTGTGCCAGGTTCCTGGTGGTACCGGTGTAGGGTTGGGCTACCTGACAGCCCGACTGGAAGTACAGTAAACGTTTTCTGTTCGCTTTGTGGTGGTACGTACAGTGCAGTGCCGCTAAACCGTGAGCAGGAACATTGCATACTCAGATGTAATGGAGCCGCGCTCATTCTGTACAGACAATATTAAATAAAGTACTTACCGCCTGATATTTGTACCTGGCTCTTATTGCTGATGGGACAGCGTTACATCTTCATACTAGTTTTTGTGATATCATAAGTTAAACCCTTGCTTATTGGTAATAAACATAAGCAGGTTCCTCGCTGCTCTGATTAGGCGCCAGGGCAGGGTGTGTGCACGGCAGTGAGTGCTCCAGGGGGGCTGTAAACCAGTACCTGGGAGATGAAGCAGCCCTTTTTGCACGTGGCCAGGCAGCAGTGTGTGGGTCAGGATGAAAGCTGTCCGAGCTTTGGAGGTTAAAGAGATGCTTACACAGTATGACAATGTCTTATTCTGTTGCCAAAGTAGACTTAAAATAAAAATGATAACAGCAAAAATCAATAATTACCACTTGCTGATGAGGAAAAGAGAAGCAGGTAATTTCTAATCCCTAAAAACTGGAAAAAACAGCTGCTATGAGGAAACTGTAATATGTCACAAAAAAGTCCAGAATTCTTGCATGCACTAGCATTGCCTATGTGCTTAAGCCCATATACTCCTGTGACATCCTCCTGACAAGCAATGGCTGTGGTTTTTCCTTATGGCATTATTCCTGCTCGCTATCCACTGCTTACATGGGATAGCGTGCTTTCATTATATGTGCAGGCAGCGATGCATTGCATTCCTGCAGCACTTTGCAAAGAGAAGAACTCCTTAACTGATCAAGGGGGGTTGTATCCAGTGCTTTCCTCTATTCTCTGTTGCACATTTTCTCTGCTGAAGTTCTGTGCATGGGCATTTTAAATTAGCAGTTTGTGGAGCTATATGGAATCACAGTCCTTCTGCAGAAGGACTTCTCCAGACTCCTGGAGCCATAAAACGTCTCTGCTATCAAAAACAAAAAACAAATATCAGGTGACTTCTGTAAGTAGGCTGTTATCAATACCCTACAACTCTCTGCCTACTGGAATATAGAACTGGGCGAATGTTAGATCTCTGTGGATCAAAAACATAGCCAGACATTCTACACTGTAGAAAACAGCATGTATGTGTATATGAGAAGTTCTATAGTTACTCTATTTAAAGACTTTTTCAAGCTACTTGATCTAAAAAGAAACCTTTTTTTTGCCATGATAATTTCAAATATAAAAGTAAGTGATCTATAACTATTTTATTCAGTAAAATATTTGGTAAATTGCTGGTGTTTTTTTTTTCATTCCATTCATATCAAGAAATTACTTCTGTAATGAGGTTATATGAATTTTTTCTCCTATAAGACAGTTTTCATGAGAATAAATGGTCTAGATAAACATTTCTACCAAACTCTCTTGTTTTATGAAGTACTTTATATGCCTTATACCACTTGAAGCCTTCGTTTGGAAGCCTGCACTTCAATATACACAAAGACCTTAAATATAATTGTTGTAATACAGTTCAAGGTTCTTTACCCCTGTCAAATATCTGATGCAAAAGAATGACACGGGTTTTAATAAAGCAGTAAATTATATGATGAAGATACCTAAGAAAGTTGTTCAAGGATGCTGATGAAGATCAGCATCTTTGTACCCTTCTTTTGGTATTGGAATGACAGTGTGCCAATCTTGGTTTTTTACTTGTAAACAGACTTATTATGTTTGTAAATAGACTTTCTACAAACAGTGTGTAACTTCTTAATGGAAATAAATTAACCTACATGATTAAGAGCTACAGTATTGTTTTATTTTAGACATTAAGTTAGCAGAGATCATCCATACAGATAGAAAGGAATTTTTCATTACATATCGATCTGAATTGCATGCAAATATTCACACACTGCATGTCATTAACAGCAACTTCTTTAGTAAGAAGTGAACTGTAATATGGATGTTTCATTTATTTCAAGCAAGTAAGATATCATATTCTTTTGCAAGAGCATTTATAGATGAAGATGTAATTATTAAAAACAAAAAGTTTTAATTTGTTAAGATGAGAAAAAACTCATTCATGAGTATTTACAGTCACCCGCATTTAAAAGCATTGCTAAGTTATGTGCTTTGTTTGTTTTATATATTTCTAAAAAGAACTGTATGTTTCTCCTCTTAAACTTCTGCTGACCTTAAACTTCCGCTTCTAGACATTTTACTGTGGTTTCAGGCTTGGCTTTGGCCTCTTCTACTTTTTTTCCATTATTCTTTGTTTCCTTTTCAGGTGTTTTGTCATTTGATGCAGCCTCTTTGAGAGGCATCGTTTCAGTCACTTCTTTTTTCTGATTCTTGTTAGAAAATGGGAAGGATTTCTTGTACCTTAAAATAAAAAGAAAGGATATTAAAGCAGAAACACTGGCGTTAGTTTAGCATTCTGTTTGTTGAGTGGTACTACCAAATATCTAGCATTTGCTTTCTCTACTATATTTAAGGCAAAAGTCCCACAGAGAATAGCAGCAAGTGGGGTCACTGTACTTTTAAAAGCAATGTGGCTTTTAAAGAAATACTTTTTTGCTTTGTTTTTGCTTCATACGGACTCTGTACGTTCAGGCTTTGATAATGATAATGTCAATTATAATATCAGTGATAATTCTGGGCAAGAATGTTAGAAATGCGCTCAACTTTTTGATCTGTAATGATCCTCTATGTTGAAGATCTGTGTAAATGGCTCAAAGAAGGTAAACAGATTTTTTTTTTTCTGAAGGATAAATGTTATTCCCTTGAGTCTGACATTGAAATTAACAAAAGGCTTCTGCATAAATAGGCCTTTATCTAAACAATTACACAGCAATAAATGTATTACTGTTTTGGTAGACAGCAACGCTCCACACTATGTGTGACTAATTAATCAAAAAGGGTAATATTGGTCTGATTTCTTTTCTAAAAAGGGGAATAGTGACAACAACAAAAATTAGCTGCAGAACAACAGATCTGAAAATTCAATTCTTTGTGTTACAGTTATGTCATTATCATTACAGATCTGCTCTTTAGCTATATATATATGAAATCCTCACTGTCTGTACGTTAGGAGTTAACTCACTCTAACAGAAAAGATAGAAAAACCTTACTTTTTGACGTAGCAGACTGCTAGAAGAACTGAAATTATGAAGAAGATGACTGCCAGTACAAGGAGTGCAGTGGGGATACCTTGAAATAAAAGGGAGGTAAGCATAATGTTTTTATATATCTTTAATTAGGACTTCCTGACATCTTCTGAACGTTAATCTAGGTTCTTCTAAAACCAGCCTAGTGTAAGAGGTATGTATGTACACATAGACTCACAGAAGAATAGAACTATTAGGAATCTCAAAACCTTGGTTACTCCTGCTCATTATTTGGAAAGACTGATAGTATTCGGCACTCCTTAACAGATGTTGGTCATATTCATCTAGTCTGCTCATCAGATATTGTTTTAGCAACCTATCCTTCTATTTAATATTTTTTTTTTCTCATATACTTAGTATATTTTCCAGTTTCTGTTTGCTAGGAGTAGTTTTTCACACCTTTTTCACACACACAAATCACTGTTCTACTTACAACTTTCTTCACTTCTTCTGTTTTTATGATCTGACTGAGTTTTCAATTATTCAGAGCACATGGTGCTATGCTAGGACTTTCTCAGAAACCCCAAATCACATTAACCAATATGAATTTCCACAACTTCATACATAAGCATTACTAAAAAGAATAAAATCTTAAGATTTTAAGAATTGTGTTTTAAAAATCCCTTTTTTATAAGCTTTGCCTTTGCCACATTTTATTCTACTTCAAGGTTCAGCTATATTAAAAGGAATGCTGGAGCAGCAAACAAAACCAGTGGTAAGCAGTTTTACTACTAACAGCTATCAAACTAACGAGCTGTTCTGGTTGAGGAACACTGCCCTTACCTCCAAAGATAACACCATCATTCCTAAATGCAGGAGGGTAAGTGTAGTATTCCTCTGGCATTGTTGTAGTAGTCCCCTCTGTTGGTAATATAGTTTCAGTTATGCATATTACCCGAAATTTCACGTTTTTCAGGGTTTGTTCTGGTTCAGTTGCAGTGGGCACTGCTGTGGTGTTCTCAGTCAAATCTGAACTTGAATACGCAGTTAAGTCTGTTGGTACACTTGATGATGGTATTACGGTTGTCGTTGGATCCGGTTTACAGGAATTAATTTGAACATCTATAGTAGGGAAAGGAAATACATAAGAGTCATGCACATTTATAGAAATTGTTGTCCAGTTATTCTCTGCTTATTCAGAAAAGCATTATCCAGATCAGGCAAGCTTTTTTTTCAAACAAGTAGCTAAAACCATTATTGTACACTTTTAACCAATACTGATATAGTCACACACTTTCAGTGTGACACACATTTTATAACTGCATACCAATGATACCAATGATGATTCCTTCTGAAGAGTACTTACAGTAATAATCCATATTAAAAATAAAGAAATAACCTGGCCTCCTGCAGAGCAGAAAGCTTAACTACAGATCCAGGCTTCAAAGTATTCCCATTATATAACATCCTGCAAAATAAATGCTATTATTTATGTGTTCAAAACATACACATGCGCTGTTGACACTTTTGACAGTAATTTGATTTTCTAGGAGGAAAAGAAGCCCATGAAACTTTCAGGTAAATCAGGCAACAGCGCAAGATGAAAAATGAGTTAATTTTGCTGGTGTCTACAGAGAAACAAACACCTGCCATTCTGAGATTAAGTCATTTAAATGACATAAATGCTGTCTATATAAAAATGTGGGTACAAGTGGACTTCCATAAATGCAAAATCTGACTACTGAACGGGCTTGTGTGAAAGCGTGAAAATTCACCTTTTCTAGGTGAAATAGAAGGTCCATATCCTGAAAAGCTATAAAAATTTCACCAAACAAGCAGATTACAACAGAAATTACAGGGGAAATGACGTATGTACTGTTCTCCAAATGAATCCCCACGAGAAGTCTGATGACGCAGTTACATTCGCAGAATAAAAAGCTAAATAACAGAGGTTTTTTACTTTTTCTCCACTACTGTTTTCAAATGAGTTTTGGTGTTACAGCCGCAAATGTTTTAGCTAAGAAACATCTCAAGCAGGTGGCGTTTTGGCTATTAAGATGGAGAAATGCAGAATCATCACAATGTTAATTAAAAAAAAAACCAACAACATATTTTCTAACTACTCAGTCAAGTTGTTTTTTTGGAATTACTTGCTACCTCCTTAATGTTACTTGCCTACCCAAGATTTCTGGTGTGAAATGACATGTATTTCATTCAGTGAAGTAACATATTGCACAGGATCAGAAGCGATAGTATCAATAGGAGCAGCTTCTTTTAAAGCATGTTGCCAGAGTACGAGATCACCTACACACTCATCAATAATTGCTGTGAACTGCAGAGAACAACTGTGTTAGCCCAATTAAGTTATTTTTAAATTGGCAGTTTAGACGATAAGACCATTTTTGATTATGCTTTCTCTCTACAGTGCTTTCTTATCAGCAGACAGATTCTTTGTAACAGTTTAAAACTGTTCCTCCTTTTTCTATTGCTCCATCTTGTTTATAAGCCCCCTTTAAAAACTGAAAAGCTGCAATGAGGTCTCTCTAGGGAGAGACCCTCAACCTTTCTTCACAGGAGAGGTGCTCCAGCACTCTGATCATCTTCATAGCTGTCCCTGTACCCACTCCAACAGCTCCATGTATTTCTTGTACTGAGGGCCCCAGGCCAGACATTGTACTCCACGAGGGCAGAGAAGAGTTTTAAATAAAACTTACTGGCAAGTTTAAGTCACCAATTAGAAATAATTTGACTGTATACAGTCAGTGATTTACTGGGATAGTTACATTATAATCATGAATATGGAACACTAGCAAGAACAAAATACCTCCAGTTAAATAATTATTTTCAGTAGATAAGGTAGAAGTAATTAAGAAAAATCTGTTCTGCAGTGAAGATGTAATTTACACCAAGACCTGAGTTCTACTTCTGTATCTTTGATCTAGGAACAGATATTCAAGCAGGAGAGGAAGCACAGATCTTTTCTCAAACAGGATGATTCAAATTATGTCCTACAAAAGAAGCTGTTTTATTTTACTGATCACAGATTGGAAATTGTTTTGATTTTATGGTCCCTTAAGTGACCCTCCATTTAATTTAATGGACACATTTCCTTTTTTTCAGAAAAGAATCAGCCTTTCCTGAAGAAACCCTCTCTTGGTCTTTGACAAAAAAGTGTGTATGTGCACACAGGTCCCCTGGGTGCAGGTTCAGTTTACCATCTTTCAAATCAACATGCCTAAATAGTCAAGACCCACAAAATATATTGTGTTGACATGGCAAAAGCAACTTTTCTAATAAGATCTTCCATAGCAACACCAACTTACTATTTTGCACTAATGGAATGGAATTTCTGTGTTGCATGAAAGGGTGTTTTTTTGTTTTTTTGTTTTTCTTTAACCTTGCAGAACTAAATAAAGCTTGACAACATTTAAGACTGCCTGAAAGAGTCATCAAACGATAAGAACTTACTTGTTATGAGTTTAATGCAAAAGAGAAATCAAACCAAACACAAGAAATGTAGTTGTCATACTTACATACCTGAAGAATTGAAGCAGTAAACTGTAAACTTAGAAGCTCGATTAGCATACCATTTCACTAGTCCAACTTTGCCCTGACCACATTTCTGGTTAGATGTTATACGAGGAATGACAACCAATCCATCATTTATCCATCCAAAACTACAATAAAAGCATAAGTCTTATTAATAGTAGATTTGTCCTCAGCTTCACATTAGGTAAAGGGGCTTATTGAAAGTAAAGAGAAACTAATGGACGTTGTATACCTGCATGTTTCAAAGTCATGTTTCAAAGCCTTCTCAACCTGATCTTTACTTGCCAGTTGTAGATTCAGTCGATTGCACACATTACTTGCTTCTGAAAAATTTACTTTTTCATCAAGATAAAGTCCTACACCTGTGATCCTGCAAGGTGAGAGCGTGGAACCTGTAGTTTAGACATAGATATTCAAAGTTAATATTATACGTTATTACTAACCATTATCCTTCATGTAAAAATTTAAGATCACGTTGAAGGTCACATTCAGACAAATTGCCTTTTCTTCTAAATTTCTAACTTGAGGATGGCAGAAAACCGATTCCTTTAAAAATAACTACTTTACAATAAAACACTGCCTCAACATAATAGTCTAGAATTTCAACAGTTTTGACAGTCGTTAAATGCAATGTAAGTACAGCTGGCATTGGAGTTGTCACCTGATCAGTTTCAGGGTTTTTTTTTCTCCTTTTTTTAACAATGAAAAAGATAAAAGTAACACACTTGCACTAAAGCACTGGACTGGATTCTGTCAGAGCACTCTTCTTAATAGAAAGATTTTATAATAGTTTCTCAGTTCTCTTAAATTTACCTTTCCTATGAGGGCTGCTCTGAAAGAAATGCCTCATTTTGCTGTGTTGCCCACAACGTCAGAGACAGATGTTAGTTGTATGGAAGTAGAAGCTGAACCTTTGCACTAGTATTCTGTTACATGTTGTTGCCATGTGACAGATGGCAGCAGAGGGACAGTCTGACAAAATGGTGTTTGACATGGACGTGTGGATGAAGCAATGGGCGTGTCACCAAATTCTACCATAAGAAAAAAAAATGCACCCACTGACATTCATCAGTGCTTGCCAAACGTTAATGGGGGACAAACAGTGCATGTGAGCACAGTGATGTGACAGGTGTTGCATTTCAGCAGTGGCAACAGCAAGTCACAGCTGCTGGTGCAGATTTTTATGAGCACAACATGCATGCTCTCGTTCATCACTGGTGAAAATGCACAACTGATGTTGGCAACTACATTGAAAAAGGGTGTTTTGTAGCTGAGAATTTTCTCTATCAAATAGTGTTACTGTATTCTTTGTATGTGTTGTAGTTTCCATGGAAATAAATGGTAGGCATTACTTTCAGAGCAATGGTAGGCATTACTTTTTATGTTGTTTGGCCTGATTTCTTTTTTTGTTTTCCTCCAGGTACTGTCAACTATTGAATTTGCTGAGTATGAGGCAGGAAACAGGTGGTAGGAAGAAAGAAGATAGGTGAATTTATGACACTTTTCCCAAATTCACCAACAACAGGCGGTTTAACCAGCGTTTTTAGAAAGCTACATCTGGCACGTTATCCATGGTAGCTACCTCAGGGAAGACATAGTTTAGGTCTGGCTACATCTGCCCTACTTTTTTAGCCTGAGTTAAGGATGCAGGACAGACCTCAGGATTCTACACAGTTAGTAGGGAAATGTGCTCTTCTACCCAGGTACTTCCCAAAAGCATATATCAGAAAAAAAAATCTATCTATCTATCTATCTATCTATCTATCTATCTATCTATCTATCTATCTATCTATTTTCCCCCTCTGAGTTGCATAAAGTAATTGCCATATTAAATGAAAAGGAATACCTTGTGAAAAGTAATTTCAAAACAGCTACAAATCTCTAAAGAAGAAAATTTCCACACCTTGTCAAAATAAAATCAACAGAAAACACAATAAAATGCAACTAGATAAACTGGTCACTCTGGACACACTTGTTTTTTTTTCCTTGGTATTTGTTTAAGCTTGCAATAATTTCAAGATTTCATTGCAAACACTCCAGATAATCAGCTCCCACAGGTTTTACTTCCTTGCTGGACATTCTTTACAGGCTCTGTATGTCCACCAGGTATGTATACTGAAGTGAAAACTTAATAAAAATCAGCGCATCAGTCAATAGGCAGTCTACAGTCAAATTAAAAATGAAACAACAGCAGCTTATCCATCATTATAATTTCTTAGCAACTGAGGTTCAATTGAATTTTTTGAATGGAATGACAGAACTAGCACTATAAGAAGAGGTTAAGAAAATGTCTAAACTTGTGTGGAAGCCATAAACAAAGGCAGGCTTTCCACTCTAGCTTCCACTGAGTTCTGTGTTCTGGTTAAAGATGCATCTCTGCTGTCTTTGTTTAGTTTAATGGGATTTAAAAATTGCACAGAGCAATCATTGAACTTGATGGCTTTCTCTCAGCATCTGCAGAGTTGTGGCCTCCCATAAGCACTTCCTGGTATAGCACAGACCCAGTCAGACAGCTGATGAATCAGTGAATGCTTGAGAAGTCCCTGTAGCCAAATCATAGCCCATCATCCAATCCTGGCCAAATACAGTGCATGAGAATTCAGAGCTCTAAGACCCAGAGATTCACCATTGCTCAGTGAAGAGGTGTGTGTTAGGTACCAAGGACCTCAGTTCTGTTCAAGGAATCCCAGCAAGATGATGATTCATGGTGTCAAATATCTTCCTGTACAGTCAGTGTTGTGTTCATGAGTGTCCTCTAGTATGCCTTCATCTTGGTCGTTCTTGGTATCAGACAGGTGCTCCAGCATTAAGTTTCCTAGATTTCCTTTCACTAGCAAGGAGCTTCTTTCACCTTCTTGAGAACTTTTATATTTCCCCTCTTTCTCAGCTGCTGGATGCACATCCCATTTTCAAGCTCCCATTCCTTCTCTATGATTTATTCCCAGTCTTTTCCTCCCTTACTATCTTTTATGCTCAGATGTCACTCTGTTAGCGCAGTCAACTATTTCCCTTAGAAAGTTGTCTGCGTAGTTGTAAACTGCTATAGTCTTCAGTCACACAATTACAAGATTATAACATGAGAATTGCTTAAGAGATATAAAGCATAATAAATATATTAATTCAGTACCAGAAAGCTGAGTCATAAGCATTAACACAAGTTAATGACGTGGGTCGAAGTTTTACCTTAGAATTTGCTAAGCATTTAAAAACAAAAAAGTAAAAGGAATGTTTTGGAAAAATTATTGGTTCCAGTTTGGATTTAGATCTAGATCTCAGTTGGTTCTACATCATGAAAATAAAATCTATAAAGAGAAAGGTAACCTCTTCAATTCTTCACATCACTTCTTAAATCACCTCTGACTTCTGCACTAAAAAAAACCTCAGTTTGACAGACTAATCCTTTAAAAGCACTGGGTTTACAAGTTGCCCATCGTTATTGTTTAAGCTTTGGTCTATTTAGTTAATCTACTAATAACTGAACATTTCCTCAGTGTTTGAGTCTTTTATAAGAAATCTGATTTACTGAGATGGGAAAAACTAGACAGAAGAATTTGACAATAGGACAAACTTGTCACAGGACAGGCAGAAAATAATTTGCGTAGAGTGTGAGCTTATTGTGCCTTAATTCTCTTCTTACTTTCTGATGAAGCTGTTTCTCTCTCTTTGCCTTCCCACTCTGATTTGTTAGAAAGAGTTTACTTGGGCTGCTGACATCAGGGAGCAGCAAGAGTGAAGCTGCTCCACATTAAAAGGTAAGCAGGGAGCAGAGGGTGACTGCAGCACAGGCATGACAGTGTCCCACAGCCAGGGCACAGTCCCACAGCACTCAAGCAGGGCCACACTGTGACAGACCTGTGGCATCCTGTGGCTGACAAAGAGTATTTCCTCAGCAAAAAATATTCAGTAGTTGGAATCTGTAGAAGAATTTACTGTTGTCAACCATGGAATTTCAGCAGGACTTGAGCTGAGTATCTGATTCATCCAAGTCCAGGTTTCCTAGAGAAGCCTTTCAGTAAATAAGAAAATCAGTTTTCTGCAACAATGGCATGATGTTCTTTTACATAGGTAGAGCAAGCATTTACTCCTTGCAGACTGTAGTGAAGCATCTGGAAACATTTTCTATCTTCAGACAGTCTAATGTGGGAGGCCTCCAAGTTTCACTAACTTACAGAAGAAATACAGAAGAAAAGGGTATTATACGACGGATTCTACAAGCAGGGACATATAATAACATTTGAGGGAAGTTGGTTATCTAAGAACTGTAGGATACAGTTGAAGTTGGCAATTCCCTACACTAATTTTTCAAAAAGATAAATTCATATAAAATAGGAAATTTGCTTTATATTAACCAGAGACAGATGTTCCTGTCCTGGAGATCAGCCACAAGATCCTTGATCCTTCAGTTTTGTAAACAAGGAGATTTTCAAGATATTGCCAAATCAGAGCAAATAACTGTGTTAATGATAGCATTTTATCACAGAAACTAAGAACCAATTTCATACGGATTTCGCTCTCTGAGGATTGCACAAAACTATCTGCTATGGTATATTAAATGGTCTATTATAAATACAAAGTCACATTTCAATAGTTCTAAACTTCATTCTAAATGGATTATTATAATTTTGAAACAAGCAATTCTGTAGCATTCACACATCACCCAGGCTTATCAAATAATTAGACAAACAATGAAAGACTTTTCCTATGCTATTTTTCATTGTACTGTTCTATAAAAAGCCTGTTGTTTCCTATGCTAGCAAACCTGTTTACACATACCCTCTTTCCCCACATTTTGCTTGCAAATCTCTCTCTTTTTTTTTTTTTTTTTTTTTTTTCCCAAGTACTTTTCCATTCAACTACGATGTTTTAAAAAGTGAAACTTTACATACCTGTTATGAAGTAAGTTTGAGCCATGAATGTCATAACCCAGACTGATAACACTGCTGAGGTAACTCCAAAATAAGTTGTCATTGTCATGAACTCAGAAAATTGAGAAATTTGAGGTGGTTTGTCTTCTGTGCTGAGAAGAATTAAGATACTGGATAACGTCAGACCACGTCTGAGATTGCCTTTCAGATGACTTTTTGAAAGCAACTTCAGCTGTCACTGCACTGCTTCGTAGAAAGCGCAAACGTGTTGACCGTCTCACTCAAAGGCGAGGTCACTGACTGGAAATCTGTAATCACCCTTTACACTTTCTTTCATGAAGGGCTTGCTGGAAAATTTAACTACTGCTGACTCAGAAAACACAGCTGAGGAAGGGAGATAAGGCTGTTAAACTGCTAAGTCAGTAAACACTCTGAATTTTTTTTTCTTTTGCTGTTTTCTCCTGTTTTGCTGATTGACAACACAATACTCATATTGTCTGTTCATCTGGTAAATAAAAATAACTGTCTATTAAATCACAGCAAGGCAGGCAGTCATGCAGAAGAACAAAATTGGTGTTTTTATTTTGATTTAGAAGGGCATCCATTCCCCACTGTTCTGTTTGCCTTGATGTAGTGCTTTTACCTCCATCCTTTGCCTTCCAGTTCCAGTGCAAAAATAGGTTCTGTAATAGGTAGTTTGATACTTGCTTTTGAACAGATTTGAAGATATGCTACCATAAATGGGATTTTTATTTAGATTGCATACTGACAGGATGGGAGCTGATGGTTATGTAGATTACAACATAGAATCTAGTTGTGAAAATCTAGTTGTGTTTCAGCTGTGATTTATAACTGAATGTGAGTAAATCTCTTTGAGATCTTAAGACAAACTAATTTCTAATTATATCTCTGCTTTACTATACTTACATGCATCTACACATAATGATGGCAATCTGCAGTACTGCAGTCAGACTTTCAACAAAGCTCTAAGTGGATTCACTTGCATTCATGATGTGGGAGAAACTACCAGTTATTCTGCTGTTCTCATGGATTAGTGGTTTGCAACTGTAAAATAATATTAAACAAAACCTTACCATCTCCATAGCCTTGAACTGCTAAATATTTCCTGCTATGAAAACTTATTTCAAAAGTTGGATTTCTGAAGAGAGGTATTTTAAAACTGCATGCTAATTGTCTTTTCAAAGTTTACTGCCTTATGCCTATTGTTCTCACTGTGGCAAAGTTCCTTTGTCAAACTCCGTCCTTGTTATTGATGTTTAATTGGATTTTTAGCTGGAAAAAAAATGACATAAACAACTTGGTTAAGCTAAACAAAAATATAAGCTCCTTCAACATGGTTTTTAAGAATAAAGATTATGAAATGAACTAAAAATAGAATGATGATAGAAAGACTGTTATACAGAAAACTTTTGGTCTGGGGAGAACAATCTTATCTATTCTCTGCAATCATTTCTAAAAGATACCTGAGGCCTGAAAAATAGGAACAGAAACAAATGAAGTGGAAAAAGATGTATATGTGGCAAATACAAATATCAGGGT
Source organism: Excalfactoria chinensis (assembly GCF_039878825.1). Taxonomy (NCBI): domain Eukaryota; kingdom Metazoa; phylum Chordata; class Aves; order Galliformes; family Phasianidae; genus Excalfactoria; species Excalfactoria chinensis. The sequence goes on along the minus strand of NC_092829.1, from coordinate 37,334,537 downwards.
CTCTTTAATTGGTAGCAACAATTTCTTTCAAGATCATCTTTGTCCCAGATTTTATCTCCCTGAAGCAGACCACCAGAAATTCAGCAGTGAAATTTGTGCTCGAGACCTTCCCACTGATCTGGCAGTTCATCTATCCACAAAGCCCTTGCTTCCCAGACTTTCCAAGACAACAAGAACACAACTCAAATAAAGAATCCTAACCTTTCACTTAGTCTCCTTTATCTCCTCTGCAGTCCTCTATCTCCTCAAAGACAAACAGCCACTCTCTGAAGCAGGAGTTAAACTCTCTCCAGGATATTTCAGCATCCTCTCTCATTTTTAGGATATGATGAGGTTGACCCTGCTTAGCAACAAACATCTTCTCTATAGAAAAGGGAGTTGCTTGCTCTTCTACATAATTTTTCTGAATAACTGAAAGACTAAGAACAAGAACTTTTGTATGTATAATGTGACACTACATTATGCAGCGTAGAAAAGGCAATGGCATTTCAGAAGAACATTTGCATTAATATGCATACAGAGTGCATGTGAAAGATAAATCTTTAAGGTAGCAACAGTGAGGACTTTGAAACTGTACTTTTATTTCAAAACTCAAGTATGTGATACTATACAGTACAATACCAGCACACTGGTGCAAAATCTTACAACGTTACAGATTTAAATATGATACACAAAAACAGTGCCCTTTTAAAATTCCTTTGACTAGAAACATTTGTGCTGTGCAGGAGAAACAATAAACGTGTCTTGTTTAAGCAAAAAATAAATATTGCACCTCAAGAAATCTATTTCAGTGTTAAAGGCATAAATAGTAGATCTATTTCTTCTTGTGATCTCTGAACTCAGAAGAGATTGTGTGCGTGTCTGTGTTTTCTTTTTCTTTTTTTAAGCAGATAAAGAAAACTAATATTCAATGGAAAGCAGCTATATTTAGAATAGGTTTTGTCCACAACCTAGTTTTCTATCCAAAAACGTGTCTTCACTAATTAACTGAAAAACAAAAGTATTTAATGTGCTGTTAGTCACCGTGGTTCATTATTTTTGCTAGACAGTTTTCTCACAGTAGGTGCATTAATTAAGACTATACATATTTTCATCAACTTCATTCTCATCATTTAATCCTTATAGAAATCCCTTGCTCCTCTCAATCCACTCCCCATAACACCTTTTTGGTTAAATTATATTCGCCTCAAACATTGCAAGTAGCTCAGCTCTAATTAATACAACTACTTTGCCTTGTGGACCAAGTCCATGAAAATTCATTGTGCTGAGTTCCAAAAGAGGATGAAGACCCTGTCCACACTCTGGCCAACAAAACCTTTGCACACACTCAACATTAAGCAGTTGAAGAGTCTTATTGAGATCAATAACATTCTGAAAGTACTAAAATAAGGTGTTGGATCAACATCAGTGCAAAGGTGAATAAGAACAAATTAATTCAATTACAGACATCTATTTTTCCTCAGTATGCTCCAAAATGTCTGTATTCACATAAAGTATGTATCACAATGTTTGACATAATGGATTCTGAACCTTCAGGACTATTTGCCTTTTATTGCATTATGATGTTATCAATGTTACTTCTGAATACTTTTAAGTTGAAGAAGCTGGTTCTAATAAATGAATATTGAAAGAGTCACCTGTAAGTTCCTTTACATAGTAGCAGTATGGGAAATGTCACAGTGATTCTTCATTGTCAGGTATTTTAACTGAATCAAATATACAGCAAGTAATTAGCAAGAAACTCTCTTCTGTCTTATTTAGCAATTACAATTTTAGACCAAATGACACTTTCCCATTATCCTTTTAGAACTTCCTTAAACACTCTATATTCATCCAAAAAAACCCAAGTACTATATATGCAATAAAAACCTCCCAACTGCATATAGATGGATTTCCCCCAAAGCTTGCAGTGAGCTAACTTTTTTTTTTTTCCTCCTCATTCCTCCATGTAATTTTCTTGTAAGAAAGATTTAGCTAAAGATGCAACAAACAGTTCACCAGCAGGACATTTGTTATTAGAAATAAATATGCAAACTAAATTTCTGTCTGCTAGAAATCTTTTTTCTTTGATAGTTAGCTTGAGCTTCAGACTTTACACCAAAAGAAGACGAGCCCACACTAACATCAGTAGATCCTGAATCTATTGGATGATACCAACAGTGCCACCTAGACCTCATTTTAGGTTTTGTTGTATATCCCATTAAAAAAACAGAGACGGTCCTAGTTTTAAAGTATATCATAAAACACACATATGAATGTACTTGCATACAGATAATTCCCTTCATGAAACTAAGGAATCCGCAAGACATTTTGTCTGACAAAATAACTTTAGCCTTCCATTGGCCTTATTTCTACACAAAACTCATGAACAACAAAAAAAATAATAATTACTCTTTTAAAATTCAAGGACAAAAATGTCATTAATACGTCAACAACAACACAATGAATTCAGGAATTGCAAAGTGAAACAGTAACTGCAAATATAGTTTTAGTCATAGCCTTCGAAATCATAGGAGAAATGTTAACATCTTGTGCAAATTTTTCTCTTAATTGCCTGCTGGTTGCTGCTTACTGCCAAAACCCTATCATGATTCAGTATTATTTGAATCAGTCATTTACATTAAGAGGATAAAAATAATTATTTATCAGATTATTATTTTGATGGGGTGGAGTAACTCACTTGTGTAACAGATGTAACAGGTGACAACTGTAAAGATGACTAAGCACTACCTTTAACAACAGTGTTCTAATACTGTGCTCTCTCAGGTACCATAAGTACATGGTGTTGCTTTGTTATTCAGTGCGTTGCTCGTGTTGAAATCCTGAGTTCCACCAGGAATATTGATGGGCAGCAGAACAGCTGGCTTTCCCTTCAGGTTTCTCTGATACTTCATCACAGGAGCTGTACGAATGGTAGACTCCCAACACCACGGCAAAAATGATTATCGCAGCCACTACAAGCCATACCACATTCCAGTGTTTACAGAGTTTGGGGTACAGTATATATAAATAATTAATGATGACTTCAAGTCTGCTGTAAAATGAAAAGGATACCATTATATGTTAATAATATGCAAATCATTTACCTTAAGCTTGTAAATTTGAGGAGTTTCATAGATCTATCGTGTGTTACTTTTCTTCCAAAGAAAAACATAGGAAAGAACACAGTTGCTCTTTCAAGAGCTGTTGCACATACAAATATGGGCGATATCTGCAAGATGACTGTATTCAGTTACCAAACAATAACACTGGCTTCTCTTTCTCCTACCTGCCAACTGGCAAATCTCTGAACTTGACACAATTAAAAATTCTGCCTTGTTTAGCTTAACTGAGCAAGCTACGAACATCATAATTTGTCCTAATCATTTCCTCCTAAGATTTTCACGACTAATGAGATGGCTATCCTTCTGAACATGGCTGGAATTTCAAATTAATAGACATTTATAATCATAATAATCTTGGAAACAGTCCTCTGGGATCAGGTAAAGCTCCCTCCCTTAGATTGGGATTGGATATTTTATTTGCTTTGTCCAACATTGAATTCCTCTGTAATGCATAAGTCTTTTTTTAAAACATAGGAAATGGAAGGATATTAAACAAGGTTGATAGAACCATATAGAAAACTCAATCAACTCCAAAGAAAAAAAAAAAAAAAAAGCTGAGAATGTAGAAAAGATTTTCAGTTAAGCACAAATGCTTCAGGTATGATAAAGCAGAGTATACAAAATTCAGGCTGTACTCAAAGAGCATTGAGTACCGATGAATGTAATAAATGTGTCCCTCTGCTGAAAGCTTTCCATCATAGTGCTGTTCTGAAGTGTTTATAGAGGTTCTAGAGGGAGCGAGCATCTGCCTGTCCAAATCACAGGGAGTCCAACATAGCTGAAGAGTTCATGTTAACCTACATTCCCCTTGTGAACACACCTACTGAATGCACTCTGGTGTGGATAGACTGATTATGATATTTTGGAAATGACACATGCACAAAGAAAGGCATCAGATTCCTGAAGTACAACTTTCTTGAGATGACATGCTACAGAGTGATTCATTTATCATCTAAAGAACATCTGTGGAATATTTTTACCTCAAAACATGCCCCCATCAAGATGAAGCATTTTGACATGCAAACATGAACAAAAAAATTTAACCAAAATTTTAAAAACAAAAATTTTGCATTTTGCAGTTGTACTTACGTGGAATAAATAAATTTGTGAAACTAGTTAGTGCAAATATCCTTCCCTAGACTGGAAGAAAACACACTAAAATAATAGCATAAGGCACATTTGATTGGTACCACAAATACAGAGCATCTCCTGCCATATGGTCATGTTATACCAGTGTCTCACCTGCTTTTCAGGCTTTTTATCTCACTGTCATTTTCACTTTCTTCATGTTCATCATGACTTTCTTTTGGCGTCTCCTCATCTTCTTCCTTCAGGTCCTGTAGTTCCTTGTTTTTTTTCAAGCCTTCCTGATAGCTTTAAAACAAATGATTTTTCTTAGTCTAGTATGCTGTATAAGCGCATTCCTATGTGATGAAAAACTGGCTTTATATTTTGCTACATGCGATAAAACACAAATAACTCCGTTTTTGTAGAACTGGAACAGGACAAAAGATGAGCTATGACTATACCACATAGCCATCCTCACTTAATAGATGATTACATTAGCTCTATTAGCAAATTTATCATGAAAAAGGAAAAAAATGATTATAATCCTCTGCAGAGTAGAATGTCTGTCTATTGTAAAGAAATTGCTTTGTATTTTTGTTAACTGTTCTTCTTACTCATTCTAAACAGCTATTAGTTATTATATTCTGGAAAACAGATTCAAATTCTGGAAAACAGACAAATTTAGACTGAAGGTAAATGATTTGTTGGATCCTGCAGAGTGGGTTCACAGCTTTTTCCTTCAAATATTTCTAAGCTTGGCACTCAGAAACAGACAGATGCTGAAGCTATTAACTGCTACAGTGCATGTTTTGTAAAGCACTTTGCCACACAAACAATATGACTTCCATGCAAAATTTAAGATCATGTTAATCACTTTCGTGAACACCTTTCAGAATATGAATTTTAGAAAATTTTAGAAAATTTGGGATATCCCATCATGAAGGTGAACGCTATCAACACATGAACAACCATCCAACTCAGAATCTCTGATTATAATTGTCTCTCTCCCAGACAGGCTAACATAAATAAAATATGAAAGCAAACAACTGCAATGAAGTCAAAAGTTACGTTAACTCATGTTGTTTCCCATATTGCTTTAGTTGGGACAGTCTTCTAGGAGTCATATCAGTAACATCGCTCATTTTTCATTTAGAATTACACTACAAAAATACGTCCAGTGGCACATATTTAAAATTTTATTCTCATAAGATATTCCCACCCTTTGTTATATGCTTCCTCTTCTATCTTGGCTTTAGTTTCAGGATTGATCTCTTCCAGCCCGCTCTGTGTCAGTGCAGAAGTAGAGGTTTCACAGTCAGGCTCTCCATTTGTCTTTCCACTGCTAAGACAAAAGAGAAAATGAAAGCAAAACCAGAGCTGCTGAAATCTTTGTATTTGGAGTATACCACCAAGAAAAAGATCAGCTTGTATAACTCCTGATCCATTAACAATTATCCCAAACCTATCTTTGAAGGAAAATCTGCAATTTTTCACTTTAATGTATGTTGGATAAATGTTTTGCAAAAGAAGTAGTAAATACTTGGCAAAATTTTAGTTTCATAAATAACTTAGAACTAGTAATTATTATGTTTATTTCCTTTAAAAAAAAAAAATTGTTTCATGGTGTGTCTATGGCATTTATTTTTCATTATAAAAAAAAAATTAAAAAAAAACAAACATATTTCCTCTTTTGACTTTCTAAAAATTGTCTCTGCTACAGCAGAGGAAAAAAGAGTAGAAATAATTGCAAATATTATTTTAATAAAACATTTCTCTTATATGCCTCTTAAGTACTTTACTGACTTTATAGTAAACTGAAATTTATACTCATCTTACACACAAGTAAAAACAAATATAAACACACACATACCTTCTGTCAATAAAATTTTTCCTAAGTAAACACTGTGTTTAACCTAAAGATAAGCTATTGAATATTGCTCTCTTTATGCACTGCTCATGTGCCCTCATTTTATTATGACTGGGTCAGAAAGTTTATGTGATACAGTTAGAACTGAGCAAATTTAGCAAAGATGAGCTTTAATAAGCTCAGCAGCAGATCCCATTCCAGTTTTATGAATCTGGCTATTTGACAGATAAATTAATGTTGATTGATGTCATCTGAGAGCATTGGATTTTCATATCATTTTCATATCATCATTTTTAATTTTTCATATTGACACATCCTTATTTTCATTTGGGCTCAGAGCTTTTTTAATTTAAGAATTTCTGTGCAGTTTCAAAAGACGGCCCAAACCTTGCAGAATTCTGTTGAATTGTGACAACCAGTGGCTTTCCAGCACTGAAATCCTCTGCCTTTCTTGTTGACGTAACTACTATTTTGATGTCAAACTGGAACTACTTAAACCCATGGAACAACTCATATAACTACATGATGACAGTGTGTCTGCACTAATGGTAGTAACACAACTGTCAAAAGGGCACATATTTTAATTTAAGAAATCTTTCAATTTATAGGTTTTAGAAAAATGTAGGTGTTGAGGTACTGGCCTGAAAAACAATCCCCTCATTCATATGAGATAGAGATTCAAGTACTGTTTTAAAATACAAACTTCTTCTCAGGCCATACAGTTGTTAAAAATAAAATCTCAAACTGAATGCTTTACTTTATCTAAGTGTTCAATTCACTTTGCTCTTAAAAAAAAAAAAAAAAAAAGAAAAAAAAAGAAAAAGAAGAAAAGAAAAGAAAAAACAGCCATTGTATTGACATATACAGAATTCTAATTATCTAGTATTATGATAAATTATACTTTTTAATTTCATATATTTTAAACACAAATTTTGAAACCTACATGATCCTGAATATCAGACATTTCACTGTGTGATTCTTATCAGCTTGTAACACACAGACAAGGCACAAACTTTGATTACTAGAATAGTTAAGCTTAAGAATATACATACCAAAAGTAGATCATGGCCAATCAGCATGAATGCTTTGTAATAAATATATTAAAAGAAAATCCACTTGCATTACATGTGATACTCTTAGTTTTACTGAGTTCCAAAGGTATGCATACTCAGTTGTACAATCTTCTGCTGCATTTTATATTTATTGAATAGCAGTGGCTGATGGATTGTAGCAAGCAAAACTTAGTTCACAGATACTGCTTGTATATTCTTTGGACACACAAAAAAAACCCAATATAATGGTGATAGACTTAAATACAGTTAACAGGTCTTGAATCAGTTTGGGTCAGTATTGTGACACTATTTCAATACCTTATGCATTGGTATATTTTCTGTCACAAAACACTGAAGCTGTATACCAGCAACATTTTCATTTCATACTAGCATTCAATAGGTAGTGAAAACTCACTTCTCTAAAACAGCTGGCAGAACAGGACTAGATGTTAGATTGCTTTTTCCATTGCTAGGTGATTCAGACTGTAAATTGAAAAACAACAATAAATGCTACATCCATGAATAAACCTAAAACAACAAAATCAGTATGCTACTTAGGTTTCCTCCTCTCATCCACTAGCAGAGTATCTTTATCAAAGAGCCCACAAATTACTCCTTTTAACCACAGTAAACAATGGACTTCAAAACTAATGATATTGAACCTCAACAATGCTTCCCCCCACCCCAGATAGTATCCTCTCTAATTCTTCTTCATCTATTGATCACTAAACAATAAAATAGTCCCTTAACACAGGAGGATTGCTTTTCTCCATCCTTTCATTAGGATGGAGTCAAATTTAACCAATGAAAAAGCTTACATTTTTAATAACTATGGCTTGGTCTATGCAAAAGTATTTTAAACAAAAAAGTCTGTCTTTAAATTGTGAGTTTTACTTACCAGGGATGGCATTGAAGGGATAGGTGAAGCTGTTGGTGACTGACCAGGAATGTTTAAGGAGTTAAATTTAGGAACAACAGCAACGCTGACTCGCCTCCGAGGCATATTCTGTGGTAAAGAACATTTTATCTATCATACAATAAAATAGGTTGAAGAAAAGTTCTGCAAGTTAATATGTGCGGCAAAAATGTATCTTAATGCCCGCACCAAACCCTGGGGGGAAGAAAGATTTGGCAGCAAAATTATGCTACTGCTAGGGCTGTGGTCTTCCCCAGAACTTCATATAGTACTGTGGTATGGCAAGTGCTTGGAGAAGGATGAGGCTTTGCACAAGGATGCTGTTCATTTTCCCCTCCACTCTGAAAGTTCAATAGGTGAAGTGACATAAGAGGGATGTTCTGAATTGGTGTCTTCAATTCTCATTAGAGGCTATGAGGCATTGATTACATTTCCAAAAGCCTCAAAATCAATATACATATGCTAGCCCTACACAGCACATAACTCAAGTACATTTAAGATAATTTAAGCTTTTGCTGTCATTAGTTAAAAAGCCAAGTACCTTACCATATGATAGGCAATTGGTGAAATCTATGCATCCCAAGGAGTAAAAAAAAAAACCCAACCAAGTACCTATAGCATCTACGGGCTTCATCTTAGTGTATATACATACTTTTCTAAGATTCTGCTCTATACGACTTTACAGAAAAGGAGTTAAATAAAGGTTTACTGAATATACATGTGGGATCAACTACTCCATGATCCTGGTTCTAGACAAAACCAACTATACCTATTAATTAATGACAGAGGTCCACATAATGTGTTCCTGAAAAACTTCACAGGAGAGTGAATTCTTCTTACTCAGCACTTAGAAGTGATAGGAATAACAAAACCTGAAGAACTACAGCCAAGAGAAGAGTAAAAATATGAATAGAAATACTAGACTCAATAATGCTTCTCTTCACCAGATTTCAGAGCAGTCAAACTGGGACTCAGGTCTCCCAAATTGCTGGTCAATTTAGGAGATTTTAAATAAACTTGGACTCCAATACTCTTGGAAGTACTGAACCAGAAAAAATTTAAAAAAATTAAAAAATGTGTAAAACAATGTTAAGGTACACAACAATCTGAGGCAATCTCCCTATTTCAGTACGTTGTCAAGCCAAATGAGATATTTTGATGGTAACTTAAAACTACTTCAAATTACTATTTACACATCTGTCTTCTAAACACGATTGCAATTCTTAAGACAGTCAAAATGATATAATCCTGGACTCCCTCATTAAATAGAAAGCTTTGTTCCAAAGTTCAGGTTTCTCACTGAACTACCCATTGGACCTATGTCATTACCTACAGCACACATAGTTGGCCTGAAATATTACTATTCATAAATAAATAGGTCTCTTTATGATTCACAGCGAGCATTAGTGTTATCGCATAGAAGCATAAAGTCATTCCTAATCAGGCATCTAAAATTAAAAAGCATGGATACATTTCCACTAGAATAGATGAACAATATTGAGAATTTACTGTGGTAAACTCTGTGGTACTATGGTAATTTTTGAATACAGACTATTAAGTTTGAATGTACATAGATATTGCAAAAATACCTTTCCAACAGTAAGAGACATGGATCTAGATGAACGAGGTACTCCATCTTCTGCTTAAAAACAGTACAGAAGAAACAGTCTTAGATACATAAGTATCTATAAATAGAATTAATATAGTCCTTGTCAGCATTTTAAACTCAGACATGCTATATTTGCACAATGCCTATTATGACTGCCTGTTTATCTGTCATATAGTTCTGGCCCTATTTACATCTGTAGCAGAAATATGAAATAACAAAAGACAACATACACACAAAAAATCCCATTACTATTCATACTGACATCATAAAAAAGCCCAATAATTACCTCTTCATACTAGTTTTTTGTTTTTTTGTTTGTTTTTTTTTTTTTTTTAAAGAAAATACTCATATTTGAATTTCTGTCCTGAAAGCAAGAAGGAAAAGTTGGCAAAAAAGATGTATTTTTAAGTAATTAGGCTTTGCTACCAACTGTCATTTCAGAAGCAGATGCATTAAAACTGTGCAAGCAGCGCATGTAAGAGTTCACTACAGATTTCATCAGATCTAATCATAATACAGTAAGTGACAGTGATTTTGAGTTACTGTGATATAACATTAAGCGTGGTTTATTTGCAATAACTTAGGTGTTATATGCATATATATTTAAAATCTATTTCTATAGAACACGTTTCATGTTACACCTCTTATCATTAATAGCACTAGATACCTCTCTGTACACAGGAAAGACAAGCACTAGAGGATTTTTTTGTTTGTTTTTACCAGATGCACCATAGTTTCTGCTAGAATTCTGATTAGCAAGTTTCTTAAACTCCATTAGTTCAGCATGATCTTTTTCATAAGTTCTTTTCAGATTTTCCACATACTGCATCATTACTTCCGTTGCCTTTGACATACGCTTCTCCTGAGGAAGAAAGGAGGATTACTGAGTTACATCTACATTTCTCATACATACTGTTCCATGTGCGTGTTCCCTGTCAGGGAATAGTTGTTCATTAAAAATATTGATATCTTGAAGATTAAGAATTCCTAAGTCAATTAGAACACAAACATGAATGCATTCACATATGCCCAAAGAAAATCATCATTAGTTTGTCATATTATGTCAATTTATACACTGTCTTTGCGTCTACAATATATAAATAATTATAATCAATAATTTTATATGATTGTTAACATTATTTGTTATGTGGTGTATGTGCATTTATCATCCAAGCTCTTGGTCACTGGCCTCAGCCTAGTTACTTCATTTGGCAAAGATAACAGTGTTGAGCCTGAGAATATGTTGCAGTATTCTCATTTAAACTTGCTGTTCCAAGTTGTCTGTCTTCACCTATTGCAAGGGCAGATTGACAATCTAGATGAGCTTTTTTGACTCAAAAATGCTGCCCTAATTTTAAGTGTTTTTTGTGATGCAGCTATAGTTCTAAATAATATATATGCCCATTTTACAGATGTTACATAACTTCTACATAATATGCAATTCTGTTTGAGTTTCGCTTCAGACTAAAAGGAATGTCATCTTTGACATTCTAATAAATGTCTTTAATCTCTCAAAATGACAAAATTCAAAGAGATAACAATCTACAGCTATGGCTGGTAAAAACAAAACAAAACAAACCCCAACAACTAAAAATCAAAACAGCAACCAAGAAATAATCATGTGCAGCCAGGATATATTTGCTAGACATAAGGATGCCTGTGGTGGGGAAGGGGGGGGATGAGGTTGGAGCTTCATGATCCTTGAGGTCCCTCCCAACCTGGGCTATTCTGTGATGTTCTTACCTGGCGAACGGCTCCAACCATTTCAGCACGACTAGATAGTCTAGCAGCTAAACGCCGCAGAACAGCAATATCCTCCAGCAGTTTCTGGTAAGCTTCTCTGTGTTCATAGTGATGCCACAAGTGAGCTGAAGACTGAAGAGAAAATATATAAGCCTTACTATTATGTCTTCTAACTCTTAGTTCAGATCAGTTAGCCTGAGTAACAGAACAAGTATAAGACACATCCAGGCAGAACTGTGTATTGATGAATTCACCCTAGAGGAACAGCACTCAACTACCAAATAAGTGCTGAAACCGTGACACAGAATGGTGCATTACTGCATATTGTAGGCATGCTTTTCAAGAGTTTAAGAAGGACTGAGTACACTTGCAATTCTTTTTCCTTTGAAATCAGTTATGAATCAAGACTTCCTACCAACACACTTACCTACAAATACTGAGCTTATTTTACATGTAGCTAACAAATGATTCCTGAAACACATAACATGTTTACTTGCTTGGCTCAAGGTGTTAAGAAGGCATTTTATGTTCCACTAGTTCCAAGATATTTCAGTCAAATTAAATCAGAAAATTAATCTGATGTTAAGGTCTCAAGAATTCCAAAAGTAAGACAATAATAGAGATGAATATTGCAAGCAATTTAAATGTTGCAGTGGTCTACGTTTCCCAGAGGCATTGTTTCCCTGCTTGGAGATTATTAATAACCGCTTGGACACAGTCCTGAGCAACTTGCTTTGCATGCCCATACTGAAGCAGGTGGTTGGACCAGAGGTCTTTGCTAACCTTAACCAATCTGACTCTGTGAAAGCTGATTGCAGCTGTCCAATACTGGCAACATGGTTGTTGGTGCCTAATTAGGGATAATTTGGCACGTCAAATGTAACAAACTAGATTTTTGCAGCTGAAAAAGCCCTTTTACACTAATTGGGAAGAAACAGTATGTAAAATATTATGATTATTAAAGCCTGAGATTTTACAGGCTGTTTCTGCTTGCTCTTTAAACAGAGACAAGATCTGCAAAACGTTTTCCACACTTTTTTCCCAGTAGCAACCTGTACGTGCAGATTTGAAATTCCACATAAAAAGATGTAAATATCATTGTTTTTATTAATTACACCCTTTATCACATAATGTTCTTGACAAATAAGATAATTTTATGTTTTCTTAGCAATTTCTCAGATCTATAGCAACACCTTCTTGGAAGGTGCTATTTCAGTTAGCAGCATGGTATCTATGCACCTTTTTTTTTTTGTTGTTGTTCTTTTTGTTTGGCACAGAACTGTGCACAGCACATAAGATAACACAGCTCAGAGATATATTTGTCATTTCAGTTAGAAAATCCAAAGAAAGCTGGTGAGAAGAACTGAAAATTACTGCTGACAAAGGAACATGAAGGGCAGCTAGAATGGGAAAGTATTCAAGTCTATAACCTCTTCCTAATACCACATGTATGTATCCCCTCACATAACCCTCACTGTTCCCTTACCAGTGCAGTGTTCTATTATCTGCAGTTCACTGACCTTAGGTTACAAACTCTTGAACTCAGGATTAAGATAATTTCAGTATCTCACCTAACTAGATACTGCAAATTCACTGCTAAAAACAGTCTTGTCCAGGAGAGCATGGATCAGTGTTCAAACTGCAGTTCTATATGCTCTTAACTTTGTCAGAGGCTTATTCTAAGAACTGAACTTCAGATATGAATGATTTATAACTGAAAACTGTTAGATGTAGAGCAACATCCTCTACACATTTTCAGAAACAGTGGCCCACTCTGGCAGGAAATGCTCTCTCCTCTGCAGGGAGTTACATAATGAGCTCAAGAAGTAGAAAATGAAGTTTTGGGATAGAATTTAGGATAAATGTAAGCAAGCACAGATATACATTTCAAAGATGTGTGCACTTGCATCTGTACAAGTGTAGTTCAGGAAAATATTGCTGTTTTCTTACCGTAATGGCTGTTTTAAAGTTTTCCAGTTCCTTTTCAGCATTCTCTTCAGTAAGATTTCTCTCTCTCTCTGCTTGGTTAATTCTTGATTCCAAGGTATAACTATCATTTCTAAAGGCCAAGGAAAGTTGTACAAATACATTCTGTTTGGATTTAAAAGAAGACATTTTTAATATCAGTGCCACTGTAATGTAGTTTGCAGTAACGAGTTATGAATACAGTATATATTTAAGAAGCTTCGATGCTTAAAATATTAAATATACTAAGATATTAAAGACTTAAAAAGAAAATTGAAAATATCATTTAAAAATTGTTTCAAATATCAGACCGCATTACTTCCTCTAATAATGTGAATGTTTTCATGAATGTTTCTCTGGGAGATCAGTAGAGCAGAGACACAATGACGGAAGTAGCCTACCAGAAGCATTAGAATCACAATGAATTTGTTTTCTAACTGGACTTCCTCCAAGGGTCCCCAAGGTTTTTAAACAGACAGTCTGTGCAGAGGAAATCCAGGGATGAGCTCACCATTAGCATTGTTTTACCTAAGGGATAAACATCTACCACCAAAAGCAAAAGATCAAGTGCTTAACATTCTCTCAAACCCTGCTTTTAAAGGTTGTTGCTTAAAATTGAGGAACATGAAATAAAAGGTACAAATAATTCAGGAGCATATCCAAGATTATAAATAATTTAAATATAGAATACATTTATTAAGACAAAATGCACTTCACATAACTGAAAAATGTTAAGTAAATCCAGAATATTTTTCTTTAATCAAGAATTAGAGCTTGTGATATTCAGAAGCTATAGCAATGAACATAGAGCAATGCTCACTTTGCTGTCTAAATTTGTCAGTTTAAGAACAGGCTTACCTCAACTTCTTTTTCAGTAAGTGGAGGGGAGCTAGAAATAAAAGCAAAACAACTCAGTTTTTTAGTTTTGTCTCTTAAAAACAAAGAAATTGAAATATTTAATTGGTAATAACAATGAATGTCTTTCCCTTAAATATCGTACCATTCCTTTTTTTCAAACCACTATTATTTATTTGTTAGTTTGCTCATTTTAAGTATCATATGAGTATTAGCAGAAATAAACCAAAGTTTCTAGCAGTTTGCAAATACTGTTATGAATATCTGTACTACGTTGTTATAAATTTCAAATAGAAGAGCAAGCCAGAAAATATCCTTTTAGAATTGCAGGTCAACAAATAGACTACACTTGTAACTATTATCTTTACATATTTTATTTGTGTTGACAGCTGAAATCTTGTGATTATTATAATCACAGATGGCATTCAGGGCTTGGGGCAACAACCATCCACTTTTTTTTCTTTACACTAAAAGCTTTGAGCTCAACTAATTCATGATCACCACGGTCAAGACAGCCACCCACAAGGCCTTCCCTACTCTCAAACAGATCAAGGACAGCACCTTTCCTACATGGCTCACTCAGTAAGATATTTTCAGCATGGTTTTGCAATTTCCCAGACTTATTGTGGCAGCATGATATTCCAAATTATGTCTCAGAATTCAAAATTTCCCATAAGGACAAAGGTAACCAATCCTGAGGTTTTCCCTAATTGCATATAGAATAAATAGCTCATGCCAGTGTCCTGGGTGTGTGGTGTGTAGTAGACACCCACAACATCTGCACTGCTATCTGTCCCTTTAATCCTCATCCAGTCTCTCTGCCCCAGTGACAAAGGCTGTACAGACTAATGTCTCCCTTATGCACAGCACCTCCACCCTGACTGCCCTGCCAGTCCCTTCTGAACAACTAATAGCCCTCCATCCCAACACTTCAACTATAGGACTTGCCCCACCAAGTCTCAGTAGTACCAATGATATCATAGCTCTGAGAAAGGACCAAAGCCTCCAGTTCATCCCCACTTGTCCCTCATGTTGCATGTGCTGACATGTGTAAACACTTCAGATATGCTCCTGAACCTGCAGTACTCCTCGATGCTCCAATCAGCACTGATGCTCCTATTAGCCTTGCCACTCTCACACAGTACTGTACCATCCCTTGGTTTAACATCCATGTTCCTAGTGGCATTCCACTCCCATACTGCTCCTACTTTAAAGCCCTCTCAAACAGTTTGCCAAGAAATGTTTTCGCCATTGGAACATGTCCTGTCATGCTCCAGCAGACTTCTTGCTTCTAAGATAAATAAGGAAGGAAACCCTTGAGCCATAGCAGATGTTAAGCAATCTGCTGATAACTGCCTACCTGTATACAAGGACATGGAACTTGCAAGTTCAACTGAGTTTGCAGAATAACAATATTCTTTTCACAGAGAAATCATCACATGCAGAAAAACTGCAAATTTTACCACATCCAAATTTTTCCACTGAAAAACTTCTGGCTTGAAGAGATACTAGCGCTTCCAACATGATTTAATATCTACAGCAGCAATTCCAAAAAACAGGAATGGACAGATTAGTAGAAGTTCTATATAAAAGCATGCTTGTAGTGTGTAAGTTGTTTTCTACTTTTTATGTAGAACTTAGAAACTAATCGGAGAATTAGTCAATCATTGAAAGTTGGTGTGCTCCCCAAACTATTCAGAAAATCTGTGTTGCACATTTTTAGTTGCAGCAAATTCTCTACATACATGAATCCCCAGTAAGTGGAACCCCAGAAAGGGAGTTCACTGAAAACTGTTAGTATGCCTTGCCTTAAATGATTTATTGCTACTTTCAAAGAGCTTTTACCTTCCTGGAAGAGACTTGTGCACACGTAGCTTTCGCAGCAATATGTCAGGAATGCCAGGCATAACATCAGAGCTATTCTTTGTCTCTTCCTCTTCAGTGGGGGAGGGGAGAGGCGAAGGACCTAAAGACATTTTTAGATAAAAACCTTTTAGGTGTTATTTGAGAGGTTACCAAGTCAGCATCTCACAGTCAAATAGTACTTTTTAAACCTAACCGTGACTTTTTTATTTTATTTATTTATTTACTTATTTAAATTTAATGAGGATTCTACTCCATCTCTACTCATTAAAAAAGCAGGGCAATAAGAAAAGGTTGTCCACCTATTAGCAAAGCACATTCCTTCTTCGATTACATACAGCGATGCATCACTCATCTCTTCTGTCTTCTTTCTGAGCAGGTGCAATAAGGGTAACCACTGCTGCAAATGTCATTCTTAACACAGAAAAATTGAAGTAATTGGTACTCTGACAGTCTCTAATGCACTGAAAAATTCTTCTTGTATTTTTCTCTAAAATTCAAATTGAATCCAAATTCTTTACCAGAATATCTGACATTTTGCACGTGGGCCTTACCAGGATAGCTCTCTCATGTCTTCAATAGTTTAGCTTATATTTTATAATATAGTACTGTCATTTCCTAGGCTTTAAATGCCAACTCACAAAATGATTACTCCTATACTATACTATGGATACTATCATACTACTACAGATTTTGTTCACTTTTATGGTGGATTATCACTACAGCATGTGTTGTTCACACTGCATTTGCATTGAAACAGATCACGAAAGAAGCAAATTTTCACTTTCATAAGGACTAAGATATGGTTCAAATACCATTTTTTAAAAGTTATGTTACTTAGTTTTAATTTTATTTATTTATTTTTTAATAATAATTGCTTTATTGTCTCCTCTTACCTTGACAAAATTTAAAGGAGGACTCTCCTGTAGGAAAGTCAGGTTCCCCAGTTTTAATCCAAGACCTAGGAAGATATCTTAGCACAGTCTTCCTGTTCATTTAGCATAACAGATTCTTAGACTTTCAAAACAATGTGGAAAAGCTCAGATTTTTTTAATTGCAGAAAACACAATTGTGAAAGCTAGATTCTTTTTAGCTACATTTTATTTCTGTGCTATTCTTTTATATTTAAAAATCTCATTATTTAAGAACCATTGTGTATGACCTCAAAAAAACATGGCCCAACACCAAAATGTCTCCAACCTAATATAGTCCAGCTTTCCAAACATCTATAGATGCAACATCATTTTTAAGTCAATCACAATAACTTGGTATCAACTACAAAATTTGTTGGAGCCAATATATTTGATTCACAACAGCAATACTGAAGTAGCTGGCTACTTCCTATTATTCATGCAAAATTATAACTCTAGTTAAGAAGAACAAAGTGGCTTTTATGGCAATGTAAGGAATTAAAAGTCTATCTAACAAATGAGCTAAGGATTTGTCCTCTCAATTGCTTTATCCATCCAGGAGAAAATCTGACCCTTAATGTGCTGGCTATCATTTAGATGTGTACTAGACTTAAAATATTAGTGACACTTTTGAGATTTTTGTTGGCAAGCTGGATCAAATAATGGGTAGATTATCATAATGTTTTCCCCAGAAGTTTCAGATCTAAGTGTTTAAAAGACTGGTAAAACATCACCTATTTCACACTTTCAGACAAAGTGCATAAAACAATTTCTGGGAAATATACTAACAGAGTGATAGGAATAATACTATCAACTAGACAGTAAGCGTCTTCATTTTGCTTCATTCAGAATGAAGATAAGACTGTTTCCAGAGATAACATGAAATGTAATATCTCAGCCAATCCCATGTAACAGAAGCTTTAATGTCTTATGAAACAGTCTCAGAGTGCACAAAGAATAGCACCTTTCACACTGCATTCTTCTATTCCTGCTTCCCAGAAGGGCAAAGGGTATGTTACTTGTCTCACAATCTTCACTTACTAACCTCCACCATTACTGTTCCATTGAAATTACTTTTGTAATTGAAGAATAAGAAACAAAAATTTTTCTGTACTGATTAATTATAAAAAAAAATAAAATAAAAAAATCAGTGTATGACAAACACACATCCCTTCAAACTTTTATGATACAGCACCTTTTTCCTGCTCAGCTGCTTCACTAAGTTCAGGAAGTTTAAGTCCAACTAAATTTTGGTTCCTCATCAAAATATGCTCCTGTCAAGAAAAACAATAACATTTCCAAGTAACTTAATTAAAAGTCTCAAAGTAAAGAGCTCTGACATATGAATGCTAAGTATAACATTCACTTTATTTAATAAACATAAATATTTATATAAAGTTATAGTTACTACAATATTGATATTGCATACTTCAAATTCCATGCTTGCATTATTTTGCAAAATTCCTGGTCACGTGAATAAAAATTTGCAACATGTTTCCCCCTGCTCTAGTTGAAGAATGGAATTTTAATCAATGAGCATGTAAAAAGCACTGTTAGATATAGCCATAGTACTAAGCAAGTATCCATAAACAAAATGAGAAAATCAGAATATAAGATACATTAAATTGACACTTTATTCAGTAGGATTTGCTTACATCAAAGCTTCATTGCTACTGTACTCTATCACTACTCCCTGCAGGTAAAAAGAATGTACACTAAAGGATTAAACTTCATCAATATTCTTTCTATTATTACCGCATTTTCTACTTTCATATTTTCAAACTCATTTAAAATTCATAAATGTCTTCTTTCGTTTATAAAATAATTCTCATTAGAGTCAGAGCACAAATCCTTCATAACTGGAATTACATTTCATGTTGTGTTAATTGTTTGGTTATAACTACTAATTGTGTTTAACAGCCAGTAAGATGCTCAAAAATATTTGGCTCAAGTGTCTTTATAACAAACATTTCTAGTACATATGTAGTAAGTGTATATATGTTATATAAACAGGAAAAGATGAATAACCAAGCAGACATTCCCAAAAAATACAATGACCAAAGTGCAGAATTTGAGGCTCTCCTTACCATTATTATGATGGTCTTAAGGAAAGGAACTACAACTTATAAAGGGGAGGAAGGGAAATGTCCTGTTTTGTTTACAGCATGTGTATACAAGTTGGCCGCTTTACGTTAGTGGTTTATTTTTTCCATGTAACTTTTTTTTTTTTTTTTTTTTTTTTTCTCCCCAATATAATGGCTAATTCTTAGGGTTCAGGTCTAAAATTCTGGATACTATAAGACTTTCTCTAAGGGTATTCAAGTAGTAAAAAAAACCATACCAGACCAACTTCCTGTCCCCTGAGGTATTTTAAATACAATATTATTGCAAAGTTCAGTATTCCTGAATGATACAACTACTGCCCTTAAAAGGGAGACTGCCAAAAGGTAAACAGGATTCAAAAAACACCCAACTGAACAAGGTAGAAGCAATTTTTAAAACAAAAAACACTTACAAAGAGTTTGAGTTGCAAGAGGTTTTAAGCCCATAAAGAAAATTATAGTAACCATTTCTAAACTTAAGTGAAACATTCAGCTTATATACAGGTCTCACTCCTTTCACGGAAATCAGCCTGTTAGCATTTTTTAAGAGTCTGGTCCTGAGGAAAATTCTGAAGGAGCAGAAAAAGCACAGTGCAGTGAAAGAAAGGAAGTGAAACAGCCTAAGTGACTCTTTTAAAGAGCATGTTATTATATCCTCAGGAAGGAAACATTTTTCAGAACTAAAATTCTTCTTAGAAACCAGAAGAGATCATTTTACTTGTAAGTATGTTTTAGAAATGACATGATTGTTAATCAACTGCTTCCTGTTTATAGTTCATGTAAACTGTGCAAAATAGAGGAACTGTGATTTATACTCACCTTTTTGTCATAATGAAAGCAATTAGTTTGCTTGACACTAGTATTGTAATTATTTCTGAGGGCAAAAACATGCATGTGCAAGAACACACATGCATATTGAAGAGACAACTGCACAGCTGATGCATATTGCGAGTGAACTAGGAAGCAAAGTAATTCCATGGCATTTAGCTATAGATTACAGTTTACTGAAGTTGCAAAAGACAAATAATACAATATTATGTTGATTTTGCTAAAACCCATTATATTTCTTGAAATGATAAAAATAAGGCTAAGAAAGTTGAAAGTTCAGTAAGATACAAAAATAAGTTTAAAGCAGGATACAATCAGGACTCACCTCTCTGAGTTTTGTCAGTTTCTGCATCCGAACAGGTTGAACTTGGATTTGGAGGTCTTTGAATGCTTTCGTTTGATTACTGGATTTATTACCAACAACAAAGCCTTTATCTTCCTCAGATGGTATCTTCATGGGTGTTTTATCTTTCTGACCAGGCTCTAAACTATCCCATGATACAGCTCTTAGTAGAGGAGGACGCAGCCCACACAGTTTAAATTCTGGTTTGAAAGAAACTTTGTGATCCCTCATTTCTGGAACAGGACTTTTTAGCTTTGAGTCTATATTTCCTATTCCTGGTCCCGATAGGTAGGTTCTTAAAGGAACATCATTTTCTTTTGCTTTCTTGAGGAAGGATTTTCCGAGTTCATTTTCACAGACATTCAAGCAAGTGTTAAGAGACATTCTGCCACCATCACTACCTGAAGAGGAGCACTTAGGTAAAGTATCTACATGCTTACGTGGATCAAAGTTTTCTTTTTGTTCAGAGAGTTTTTCTTTGGGGTTTTCAAAACCAGCAGAACGAGGAACCAGCCTTCCCTGAGAAATCTTTCTTTGATCATTCAGCCTCCGATCCATTAATCCTTTGGAAACACTCTGAAAGTAGAGGGATACAAATAAAACAGAGAAACAAATCTGATTTTCTTCACACTGATGTTTGCTTTTAAACATGTCCTGTCAACAACAGAATTATTTTTAAGTGCACTTGAAAAAAGATGAATTGGGAATCTCTTCTCTGAATCTTTAAGATAATACCCTTCCCATTCCAGAAATCCTCATATAACCAGGATTCCCATCACCTTAATGTAAGCTGATCATCCTAACATAAGGTTTGCGTGAGTATATTCCTCTCACCTCAGATGTTATAGAATTTCTAGATTTCAAAAAAAAAAACAAACAAAACAAAAAAACAAACACTTTTGATTGTTCCTCATCTCCCAAAAGAAAAAGAACAGGCTTGTACACAAACATAAAGCACATAGTATAATTTCTCCTTATATTGCTACATCTCCACGCTCCTGTCTACTTCCATTTCTAATGGTTTGTTTGATTCTATATAATACTGCTGAAACATCTCATTAAAGTCTACTTGATCACTCTGCTCACCAATCCATACCTTATCTTTCTTCTATTCTATTGCTACCTTAGATAAATAATTTGCACCATTTTACTTTGTGCACAGAACTTCATTATCATCCAGCTTTAACAGCAAAAGTCCTACCAGCCAAATATAAGGCTATTAGAGGTTTTAGGATTATGGAAATATGGTTAAGGTGTGTTAGTCATTCTATTCTCACTGTGATACAGTAAGATACAGAGACAACTAAGGCAGATGTATAGAATATGTGCATGCAAACTATAAAGAATCTTACTCTACATATATCACCACAGGTTATAATTTGGTTGCAGTCTCTATTAGAACTGACAGAACAACTGCTTATTCCTTCTCTACTGTAGTATATAATCTGCACTTCTGCAGATTTTGTCAGTAATTTAAGGCAACAAACACACTCCATTTTGGGGGTCTGGCCCGAGTGCATTGCTACTCTTCCCCTTTGTAGCTACTGCTCCAAAATTTTGTTATGTATTTAAAGCATTGCCTAATCCACTCATGACAAAATCTTTTCAAAGTGCCATGTGATGCTACCTGAAGCAAATTAAAAAGCACTCACATAAACTGCTCAACAAATAGCAGTGTTAAGTTGTAACATCCTATCAGCAGTATCCAATACTAAGTATGGTAACACTCAGCTAAATAGGTCTAGAAACGTTCATGCATCTGAAATAGAAGCATACACTGAAGTAGCTGAAGTGGGTATTTTAACTTTAGAACTAAAGTTGCTCAGCATATTGATTTGAATTAAGATATAGCATGAATAAAAATGTGTGAATGGTAGAATGCAGAGCACAGCTGTAGCCTGTTTCTGTCCAGTACATTTGCTGGTGCTTCGCAGTTTCTTAGTTAAGTACACTTTTTTTCCTTTGTTGAGTATTGCTTTTCTGTTCATTTAGCAAACAGTTCTTAGTTTATTTAGTCACAAAAATAACTTGCATACGTGCTTGGAAAAAAACAGATTTAATGGAACACCATATGAAACACTTACCTCTGCAGTTTGCCTGTCATCCTCTTTAAAAGTTCTGTTATTCTAGCAAAAAAAAAAAAAAAAAAAAAAAAAAAAAAAAAAAAAAAAAAGTAAGGAAAAAAACTGTTTGTCTTACAAGATTTGCTTTCACATCTATGCTGCAAATGTTGAATACAGACATTAAGGGATTATCTTTAATATACAATTTTAATATATCTATATTTTACATTGGCCCATTTATTTATGAAGTAATTTTAGGAATTATTTTTTTCCATAGATTAGGATTATATTACATCTTTTTCCATATAATATACTTAACAATTCTGTATGATCCTTCAGTGCTTATTACATCTTGGATTTAAGACTTCAGAATTAACATTTATTAATTCCTGAATTGGTGGAAAAACATGCCAATAATCTCACGTTAGCATAGAAGAAGGTACTGAAAACACTCACTCTCCTCAGGGTAAATAGGACAGATGCAGTACTTTAATAATCTGGTTACTATACAGAATACTCAGCTCTTTCTTACCTGAACCGGAGATACTGACTCAACACTAGTGGCTGGACATACATCGGACACTAGGAAGACACATGTGATTTAAGTATGATTAAATCCTGATGGTTTTGCTCAAAAAATTTGAATAACACACATTAGCAAATCCATACACACAAACTTACATATAGCACACTAAGAACAAAATATAATAAAATATTATTTAAAAAGAAACATAAAACCTGAAGTATAAGAAGTGAAAGATCTTCAAAATGTAACAAAATTCTATTATTAAAAAGTTTAAAGTAATCTGTAGCCTGGAAGCAGCACTACAAGAGTAAAGTATAACACTGAAAGATATATAAGTAAATATATAAGCCTTAATGAGCCTTGTCACGTTCACAAGTAGATGCTTTAATCTGTAGATTAATTTATTCTCCAGAGGAAATGATAAACATTTTCTTTTTTACCTGATGGAACAGGAAGAGTGAGAGAGTTGCTCCGAGATGTTACAGGTGAAACTTTTGGGCTAAGGGTAGGCGAAACCGCTTCATTAAAACAAAGAAAAAAAAATAAAGAAAAAAATAGAAAGTAATTTTACTCTCGAAGCTTATTTCTTCTGAAGTTTGAAAATTCAGGTAAAATTAAAACATTAGTCTCGCAGTTATCAAATAGCCACATTTCTCCAAAGCCTGTGCAGCCATTTTAATTTCCAAGTTATACTTGACTATTAGGATCTTAGAATAGGCTCATGTACTTAGCGCAAACTAATAAGTTTTTTTATATAACAGAATTTTCATTTCCCTCAGTTTTGTTAGAGTCCGTCAGAGAAGTAGACACAAGAGAAGGACTCATAAGAGATTTAGGAAAAAAAAAAGAAAAAAAAAAAAAGAAAAAAAAAAAAAGGAAATTTTAATTTAAAAATGTATAAATTTTATCTCCTTACAGAAAGTGCCAACCTGATTTATTTTGATTTGGTATTTCAGAGGTAATTTATAGTTCTGTTTATTGACAAAATGACATTCTGTCCTGGCCCTCAAACACTTCATACAAGATAAACTATTTCTAATGACACTCCAGAACAGAAAAATTTATTCTATTTCTTTTTTAATGAAGATCTGATTCACTTAGCTTAGTTAATGACTATATCCAGAATAAAAGTATAGTTATACCTGGTTGGTATGGTTTCCTGTAGTATGAACATTTTGTCAAAGTTTCATTTTATCTACAGTAGGAACTTGAGGCAGAAAATCTTGAGAAATTTCTGATTTTTTGTTTGTATGTTTAAGATTCTGACTGAAACTCTTCCTCCTTTCATGTTACACTGCAGTGTACAGTTCAGAAACCTAGAAACACTGTCTTCCACTTTTAAATCTAAATATTGAGATTGATCTTTTCGATTTTGTACTGAAAAATGAAGAGAAGCTGAGGGATTCTGACCTAGATACTTATTTGTACTTATTTGTGCTTTTGCAGATTTCCAAAGTACAATCTAAAATTGTGTCCTAAAATCTATACCTACCTGTGGGTGACTCAGGGAGGCTGCTTCTTGACTTTCTGCCTCTGCGCATTAGAAATCTTTCGCTCACTTTCTTTGCTTCTTCTAGTAATTCAAGGTTCTTCTTTTTGTCTTCTTCTGATATGTTGACATCTGGTAGCTGATCATTTACCAGATCAATCACATGCCCATTGTTATCTAGGTTGAAAAGGGCAGAATTAGAACAGTACCTCGTGTATCCAAGCTGCAATTTGGAGTAGCCAGTATGAAAAATATCTTTAAGCTTTGATTTCTGTTAATTAAAAATTCATGCACACTCATCTTCTAATTCTTTTATATTCTCAATTTTAGGTCAAGTCATCAAAAACACTGATAACATTCTGAGATTCTAGTTTGTCACAGCAGAATTGGCTTCAGATCCATCTTAACTAGTAGTCATGGCATTTCTGCTGTAAACTCATTTTCTCTATGAGTTTTGTGTTTCCAGTTTTTAAAGGCTAAGGTTCCATGAATCTGGCATAGATTCACTAGCACTAGTTTTATCACATAGGTGATTCCATTAATTTTTCTATAGAAAAAAGTACAGAGTTCAGAATTAAAATGATTGTATTTCATATAGATAAGGTATTTCCACAAATGCGGAAGCAACAATAAGGCTACATCTAGCAGAAACACATGCAAAATTTTAAGATCTAAAGCCTAAGAATATACTGTTATGAACAGTGAGCATCTTTTCACTGCTTGGCTGAGAAGTTAATCCCAGTACAACAGTGGAAATAATGCTTGCATGAACTCTTAGGAAATGAAGAATATCTTCCTTAGGACAGCCTGCTTGTTTTCATTTAAAGTTTGTTGTGATATGATAGCCAGGCTGGACAATGTGAGACTTAAGTGCCCCTTGACAGCAAAACTTCCAGTGTTTTAAAAGTAACCAAAATCAGTATTACTGAACAGTATTTTGAACATAGCAGGGATTTTAAGCTTGTGCATCTCCGGCCTTCTAGAAATACCAATCTAACAATTTTTTGTAACTAACCATAGACATATTTCTCTGTTCACATGCAAGCCATTTATGATCATGAACTCTTGATCACTATGGTAGCGATATTCACAGTGCAGGCATTATACCTATGTCTTTATTGCACATCACATTTTCAGAGAAACATCCTAGCTTAAATGAATAATCATTTCTTACCAACAGAAGTCAATGAACTTGTTGAATTCCTACTGGCACGGTTAGAATGCCTTCTATGAGGACTACGAGATCTACAGAGAAAAATGAATGAAAAAATATGGGAATATGTCACAAAAAAAAAAAAAAAAAAAAAAAAAAAAAAGAAAGCTCTACATTGAAAGAGAAAACATTAAGTAATACATTTTAAAAAAATATATAAATATATTAAGAAAGCATGAAATATAAGCTAAAAGTATCTCCATTTTGCTTTCACTCTTCCCAGAAAATCTTGTGTTTAATGATTGAGTTCTGTTCCATATTAAAAGGGAGGTTAAAGACTTATAGAAACTGAAGACTTTCTGTCAGAAGGATAGATTTCAAAAGTTGTAGCTGTCAGTTGAAACACGCACAACTTTAATTTAGATTTTTGTTTTAATTACTCTATTCTGAAAGATTAGAAAATAAACACTAATTTTAAAGGACACCAATTTAGGTTTGTAGAATTAGTGACATCAAAACTGCTCTTTTATATCAACTGTATTTCCAACACCAGAATTCCCTGCACCCAAAAGGAAAGACAATATAATTTATTTACAACAAGGGCTGCTCCTAAAATAATGTCTCCTAATTTACTACATTGGCTCACAAGGTCAGGTGGATATTGGTGGTATGGCACTAGAACTTGAACCTGCCCACCAATATATTCTATTACATTTTGTTTCCATGAAACAGATGGCAACAGAGGGGCAGTCTGACAAAAAGGCGTCTGATATGGAAGCATGGATGAAGCAAAAGAGTGTCACTGAATTTGCTCACATGGAAAAAGTGGCACTCACTGACAGTCATCAATGTTTGCTGAATGTTTGTGACAACCAAACTGTGGATATGAGCATAGCGTGGTGGTGGGTGATGCATTTCAACAGTGCTGACAGCAAGTCACCCCTGCTGGTACAGATTGGTGGAGAATCGGTGGTGAAAATGCACAGCTTATGGTGGTGTCTATGCTGAAAATCAGTATTTTGTAGCTGAGAATTTGCTCTAATAAATAGTGTTATTGTGTTCTCTGTATCTGTTGTATTTTCCATTGGAATATAGGAGGCATTATTTTTGGAACAACCTATGTACAAGGACACATCCATAATATTTTAATATGACACACATTTCAAAGCAAATTCTTAGAAACCACTCCCAGAATGACTGTACAAATTATGCATAGATTGGTAACATATTATGTAGTACCTGTTAACCAGATTTTTATCAATTTCTACATCAGGCATACCAGCATTCTCTGGAAGAACAATAGAAGGTGTACTGCTTGTAGTTCCTTCAGCACCAGTGTCCTGGATGATTTGTAACAAAGATAAAAATAAAGTTAAGCAGAAATTCAAAATACTGAATATCAGTCGGTGAGAAAAATAATGTGGATTTCTCTATTTAACTTACAAATGACTGATCTGAGAATTAGCTTTTATTTGGTAAGACATATTTGAGCTACAAATCTTTATTTACACCAATTCTAATTGCTTCTGCTAGGCAGTAGTATGTAAAACAAGAATGCTATTTTATTTTGTCAATTTTATTCTAAATTTTCCTTGAAACAACATCCCAAAGTTCCATAAGAAATTTTGACTTCAATCGACAGTTGGCATTTATGTCCCTGCTCACATCAGGGAAACCAGAACTACATGACTTTTTAAAGATCACTTTCAACCCAACATTCCATGACTGTGTGACATTTATGAATCTTGAAGAAGAACGTGCTTACTAACCCTGGCACAAAGCCACTTATGTTCAACTGCTACAAATAATATTTTGCAAATACCATTTGCTCTCAATTGTGCTTACTTCTTTAAGAATATTTACCTATTAAAGGCTAACAAAAGCATAATTAATTCAGAATAAAAAATAATTATTTTAGTAATACTTGTTAATACAGAAAATAAAGAGCTGTTGTAAAAAATAATTTGTGCATTTGAATAATTACTCATGATTATTTAGCTTAACACATCAATGTTTTAGAGCATAGAGATTTCAATCATATTGATTATTATAATCCAAGGTCATCAAGTTATAATTTTCTTTCACTCATCTAATGTTTGATGGAGAAGTTAGGTTACTCCTAAGGTTTGTTACAACAAGCAAGTGGCAATAGTATAAACTGAAATAAAATTATACACATACATAAAGATATTATCATACAATCAAAGAATGGCCTGGGTTGAAAAGGACCATAATGATCATCTAGTTTCAATTCCGTGATAAATGCAATTTTGGCCATAACAGAAGACTGAAGAGGCTCAAAGATGCTCAGGGCAGACAGGTTCTGCAGAAACAACGGTGTTAAGCTCTACCAAAACCTCCCTAACAGAACATGGTTTTTAAAGTTTTAAAATCCAGCCAAATTTGGATGGATTTGAAAAGTAATGGAAAAAAATGCATCTCTGCTAAAAGGGATACAGGGCCAGAAAAGTCAGATGATAAAGCTTTCCTGGATACCACCTAAATTTTTAAAAAAAAAAAAAAAGTCCTCTGTCACATTGTAAAACAATGAAGGATCTTGGCTGAATTTATTTGTCCTGAAACAGACAATCACGTGAAACTCCTTAGAAGAATAATGCATCTCAAAGTAGTCTTTTGAGATAGACAAAGTTCTAAACCAGCTTAAATTTATATACTTAAGTGAAATGTCGAGGTGAAAATTTTGCAAGTAAGGCAATGCATCTCAAGTTGTAACAACATTTAGTTGAAAAAGACAACAGGAGAAAAGGCAAAGCAGGTACAGGACATAGTCAGAACAAAGTAAAACAAGTAGTACACAGTGATTTGATAAGAGGTGCACAAATTTAAACAGGAAGAAGAAGTATCAAACGTAGAAATGTGAATGATGGAATAATCATTGTAACAAAGACATTATGAACATGTGAAATGTCTTTTTTTTCCTCAAATCTGAGTGGACAAGATAGTGTGTTCAGAATACAAAGAGCTGGAAAAAGACAAAATTGTTTTTTATTGAAGGAGAGGTGAGGATATTAGCCCACAGCCAACCCTAGAAGCATAGGGTAAAAAATGAGACATCATACATCTTTTAACCTAATTGGTAAGGATTTATTTTACTTATATTTTCTAACACTACAATACATCAGTTATTAAGGATGTCAACAAAAACATACTAATTTTATGTGAAATTACTAATTAAACAAAAATACAGAAGTGACTAAACATGACATTTAAATGTTTTATGAACTTCACTGGAAGAAATTATTCTGTATCAAACACATCTAAATATCCAGTACTTCCAGATTAACACAAAACTAAGAGTTGAACTGCACACTCATAATTCAGACACATTCCAAACAAAGGGCTTAAGTGCTTTGAATAGGGCTAACTGTTCTCAAAATGACATTAATGGGAGCTTCCCATCAGAAAACCCAGATCTAATGAATATTCTGAGAAATGTTGTTTAGAGTTGGAAGCTTATGTAAGAAAAACTGAAATGGAAAACCAGACCAGATTTTTCAAAATGAATTTGAGAAATACAACCCTACATTTCCATCATGTAAAAGATACCTGAAGTACACAATAAGCTACATGTTATGTAAGGTTCATTTTATTTTTTTTCCGAATTGTTTTGTTAATATATATGAATTTGTACGTAAGGAAAAGGTAGGAGAACATCTCCTGGTACAGAATAAGGACACTGTTGGACACTAGACAGCACTTAAAATTTAAGAGGAGATTTCAGTCTTGAAAAGTTTTGTTCAATGGCAGTGAAGGGCATACCCTGGTAACCGGTCTCCCAGCTGATATTTCTTTTTGATGCCCTCTCCTTGTTTGCAAGTTCTATTATGCAACATTGAGGTATCTCACCAATTACAGAGTTATGCTGTAGAACCCACTCTGCAGGAAGACCCAAGAGTGATAATAGGTATGAACAAGATCAGACTGTCAGAACACTGGCTAGTTTCAACGCTTAATAATTCTAGTAGGCTAATAAGCAATGTATTGATTAAAATCCTTCACCTGTTAAATTGTTATTTTAGGCATAAAGGATCTGAAACAAAAAGTTTCTGTTAATTGTCTGACTCATGAGCTATTTCATTGCTTCAGTTCATTTTGAACCTACTTTTAACAGGCCAGTATTTTATTTCGGAAGAATAGTTGGTTGGAGTGCTTCATTTCTGACATTTCACAAGCCAGCCCTAGAATAGTTATTGATGTCTGCTAGCTCCTTTTCTTTTTTCACTCTTTGAGGGTGTCTTTCAGTAGTTTTCACAGGGAGTGCGGGGGCATTAAAAACAAAGGGGAAAAAAACCCACAGCAGAACAAACTCACAAACTATCTTCTTTATCTAATATATGATCTCAGCTAACCGTCTGATAAACTTGCATCCATTTAGGGTGTTTATCTTAAGCCAGGAAACTAACACTCAGCACAGTGTGCTATTTAAATGGAATGTATGACAAATCAATGTAGGGCTTGCTGCTGACAATATTTTCCAATGATGCTGAAGTAGCGGATGTTTTCACCCAAAATATAGAATACAATGTCCTCAAATCCAAGGACAATGATATACTCTAACTGAAGATATGCCAAATTATAAATTCTGTCCTCCTGTACAGCAGTTTGCATGAAAAAGAATGACCTGGATAACCTATGATTTCATAATCCTTTAATTCAGCTAAGATGATAATTTATTAAAAAAAACCAATAACAAAACCAAATTGTTTGAATATAAAACTACTTTTTATCAGTAGTATAAATTACTCAAATGGCAAAAACTGTCATTACTTAATGATTTTTTTCATTTTATATGCAAATAAAACTTTAAAACATATACACAGTTGAAGTGCTGAATGCATATGGGTGGCTCTCGCACACATTCAGTATAGTTTCTGAACATAGACATCTATTACTATCACAAATAAAGAAAAAGAATACACACCAAAAAGCAGATTTCCATCTTTTACACACATACTAATTGGAAAGCACCTTCTATAAATCTGTAAGAGCGACACCAGGTATTTCCAGAGTACTGTGAGGCATAAATCTAAGTTGTTTTCTCAGAAGTTAAATTTTTATGGGAAAACATCAGTTTTCATTCCTTAATCTAAGAAATACTTGAAAAACTTTAAGAAAGTCAGCTGACAGATCATTCATAGCCTTGTCAGTTTATCAGAGTACACCAATATGTAGCTAAAGACAATATGTTATTTTGCAGACTCCTAAATGTAC
The DNA here is from genome assembly GCF_039878825.1 of Excalfactoria chinensis. NCBI lineage: Eukaryota > Metazoa > Chordata > Aves > Galliformes > Phasianidae > Excalfactoria > Excalfactoria chinensis. The sequence continues at coordinate 37,303,848 of NC_092829.1, read as the reverse complement.
AAAAACAGTTTCAAGCCCAAAATAAGTATCAGAAAAAATTTGTAAGAGTGCTTACTTTGGCTGGAGAAGAACTGTTGTGTTGTGCCTCTTTTGATTGTTCACTTTCTTCAGGTAGGGTTGGCATGGTGGACAGAATGGAGCACGTTGATCTGCAGTGTTGACTAGCACAACCATACACCGCTGAGAATGAGACTGTTCCAAGTTAGCTTGAAGGTATAACTGCTGCAAGGCCTTGTGATCCACTAGATATGCTAGATGCCAAAAATTCATATCAAATTAATTTTAAAAAAACTATGCTCTAACATAGAGATCACTTTACAATAACAAACAGTATTAAAGTTTAAAATTAAAAATATAAACTTGTGTTTTATTAAACTAAAAGTTTCAAGGTCAAGTATAACTGTGTAAATGTTCCCTTCCTTGCTGCTATTCCCACTCCTCTTCATGTCACAGATTTTATTTTTTATTTTTGCCTCCTGTGACTGTGTTGGCTGTAATTAAACTACCCTCTCTATAGATCTTCCAAGAAGAAAACAGTATCCTGGATAACTGTAACATTCCTTTCAGTAGTCAAGAAAGTCCTAATAGTACAGAATATGATCTTAGATTGCAAAGAAAGGAAAACCTTTAGAAGGAAAACTGGTCAGTCAAACCACGACACTTTCTTTGGGCATGTGCTGAGGCACTTCAAAGGCCTAGGTGAGTTGGGCAAACACTATAAACACGTGCTGTGTAGACAACAACAATGTGCAAGACACTTTCAAAGCAAAATAGTAGCAGTGCTTGAATGGGAAAAAAAAAATAAAAAATCACTGCCTATTAGCTGAAAAAATTATTGTTCCTCGTATCAACTTGAGCTACTGCCTTCACATTCATCAATCCTTACAGCTACAGTAGAAGTATTACAAGACTTACTCTGACACCTACCGGACAATTAAGGAACAGTTCTCACAAATAAATCATTTGACTTCTTGATGGTGCCTACAGACAACAGATTAGGTGGTTAACAAAAACGATGTACACAGTGACTGACTAGACAAGTAAACTATATTCCCTTGACAGTTAGTTTGCAGCTGTATATAGTATTGTGTTATGCACTCAAACTCTAATGTTGCAACAACTTAAAGAGAGGGCCAAGAAGTTGAACATACTCATCAAGTAGAGGTTGTGTCCAAAAAAATTGTCTTCTCCCAAACCTGTGTAACTAAATTCATCATTATTCTTTTACTGCTTTGGAGATTACGATGGAGTAAAAATAAATAAATAAAAAAAAATCATAATGGTGAGATAATCTCATATAAATTCAAGCTATTTTACAACCTAAGATCAATTTTCTAGTTTTCTCATCCATCTCAGGGAAGGGAAGATTACTAAAGAACATACTTGTTTACTGAGGCTGGCAATTAAAATTGTCAAAATACACTTAAAAAACAAAAAACATCAACAAGAGAGAAAAACAGTCGTAGGAAATAACCAAAGCAGGCTCAGTACTTACTAATTCCTCACCTCACCTTTCACAGAACTAGAAAAACCTACAAAATGTGTGAAAGCTTTAACCTACAGAAGCAGCTAGGACCTACACTTTTACTAGACTAAAAGACTAGAAAAATATTTCTGTGCATTCCAAAAAATAAATAAATAAATAAATAAAATAAAAAATCATCTATAAAGTTCCAACTATGATGGAAAACAGCACAAAATATTGCATTTTGTAAATGCAACTGGGTTTAAGAAATAAAGCAGTCTTCATGCCAAGAGTCTTGCCATTTTCTGCATCAACTGCTGCCTACTGATAGTAGTGGGAAAAGGTTTAGAAATGCTGGAAACAAGATACTATTGAAGCAATGTTCTTCCATCACTGCCTATTTTGTCAGACAATGAAAATTAGTAAATGCCAGTGAGAGTCAAAAAACAGAAAAGCAGTTCATCAGAACACTTGAACAAGAACTTGAGGAGCTTATCTGTACCTCAGAGATATAGTTAGGAAAGAAAGAAGTGTTCTTGTAAAATTTATTTATCAGAAAGATACATTTTGCTTTTCATTAGAATATTAGAAAGGAATATAGGCTTAGAATCTGCAGCAGTATATCATCAGTATATCTACCTAAAAAGCAGCTTAAAAACTTACTCAGTTCTGAGTAGTAGAAAGAGTGCATAATACCTTGATACTAAGCACGGTCCTGTGCCAGTCTTTGGAATCATACTACCATTAACTTTGCAAGCTTCATATCCTTTCCCCAAGCATAAATATATGTCAATCAAAAAGAAAAATCATACATTAATCTATGCAGTAAAAACCACACAGAATTATTCCCCCTTAAGATACTAAAAGAATAGGTAACAAAATACATCCACACCTTAAAAATGTTCCAAGTGAACATATTTTAACATCCTAGTCACTATGACAATAAAATAAATGAGAGAATCTTGCTATTAAGTGTTGAATAAGCTCTGTCTGGCCTAGATCTGTCTTCTCAAAGTCTGTCGAGAAATTAATGTATTATCTTATATCAGAATGATTCCCCAAACAACTCTAGAAATTGCAAAAGCTTAAAAATAATCTTTAAAAATTCAAAATTAGATACTTGTAGACATTCTTCACTCACATATCACAGGAAGAACAGATGTGAGTGAACCTCTAGAATGTTAGCCTGCATGAGCCTTTTGCACCTATAAAATGAGTTAAAACAAACAAACCACTTATGCTTTTCATCAGACAGTATAGAGAACGAAACAAAAGGAAAAAAAGCCACAGAGGATGGAGTGCTTCTTAATGTTTGTCTGTTACTGTAAACTTACTGCTTAAAATAGTCAGGAAAAAAAAAAAGAAAAAAAAGAAAAAGATCCCAAGCTTAAATGTGGTGTCAGATATAGATCAGTGAATGCAGAGAACTTACTTTTACCACTGTGTAGGCTTGGAGTACAATCTCCAGGAAATGGTGATCTGGGAGCTCTATTCCATAAAAGGGAAAAGTATTTAGAGGCCCTTGGCTTTCAGTATGTTCCCTCTGTAACTCATTTTACCACAGTAGATAAAACTAAGTACAATCAGTTAACTTACCCTTTCTGAGTCACAGCTGAGTACAGTGTTAGCAAAAGCTTAAAGGTGCTTTAATCCATCTCCACTGATAGCATAGCAACTGACCTCAAATTCTCTGAAATAAACAATTAAGAAAGCATTATATTAATATTTTTTGACCTCATACTGCCTCTGTTCAAGTCAAGGAACTCTCATTTGTCAACAATGGTACGTAACAATGTCAACAATGGTTACGTACTCATGAATGCAGCTGAGCGGCACAACTATGCAATGCTTTTTGCAGTGTTTTCCTTTGTTGTCCTTTACAGTAGTTGCAAAACATTACAATATTAGAAAGGTACCTTTCTGCATTCCTTTTATACAGCTGTAAAAGTATATGAAATTTGTAGAGTACTTTGAATTATGTTTTGCAATTTTGAATTATCTAAGAAATGCTAAAATTTTTATATTCAAACCAAATGTGAGCAAACTAGTGTATTCTTCACATGTTTGTGCCATAACCTTCTCAAGTACAAAGCATTTAACATACGCAAACAGTTCACTGGTATAAATAAGCAATTCCAGCATCTGAAGAACAAAAACAACGATATAAACACACATTCAGGATGTCTTAGTAGAATTTCTTCAATATTTTGCATTGGTGCTTCAGAATTTCTGTATAACTTAAACCACAACTGAAATTGACCTGTTTACATTCTTAAGTTCTGTTCACATTACTATCCATATAATTATGCAGGGTAAAACCTGGAAGACAGAGAAAATGTTTCTATTTAAAGACACAGAACACTACCTCTGGGGCACGCAAAGGGTATGCAACTGTTACATGAAAGCTTCTATTTTCACTTTGAGAAATATGGAGATTAAATCCCAAATAACTTAATATGACTAAGCAATTAAAACAATTTCAGGTTGCAAACTAAGAGCAAAAGGATAAACGTGAATAACTCTGCCACAATAACGACCTCAAAGTTCAACAGTGCCAAGTGCAAGGTCCTTCATGGGGGCTAAGGCAAATCCACGCATCAAAAGAAGCATGACCAGCAGGTTGAAGGAGGTGATTCTCTCCCTCAACTCTGCCCCTGTGAGATCTCACCTGAAGTTCTGTGTTCAGCACTGGTGCCCCAGGTCAAGAAGAACACAGACCTGTTGAATTGTGTTCAGAGGAGGGCCATGAGAATAGTCAGAGGTGTAGAGCATCTCTTCTATGAAGACAGGCTGAGACAGCTGAGGTTTTGCCGCCTGGAGAATTGAAGGGTTTGGCAGGCCAGGAAGACCTCACTGCAGCTTGACCATAGCTAAAGGAGCTTAAAAGAAAGCTGGAGAGAGACTCTATCAGAGGCTGTAGCAACAGGACAAGGGGCAATAACTTAAAACAAAAATAGGGCTGATTTAGATAACGTATTACAGGATGCCCCATCCCTGCAAGTATTCAAGACCAAGTTGAATGAAGCTTTGAGCAATCTGGTCTAGTGGGTGCTATCCCTGCCTGTGGAACTAGATGGTCTTGGAGGTCTCTTTCAACCCAAACTATCTCATGATTCTATAATACATCAAAGAAGGAAACCAATTGAAGAGTAAGAAGAATGTAGCAAATATTTGCCTCCTCAGATTCTAGCAAACTTTTTGTCTCAAACTCAATGGGTACAAATCTTTCTCAAGTCCAGAAACTATCACTTAAGACTTGCTTTATGAAGAGGCACAACAGGAAAAAAAAAATCTTTTTCTGTTTCCCATTTTCCTCATACCTCTACAGATAAAACTTGATGGCTTTAGCAATTTGCTTGAAGGGGAGAAATGAAAACTACATCAGAGGAGAATAAAATGTTCTTTTGATGCATGTTCCTACTAATCTGTTTGGGAGCATCCAGAGGCATAACCCTGTGTATGTCTGGTTATGATTCAAATCTCTGCTAAGAATAGAAATAATAAATAAATAAATAGGTGATGAGAGGTGATTCTGGTACACTATAAATAAAACTGACTCCTATAACAATTCATTTGGTTTCATCATGTACCTAAAACTTTTATTAAAGAGTATCAAGAAACTCAGTAACTCCAACAGAGTAACATACAACATTTTCTAGGAATTCTATACTTAAACTTCATTTTGGTCTCAGCTTTAGGCTTTTCTCTTATACATTAAAAGAAATATCAGCATGATTTCATAAAGAATGTAGAGCTAGGAAACCTCTGGAAGAAAAACCCCTGATCTTATGACCAAGACAGCAACCATAAAAATAAATAAATAAATAAATAAAAATCAGAGAGCTGAAAGCTAAATGTGAGTAAAAAGGTGTTATTTCTTTTCCTCCTAGATAATTTTCTACCTGCAAAAATATACTAGTTTAGGAAGAAGCATTGGCCTTTGTCTTATGGTCCTGACAAAAGCTCTCTGGTGCAAGAACCATATACTGATTAAGTACCCAACAGAAACTGGTCACGACAATTTCAGTAATATCTGTAGATAATAACACAGACAAACATACTTTAACCTAAATGAGTATCCTGTAGTCAGTAACAGTCATTTGGATTTTTTTTTTTCCTCCTTCTTCTGTTCCTTCTCATATATTTGGAGAAACCTAGAAACACCTCCAATGTCTGGACTATATGTATTATACATCACATCCTAGTTACATATTTATTTTCATCAGCGATGTAGGTTGAGTTGGGAACTTGAGCCAAGATTCTCTTAAACTGGCATTTGACAACATCCTTAGTTAATGTAAAAAGAGAACAAATTTGTTTGGGGAACAGAAGGCAAGTTCAGGAAAGAATGAACTTCATGTTATTTGCTGCCCTTATTCCTTTCTTCCTCCATCCTCCCCCAGCTCCCCCCACCTCTTTAAAAATGTTGTGAAGTAATATTTTAATATTTTCAAATTCAATTTTTACGTATAGCCATTTTACAAACTATTCCAGGGCAGCAGGATATCTACTGCATATAATTTGGAAAAAGTTACTACCAAAGGCCCAACACGGGGGGGGGGGGGGGGGGGGAAAGAAAAAAAAAAAGCTGAAAGCAAGAAAGGAATTAGGGCAGAACACTATTGCCTAGTGACTTGCAATTCTTATTGCTATAGCAAGCAAAACATTTTCCAAATGAAGAAATTGAAAACTCTTCCTTCCATAATTAGAAAGCATAATCCTGGACAGCATACTTTGTTGAACAAAACAACAATAAATAGATTTATTCAGTATCCTAAAGTGCAATTACAGTCTTCTGTCTTTGAGCAAGATGAATACACTAAGGTCTTCATCTTGCATAGATAAATGGTAAAGCAGCATAAGAGGTTTTTAATTCTAAAAATGATAAATCATAATAAACAGTGACTTCAGTGATATGCACAGATATCTGCAATTGTAAAAATCAGCACACCCAAAAGAGTGCAAATGTGTCCCATTTTCTTGGTTTTGAAAAAGAATCATAAGTTCAGTTCTGCTGAGTTTTTAAACATTGCTTTACACAAGGAAAGGAATAGCTGCAGTATTATCTTACTCAAATAATTTGCTATTTCACAGTCTGAGTGTTGGGTGTTACTTGATCACTCCTATATGTTACTGAATGATTGTCATACTGGATGACTAATTCCCAGAATCAATAATTCAAATCAGAAGTTCACCTGGACAAACATTCTTCTTGAAGCAGCATAGACACTGAAGCAACTAGACTAAGTTGCTTTGCATTTTGCCCAGCTGGATGTTAACATTTTCTAAGGACAAACTGCAGAATTTCTCAAACTTGATCCAGTGTTTACTTATCTCCACAGTATTTCCTCTCTCTCCTTATATATACAGTCAGAATTTCATTTGTACTTCATTACCATAGTTTCTCATCATCTTGCTAGGCACTTTATAAAATTTCTGAGTCCTTCTCAGTAACATCGTTCATATTGCAGGATTGCTACTAGATCCCCCTGAGTAGTCTCATCTTCAGGCTAAGCAATAACAGGTGGTTCCTGAAGACACCCCTCACAGAATGTGTACTTTCTACTTCACTGGCCTTTCCTTGATTTATTCAAGTTTATCAGTATTCTGGGGGCTCAAAGCCAGATGAGGTAAAACAAATTGGGCGAGAATGTATTCCTGCACTTCTTCCACATCTAACAGCCAGGACAGACTCTCAAATAGCTTCACTTTTAGCACCAGGTAGAATATTAACTACTAACAACATTACTTGAATCCCATGTTTCAGTCACTTTTTCCACTCATCCAGCAGTATTTTCATATTTGAGCGTTTCACATTGGAGACAGAAATGCTATAGATCATCAAATACTGACAATTTTTATATGTATAGAACAGTCTTATCCATAGATTATACACTAACTTTGCGAGCCTAGCTGTCTGTGAAGAAACAGAATAATCAATAAATATATCCTTTCTGTCCTGCTAACAAATGATCTGAAAATCTGAATAAACAATAACACTGAAATTTTCTAATGCAAACTTTTAGGTGCACTTGTAAGGAATAGCAACAGTTTGAAAGCTAGCAGCTATAATAATTTTCTGTATTAAGTTCAGAAACAAACCATAGTGAACAAAAAAACAACCGCACAAAAAGCAAATAAAATTATCACCATTAGTTAGACAATGGATGATTGTTGATTTTAATGTTATCCAAAGAGGAAAACAAATCAATGCAAAACTGCAGCCAAAAGCCTTGTCCTTATTCAAAGGATCTATACATTCGCAATACAAGGTTTTGCAAACATACTTGTAGAAAGCCTTCTGTCTATAATTCTCAATCATCTACAGTTTTCTGTGGCTTGTGTTATTGCTACTGAAAGTATGATTCTGGGAACATATTAAAAACAAACTGAAAAGTACCTTCCAGATGTAGTTATACAGCAACATTTTCACTCTATTAAGTTCTTAATATCACACTGGCATTATGACAACTAACTACACAGGTACTTCAACTGACTACTTAAAAAAGCAAGCTTCTGTCTACTGTCCCCACTTTGAAAATATCCTGGAAGGAGGCCTCATCCATCTCAGGTAGTACTTGCAAGGCTTTCTCAGCTCAATTCTGGTCTTCCTTTTGTCTTGAGAAGCAAATTGTTCTAATTCTTTCCTGCTCTTAAGCACCACATTAATCTCTCCGGTCCAGTCAAGGTGCACTTCTCAGCGGGTACAGATTATCAGCCATAGCCAAAATCACAGAAAAAATCATTACACTTGTTTCATCGTTATTTGACATGCAAATGAGATAGCTGCAGAGGAGGAAAAAAAAAAAAAAAAAAAAAAAAAAAAGGAAGAAAAAACCCTTCATCGCCTAAACACTATTTTAGTACAGGGAAAAGAAGAACAAGCATGCTGGTTATCAGTTCAGAAAGAACATGGATTTCCTGACTTGCTGTAAGGATAGTGAGAAAAATAAGCGCAAACAGCTGCTTATGAGAAAGGAAAGCAAGCCCTCATTTCCTGTGTTTTCAAAGCCCTTCTCTAAGTTTTCATCAGAATCCAACATGAGTGAAGATAGATTGCTGCTAATACACAAACAATAGATTCCAAACCTGACTTTTCTCTGAGTTCATCATATCTAGTCCTTATCTATAGAATCCCAGGATCAGGTTAACACTGTAATGTAAAAAAAAAAACAAAAACAACAACAAAAAAGCCCCGCATATTAAAGGCTTTATTTTGCAGGTGCCCTCAGGAAGAAAGAGCTTGCGTAGACTGTCCACTCCAATAGCATCTCAAACTTTCTATTCTGCTTAACTTTCAGGATATTAACCTTAAGGATGCAAAGAAGAATTTAACCTCCCACTGCTGGTTTACTCATTTTGAGGAAACAAAAGTGCATAAAATATGGACTACGGAGAAGTCAGTATTTCAAATGTTAAACCACAAAGTCACACTCCAAAACCAGATGTTAATGAATACATTATATAATTCCTCTTACATTTAAATCCATCTCTGCAGATCTTACAAGTCTTTCATACGAAAGAAAATGAGGTTCATTTTGGTTATTGACTTAAGTTCTAGAGTCAGGAGCTTTATAATTTGCACTGATTTGGAAAATATCTTGATTGGCTTGTTTATACTAGAAAGTATGGTAAGAAAAATACAACTATGTTTTCCTTAGAAAGTTACTGAATATAAAAGTATTAAGTCTTTAATAACAGATGGTTTGCTAACCTAACCTTATTCTTGAGGTTTTCTAAGATTGTTCTCCAAAAATAAATGCAGGAAAGCTAATAATAAAGATCAAAGCTATCAGAACAAGAAAGGAATTTTTATGGATTGACTGGCATGCACCATGCCAAAAAGATGTATTTTATGGGTAGTTAGACAGTTTAGAACAAAGTTTTGAGACAAACAACAGCTCTGCTTTTCTGGAATAGCATAAACCAAATGCAGCAAATTATTAATGTCTGATTTGTCAAAATATTTCCGTGATAAAATTGTTCAGTCAACACCATTCCTTCACTGATTACATCCAGGAGCTGATCCAAAAACAGCTTTACACACAATCTCATCAACATCTAAGTAAACCTCACATTTTTATTACATTTTTATCAGTACTGAGCACAAGAAGTCTCTACTGAAAAGGTGCACTTAAACCAGAGAATTACTTCTGTAGGAAGAGTTACAGAACTTTGGGCTTACATTTTTAAGACTTTGGCTTCATTACATAAAATGAAAAGTGGGGGAGGTGAGGAATTGATAAAAGGAGCAGAGTTATTTATGGAAGAGACTTTAAAAGAAAGCAGGGCATATCCTGTGCCAAGATTTGCCACTGAAATATAACATCTCACTCCAGCTGTTCTGTGTGCCTCATCCAGACTGTGCTCTCTACAGAAACAATAAGTGAATAGGGCATATGCTTGCCACTCAGTCATCCCAGTTTTCAAACAACAGTTTAGTTCAAACTCTTAATGACTAGGGTTGTATGACATCTCCCATTCTATTGTAGCTTTTAGAAGTTTGGTAACTTCTGGCAGAGGCTCAAGGTGATAATGTGGGGGTTAAGAAATGTTCACATTTTGACATTAAGCTAAATCTAAAAGAGACTGTCTTTCTTAGCACTTTATCAGCTATGCTAGAATTCCATACCAGAACAAGAGGGAAAGTTGTCCTACAGATTAAGGAAGATTATAAGGGTAGAAGTTATAGGTCTGTGTTTCTGCTGCAGAGATTACACTTCCGTGGGGGCTGCCATGTTCAGTACTGTTGTGACTTTTACTGTCATACGAAGGAAATTCTACTTGACCACAGTATTATTTAATAGAAAATACAGGTGAGAACCTGTATGATCTTCTCATCCTTCTCTTCCTGGAGGATTAAGAAACAGAATGATAGGTTTACACACACCCCCAACACTTTACACAAAGGATTTTTCGCATGAAGGATCTGGAAAAGAGGGCACGTATATAAAAACAGACAATGGAAGGTAAGATGAAACCAGGCCTACAGCCAGCCAAGGTGAGTTACAAGATATGAGGAACTAAATGATAAAGTGGCAGATAAAATTCACTGCTGAAAAGCGTAAATTAATGCATATCAGAAAAATAACCTTAAATATACTTAGCTAAAGCAGAACTCATCATTATGTTTTACCCGTCAAGAAAAAGCTCTGAGTCATTTTGGATACTTCACTGAGAAGAGCATTCAGCAAAAGCCAAAAATGCAAAAAATGCTAAGAATCAGTAGGAAAGAATTGAGAACAAGATAGAGTGTAAGCATTCCATGCCCAACTCTTCAGCAGTTCTAGTCACATCTCAAAAATAATGAAAAATAAATACAAAGGGTACACAGAATCAAGAAATTGCAGATTTCTAAAAAAAAAAAAAAAAAAAAAAAAAAGCAATCTGAAAAAGGTACCTCTTCAGTTTGAAAAAGGGACATTTTTGGGTAGAAACAGAAGTGAAATTTAAAAGAAATTGTAAGTGTTAGTTATAAAGTCTCTGGCCAAGGAAGCTCTAACATGTAGATGGTTAGTTCCTGTCTTGAACTAGGCAAATCATTTCTGTGACCTTAACATCCAGTTCTAATGTTTGCCACTGAAGAGGATTTCGTTTTTAAAATGAAAGCAATTAAGAATGTGAACAAAGAGAACAACAGAGGACAACTGTCTTTATGCCAATTATGAGTAATTAGCATTGCAGAAGGAATGGATAGATATTAAAGCAGAAAGAAGGAAGAAAAGACTTGCTTCCACTACATGTACATGCTAAAAGTACTGCCAAGACTAAAATGCTGTTGCTATAGGATAGTATTTTGCTAGATTCCAAAGTAACCTTCTTGAAGAAATAAACATACCTCAGTCAGAAGAATGCCAGGCGTCTCCCTGCTTTGTCATATTTTATGTTCTTAAATATGAAAAAACCTCAAATGTTTTTAGGAAGCTATTTGGGTGGCAGGTCACTGAATGTGTTTTCAGTTTTATTAGAAAAATAGAAGGTTAACCATATCAGAAATATTGAACTGTCCAGGAGAAAAGACAATTTCAGCACTTTTCAAATTAAGCACGTGTACATACACGTGCTCACACAGTAAACTATGTTCTTATCTTTACACTCATATAAAGAAAATTCCATTTGACTGCAATACTATTTAATAGAAAATACAGGGGAGAATCAGTAGACTCTTCTCATCCTTCTCTTCCCAGAGGATCAAGAAACTGAGACTGGTAAGAAAGTTTACACACCCCTCACAGCCTTTACACAAGGTATTTTTACAGTTGTCTTTCCTCCTTATTATCTGCCAGAGTTTGTCTATTTTTCACTTTGACACTACCTTACCTATCAGATATAGTTATTTGCACAGTGCTGCTTACACTTCTGCTCCCAGTGTGATACATGTGGCTGAATCAGAAAAAACATGAAAGTAATCTCAGACCATCTGTACAAGTTGGGGGAATATTTTAAGTTGTTCTTATAGCTCCCAGTGTTTTTCTCCTAAAGAATAACATACCAGTCCAACACAGCACAGTTTCTCTAACTATTATTTGCTTGCCAGTATAAATTAGGTCTCGGTAGGAACTGAAATGTAAAATAAAAATAAACTTAAATATATGGTTGGTCTGACATATATTGGAGGGTTTTCCCCTCCTAGGATATTCAAACTTTGGAAAAACAGAGTAACAGTCACATGATTCTACAACTCCAAAAGTTATTTTATAGTACTTTTATAGCTACTTCTATAAGTAGCGTTTCCCTGGCATTCTTAGTAAGCCAAATCTATAAGAGAAATTCAACAATGTGATTGCTTTAATGACAAATAGATAATACATGTTAAAGCTTTTCATGCACTACTTCTGTGCTCCACATCATAAGTTAACTGTACATAGACAAGAATCTATGCCCAAGGTCAGAGCAGCCAAACTGTATTTAGTTTTTGACTATCAAACTCGGTAAGCAGCCTACTTTGTTTTCCACCAATGAAAAGCCCTTAGACTTAGGGCTCACACACTGTCCTTCTATTGTAAAGTCTGCAAGACACACTAAGTAATCAGCATTCACTAACATCAAATCTTGGAAGTGCAATCAAAGAAACATGAATATAAGCAGCGAACTGTTCTCTTTTTTAAATACCTAAAAGCTCATTTCATGGTCTCTGAATACCTATTTCATGATCACCTCCACCCAAAAGATAGTTACAGCAAGCATCATTCTTTGTGAATTGTCTTAACATTAGCAAAATATTCATACATAGAGTAACTCAATTCTAAAACAAAAAAAGGCAAAATCCTTACCCACTGACATCACACGAGCTACTCAGGATTTAGCCAATATGAAAATTTTGGAAAAAAATATTAAAAATTACATCCATTGATTACAAACTACTAAGGAGCTGCAATCCTGTCATCTCTTTAGCCTAATAATTTTAAAGGAAACATCATGTTTTTCTAGAACTGTGTATAGTTATCTAGACTTCTACCACAAACTTCAGTTCTGTCATCCAGTATTGTCATTGCTATCCTGCATCTTCTCCAGATTCATATTAAAATGCATACTGGTAGCTGCAACTGAAACTGCTCATGGAACCAAGTAATCAAGTTTTGATTTGAGAAAGTAACCAACATAAAGTTAGAAATCCTGGTGGCTAGAGTTCTGCAGTTTATCTTGGAAGAGGAAAGAAAAAATAAAAACTAACAAATGTCATTTAAAACGCCCTGAAGAACTGATTTGGACAGTAATATACTCCTCCTCCAATTCATTGCCTTCTTCATTTGAGGTGGGTTAAACACAGATTGAATTATACCTCTATGGCATACAAACTATGAATTTCTAGGTAGTGAAAATCTGTCCCACAAAGGATCAGCAAACTTAACATAATACTAATAAGTGATCCAGGATCAGGCTTGCTGACCTTTTTTGCACGTGCACTCTCAAAACGGAAATTGCAAGGAAACATCTAAGGAAAGAAGATGGCCACATAAGTAATATAAAATTATTTGCATCTATTATAGAATTTTCACGTTTTTTTGTTTGTTTGTTTGTTTTGGCTGTCTAGAGGAATTCCTTTTTTTTTTTTTTTTCTTTTTCTTTAATTAAAGCACAGAATGTTCTAATTTTGTAATAAATAAAGTAATAGATCTAGTATAAGTAGAATATAAGTAAATTTAATCTGCCATGCACAGTTGTTTCTATGATCACATATACAGGCATGCCTTTTCTTATTTAAAGTATTTAATTCCAGTTCTTGCCTTTGGCACGGGAATTAATGGTTATGAAATGCTTTTCAACATCTTTATCACACAGCTATTTCAATTTCAGTGTTTCTGTGATTCAAACATCATATTTTACATATTTTCTTTTGTTTAAAATTACTGCGTCCAATAACCTTATTTAAATGATATCCACAACTATCTGCCACAAATTAGGAAGAATATATAACCTGTTCATTCTATCATTATGATGGCAATTTCTTCAAGGACGGACGACTAACTTCTAAAACCTTAGTGCTCTTTGCTAGTCTTCTCTATTGTCTACATCCCAGGCTCAGATCATAAGGAAACCATCTTCCCAACAGTTTCGGCTCACGTATTTTAAGAAACGAGAAAGATGGAACTAAAATGACTAGCTTTTAAATAAGCAATAAAGTGAAATAAATAATTTTGCACTCTTAGATCAGTAAAAATAAAATTATGTTAAATTGTGTTGAATGCATTTCTAAACCATGTAAAAATCTTTTTTCCAACACAAACTTTTTTTGTTGTTAATGTTTCTTCGTTAGAACAACGTTTATTTTAATTTCCATGGTGCTTAATGGCAAACCAGTAAATTCATTCTCTAAACAATCTCTCCAAGTGTTTTCTGTTTTTAAGCCTCTTGCAGAGAAAATTTTTATTTTTCATTTTATTAAGAAGAGGATAAATTTAAAAACTAAGCATGCCATTTTTTGTGTTTCACTTAAAGGAAATTAGGATTTATTTATTTATTTATTTTCCCCTTTCTTTTTTCCCCCTCCAAACTTCTCATTAGTCACTTAACTCAGGAATGATTTCCAGAGGAAACAACAGCAGGATCTAGAGAATAAACAAACAGGAGAACTACAATACTTTCCAATTCATTTCCCACCCTTAGGGAAATGGTACCATGTTTTATTTTTCTGACACATGAAACAAACAACAAGACACTTAAATTCTAAATGCATGTAAGCATGCTTTTGAGCTAAGTTGAAGGAAAAAGCAATTTTTATGTAAAAACACACTTTTAGTTGCAAATAGTACCTTAATCGAACAATATACTGCAGAGCCACAGAAATGTGCTTTTAGCATCAAGTTACATTTTCTTCATTTTTGCAGCAAGGTACAGCAATGGCATTTCAGTTATCTCACTCACCAGGTTCATACTTGGTCATCATCTGTAACAACAGCAAGCCAAAATCAAGCATAAGTAAGCTACGTACCTTATCGAGGTAATTAAAGACATGTAGAACTGATTTGTTGCATTGTCTTCCATAAAGCTGCACAGCTGATATGTTAATATTCCTTAAGGAGGCTTATATATTGAAGACACACTAAGGATGCTTTAAATGGGTGTGGTATATTATCAATCTTTATATTAGAAATTTCACCAATTTAAATAATTATTTCATATCAGAAATGTAACAGAATATTAGAACTGTGTGTTTAAGAAGGCTTGGGATGCAGTAGATCAACTCTAAACTATTTGAAAGATCTGATTATTCACTGTACATGTTCTTGTATATCCTTCACTGTATTTTTCAAATATTTTAGCAATGTTAAAGCATTCAAAATACTAGCAACATATCTACGTTAGTAAAAGTTTATTTGAAGAAGGTTAAGAATTGATTCATGACTGCAAAGGAGAAATGATGACTCCACAAAGCAGTTAAGTGAAATTCACCAATACAGTTTATCAAACATGGGTAACCCATAATGCAACTTCAGTACAGGTTCTAATCATTAAGATGTTAAATTCATTGTTAGCAAACATTCAGTCTTCCGCACATCTGAAGTAAATCTGATTTAAGACACTCAAAAGTTAGCATACTTTTTAGTTGTACTGAATGCATAGTCCAATATTGAATTTTACAAAGTAGCTTTCATCCCTGAACATTCATCTGCAAGGAGCACTGAACTCGAGGGGAATTATGTTTCGTGGCTATAAACTAAAACACAGTTTCAATTGCTCATTAGGCAAATGCAGAAATGTTTTTTTGTTTTCCAGTTCGTTAAGTTTCAGATCTTGACAGAAAATTATGAACACTTTCACAGACACTAAGCTAACATCTGCCTCCATAAAAGAGTGAACAAAGACAGGAACCTGGTGTTACCTGTTTTCTTTTTGTTCCATGTATGGCAATCTGTAACTGATACCTTTTTCTTCTTTAATTAACAACTTATTTAAAATTGCTTTATGGAGCAGCACTCACTTCAAGAACTACTGAATGCACAACATACTATTTAACAAAAAAATTGCTGTAGAATACTTTTTTTTTTAAAGTATCAGAATATCAATGAGCTGTCATGCATCTCTTATATGTACAAGAGTCCTATTGACTTATCTGAAAGCAACCACATATGAGAAATTACAGCAACAGCTTCAAATAAATAATGCAGGAGGAAAAATAGATATTTCTTATAAGTTGATTTTAAGTTCAGGAATTGTCATGATCAACATAGTGCCCAGTAGCACCGCTGAAGAATGATACCAAACATTCAACAAGATGCTGGTTAGAAAGTTGTAACACAGAGCTTCCTGTTTAAAACAGAAACAAATTTAGTATTATATAGACTAAGGGCTTTGTTTGCTTATTTCTAAGCAAAATAAACTACGCCCAAACAAATGATAAAGCCAAGAAAGAAAACAGGATGTTACCACAGGTTAATTTCTTTCAACTAATCACAGAACAATTTATCAGTCCCTAACAAGTGTAAAGTATGTAGACTCTTCACTTAAGAAGGAATAAGATCTTGGTCATTTTTTGAGTTTACTTCAATATAATGGGCCATAGACATTTCTACAGTAAGATGAATAAAGCCAGAGTGGAAGGGCTTTTTGCTGTGTTTGTCTTTTTGGGGTTTTGTTGTTGTGTGGTGGTTTTTTTGTTTTGTTTTTAAACAGGATCACTATCTCCCCTTTATTTTTTGAGCATCTGTTTACTGCTGCTGGTTTACCTGATGTTACTTAACCCATGAAAGCAGAAGGAAAAAAGAAAATGACATACACATTATCTAACCAACAGAAACAATATTTACACACTGAGTAGTCTTCAGGGAAAGAGACTAGTACTTTGAGCGTGTTATAAAGGAAATGCTAAACCTAAGACAGGGTGTTTAGAAGGGCACATAAGGGAACAGGTACAAAGGAGCAGTATCTGTGGCATAGAATTCAATGAGTTTCTTCAATCTCAGAGCTTGCACGCTGACTGTAAATATAAACAAAGTAAAGGGTCATCATCAGTGGAGAAATTATTTGTGTTCCCTGAAAATTTCCATGCATCTGATTTTTACCCAAATGCCTTTTCCAAATGACCAGAAAGCAGATGAGGGCTGCTCTCTCTGGATAATACTTTCTTCTTGGCTATGCTTCAAAACATCTGTTACATAAGGAAACGGCTGCCTCTACCCAGAAAACTGACATTTATTTGCCATGGGAAGAACCTTTCCACTAACAACATTCCCATGAGCCTGACTGAAGAACAGAACAAGTAGCCTATATGCTGTTCCCAAAGACTACAGAAACCTAAGCACTTTTCCCTTTGTACCTTGCAACCTTGATGGAATAATATGCAAAACAGGTGTCTGTTCTACAACCTAACAGTGCTCTGCACTGCTTTAGGAAGAAGACTGAAATACGAGCTTCCACCAACTATTAGAAGTGGGTGCAAAAATCATAGGAGAATCAACAGCACAGGCTTTCATTTATATTTGTAACAGTTTTCTAAAATAGTTTAGATATCAATGCACAAGTGGACAGTAACCTACACCTCTCCAAATCTGGAAACAAGTTTTTCAAGTAGCTGAACTCAAACAGCCAAAAAACAGGTTTTGTTATTTCAGTGATTTTGTATCTTCTCACACCAAAAATAATCCCACTTGTTTGTCTGGTCTCCTGCCATTCTGGGAGAATGAGAGACTGTACTTGCTGTGCCGACTTTTGAGCTTCATATATGCCACAAAGCCAGCTATCAAATCAAATGGAATCAGCGACAATTTCAGCCCTTCCCCTTCAACAGCACTACTCCAGGCCTCTCCTCTTACCACAGTACCTATTTCCACTAAATCTGTAGGAACTTAATACTTTCAAGATCCTCTCTGGCCAAACTCAACAATTTGGATGAGATCAAAGGCTACTGGAAAGGAATGAAGAGAGGGTAGGGAAGAAGGGGAAGAATAGCTGGTTGACAATCAGAATAACAGCAAGCACAATCTTTATTCCAGGGAAAACAAAGCCTAAAATAGATTATGGAAAGAATAAATGCATAGCTAACGCTTATAAAAGGTTAGTGGTCAATACGTAAAAAGAGAAATGTGTTTTTAGCACATAGCCATCAGGCTTTTCACTTCAATTCTTTTTTCCATAGAAAAAAGCTTATATAGCCACATTGCATGTTGTAGTCTGCATCTTCCTGCAGTAATTTTTGAAGCTGGCGAGCAGTTTCCAATACAGCTGACCCTGGCATAGCAGGCATGGTGAAGTTTGTGTTTTCAGAGCAGATGCAAATTGGAGGTAGATCACTTTAAATGCTCTGTGACTATACAGAATGGCTTTAAAGTATACAACAAACTGATGTTCTTAGGATCATAGAATCCTTAGAGTCAGAAGGGCCCTCTGATGGCCATTTAGTCCAACTCCCCTGCAATGAACAGAGACATCCACAGCTAGAACAGTTTGCCTAGGAACCTGCTATCCCAACTAGAGTGAGGATACTATAGGCATTGGTTGCAGCTCTGTTGAAAATCAGTTTTCTGTATGTCAGGTGCTTACCAGTTTTGAACAATATAAAAGCTAAAATTTCACACATTTCCTCCTCCTCTTCTCCCCCTGCACAGACCCTACTAAAATAGGTTCTTCATATAATAATATAAAAACTGTAAAATTTACATTACTGTAAGTGAAGCACAGAAATAGAAATAGGCATTTCTGCCACTGATACATGCTCAAAATTAGAGCTCTCAACTTCAAAGCATGTGCTAAGGAAAACTCTTGAAATGAATGTGAATGTTGTGCATTACTGGCAACACACAAACTAAAGTGCAGAAAAAAAATGCTGCATAGTTTGAGTTAACCTCAAGTGAACCTTGAAGATTCTTTAAACAACTAGAAATAAAGAGAACAGAACTGCTGCATTGCTTTCAACCATAAACCCATTTTTTCCCCCTCCCAAAATCTTTCCCCTCCTCCCATACAGCACACTGCTCATAGAAGAGAACAACATGTAGGAAGTATCTGAAGTAAGAATGCAGTCCCACACTGAGCTTAGAGATGCCAATGCCTATGTTAATATAGGAAACTGAATTTCCTGATCTCTTCAAAGAGCAACTGAATGTTCAAGGCTTCAAGCTCCTGCAAGATGCTAAGAATTCCATCAGCTATTATTTCATCTATTTTCTTTTTGAGAACAGAGTTGCCAGAGCAGCTTCAGTATCAAGGGCATTTCAGACTGACAACTTTAATGTTACAAACACAAAGCCTATACAGTCCGCTGCACTGTGTATGCTGATTTTCACACTCATTAATAAAGGGACTGGAAGAATTTAGAGAGAAAAATAAAACACTTTCAGCAACTTGTCTTGCAGAGAATTGTGAAGTTGCTCAAAATACTGAGCTCTATCACAAAAGTCACAGAGAGGAAACCGAATCACGTAGGAATCGAATTATCTGTTTTGGCACAGATATTTGGTTTTATATTTAGGCCACATTTTGCTTACAGGTGGCAGCACATCCCACCTGGAACTTTAAGGAAACTCTCTCCTCTTATACACCAGGGAGCTTTGTCATACTCTCAGTCCAATAATCTCCCTGTCCCAGAAAGGGCTGGTGATGAACTGTGGCAATTTGTACATCATTTTTGAGAATTTTATTACTATAGCAACTGAATGCAGGCTTTTAAACATAGCAACAGACTTTTTATAGCACTTTCTTGGATGTCAAAGTGGCATGTTGTTTTATTTTCTAAGCAGATTCTCACAAAATGATTATACAGTATCAACCATCAGGAGGAGGAAAAAAAAAACCTTCCAACATCAAGCACTGTATTAACCCTTGGATTTGACAGATAAGCTTAAAGCATGTTGTGAATGTAATAGTATTCCAAAGAGTCATGTCACTGTATCATCTGAAAATAAGGTTAGATTAAAAATTTTATGTCGATTTGTGCCTTTTAAATAAAAAGACATGCAAGAAATTCACAAGGCCCTATTCTGATGGGAATAATGTTACATAAAATCTGATCTTTACCTGTTAAGCAACAGAAAAAGCAGAACTCTCTTAATATTAAGTGGAAAAATCTTCTTGGGAGGTATCGAAATCTGCTGAGACATACCACTAGCACACAACACGTACACAGACAAAGCTCTGCACATTCCAAATGCAGAAACAGTGATTTATGAGAACCTGCCATGCAATTTAAGTACAACTCACAGTTGTCATAGTTAAAAAAACCAAACAGCTACTTTTCTCTGGTATAGTGTTTGTGGGGGCGGTAGTTCATTTCTGTATCACTTTGACAAGTGATCAGTGAAAAAGGCTGCTCGTTTTAATTTACTCTCATTTCTTAACACTTTCCTAGACAGAAATACCAGGCAGCAACAGTACAGATCTCCTAAGGAACTTTTAGGTATTATTATTCACCTTTCTGTTATGGTTATAGGTCAGCTTTGTATAGAGTGGGATGGTTGATATTTGCTATCTCACCAACAAAAACATTTGAAATCTGTTAAACAGGAAATGTAGGGAAAAAACAAAAAAACAAAAAACAACAACAACAACAAAACAAACAAACAAAAAACAAACAAACAAAAAAACACAAAAAAACCAGAAGGAAATGTGAAGAGCTGAAGAGTTTCTTATAAGGGTACAAAGTTGTTAATAGTCCAGGGAGACTCCTCCTTTAGCGTACAATATATGTATTTTGGAAAGGACATTTGCATCCTGTGTTTTATGCAGGAGACACTTGTAACAAGCCCCAAATGGTCAGCATGTACAGAAAACTCAGTCTTGCATATGGAGACTTTAGAATATATCCATAACCTCCTTCTCCCAGCTTCAGATAATTTCACTTGTTTCAGTTAGTAAAGCAGTTTTAAAGACTCCCCTCCTTGCTTTAAAATAAGTAAAATACATGGGAATTTCGACACATCCCCTTGTTTTTCTACAGCCTGCTCCAATGACTACTGCACTTTACAAAACCAGCTTTTAGAGCAATCCTAATGATAATATACATATCAAAGAAGAATGATAAGTTTAACTGCCGCAAACCTTGGGGATATTATGATAAGCACAACTACGCTTGCATTGAGAACTAGAAATATTTAGAACTGCTCTCAAAATTTTCCAGCCTGAGATGTCATATATACAGAACATCAACTTGACCCAGCACTTCCTCCTAAGGCAAACACCGTCCTCCACTGCAGCTAAGCCATTAATAACACTGAGCTATTTTCACAACCCCAGAGAGGCCAGCCACATTCATTCACTATGTAAAAGAAAAACACAGGAAATTCAGGTATTGAAATCATAAAGCACGTGTACTTATATACACTGTTAAATCATAGAATCATAGAATGGCTTGGGTTGAGAAAAACCATAATGACCATCTAGTTTCATAGCAGTGGGGTTGATTTCCTTTCCTCTCCACAAGTTCTCCTTTGGCTTACGGTCAGACACTTCATTTATAATTTCACTGTTCAGCAGCTAGGGCACAGTTCAGCACAACAAAGCGAGATTCAACAGCAAATTTTAATCTATATATTTGCTTAATTATGTTTTACTACATGCATGTGTGCACAGACCTTTCTAGAAAGGTCACTTCAGAGATGTTTCAGAGGAACCAGAAAAACATATAAAAATCAGATCCTGGATTTTTATTTTTTTTTTCCTCCAAAATTTCAGAACTATATGTTGTTTGACAGATCCTACCATTTGCTGGTGCATCCCTCTGAGTTCAAAGCAAGACAGGTGAAAATAGACTCACTACACCTATTCAAATTCCTCTAGATTCCAGACTCATTTCCTACTACTATATGGTTTACCTTTGTGGTCTTCATTAGAAACATGATCTCTACACCACTGAAGTCACTGGAAACTTTGCAGAAGATTCCAAAAGCAGTGGCTCAGAGCCAAATTCCCCACATACAGCTTCAGCATAATAAAACATTCTGCAAAATTAAATAAACACTAATATTTTTACTCTGAAGTGAAGCCCCCAGCCCAGATAAATTGCTGTGCTTGACCCAGCAGCACAGAAGATAGGGACACAGTACAATTCTTACTTAAATTGAATTATATTAATTATGTTTATTAACTTTTCAACAGCTCTGTTCTTTTCAGTGGCTCTGTTTGGACAGTTACCACAACAAATATATTTGCATACATATCAGGGGAAAGGACATGTTTATGAAACGTTGTTTTGTGTAATGACAGGACACAACAGAAGATGCTTTACAAGCAGTCAAGGAAAGAAACTTTCAGGGTTACACACATACTTGACAGATATTGCCTGTCATGTCTGTGTTTTTCTCCCCCTCTTCTTTTTTCACCCTTTCTCCAAGCAGCCTGCATGACCATAAAAAAACATTTTCTACAAGCCTTACTCATCCAAACCCATAAATGACTGATTGCCCCTGTTGACTTAGAATATGTAAAGACTTGAGGTGTTTTATATTCAAAGGTAGGCAACACTTCTAGCAGGGTAGTTTTTATTTCAGCTATTAGTCATGGGTGTTTTTTCAGTTTGTTATCAAATCTTTCAGATGCTTCACATAGTTAGTTATTTTTATTTGAAATTAAATATCTCAAATGATTTTCCAGATTGTGAAGTTAAAGAATAAGCCCACTGAAAGAAAGAAAAGCAAAGAAAAAGCCTGTCATCCACATAATGAAAAAGAAATTACAGAGGATGCTGACACAGCTCAAAAACTCCAACAAAACCTGACTATACTAGCCCATTTGCTCTAAATATCAAATCATCTGTTTTTTTAGAGCTTTTAGGACTTACTTTCCAGTGAGAGAAACTCATTTATTAATTCAATTTTCTTCTTCACAACGGTCACAGTTTTCATTCTCCTTAACCTACCACTACATGTGTTCACAAGCAAGAATTCTACAGTTCTCCAAGATCAACTAGATAAGGCAAGACAACTCCATAATGTGTGACAAACATACATGCATGATCCTCGAAGTAAGAAGCTTACAGATGTCCCTTCACAGTACCAACTCCTTAAATCTCAGTTGCCACAATCACTCTTCCCAACTTTTCAAAAAGTGATTTGTTACCAAACTAGAATTAAAGGCTGACAGAGAGCAGATAGTTCCAGTCTTTACCATCAGTTTTCCCATCCTCCTCTCACAGAATCACAGAAGTGTACGGCTTGGAAAGGAATTCTGGAGAATATCCAGATCAATGCCCTGCTAAAGCAGGTTCCCTACAGTAGGTTACATAAAGATGTGTCCAGGCATGTTTTGAATATCCCTGGAGAAGGAGACTCCCACTGGACACCTTCTTAAAGTGCTCTCAAAGTAAAGATATTCATCTTTCAGTTGATGAATTCTTAATTTTGGCTGCTTTTGTCACAGCTAGAAATATAGTTGAGGATGACACCACTATTAAAACTAATTCAGATGTATAAAAAGATGGAAGGAAAGGAGACATACAGGTTTTATGTCTATAGCCAACTTGTAAACATAATCCAGATGGATACAAAGCACATGGCTTCATGAAAGTTAAATACAAGGATAATCCTAGGACCTTTAGCACAGTGCTTATGTAAACTCAGTTTTCACTATGCACAAATGAACAAACCATGCTATTTGTATCAAATTACACATAAACATAAGTTGCTGAAATACTACAAAGTATTGTATAAGAAATACACAGTTCATACTTAGGTCTTAGACACATTAGTTATTCTAGTCTGTATACAGAGTTAAAAACAACAATTTACTAAAAATCGATGCGCCTTCCTTATTCTATTTAAATTGAGTTTGAGAAGTGCCTAAATCATCACCAGTTAATTAACTCACGTGAGACTAACAAAACAGAACAGGCATTTTTGGGGCCTTGAAAATACAGGAATATTTAAAGAATGAAAACTTCCTAGTTATTAAGCATTTAACATATCAGACATTCTAAATTTCCACGGCTAGTTCTAACCAACTATCATACTGAGTTTAAGTGTAGAAACTTACTACTTGCAGAGGAAACTCTATTTTCAAAACTTTAAATTTCCCAGTTTCTGCATTACACGAACCAATTTCATTGCATAATCACTCCACAAAAGGCAATTCTGATGATTGCAAAGAATTCGTTCACCAGATGGAACCATGCTACATGCAATTTGAAAATCTACACACTTACATGAGTTGTTGCTAGTATGTTAGTAACAGAAACCTGTCTGGAGGCTCAACAAGCACTTCCTTGTACTAACATAATTCCTACATGGTATTTCTCTACTGAAAAGAAGCCTTATAAACATATCAGTAAGACAAAAAAAAAAAAACAACACACATTTTAATTAACTGAGAAAAATAACACTTCACTGCAGAGTGGCAACTAAACAACACAGATAAAGCAGAAGACTGAAACACCAGGAATAGTAAATATTGTGACTTTTCATATTAAAGTACGCTTGTTCTTGTTTGATTTCCTTGTCATCCCCGCGCAGCACAGCAATTAGACAACTCTATAGTGTTAATTTACCTCTAATGGGATTAAAACCAAACACCAAGTATAAAGGAATGGCTCCGGAAATGTCCTTTTAAAAGACAGGTTCCAGACACAAGTAGGTAATCCATCAAAAAGAACAACTTTGGCACTGTTTAAACCAAGCATGTAAGAAGAAAAATCATATAATAAAATAAAGTAAAACAAAAAATAATCTGTTAAATATCTGTTTCCTTGTAACATGTACTGCTGCTAATACACTCTAATGATTAGCGCAATATAGATAACGTTATCTGTAAACAAGTTGCCTTGAATTACTTACTGATTACAGCTTTTCCTTTTTCATTCTTTTATATTCCCAAAAAGTACGCAAGAAGAAGAAGTGGATGAATATCATCCACTTCTTAAGCAATTAAGACCTCTAGAAGGGACAGAATTTGACAGGGGGGTGAGGGAAACTTGGGAGGGGAAGAAGCAGAAAGAAAGAATAAACAAACCACTCAGTATCATAACAGCAAGGTACTGTACCTTTAAGGAGGAAATACAGTTGTATTCTATTCCACAGCTGAAAAAGAGCTTATTCTTGGTTACAGAGATTACTTACCTAAAACTTCAGTTATTCCCCTTTTTCCCCTCAGGCCAGCCTCTCTTTCACTCTCGGGAGCTTTTACCATTTAAGGTCAATGTTACATCTGGCTCTAGTAAGTAAAGCTGAAGCAATTTTTAACTCAGAGATCCAACAGGCTGTCTAACATTAGAATGAGAGTTTAAAATTAAAGTAACTCTTTAGAAAGCCTTTTCCTTTCCTCAAGGAATTACAGAATAAAAGGCTTTCCTATCCTGGTGTAAGTACTCTTAAGTACAATGCAATGCAGGCATCCCATTAACATTCTTAAAATTTGCAGCATATATGGCTCTGCTTACTCATTTCTCATGAGTTCTTTTTTGTTGTTGTTGGTAGCAATTTCTTCCCCCCCCCCATCTTTAAATGAAACCAAATGAAACCACTATTACTATTCAGTTGCTTTTTTTTTTTTTTCCTCTCCAGTTTTCTCTCCTTGTTCAGAAGGAGCCTGAATTAGTGAGTCAATACAAGGCATGTGAACTTTAAAGAACATTGGCTTCAGTCCAGCCATGGGCTCTGCTCTCCAGTTGCAAAGTATAATTCCTATTGAAATTCATTGAAGTTGCTTACATCCCATGAGAGATTCTAGCTACAAATGGGGCAGGAAGACAAGGACAAGAAGGCAA
Source organism: Excalfactoria chinensis (assembly GCF_039878825.1). Classification (NCBI taxonomy): domain Eukaryota; kingdom Metazoa; phylum Chordata; class Aves; order Galliformes; family Phasianidae; genus Excalfactoria; species Excalfactoria chinensis. Next base: position 37,278,256 of record NC_092829.1, on the reverse strand, counting down.
AGCATTTACTAAAATATATTTGGATATCTGCAGGAAAATGACATGAATGTTGACAGCTCCCAGCTCAGAAACAGATACAGATCTTATTCCAGCCCTTTAGTTAATTAAGATGTTTTTTTTTTCTTTTCCTTTTTCTTTTTTTTTTTTTTTTTTTCTCCTTTTCCTTTTTTTATTTTCCAGTTACTGAGTGTTAAGTCATTAATTATAAGAAAACTAAATCCTCTCCAAAAAAACTTCTGCAGTTCAAGTGGGGACATTAGAGCTATGAAGGGGAAATGTCACAAACCAGAACATGAATGTGTATGAAGTGACTACATAGTGGGTTTCAGAAGGAACACACTTGGCTGCTCTAGGACAATAGAGTAAATTATGATACTTAGTTATCAGCCATTATGAAATAGAAATGAATAAAAGCAAAGTAGAAAAGAGATCAGGAAAAAAAAAAAAGATTCAGTTGTCCTGCAAAACATGTTCCATGTAGGAGTGATGGATGGAAACATGAGGATGCTTGTAGTAGATATGTTCAAAAATGAGCTGATTCCAACATATCACTACCATTCTATCTGGGAAATAAAGAGAAATAAAAAGACTAGGCAACCAATTTTATGTCATATGAGTCTTGAACTTGTATCAGGAAGTACAGCATTCTACACTCAAGTCATTCTTTGCTCCTAAACAACAACATAGGAAAAAACGTTTTGAGAAACTTTCGACAGTTTCATTCATTTCAACAGTTTTAAACACTTCCAAGGTGGTGAGAGCAAGTAGGCATTTCAAAAAAAAACATTTCAGGTCTTGATGCCATTTGCATTACTCACTGCCCCCTCCACACACATTTTAACTCATCTCTCATATTCTTGGATTACTATTTTAATACTCACAAATGTAAGATCTTGCCCAGCATGCTTACAGTCTCTCACTTATTTCTTTGAAAATCCAGAAGTCTCTTGCTAGGATCTGTAATTTATCATTTTTCAGCTTAATTTGTTCAGAGTTTCTAAGCTGCAAATGTAAAATGCTTCATTTGGCTGCAACAAAAGTTGTATATTTAATTCTGCATACATAGTAGCAAGATCAAGTTATTTATTGCTTGGAAAGGAAGCTGATTACTTTTATTGATCATTTGGCATCCTATACTACCACTAACCAAATTTAGCCAAAATCTGCTGAGTAACAAATCTCAAAATACATTCAAACTCCCAGAAACCTCATGAAGCCAACAGCTTACTATGGGATAAACCTAGAGCGACTGAGTCATAGTTCTCATTTTTTTGCCCATCTATTTGCACCACACAAGCATAACTCCTGCTGTTCAGACTATTGTATATGTGCAGAAGATACACACAGAAGGTCTTGGAGGTAGTGATGAGGAAAACACAGCTTTCATCAATATTCAGCTCCTGAAACTGTATATTCTTGTATCTAACATAAGCTTTTGCAGATTTTTCACCCACAGATTTGTGGCCTTCAGAACACAATAAGGAGACATGTTATAGCCCATCCATTTTACAAGAAAATTTTATACTGACATTTTTATACATGAAAGCAAGTAAAGTTTTCTTTGAGGTCATATAGATAATCACATAAACTAGACTCAGATATGTGGGAATATTTGAAATGGAGAGAAATACTCAAGTACTTGCAAAAGTCCTACCAATTAAACCAGATAGTCTTTTTAAATAAAAAGCTAACATTTTTCTCAGCCTTCAAATAGTCAGCTATCTATATATGAGAGAGTCCAAAAAACAACATATCTATTTGGTTGCTACCATTCATTGCCAGATAATAAAACATGATCCAAAGTGTCAAACAATTTAATTGGCCAGGTTTTCCTGGACAAAAACAGAGCAGTCATAGAAGCCTCTATATTTCCATTTCACACAGTTCAGTCTTCCTCCCCCTTCCTCTTAAAAGGCACCTGTTTAGAAGTGAGATTCCTAGTAAGTCCCATATTACAATGTTTTTAATAGTTTACAGGAAAAATAAAAGACAAAGGAGTATCAGAATTTTAAGTCTTTGCAGTCAAGTTAGTTATGTTTCCATAGCCTTAACATGAATTGTTCTGTGGTTAAACTTCTTTTCCCACTTAAAATAACTGAAACCTTAGCATGTACACATATGTTGTATTTCTTACATTCTTCAGCAATCATCTTATATCCTATGGAAAAGATTTTGGAAGATGATCCAAATGAAGAAAACAGTTCCACTCATATTTTTGATATGTATATATTTCAAACAGTGAACTTTTCCAGTCACAGGAAACATTCTAGAATACTGACACAATCATGGCCTCTGAATAATTATCAACCAAGAAAAGACCTGGAAGTAATTAGAGAAAAATCTTAAGAGGTTAATATTCACTGTAAGATCCATCTCACCTTGTCTGTGAAAAGTTCAGCAGAAATGAAGTACTATGAGGGAGAAGAAAAGAATGCACAGGATGACAGGCTTCTCTTTCCACATAAACATGCATATCTATCTATCTATCTATCTATATATATATATATATATATGTATACTGTTGTATTCCAAGATGCACATGAAGATTACTAATACACTGAATTCTAATCTAGATCAAAAATATTATAGTCACACTACAGTATAAATACTGGATTAAGGAAGAAGCTTGGACTTGATGTGATAATTTAATCCAAGGAAAAGGAAATTAAAATATTGGCTGCAAAGACAGACTGGTACGAAACTAATATTTCTTTTGTCTGCTTCTTTCTAGCCCCTATTTACCCTTCCTTCCTCTGATCTAGATGGCACCTTTATCTCCTCATATCACCTAAAACCTCCACATTTTTGTTAATTCACAATAAATTCTAAGTCTTTAACAGGAGTCTTGTGTAAAAGAAATCAACACAAAAATTTCATAAACCTTATTTAAAACTGTCACAATATGCTGGACTTTGAAATACTGACATACTTTCACTAATAAATGTATATGCTGAGTTATTTCATGCTATACTTTAGTAGGTTAAAGAAATCTTCAGTGTTGTATTTTAAGAAATGATTTTTGGCATTTTGTTTGATACCACTTTTTAAATAACCTACAGTCTCAACACACAGCTGTCTCAGATCTTCCAACTACTAATACATAACAAAAAAAAAAAACAACAACAAAACAACAAAAAACAAACCAAACCAAAACACCCCAAACCAAGTCAAAACCAAAACGATGACAACAACTTAGAGCTACCGACTCGTAGAAAGAGGACATGGAAATAATAGTGGATATTTAGGAATGAAGTAACTTTGACAAGCAATGATAACACTGGAATAGAGAGTTTGACAGTAAAACTATGCTCCTGTCTTATATTCTGATGCTGTCACTTTAATAAGAAAACAAGCACAAATATCTGACACAAAAACATGACGTTTACAATGAAATAAATATTTTAACTGCATTGATGAGTGTACTTATGGAAATGAATTAAAAGACAGGTATAGTGTATCTGGGATTGTGTTAGTACTACACTACAACAATTCATTTTGAAGTAGAAGGTATTAACACTTAGGGGTGAAACATCACTCTTTCAAGTACACGACTTTTTGATCTCTTCCTATCTTATTCCTCCAGTGGTGCTGAAACAGATTAGACACAGACTCCGTGTTTTTATGATACAGAAGCAGTGAAACGGGACATGTTGAAAAGCATTCTACTTTCAACCAGATACCCCACAGATGTTCTCAAGAAGATGTGGGCTTTTGCCAGAAAGATGATAACTGACAGCAACTTGGCAGATGAAATCCCCTTTATTCCACTCTGAAGGGTGTTCTAACACAAACATGAGCTCAAATCCCCTTAACAAAGCACTATATTCAAGGGAAGGCAAAAGCAGCAAAAATAAAAACATCCTCCAATCCATCCCACAGTGATGAAGATAGCACTGGCTTCAACAGATGAATATCTTTCCAAGGACAAAAATTGCACAGTTTTTACCAGGGGGCAGAAGAAATCTATTCAGCATTGCTTCATCATTATTCTCTCTTTACTGACAGCTTAATTGTGCTTGCAGCAGATTGCTTCAGTTAGAAAAACTTATTATCAGTATTTCTCTTTCCCAGAAACCTGCTGTTTCACTTGTGTTAATCACATGGCTTTGCAAAGTGTTTGAGGTGCTGTCTGCCATGTGAAAAGAGATACACTTTCCTTAGGTGCCTGCATCATTCTCAAAAGCAGCTTGTTGATCTAAGTTTATGACTTTCCCCCCCCATCCCTGACTGGGAGCTGCTAAGCAGTTCTGGCTTCTCTTCCCTCTGAAGTCTGGCTACCGTACAAGGTAATCCAATTAGATGTTCTTTGTGGGAAGAGCTGGAGAATAAAAGGCAGCTGCAGGCAGAGAAATAAAACAGGGATAGGTATCAGCAGTGAAGTGTCCAAATCCGCAGCACAAGTGCTGAGTTGTATGACACTGAGAAAGCCAAATTATGTAGCTATAGATTTACAGCACTCCAGGCAGCCTGAGATTTGAATATAATTCACCTGTCTGCAAGCTGTTGCTTCAAGCTAATGCAAATGTTAGAAGTTATCTCACTTGACTTAACAATTGAGGGGGAAAAAAACATGAGATTATATTTGTCTACTGAAGCAATAGCAATTTTAAGAAAACAAAAAACCAACAGAAGTTATTTCCTCAAGGAAAATAACATACTTGCCAGTTTTCATCCCTGTTCCTCCACTGAAGCATGCACTACTTTTAAACAGTTTTACTTGCACAGAGCAGCTTTCAGGGAATTTGCCCAAACTGTTCAAGAAAAATACTTTGTCTTCATTAATTCCTCAATATAAATACCCAAAATAAGCCCAATTCCTGCCCGCATCCTCAGAATGTGCATGATGCTCTTTCATTCCAGAAACAGCTATGCCAGATTGTTGGTCTGCTGCAAACTGAAAGCTTCTGCATTGCAGTACTTTTAAAATTCCTTTTCCAATACAATGACACTTTCTTGATTTATCTGCTTGGTTTTTTTGTTTGTCTTTCTTTAAATTCTTGTCATTAAAATCTTTAAGTAGCTACAGACATCAGTTTGCATGATTACATTATACAGACAGACATGCTTAAAAAGAAAAGTAAGTAAAGGATCTAGTTAAGTAAAGTAAGTAAAAAAGTAAGTAAAAAATCTAAAAATATCTATGCAAGTATAAAAGTAACTTAAAACAAAGAAATGGTGTAGCTGAAGAGGAAAGCATTGCATAAAATTTTCTTCAGCTTTAACTTGACCATGATAAAGCCTCACACTAATATGTAATCTCTTAGACAAGTCATGACAATGCTTTTTACTGTTAAAAGACTTCAGCTCTTGCAAAGAACAAGAACAAGGTGTAGAGACCAAAGGGTGTTCACATATGCACAGGAGAATGAAGGTAAACATAAATCTAAAGACAGACAACAAGTTACATACTTAATAAAACAGGATCATGGAATGTTTTACTGATTAAGCATTTGAAAACAAACAAACAAAAAACAACAAGAAGATCTTCAGTATTAACCAGAAGTGGAAAGAGAAAAATTAGAATCACTGAAGTCAGATGCTAACTTGCAACCCTTAAAAAACAAACAAACAAACAAAAAAAACAAAAAAAAACCCAGAAAGATGGTTCAACTTTTCAAACCCAAAGACATTTTGTTTTTAGCCATTTCCAAACAATTCAGGGATTATTAAGGAAATTCCTACACCCCAAATTTAAATACATTATGTATAGAGATCTTCTTTATAGCTACTAGACTTCTTATCAACAGCAGAATGCTGGTGTTTGTCCTGTGGGAATAATTTTATTCCACTTCTACCGGCCATCACCAAATTCAATATTATTGAATTGAAACAACTCTTCTGTTCAGTTCTAAGCATCCTAAGACAAATATAGTTAACTTCAAGATAATGAGCACAGCCTGTGGATTACAAAAACAATTACATTTGTGCTACCATTTCTCAACTAGTATGTGGGGTAGCTTATTTCTGCTACCTAGGTACCCATTATTTGTGTTAGTGTGAAGTGCACAGAGACTACATCTTTCATAAATTTTTGCAAGACAAGTAGTCTGAAGCAGAAGTAATTATCCTAATTCAACCCCTGTGCAATCCTGCATTAGTCTATATATGTGTCAGATTTGATGGAGCAGTATGTTCAATTAATAATCTAAATAAACTGACTAATGTAAGTATAAAATCAGATTTGAGCCTAAAGGAAAACATCCATCCCAAGTTTTTCCCTCTTACCTTGCTGAAGTCTCTTTCTTTCATCTAAGATGGATTCCTCACACATAGAGATAATGCAACAAATCAAATATAGAAGATATGACCATCAAAAAAAAAAAAAATAATATATATATATATTTATCCAGAACAACATGAGAAGCACTCAAACAGCAAAACTTTTCAAAAATGTTGTCGTCCTTATTCTCTGTACCAGTGAGAACATGCATCTGCATTTGCCTTATATACAACTCAGGCAACAATATCCTGGCAACCACATTTCAGTGGAACAAATCCAGGTAATTAAAATGACTACATCTAGCATCCACCTCTTTACCATCCCACTTGATAGGCCAGACTTACTCATTTGGGAAGTGATGCTCCAAAATCTGCTACACGCTACACACAGCTAAGTTGTCATGTCTCTGAGCTGTAACTGGGTTTTTAATTTCAGTTGTCCTTTTAACTGTCTCTCACAGCACTATGTTTCTGAGATTTTAAAAAAAAAAAAAAAAAAGCGCTTTACTGTTTGGTCATCATACATGTTAAACATGTGCACAGTTCAGTGGATTTCACTACACTTATTAGTGAGTTTAGCATTTTGACGTATAAAGGAAAAATGGCTTAAGTTCACTGTGACAGGAAAACTACTTGAAGCATTAACATCCTACTATTAATAAAAGCCTTGGCTTCCACAATTCTGCAACTGCACATCTAATGCCATTTTGGAAGCCAAATCTCTACTAAATCAAACTATGAAATGTGAGTTCAATAGCACAGAACTTCTCAGTTCACTACATTTAGATGGTATAAAAGGAACAGTTAAGGCCTTTTGTTGACATTTGGAGACTTCAGCAGTCAGTTCCTCTGAAACAGAAATGAGAAGTGACTCTGCAACAAGAATCTAATGATTGTGGTCACAGTTTACAGCACTCTTAAACAGACCTCAAAGTGACATTAATGCACAAAGTAAAAAATGATCCCTGCATTTTGTTATCAGGATGCAAAAATTTGATTATAGGAAAGGCCACCCCTTTTTTAGTGCCACCCAGAACAGAGTTGGTCTTCTGGGCTGCAAGCGCACACTGCTGGCTCATGTTCAGCTTCTCGTCTACCAGGACGTCCAAAGTCCTTCTCCACAGGGCTGCTCCCAAAATCCCAGTTTGTATAAATAGCTGGGATTGCCCAGACCCAAACACAGCACCCTGCACTTGGCCTTATCTAACCTCATTAGGTTTTCATGGGCCCACTTCTCCAGCCTGTCCAGGACCCTTCTGGATGGCTTCCCTTCCTTCCAATATATTGACTGCACCACTCAACTTGGTGTCACATGCAAACTTGCTGAGAGTGCACTTGATGCCATCATCCGTATCATTATCAGAAGGGAGATAATATAAAAAAAGCAGGCATCACAAGAGTGATGCAGTTGCAACTGCAAGTAGTATCTATTCTGTTAAGGAGAAGACCAGTTTCTTACTATTATTAGAGCTGAGTTTGCTTTCAATAATAGATTTGATTAGCAAAAAGCAAAATACAATTATTTTTTATTTCAAGGAGGGGATAGGGAGAGAGTCTGAAGAGAAGGAATACACACATTCATAAACTACTAGCGGTATCTCACAAGGGATAGAAGTCTTCCACTCCCACAATATTCAACTGAACTCTCATCACTGCGATGTGACTTACATAGCTGCAACCACCATTGAGCAGCTATTGCCACTGCAATCAGAAAACTCTTATTTTACTTGATTTATTAGCCTTGATTTCAATTAAATAGTATTATATTGTGTTATCTTGCATTCTGATGTCATAGTAAAATAAATTTTCCTCCTTAGATCATTGCCACTGCTCTGTTTCCTTGAACCCAGCTCCCATCCCCCTGCCCCTTTTCCCTTCTCATTTCTGGGGGCTGAGGGAACCACAGGCCTGCTGTCCTCCTGTCCAGGACATAGATTGATCTAGATAACCCTGTAACACATACAAATTGAAACAGACATGTTAGTCTGCTTTTTCAGTGTGCTATTCAGTAGTGAGCACTGCCAAAATCATGCCTGACAGAAAATCAGAAGGACTGAGTCTTTACAAAAGTCGGTCACAAATTCATCACCTCCTTAGGTACTTGTATTTCTCAGCAAGTCTGATATTGACAGCAACAGATAAATTAACAGAACTTTTAGAACAGAAATGAAATTATTCAAATTAGCAAACAACAAAAACGGAAATCAAACAACTTATTTGGTGAAGAATTAAGTGTTCATAATTGACAACAGTTTACAGGCTGATTGGGCCCAGTTCTGTGACTAGTGGGGCAGAGGGGCCTGTGGGTCTGCACCTCCAGAAGAGGAGACAAAGGGGACAAAAAGGGCAGAGATGGGCCCCAAAACAAAACAGTGTCAATGATCTGAGGAGAAACAAACTAATTTACAAAATAAGATACCAGAATGCAAGACAACACTATAATACAACATAATACAATATAATTAGAATTGCAGCTAATAAATCAAATACAGTGAGAGAAGGAACATCTGAAAGCTGAAGGTCTTACACTAATGCTGAGGCCAGGCATGCAGTCTGGATGAGCAGCAGGGATGAGCCCAACGATGAAAAAGGAAGAAAGGGATTATTAGTCATACAATATTCCTAATATATACATACACAGCTTCTTTTCCTCATCCTTGCAAAAATAGAAAGGAGGCTAAGGCCATGCCATTCCACTTATGTTTCCACATGGAATTGGTATGTAGGACAAAAATTCAGTTTCTAAGATTCACTCCAGGAGAAAACTAACAAAAGAAAACAACCAACAACTAGCTCCTCCTCTTAAAAAATATATATAAAATCATGAGAAATAACACATAGAAAGGTATAAATGTAAATGTACCATTCACATTCAGTTATTCTCTGGTAAGTTACTTCACATTTACAAAAACAAAATGGGTATAACAGATCCCATCCAAAGTCAGACCTAAGTTTCCAGGCCTGAAATTCTAAGCTTCAGGCCATTAGCTTACCAAAAATATTTGGCCACTATGAAGCAACCCCAGGGTATCAGTATTCCAAAACCAGAAAAAGAAAAAAGTAGTATCAGGTCTACCATGTTCCCATGACATGCCTACACACCTTATACAGAAGACTTTTCCTATCACTCACTCATATCACGGTATAGGATTTCTTCTCCTGCCTACAGGACATCATCAGACTGACCCTCCTTATCCATTTTTGGAAAGGAGAAAAAGTGCCACTGCTCCATTGCCCGTATCTTTCAATCTTTCTGCATTTGGAAAACAAAGCCATTTTAAGGAGTTCTGTTTCTTAAGTAATAGTGCCTCATTCTTCAGAGCTGATCTAACAGGAGGGAGTAAACATGGTACATGGAGTACAACAGATGCCGCTGATCTGTAGATTTCTCAGTGCAGGCTGCAGCTTCCCACCCATAAGAGCAGCTGCCAGTCAGTTTGTGCCCTTTAAGCATTGTCTTAAACTCACATTCACGGTAGAAGTTTTGCACTTAGAAAACAAGTTTAATTAACTTGTTAGGATTTAGAAAGCATTTCATGAAACTACAGATTTTTTTTAAAATATACTTTTTAAAATAAAGGAACCTCAGGAATAAGAAAGAAAATACAAACTTCAAAAAGAGATTACTTAAGTAATAGCATCTCATCAATTATTCCTCAGTACTCTACCATCTGCTCAGTACCAAACCACAATTCGTACTTGCAGTATTGTTAACAAACAAACCAACAACCAAACAATATCTGTGAGCTGAGCAACTGGTTAAAAACTTTACCCACACAGGATTTAGTTGAATTAAAAAAAAAGATTAAACTCATTGTGACTAATATTTGTACAGAACCAAATACATACCAGTTCACTCCTGGAAATATTGCCTTTCAAGTATTTTAATAGTTAAGAAAAAGTTAGATGAGACTAAAATTGAATTCAGAAACATCTAAGAGAATGAAAAGCAAAAGGCATGCTTGCTTCCTTGATACAGTTCCTCTATCTACATTCCACTAGCAAGAAGAACCCACTGGTTACCTACCAGTACTACCAATTAAGCTCTTTCAAAATAAATGAAAAATTCCTATAAGTTTTTTTTCCCCAGATAGGTGCTTTATCTCAGATCTATCTAAAACTATTCTTTTGGAATATACTGATGTACTATGATTGCTTATAGAAAGCTTTTTTTGGATCACAGAGTCACAGAATTGTAGGGGTTGAAGAGACCTCAAGAGATCAAGTCCAATCCCCCTGCTAAAGCAGGTAACCTACAATAGGTCACACAGCTAGGAGTCCAGTTGGGCCCTGAATATCTCCATAGAAGGAGACTCCACAACCTCTCTGAGCAACCTGTTGCAGTGCTTCATCACCCTAACAGTAAAGAAGTTCTTTTTAATGGTAGTACAGAACTTCCTACACTTAAGTTTCAGGTCATTACTCCTTGACCTAACACTATACACCACTGTGTACACCACCTAGCCTTTCCTCATACAGGAGATACTCCAGGCTCTTAATCATCTTTGTCGTCCTCCACTGGACTTCTTCTAGGAAGTCTTTTTATGAACTGGGGAGCAAAGAACCACGTACAGTATTCTAAATTTCAGCTTGCCAGGGCAGAGTAGAGGGGAAGGACCATCTCCCTCAACCTGCTGGCCCACACTCTTTTTAATATAGATGTAGATAATTAGATACAGAAATTTGGGAAGACATACTACATACATTTGCACCCAATTCCAGAAATGCAAGAAACATGTTTATAAATGCTTGTCTAGGCATTTAAAAGAAACCTCCCCACATTTATTTATAAGATTCAGAATAAATCCAGGGAAAGTAAGGATTATAAATTCACTGCACTTTGTTACACAATAAAGAAAGTGTTTGAACATCCTTATCAGTAAACCCCACTGATTGTATTTTTAAGGTTTTAGAACAAAATTTAAGTTGCCAGTATAAGACCAGCACCTTGGAAGTCAGCTTTCTCTGTATAATAAAGAGCTTAAGTCTTCCTCAAAAACTGCTAAAGAAACACATGGGTAACTTCACAGGGAAGTGTCACAAGCTGGAGACCAACAGCACAAATTAAAAAATAGCAATAACCTTTTCTCTTCACTCACCCCATTGGAATAGTAACAATATAAACTGAGCAACAGTGCAATCCTCAAGAATGACAGGTACACCAAAAGAGTCACAACTAAACTTCATAGCAAGATGCAGAATAGAGCACAAAGCAGTCTGTATAATTTGTTACTAAGTTGAAGTCAATCTTTTGGCTTAAAATAACATCCAATTCTTTTTTGAAAGAGTGCATACTTAGTAATAAGATTCTTAATACACAGACAAAACTGCTTTGTAGCCATGATGGGGCCTGGATGGAAGAAGGGGTATATCAAAATACAGGATGTTATGGAAAGAATCTGTGGTATTATGTGTTGGAGTATAGTCGACTGGAATAACTTGTATCACAGAAAGTCGTAACTACAATCATGATTTATTTTTCTTGTAGATTTAACACCCACTCTAAAAGCACTAGAGGTATGCTTCTTCTGCAGTCTAAGATTTACTTGTTTTCCCACATGATTTCATGTATCTAAAGCCTTTTTCTGTTACCGGATGGCGCAACAAATGACCTTGCATTCCTTTCTACCAAGAATACTCACTGCTGTCAGCAGGAGTGCTTACTGTGCTATTGTTCACTGTGGTGTTTACCACTGTACCAGGGGGTTTAAGGGCAACAATTTAAGAACAGGCCATTCCTAACTTCCACGTTGTTTAGTTCAATCCTTCATCATTGTCTGTTCTCCCTTTGGAGCTACGTTTGCTGCAAGGGTGAGAGAGAACTTTCCCACATTTATGAGATAATGAAGCTGTGAATTCTGTGTTGCTTAAAGCTCAGGTATGATAGACTAAGTTGTTCCTTGAAATAGACAGCTTTCATAATTAACAGCTTTTCTAAACTAATTTTTCCTTCTCTGCTTTGCACAGACCCACATCTTTCTCATCATTCACCATTGAAACTCAGTACATAATTACTTTATTTCTTACCTCCACACCATCATCTTCCAATCAAACTCAACTGTCATGCTACCATCACAGATGCTTATGACTACCTGTGTTTTACAGCTATATTTCCTACCTTCATGTTTAAGATAAAACCTTTATTATTGAAATCGGGGAAAAAAAAATATCTTAAAACATTGTCTAGACAATGACTTTCAACATTTAAAAATCAAAGATAATTCCAGTTTGTTTTTTTCTTAAAATCAATGTTAATTTTAATAAACTAATTTGAGTACCTTTCTTCATTATATGTTATACTTCTGCAATGAACTTGAACATCCAAACAAATACTCCTTTGTTAGCAACAGGTATATTGACTGTTTGGATCCATCTAAAGCTTTTTCAATAATTAGTTGAGTTTATCAGTGGCACAAGGAGCAGTCTCATGCTGCCTCACAAACCATAGATATGGGAAAACAGCTCTGATATTTTAACTGGGCCCACCCAAGCTGTGTTGTTACACATCTGTCAGGCCTGCACATCTAAACCAACACAGAATCCCTGCCAGCATTCTGATTACAACTGAAATACACACCATACCTAGGCCTTGCTGGGTAGTGATAATGGAGCAATCCTGGCCTAGCCTGCATTCACTTAAGGTCCCCAGCAGCACTCTCTAGCCTGCATCAAATCCCACATGGTCAGGTATTTTCTCTTGCAAGGATAAACACACGATAACAGTCAAAATGCTTCCAGCTAACGGGTTGCATTTGCTTGAGCTAGTTTAAACTAATTTTTTGGAATAGTTCCCAGGAATATAAACTGTAGATTTAGCTGAACCCTACTGCTTATGTTAAAGGGGTAGTTAACTATCTGAGAATAGCTGTTTTTTCTCCCCAGAGTTCCATCACACAAATAGAAGTAATGACTAACGTGAACCACACGTTTATTTCTCAGCACCCTATAGATGAGTATACAACTGTGCTACATTACCAAATGTATAAAGAAAACTGAAAACAGTTAGATGGAATTTAGCACAAAGTAACAAAGCTAAGTGTGATTATATATTGCTGGTTTCTTAATTTTACAAAGAATATCATAAACAAAAAGGACACTAACATAGTTCAACAGCTACTTTATGAGAACATTGACCTCTTAACTGTAGTCTAAGCTACTTCCTCATAACAAAGAGATTATTAATTCATACAGTTTGGAAAGTTTGATTCCACCTAAATTGAAATCACAATAACAGATATTAGTCTTCCAGTACTTATATGCTAACAATCAGACATTTTCTTCTTAATGAAAAGTAATCCAAATTTTAATCTTCTGAAACACACCGAAAACTGTAACGCTGCAAACTACATTACAGAGTTAAATGGGCCTCTCATACTCTTAAAGCAGCTGTCACCTGTTCCTCCAAAATAATAAAAACCTGAAGCACAGAAGATAACTTAATAGTGGAGAAAATCCAAAGCCACAAGAACAGAAGAACTTATGTAATTAAAGGAAACATCTCAAAGATATTGCAAAAGCAAAACAAAACCTGTTTTTTGGCTAATTTATGAATGGCTTCTGCTGCAGTTGGAAAGTCATAAACAGGGCAACTGTCTCTTAACAAAGGCAATCTTAACTCCAGATTTTCTTAAACATCCATTACACAATACTTCCAATTAACAAAGACATTTGAACATTATTTGCCTGATTTCCCAGAAGAATGTTTATCAGTAGTTCTAAACCAATAGTGAATTCACTTTTGTAGATAACAATAGCGAACTACTGTTTTCACAAAGTTCGTTTTGTAATTTTTTACTGATAATGGGAAATTTGCTTTGTAAGTATCCTGCTTCCCAAACCAGTCTGTATTTTGTTGATAGATCTTAACCCAAAACTTGGGATTTTAGAATTATTGCTAAACAGCTTTGAAACATGATTGATTTAATAAGAAGGACAAAGTGCATCTATGATAACAGTCATCTCCTTATGAGTTGTTTAAGTATTCCAAGAAACATTTATATTAATTACAACATAACACTTAGGAATCACTTTTCTAAAGCAAAAAGTTAAACACATTCTCCCTTTTAGCAATTTATTTAAAACATAGAGTGAGAAATATTAATTTCTCAATACTGAAAGCTAGACATGCGGGATGCAACACTGATTCTCAGAATGAAGACAGTAAGACATTTGCCTTAAAGCTAATTACTCAAATTATTAGCCCATCAAACTTGTTTAAATAGATGTCAGATGCACATTTATGTGACTCAAATGTCAAACTGTAACATAGCATTGTGTTTTCTATTTCATAACGGGCATTTGTTCCACAGCTTGGAAACCTCCAGTTTTTATCTCAATTTTATCCAATTTTATCTCTTAGTCAAGACAATTTTAGCTAATATAAGCAAGCAGATAGAAAAAAAAAGAATTGAAGTTAATACAAGTAATGATGACATGATAGCACTATGCTTTATATTTTAAAAATAAAAAGAATTTCCATTAAAACTTACTTATTTGGGGAATGTACTTATTTCTATGAAAGCATTCACAAATCCAATAGAGTATCTTTTCTTTTTTTTTTTTTTTTTTAAACATGAGAGCAATATTCATTTTCATAAATTCTTACTGGCATGGTATATTTCTACTCACCAACAGAAGGAGAAGAGAAATCAAGCTGTTGAGTACCAAATACTCTGGAAAAGCAGAATTCGATAAGCAGCAGGACAGAACACGATTCCAACAAAATCCATGTAGACATAACAGCCACGCTGCCCATCATGCCTTGTGGAAAAAAAAAAAAAAAAAGGATAAAAATAAAACAAAACAACAACAAAAACCAAAAGCAGATACTTGTAGGCAAATACCTGGAAAAAATAAATCTAAAAAAATATTTCCAGTAGTAAAGTTGTTGGGAATAAAAAAGAATGTTTGTTTAAAGAACTATTTTTAACATCTAAGAAAAAATAAATAAATAAAAAGGCTAACAGGTTCCCCCACAGTTGCAGTTTTATTCAGACAAAGTAAGTACACTTCAGCACTAGGCAAGTTTTGCATCCAGTCTAACAACTGGGTGTAATGGCAGTTTGGAGGGGAAACTAATCTCAATGCAAGAAGTTAATTATTCTATAACTCTGTAGAGATGTCACCACAACCCCTTAAATGGTATCTAAATTTGAGTATGGCTCCCCAATGTCAGGATGAACCAAAGAATCTCCAAAGGTACCTTCCATCATAAATTATTCTGAGATTCTATAGAGGAAAAGAAGAGGTAGAGGAGCTTTTTTTAAAATATAGAGTACTTCCATTTACAACTCAATACCGCCCTCTGCTGATATTCATACTGCTTGATTTGCACACAAAAAAATGTGAGGCTATAATGTGAGTTCAAATATGTTTCCTGCATATGAAGGAAGGAATTTCAGTTGAAGAACACTCACATCCTCTAATATTCCAGTCATCATGACAGGCTGAATCTCCAGGCTTACAGTAAAGGTCAAAAAGGGATAAGTGCCTTTAGCAGGTTAGTTTGGGAAGTATATGTATACACACGCATATATATATATATATATATATATATATAAATATATATATATAAAACATACATAGGGCAAAGTAGGAAATGAGGGTGAAGAGAGCTAAGATTATTGAGGTGCTTTATTTAGAGCAATCTTCAGTGCTCTGGAACAACACCATTCAAAGCATATAAAGAATTTCATCAATAGTCCATACAGATCATCTGAAAGATTTAAAATATACATATATGATGGAAAAATCTCCCAAACCTAGAAGATCAGAGTGATCATAAGAATTGGCAGCTATGATTTACATGAACAAAGCGGTACAAGGGATAGGGAAGAGACTAAATCCTAAAAATCCTATGTTTTTCGTTTGTTTTACAATTACTGTCATTGGAAAGATAGATTAAAAAAACCTAAAACACTACAAACTGCAAGGAGATTTTCTCCAAACCCTTGGCAGCATCTTTGCTAGCTATTTTTAAAGTTTTAGTTGTATGAGAATTTAATTACTACATTTGATAGAAAGCTGTGTGAAGAAACCAAAGCTTTCCCTTCACATTGTTTTTCCTGGTCTACATAAAAAGTTTCTAAACGGATCACACTGGTGCCCTAAGTCTGCAGCGCTCTGCAGCAATGTTCTGTTTTACTTTAGATACACCACTGCTAAATTTATGCTCAAGTTTGATTGTTTTTCCCTTGTATTTCTACACTCTCAATGGCCAAAAAGATCATATTAACTAGGGAGAACAGTTAGTTCAATGAGTAATAATAGCTGTGACTGACCTATTCTGAGGAAAAGCGATATAGGTATTTCTAAATTAGGATTAAAAATCTAGTATGAGTAATCTTTGCAGAGGAGACATTTACTTGTATGTGAATTCAAATAATCCAGGTTTCCTATGATGGTTTATAAAAGTCTTGTGAGAAGTACCAGCTTTATAAAGAGCCAGATCGACTACTCCATCCACTTGCATATGGAAAAGTACATATTATCTTAGAGGAAGGTAAAAAGATTTATTTTTATTTTTATTTTTTTTAAACAAAGTACTTCTGAACAGGCTGTAAGGGCATTAAATGCTAAGAAGTGAAATTCAGGCTAAAATTCCAGGAAAGTTTCAGCAGCAAAGCTAGGCTGATCATCTTAAGAGGCAAGTTTAAATTTAAACCATATTAATATGAGAATGTTAGTCCCTGTATACAGCCTCCGCACTAAATGTCACAACTAAATTAATAGCTTATATATTAAAAAAAAAAATAAATATTAGTAAACAGCAAGCCTTGCCATTGATCAAAAAAGGGGATTTTATTATTTATTTATTTATTTTAAATATCAGATATATCAAAGTCTGGAAGTCAGAATCTAGGTGATACACATACCTGATCTTTCAGAATTCATTCACGCTACATCTACCAATTGCACCTACATTAGTCACCTAGCTAACTGAGTACAGTGTTACACTTGATTACTATGAAGGATTTGCACTTGAATAATATTTAATTATTAGTCAAAAGTGTTTTCCTTACAAGGTGTGCATTTCCAGCATTTCATGAGCCACCATCCATAAGCTGAAATGTTAATGAGATCCACCCTTTACCAGGAAAATAATGATGAAAAGGAGTAACTTGTCAAAGTGGCATCTTCCTTCATTTAAATACCTGATCTGTATACATACTCAGTCACTTGAACGATATAAATAAACTTTTACTCATCCTTGCAGAGGCAACATGGTTCTAGGAGTTTCATTACAGGCTCCTGAATCAACAGAATTCTTGACTAGGTTCCACCAGCAGCTTTATTAGTAGCAATGATGCGCAAGCTGGAAAGAACACAACTTTGCATCCCAGGCTGAGCTTGCAGATGGAAACAGTTATTTATAAACATGCTGCATCACAGATAACAATTTCAGCAGAGGGCTTAGATACATTAGAAGTTACCACTACTGCCCTTTGGCAAGTGAAATCAGCTGTCAACTCTAGGCAGACATCCATACACAAGCTTTCTGAGAGGCCAGCTTCATGCCTCACACTAGTCAGCCTTACTCACTTTGAGGATGATAGATAACATTCAATTAACATGCAAAAACAGTTTCTAGGGAGGTTGCAATATGGTACTTCTAGCCTGGTAGCTTGCTGTTCCTGTGAACTGTATCCTAGACTCCATTAGCACAAATTGAAAATATTAAGTCCAATATTTCCCTGATATATCAGAAAATGCCAGCTTGAAGAGGCACCTTGAAAAAAAAGGGGAAACAAATACCTGGAAAACAAACAACTGCACACTGGCTTTTGTTCTAGATGCTGTGACCTGCTTTTGGGAAGTTACAGTTCAAAGGCACTTGTTAATTACAATTAAATTACTTTTTACATGGATGGAATTGCTGCCTGTGCATCACTACCCACTTACTCTTTAAATTTGTGCAAACAAGTAAACTTAGCAATGCACAAAGACAGGCTGCATCTCAATGCAAAACCTGCCTCTGGTAGGTAAGAGTTACTGGTTCCCTCAAAGCAAGAATGTAGTTAAGCACATGCCGAGTTAAAAATCTATGGCTCCACATGCACGCACCATGTTAATTGTAATCTTGAATTACATGTTGATGCGAGGTATGAAAACAATCTTCTACAAGGGTGGCAAGCATCCATATTACTTCTCAAATAACTGAACAAAATGTTCCTGGCCTTCCAAGAAAAACGTGAAAATAAACACAATCAGTTCAAGACAGAAACACAAAACAGACATTTCTTAAGTAAATTAACAGCTAGCCACACATAGTGCATTATAATGGAATTTTAAAGTAATCTGATTTCTGTTTTTCTCATCCACAACATATGATGACTTAAACATAAGGATTTCTTCCCCCCTCATTATTAATACAGAAATGAGCATTAAGTCATTACATAGTTGGCATAAAGGCCCAGTTTTTAAAAGTAATTTTTCCCATCTTGGGATAGACAAAATATAGAAATATACCTACTTCATAGCTAGGAAAAAGTCTCAGTTTTTGAGGTAAGGAGAGGAGAATAAAAATGTATATTTTGCTTGTAAGATTTTTTTTCTTTTTTGCCCATGTCCTGAAGTTCTTACTGTGCCCAGCAGAAATTGTCAGCTCTTATTTAAGCGGTAAGAAAGAAATGTTAATGCAATAGTGCAGAAATGCATGTGTGGGTCAGGCAAGTGTATCTGTATGAAAATACATCAGTAAGAACAGAAGGTAAAAAAAAAACCTCAGTGAGATGCCAACATTTTTGACAAATACATTGTAATTAGAATTACTTAGTGCTTAGCCTGTAGATATGACTCTTAGGAGTGTTTCTGTCACAGTCAGAAGGAAGTCCATAAAATTAGGAGTTTAATATTTAAAATATAACTAATATGTTCTATGTTAAAAAAAACTAAATACACAACATACGCCAAGGAAAGAATGTGTGTACATATACATTACTTCAAAATCCAAATATTTTTATTTTAGCATTCTTCGTTATTAAAGTAATCTTAAAAGGTTATAGAATAAACTTTTAATGACTTTAAATGTTTACTCAAACTAAAAATACAGGTTTCAAGAAATCAGTACAGGACTAAAGCTACCAACATTGGCTCTTCTATTTACATCTAATAATTTAGATATTCTGCACATATGTACAGGCAGGAACTTCAAAGAGTTTTGAAATAGTGAAGGCTTGTTACTGCTTACAGTACCTTGAACTCAGCACCTCTAAAATACAGGACAGACTGACAATCGTCACAAGAGCTTTATTTTCATGTAAGGAAGTGAGTTAAAAATACAAATCATACCACGTTCCTACAACATCCATGACAGACAGCCCTCTCCATGCAGAATTGGGATTTTGCTCTTGATGTTTTCAGTATCATTAGAAACAGGCTTTCAGTTGCCAAAGGAGTTCTGTGTGCTGCAACAGATTGATATCAAACTTAAAAAAAAAAAAAATAAAAATAAAAAATAAAATTAACTAGATGGGGTATATATATATTTACAGGACACCAAACAGATTTTCAGATCTCATTTGTCAGGGTAAAGATCTGTAAAAAAGTAAGGGTAGCACTCAGTTTAAAGACCATCACTGAGTGTTTGAAAATGAAAGCTGAAAAAGATTCCCTGGAAAAGAAAGGAGACAGAATTACACCAACAGAGAAGAAACTATGGGTGTTGGAGACAAGAAAATAAGCTACTTTTCCTATTTAATCTCTGTGTATAGAAGTCTATGTAATTTATGTGATAGATCTGGTCAATGAAAACTACATTAAAAACAACCAGCCAGCCCCAGGAAACAGAGTACAATTTGTTGACATATTCCCAGAAGCTTTCTTCATCTTCAGACTGATTCTCAGGCTTCATCCTTCCTGAGCATTTCAACACAAGTGTTGTTATTTTTGGAACTGATTCCTACACTCAAATACCTGCTTGTGTAATGTGTTTTCCTTTCCTTAAACTTACTGTTAAAAAAAAAAAAATTAAAAAAAATATTTTTAGAGTGCACACACAGATTTCAGAATGAAAATTGTGACAGAAAGCAAGGAGAAAATAATACTTTAAATAATAAGTAGTATCCACACTGCTACCACAGCAATAAATGCAGCGAGAGTGGTAGAATACATTGCTTTCCTTATCTACCATTTTTAACCTTTGGCTTTCAGTACACAAATTGAATTTCCTTGAATTAGAAGAGGTTTAATTACTTACAGGAAAAAAAAGTTTCAAAATTACTAAGTATATTTTCCTCACTCAAAAAGTATTTGATAAAAAAAAAAAAATACACATGTTAAAAAAGTAGAAGTTGACAGAGTTGCTGGATCTTGATGCCTCATACTGGGCAAGCAACTAATTGCTCTGTTAAAATGTTAGGTAATTTTGATTTGTGTGTTTAGCAACTTCATTTCAAAGGACACTACAAAATTACATCAGCCCCCTGGAATCCTTCTAGAAGAAAGCACGGCAAATTATAAAGTCTGTCTTCATTTCTTTAAGGAAAAAAAGCAAACCAAAAGCTTAACTCCTGTTGGCTTGCATAGAATTTTGTGTAAAACTAAGTATTCTAAAAGAGATACAACATCCACAGCGCTAAAGCTCCTAAAGTTTATCATAAGTGAATAAGTCAGGGAAAAAAAACACCTCTAACTATAAATCTGCTGAAGATCTTACAATATTAAAACCCTTTCTAGTAGGCAAACTATAGTAGAAAAAGGCAGTACTTAATTTAGATTTCAGCTCTACAATTTCATCTAATAGCTCTACAGTCTTTCAAATAATCCACAAGCATCCAATTAATTGATAACATGCATTTAAAAGCTGTAGTGTAGTGCTACTCAAGAATTCTTGAAAGTTGCCATCAAAGAGTAGAGTCTTATGGTAGATCCGTCCTTGTTAATGAGGTATTTATAATTCAACTTAAATTTGTCATTAAACAACTAGGCATTTAGCAATCACAGCTTCCTGAAAGAAGCTGAGATCTCTATCGAGGGGTGACTGAAAAAAATAATTTCTCTTGCCTGAAGGTGGCAGTGATGATACCATTCTTACATGACTTAATCAGTGGCAGTTTTACATTTAGAAGATTTTAGGTCTCTAATCATAAGAAAAATAACATTGTAGAATTGCATTTTTACTATTCTTTTTTCAGACACCGTACATTTCCCATAAAGAAAATGTCAACCCCTACAAACTATAGCTGCCTTTCTAGAGTTCGTAAGAGATATTACATTCAGCAAGACATAGAAAAAACATTTCACTGAATCTGGATTTTTGCCCAAGCACCGATCTCTGCCTTAGCCTAGGGCCTACTAACAGGCTATGATACACATGAGCTGCTGTTTATGACTGCCCTACTAATGGCCTTCACCTCAGACCTGCTTCATCAGGAGCCTTACCACCATGCTCAGTTTCTCTGGGGTTCACAGCAGCTAATAAAGCCCTGGCCGTCACTATGCTCTGCTCCTGGCTTCACTCCAGGAGAAAATGGCCTTCAGTGCTCCCTAACACAACACTAGGCTTTGCAAAAATGCAATACAATATCACTTCTTACTTTTTTTCCATAGCTTAGAATAGAAAGGTCACTAAGTGACTATTGAAACAACTGTTCACAGTACTACAATTAATTTGCACTCTGAAGATTTTTGAAGACCATTCCCATCTTTAGTAAAAAAAAAAAAAAAACAAAAAAATCCAAACACACATACACACACACACAAAATCAAACAAACAAAAAACAGGAGATTTAATCTTACAACCAAAAGTAAAGATGCTTCACAAATAAAAGAAACTTGCCCTGGCCATCCAACTGTTCTAAATAGGAATTCACTTATTGGCGTGCACATCTCAAACACGATGGTAATTTGCTCAGCAAGGCAAAGGCTTTTTTACCTTACTATTGAAATAGCTTAGTGCAACACTGTAACATGACAGAACGGAGAAGTAACAGAGTAGCAAAGGACTTGCTCAAATCCAACAGCTGCGGGTTCAGAAACAAAGAAAAGACGCCACTTACCTTCAGAGCGCCTCAGGTACGCAGGGATCTCCAGCAATCTCTTCTCGCCTGCACTGCCAGCCCTTAAATGAAGTCTGGAAGGGGTGGATCCTGGCTCCATCCTTTCTGGTCACTCAGGTGTATTACACACAGCTGAGCTCTCCTGGTTGGCCCTGCCTTCCCACCAGGTGCTCCATCCCTGCTTCAAGCTGCGACTCAGCATTTCTGCATTCCTTATACTTAGTTAAATTCCTTTTCTGTTCCTGAAGAGTGTCTAAAATTACATGTGGTAACAAAGTTCTTAAATTTTGTCCGCTGTCTACTGAATGTATCACAGACATATTTTTAATGGGAAAAATCACTTACTTTTAAGCATGCACTTTCACTGTTTCTATTAATTTCTGCATAATTCCAATTTGTTTCCAGATGTGAAAGCTCCTGTACAGATAAAAGAACTAAGGACGGGTGTAAGTAGGAGAAATGATATTTAAACTTCATCGGAGCGGGCAATTTAGTTCAGAGTCATTCGTGCATAAATAAACGTTCTGATTCAAAGCGTTCATTAAGAACGCTGCTGCTGCTGCTGCAGAGAACAACCGACGCAGCCATAGAGCGGGTTACTCAGCGCTGGCAGAGCTCGCTGAGGGGCGCCGGCGTGGCCGTAGTTACCTCAGCAACAGCGGCGCGCGCCGCAGACCTCCGCGCCTTCCCGCCTCCCCACGCGGGGGCGCGAGGCGGCCCTCGAGGTTCGCGCTTCGCTGCGATTGGCTCCTCGCGCCTGGAGGGCGAGGCTGCACGAGCACGTCCGGGTCATCCCGTGTGTGAGGGGAAGTGCGCGTGTCGTTGCTGGAGCGCGGTGGAGGTCGGCGGCTCGGCGGAACTTGGCGGTTGGCGGCGTCCGCGCCGTTGCCATCGCTATCATGTCGCGAGGGTCCATTGAGATCCCTCTGCGGGACACCGATGAGGCGAGTCGGGGCCGGGATGCGGAGGCGCGGCCTGCTCGTGGGGCGGGAGGGCTCGCGATGTCAAATGCGCGCGGAGCGCTCTTCGTGCGGCTCGCTGTGGGCCGGGGGGGCCCTCAGAGGGTGCAGCCGCTGACAGAGAGCGGCTGGGCGCGTCCGGGTGCTCTGTCCGGTTGCTCCGTCCGGTGTCCTTCGCACGGCCGTGAGAAGGCAGGAGGAGCCGTTTGCTCTCCCACGGTGTTCGTTTTGTATGCATAAGCTGCTTGTACATACTTCAACAAGTTTTACTGTAACTGCTGTAGCGTTTATATATCTCACAAAGCACTGCTGTGTTCTCCGTGCGTTACACGTGAGAGGAGTTGTTATTCTCTGACAGAAACTTCAGCTGTGGGTGTCAGCATGAGTGGATGAGCTCAGTGCTTTTCAAGTTATGATTAAGAATGACTTGAGTCCTGAAGTTCTGGATTAATCACTAAGGACTTCTGTAATATACCATTTTATAATCAAATCCTAATAAAATTGAAGGCCTTATAAACTGAGGGGCTCTGACTTAGTCTTGGGGATGGGAGTCCCTGTGTAGGTAACAGGACAGACCTGGTTATAACAGCTGCACTGCTTTCTCACTGTGAAGCTGAGTAGTGATGTGGATGGTTAGTATCACGCGCAGTACAAGATAATAGCTGAGAGGTCAGGCACTTAAATGGTGTTAGACCTTAAATAGACATTCCACCGTGAGACCATTTGTTCCTTTTCATTCGTTTTTTCATATCAGAAGTGTGAACCCACTTGGTGAAATTGTGCTTGTTAAATAATGATGTTGTGGTTCTTGACATCAACCTCCTGTAGCTGCAGGTGTCCGTGTTCATGGCAGGGGAACTGGACTTGATGGCCTTAACGGTTCTTGCTAACAGATGATTCTATGATTCTGTCTTTTGCTCATTATGACTGTAGTATTAGTGATCAGAAATATATTCTGTCATGTTTGCTACTTCAATAATCTCATTAATTTGGGCATAGAGGAAAACTGTAGCATTCTTAGATGTGTCTTAGAAATGGATTCTGTAATAGCCCAGTCCTTGGATCATTTTAACTGTGTTATAGATCTTTGTTTTACCTGTAGGATGTGGTTTAAGAATAGAGCAGCTCTTGAAGGGATGTATGTGTTGGCAAGTTGGTTAGTTGATTGTTAGCTGAAGTGTGAACTTCCAGAGCCTGACATGAATGGTGGAAAAAAGTTAAATTAGTAACTTGTCTCTGACCGCTATCCCAAACACTGGGCTCTTTTCTCAGGTGTTTGTGAGAGGCCAGCATTTTTGTACTTTCCAGAATAAAAAACACCATCGCTTCTTTCTCCACTACTTTGTTTGAACAGAATTTTTTGTTTTGTGTGCTGAAATGTCCAGCTTGCTTTGAGCTCAATGATAAATAAAAACTGTTAAAACTTTATGAGTAAAAGATCTGTGCTGTTTGGTTGTAGGTTATTGAGCTTGACTTCGATCAATTACCTGAGGGTGATGAAGTTATAAGTATACTGAAACAGGAACACACACAACTGCACATATGGATTGCCTTGGCGGTGAGTATATGTTCAACCGTGTATTCAGATGATCAAGGAATTCCACTTACTTTTATGACTGGGGATAATTGAATTCAGAACTGGAACTAAATTTGACAGTTTGGTAACAGGTTCAAAGTGGATACTTCTGAACTGACATGTTAACATTTTTAACTTTGTCTTTTCTCATGAAACGAAGCTGCTTGATCCCCACTCTCCTCTGTTGTTTGTTATTTTTTGTAGTTGTTATTGTTATTTTTTCCATATTTTTACCGTTTTGCATCTTTGATTTTGTACTTCATAAAAAATGGAGTGTTATTTATACTGATGAAAGTACAGGGAAGTATGCAAAAAGTACAAAAGTTCAGAGCTGATGATTTATAATAAATACTAGTAAGACTTCTGAAAAACTTGGGATGATGATGGAAAAAATATTGCTAATATCAGAGTGTCTTTGATTTATTGCTTTGTTTATGTGGCTTATAGAACTGTCCATTAAAATCATGTATGTTTTACAGCTGGAATATTACAAACAAGGAAAAACAGAAGACTTTGTAAAGCTGTTGGAAGCTGCACGCATAGATGGGAACCTGGACTATAGAGATCATGAAAAAGATCAAATGACATGTCTGGATACTCTGGCAGCATATTATGTACAGCAGGCTCGAAAGGAGAAGAACAAGGATAACAAGAAGGAGCTCATTACACAAGCTACCTTATTATATACTATGGCTGACAAAATCATCATGTATGATCAGGTAAAAAGAATCTGTAAAAACCATGTTTGTAAAATTTTTAATGATTCTTTTTAGTTTAATTTCAGCATATTTTCTGTGTGAATTCAAAAAGATCTTCTAAAGAAAGCAAATATTGATTCACTAAAGGGAAAGTAAAAAGTGCTTTTAACTCTGGCATAACACTTGAAAATATCTGAAATGAGTGTGTGGTGCTTCCAGGAATAAATAGTTATCTCTAGCTGGGAGCACCTAATAGAACTGCATACATCAACTTCTGTGGGTTTGGGAAGGCAGGGTTGGTTGTTATTCTTTTGCTTGTTTATGTGAACTTTGAGACAGTTATCATCTGTTTAAACACACTTTTTGATTTTGCTTATCCTGATGCAAGAGAAATAAATTAATCATTGAAAAAGTCCTATTGCACAGCCAAATAATCTCTCCCGTAGTCTTATCTTCGTACTTTATGAAGATAAATGTTGCAAATATTTTGTCTTTTTTATCTAGAATCACTTGCTGGGAAGAGCCTGTTTTTGTCTGCTCGAAGGTGATAAGATGGACCAGGCTGATGCACAGTTCCATTTTGTGCTTAACCAGTCTCCAAATAATATTCCAGCCCTTCTTGGTATGAGTTTATGGATGTTTGTGTAAAAAAAAAAAACAACACAAAAAAACCCCAAAAACAAAACAAAAAAAGCAACCCTGATTTCTCTACTTGAATTTTGGATTGAGTTATGTGCTTAGGAAAGTGATCTGTACGTAAGCAGAGAGAGAAAGAAGGGGATGAAGAAGTATGAGCTTTTGATCAGAAGTACATTACAGATATTTATTTTTCTTTATTCTCTAATTAATTCAATCTTAGTAAATGCCTTTATTCTGCACTAGGAAAGAATAAAGTTTAAGTGGGAAGCCAGGAAAGTGTAAATTGAATGTATTCCATTGTTATTTTATATTGGACATCATCAAAGGTACCAAAACAGCTGCAGCTGTCTGAATTTTCTGTTAGGTTTTTGATGGTCGCTTTTGAACACTGGTACAACACAAGTTCAGTAAATGATACTTATGTGCTGATTTACAGCAGCTTTGGTTTTTTGTTTCTGATTAATTTGTAACTGATAGATATGTTTTAACAGGTAAAGCATGCATTTCTTTCAACAAGAAAGATTATAGAGGAGCCCTTGCGTACTACAAGAAAGCACTGCGTACCAATCCAGGTTGTCCAGGTAAGACAGAAACCATTTGGTAGTGGAAGCGTCTAACTCAGATCTTCCTAATTTGAGTATCTCTGGGCTTATTTGTGTTCTATAGCGGTCCAAAAGATCCATCCCAGAGCTACCACAAAAAAAAACCTTCATCCTCTTTGCAGAGTTGAGATGTTTGTTGACCTGCTATGCAACTTAACTGTTAGAGAAGGAAATCATGTTGAGGAAGATGCTTATATTTTTTTCCCCACTTATTACCTTCTGCAGCTATTGGAGAATGAGAAGTTGTGTATTAAAATTGTGTGGAACTGTGAGGAAAGTACTGTTCAAGACTACAAGCTCCTGAATAAGGATTAAGGGAATTATGTCAGTGTGTTAGCATTAATAATGAAACAACATGAAATGTAGAATTCTACCCTTACTCTATGATAAGAGTTTTTATTATGTTGTATAGTTTTCTTAATGCAGAAATCTGGAAAAGCTGTAAAAGCGATGCATGTGCTTTAGAAATAGTAGTAAAGGATATTTGCATTAGGATCATAAATGCTCTAAAATCTTCTGAGGGTTGTGATGTGCTTTTGCAAAACTTATCTGAAAAAGGTTTCTGCAAAGCTGATGTGCATTCTGTAGTCTGGCTTAGTGTAAGAATCACTGCTGCTGAAATAAGTCTAGAAATGTAAGCCATACTTTGAAACTAATGTATTTTATTCTCACTGTATGTAAATGTCTCTGTATTTGTAGTCCTGAAAGAGCGGGACAATGTAAATCCTCTATGTTAGCTTGTCTGTACAGGTCATGGAAGTTAGTCGATGATAAAACAGCATTTTGCTAACGGTGAACCGATTGTTTGAGATGGAATGCCTAGCACACTCGTTAATTAAATTGTATTGTGAAGGCCTCCTAGTCTCAGGTGAACTTGAACTTGCCAAGACACTTGCAGCCTTTTCATCTGACAATTTTTATTCACGTCTTTCTTATTTTTGTTACGTTTCAATAGAAGTAATATTACATTTGGTTATTTTTTGAGTATTTTGGAGATGTATGCCAGTCTGGAGAAATCTTATGAAGAAACCTACAAAAGTTAACTTTGCTACTTGGTGAGGGAGGTTGTCCTTTAAAACAACAGATCATTAGAAGGCTTTTCAGGTTTTAAAAAAGTATTGCTGCTCAGTGTGTTTTAAAAAAATAAGAAGTTGTTGCAATTTTGGGATTCTGAATGGTGTCACCTTGTTCTCCAGCTGAGGTTCGGTTAGGTATGGGGCATTGCTTTGTGAAACTGAACAAGTTGGAAAAAGCTCGCTTGGCATTCAGCAGAGCTCTGGAGCTTAATTCAAAATGCGTGGGAGCTTTGGTTGGACTGGCTGTCCTGGAACTCAATAATAAAGAGGTGGGTCTGACTTAACTATAAGCCCTACTCCCTTGAAATGGGAAAGTTTTTATCATTTGAAGGGCACTCCAGGTTTTAAGAGGGGTACTAAAATGTGTGATTAAATAATTTCAGCCTGTGTTACTGTTGAATGATATTACAGGTTTGTACCTAAAGTACGCACTGAATAAGTTTCTTTTAGTTAAAAAGTCAATTGTGTTGCTTATAGAGGTGCTTCTCGAAGCACAGAAAGTCCCTGGTGAGATGTTTGAATACAGATCTGGTAAGGAAGTGATGATTTTAAAGATCTTTAATGAGCAATATTTACATATCTGATAGCCAGCCTTGCTTAATGGAGTTTCAAATGTACGAGTACATGAGTTTGTACTCAAGATGATCTGAAAGTTCTCAAATACTTGGAGACCTCATTTAAGATGACAGCTATATCCAGAGCATCAGGATTTTTTTTCTGAAAGAGCATCTGCTAGCAGGAAGATCATGGTAAAAGATGTGGTCCTAGGAGATTTGTCCCAGGCTTTCAGGGCTTTATGGAACATAACCTTTCATACAGCTGTGCAAGTTGTGCTGAAGCTAACTTGGAACATATGCTGCATAGTAAACCAAGGAATCAACAAGAACAAATTTTAACTAGGCTGGTGAAATCAAAGTAGCAGCCATACCTCTCTAGATGTTGTATTAGTAGAAAACTGTACTGTCATAAAACTTAACTTGAGATTGTATGATCTGAGATGGCCGATCTATGCTAAGAAAGTTATCAGTGGAAGATGGGACCTTTAATGTTTGAAATAAATAAATAAGCAAATAAATTACCAACCTCTCTTGCCTAATTTTATGTTGCTAAAATTCAATATTGTTATAGTATTGCTTTCTGGAGAGCTCATAGCTGTCTAGGAAAGAGCTTTTTTAAGTACAGAATATCTGAAAATGACTTAGTTTACGAAGTCATGGGAAAAAATTATTTTAGGCTTCCATGAATAATTTGAGTAAACGTGACTATGAGAATTTTTTTCCCCATAAAGCTCCAGGGACAACCAAAAAACATTCTAAGGTCAGATCATAACAAATAATTCTGTGGGCAAGAAACTGATGAAATCTGCTATTTTAAATGTTTTATTCCCTGGAAATTTTTAAATCTTTTGACTTAAGTCCCCTTAAAGTTTGCAAAGCTGTGACTAGAAACTGACACACTCAAATACGTTATTTCTTTTTCTAAGGAATGTATCATATGTGCTTTACCCTTATTTCCCCAACTTGCACTGCAATATTAGTGTAACATTAGAGTTGACAGTGATTTCAGGGTACAAACTTTTAATTGATTTCTCCCATGTTTAGGTATTGGCAATGTTTCTCCATCCTTGCAGATGTTATGAGGTCAAATGAGGGTCAAGATGGCACTGTGTTCTCACTGGAGTTTGTCTTCTCTCTGGTTTTATTTCATGACGGTGCCTAGGAGCTTTGAGACCTCTGCCCATCTGCTGAGTTTATTTAAAACGACATGAGATCCCAATTACTGGAAAAATCAGACTTAATATGATTATAAAGTCTTTTTTGCCTTTGAAAGTTAAACAAGAATGATTCTGTATCTCCTTGCCAGTCTATATTTTTGTGATAATACTGGACAGATTTTTTAAAATGAAAATTGTTTTTTAAAATGAAATTTGTTTATCTGCCTGTTGGACTTCAGTTTTTATGAGATTGAGACATAAGTTTATTACTAGTTTATTATTACTAGATACATTTTATTTTATTCTTATTCTTAAATACCTACAGATCTAAGATTTTATGTTTGTGATGAGTATGTCAGCAACATCCCCAAAAAATGGCATTTGCTGTATCAGTTTTGAACTTGAACTTGTCATCAAGTCAAACGTGTGCTCATGGAAAGCTTTATTTAAACAGTCAGGTCTCTGTATAAAAAAGAATGTTTTTAGAGTAATATCACTAAGTCAAACTTCTGCCATTTTTTAAATTAGAACTTCATTTCAGTAGTTCTTAACTTAGTATTGGAAATTCTGGTTTAGAATTTGAACATGACAATATTTTCACTTCTCTGCTTAATGAATCATTCAAAGGGTTGAGACTGAAACCAAGCAAGCTCTAGAGATATTGAAGAGTAGAAGGAAGGCTATCAGAGATGTGCAACTGAAATGCCAAAGGACACTAAGGCTACATGATTTTTTTTGTTTTTCCCTAGAAAGTAACACTTTGCTTTTCGTTATTGTTTTTGTTTGCTTATTTCTTTTTTTCCTCTTCCGCACCATCTCTGGTGGTTTCATTATTTGTTTCCAATCTTTATGTTGCTGAATTTCTATTTTTTCTGAGAGCCTAGCACACAGCTGTGTTAGAGATCCTCTGGCCCTGTGAACCGAAGAGTAGTTTTTAGAATCTTAATAATAATAATAATAATAATAATAATAATAATAATAATAATAATAATAATAATAATAATAAAGCTATTGAGAAGCTGCTGATTCCTCTGAATGTTTCATTTAGGCTGATTCCATCAAGAATGGTGTCCAGCTCCTCTCTAGGGCTTACACAATTGATCCCAGTAATCCAATGGTGCTGAATCACTTGGCTAATCACTTCTTCTTCAAGAAGGTAAGCAAGTGGTCTGTGGAATTTTACAGTCAAATACTTAATAACCTCTGAGCAGAAGGGATTCCAGTGTTGGATTTGATCTCATTTCATCAGACTAGGTGGTACAGAATATAGATGATAATATATAGATGAATATGCATTAAGTTTTTAACTTAATTTTTGATAAACTTTTCTTAAGGAGGCCAAAAATAGTACATTCATTTCTTTAATCAAGCTCACTTAAATCTCCTGAAGGGATTTCCATTTTTTTGTTGTTTGTTTTTCCTTCTCCCTTCTGGGTTTTAAAACTTGCAAAAGATAAGGATTAAAGAGAGAACAGGAACCTCTAAAACTGAATTTATTGTTATTTAGTAAATGATATGGCTAAAGATTTCCTTTATTTGCTGTGTATTCTTGTGTAAACAATACATGACTTGACTAAATAAAATGAAGTCTTTCAAATTCATTTATTTAGGATTACGGTAAAGTACAACACTTGGCTCTTCATGCTTTTCATAATACCGAAGTTGAAGCAATGCAGGCAGAGAGTTGTTACCAGCTGGCTAGGTCTTTTCATGTACAGGTAGGACAACTTTTTAAAGCCTATCTTTGAAGTTTTGCACCTAAAATTCTTCTTTAAAATGTTCAGAAAAAGCTTACATGTGAAAGCACTACCTGCTCTTTCTTTAATTTTTGTTTAGGAAGATTATGATCAAGCTTTCCAGTATTACTACCAAGCCACTCAGTTCGCCTCATCTTCTTTTGTACTTCCCTTTTTTGGATTGGGTCAAATGTACATTTATAGAGGGGACAAGGAGAATGCATCGCAATGCTTTGAAAAAGTTTTGAAAGCCTATCCTAACAATTATGAGACCATGAAAATCCTTGGATCTCTTTATGCAGCTTCAGAAGACCAGGAGAAACGGGATATTGCAAAGGTGAGTTGTGCTTCTGCCAGCATTGTGCTTCTACATGCAAGAGTGTAACTTAAGTTACAGAATCTTTTTTTCAAGTCTGATTTTCAAGGTGCATGAAACACAGTTAACTGACTCTGAATATACAATATTTAATATTTGCTGTCATGTGAGATCATCTTACCTGTGGAGTGCTACAACTTCTTAACAGAACTGGGGCTAGTCTCTGGGTAAAACAACTTGAGAAATTCAGAGGAGCCCTAGCTTCACATTTACCTACTTACTGTTAAAAGGCAGAATGCTTCCCAAGTTTAGTAGTGATTTCCTGAAGATGTAAAGTTAGCTGGGAATTCCAGAAAACACTCATCATGGCTTACATGAAAAAACAGTGTTAGTGTGGTTTTGCTGTTTTCTTTAATAAAAGATTTTATTAAAGTAATATTGGTTAAATGTGTGCACATACTATTAGCCATCACTTTCTAGCTTCTTATATTGGTGTGACACTTAGTACTTTCCACATCTCTAAAACTTTAAAACCTGTATTACATTACATTTGCCCAGGGGGGGAGTGGAGTCTCCTTCTCTGGAGATATTCAAGACCCTTCTGGACGCCTACTTGTGTGACCTGGTGTAGGGGAACTGCTTTGGCAGGGGTTTGGACTTGATGATCTCTGGAGGTCCCTTCCAACCCCTATGATTCTGTGATTCTGCAAAGAAGAAGAAAGTAGCAAAGAAGAAAACTAGCAAATAACTTTGCTCTTTAGTTGAGTTTTAATATTTTCTGTGTCCACAAAAAAGTGTGATTATTTTCTGCCGTTTCTCAGGGACATCTAAAGAAGGTCACAGAACAATATCCTGATGATGTAGAGGCATGGATTGAGCTAGCCCAAATCCTAGAACAGACTGACATACAGGTAATTGATGATAAACACTGATTGAATGACATACATGCTTTTTATGCATGCAAAGCTCATTCTTTTCTTTCTTGCTTTTTATTTGTACAGGGTGCACTGTCAGCTTACGGTACAGCCACACGCATTCTGCAAGAGAAAGTACAGGCTGATGTCCCACCAGAGATTTTGAATAATGTGGGTGCTCTGCACTTCAGGCTGGGAAACTTAGGGGAAGCGAAGGTATGTAATTATTGGAAGTTTGAATTGAATTTTATGATCACCCAGAAGTTTTCCTCTAAGAACATTCTGGACTGTTTTGTTCTTTTTTTCTTTTTATACTTTAGAAATATTTTTTGGCATCACTGGATCGTGCAAAAGCAGAAGCTGAACATGATGAGCATTATTACAATGCTATCTCTGTAACAACATCCTATAACCTGGCCAGACTGTATGAAGCGATGTGTGAATTTCACGAAGCGGAAAAGCTGTATAAAAACATTTTAAGAGAGCATCCTAATTATGTTGATTGTAAGAAACATTTGATATTTTAGTTCTTAGATCTTTCTTAAAATACCAAAAAACTTTCAATTCAGTGTCTTCTGGTCTCCTTCCATCTGTCCTTGTTTCTTTCGTAGTAGTTGTAGGGCCTTCTTGCCTGCCATTTTCTCTCTATGTTTTTCTAAGCCTGAATCATTTTTATAGTCTGGTCTCCAGGCATAAGACCTCTGATTATTGGAAAATCTTTACTGTACTTGAAAAATCTAGCAAGACTAGCTTGTCTAGACTTGTGTGCCTTTTCTCCCTGACTGCTCCCCCTTGCTCCTCTCCCCAAAACCCTTAGCACCTCAGCACTCGTGCAATCAGGGCTATCCACTCCGTATGTCCAGCCTCTGCAACCCTAAGTGTTCGCATCAGTGGAAATACAATGACTATACCAAATACTCTCTATCGTGGACCCTTGGCCTTCCTCCGTGGAAGAAGAGATGTTGAAGGCATCAGTGCAGCTGCTGTGGCATGTCTTGTTTTGTTGTTTTTTGTTTTTTTTTTCTCTTTGCTTTATTCTATCTCTTGTTTCCAAGTATCCAATCTGATATGTTCTCTGTAAAGGAGACGTGATACCACTTGCTTAGCAAGCTGCAGCATGTTCTAGCCTACTCTATAGCCCTATCTCTTGTCTATTACTGCTCCTTGATATCTGGTAGTTTTTGCAAAGCCTGCAGAGGTGGGAGAATTATTTAATGTGGAGAGAGGAAAAATTGTATAACATACGTGGTGTTCATTATTAGAGGTTGCTTGAATGTCAGTAGCTTGTGGAAACACGTAAATTAAGTTAAATTTTACAGTCAGAAATTTGCAGTTTCTACATCATCCTTGTGTATGGAGTTCATCTTTACGTAGTGCATGTCATCTTGAATAGAACATGAGAAGTGTCTTAAAGATTGCTTTTGAAGTATATGTGTGACTAGTGTTCTTCATATTTGAGATCACTTGAATCTGTTTCTTGATTGATTGTTTGTTGTTGTTTTCTTTATTTTTAGGCTACTTGCGCTTGGGTGCTATGGCTAGGGATAAAGGTAACTTTTATGAGGCTTCTGATTGGTTTAAGGAAGCACTTCAGATAAATCAGGTTTGTAACCCTTTAACTGTTCTAATTGAAAACACTTAACACTGCTTATTCTTTCAATTTTGTTTTCCTTCTGTTGTGGTTCTATATTGTTTGTTGACATAAACTAAGGAAAAGAGTGAGAACTGCTATAACCTGTTCTTTAATTTTTTTTTTTACTTTCAATATGGAATTTTATTTAACAAGAATGGCATTTTATACCTGGTAAAGTAACCTTGTATGGGAAGATAGTGCCTTTGCAATTGACAGTAAACTTTTTCTCAGGACCATCCGGATGCTTGGTCTCTTATTGGTAATCTTCATTTGGCTAAACAAGAGTGGGGCCCCGGACAGAAGAAATTTGAAAGAATATTGAAGCAGCCTTCCACACAGAATGATACTTACTCCATGCTGGCTCTTGGCAATGTCTGGTTGCAGACTCTACATCAACCCACGAGGGACAGAGAAAAGGTAATGGGCATCCATCTGTTCCATGTGTGTGATTTTACTTATTTAATTTTTGTTAGCTACTTAGTGTGCTTTTGTTTTTGCCTCTTTGGCATGTTACAGTCCATAAAAATACTAGGTAGGTTTTTTAATACTTGATTATATCGATGAGTGAACAACTTTGATACTTCTCTCCACAGGAAAAACGTCATCAGGACCGTGCGTTAGCAATCTACAAGCAAGTACTCAGAAATGATCCAAAGAACTTGTATGCTGCTAATGGCATAGGTGAATGCTAGACTAGTTTTTCTTAAAATGTGGTTGATAGTATTTTTATGTTTTATACTTTAATACATATAGAATTGTTTTTGCAGAGCCTGCACGTTATTTAGTGGAGCACATGAAAGAATAGCTTTCATATGATAGCTATGTCAGTTTTTATTGGGAAACTTGATTCAGGCAATATTTTATTTTCTTTGGCAGGAGTACATAGTACATGAACTTGGAAGCTTACACTGTACATATTACTTTCCCCTTAGGAGCTGTCTTGGCGCATAAAGGATATTTCCGTGAAGCTCGTGATGTTTTTGCCCAAGTGAGAGAGGCAACAGCAGATATCAGTGATGTGTGGCTGAATTTGGCACATATCTATGTAGAACAGAAACAGTACATCAGTGCTGTGCAGATGGTAACATCTCTAAATTGAACTACATAATGTGTTGGGTTAGATGACTTCTGGATGGTTCTTAGCTGTCATTGGCAGCTGCTAAGTTTCTGAATAATATTTTAACAGTTCATACGTTTATTTCTTGCAATACTATTTGCTGTCAAGTATAAATTTAAACTGCCAAATGCTTTTTTTTTTTTAAGGTAGCAGAGTTAAAATACAGTTGGGTTTGAATTTCAGTCTGGGAACTCTTTTTGTCACAGAGGTTTCAGTTGGTGTAGTTAGTGTATGTGATTTATTTTCAGATGTTACTGAAATAAGTAAATACAGTTTGCTGCTGGGATATTTTTAATACCAACACTTCCTAGTCTTATTTATGCAGTTGTTCGCAAGAACAGTTGGAGATGTTTAGAAAACTAACTACCATGATTTCTCTTGCTACGCTTGCAACCACTGGGTAATTTATGTTGAGAGCTTTCTTGAGGTCATCTAGTTCAACCCACTCAAGCAAACTAACTTCCAAGTATCAACCCACACTACTTAAGTTAGTTGATCAAAAAGTGTACAAACAAGCTTAAAAAAATATATTGGTCAAGACGGAAGCTCAGAAAAACTTGTTCCATTAAGCTTTATTCAACATTGAGTCTCAAAAATACTTAATTCAGAGCTATCCTAAAGCTTATTTTTGATGGAGCTCTTTAGCAGAGTCTGTGGTGATAGAACAAAGGGAAATGGTTTCAAGCTCAAAAATTTAGTTTAGATATGACGAAGAAATCTTTTACAGTGAGGCACTGGAACAGGTTACTGATGGATGTGGTTGACGCTCCATCCCCAGAGACTTTCAAGGCCAGGCTGGATAAGGCCCTGGGCAACCTTGTGTGGCTGTGGTGTCTCTGTTCTTTGCAGAGGGGTTGGACTGGATGGCCTTCAGGGGTCCGTTCCTACTCTAAGGATTCTATGATAGTTACAAGGAGGAGATATTGGGCCTTTCATCTCTCAGTAATTTCTCTTCTCCAGTAAACTACTGTTAGAAGGATTTAGTTGCATGATCAATTAGGGTCTGTTGTGTTAGAGTAGAGTCTGCCTTCAGGACCATCTCTGCTCTTAAATGCAAAAAGCTTAATGAAACATCGAATTTTAGCAGTGCAGTGGGGAAACTTACCTTTTGATTTGTCAGAAAATATTGTACTTATTTGCTGATGCATTTAGGTGAAGCTGCTTAGTAGAAATGTGTATATTCACTGTGTTGTTTTATTATTCTCTGGATTCTGCTATACAGTTGGTGCAAGCTGTAGTCTGCAATAGAATAATACTGGACTCAAAGGGAGATGAGTTTAATACACAGCTTAATGAGTTTAATGCACAGCTTACTGCAACATCAGATTTTGTAGTGAGTTCTCAGCTGTAAAGCATTTAAATCCAAGGCAAATTTATGCTGAACACAAAATCTTTGACTCTTGAAGCGAGTGAAATTGGACACTCAGCACCGCACAACCTATGAGTTCTAATTTCTGCATCACGGTACAGGGTAATCTGTAGTTGAGCTGGAAGTAAAGGTTGCTTTGTATTTCTTGTTATTTTGGTGGTTTAGAAATTATGTAAGATTTCTTAGTAACATGGCAAATAAAAGGCACTTTTTAATGAAAAGCATGAGATTCGTGATTGCTTGAAGCTTTACTCTGAGGTGGTAAAATGTAAATTAACAAGAGGTTTTTTTGTTTGAAAGAAGATATAATGTAACTAGAAATAAGTAGCTAGGTGGGCAGAAAATCTTAAAGGTGTGGTTTTATTTTGTAACTGATTGCATCATCTGTATGAAGTTACTACATTTCAATTAATTACATTTTCAATTTTTGAGTATAAATAAGAGACAATAACTGAGAGTGCTCTTAAAATTTGTTTGTTGACCTTTGTAGATGGTACTTGCAAAGTATTCTATATTTAAACATCTACAGAGCCTCCCAGACTGCTCTGGTTTTCAGAAAAATCGAGTTGTTGCTATGGAATAGCAGGAAGGATTCTCTAATGAATGAACAGAGCATCTCTTTACATAGCATAGTATGCTGATTTAAAAGAAAATCCGCACAACAAAAGGCACATTAGCAGTAATACCTCCTAGGAATACAAACCTGCTGGAGTTAACTAACAAAAATAGCTAACCATTGACACCTCTTTTCTATTTCAGTATGAAAACTGCCTCAGAAAGTTCTATAAGCATCAGAACACTGAAGTATTGTTATATCTGGCCCGAGCACTCTTCAAATGTGGGAAATTACAGGAATGTAAGCAGACTTTGTTAAAGGTATGCAGAAAATATCATAGGTCCCAGAACAAAATGAGTGTGAACAAGTACATGTTTAGGTCTGCTTAAATTCAGTAGTCATGAGTTGAAACAGTGGTGTTTATTCTCTTTATACCTCTATTTACCTTATTTGTATACTTCTGTATTACATTGTAGCATGTCATAAAATAAGGCTTTTTATTTACAGGCCAGGCATGTTGCACCAAGTGATACAGTCCTTATGTTTAATGTGGCTTTAGTGCTACAAAGACTAGCTACCTCTGTCTTGAAAGATGAGAAAAGCAATCTGAAGGAGGTACTTAATGCTGTGAAAGAGCTGGAGCTGGCCCACAGGTAAAGATGGTTTATTTCTCATCTTTGTAATATATTTCAGTTCCCTTGCAGTAAATGTGCAGTGTAGATCACAAATTCTGATTTGTGCAAGCAGTCATATCCAACAAAACTTTGTATTGCATTCTAGAGTTCTTAGCAGAAACTAGCTAGGGAGGAAATGGGTAGAAACTGTTGGGCCTGAAAATACTAGGTGTTCAGGCTTTGTTCCACAACTAGTTTTATTTGACCAGGTGGCAAATGTATTTTTAGTGAGTTTTGTAATATGATTAGGAGGGACTTGTTCATGGAAGAATATAGTTGAAAAAGCATTGTGAATTATTCTACAAATTTAATGCTTTTTTGAGGACTTCTTTCAAAGCATCTTGTAAATCTTTGGAGGTAGATCTCAAAATCAAGTCTAATGGTTAATGACTACTAGTTCTTTCTGGATTATTGTTCCCCTTTGGAGTACTTCCAGAGTGTCTTACATTTGGGAACTCTGAATGTACTTGCATACTGTTGTATTAAAAGTGGATGCCTACAAAAAGGCAAAAAATTGGTGAATGCCCTCTTCTGTTGAGTTTCATAAGATTTCAACTTGGGAGCTAATGTTTACTTTTAAGGCAGGATTGCAATAAGTGTGTAACCAATACCACTTTTTTGCTCTTTGTTGTTTTTTCCCTCTAGGTACTTCAGTTACTTAAGTAAAGTGGGTGATAAGATGAGATTTGATTTGGCACTTGCTGCAACAGAAGCCAGGTAAGGAACAAATGTTTTCAGGAGCTAAGGGGAATGCTTTTGTCTTGGTTTTCGAATGTTTGTTTTCCAGAGGAAAACTTGTTTTCAACTGTATTTCAGCTGTCTATTTTACACAACAGCAGAAATCCAAATACGGGTCACTCCCTGTTACTGTTTTGGTTGTTTTCCTTTCTTAATTTTCTAGTATTTCTATGCAATCCTCAACTCTAAATATGTCTTCTGCCATCAGCTGAAACCTGTAAAATTTCTGCTGTATTAATGGCAAGTTTTCCATCAAGGGGAATGTGATAGTTTATTTAAAGATCTCTAGTTCTGCCTATTTTGACTTTAAAGATGATCTCAACAGGCTTGCCTTCATGGAGATTTAAGATAGCTTATGCTGAGTATAGCAGGTCAGCTACTGAGACATGGAATACTTGTTTTGTGCATGCCTAGTCTGCTTCAAATTTT
The DNA here is from genome assembly GCF_039878825.1 of Excalfactoria chinensis. Classification (NCBI taxonomy): domain Eukaryota; kingdom Metazoa; phylum Chordata; class Aves; order Galliformes; family Phasianidae; genus Excalfactoria; species Excalfactoria chinensis. Next base: position 37,239,293 of record NC_092829.1, on the reverse strand, counting down.
GTGCAGGGAAATGTTTGTACTCAAGCCTGTTAAGATGTGAAACAGTAAGTTCTGAAGTTACATATCGCATATTGCAATTTACAGGTATATTTGCTTACTAGTAGGTGCCTTTGTTAACTCGTTAATCTATCCTGATCTTCTGTTGTACTAGTTCAGATATCTTACTTTTGTCACAAATACAGCATTCTGATGCATACCCTTCATAAAACTGTTTCTGCTTGTGGTATGTCTGCCACCTTCCTTTACTTGAAACCACTGTGTGTTCTAGGCAATGCTCTGACTTACTGAGTCAAGCCCAGTATCATGTGGCTCGGGCACGCAAACAGGATGAAGAAGAGAGGGAGCTGCGTGCAAAGCAAGAACAAGAAAAGGAGCTGCTTCGTCAAAAACTACTTAAAGAACAGGTTTTGATCTGTTATGTTCTGTTAAATTTAAGGATAGACGTTTCTGTTGCTCTGTGATGTTACTGGGTATTACTGATTAAAGTATCAAGCAGACAGTCCTCGTAGTCATAGTAAGTGCTAGCAAAAAAAAAAAAAAAAGTTACAGTTAACAGGTGATATTCTTCCCCAGAGCTTTACAAATACATTTTTATTTTTATAATGTAATCCAGGTGTTGCCTTCTAAAAGCTTTGTCATCAAAATTCTGCGCTGATGGCCTGGATGAGGGAGCCCTTGAGAAAACTAAAACAAAAAAGGTCTTTTGCCTGCTCTAGTATAGATGTTGTACAAAACCTTTTTGACACGTGAACCTCGTGCTGTAACAGATTTGTAAAAATCAGTGTTGCAGTTTCTTGTCAACAGATAACTTGAATACCTGTGAATGTAATAGTACAAATACAACAGTAATGGTAATTTTTCTCTCTGTTTCAGGAAGAGAAGCGCCTAAGAGAAAAAGAAGAACAGAAGAAACTTTTGGAACAAAGAGCTCAATATGTGGAGAAGACAAAGAATATTTTGATGTTCACTGGTGAAGTAGAAGGATCAAAGGAGAAAAAACGTGGTGGTGGAGGCAGGGTAGAACAGAAATTCTTTAACTTCCTCTTTCGCTTTCCCTTTAATAAATGTTATCTCAGGATAACATCAAACATGTAGAGTTTTAATTTCAATCCACTTAACGTCTTTTGTATGAAGTGGTGCAGATTTAATACTCCAGTATAGAAACTGAAAGCTAATGCTTAAGTTCTGACCAAGGTGGCATTACTAAAATCAATTCTTCTTGATGTTTAAAATAACCAGTTTACTAAGTGTAAATTTTGAATTAGTTTCATGCACTCTAACCTGATATCATTAAGAGAAAGTTGTCACAAGAAGGGCTGCGTTTTCATGTCTTGAAAAATGTTTTCATGTAGAGCTTCACTTTTGACTTGCTATCTGGTTGTTTTTACCTTGAAGATAAATAGTAGGCTATATTGTGAGGCCTTTATATTATCTGTTACAGCGTTCCAAAAAAGGAGCAGGGGAATTTGATGAGTTTGTCAATGATGACAGCGATGAAGATTTGCCCATGTCTAGAAAGAAAAAGAAGAGAAAGGGCAGTGGTAGTGAACAAGATGGGGAAGAAGAAGAAGGGGAGAGAAAGAAGAAGAAGAGGAGGAGGTAATTGGTACTTTAATGTCAGACTTTCTTGGGGAAATAATATGGCTGTTAAATTACATTCTCATGCAGTTATTCACTTAAAAAAGCTTAAAAACTGAACAGTTGTTAAGAGGTTAGTGTGATTAAGTATTATAGTGGGTATTTTTAAATAAAAATTACAGAACTCCTATAATAATAAAATATAATAATATTTATAGGCTGCATTTTGGACTGATTTTTTTGTACTTTTAAAGTTTTTTTTCAATTATATACTTGACATAATATAAAATATTATTCTGTTTAAGACCCCAGAAAGCAGACGAGGGTAGTGATGATGAAGAAAACGAAAATGGTCCAAGACCTAAAAAACGGCGCCCACCCAAGGCAGAGAAAAAGAAGGCTGTAAGTTAACTGCTGCGTATCTTCTTTTTTTCTCTAAACATGCATTTGGACTTAAACACCACTGCACTCTACAGAGTTGTAAATGCTGAAAATTATTACAAAAGTAACTGTACCAAACTGCCTTTTGTCCTTCCTCCCTGTTGCTGTATCTGCTTCAGTGCTGAACAGGATATTTCTGAAGCAGTGTACAACAGTTGATAGTAAATGGAAAATTTGGATCAAATTACTTTGGAGTATCTGTTAGAGAGAAGCAGCCTGTTGTGTTTTTTAAATTTGTTTTAAATACTCTATAACCAGCCATGTGAATGAGCAGCTCTTTTTTTTTTCCTGCCCCTAAGCCCAAACCAGAACGTCTGCCTCCTTCAATGAAAGGAAAGATCAAATCAAAAGCCATAATTTCATCTAGTGATGATTCATCTGATGAGGATAAACTCAAGATTGCTGACGATGGGTAAGAATTGTTACTCACTTCTGAAACACTAAAGTTTCAATGCATGCTTTTGAGAGAAATGACATTATTCATAATAATGAGCTAAAGAGAAGCGTTTTGTTGTACTCAAAAACATTACCTTTCATTACTAATGATTCCACTGCCTTTTTCAGTCAGATCATGCAAATGTTCCTGAGATCCTAGCATCCTAATTGGATTGTTGTTTGTTTGTTTGTTTTCTCCTGTACAGACATGCCAGGAATAGCAACAGCGATTCAGATGATGGGGAACAGCAGCACAGCAAACGCATTGTTTCTGATAGTGATTCTGATAACAGAAACAAATCTGGTAGTGAGGCAGGCAGTCCGAGGAGATCCAGTGTCCACCCATCCGAAGAAGATTCTGACAGTGACAGGTCAGCCAGGAAAAGGAGACGGTCAGATTCAGAGCAGTCTGACAATGAGTCTGTGCAGTCAGGAAGAAGTCGTTCAGGTGGTTCAGATAATGAATCTCGCCCAGCTTCTCGCAGTGCTGACTCAGACAGAGATTCTGAGAGAGGATCTGATAACGAGGGTTCTGGAAGAGGATCTGGTAATGAATCTGAACCAGAAGGCTCCAATAATGAGGGGTCTGAAGGGGGTTCGGATGACAGTGATTAGATCTTAAGTTACATCTTTTTAAATGTTCATGTAAATATATTTCAGTTGCAGAGAAAATCCAATTTTTGTATTTGAAAACTTACAGGGAAAAACATCCAATGTTTTAGTAAACTCTTGTGAGACCTTCCTGTGATTCTTTCTATTAGCAACTAATGGATGTTTCTCTAAGTTGGCTTACGGTGTACTCTTAAATCGGAACTGCTGTAGATGAACTGTATTATAGGCAGTGTACCCGGGATGGAATGCATATTAAAACTGTGGAACGTTGAATCTCAGCTTAGGTGGTTCTAGTGTGGCTAAAGTTTTGTTTTCTCTATTTATACATGCATAGATTTCTTGAGACAGTGTTGCAATAAACTGTTCCTGCTAATTTGCTTGGAGTGATTTATTCTAAGCCTTGAAAGGTATAAGAAGAAAATGTTTTGTTTGACAAAGGAGGAAGTTTTGAGGAAGTAGTCTCCAAGTTCGTTTCAGCTTAAATAGGTAGCTGTTGGAGTTGAGCTTTTCTGTATCTTGCATTCATGCATGACGACATGCGCATGTTGTAAACTGCGGTGAGCAAAATTTCTCTTTACAATTGTCTTTGCCTGACGTTTCTGAAAAATCATTCTTTTGCACCACTCTGGAGGAACAAATAAATTCTTTCTGCCTTTGATCGTTGGTTATCAAGTCAGATGTTAGATCTTCACTAAGAGAAGAGCATGTAGATCTCGATAGTATATCACCATTGTTTTTAACGGGTGGTATAGCATAAACTGTATCCCATTTTATTTTTGTTATTTTTCTTTTGGAAAGTCCAGATTGTCACTACTGATAGTTAACATTAAGCACTAAATGAAAGTTAAGTTTCCCATGCTGCTATTTCTGGTCTGCTGTGAGCAGTAACTGTTCTCATTGTGTATGTTTTGCCGTGTGTTTATGGGCTGTTGGTAACCATAGCAGATAAAGTAGAATGTAAAACAAATGAGATATTTCTTTTACTGGCTCAATTTGATAATCAAATTTCTAGAAGTGATCTTAATTAAAATTTAAATGAGTGGTAATAATGCAGAATTAAAGTGTAGCTACCATGTTTGTTGGTTTAGAAGCAAAGCTGAATCTTAACTCAGTCTTATTATTGGTGAATCACTTAGGTAGAAGATATGGCGAGCTCACAAGACTGGCAGCCAGATAGCTTTGAAAGCATGAGCTTGAGAAAAACTTGCTGCCCTTAGAGGAAATGTTCTCCTATCAAGAGGATCACAGCGCAGGTCTTTACCTCTTTCAGATTCAGAAGGAAGCAGTGGACAGACAAGGTACATACCTATGATGCCAAACCAGTGCTTCACTTAATGAAGCAAAAAGTGTGAGAAATTAGAGCTAACTAAAGAAAATTAGTTATAAAAGGACGACTGGCAGCAATGGCAAGCGTCTGAGATATATCAGCTTTTAACAATAGGAAGGAAAAAAACATGTAGCACTTAAGTTTCTAAGAGCTCATTGTTACTGTTCATTCAGATACATCTCCACTGTTACAGCCTTCACTACTGTGCTATTAATTGTCTTCCATTTGACAGATCTGATGGTCTTGGTTTGGTGGTGAATGTTGCAAACTTATTCTCTGTGTGTTTGTGTGTGCGTGCACACACGTGCTAAGAAGGTCTTCAGATCTCACAGCCATTTGGAGAGAATTATGTTCACTAAGCATACATTAAAAGATGTTTCCATATAGACAGTATATGAAGAGGAAAAGCATTTTTTGCACAGTCGGTCTTGTAAGGAGAAGTCATGTCTTGAAAAAGTTTAAAGTAGATGATAAGCAAGTGGCCAATGTGTGAGTGACAAAAGAATGGGGGTGCGTTTTGCTCTTCACTTACTTTTTAGCAGGGAAAAAAAAGAAGGTGAAATGGAACTAACTCATTTTATTCCCCTTGATTACAAGAGCTTATGCGAGGATTAAAGGAAACTGCATTTTAGTTTAATTCATACTTTTTTATCCCTATTTTTTGAAATTGTCATGGTGGAATAATTGTTGTTATTCTCTCTTGACAACATTTCTTGACTTCTGAAGAAGGTGGGAGGCTTCCAGCTATTAAATTTCTTGTAGTGGCAATTTATTCCAGAACAAAATACATGGACTTACAGGTATAATACTGCATTATTGTAGAAGTAACTTTAACTCCCAGTTTCTGTTGAGCTTCCACTAACAAAGTACGTGACTACACAGTAAGTTGTCTTTTGAGTTCTGCTGCAGTTTAGGATTTTGCCCTCATCAAATGTCAGCCCAATCTGACTTGGATTATCATAGAAGAGGTCAGTGTATAGTTTGATATTTACCATTTTTTTTCCCAATTTTATACTGATTCTGTAGATTATAGACTAGGCCCTTCAAAAGAGCAAAAGAAAACCTTGAGAAGTAACTTTAAATTGGCCAACTTGTTGGGGGGTTCTCTTTCTTTTTTTTTTTTTCCTGTCTTTTTTTGTTTGCTTTGTTTTATTTTATTTTAATTTGATTGTTTGGATTTTTGTGTTTTTTGTTTGTTTTCTTTTAATCTACCTACTCAGGTTTTGTCTTTCAGAAACCTTTCTGGCTCAGTGCTTGGTGGAAAGGAGTAGCTGCCACTGCTGAGTAACAAAGCATCTTTGTGTAAATTAATAGATTCTCTTCTAAATTTAACTCTGAAAACAAGAGCGGTCTGTCAACATAGAAGCAAGGTGCAGGTATATATTTGGAAACAAGCTGCTAAGGAGTGCGTTGGACAAGGCAGGACTTATGGTAGGAGCACTACAGCTAAGATTATACCGGTTCTTTCTGAAAGATTCTCTTTGGGAGTAAGTTACTTTCTATACTAAATATTTCACTGTTTAAAACAGTGGTTACATTAGCAAGGCCCTTTCCTCTTGCACAGATTGAAATTGACTGTTTCAGAAAGTTTGCTAGTGTTAGTAAGCTTCCTCCCTTCTTGTTTTGCTCTTTTTTTCTTTGCTCTTAGTGTGGTGCTGTGAGGATGTACTTGGTGGATAGTAATAACTAAAAGAAGTTAATCTTGATTTCAGAAGTCACCTGGAAAAGTTCCTACAGCAGGAGATGCAGTCAGCAAGGACAAATTCCATGTTCCTTCCCTTTTGCAAAAGGATAACAAAACTATTTGACAACTTGGATAAAGAAAGGGAGCGTATAGTAAATATGTATTCTTTATGCCACTGCTTATTGCTCTCCTAGTAATGCTATTACATACACACTGTATTTGCTCTACGGAAGGTGATTTGAGTTGAAGACAATCTAAGGGAATATGAAATAGGGGTGAGCTTATGAAAGAAATTGAAAGTACACTGTAAATATGTAGTATTTCAATTGAACTTTGTCTACTCATCCACTCAAACTGAACAATCTGTACTAGGCGTACTTTAAGGATTTTTTTTAGCCTTAGCAAATCTGATAGTAGGTATAGACTCTTGGGGTACCTCCAAGCCATCAGAGATGGGGACATGCATAACACAGGGATGACAGGTATGTTATATGATAACTCAAGTGCCATACAGTGTAAATGATGGTTTTAAACTGATCTGTCCAGTTCAGTGCTGTGATCCAAGCAGAACCCAGGGTTCACTTCAGCTGCCTGCAATGTATGCTTGTACATAAGAGAAATGTTGCTAACATCTCCAGAGTTTATATAAGGATAATTCACCATCTTATATTTAATTGGATGAGTGAAAGCAAAGAAATTATCTGATGTTAAAAAATAGAATACAGATTGGGTCAAAGTTATTAATTCAAGTTCTAAGCCACTTTTTAGTTGTTATCTCACTATTGGTAATTACAGCCTCCTGTAATTCATATCAGATACTTTTTGTCTGATCTATGTAGTCCTCGGAGCATGGAGTATTTTATATGATTACGAAATAGCAGGCATTGTTGCTGGATTAGTAATAGCCTCTTTGTCCCCCTTCATATTAGGCCAGCATATGATCTACTTCTGTTTTTAAGTGGTTTAATTTTAGAAGAGAATATAAACACATAATTTTACTATTAGAAAGAGGTTGAAATCTGGGCCAGGAATATGACTTGGAAACAAATGAATGTCCAAGTTGTCAGTCTATTACCAAATTAAACCCTGATGGTTAAGACCGTATCTTAATTGATCTTTGAGTTTAAGAGTGAGATTTGGAGCCAGTCATTCCTCCATTCAGTTCCACTTTGAAGTAAACTGGTGTGAAGCTGTTTTGCTCTTGCCAAATACTCTGTGGAGTCCATTAATTATTATCTTCTGGACAGCTTCAGCAGAGCATGTGGTTGTATTTGCACAGTTGCTGAGGCTGCCAAATAATCACACGCTTTCATTTGTGGAAGCAGGCCGTGATGATTTGTTCAAAAGGAAAGAATAAATAAACAAAAATCCAGCCCCTGAAAGTGCTTCAATATCCAGATTGTAAGTAACAGCTTTAAATAACTGGATGGCAGAAAATTTACTTGCTTTGGGAGGACTATTGTGCTGCATTTAACTCTGGTGGATAAGGAAAAGGGGAGATACACTGTCCTGTTGCCTAGTAGGTAACTGAAGCTTCTGAGGCTGCAGTTCCTTGGGTAGTGGCATCTGGAGCGCTCTGAATCACTTAAGATGGGGTGAGTGCAGACAGTTCCAGTCATACCTGAGTAACCCTCATTCCCCAGCTGCTGGAAACATGGCAGGCATGTTTCAGTTTAGATGTTCCTTTGAGAATCTATTGATGAAGGTAACCAGCTAGGACAGCTGTCCGGAGAAATTTCCTTTGCTTTTGGAGTTGTTTGGGGTTGGGTTATAGAATCATAGAATTGTCTGAGGTGAAAGGGACCCTTAATGGCCATCTAGTCCAGGTCCCCTGCCGTGAACAGGGACATCTGCAGATAGATTAGGTGCCCAGAGCCCAGACCAGCCTGATCATTGTTGTCCCCAAGGATGGGGCATTCACTTCATTTCAAGGCAGCCTGTTTCACTGCCTCACCACCCTTCTTATTGTAAAAAAAAATTCACTTATATCCAATCTAAATCTCCCCTCCTTTAGTTTAAAACCATTTCCCCTTGTTCCTGTCACAACAGACCCTGCTGAGGAATCTGTCCCCTTCTTTCTTATAGCTCCCCTTTTGATACTGAAAGGCCACTCTCAGGTGTCTGTGAAGCCTTCTCCAGGCTGAACACCCCGAGCTCTCTCAGCCTGTCCTCACAGGGGATGAGTTCTTTTTCTTAATTTCCTTTTTTTATGATCCTTCCGCAAGTCATTAAAAAATGTTATGTAAATGTTCATCCCATCTTTGGGATCCCTTGCAGCTCAGGCCAAAGCTGCACGCTTCCCAGCAGAAAGTAGATCTACTTTGCACTTCCTGGAATCACCTGCTGCTTAGGCAGGGAAATTCTGGGCAGAACTTCATGTCCAGGAGTAGCAACAGCAAATGAAAGAGGTGTCAGCTCTGTTAGAGAAATTAAATTTAAAGGAAGAAAAAATTAAACAGGAAGATGGAGACTTTATGTCATGAATGCTTTCAAACCATTACCAGATCCCAGCATAACCTCTATTGTGCTGACATCATAATAAGTGAATAAAACTGCAGTAGATGTAACCTAGCGCATGTAGAACCATAGGTTTATGTGCCTGTTCTAATATTTAGTGCGCATGATCTCATTATGAATTAGTGAATCTAAACTGACTAAACTGAGCTAACAGAACTTTTGGGATACAGAAGGAAACAAACATGAAGACAGGTTATCCCAGAGCTAGTTCATTTGTTTCTCATAAAGTAGAAAGCCCTCTGCTCAACATCTATCTTATAGAGATGACCATTTTGCTCAGCATGTGGAATACACTTACAAGTGTTCCAAGTAGCTTGTGGGATACATATGCAAAACAAATCTATCAACACCCTGAGCAGGACTGAGGGGGGAAAGAGGAGGTCAGAGGAAGGCAAGCACCTGCTGAGCTTCTTCCCTTTCGTGTGACCTGGAACAGGAGCTGCTTTGGGAAGCAAAGAGTGCTGTAGTCTCTGGTAATAAATGTGGTCAATCCACATTTAATCTTAGGCCATTTAGAAACCTACTTGGTGGTTTATCAATTAGTAATGGTAATTAAACAACTAAATTGCTACCATGTAGTTATATACTAACCTATGCAATTTCAAAAAGAATGCTGTTGTCATTTTAGTTTAAGGGATCACAGCCACGATGGCAAGTGGGAAATGATTATTTTTCATTGTGAGTTAAAGTTGCACAGAATAACCGGGACAGAGTCAACCAAGAGGAGACCAGACGTGTTGAGCATGAAAAGCATAAGCTGTAATTCCAGCTGAGAAAATCAAGGGAGGAAAATTCTAAATATAAAGTAAGTCTCTTAGTTAACAACTACTGATGTGTATCTACTGGTTCTTGTCTCAACTGTCTATCTCAAAGAAATTGCTTTTCATTAACAGCTGTCCCTGAGGATTTATTTGGGTACCAAGCTTCTGTCTGTATTCAGCTCTTGTTGTACCTGGCACTTCCTCTAAACCCCACCTGCAAGAATCATAAAAACAAACCTTCTTGGATACTCCTAAGTTTATAGCCCTTGTGGCTGCAGGGAAATGCTGAAGCATAGTTCCCCACCAATTTAAAACTGGAAAAGCAACTAAAAACTGACCGGTTTCTACTGTAGCTCAAGATTTCTAGTCCAAACATTGGTGGTATATAGCTTTATGGATGTATGTTATGTTTTTGATGAACACACGCATGGGATGGGTTATGGGGAAACATTTATTATTTATTCTGAATTTTAAAAGAATTATCCTTTGGATTTAACAGACAACTGTCACAGACACGGCGCTGCAGCAGCTCAAGAGGCTGAGCAACTCGAGCTTCCAGGCTGGAAGGTGCTGGAAAGGCAGAAACACTTCAGTGAATGCGGAAAAGAGGAAAGAACGCGAGTTATAGACACAAAAATGCAGCGTTTGGGAGAAATCCTGAAGTCTTAAAAGAAGAAAAAACAGGTAAAAATCAGTGTGTATGTAATGATTGCTAGTTAGCTTAAAACTTGCTTTTCAGATACTTTAACATACTAATTTTAGAGGCCTTCGAAGACAGTATGGCCAAGATTTTCTCTACGTTTATTGCTATTTTTGTTCTTGTACTTCCTGCATTGTATCCTTTTTCTCACAAGTCACCTGTCTAAATTTTCAAAGCTGATGAATGAGTTCCTGTACTAATTTGTGCAGAGAAAATCCACATGTTGATTTCCAAGTTTATTTCCTATCTATAATATTTAATAAATGTGTCTATTTCTAGAACTCCATCAAAGCAGGAGCTGGTTTCACCATCCTATTTTGAACTGTGTTTAGGTGTATATTCTTCCATACTGAGTTACTGTGTTTCCTTTCACCCTATCAGAAAGCAGCAGGCATACATTAAAGAACTTAGCCTCAAGGAGCTGAGAGGCCCCCTTAATGCTGGTGCTTGTTATGCTAAATGCTTTCTGTAAGCATTTGTGGAAAAGATGTTAAGAGATCTAGTCCAATTAAAGTCATTTTAAAGTATCTGAATAGACCACCGGTTCATAGCTGATGGAGGCAGAGGACAGTGCTAGCCTGGGCTAACAGAGCCTCTAATGCAGTCAGCTCTACCTGCCATGCAATTTACTTCTATTCTGATTTGGTCATTACAACTGGCACAACTGCAGTTATGCCTTAAGAAAGGCTGGTAGCCCGCTATGCCGAAGTGAACATTTTCATTCCTTGCTTCTAACTCTAATGCTTTTGATAACTTGACCTTCATTTCCTAAATTTCATGTTGCCTTAACTGAAAGGAAGAGTCTATGAACTCCTCATCCTCTGCGTACCTTATATACTCTATTAAAGATCACTTCTCCCTCCACGATCTCACTTTGCATAGCTTCTTAGATAACACAGTTCTGAGAATACTTCACACATCAGTTATTTTAAGCTTCTCACTGCTAACCTAACCAAAAGCTAAACAGATTCATGTCTGAAGCATTTAAAGATAAAAACCACTGTCAGATAGTTACTTTCCTCACTCCATTTATTTATGCCAAATAAAATTCTGTTGCCATGACTGCTTAATCAACCTATTAAAAATAACATTTCGTCAGCTACCAGATGTATGGACTCTGTTAAAGCCCATCACGGACACAGGCTCTATAAACTAATCCAGATGAGTCCGTATCACTTTAACAACTCCACATTAAAAGCCACACCATCCATCTCTATAATCAATCCTTCCAAGCTCATCAGGACAGAGTTTCCTTACAAATGGGAAGATCCAACTTGACGTTCTTCAGAGGTAAAGGCCTGATGTACTCACTTAAATGTTACTTTGCAATACACAGATTGAGGAATACGTGTTTGCATCTTTCTTACTACACAGGAAACATTTTCAATGCATCTATTCTTCAGCCAGTAACAGACTTGTTTTTGGATGTCCTTTCCTGATAGCTCTGGAAGCACTTGCCAAGCTGTTGACATCTCAAAGCTGTTCTGATTTGTTCTCCTTTGAATTACTACTGCTAATTCTATTAAACCTTAATACCTGCAACTATCTGCTGTGCAACTCTGAAGTCTCAGCTGCACAAGGGTATTCCTGTTTGGCTTTTGAGGATACAGCAAATAGCTTTAAAGATCTGCCTACACGCAGGTTTGCTCTACTGAACTGAAACCACACCTATCTGTGGAAGATGACTTTCAGGTTTTGGCCAATACAATTTGAAATAAACAGCAGCAACAATAAAATTGTAAGAAGAGAGGTAATCTGTGTGAAAGGAGGGGAAAAGTAGTACAGTACTGCTGTCCATCGTCTTTCATAATGAACTCAACTTAATCAGTCCTTCATTCATATCAGGGAACAACTATGCCACACTGTCCAACCTTCCATGAAGAACATACTGACGTGTTTCTGTTTGCCACACTCCCAAGGAACAAAACAAAACCCAGCCTGTAGCAAGCAACAGTTCAGCTTGTCCAGGCGTAAGCTGCATCAGCTATCTGTGTCTGCTGTGAAAGTATAGAGGAGGTATGAACTAATTTGAACCAGCCATAAACTTCACTTTTGTCACTGTAGCTGCTAACCTAGATCATAACCTTAGCTAAAACTCATGTTCTGGATGCTGCCTAAGAATTTTAAGAAACCATTAAACTCTGCTGAAATTACCTGATCGTTGTTTGGATTTACTCAGTGCTCTGCAGGAGCCTGCAAACCCAAGTAGCAGCCATGTAGAAATTTGTCTGCTGAAAGCTCTTTTGGCACATGCCAGCATTTTGTTCTGTGCCCAACCTCACCCCCACCAGCCCCAGGCTCCTGCTTGCCGTTTTCCTCACTTAAAAAAAAGAAAGGACAAAAGCAGGAAAACAACCAGCAATGCCTGTTCAATCATATTTTCTCTATTGGAAGCTTCTACTAATACACTTTCCCTGAATATCCAACCCCAATACAAATGGCTGCCAAGGCAGACTGCAACTTGACAAAGAAACTTTCTACTGTTTAATATGAGATTGACTCATTTTGATGGCCACGCTTCTCATGACTTCACTAAAAAGTAAGCTGTGCAACTGACCAATGGAACAGAAGCTTCCTGAGCGATCACAGCAACCTACTTCACTATTTGACAAGGCAAACAAAACAAACACACGTGCACTTTTTCCGATCTTTCTGCATGTGTTAAATTATCAAAAACTGATACTAAATACCATCATTCTTCAGTCAGTTATAGGTTTAATCTGGACTGTGACTTATACTAGTTTAAAATGGAGCATGCTCTATTTACATTTAAAACACAGCTCTACTTATGTCACTCAAACATCAGACCAACTGAACACCCATCCCTTTTACCAGATTGACTGCAGTCAAGTTATAGAAGGAAGCAGCCTAAGAACAAGATGCTCCTTTTCCCATTTTGTAGAAAGAAAGATTAAATGAGCCACTGCAATGTCAAGAGCCTTTTTTATACCAGTTTTAAGAGGCCAGATATGCACACACTAACTGCATGCGCAAGTCTTACGATGGGAATAATTTCAGAATTTAATGGCATTTTCTGATGCGTATATCCCACATTTGATTTCAAATGCTTATAGTTGGGTTAACAGCTTGCTCTTTGCTAACAGAATTTAGGGTATCAGAAGTGATTTTACCTGATCTATCTTGTTACAGAAACAAAAAAAAAGCCAAGCAGCAAAGCCTTCATGCACAAGTACATATGACTGTAGTGATTAGATTGAAGACTGGGCAAGAATACAAGGCTTATTCATGCTACTCAACCTACAGCTGCCAGTTTAAGCTCCTCTAGAAAACTGCCAAGATGGTTGGCAGTCTGATTCTTTTTTAATTAAGAATTCTTTTACTTGCACCTCTTCTTGTAATTTTTTGTCTCACCTCTACAGCACACTGAGTTCAAAACTACCAGTCAGAACTGTGCTTTTGTGACTGGCAGCTCATGTTCAGCTGTGCAGCGCTTGAATGAATTGCACTGGGTATTCAAACAAACTACATCTGAACTCTAAGAAACACGTCACCAAACTGATCAGCTGAAATGACTGTTTAAATGTGAAATGACAAAAGATCTTGATTTTACAGTGTTCTACCTGTTTGACTGCTGAATCTTACTACGTAGGATGTGAATATTTGGGAATGCTTATCTGATAAGAAACAAAGCTGAATACTGCAGTTTCTTAATTACCAACTGTTTTCCTCTACAATGAATTGGGGAACAGCCTTTAATTTATGAAAGCTGATGTAACTGGAGGAATGCATTTGGAGGCCCTATGATGGATCTACCACTACTCTCAGAAGTTCCAACTACATCAGCAGAAGCAGCAACTTCTCCCTCCTCAAGCTGCTGTCAAGTAACCTTCACTTTCTCTTACTTGGGCTGGAAAGGTTACTGCTGGCTGTGCCGCTGTACTGAGATACTGACAGCAAGTGGTGAAGTGGTAAGGGCAGTCAAATTACTTGCTAGCAATTCAATTTAAACACCCCTTCCTTACTGATGTGATCTGGATTACCAGAATACATTGCAGTGAAATACTGGGCTACGTGTTGTGTTTTACCCTGTCCTCAAGCAAGTTACTGACCCAACTTTAGAAATCCAATGGAAAAAAACAAAAAAATCTCAAAAAAAAAGTCCAAGTCCAAGTATGCTGGTTCCAACTGCAGGTCAGGAAGCCAGTCCTGAATAGTGAAGTGCCAGCAATGCAAGAACCGCACCCATTTAACTAGTCACAGTCCTTTAACATACTTAAATGCAAACTACTCTTCCCTCAAAGTAAACTTCATGAAGATCCCAAATCTTTTTTCTTCTGCAACATTTTCATCTTCTACCATGGGAAAGACACTCAGCCTAAAGCACTTCCAAGCTCTGGCAAGAACAAGCCTCCAACCAGAAGAAAACTTCTGCAACTACAAACGTACCACCTTTGACAGTCAGCAAAACCACCAATGAAAAAATTTCACTACGAACAAAGTTTTAGGAAGTAAAGTACTTTGAGCATTTAATAGGTGACATTTTAAGCTGACACTCTGTTGTTGTTTCTAATTTCATTACTGGAGAAACAGCGATTAGTCAGTGCCACTTTGAAGAAAGTCAGTTTCAAGCATTAAGAAGAAAAAGGCAAATTACTCACTGAATCACAAGGCAAGGTCACACTTATTCCTTCAACAGGTATCTGTTAGTTATCCTCCTAACATAGCAAATCAGTGTCTGCTCTGCTCTCTGATCTTATTAAGAATTCATGAACAAATTGAGACAGACCTTTTATAAAAAGAATCCCAAGATGTTCCCAGTCTAAGTAAACTCCTCCTGATGTTCTATTCAGCAAGTAAACTAGTTCTCAGTCAAAGCCCTTCTGCTGGGACACGTTCAGAAACAAGTCAAGTATCACAATGTTTATTGATAGATACAAGTATATAAAAATCAGGGCATGAACATGTCTTGATAAGTTAAGTAGACTTAATTTCAATATTATAATAGAGGGACCAATTCAAATTTCTCACCATCATGTTTCACACCCACAAAAACCTCCAAAGGGCATTAAATCATCTGTCCAGCTGATCAGTTTTTGTGCAAGTAAACTGTTTCTTTAAAAAAAAAAAAGACTTGTGCACTTGCCCAGGCTCAAGGATATTAAAACCTAGCACATAAAGCCCATTACTAGAGGTAGAAATACAGGCAATATACTATTACGGCAACAACCATCAATTACAGTTAAGGATTCTCCGTAACAACCAAATGGATAATCAAATATTGCAACAACTCAAGTATTACACTGAGCAAAGTGCGTTTCTACAGTATTCAGTGTTGCTATTCAGTTTTCTAACTTAAAAACAGCCTATGATAACTGGCAGCAAAGAAGACCCTTGCAACAGACTGCTTCTGCTCGAGAACTTATGATGTAATTATTGCATGCTGCTAATACACTGTTACCTAAACATTAAAGATACTCTAAAATATTTTTATTGTAGACTATTAAGACATACTACAAAAACCTTTTGCAGAGGATATCCTACTGACATACATCTGCTTTAAATATTGTGAAACATTACAGCGGAATGAATTTTCGCAGTGGTTAGGTCAAATGCAGTTACATCATAGCAACAGTATGTTTGCACAATTTAAGGCTTTGGCTGGTTCTTTAGTCAGCTTCTTCTTCAGATTCTTCTTCTTCAGCAGTTTCCAGCCAGGTTAGCCACTGGTTTACCTGCAGTTACATAAAACCAGTTTAAGGCAACAGGAATAAGTTACCCAATATAGACATCTACAGAACACTGCTTTCCCCAAACTCATCTGAAGTGTTTCCACTATACTCTACACTCATTTCATCTCCCCTCAATCCTTCCTGGTGAATAACTCCCCGTGTTCCTCCAAGTTATGCTCCAGCAGAGCAGGGATTACAAGACAGAGAGCTGTTATCAAGGTTACCTGGAATAAAGCTTTGCCTTTTCCTGGAAACTCTTGAGTAATATCTTCTTTCCATGCCAAAAAGGCTTCTTCTTCAATGATCTCCATATCATAGAAATGAACAAAGAAGCGCAGTAACATGCCTATGGAAGGAAGCACACAGTTAAAACTGTTAAGCTTTATAACATTCCAAACAGGTTACCTGACTAAAGAGATACAGCGAACCTGTAATTTATACACAAGCAAGTTGTGGTTTGGTAAGATTACACACGTACCTTTTGGAAAGTTACTGTTGTAGCAGTGCACCTGGAGCGCATATAAAGCGCTCACTTGCAGATCAACATGGTCATGGAGGAACTTCTGCATTACTGGCTTGAAGGAAAGAAGCAGTTGTTTCTCCTGCTCTAGTTGCTCTTTTGATGGAGCAGATGAAGAATCTGATTCGTCACTAGGTGGGTTAACTTCACTTGAAATATACTGCAAGAAACTGGACCAAAGACAGGAAGGTTAGTTCTGTGAACTCCAGGACACAACAGCAAGATTTTATGCTCTGCAACTACTAAGTTCAGCCTGCTCACTAACTTAAGCACACGTTAAGGTGCGTGCATTAGACTTCACTGTCTGCTACAAAATCCTACTTATGCCAAGTTACAGTTCTGAAACATTTTTTAAACAGAGTAATCAGTTCCACCTTTCTCATTTTTAAGTAAAGCACTTCCAACTCATGTAAACAGATACTGGGCACCGGAAGAGAACAAGTCCAGCTAAAACAACTTTCATCCCTATCTCAGCATATACCACCTTATGCAAAGCTACATGCTAGTCTCCTTGTAGTCAGGTACTTATGGGTGGCTTGACAAGGCATGTGCCTGAATCACATCAAGAAACCACCTCACCTGGTCATCAATATATTCACAAATCCTTTATCTACATGAAGCTTGGGTGAAATGTTATCTTTAATCCACTTATAGATGGCTTGTGGGGATGGATCAGATTTTATTTGCTTTAGCAGTTCCTTCTCCAGTTTCAGAAGTGGGAATAAGAAGCTAAGCCCTTTCCCTTCTAAGATCTCCAGCATGCGGTCCTTGTTCTGGTCAATTTCTGAAAAGGAAGCAAGACACCTTAAGAGATGGTACTCATAGATACCTATTAGAAACATCCTCACTAAGGATCGTGACAATTCACTGCATTGAAATAACTATATATAGTGAAATAACTATATTAACTGGTGCAAATTGCACAAAAACCATCTCATGTACTACTAAGAAATATCTGACCAGTAATGCAATGACTCTTACCTGGTAACATTTTCTGCATATTCACTTTGCTTTGTTGGAACAATTCTGTTAGCCATTCACGATCTTGCAACTTAGCTAACTGCTGAAGGCAAAGCAGGAAGAGAGGGAAATGGGTGCCACTTTCCAGTGGTTGAGCCAGTTCGGAAATGCTCACCAGTTCTGAAATAATGGCACGGGCTGCAAACTGTGCTAAGTAGGATTTCACCAATGGGATGTCCACCTCCAGTTTGGGGCACTGGTCCAATACATTCAGGAATGCCTACAAAACAGTAACAAGATGAGACACTGAGATTTTCTTCTTGCATACAGTAATACTGTCGGTAAATAAAAGCCTTTTTTTTTTTCCCCCCTCTCCCACTGAATCATTTGCCTAGAGGTTTCCTGCTTCCAAAAACCCCAAACTTACATTTCTTCCCTCATCACATACTATATTCTCTTGCAAATCTATATATTACTTCTACCTCCTTCCATCAACAAGACAAAAGAAAATTTGGTAACTATCTGTACCCAAGCTAGACATCACAAACAGTCAATCACAAGACTATCAGACTGCAGTACCTGCATGAAGTTGTCACTTGTGGCTATTCCCTCCTGTTTGAGTAAGCTGATCAAAGTACTTGCTTTCTCTTTGTCTTCATCTGATCGATCAAGGGACTGACTGATTACTTTGCTCAACATCTCGGGAATGAAGTGTTTTGGAGCTCTCATTTCTCTTACAGCGTTGACAGCATCATTAGCATTGCCATTATTCAGATACTCAGTCACAACAGCTTCCTAGAGAGAGACCAGATGGTTAAACATACGTTTCTGTAAGTATTTTTAAAGAAGCATCACAATATAATTTACATACAGTTTGTTTAAGTAGCTCTTCTTTAGAAGGAGGTGGCTTCTTGGTGGTCTTTGCAGGCTTTTCTTGTATAAGCGGTGGATTTGTTTTAAGACCAAGTTGAGGAGGCTGAAAGACAGTACCAAAAGTTACTTCTTTAAAGTACATCTACCTACAGTGTTGTTGTTTCAAAGAAACTTCCCTCCCTTCTTAGACATGGGCTCAAGTTTTACATGCATGCAAGAAATCAGTAAAGTCAAAGAAAACTTGGTCAACAGCACACAGTAACTTTGATATTTACCTGTCCCAAAGGTGGCGTCTGAGTGCGTGGTGGTTGAGCACTGGGAGGAATCATAGTTATCTGGGGCTGAAGCTTTGGCACTTGGTTTTTATTCATTAGAAAAGCCTGAGCAGGTCTCAGGCTTATCTGTAAATAATCAGAAAAATCTCAAACTATATCAAGTACTTGGACCAAGAATTACACAGAAATGGACTTGCATCAACCCATCCCATGTAAGCTTTCAGTTTCTACAGTGTGAACAGTCAGATTAAGCCACACTGGTATTGCAATGCCCCCACAGAAGCATGACTCAGTAAATCACAGCTTCCTGCAAGTTACTGGTTTTTATTAACACCTATACCAAGATCTAGAATTGCTCCTTTCAGATGCAGTATGTTAAGAGATCTAAGAAGATACTTAGCATGTTTGCAGACAGGTTTTACAGCTATGATGAAACTTCACTAATTGCTCAGAAATAAGGATACGAGTCTTAGTCTAAATAACAAAGCAGTTTGCTTTGTGCTCTACATTTTGCCTATTGTCTAGGTCAGAAAAAAAAAGGAATAACTGCCTGGTCCAGCACTTCAGGGCTTCTACATCTTTTTCAGTGTTAGAATCTTGTAAGTTTCCATTAAATTGTGCTGTTATCAATATGATGCATGGGAACTGATGTCAGAGTAGTGCTCTTGGGGAGGTGTGGGAAGGGAAGGAACATCACAAGAAATTGCCCTCATATCTCAGTCTTGCTCACAGGACGCTGGATACCCTAGGGAAAGTGAGGAATAAGGTGAAAGAGGAAGGGGCAAAGTAGGAGGAGGAAGAGAAGGAGGAAGAGTTCCAGCATAAGTCCTCATAATAACGCGTCTTGCTATAATCACTGGGCAATATTGAGTATAGGCTTTAAGTAATGTAGGCATGTAATATACCTCATCTGCATTAAGCTGTCCTTTCTTAGAAAACCGAGGTGGCATATCCTTCGACTGTCCTTGTTGCTGGGATAAGAGTCCCTGATTCTGGTTATGGTAGAGCTGGCTTTGCCCCTATTTCAGAAAGGGAGATATAGAGAAAGAAGTGCAGATGATGGAGTGGCGTACATCATATGGTAAGTAGTACCAGAGGGACCAAAGGAACAAAGACTCTATTTGTCAGGAAGGGAAAAAGAAGGAGCAGGGGTGGTGGGAGAGCAGCACCTATCCCTAAAAAATAGGGCTATCTTTCCAATAAAAATGCACCATTCTGACCCACCAAAGCCACATGCACCTTTCCTTGCAGTTAAAAATCAAAAATGAGTGTATTCCTTATCTTTTTCATCATTTTAAGAAACTATTTAGAAAGCTTTTTGTACCAACTGAGCATCAGCTCTAATTAAAATCAAACCTGAGAAAGCCTTCCAACACAAATATACTATAATGCGTAACATATGCATCTGTAGGAGAGCTGCTTCACATGCTCGAGCCATTTTTTCCTTACCTGATTTTTCAGAAAAGATTTGCCTAGTTCTCCGAACTGGGGTTGAGCAGAAGGCATGAGGTGACCCCCATGGCCATTGAAAAGTTGGTTTGAACGATGGCGTCCCATAGTGGGTGAAAATCTATCCTGAATAACTCCTGGACCAGTACCAATTCCACTACCTATATTGTTAGAAGACAGTTTGTTATCTTGTAGTATTCAACACAATACAGCTGCAATCATAACATCAGCCTCAAAGTTTCAGCATACCTGGCATTTGTCCAAACATATCAGCAAGCCCTCCGAGTGGGTCCCTGTCAAGTTTCATCCTGGGTGGCATAAAGGGTCCCTCCAGAAAGAAGTCGCTTCTCATCACTTGAGACATAGGAGCAGGAATAAAAACTCCCAGATCCTTCAAAGGAGCAAATAACATTCTGGTTATTTAATAGTAATACTCCTTGAGATAATCAAGTTATTAGGCCAAGTTTACATGCTTTCAACCCTCAGCAACACCTTACTGCCACACTGCCAAATAAACTTCTACATACAGAGGATGAGTTTTGTGACATAAAATAGTGTAAGAATTCCCTTAAGCATTTAATCAGAAGCAAAGGTACAAGACTTAACATCAAATACTTACTTTTACCGCATCTTGACGGATTTGATTGATAGTCTTTGGTCCATTGTCAAGAAAAGCTTTGCGAGGAACCCAGTTGTGTTCTCTCAACTCCACAGTATCCTTGAAACATAAATAATTAAGGCATAAGCAAAGTCAACTTTGTATGTGTGTGTGGGGGGGAGGGAAACAGCAGTAGGCTATTATAATACCATACCTGCAGCAGGAAACGAATCCTTGCTGGCAATTCCTTACTTGACATCAAGGAGCGCATTCGGGCAAAGTACTGATCCATTAAGGACTGAGAGAACAGAAGTCATGTTACAAATCAGTACAAATACATTTTGAAGAAGCATTCAGAAAAATAACATTGTCACTTATGTGACTACCTAATAATAACTGTGTCTTCTAGGAAGACCTTTAAAGCCACCTGAAAAATTGCCTCCTTTCATTATCAAAGAGCTTTTATGTATGAGCAATACTTGGCACTCGTGCTCCAAGAGACATTAGATTTTTCCCTTTTGTTCTTTAGACTAGAAGCACAGAATGCTGAAGGTTCAGAGTTTTAGTCATGGATTTTGTGCTGTCTTTAGAGATTGTAGCAGAAACACATACCTTGGCTTTCGCATGGTCTAATCTAGGTCCCACTGTCCTCATTATCTGACAGAGGCACTCCAAATCCTCCCCCATATCTTTGAGTTGGACTCTCTTCTTCTTTTCCAAAAGCTGAAGTAGTAGAAGCAAAACAGTTACTTCAGTATAACACAGATAATTTCTAACAACAATGTGCAGCACGACATGCAGAAATGTATCACATTATTTATCTTAAGAACTACTAATTGAAGCACTTATTACTCATTAAAGCTCTTGCTCCATACTCTGAACTATCTATGTTGTTTTTGTCCAGGCCAGACTACATCTTTAGCTTGAGACAATTCCCACAGATTTAAACAAAACTCTTTTCCTTTTTAACCAGACACACAACTATTTATTTCAAATAATGGTATTTCTACTTCACAGGTAATGCTGTGATTTCTACAGTCAAAGATTCCTAAAACAGGATGACTATTATTTTTTTTGTTTAGACTGAACATGTTTGTTTTTAGCCCACACCTAACCCATATACTCACTGTTTTGATGCACTTATGAAGGATAGATTCATGAATAAGGTCAAGCTTGCCAAGTTCTCCAATGAATTTGATGTTCCCCAGCATCTTAATCTTGGCAATGGCTCTCTGTTCCTCCTCCTCAGGGAGGAGGGGACCATCATGCTTATCATAGACTAGAAAACAAAAAGTCCAGTTAAACATGGCTTCTGGGATAGAAAAGAAGTGAATTCTGTATTAAATTCATTTCAAAACTTACTATCAACATTTCTGGTTCTGTTTTCAAATTCATCTTGAAGTTTAGATATTAGGAGGCGTCTGAATGTCTACAAGGAAATAAACAAAGTTGTTACAAATTCAATACACAACTGTACGTTACCAACATTGACCATTCCACAGTGACAGAAATACTCACTGTGCTTTGCTTCTGTCCTGGATGACTCTCTGCAGATGGGCCATCAAAGTTGGGTGCATCTTCTGCCAGTCGCAGACATAGTTGAGCATACAGTGAGCTATACTTGGGCTCTTCAAGGGCTTTGTCTACGATCTAAATGAAGTTATTTTCAGTAAGAGAGCTTGTGGTAGAATACAAACGTATTAAGAAATGCCAAGACATTCTATACAATACTACCATTATACATGATCTAGAACACCTATTCCCTGCCACTATATCAAATAAAACCCATTATTACTGTTTGTTTAACATATGATGCTTAATACTGATGCAAAACTGAGACAGGCTACTGAAAAAGCTCCCATAATCCTAAAGTAATGAATGTGAATTTCCTCATCAGAACACTAATGCCCATCTCAGATTTAAGAAGTATTCAACATGCATCTAGCATACCAAATACTACTTGTGGTAGTTCTTCCCAGACAGTTAGGCTTGTTGAGCCATGGGATGTGAATAAGTAGTTGTAGGGAGGTGGAGGAAAGAATGAATGCTGGTAACTAGCATATCAAGATTAACATTAGATCATTAAATTTACTCCCTCTACAGCATATCCCTTCCACGTGAAAAACACATTCCTTTATGGCTGGATTACTTAAGGCTAGATAAACCATGTTGTTCCCTCTCATCAGTAACAGCCAACCTCTTTATTCTTATGGTGCAAGGAAGCAGTAGCTTAAAAACAAACAAAAAACCTACCTCCCCCCACACCCCACAGAAACAACCCACAAACCACCAGCTTACCAGCAGTATGACCCCTTTAAGGATGAGCTTAGACTCTACACCCACATTGAGGAGCTCAAGGCATAGCTTGTCAAACTTTTCAGGAGTAAGCTTATTTAGTATGCTAAAGAGGAACAAACAAAACAAAGAATTCAGATTACAAATCTTGTAAGCTTGCTATGAGTAACTTTACATTTAAGTTTACCTCTACTAGTTAGCCTTTGGAGCAGAAAAGCAGAAATCCAATTTTCAAGTCAAATCCAATTATTTATTTGGTATACTTTTCATTCTAAAAGTCTAATTATCAGCACTAACTCTCTCAGAAAACTTGCTTCTCAGGCTTGCAGCAGCAAACACTTGCTGTATGCCTCATTCCTTCTAAAGAAACCTCCTCAACCCCCTAAGCAATGCAAGAAATGTGCATGTCTTCTCCTCCAGGCTCGTTTAATGAAGATATTGCTATATAGCACAGAGAAACACCTTTCAGAAAACTTACCCTCTTACTTTCCTGAAGATTGCATCATGTCGTTCTTTGTCGTTTGCGGAGTCGTCATCTCGTCTAGTGCTTCGTGAAGGAATCCATTTCTGAGCGTTTTGCCCTGGGGTTTTCCCCAGGAACTCGCTGTAGAATTTTGAAAAACAATTTCAAGATCCATCTTTCCAGCATTATTTTACACAAACTATCACTACGCTGAGTTCTGCCTGAAGCATATACTCATCCTACCAGCACAACAATACCTGCCGCACAGCAAAATACTCAACTTTAAATCAAATAAGACCACTCCCAACACTAAAACCCTTCCTCTAAACCTTTAACATGAAACACATAGTGCTTCATCCTCTTCACATGACTCAAGGCACAATTCTAACAGATTCTATACTACCCTGCCACAGATGAAGGACATTAGCATTCCACAAACTCTATAATGCTCCTTGTACAAATCTGAAGGTAGACTACTTCCGACTCTATTTACCATCACATATCCCGTACCCTTGAACTAAAATGCTGATCCAAAGAATAGGATGACGTACCTGTTGCTGGCAGTCTTGGGATAGTGCTGAGGTGCACCCCTACCACCTCCTCCGCCTGAAGAAGCACTGTTAAAACACAATCATGTAGTTTGCCTAAATTCAAATCACCATCATCTCCAATGACACGTCATTACTACTGTAATTACTACTAACTTGGGAAAATATATTTAATTCCCTCTCAAAGGACCGTTACACTGCCAAACGTTCAGCCAATCAAACCAGCACCAGTACCTGAAACGAGAAGCACCCCCTTCTGCAATCGCACTCTCCACTTTGGCGGCTTGACAACGAAGAATCTTCAAAAGAATAAAATTAAATTGACGGGGTGGGGAAAAACAAAACCTAGAAAGACAAATCGAGTGTTCATATTATAGGTGCTTTTATTTGCAACTGTTGTATCTCAACACCTCCCACCTCAGGAAGCCTAGTCCCATCACCGCAGCCACACTTCTAGCAATGCAAGCAATGACAGGAATCGCAGACTGAGACAGCAAATGCCCCAGTAAGGGCTCCAAAATCACCCAATGCGTGCTCAGTATAGCAAAAAGGCTGTAACCTGCGCCAAAACCCACACGGCCACTAAAGCTGCTCTTCACCTCAAGTCTAATCTCAAAAGACAATCGGGAAAATATTCCGTAACACAAAAGCGATGGACTCAGGGATCAAGGCAAGAGCGCATGAAAAATAACGCGGTCCACCGCAGACCGGGTGAGGCGGCGCAGCACGAGAGCGCGCACCCGTCCCCGTACGGCCCGCACCGCCACCCCGGCACAGCGGGCGGAGCGCGGGGCGCCAACATGGCCGTCGCCGAACAAAAGGGCTGCGGAGGCGGCGCGATGCGAGGGCGCCCCCCGGCGGAAGCAGGCGCTGCCCTGCCGCATGGAGCCGCGCTCCGGACACGCCGCCCTTCCCCCACCGCGCCGGGCGCCGCCCGCTTACAGGCTGAGGCGCCGCCAGGCCCGACCGGCTCTTTGTTCTCCGGCAGAGACGGGAAAACGGAGAGCAGCCGGCTCCTCCCGCACGGCTGCCCCCGGCCCGGCACAGCAACAGCGCCTCGTAGGCCGCTCACGCTCCCACGAGAAGCGGAGAAAAAAAATTAAACGGCAAAAAGAAGTAACGGCAAAAAAACGCACGCATAAGGCACGCATCTGCCTCCGCGCTCCCTCCTCCAGCCCCAGGAGGACCGACGGCCCTCCGCCCCACCCCAGCACCGCACATCCGCATTAGCAACCAGAGCCCGGCCGGCTCAACGCCAACGGCCGCCCCGAGCCCCAACAGCGCCGAGCTACGAACCCGCGCCGCCCGCCCCGGCCCTCGGCTCTGCGGAGAAGCGGCTCTGATCTCAAAATGGTTCCGCTCGGCTTTTCTGCCCCGCCCGGAGACGGCTGCCGAGCGCCTCCACCTCTCCGCTCAGCGCCCGAGGTGCGGGCAGCGACAGCCGACACCGGCTCCGGCCGCCATTTTGTGCGTAAGAAAGCGAGAAGAAGCCGACGAGAAAATGGCGGCCACTCGGCCAGCCGCCATTTTAAGCGGCGGTCGCAGCGGTACCCGCTCCCTTCCAGGCCCCAACCGCTCTCCCGCCACACCCGAATTGCTCACCTTCCCTAAGGCCTTGTCCGCTTCCCCGGGTCCCGGCGGCTACCAAGGGCAGGGGAAGAGGCAAGAGAAGGGGAGGGAGGGGAAGGGAGCCGGGGACCGGGGCTGGGGAGGGGAAGGGGGGAGCGCGCGGGGCAGGGCGAGTCTCCGAGTCACCACAGCAGAAGCAGCAACCGCCCAACACAGCCCTCCGCCGCCTCCATAGAGAGCCGACTCGCCGCCGCGTCTAGCGCGCACCGAGGCAGCCCCACTAACTTTATTACCTTCACGCAACCTACCCCACCTCTCGCCAGCCGCCGCCAATCGCCGCGAAGGTCTCCGGCCTCATGGCCAATCACAACGCAGGAAGGGGGAGGGCTTAACGTCCAAGTGGGAGGAGGAAGGAGAAAGTTTGGTTGAGCTGTGCCATCGCCGCAGTGCAGCACCCGTATTCGCCAAAGCAGTTACGCCGCAGGAGTGGCGGTAGCGCCTCAGAGAGAAGGAAAATATGCGCAAGTGGCGTACCGGCTTAATGGCGACAGCTTGGCTGCTTGTCTTCTGCGCTGTTTGTTCCTGTGCTGCACCCATCACTGAAATCCCAGTTCTAGAGCGTGAGTTCTGTCACGATCATAGAAAGGGTAGTTTTATACACGTCTACTTAAGCTTTTTGCTTTTCCTAAGCGTACGTTTCTCTTCACACGTAACACATTTCAGATTCATTTGAGGCTGTGGTAAAACATCAGCAGACAGCTGTGGCCTGAGCTTGCAGTCAGATCCAAGGAGCAGACCTGCTGTTTGAGCTCCAAAAGCCCGTCTGTGCAGATCAAATTTAGCTTTATGATTTTGGAAGCTATCTGCATGTCTCTGTGTGCTTTTAGCTTTCGACTGACCTACACACAGCAAGGCATCCTGCAGGCAGCCTCTGAACAACCAGCAGTCTCACACGTAAGAGCCGTTTTTACATATTTACTGTACTAAGCACGTAGTTGGCGGGGCTTTCTTGCTCCTTCCCGGTTAAACAAAACAAAGATGGCTCAGCTTTCAGCTGTAGGTGGAAGCTGGACTCACGGGAGACTTGCAAAGGCTCACCAGAAAGAGGTTAGCCTTTAACCATCATAGCTACATTGTTGCTGAGGCAATAGCTGCCTGCTGGCGAAGATTGGAGGTTCTTAAGTGGGAAAGGGCAGAAAGCAACAAATCTCTGCAAACATCCACGCACACACCTTCCGCTTTCAGTTACTGTGACTCATGACTTAGATGACTGAGTGAAAGGGATACGTTTAATAACACGTGAACCACACAGACAGCATGTCCAAACAAATGGTATTTCAGAACTTCCAGTTTCCCAGAGACAGCCTCATTTCTACTGCTTTCAACACGAAGTGTCACTATGTCCCAAGACTTAGACAAGGCCCAAAGGGCGCTGTCATGCAGGACTTTTCATCTTATCTAGGACAACATTTGTTCAAGATTGGTTTTCTATCTCATTCACAGTTTACTTATCAGATTATCTTAAGCAGAATCTTGACTAAGCTATCTGAAACTAAGTTTACTGTGCAAAGAAGTTGTGTAAGGTTGAACATAACGGTGAGTGGTACTTTCCATGCTAGAACTCTTATGTGATTACACTTTTCTACATTTAACAGTAGTCAGATGACTGCAAAAACTGTGCAGAACCCAATAGAATTCTGTTTGAATTCTATATACACAGCAAGGCCTGATGTTATTCAAATAAATACTTCTCAAAATAAAAAGTATAATAGAAATTATTGTAAATCTTAAAGACCAAAGTGAAAAGATTAAGTTCTCTGCTGGCTGGCAGAATGTTCTTATGCAGTGTTTGTGGCATATGTATCCCAACGCTACATTAGGGAAGAATCCCACAACTAAAACTCACAGGATTTCTCTCTTAAAATAATAACAACAAACAAACAAGCAAAAAAAAAAAAAAACCAAAAACAAAAAAAACACAAAAAAACAAAAAACAAAAAAAAACCAAAAAGAAAAACAAAAACAAAAAAAAAGGAAAAGCAACAAAACAAAGTCTGTCACACATGTATATTGACAGATTAAAACGTCACCTTTCTAAAGCATTACCTTTTGGTTTATTTTAAAACATACTATAAAATCATTATTATACAGCAATGTATATATATATGGCCTCATTGCTGTATAATATTTAAATCAGCAGAATCTATGCTATCCCATAGGTTGTGCTGGTTTCTGTGGGTTAGAACACCAGATTTTCCTGTGCTTGGCTGGTCGCAGTTTTCCCTCACACCTGTGTGCCAGCCTCATTAACCAGCTGCACTAGCACAATTGGTGAGAGCAATCAACTGTGGTACAGAGGACAAAAAGTGCTTAGGAAATCCTTTCTATTTTATCCACCTATCCTGCTTCTTACATTCCATAAACTGATGTGGTAGGCCCATCATTATCCTTGTCTGAGAACGTAACAGCCTAATTGCTCGTATGGGAATTCAGTAAGAAATTTAACTTTCTTTTTTTCCTCCCTTCAATTTATCACCTTGACTCTAAAATAAACAAATAAATAAGCAGTAAATGGATTTTAAAGTTGTCAGATATCACCTTTCACCTACCAATCACATTTTTCCCCTTGCTACTGTTTTTCTCCAGCCCTTATCCTGAACATCAGCACTGCTTTCATTTGAAGAAACTGTTTTACAGTGGGTACAATGGTGTTTCTGGGTTGGTCTCTGCCAGTCTGAACTTGCAGAATCACTGCCACTAGTTTTATGGGGGAGAGGGCTGATGTTTAGAGAAGCACTGTGAGGAACCTCCTGTGCTGCAGGCCTTGTGGTGCAGAAACAATCTGCTGCCACAGATACAGCATCTGCCTGAGAGGAAGAGGAATGTCCCTTGCTGTGCCTATGACATAGCTCAGAACAGGGAATGCCTGCTTGTCTACCAAAATGACCCACACAATGCAGGAAAGGAGCACGGCAGTTCTGGGAGTTTTTCCTTACTATTGCAAAGCTGGAATTGCCATGACTTATCCTGTGCAGGAGGTTGCACTGCGAAGATTACAGAGCTCAGCACTGCTGGGTGGAGATTCCAGACAGAGCCCTGATGACAGGGCGCACCTCATCGCTGTATTAATGCTGCTGTACTGGTTGTGGATCTGGCTAGGTTGGGTTTTATGCAGAGTGCCCCATTAAGGAGTGCAGACATGTACGTAATATAAACCAAATAGAGAATTACTTGAGAATAATTCACCAAAACATCATACTAGTTTATTCTATGCTAATGTCAGGAACATAATCACCTCCTGTCTTCTTAGTTTCTAAACAGCTTTTCTATCTGTGGCTCCCACTGTTTCTAAAGCCAGGTATAGCTCCTGACTGAAGCAGCTGGCACCATCATTTAAATCAGTTTTCCACTGACTGAAGTTTGCCTCAAGCATGGCTGAACTGTAGAAAACTGGGAAACTGTTGAGCTGGGAAAACATCTAGAAAACACGCCTGTATTTTTCTTTTAAACAACTTTGTTTTTCTATTTCTGCTGAAGACGAATGCTCTCAGTAGCAAACAATTTTATATTGCATAGAAGCAGTATTACAAGAAGTGCTTGCCTCATGTTTTGGACAAATGCACAAATATGTTGATTATGTGCATACTTCATACAGCATGGCTAGCAGATAGTATGAAAGCATTTCAGAAAGCTTAGTGGTTGTTGTCTTTTATTTAAAGAGTATTTATTGGTATCAAACTTCTCATCATCTGCAGAGGTAACCTTTAGAGAGGCTAATGCTGACTGACTGAGGCAAGAGCTTTTGAACCCCTTTAAACAGTGGAGGACTGACTATCTGAAATACTTCTCTGTTTTCCCTTTGAAAAATCCTTTTTAGTTACTTTCGGAAATGCTGGCTCCCTATATCTCAATTCAGCACCCAGATTTCCTGCTGCTCAGAACCAGTCCTTTGGATTTTTAATCAGATAGATTTTCAACATTTCTACACATTCTCTTCTTTAGGCCCTGAAGATTCACAACATTCATAACAATTCAACCGATAGTTACAGTTTGACAAGACTCTTATGATGGTTATTTATCAGAAACTTGTGAAGATATCCAATGTGTCACTTTTATAGTTAGACAGTGAAACCGCCTAGAGTGCTCAGGTATCTGAGACAGTAATATTTCATCAGCGAACATTTATACAGGCAACTAAGGAAAGGGAGGCAGAGCCCTTAACAGTCTGGCTTGCTTTGCATTCACAGTTCTATTTAGAAGAGTGAGTATTCTCAGCCAGTGTATTAATGTGCAGACATTGTAATTTGCATACATACTTCCAGAATGGTTTGGGAAACATCCCACAAACAACGACCATCTCAGTGGGTCTAGTTCAATGACTCATGTAAACTGCAGATGTTTCACGTTCTCTAGCCTTTTTAAATGACATATTTGTTCATATTCTTTAGGATCAGCTGACTAAGTGTGCTAAACAGCATCATGCAACATTCTGCTTCTGATATCAGCTAGCACCACATTCATAGTAAGGTAAGACAGCTTTAAAATGTACCGTTTTCATTATTGGCAAGGAAAATAATCTTTCTCCTAGCCCTGCCAATTAATGTTTGAATTATCTAGAAGCATGTTTAACTGTTGTAAAGTTTATAGTTATTAGTATTTTTGTGTGTAGTTAATGCTAATTTCTAACTTTGACACCTTTTAGAGACCTCTAATGTGATATTTCAGTGAATTCTGTGGTTTAACCGTGCAGGATTTAAGAAGTAATAATTCTTGTATTGATTTTAAAATGTATTTGCTTGATCACTTTCTAGTATGCCTGCTTAAGTGGTTTTGTAGCAGTCTTCTTCTGTATGAAACACCATAATCATAAATGCCTAACAGAGCTGAATACTAATTACTCTTCCAACTAACAGAGTTGGAAGAGCATCAGAGTGTCCCACTGCATTGCATTATTCTTATTTATAGAAGCATCCTGCTGATGAAGACAGTAGCATGGGTAGGATTATTTTTAAAGTGAAGCATTTGGTATTATTCAAAATAATTTTCTATTTCCTTTTTCACTGCAGAAAATGCCATGCCATGTTTTGTGTGGGGGTGTGTGGGTAGAAATCCCATAGGACATGTCTATATTTTTAGTTGCTTGTAGAGTAGGGCTTTTTTGGTTACAGTTAGCTAATCCTTGCTGTTTACCTTACTGTTCCAATGGCAGAAACAGAGGACATCTTGCTGCAGCTTAAGGTACTATTCACATTTAAGGGCAATTGTTAAATGATTGCTGTTAGTATAACGTATATTAATGACAAATGATAGTATTAATAACCTAGTAGGTTTTCTAAAAGGTCAGTCAAAATCCACCTGAGTTTAAAAAGCAGGAAAGGAAAAGCAACTTTGCATTTTTTGTCATCAAAAGGAAGAAAAATAGTACAGTGAAATCGTTCACAAATGTTTGCAAATCCAGTTTAACTATTTGGAATTCAGCAAAATCTTATTGTCTCTCTCTCCTTGTTCAAAAGGTTCAATACCTTTATGAGCATTTAATTACAGAACTGTATCTTTAAATAGGTGCAAGAAAATTAAACCCTTTGATTGTAATAGCATTTTCACTGCTTGGCATGTTCCTCTTTGTTATATCCAATCTACATACAGTATGTTGTTTTGTAATCCTATGGAATACTTTTATACTGGTATTCTTCATTCTTTAGCCCACTTAAAGCAAATACTAATTGAAATTATATAATTTTGCCCTAGTTTGGTGAACTGCATAAAAGAGGCTTTTCCTCCTTTGTATTCGAATTGCTACTTATACCTAGACTGGAATATGTGAGGGCAGAAAAGAGCCAAAAGCATGCATGATCAGAACAGGGCCTGTATCAGGCCAAAAACACGGAGACCCTCAGATACTAGGAGACGGAACTGGCTCTGAGATAGCTTTTATTAACCAGTAGGCTTTTCTGTCCTCATGTGACACAATTTCATGTCATACAACAGTAATTAAGAAAGAAAATGTTCAATTCGTTCTGTAGATTGAAAATACTTTTCTGTGGCAATCCAAGTCATTTCAACACCATAGGATAATTTTAGATTAGCAAGCTTCATAATTATAACGAATCTAGGGAATGAATGATAATGAGCAAAAGATATAAAGACCTCAGAAATGTATATAAATAACATGATCCCATTTGTTCAGACTCTCTCATGCAATTATGAGTCAAATTGGTAGGTCTGAATAAAGATGATTATGAAAACTTGG
The DNA here is from genome assembly GCF_039878825.1 of Excalfactoria chinensis. Classification (NCBI taxonomy): domain Eukaryota; kingdom Metazoa; phylum Chordata; class Aves; order Galliformes; family Phasianidae; genus Excalfactoria; species Excalfactoria chinensis. Next base: position 37,207,748 of record NC_092829.1, on the reverse strand, counting down.
TTCTGAGCCAACATGGCCTTGCCACCTGGCAACAGTCTCACATGCAGCTGTGGGAATAGCAGGAATTGCTATCTTACTGTGGTTGGGGAGCAATCTCAAAAGGGGTTGCAAGCTGAACAGAATGGAAGGGTGATCTGCATGTGTACTTACTGAAACACACTTACACTCACAAGAATCTCCAACTGGGAGATTGTTTCTGGACTTCCTTCATACAAAATAAGTTCTATTTTTGTTTGTTTGTTTGTTTCCTTCAAATTAAGAGCAAGAAGATAGAAATAATCATAATTTCTTGCTAGGTAATTATTCTGGTTAACAATAACAACAAAAAAGGCTTAGTGCAATAATTTAAGTCCTACAAGGTTTTGGGGCTTGTGATTTACATGATGTGTATCCAGAACAGAAGTCACATCAACAATGAACCCAAGTTAACATACACTCCCACAGATCCTCACTCCTTTTATATGCACATAGCTGGATTAGTGAACTAAGATGATGGGTTGTATTACACCATTTTCTTGATATTAAGTTTCTAGGTTATTTCTAGTTTCAATACTGTTCAGAAATTGTGAGAGTTGAGTCTAACTAGGACTGAAATATCTAGGAGAGGGTCATAAACAGAACCACAGAATCACCAAAGATGGAAAAAACCTCCAAGACCATCCAGCACAACCATCCTCCTATCACCAATATTTCCCACTAAACCATGTCCCTCAGTACAACATCTAAACATTTCTTGAACACCTCCAGGGTCAGTGACTCCACCACCTTCCTGGGCAGCCCATTCCAGTGCCTGACCACTCTCCCTGAGAAGTATTTCCTAACATCCAACCTGAATCACCCTGGTGTAACTTGAGGCCATTCCCTCTTGTCCTATTGCTAGTTACATGGGAAAAGAGGCAAACTCCCACTTACCACAGCCTCCCTTCAGGCAGCTATAGAGAATGATAAGGTCAGCCCTGAGCCTCCTCTCCAGACCAAGCAATCCCAGCTCTGTTAGCTGCTCCTCATAAGGCTTGTGCTCCAGACCCCCTCTCAGCTTCACTGCCCTTCTCTGGACACACTCCAGGCTCTCAATATCTTTCTTGTAGTGAGGGGCCCAGAACTGATCACAGTATTCAAGATGCAACTTCACCAGGACTGATTTCAGAGGAATTATCACTTCCCTGCTCCTATTGACAAGGCTATTTCTGATACAGGCCAGAATTCCACTGGCAGAGAATGGCCACTTGGGAACTCTGCTGGCTCTTCTACAGCTCAGCATCAATCAATATCCCCCCCAAAAACCCCACTCTTAAGCTAATCCAAAGCTTTTATTCTTTCTACTGGCTCTTAGTACTGTATTTTTAGCAAGTGCAACTCTTTTTAAGCCCTGAACAAGCACAAAAGGACAAAGTATTAGCTGATGGGATGAATTTGATTCAGCATTTTTATCCATACTGTATACATTATTGAATCACTTATTTAATTGTTAAATGAAGCAGTTTTCAGAGAATTAGCTGAAAGCAGAGTGATTGTGTGCTTGCTTAAAAACAACGCCATTTCAAACATCCTAACCCTGATTTTCATCTGCTTTAGAAAAATGTCAGCTTTAATACTGTTGTTCTATAAATGTATTGGCAGGAAACTTAAGAAAGATAGGAGTCAGTGGTTGAAGATTAATACCCATTCTGAATGAAGGAGATAGTTTGATTTGAACACCTTTGCAAATTAGAAGTAACAGTGGAAAACTCTGGTAAGAGCTCAGCTTCTTACTCTTTGAAGGGGCTAAAGCATGAAGAGAACCCAAAACACATACAAGTGATGTCAAAATTCTTTCTGCCTGTGTGGATTGCCATCCTCAGTTAGCCTAGTAAAACCTTTCTAGATTTCCACACACTTTTCCTCTGCCACTGTCCTGATTTTCTCAGGTAATTAATACATTCTCAGCCAGTTTGCCTGTCATCTCACTCACAGCAACTCCACTGGAAATACACTGTGTATTTTAGCCAAACAGGCAGAGAATCATGATAGCACTATGACAAATAGAAACAGTACTGGATTAAGAATGAGTCAGCAAGAAAGCACTCTGAAAGCTGAGTCCAAATACCATGCATTTATAGATTAATTAAAATTAGACCAGGCAACTTTCAGCCATGTGTCCCAAATCCATGTACTTAGAAAATGCTTTATAATAATTTAAGAAAAACAAAATTCTTTTTGATCAGTATTATCTGATTAGACACATAGTACAATACAATAGATAATCATAAAAGATAACTCAGATTATTTATCCTATGTATACCAACATAGAAAGCCAAGAACAGCAGCAAGATATTTTTCCTCTCAGACATAAATGGGTACAGCTGCCTACTTTTAGGATGAATAACGGCTACATTCCTTGAGACCTTATGAATCTTTCCCTTTTTCAGTACTCCTAAGTTATACTTCACAGCAACCAAAGCTCACAGTTTTATTGAAATATGTACAAACAAGCAAAAAAACCTAACTTGTTTTGATAACACTGTCTACCAACATTTGTGAAAGGGAGAACAAATGGTGCACAGCTCCACAGAAATAGGAATCTTAGCCTATGTATGGTGTTCAAATGTGGGGGGAGAGTTAATTTTTTCCTTTTTTCACCTTTTCCTGGCTAGCATTTTTTTTTCCCATAAACATAAGATAAAGTGTTACTTGCAGAAGTGCTATTTTCTTCAGGAAGATTACAGATAAAGGGACCAATACCCACTTTGCACTCCATGGTAGAATTATTAGCAGCCATACAACACAGGGCAAAGAAAGATAGCCCGAGCTGTTATACACCATTTGAATTGATTGAAAGCAAATTTGGGGTGCATGCTCCCCTCTCTGCCTTTTTACTGTCTTAATGTGACTCGCAGAAGGTGAAAGCTAAGTTCAGAAAACAGATTTTATCAGTAACAAATCTCATCCTGCCTAAACCATAGCAAAACTGCTACAGAAGACAGGTAAATGAGAAAGTAGTATATAAATTAAAAAAAAAACCCAAACCAAATCTAACAAAACCAAAACCTACCTGTACTCACGCTCTACTATGAAATGAACATTCCTTCCAAAGGCCTTTCCCTCTTTTGACAAAGTTGCATAGATCCCCTACACCTTCATATCTTATCTCAAATGCAGCCTCATCAACATATTTGAGCACACCTGTGAAAGTCAGATGGGAAATTTAACTCTCTACTTGCTGAAGGTTGTGTTCTCTTCTCAATGGAAATAAGAGCAAACATCTTCTACAAGGAATTGTTATCCATATTCAGGCCTGCTGACAGGAACACCTACATGTGCAGAAATTATGAGGGAGATGCTGTGTTAGAAGGGCTGGTATTCATACCATTGAAATATTAAACTTACTGGTGACTTCCCCTGTTGTGATGTGGAGCTTTTTCTAGGAATCTTTGCAGTACAGGTGGGCTTTGTGAGCTACAAGCCTTTATCAAGACAAAGGATACCTCAACAGAAAAAGCATCCTCGTTAGTATAGTAAAGGTTGATCAGCCAGTTATCAAACTATTAGCTGTATTCAAACTGTTGAATTGAATAGAAATTGATCTTAGGCAGAAAGACTCTAAAAAAAGTTTTCTGGCTTCTTTTAAAAATACAGCGTATAACTGTGGTATTAGTGTTTCCCAGATGTGAAGTCACACTGAGAATATTCTGTTTATTATACTTAATGAAATATATATATACGTGTGTATGTATATATGTATATGTATATATATATATTAATTCCTGTAAACATTGCTAAGAAGCATTTATTGCTTTCCTTAGGATTTAGTCAGCTAGTGAGAAAAAAAAACCAAAACCCACTCAGTAAGGCCTCAAAATCAGGGTTCAAAAGAAACGTTGGCAGCTAGAAATTGTACTGGAGAGTAAAGCAATAGAACTAATGTCAAAAATCTCACTCCTAGCTCTCACTAGAGGTGGCTTTAAAGGTTTGGTGCTGATGTTTCAAGCTGTTCTTTCTTTTATGAGGAAAAAAAAGTCATTTCTGCTGTCACCTCTCAGAATTGCTGTCATTCAGCTCTTGAAGGGAAATCACTACCAATGCAACTGAACTTGTCATGCAAAAAAAAAGTCCTGAGAACACGGCTGGCTTCCTTTTTATGTCCACTGATGATCTGGCTTCCTATGGTGCTATCCCCACTGTATAGCATTGTGGCTATTTATTAACAAGCATGCATCACTGAAATAGGTAACAACAGTACTTAACTGTTTCTAAAAACCTGTAGGCAGATTGCTACAATGTTAATAAAAAACAGTCATTAAAAAATGACTATTTTTTAAAAAGGAGAGTCCTAATGGCTCAACTTGCCAGAGCAGCTCCATACTCCATAGGCAGGATAATCCTAGGGCTTACCTGACTAATAGGAGAGCAAACACAGGAAGTAGGATGGATATGTTCTGCTTTCAGTGAGAGAATACAACACCTGGCCTCAGGTTTAAGCATGATTACACAGACAGTGAACAGAGATCTCCAAAGCAGTGCTTGTAAGCACACAAAATGTGCCTGTAGCAAGATGTCTTTTTTTCCTACTCACTTGGAGGAGCTACACAGACCTTGTCATTAGAAGTGGTAACAATTGCTTATGATACCATTATTCATATTTATGGTGCATTCACTTTGATAACCTTTGATACTAGGCAGACTAAATGATGGTTTAGGTTATGTATAAGAAATGGTTTAGGTTATGTATATGATGTATAACTTTTTTTCCACTATCAAATTAAATTATGAAGACAATTTATTTGGTATTTGCAGGTGTATAATTTAAATAAGAAGATACAAGCAGTTGTCACTTTTGCTCTGTTGGCATTTTTGTACTGTCCATAATATTTGCCTTCCACATTCTTCACAGTGCAGTAACTAAGTTAAAAAGATCATTCATTCTTGGTTAGGAATATGAAGTATATTATTTTCCTGTTCAGCGTGAAGCATTAAAAAATATCAAATACAGGATAATGTTTTATTGTTAGAATACAACAAGTAAGATATGTTTTGTGCATTGACAACATGGATAGGTTTGCAAGTAGTGAGTATTGTAAATACCAAATTCATAAATAATTGTTCCTTTCCTTACATCTTACAAGTTAGACAGTCTTTGTTAGACAGTTGGCAGCAGAACTTTTAACACAGTTTCAGCCAACAGGGACAAGGAATCATGAAAATTGTTTTTTACAGTATTACTTTCACAATAAATTAAGAGATCAAAACAAATGCTACATTTCCTGGGACTTCTCAGACAAAATTAAAATGAAAAAAATGGAGTGAAGAGCAGAGCTCAAATTACAGGCACATGCGTCAGTGAAACTGATAGCTTGAGCTGTTATTTCTTATGGCAGATGAGAAAAAATAAAAGTTGGATTTTGTATTTACAGTGTAAGAATAGATGCAAAGATGACCATGTTGACCCAAATGAAGAAGCTAGGGGAAGGATATTGATTCCACCTTGGAGGCTTTTATTCAGTCTGTCCCTTCTTGGAAAATCTTCAGGATAACTGCTGATAACCTAGAATATGTATGAAACTAGTAAGAATCAAAAGGACACGGTCAATTCTATGTCCCTAGTGCCTCAACAGTTTTTTTCTAATGAGATAAAACTTTGTTAATTTTGATGAATTTCTTTAACAAACTGTTCTGAGGATTTGTGAGAGGTGAGCTGAGACTGCCCTTTTTTAGTACAGTCTCAGCACTGCAGATGCTTGCAGGAACAATGTCTTCCATCCCAGTCCTATTCTTTGCAGACAGATCCCTACAAAAAACTAGCATCTTCTAAGGGACGTAAGTGAACAAGTACGTTCTTTTAATTCTTTTTTAGCATTGAGGAGAAATGTATTTAGGTAGGTGTATAAATACTTCAGTTTCTACTGACTAGACAGTATTGTTTTGAAACAACCAAACAGTTTGTATCTCAGTAAATTAATACTGACTGCATTACTTACCACAGTTCTCATGTCCAGATCCTCACTTGCTTACCCTTCATTCTGATCTGCTTTTGCTTTCTGGGTAATTGAGTAGCTTTTATCACTGCAGTGATAATACTGACCACACAAAAGCCAGTCACATAAATTCCTGTTGCTTTGAGACCTTTCATATAATAAAACCAACTCATGTCTTGTTTAAGAGTATTTCACACTTAAGGGAACTAGTGTACAAAACCAAATCAGTATGTAGTCAGTCTATGTAGCATTCTGTAAAATGAAGGAAGACTAAGAAATTAAGGAATTTATTATAGAAAAAATAGTGTTAATTGTGAGGTAATGACCTATTCTGTACAAGCGTTATTGACACTGAAGATATTTTCAAGCCAAAATGAAAAACATCTGTGTACAGTATCTAAAATTACCCCTACATGAAATTTGGGAATGTGGGAATGTTTAACCAGGAAATACATGATGAGGTGGAAGTCACATGCTGCTTATGATACTGAAGTTTGCTTTGTTTTTTTCCTTGCATAGAACTGCATTGTGGAGCATAAATAAATCTTGGGATTTTACTAGGAATGTTTTGTTCAGCTTAACCCCTATTCTGAGAGGAAAAAGCTGCTTTTGCTGTCTTGATGGTAAGAATGCTTATACCAGGAGTTACGTCAGAGTTGGTACTGGTAGGTCTCTGGTTGAGACTACTTTTTTCCTTTATTTTTACTTCCTGAGAATCATGCAACTGTTTGGGTCCCAAGCAGAAAGAGTATTTTTCAGCAATAGCTCCAACAGCAGCTATCTTGGAAGTACCAATTTAAAGGTTTTTGCTGAGAAATGTTGTAAGGAAGCGTTGGAAATAACAGAAAGAGGAGCCTCACCTTGGTTCAGGTTTGAATAATGCACAAAGAGTGTGATTTAAGTCCACATTGCTTGTAGTACTGGAATGAGATCCAGTGGCCCATTTTCCCCATTTTATTATGAACTCACCTATTTCAATTTAGGCTCTAGGGGCAAAAGATCAGTGTAAGTACTACTCTGGAAGGAAGTACTTCCAGTCTGTGCTGGATTTAAAGTAAGCTTCCTAACTTTGGCTTGTAATGTTCCTGCTCTACCTCTTCATATTAAAAGGCATGAGTGCAATTTTAAAGCCCTTCACACCAAATAAAGTGCAAGCATGGACTTCTGCCTCTCCACCAGCATATGCCACCAGACTTTCTGGTGCTATCATATTGTGTTTTCCAGGAAGAGAAATGCTGTAATGTTCCTCCAGCTATGTTAAAAATAAAATAATAATAAAAAAATCTAATTCTCCAGTTGGTTTCCAATTACTGTTGAAGGGTTTGACAAAGTTAAAAAGCAATTCAAAAGCCAAATCCTCTAGACAAGATAAAAATAGACTGTGCTAAAAGAAGGAGGACAATGAAAAATATTGATGGAGTGAACAGACTGATGCTTTCTTCATAATTTAGATATTGCAGCTTCTTTGTATCACGCATTTTCTAAATAGATTTCACTGGATAGAACTGATCTTTTTCACTCCCTCACCTACCGCTCTCCTTTCTTAAATAACCTTGTGTTTCTTTTTGCATGATAGATTAGATACCTTAAATAGTTCTATTCCCTAATCAGTATTTGTTAGCTTCCTAGAGTCAGATTTTATTGCTAGGCAACTAAACAAGACATTACATTAAGCATTTTGCTGTATCTGTGGCTGTCTCCATTGCATATTTACATGTATATCTATAAAATTATCTAAGTGCAAGTAAAAGCTTCACAGGTAAACCTCCTACCTGTGTTATAGGTATTGAACTGATCCAGGATCTGGGTCATTAGTAGTCACAGGAGCTTGGGAAAAAGACACTGTTCCCTCCCCACTTCCTTACATGAAGCTAACTTTAAGGACAACCTTGATGCTTAAAATTACATCAGTCTTTTGAGCTCTTCAAATGTGTATAGATAAAAATATATACAAATTTGTATATTATCCACCTCAATCCATCTATTTTTACATCAGGATCCTTCAGTATTTTTATTAAGATATTGATTACTGGAGTCATCTATCTGCAAGTTTTCCAAAGGAATCACAAGGCAGATCAGTTATTTGAAAAACCAGCAGCAGGACTTCAGCAGAAGAAAAGCAGTAGAGAAAACATTCATTCCACAGTTTTAACACAGCTCAAACATTTTTATAAATTCACATCTGCCTTCTTAGTGCTTGGCTGCATTTCCAAAATCTTTTGGCAATCTTCTAATAATGAGACATCCCCAATAACATCAGAATGTTATTACTAAGCATTTATTCTTCTTTCCATCTATACCATTTCTGCAGCTATAGTATCTCTTCTGAAATTGAAGAAGGGCTTCTGATACGACACTCATTGGCATGACCATTAAAAAAAAGAGCTTATATTGGTTTGTAATCATCTCATCTTAAGCAGTTTATTATATATTTGTATGCATGAAGTATGAATCTGTCTTAGAATCATAGAAGAATCTAGGTTGGAGGTGTTGTTTGAAGGTCACCTCTTTCATAGTCCCGATAAAGGCTTGGCTAATCTCAGACATTTAGAGCCTTGTACTGTTTAATTCTGAAAAATCTCCATGAACTGAGATCCCACGGTCTCTCCAAGGCCTTGCTGCAGTGCTCATCCTCCCCCATGGTGAAGAATATTTGTCCCTGTGCACAGGGAGAGTTGTCTTTCATTCTTCCACTGTGCACCTTTGGGAAGTGCCTATTTTTGTGTTATCTGTAGCTACACTGTAGGTGGTTAAAAAAAAACAAAAATGTTTAGGTTCCTCATAGCTAAAACAAGCATCAGTTCTCTCAGCCTCAGCTCATGTAATGTGCTTCAGTCCCCTAGCCATCCTAATGGTCTGCCTCTGGACTCCTTCCAATCTGTCTGCATCTCTCTCCTGCCGAGCACCAACACTGGCTGTAGTGGCCTCACAAGTGCTGAGCAGAGGGGAACTGCAGCTTTCTCTAGCACACTGGCTTTGCTCATGCTGATGCAGTCTGGCATGTGGTTGGCTTTCAGTCCTTCCAAGAGTTCACTGCTGACTCATACTCAGCCCTCCATTCTGCCCATAGTCCTGTTCAGATGTCCATCTCTGAACAACGGCTTCATGAAGTGTACTTTGATCTGCACAAACAAAACTGAACAGAAGGCTGAATCTTACCTGCTTTGAGTAGGCATGTTACTATAATCACCCATTAGACAATCACCTAAGTTAACTGATTGACTTATTTAGCTAATTTTTTAAATATATGCTTTGGACAGAACAAGCACCTTCCAATACTCACTTTAAGCTTTTGACTTAATTCTGATCCTCAGTAGCTTCACAGGGAGCTATCCATTTACATCCATTAGGATACCCTTTTTAATTCTGATGGGCTCATATAGGTACATTGAAAGGTGGTTAGTATAAATAGAGGAACTGATCTGATCCATTTTCAGTTCTAATTTTGGTTCAGCTGTGATTAAAGTTGTTCTGCTGTCCTTCCTGTTCAGATCAGAAATAGTCTGGTAACTGACTCATGTTAGAAAATATAATATTTAAAAATAGAAATGATCACATGTGTAGGGTGATCCCATAGAAGGGTACTTCAGGTGGAGGTAGGCTTTAGACACTTTTTTTCCGCTTTCTTGTCACAGCACTGATATTATCTGTGTTTCCCACACAGAACTACTACTTTTCTCAGCTCTCAGTGTCACTTGCCATATTTAGGAACTGAGGCAATCTAGCAAGTAAAGTCAAGGAAATAGAGAAAGGCTACAGGACTGCACTCTAGCAGGCGTTTTAATGGTGCTATCAAATGTACCACTTTTATAGAAGCAGGCATTAGCCTCTCCTTGAGCTGCAGAAGTAGGTGACAGTTAACGCCAGCTTTGGTGACAGATTGTTTCAGACATGTAAAAAAACCAATAGTACAGGTATATTACACATAAGGCAGTTATTAGCTCTCAGTTTATAGACAGGCTTGTGTCCTTCCATTAGGAATCCAATAGGATGTTCAATAGCTATAGAATGAGGTTATTACATCTCATACTCTTTAAGAAACAATTCAGTTTAAATCCCACGATGCTGCATATGAATAAGCTATATCTACTGTAAATAAAATTTGTTGTATTATATTCTATTATTATATTACTTTTAAAAAATTATTTAGCCAGGCTTTTTTTTCTTAATACATGAGATAGCTGCTGCAGAGTAACTATTTCTGAGAGGATATAGATGAAAACACGTAAGTTACCAAATAATGAAAAATAACAGCTTCCATATTAGTTGTGTTGGTTTTTTGTTTTGATTTAATTTTATGCCATACAAAGTCCTTTAGCTTAGCTTAACTAAAAAACCTGTTGGTTTTGATTTCATATAAAACAGATTTTTTTTATTTATGTCACTATACTCCTACACTTCTGCCTACTTTTTGTATGGACTGAGGTCCTATAAAGGACTAAAGGATAAGAATATCGATTTTTCACTTTGTTTGACAAAAAGCTAAGGTTTGTTAGAAAAGAAACTATGGCCTTCTAATGGAGGTAATTCATCCACCTTCCTTTCCTTGACATTACATCAAAAAATAGCAAAAGAAATTTAAGTCATGAATCCATATCCAGACTAAAGAAGGGCATTTTATTGAATCATTAGATTTCTTAGTTCTCTCAATGATTTATCTGTGATTAACAATAAAACTTACATTTTTGATACAGAATTTCTATTAAGTCACGAAGCTGCTTGCCAGAAAAACATTCTGAAAGAAGTACGTAAATAATAAAACTTCAGGTAAAATATGTTGAAGTTTCAGGATAAATACATTAGCAGATTCTAAACATAACAGAAAAAAAACAGAGTAAGCCACATATTTAGCATGTACCTCTTCACGCATGCAGACAACCTACACCTGTGCATGCATACTGTAACACAGTGGAAAGCATAACAACAGCAAAGCAGCAAGATCCCAGGCTACAGCAAGTAAGAATTTGCTCAAATGCAACAATCACAGACACAGAAATAAAGAAAAGAAACTGCTTACTTTCAGAAGGCCTCAGATACACGGGGATTTCCAGAAGGATACTCTCACCTCCAGTGCCAACCTTTAAGGGAGGTCTGGGAAGGTCTGGCTTCACCCCTTACTGTCCCTCAAGGGCATTGCTCCTGAGGTACCCTGGGTTGGCCCTTCCTTCCAAGCAGGTGCTCAATCCTTTGTTCTGGTCATGACCCAGCATTTTTGCTACACATAACATGCCATATTTGGATCATTGGAACTTGGAGTTTCCACCTTGAACTTGCTGACATCAGTAGAACTGATTTTCATGCATTCCTCCAGTACAAGACAAAATATTTATTTTTTTGAATAAAGTAATCAAAGGATTTTTATTAAGTGGAAGGCTGTGTCTGAAAAAGGAAATGGCATCCTGTTATGTAAAATTGTTTCCAGCTTTCCCCCAGCCCTGAACTACTATTGTCCATTTCTACGCAAGCATGTAGTGCTGCGCAGTAAGAGCCGATATAGAGTCAGTGATGAGAACTGGACATTCACACTGTATGTGACTGGGGGGAACACAGGGAGTCTGTTTTGAACTAGCTCCAGTTTGTTTCTGTGAACTGAACATCCATTAATAGTTGGAGCACGTGCGGTGCTTGGTAGAGTGCATCTTTCAGCTTTGTTTCACTTGGAGTCTATCTGGCTACACTCAACCCGTGACCTGTGAAAGAACATAAGAGGGAATGAATAGAAGATTTACTTCAAAATCCTCCTGATAGAAACTTAAGGACTCACATTGTTGCATCCGTTGATTGAATGGTTCCAAAAGCAAATGTACTCAGCCAGACTATAGGGAATGAATTCTTTCTCCCCTTTGAAAATAAACTAAATATTCACTGATGCTTAATGAAATTATGCCATTGCATATTCACTGCGATAGGAAGACAGCAAAAACATGATAGTTATAATGGAAGCCACTTGCAGTTGTGTTTAAAATGAAGGACTAACCTAATAAGTGATAACACTGTTTCAAAACCAAAAGAGAGGGTACATAGGCAGAAACTTATCTTCTACATATGCAGTTTTACTATGCAAAAGCAAAGAAGATCAGGGGGCTGGAGTACCTCTCCTACATGGACAGATTGAGAGAGCTGGGGATTTTCAGCCTGGAGAAGAGAGGGCTCTGGGGGGACCTTATAGGTTCTTCCAGCACCTGAAGGGAGCCTACAGGAAAGCTAGGGATTTACTTTTTATAAATGCATGTAGTGATAGGACAAGGGAAAACAGTTTTAAACTGGAAGAGGGTGGATTTAGATTAGATATTAGAAATTCTTTACTGTGGGGGTGGTGAGACACTGGAACAGGTTTCCCAGAGAGGTTGTGGATACCCTCTCCCTGGAGGCATTCAGTGCCAGGTTGGATGGGGCTGTGAGCAACCTGGTCTAGTGGGAGGTGTCCCTGCCTGTAGCAGGGGGTTAGAACTAGATGACCTTAAAAACATTATGTGGTTCTATGGTTTTGTGAAAACATAGTCTGAATAATGAAAACAGAAATGTTCTGGTAATATGCATGAACTACTTACTGATGGTGTTAATGCATAATGTACAGATAATCTGTAAACAATGAAGATGATTAGAGGCCTGGAACATCTCCCTTAAGAGGAAAAGCTGAGACCTGGTGCTGTTTAGCTTGGAGAAGACTGGAGAGGGATCTTATCAATGCTTATAAATATCTAAAGGGTAGGGGTCAAGTGGATGGAGCCAGGCTCTTTTCAACAGAGCACAGTGGCAGAACAAGGGACAATGGGCACAACCTGGAACACAAGAAGTTCTATCTGAACATCAGGAAGAGAACTTCTTTATTGTGAGTGTGGCAGAGCACTGGAACAGGCTGCCCAGAAAGGTTGTGGACTCTTCTTTTCTGGGGCCTGGATGTCTACATGCGTTACCCGCTGTAGGGGACCTACTTTAGCAGGGGAGTGATCTTGATCTCCAGAGGTCCCTTCCAACCCTTGCAATTCTGTGAAACTGTCTTGAAAGATAACTTTAAATATACCCTTTAATACCTTTAAATATACCCTTTACAATATAATTTATGATATTAATACATCTTATCACTGAAAGATGAGAATGTATAACTGAACTTTCCTGAACTTTATCTTTATGAACAATATTGACAACGGGTTCTTCAGAATAAAATACCACATCTTTATTTTCCAGTGGCTTGTGGTAAATTGTGCAAGCAAAATGTTAGGGTGACCTATTTTTTCCCTTAGGAAATAATACATTGAGTCTACATGCCCAGAATACTTTCCAGTTCTCATAAGTAAATCTGAGGCTCCAGTATGTGATTGAAATAAAGGAAACTGAGGTAATAAATGTGCCTGTTAGTATAAAATAGAGCTGTACCACCTCTTACTAGTTATGTAAAAATTGTCTGTAAAGTCCAGATCTGGAACAGATTATCAACGATTACCGATGTTAAACTGCTTGGCTTGTTCAGGTGCATTGTTTGCTTCTTGTGATAGTTTATAGCTGTTCTGCATTTAAACTGGCAATTACCTCTTCCGCAGAAATGGCTTAAACTTCTTTTGCCTTTACAGCTTAAAGTCAAAAGCCATTCTTTTCTGTCAAGTATGGTTATGTCTTTATGAAGTGTAAATTGCTGTGTCATATTTATATTTGGTAATTCTTCTAGCCAGCCGGGCTAGGATAGCAATAACTTTTAAATCTCTAACAGGTATTCCTGAGAACTTCTGAACAAAACAGATTCAATTATTTCACTATGTAAAGCAAATTTTGACTCATTCCATGTATCAATAACTTCACTAAGATACTCAATTTTTCTCAGTTACTCAGATGATTGTATGTTTTCTAGGTTACAGATATAACATTTCTTCTATGAAGACAACAAGACTGATTGTGATATTTTCTCAGTCACGTGTGATGACACTTTTGAAATCATTGCAACCAATTGCTAACTACTGGTGTTGACTCAGGCGTAAGATTTTCAAAAGGCATGCTTATTTAGAGACTAGTGTATCATGTTTCCATCTGTTGGATAAATATTTTTTTGACTGAGTGTAAAACCTCAAATGCAAGTCAACCCAGATGCTCAAGAAATTTCTCGTCTAACTGCTGAAAGGCAACAAGATGAGATAAAGAATCCTTTCAAAGTATTTGCCAAGCAGGACAGTAGCATCCTGTCCCAAGCAAGCAGAAACTCCTTTGGATTGCCTTTAGCACTGTGTAGTAGAGTAGTAGTCACCTGAGACTTTGGACACCAAGAATCCTAAGATTAAAACCAACAATCCTTGAGAAAGTGCACACATCTTACTGATAGCATATGATTACCCAGCAGGTGGGAGATGTAAATCAGTAGCTTGGAGAGAATCAGAAGATATGAGAATGGCAGAGGGTTGTATGCTCTACGGTTGCATTCCAGGAAATCTGACCTTGGGTTATTTTGGATACTGGCTGATAGAAACCTTTTCCTTGCTCTGAGAGTATAGTGGCTGAAGAAATTTGCATCCTTTTTCCATTTTATCCTACTGAATTTACAGATGGGATTGATGTGACCAGGTGAGACTGAAATCCTATTGTGTAAGCTCCCTTCTTGCCTGGCATAGCAGAGATTTCCATTTCCCTCACAGGGACCATTTGGTAAATAGACATTGGAAGTGTTCCTTCAGTGTTCTAAAAACAGTATGTTCTTTGGTAAATACACCTATTTTTCCCCTTCCCCTGCTGACTGAGATTAATTAACCCCTTTGGTGGAACATTCTCTGTACTCCTTCTGTGACTTCACATGGATAGATCTGGAAGCATCTATTGATCAATTAGAAAACTGCTGCGCAACACTGGTGTACTCTTATTGGCCCTGGTTTCTTTTTTCTTTTTTGTCTATTGGTGTATTTGCCTAGCATAAAGCAAAAACAAATTAAGTAGGAAAGATTAAGTGAGCATGAAAGATGGACAAATTCAAGCTGTTGGCCAGGACAGAACTTCTTTTTGGACTCAGTTATGACTTCTATTGAATACAGCCACTAGGGGACTTAGTGACCCTACAGCCCTTTAAATTCCATATGATTTTAGGAAACGCAGTTTCCTAGCCTGAGCTGCTTGCTAACCTATGTTTTTTCCTTTTATTCTGTATTTCACTTAGATTCTAACTAAGGCACTGAGCAAGTGTGGTCTTGGTACAAGTTCCTCTTGTTACTTTCTCAATACTTTTCTGTGCTTTCCCAGTCTCAGCCTGCAGAATAAGAATCAGAGTGGAAGTAACTATCTAGACTGTAGTATCTGCTGCTGCAGGCATCATATCTCATAAAACCAACCAAGCTTGATCTTGAAACTACTTTCTCGGTACAGATAAGGTGATGGGTGATATATCCCTCACTGCTTTACAACCACTGTTTCTGAACTTGTAGGGCCCCAGCTCTGCTCACTGCTAGAAGAGAAGGTCTCTGTTAACAGCAATCCCTGCAAGTAAGCTTTTTTTGTAGCTGATAAAATGCAGGGATATACGTATGAAAATATGGTATTTAGATATTTGTTTATTTCCAGTTACCCTTGTTAGAATGCTACTCTAGGACTCCCCTTCCTTTTCCAGTCTTCACAGCTATATATAACCTGTATTTGGAAGGTAGTTACCCAGCTTGCAAACTTGATAGTGCAGTTTCTTGGTTTGTTAAAATATATACACCTTTGTTTAAGATATGTTTGTTCACAGCGATGAGTTAAGGGAGTAAACAAACTATTGTTTTGTCATTATATATTCCACATATGTCACGGGTCACGGGTTACCCTAAAAATGTCACGGGTTACCCTAAAATCTACCTGCACCCGTGACAGAATGGAATGAGTGGTGTGGGAGATCCATGGTTGCTTGGCTTCCCTGAGTATTACAGGGCTGAGACTGAATACAAAAGCCTTGTAAATAAAACTATTGTAGAAATCTCAGCTGTGTCAGCATTACACCTTTTTTCTGTTCATGGGGAGGATTTATTTTTAAAATGAAGTGAAAAGTAGTATTAATATCTTTATATTTATTAATATATTTTCAGTGAAAATACTTGAAAAAAGAAGTAGCCTATGGTTTTTGGCCAGAAACTGGGAAGAGAAAAATATTCTTAGAATTCCATTTTCCAGCTTTTTATTTTTGTGAATCAGACCTTCCATATTCTTCAGTGATTATCTTTAAATAAATTCTAAACATGTAGGGATTTTCCCATCCTTAGCCATGCTATTAAATTGTTCTCTGTTCTTTCATTTCTGGATGAATTCCTGAACTGATACCAGAACAATCTGAGTTGATTCTGTAGTGTGTGACTAGGATTATAACTGAAGCTTATTCTTTTCTATTTTTAAAATTAAGGTTTAATTAGAGTCCTATAGGTAGTTTAGTCTTCAGCTGATATTCTAAGAATTTAATAGCTGCCCCTGAAGAGGGAAATAATATAGAGTTTTTAGAGTAACGCAACATAAATCATATAATTCAAAGAGTATCTTCAGGACTGTTTTAATTCATGTTCTAGTTAACAAGCAGTCATTAAAAAAAAATAAAATTAACTATTGGGATAGGGTGGAACTTCCTTTCCATATTCTTTTGCCTTGTTTACTGATGCTTTTATGTCATGCTTTTGATTGGGCTTCAGCAAACAAAGTTTGATCTGAGTGCTTGAGATTTAACCCTATAAATGTGACTGTAAAACTGTAGAATGGCCACATAGGGTATAGAAACAGAATACCTCCTATGGATGCAATGATCATCTGTATCTTCGTCACAGAATTGAAATCATCTTACTAATCCTCTTTTGTCCTAATAGCAGATATTGGATATTGCTTCTATATTCAGAGTCTGTTAAGAGTATTTAATGCTTTTGGCTGTAAGGTACAGCGTGTGGGAGTTACGATTTTTTTTGTGTGGGGGAAAGTCAAAGAGACTGTTGATACTTTATTTTGCCACATGATGTCCTCCTAATCTGGATCAGAATCAGAATGTGCACACTCTATTTTCAATTGTAAGATACTGTAAGATTCAGACATGCTTATATATGAGATAAAATTCTTGTTACATGCCATTGCTGTAGATAATCAAAAGGATCCATGTCATTTTCCCTGTTGCTGTATGCAAGCTGTGAATGTTTGTTTTGGGTCTGAGCATTACAAATACAGTCTTGTGAAATGAAATACCTGCATTGACATGGAAGCCTAGTAAACTTAGGTATTTTCATTTGTTGTTACCATAGTCCAGTTTGGTTCTACTGGTACTGCTCAATACTTAGTACAAATATTTGGTGTTATTTCTGTATTTTTCACCAGGGCATAATTTGAATAACCCACATTACATGAGTTATTAATCTTATGAATAACCGAACAAAACTTCTAGTACCTGTTTTTGAAGAATAGCACAAAAACCATGTTCAAATTTAAATGTGGCTTACCCCTCTTGTGCTTTGGCTTTAAGCAGGAAACAGCACACTTGGTAATGATAATATCACATTTAGGCGTATGTAGGGCTCCATGAATGCTATTTCTCTGGTTCATAAAAACAGGGGATTTGTGTCATGTTTTCTTATTACAAATAAAGAAAAATGCTTATTAAAAAACTGAAGAATCTCAGCGTTAGGACGAACGCTGGTGATAGCGCTGAAGCCTGGCATCCACTAGAGGCCAGTAGGGCGCTTCCCGCAGCCTGCCATTGAGCCTTCAATTCTCCCTGCTGCTGCAGGGATTAAATTTCAGTACTTCCAAATATTCAATGCAACAAAAAAGGTTTGAAAAAGAAATCATTTCATTTGCAGTAGAGTTGGAAGATTGGTTTTCTCTGCAGGTTTTACCCATGTGTATCTACACGTGTGAATATATATGCATAGATGTATATTTCTCATCATTTAGGAAACAGTGGAGATGACAAGCAAAGCTTAACACCTTTCTGTTCATCTGATCTTTTATTATGGTTGAGATTTGCATTGGGAACAAACTCTTTATAACAGCACACACTTTACACAGTGGTGAATAATAGGAAAAGGAAAAATTTCTGATACAGGTACCTCATTTTTTGAAAGATTACCTGCAAATCTGACTATTACTAGATCTATGAAGTAAGGGCTCACACCACTTGTCACACTGCAAACTCATCTGGAACCAAAGTTTAGATCAAACTTCAATTTGGAATTTTTAAATAAATCCATTTACTAGTTAAAAAAGATGAAAATTTTGTGTTTATTATTAGGAAAATAAAAAGAACGGTTTTCCATAGAACACTCCTCAACTGGTTCATCTCTCTTGCCTAAATTCACCCAGTGCTATTTAAGGTGATTATACTAATCATCGCAGTATTTAGCCACAAATTACATTCACAAAGAAAAGTGAAAATGCTGTTCTAGCATGCCATTGAAATCTGTTTTGAAAAGTAAATTCAGCCTTTATTTAATTAAATAAGAACAATAATATATTTAATTGCACTTTAAGATTTCTACTCTAATCTTCCGAACAGACAAAACAAACAAACCCTTGAAACTCTAGATATGTCAAGCAATGAAACTGCCTGAAGCACATCCATTATTGCTGTTTTATAGACTAATGAAATAAACTGACCTACCTCGTGCACAGGTATAAATAGTTAATTATTTTATTCCCTTTATGCTATTTGAGGCTAAAGCAAAAGACAAATATCACCCTCCTCCCCCAGCCCAGTCCTATTTGTTTCTGAGGAATTTTAATCAGCTTCCCAGTGCCAGCAGGCTATAATCACCAGCTACTAATTAGTTTTAGATAATGATACTGGTAATGAGCCTTTAGTTCCTCAGAGGCAGAAGACTGAGCTTGACTCAAATTTATTTGGTTATTTATCAAGGATGTTATTGTGACAAGCAATTTGAATGGTTTAAGCATGTTTAATTTTAAATATTTCATATTAATTTCATAGTATCAGTACATTTTTTTTTTTTTTTTGTACAGATTTTCTGAAATAACATCTGGTTTAAAATTAACTTTCAATAAGAAATTACAGTATTTGTCTCATTAGTTTGTTTGCTTATTCTCTTAGACACCATTACTACTTCTTGGGTAGTCATTTAATGACCTGATGTGAGAACACTTAATTGGAGAAGATTTTTAAAGCAACTTCCTGACACATTACCTCTTGGGAGTCTGTACCCAAGGCATTAAGTTCTCTGATCTGTGGCTTGGCAGGTTCATCACAAGTGAGGAAACTGATCAGACTCAATGCAGAGCTATTGTCATAATTGTCAGATGGGGTGTTATTTTGTATACTCCAGAAAGTTATCCTTTAAACTTGGAGTACTGTTCATCATTGTAGCAGATAGAAAATGATGTTACGTAGCAGATGAGTCCACGTATTCTGCCATGGTTTAATATCAGGAACTGTAGTAACAGAAATGAGATGTTTTAGTACCTGAAGTTGTCAGTTTAGTGCTGCATTTTTTTTCCCTGATAAATGCATGTTAGAAGACTGTTATGTTTAATGTGTAACTGTGGAAAAATACCACGCCTATTTCCTTGTGGCACTGTATGCAAAAAGTGAAGGAAAGGAAAAACTGTACCTTGTTTTTTTCCTGCCTGCCTACGTTCCTTTTAAATGCTATAGGCTTATTTGGCCTTTAAGCATTTAAAGCAGCAAATCCCTTTCAGAAGTTTAATGGTGTGAGAAATACTGAAGTGTTCTGCTTTTTCTCCCCACATCTCTCTTGATCTTTCCTTGGCTATTCAGTGCTTTACAATAAAAGCCAGAATCTCATTCTTACTTCTAGAAGCATAAGCATTTAAATACCAATATGCTTAAATTATAGTTCTGAAGATGCTTTTATGTGGCACATGGAGTTCATTGTTGTTTTCATGATTGAAATTTCCCCCATATGACTGAACTGTTCTTAGTTTTGACCAGCTGAGCAGTAGAGACAATGAAGGTTTAGCTACCTTGTGTAAGTATGTGACAAGCAGATATCAAGGCATATGTTACTGTGGTCATAGCATCAAAGAAATGTCTGATACTTTTGTATTCTTCTTGTTATAGCTTCCCTCTGAGGACTGCCTTGTTTTTCTTCTGGCTTGCAGTAAAGTTTCTCCTAGTAATATAAAAATACTACAACCATAGATAAGATGTGGAATTGTACTTTCCTGTGTGATCCTTTTATGTAGCTTAAGACGTCTTGAATTATTTTCCTTATGGTTATGCAGCTTTAGCTGAATAGAGAAAGGATAGTTTCCAGCTTGTTTGTTAGTATATTCTGTGGGAAATTGGTAGACAGGAATTGGAACTCCCTTGTTCTGAGAAAGAAATCAGCCTTAAGCTTTTTATTTCTTAGGTGACGGCGAGGGTCTTATGTAAAGAATAGAATTTACTTTTTTTGTAAGGCGCATTCTACAGTAGAGTAGAGCAAATGCCACTCAGCTCCTGAAAGAACCAGTACCTTTCCTAGAGTGAGTATCTAGGCTGTGGATCTCAAGTGAGTGCTTCCATCAGACCTGAGAAAGGCATTTAGAGATACACTGCTGTCTATAAACTTTTTGTTCAGCGTATCTTACACAGTGGTTTCCTCTTCCTGATGACTTAAGGCTGTTCAACCCATTCTTGAGCACTGTGTAAGTCACGAGTCAGCTCCTCTCAGTGCTGTTCTCTGATTCAAGTCCAAACACCTAAATGGAATGATGTATCCTTATATAAGCCCCCCCCCCCCCCCATTTTATTTTATTTTATTTTTTATTTTTAATTTATGCTTTAATTATTCCTAGTGTGGAATCTTCTGCAGTTACTGTTGAATTGCTTTTACTTTTGCTGTGTTGTGCTTTTCAGAGGTGCTTTCTCACACACTGATTCACTGCAACTGTGAGAAGTTACTAAGAAAATAGTGTTGTAAATATTTCACATGCTCATCTGATCCACTTACCAGAGGTATGCAATCACAATCCTGCATTTCTAACCTACTGATGTAAAGGAGATTGAAATGAAGGTTTCAAAAATTAAGTGTAAAAGTGGATGTGGTATTAATAGCTCTATTTGCTGCTATTCACTTCACAGTGATTCTATGGTAACGTGTATTGTGCTGCAGTGCTACAGCCCTGCAAATGTTGGTCCAAATGCTCAAATGTGTAATAAAAAATATACAATTATTTAGCTTTTCATTTTCAGGTCAAACTACATCCTTTCGTCATAAAAACTGTATATGAAAAAAAGAAGCTAAGGTTTTCTCTTTACTGAAAAGCAAAATGGAAGATCTGATCAGCTGTTTCCTTTGATGATGTTTTCATTAAGATGCATAGTTTTCTGAGAACACAAATGTTGAGAACACAAATCTGATGATCAGCTTTATGTTCAGAAAAGTCCCTCCCAAAACCCAACCAACAAAATAAAAACATCCCAAATGTTGCAGCCTTATAATCTTAAGTCTGCAGCAGGACTGATATCAAGAGATATCGGCAGCATAGAACCTGTTTCCATCCCAAGTGAGATCCTGGGTTCACATAGGTTGAGCTGTTTTCTACTCACTGCAAGTGTTCCATATGAAAGTTCATTTTAAAATATTTTTTCTGCATATTATGATTGTACAAAGCAATATATATATATAAAAATTTAATTATATATAAATGTAACAGAGAACTGCAAGGTGACTGTTAGGTCACAGCTTGAGCTGGTGATGGGACACCTGGTGGAAGGGGTGTGACTGGCCCAGGGAGAACTGGCACATTGTGTGCACCTGTGATCTCCACATGAGCAGAAGGGGTGGACTCAGAGTGGAGTCTGCCTGGGCTCATGTAAGGGCCAGCCATGGGTGAGAGTACTTCTCTTGGACCTAGACTGTCTTCCTGGGAAGGAGTGCTGTTTTGCCAGAGAACTGCTGGGTGAGTTTGACTCTTCTTTCTGTATATGACTAGTGGTCTTCCTGTGAATGCTTTATCTGGTATTGCCAAGAACCTGTTGGAAGCAACTTCTTTGTGAGCAGAACAAGGACGCGACTATAAAAAGGACTGTATTTATAAAAAGAGAAATGTCTGTATCATAAAAACTATAGTAAGTGAGGGTAATGCTAATAGGGCAAGATAATATCTGAGTAACTCTGTTGAACTGTAAACTTTGGGAACTAGGAAGAAACTTGGACTAGATGATCAAGGTTCCAATCTTGAAGATTCTATGAAATCTTGAATGAGAATCAGTTTACTTTGTATTCTTTTGTTTTGTGTGTTTACGGTCTTTATGAGTTATGCATTCTAACTTTAAGATGAAAGAATGTGACTGGTAAAGTCCCAAGCCTGGCTAGTAATATTATTTCTCAGTTGTTTTCTGACTGCAGAATTTTATTTGTCAGTTACCTTGTAGCATTTATATTGTCATAAGTTGAGCTATTTATACACAGTAATTCTGAAGAAGTGAAAGAAACTTAGCTCTACTTAGATTGCTGTCTTTGTTTGAGTTAGAGTTAACTTCCTTCATAGTAGCTACTATGGCGTCGTGTTTTTGATTTGTGATGAAACTAGTGCTGATAGCATGCCAATGTTTAATTGCCAAGTAGTGCTTACAAAGGATCAAGGACTTTTCTGTTTCTCAAGCTACCTACTGGGAAGGAGGCTGGGGATACACAGGAGGCTGAAATGAGGCACGACCAGTACAGCTGATTCTAAATGGCCATAGGAGTATTTCTTATTGTAAGGCACCATTTTTTGTAGAGGAGCTGTTGGGTTACAGCTTGAACTGGTGATTGAGTACCTGGTGAAGGGCTGTGCTGGCGCAGTGAGCACAGGGAGATTGTGCGCACCTGTACTCCATGCATGAGCAGAAGGGGTGGAGCCCCCCGGGCTCATATAAGGGTAATTCACTGATGGGAGAGCATCTCCTGGGAGTAGGCTGTTTCCTGAGGAGTGCTACATAGCCAGAGATCCTCTTCATCAGTTGAGTGAGTTCCGTTCTTCTTTCTTTATGTAACTATTAGCCTACCTCTGAATAATTTACCTGGCTTCACCAAGAACCTGCCAGAAGTAATTTTACTTCTTCATAAGCAAAACAGTGTTTAACAGTAGAACTGAAGAAAGCTGAATGGCTGTTGTTGCTCAGGGATTGGTTGGTTATCAGATGGCTGGTGGTAAGCAATTGTTTTCATGCTTAAGAAAAATGTGCATTTATTTTGGTAATGCATGAAATGTGATGTGTCACAACTTGAGTGGTACTTGAAGATTAAGCAGATTCTATGGAACAGTTTTCCTGTCAGCAGATAATATAATATGGTCTCTGAATAAAAAGTTATGTAGTTGCTCATTTGGAACAAGCACAAAAATGTTTTGAGTGGTAATACAATGAGTCAGTGTAAGCTAGTAAAACTGTAAAAACATCAGTTTTGCTGTAGGCTCTTCTGAGAAATTTCATTGGTGTTTTTCTGGTTTACCTCTATGCCAGGCATGTCCAACCTGTGGACCATGTATGGCCCAGCATGGGCTTGTGATGCAGCCCCCCCGCCCACTGATTTAAAGCCTGTGGCTCTTCCCCACTGGGTGGCCCTGAGCCCATGCTCATTGCTCAGCAACAGCCAAACTGTCAGTGTGCTATTAATGCTGTGTTGACTGAAAGCAGGGCACGGGGAGTGCAGTGCTATGCAGTACTGACTCAAATGATGGGAAATATTGTGTGCAAGTTGATACATTGGCTAAATGCAGGGCTCTGAATAGTGAAGAATACACAACTGTGCTTTCCATTTTGATAAAGGAATTTCAAAACAGAATCTTAACGTCCTTAGAGTTAAAAGGGACCCTTTAAAGGTTGCCTCCTCCAACACAAAAACTCCCTCACAATGAACAGGGACATCCGCAGCTAGGTCAGGTGCCCAAAGCCCCTTCCATCCTGTCCTTGAACGTCTCCATAGATGTGGACAGAGCATCCACCACCTTTCTGGGCAACTTGTGACAGTGGCTCACCACCCTCACTGTAATAGACTCTTTCCTTATATCCAATATAAATTTCATCTTTTTAAGTGTGAAACCATTTCCTCTTGTCCTATCACCATAGACACTTCTAAAGAATTCCCTTCTTTCTTATAGTCCTTCTAGCTATATTGAAAGGCTGCTCTCAGGTCTCCCTGAAGCCTTCTCTTCTCCAGGTTGAACAGCTCCAGCTATCAGCCTGTCCTTGTAAGAGTGATATTCCATCCCTTGGTTCATTTCTGTGGCCCTTCTCTGGATGTGCTCCAACAGGTCCTTGTTTCTCCTACACTGAGGGCTCCATGTCTGTCTGGATGCAGTACTCCAGGAGAAGCCTCACCATTGTCTTGTAAACACATAATGTACTTGGATGTCTTTTCCATTTATGCCATAGCAATTTTTTACTTCCTTTTATTATAGCAATATGAAGTGATTGCAGCTTACCGAGGTGACAGTAAGTGTATACTTCTTCAGTGAAAAGCTGATGTTTTACCAATTAGCATGCCATATTGTTCTGTGTTGTTCAGCATCCTCTGCAGGAGGGTTGTGATGTGCCTGAACAACAAATGCATTGCTCTTTGCTCTTGGCTTGAGTTTCTATATTTATTTGGCAAAATCCCCTACTATCATGATTTATATTATGAACCTCCTGACAGCTTTTGTCAGTTCTCTGCAGCTGTTCTGCTACATGAGAAATGTACAGCACAGACTTGTCAGGCAAGGGCAAGGATGTTTAACGGTCTCTTAAATATTGGAAAAGGACAAAAGAAAAAAGCAAATTCTGAATGCATTTCTCCAGTTAACTTCTGAGGGTAAAGCTCTCTTTGAAAAGTTATCTTTGATGTCTGAGAAGTGTGACAGAGCAATACAGTGGCACATACTACTTGGATGAAAGCTGCCAAAATTTACTATAAAGAACATACTTAGGTTGACTCTTGAAGTTGCTTTTGATTTTTTTTTTTTTTATCTACCTACATGTATGAGAAAAATGCCCATTTTGAAAACATTGTGGAACATAGAATTTTCCATTATAAGATAAGGGTGGAATTATTGATGGGAAATAACATTATGAATATTGAAGTATATCATTTTTTAATTTTTTTATTTTTTTTTTCCTTCAGTCAAGGAAAAGGAAAGAATTCAGACTCCATTTAATTGAAAACTGAGCTTTCTTTATGAGGGAGTTATCTGGGCACAGGTAGTTGAAAGGCTGTGCACCTCTGAGTATAACATTTTCCTTTTCTGGTTTGTCAAACATAGCACTAATGAATATAGAATAAACATGCAGCAGTGAGTTGAAGCTGGCATACCAAAATTGCTGGAATGTCTTTAGTTGTGTTAGCAAGCCAAAATGGAAAACTTCTAATATTTTGAAATAAATATTTTAATTTCCTCTAGAGATTTTCAGTTTATCTATTTCTGAGGAGAACAAATCTTTACTCAAAGTTCAGTTTAGTGGAAATCACTGTTTGGGAAGTTTCCATGCAGAACAGAGCTGCTTTTTCTTTCTTTTTTCTTTTTTTCTTTTTATTTTTATTTTTATTTTTTTTAAGTGGAAAAAAAGCTGGTAGAATTTATAGGGATGGTATTATTTCTGTCAGACTTGAAGATTCTTGTATTTTGCTCTTCCAATGTACTAACTCATGAAAGCCATATTCAGTGCCCTCATTTTCCCAGTCTGTCTTGAGGGATTGATTTTATTTCATGGTTTTTATGATACTCTATTGTGGCAAGAGAGTTAACAGTGAAGAACAGGCTGTATCCCATGAGGAGTATAACCTGGTGGGTTAAGGAACTTGGCCTGCAGCTTTTGTGGAGTGTGACATACCTTAGAATTCATGGTAATATTTCCGGCTCAAGATATCTCCCTTGTTATCTAAAACGCATAAAATTCCCCTGCCTGCCCTGAAACACTTTTGTAAGTAATTTCAACAAAGGAGCTTTAAACAGGTAGGGATGTGACTGACCATGGCTCGCTGCAACTTCTTCTTGCAAAATACAAGGGAGGCAATATCTGCCACAATGGCAAAGCAGAACGATGTTTTTCTGAAAGCAGTTTTCTGTTCTGGAAGTATGTTCAACCCTGAATTTCCAAATTTGGTGTTGTGAAATGGCATATAGTTATCCTCTGAAAGTCTGTACATTTGTTCTTTAATTGTGCAGTCAATATTCCCAAAAAGAAGCAACTGAGCTATTCATTTACTCATGTTCCAAAGTGTGACTTAAAGATTTATTCTAATTCATTTCCATATGTAAAAGCCTTTATTGTGTCTTGCAGGAAACAAATGGGGGGAAAAATGTAGCTTACTCATAAATATTCAAAGTAAATTTCAGATCTTTTAGTATTTGTATGTGATCACCTGAGGTAACGGGTATTATGTAACATAATAGAGGCACAATAAGAATTAGGACTCTGTGCTTGCTTTTTTTAATATTATTTCTAGGATTGCTGTGCAAGCTAGGTGATGTGTATCTCATCCAAAGGCAACTTTATGCAGCCTCATTTAATTAACTTGAAATTTTACAGTAGTTACTGTAATTTAACAGCTGAAATGGAAATAAGTGAGGTTGATTTAAGTCTGTACTGGAATACATAAATATTCAAGTTTGAGCTGATTTGTACCTGTACTCCTTGTTCATGCTTATGCTGTAATATCTATTAAAAATTCTGATAAGCCCACCAGAATATTTTCAGTTGTTCTAAAGAATATTTTCAAGGATAAAATGTTCTATGAATGCTGTTTCTGTCCTCTGTATTTTTTTATTAGTAGCATTCTTTTACCTCAGTCTTTATACCCCAGAACTTTCAGGGACTGGATTAAGAGTCATGAAAGCAGCATTGCTTGTCATTTTAAAAACACAAGCAACAACAAAAAGCACCACACTGAAAGTATTTGGATTCAATGAAGAGCTAAAGAAATATAACAAAGTGAAAGAATTTGATGAGTGTGGCCTGCTTACCTCCTTCCTCACAATGATGTTTCATTTGTAGTAAGGTGCTTATGCAACTTGACACTTTACATGAATATTTTTCTATTTCTTAGATGCTCCTATGTTTCAAGTTTTCCCCCTCCTCACCCCCCACTTTCACAGCAGAGTAGTATGATGTTTTGATCATCAACATTTGAGCCCTTTCATCTCTGGGAAATATGCTTGTGTACTTTGACTTGCTGCACACAGCAGCTGCATAAAATAATAGAGATGTAAATCTCTACTCTGACAGGATCGACACAGAAGCAACTGCACTACAGGCTTTACTAGCGAAAGAAGCTGGAATATATTTATTGACATAATATGGATATAATGTAGTGATCTATCAGAACTTCACAGGATTTAAGGTTGCTGGATATACTTTTACTATTTACTATTTTAGTAGTTGGTTTCAGCACATATACAGGAGCCCCTCCCACCGAATCTAAAACTTCAGAGTGGAACTCTCTCTAAACTGCATGAACTGGGGAGGTAAGGAGCCTGGGCATGTTTGGATCCATTCCTAGCCCCAGACTTGGTGAGTGGTTTATGTGTAAGGGATTACATGTGCACTATCAGACGTTTTAGATGCATGCTCAGTTGGTGCTCAGCGGTTGAATCAGTGTCTGCCATCAGCTCCTTCTGCCTCCCTTTGTTTGAGATAAATCTACTGTTACTGTCATTGCTGTTGCTCATTGTCTTCTGTGCGGGTTGAAGGAAGGAGTTGATAGGAAAAAGGGACAAGTAGGTGTTGAAGGAGGAGCGCAATATCAAAGTTCAGAGCAGTCTATCTTGCATTATTGAGACTGAGGATGGACTTTGATGTGGATATGTGGATATGATTTCTTGCAATTGTCATTGCAATGAGCCTATCAAATGAGAGCAGAAGTGAGAGTAAATTTGTGCATTTATGCCTCTCTTCTGGTGAGTCTTGAGCTAAAATTTCAATTAAAAGACCAAATGCTCTCTGTGTTAAAAGTTATACCGAGAATAACTCATTGAAATTCCATTTAAAGCCGTTAAGGTTAACCTGGGTGTCTGAAAGGTCATTATCAAGCAATTAGTTTGTTTTCAGTTGAATACAGGAATTTAAAACAAACAAACAAAAAAACCCAAACAAACAAACAAAAAAAAAACAACCCACAAACAAAACAGCCTCTGGAAGGGGAGTTCACACTGGAAGAAGCATTCAGACCAGGGGACAAAAATCAATTGGATTGATTACACAGATTTTAAAAAGATAGGCCTTGTCTGCTTTTCCTCTTCTTCCCTCTTAGTTCTGTAGAGAAGGTATACGGCTGTCATTTTTACTATTTCTGTTATGGTGAAATCACTGAAGACCAAGTAATTTCCTGAGCCATCAAACAAAAGAAAAATCACAATCATTTGGAAGATTAAGTCCTTATTCAGATAGTCCTGAATTCCAGCATTCTGTGCTGGAGGGAGAAGTCCTAAGTTTCCCATTTCTCCCTGTCACAGTCCTGCAGACAGTATGAGCTCTGCATCCTCCAGGGTGGCTGTATTTCTCAATTTGCTGTTTTTAGGAAAAAAAGATGGACAGGAAATCAGTGATATTTAATAATTATATACACTTTAAGAATGATCATGGTAGTTGAATGACTGGGAGAGTACTGCCTCAGAGTGGCAACCGCTTGTGCTTCTCTGTAGACTTGGTCCATGCTCTCTGTGTTTCACAATTCAGAAACTGTTTTTGCAGGTTTAGGGTCTGTTTCAAAAAAGAAAAAAATTAAGGTGTTTGTTATTGAGTACAGTTTAATGGTATTTGGATTAATGGCAGCTTATGATCGCGTGTCATTAAGCATGTGTTTGTGTAGCACTGTTAGAACTAATTAAAAACAGATGAGGTTCTCTCTAACATAAAAAATATATATATGATTACAACATACGTGTTAATAAATGTACTTTTTTTCAGATGCAAGATAATGTATATTGTCTCTTGTGGTCAATGGCCAGGTTGGATTAAATGTAGAGAATGACTCGCTTTCAATATTCTTAAGTATTACATGTTTTTGCACTAGTATGCAGAGCAGTGTTAATACAACCAATGGATAAAATTAAGCATATTTTATAGTTTTGCTAGAAACTCAAGTTGTTTGAATCATAAAATTTTGGATTGCAGTGCTGGCTTTCTTTAATAGCAAAACAAAGCCTTAAAGCATTTATGTACTCTTTTGTTTTAATGGTTTTATATAATACAGGGCATTCTAATTCCTCAACGTGGAGGAGGTTTCTTAAAAGCTTTTAAGATGATAGTGATTAAAGTTGAGACTTTTTGTTGCTTTCTCTGTGATCTTCAGATCCAAATACGTGCTTGGATCTAGATCAGAAGTTCAGCCTCTTTTGCTAATTTGTTTTATCCAGTCATACAAATCCACAAGCATTGGTCTATGTGAACTGTTAGCTTATGTAAAAGGTTTGGGAGCTGGATTTCAGGTTAGAAACAATCAGTCCTTTAGAGCCTATGAATCTCTAGTTTGTGATTAAGCACCAATTTAGGTACTTTGAATTGTTATGCTATCAGTTTCTTTGCTACCCCTTAGTGCTCGTTCCTTTCTCCAATTATATCTTGCGTTCAGTGATGAATTTGCTTTTAAACGTAGAGCTTGGGAATATTTTCAGCTGAATTGAAATGTTTCAAGGAAAGCTCTGCTCTGTCACATGTTTAGGCCAGAAATGAAACCTGTCATTTTAAAATGAAGGTCAGGGGGTTTTTGGAGATTAACTGTATTTTAGGACTGCTTTTACAACATTTTTCACAGGAATTACCTCCCTTTATCCCTGTTTAAAACAACTCTGCACACGACAATTTCTTTTTTGTATGTTTTTTCTCTGCTGTTTTAATGGAGCTCTAATGATGCTTCTAAATGTTGCTGCGATACATTTAATAAAAACAAACAAACAAACAAAAAACACTGCCTAAACATCTTGAACCCCTTAGGATCCTCACAGTGTACATTAAGCCGCTGTGTTAATTGTAAAGTAAACACAGGGGGTCAAGGCTGCTACTGCTGTTTGAATTCCTTTGGTTTAGCTTCAGTAAAAGCAATCTGCAATGACTGCTGCCAAGGTGGAGTTTTCCAGAGCCTCAGAGACAATGCATTGATTGACATTCCTAGATTACTGGGCACTTCAAGACCATTTATGCCTGCTAAAGCAGCCACTCAGTGTTGTTACTTGATGTGAAGAATTCTGTTTAAGCTACAATTTACAGCAAATTGAGCATATTTCCCACTCAATTTGAAAGACTGTTCCATTGTTGGAAGGCTTGTGTCCTCTCTCTCTTTTTTTTTTTTTTTTTTTTTTTTTTTTTTTTTTTTTGTTATTTGGTATTGATGGATTTTGAGGTTTTTCTGGTGGATTCACCTTGCTGCAGCTTCTGTATTAATTATTGTTCCAGTAGAATTCTTGCTATAAAAGAGTAACTCTGATTTGCATCTGCTTGGAAGTTGTTGTGACACAATAGTTTTCTATATATAGTGCTATTCAGTGTTTCAAACTGCATTCCTGACTCACAGGGAAAATAACTGGGTGGTACTCAAGGTACACTTCCTCTTATGTTTGTGGTGAGTACTAACAGGATCCTTGGTCATATCTGTGAAAACTTGGAGCTCTGGACTTAGACGGCCTGTTTCTAAAAGATAAAGAAGCCTAAGTTTGAATAAGGATTCACAAATGCATTAAAAGTGTAATACTAAGAATTTGTCTCGACGATAAAGGAAACCTGCCTTGAAAGTTGCATCACATTTAGCCTGTTTTTCAGATCAATGAATCTGTATGCATTTTTCCTTGCAGTAATGTCAGTGTGAGCTGGTAACATAATGGAACTTACTTTCAGTGAGCCTCACTTGTTCTTCCTACCAACTCTGCAGTACGGTTTTCTTATTCAGAATATAGCATAGTCTTTTTGTTTAGTTAGTCCCTAGGTGGTGTTCTTTGCAGTATGAAATTTAATTTCCTTTAAGTTCTGTAGCAAGATTTGCTTTTAGGCAGTTTGCCTTCAGTCACATGTAATTATTCTTTCTATTTTGTCAGTTTGTGTTGACAAATCACTGCCTCTATTAAAGAAAAAAATGGTACCGATATGGATCTTCTTTGCTCTGCTTATTGCAGAATTTGGACCAGAGAGAAGCTGCCTCTTGTTAGTAGATCAGGTAGATTCAAGGACCAGGAAGATCCTCTTTACACCTTAGCCTTTCTGATCTCATTCTGTTGCGCTCAAAGAAGATTATAGTCCTGTGCATTATGCTGCCATTGCAAGCTGTTCCTTCTTGTTCTCTTTATTTTGCAGAGTTTGTGCCTTTATTGATTTTAAAGTAATCATGTTGCTTTAAACCAATGGCTATACTCAGTTTTTAATGAGCTTTTGTGGTACTTAAACTGTAATTGCTGTGTTGTGGCAGCTTTAGTAGCCACACACAAATGGTTCAGGCATTTGTGAAGTCTGCAGTTTGACATCTGCTCAGTGTTTTCAGCACTTGGTTCCTAATCTCCTTTTACTTTTCTGTGATAGCTTCTGTTTGTGAGCAGTAGGACTATTTGTTCCCCACTTTTCTGGATAAGACAGCAGTAGAGTTTTTGACAAATTCAATCAAAAAAGCAGACTTGTGCTTCTGATCTTAGGTTATTTCTTGAGCTGCTACACAAATGTGTTAGATTCTGATACTGATACATTTAGGTTTCCTGCTGAAGTCTCCCACTAATACAAAGGTATAGTACAGAAGGAATAAATGCTTCTCCATGCAGCTCCATCTGCAAGACTGAGGCATTAATGGCTGAACAAAAACCCAACGCAGATGCAACTTGCTTTCAAAGGATTCAGTAATCAATAATTGCTTTTTGCCTCTACTAAGTAAAATTCTGCTTGTAATTATAGCACACACACTACATCAAGGCATGCCTTTCTGTTTTTTTCAGTTGTCTTCCATGGTTCCCTTCCAAAATATCCTTGTAAATGTTATAATTATTTTCAGTTTGTATAGCTATTTCTGTCTCAGAAGAAAGATCTTTCTGATATATGTCACATTTCAAGTTGTGTTTGTGGGCTAACTAGCTCTGTCTTCAACAATGCAGCAATTAGAAGAGCTATATGCTTTTTATTTGTAACATGGAGATATTTTATTGTTCCACTTTGTTTGATTTATCTTTTATTTTTAAAAATGACTCTAACGTGAGATTGCTCAACAATTCTGGTGTCTGGATTGCTGATTTTAATCCTTACTTATGACAAAACTTCATTTTGCTGAGGTCATTTTCCATTTAAAACACCAGTTACTTTGCTGCTTGCTTTAGGGAAATGCACACTTTTTCTTACTATGGAATGTTATATAATTGCTTTTTATCACAAAGGTCCCCCTCCTTTTTCTTCCCAATCAATCAACATAAGCCTGGACTGTCTGGTATGAATCTCTGCAATCACTTTATATGCTTACAGATGGAAGTTAGTTGCCCTTTTAGAAATTCATAATATTAAATGAAGTGCACACAGTACTGTTTAGACATGAGATTCTGTGTATTCAGATGGACCCCTGAGCTCTTGCTTCTTTGGGAACTTGGTCCTTTGTGCCTGTGGGAACTGATTTTTGTTTAGTTATTGTTCCAGAACAGAAAATTGATTGTATAAGAAGACTGTCAATACCTTATGCATCAGTTTTTTATTTTATTTATTTATTTTTGCCTAGAGAACTTGGCATTGAAAAGGTTTCTTTGTTCAAGAGTGGTTACTTACTCTTGCTTTGCTGTCTTACCTCTTTGTATAAAAATTTGCAGTAAAACTTTTTGTTGTAATTACTTTGGTATGTTTTAATACATGAAATCTGTTGCAGAATGCAGATAAAGATGCTTTTCCTTTATATTCCCTGGCTTCAAAATTGAATAAGTGTTTATATACTGGAAAAACCATCTGATGTTTTAGGCAGAAATGAAGTAATCAGTTTTTTGGCTGTTAAAGTCAAGTGCAGTGCTATTGAATAGTGACTGTGCTAAAGGAAAAATTTTAGTCAAGGCTGATGAGTAGTTAGTACCAAACTCAGGAAGGACCCAGCCAATTCTCTTGGAGAAGCAAGATTATATGTACTTGTGCTATATGTATTGTATTATTATGTACATGTATTAGACTTCTATGTTGCTGGGACTGAGCAAATGATGGATTAAGAGCTCATGATTTTAGATTTAAATTTGACTAGCTGTGGAACAGGGTCTAATTATACTGAATAAGGGTTTAGTTCCCAACTGGGATTAGAAGAAGTCTGAACTTGAAACTTCTTTCAGGCACACAGCAGTCTTTCAAGAGGCTTGTTCCAAACAGTATGTAGTTGATTTGCTTATAACCAGCCCCTTCAGTTCTGTCCATTAACAACTTTATTATCGGGGTCTAAGATACACTCTCATGTTTACCAGTGTTTGTAGCGAATGCTGTGTGAGTTTCTAATAAAGATTTTGATTGCTTTAATTAACAGCTTGTAGAGATTAGATCTTATAAGAGCCAGTAGCTAAAGGAACTGCTGGAAAGCAAGCATACAATTCTCCCTAATCATTTCTCTCGGGTGAATCTAAGATCAAGCAAGGCAGGCAGCAGAAAGAGTGAAAATGGAGCTGGAATAGCAGGAAGCTTTCATACCAGTCCAGTCAGATGACAGTGGAGTGAGAGAGTAAGACCAAT
Organism: Excalfactoria chinensis; assembly: GCF_039878825.1. Classification (NCBI taxonomy): domain Eukaryota; kingdom Metazoa; phylum Chordata; class Aves; order Galliformes; family Phasianidae; genus Excalfactoria; species Excalfactoria chinensis. The sequence continues at coordinate 37,174,250 of NC_092829.1, read as the reverse complement.
TGTAGTGGGCACCATTGGGAATTAAAGAGAGAAGGAGGGGAGAATAGTGTCACAGGTGACTTTCTTTCCTGTTTCATGAATAGAAATGAAAGGAGGAAAAAAGATGCTGGTGATAAGGAGTGTGTCTCCCTTTGCTTAAGTGTTTGCGTCACTGGTGCAAATGCATCTGAGATTTTTTGGAGGTTCTATTCTCTTGTTGTTTTGTTCTTGCAAGTGGAGAGAAGTGTGTTTATGCAAGGAGATGAATCAAGGAAACAGCTTTGTTCACATATAAGGGATCTGTTTCTGTCTTGTACATATACATTTCATCTCACCACTTTCACCTTGCCTTTCCAGTTCAGCTTCTTTGATCAAAACATAGCAGCTTTAGTGTTTATAATCCCTGTTGCCTTGTAAAATTAACTGATATTAGGAAGCTGGGTAACTGTAGATAATTAGTTACTCTGTGAATGTACTGTCAGAGGTGTGTTACTCTATTTGTGTAAAACTTCCACTTGCTGCCAGGTTTAGTACTTAAGTCTAGGGCAGGTAATGTGGTGAAACAGTGATAGGAGTTCTGTTTCTGAAGGTGAATGAAGGTGTGGCACAGCTTTCAACTCCATGAAAATCCAGGGCTAACTGTCATTATCACATACCTGAGCCTTTGCTGTGACATGTATAATGCGAGACAGACGTATCTTTCCAAATATTAATACCAAATGTGTTACATTATAGGTCTGTCCACTGGATGTCGCTCTTAGCCTAGCTCTGTGCTATTTCAATGCTAACGCGTTGTCTGTATAAGTGGTTTGTTTAACCTCATAGCTTTAAGAATTTTGGCTGTTCTTTTTAAGAAAAGATAGTGCCAAAACTGTTAATGATCTGTGGAATTAGTTTTTTACTTGTGCAATTCCAGTGTATTTCTAATAAGGGGATGAATTTGTTAAATGAAACATAATCACATAGGGACTGAATGGATAAGATTCTTTGGTATTAAGAAAATGTATTAATACGAATATGTTGTCAACAATTCCCCTGTGCATGGTAGACCTGACATTCAACAATGTTCTCACATACTTAACCTTTTCTTCTTTAGTATTTTCTTCTTTAGTATTTGCTTAAAATTTGATTGTCTGAATCTTTATTACTCACTAGTTTCACTGAAAAGTCTGCTAAAACATCATTGCTTAGATATACAGCTGTGGATACTGATGGGAAACAATTTTGTTGTAAAGCTTTAAAAACTCAGTTTTTCTTCTCATAAATTCTATGCTTCTATCCACAGACTATATTCTGTATTCATTAGCATTTATTCATTCATATTTATTCTATTTTCAATAGAGAATAAAGTAATATTTAATAAGAAGAAAAATATCACTTTTGTCAGCTCTGCTTTTTAAGAAGAAAAATTCTAATGTGGCTGAAAATTACTACTTCCCCCCCCCCCCGAGAAAATAGAAGCAAGAAGTTCAGAGGTTAACTGGATATCCAAGGATAGTTTTCCTTCTGCTGTCTAGAGGAAAAATGTCATAGCCTGCCATATATGTGTGCCCCCAGTGGCGCAGTGGTCTAAGCTGCTGCCTGCGGCACTGGAGGGCCCGGGTTCGAATCCCCCCCCTGTGGCGCAGGGGTAGAAGTACCGCTTCGCTACACAGGGGGCTCAAAACCCGGGAGTTGGACTCGATGATCTCTAAGGTCCCTTCCAACTCGCACGATACTATGATACTATGATACTATGATAGTATAGTGAACAGCAGTTCACTAATCCCTGACATGGTGGCACTTCCAGTTTGTAATTAAGAGAATAGCTTCCTGCGGCTTCAGGGAGTGTTACATTGTGGACGCAGTGGAGAGATCTTTCCATAGTCAAAAGGATTATTCCAGGATACTGACACTCTTTTTAAGAGCTGCTTACTGCTCTTGGAGTAGTAGGAGCTTTCTGAATTGTGATGTAGAACTGAGAGGATGCCAATACAGTGTTGGCATTTCCTAATTCTCTGTAGAGCCTCTACACGCATAGGTATACATTTGGTTTTTGGTTTTGTTTATTTTTCTTGTGAAGCATACATAAATTAAGCATTCCATCCTCCTGCATGACCTGACAAGAGAGACACAGGTGTTCTACTATCCCAAGACAAAAGTGGCTAGCTTAGCATGCTCAGAACCGTTTTCCATCACTTATCGCCCTCTTCAGGCTGTTCTATGCACTTAATATTCAAGAGAATAAGTTTGACCCTAATATATCCCAGTAAGTAGTTTCAGGTAATGCAAGTGAGATTGCTTCAATTAATGTGCAGTCTGTGTTCTGTGATGCTCCATTAGAAGGAGCAATCAAAAATATATCACATAGGTTTTGTCTGTCTGTGTTCCATTAAGTTGTCAAAGGATGCTTCTGGTTTTGTTGATTTTTATTTTGCGCTGCTCCATAGGGTCACACCAGAACTGCATGCAGCTGTCCTTTTCTAATTACATTTCAATGACACAGCTCAAATTGTTAGTCCTTTGGCTTGACCACAACTGAGCTTTGAAATTAACGTTCCTTTAAGGTGATTTGTGATCTTCATGCCTTTGGTAGCTAAAAGTCAAATTGCTTTGACTCAAAGTCAGAACAGAGGGGACAAAAAAATTATCTATATGCAGGAACCTCCTTCCCTTTCCTTGTGATCCCACATTACAATAAACATGTAAACAACTCATTAAGTACTGCCCCCTACTTATTTCCATAGAAACTACAGCATCTAGAAAGAGCACAATATCACTATTGGTTAGAGCAAATTCTCTGCTACAAAATGTTCTTTTTCAACATAGTCACTGCCATTAGCTGTGCATTTTCATCAATGAAGAACAAAGGACTGCATGCCACCCTTGTAAATATCTGCGTGCTGAGAAAGATGATCCACTGTTGCTGCTGTGGAGATGTATACTGTTCACTGCCTCACTGTGCTCACATCCTCTGTTTGGCCTCCATAAACATCCAGCAGGTGTTGATGAACCTCAAAGGGTGTGTTTTTTTTTTTCCACATGGAGGACTTCATTGAAACATCTTTGCTTCATTTGCACTTTCGTGTCAGATGCCATTTTGTCAGAGTGCCCCTCTGCCATCTGTCACACAGCAACACCACATAATGGGATACTGATTGAAAGGTTCACCACTCACTACCATACCGCCAACAACCACCTCTGATGTTGTGGATTGGCTCAATAGAATAGGAGACATTACTTGTGGAGCAGCCCTCATATGTGGTGTGAAAGTAAAGCACAAAGAATGAGTTTGGAAGTTCTGCTTTAGCTCCCACAGAGCAAGTTTATGTGCTCTGCTTTCTTAGAAAGACTTTGACTTCTAAATTGACTTCCAGTCACTGAGCCTTATACTAGTTTGAATTCTTAGCACAGAATATGGAATAGCAACAGATTATTTATAAGGTAGATTTAACTCCTGCTAATATTTTAAAACATAAATTATATGTATTTTTTTACATTGTCCATGTATTCTGAGCAACTTAAACTTTCAGAATTATGTTTAGAAGTTACATTTGAATCAGTCACTGAGGAGTTGAAATGTGGTCTGATTGAAGCAGGCATTTACCTATGTGAAGTTTTTGAATATTTAGACTCTTATGTGCAATTGAAGAAATTCCCTGAGCTATTTTCACGAGTCATTTAATGTATATTATAGTAAAGCTAAAAGCCTATTTTCACTCTGTCATTGCATCTGTTTCTACAATTGTTTACTTTCTAGGATGTGTAGTTATTCCATCTTATCCCCACTATGTATTTGCATTAGGCCATGAAATGTGAACTTTTAATGGGTTTGATTGTGTAGTAATTTGTAATAGTGGTCATCATGATTTTTCTTTCAAAAGGCAAGTGTTCATAACCATGATTTTCCTCCATATTTGTACCTTCCCCTTGAAGAAGGAGAGAGATGAACTGAACAGCATATTGCAGCTATACAGAACAGCTTTCCATCAATTTTTATAAAGGGATGTTCTTAAGGGGCTGTTTTGTTGCATTCACTGTACTTGCTGCATTCATCCATGTGTTCATTCAGTAGACTTTCGATAAAAACCTCCTTTATTTATATTTCTAATATTAAAGACAAAATTGTTCAGAACTGATGATTAAGAAAATTGCTGTTGTTTTGAGGAGGATGTCGCAGATGATGCTTGGTATTTACTTCTGTGCTGAAGTAGCATCCCTTAAACATGGTCTGAATCTTGCCTGAGGGAATTTCAGGAGCTAGAGGCCTGGAACTTAGGTGCATTTATAGCAGTGCTTTCCAACATGATCAGTTGTTCCTCTAATTATTGCTCATTTGTTAAACTGGATTATGCTTCAGTAATAAGAAAGGCTATTTGGTATTTCTTCTAGAGTATGGTTTATTCGTTTATAAACTGGAAGAAGTTACATTATTTTCTTGTATTTGGAAGTAAGTCTTGAAGGAATTTAGCTGTAGCAGTAGCAACAGTGGACTATGTCTAGGTATTGAAGAAAAATACCCTTATTAATATTTATCTAATTCAGCTTCTGGAGTGTGCCTGCTTCACCTGAGATAACCAAATCAACAGAGGCCTGGAAGGGAAAGAGCTTAAAATATGGGCTTAATGAAGTTCATAAATAGATGGTTTTAAGCAAGGGAAAGCAATCTAAATAAAGATTACATCTTATCTCTTACTCTAGAAATTAAAAGCTAGAGTGTCCCTGATCAGCAATGGAAACTAGATATTTTTTTCCCCTTCTATATCACAGAATCCATATGCAAATACTGGCATGGCATTTAGATTTTCTTATTTGTTGACAAACAAGTTTTCCTCCCACAGGTACTGATACAAGCAGATGGACTTAACCTTGCACAGTGTATCTTTCTGCTACTATGGGAATTTGTTGCTAAGAGTCCGATTGAAGGGTATTGATCTAGCATACTGTTCCAGTTCATTGTGGGAATCGTTTTAAGAATGAAACATAACAGCATGAAATTATTTTTCAGAATAGGAAATTCACATAAGAAAATGCAGCTCAGTGTTGCTAACTGCATCAGTGCTTTTCAAATAAGGCTGACTCGGTGGCACCTGGAGTAGCAGATCAATTCCTGAATTATGTGTAGGAAGAGGTTAATAGTTAAACTCAAGTTTATGATACTGACAGCGGTGTCTCTAGGAAATGTGAAGCAACAGGGAGTAAGAAAAGTGCTTGACACTCATCTTTAAAACCTATTTATTTGCAGAAATGTGTCTTTAATCCTAGTGTGGTTAGCATTCTCACTTCTAAAATGGCTTCAAAGATTAGGCTATTAAAATTAAGCTGGGTATAAATGTCAATTTAGAAATACTCTCCCTGGGTCGAGATTAAGATGTGTGGGTTAAATTGAATTGCGGCTTTCTACCTGTGTTTGTTGTTTGCAGAAAAGGAATTAGCCTCTCTAATTAGTCTCTCAAATCTAGTGCAGTTAATGGGAATAAAATTAGAATTATTTTTTGAAATTAAAGTAGGAAACACAGCAATAGAAATAACTACATTTCTGGTTTCATCACAACCATGTAAAATGTTAAGTATAGATAAGAAATCAAGTACCGGTGTTTTGGAAAGAAAAAAAGAGCCACTGGACAACTGAGGAGGAAAAGACAGCAAAGTAAATAAAATACCAAATCACACTTCTAATTCTGCTTAGAGATCCTCTAAGATATAAAGAGATGTCTTAAAAATTGCATTAAAAATGGGACCATTATGCCTTTTTATCTTATTTTTTGTGTATGTTGCACATTGGCCAGTCCACTCTTTCTTAAGTACTTTAGAAAGAGCGTGCCTTCATTGCAGCTGCCTAGATTCTTCTGTGGTTGTTGTGACACATCAAGCTTGGAACTGACAATAAATGTCATCATTTCCTTTGCATTTGTAATTTAGTCTTGTTCTCCTTCTTATTGCTTTTACATATCTTTTTATAAAATTCCAAAAGCAATGGGTTCTTGCCTATTTATTTAGTTTTTCTCTTTTAACCAATTCTTCTATTTCCTAAGTTTATTTTAAAAACACAAAACCAACCCAACAAAAACAACCAACTATATTTGGGAGTTACAACTGACTGAAATTTAGAGCATTTCTAAGACAGAAATCTTACCCTTAAGTATTGATTTTGACATCTTTGCTTCTCTTCTTCACCTCCTAAGGTATGTTCAGCATCTCACTGAAAGCCTTGAGAATTTTTATCTGGAAGTTATTGTTATAGGAATAGTTGATGACTTAGGGGATTTGGCAGAGGAGAAGAGACAACTTCCCCACTATCTTAAATTGAACTGCAGAGTGAAAACTAATGGCCATACTGTATCAATGTTATTATCTTTCCTGAGATACAGATGTTTTCCCTTTAGGCATGTAATGGGTGTTGAATTAAATGCTACTTTCTGGTAAGAAAGTAGCTGAAGGGAGGCCATTGAACAAAGCTTTGTAAAATAAGTTCAATTTTTTCATCTGCTGTGTTTCTGCTATTTTCTTCAGGAGGGACGTTTAGCACTCCTGTTGTTACTTTATTGCACTTTATTATGTCATCTGTGTCATGCTATTTACATTACATGTGCCTGTGTCAAATTTTCTCTGTGGCTTTTTTCATTAAACACAAATTATCAAGGCAGCCTGGTGGAAATTAGCCTGGTGGTGAGACACTGGAACAGGCTATCAGAGGAGCTGTGAATGCCCCTTTCTTGGAGGTGTTCAAGGCCAGGCTGAATGGGGCTGTGAGCAACCTGGTCTAGTGGGACGTGTCCTTGCCTGTAGCAGCAGGGTTGGAACCAAATGATCTTAAATGCCCCTTCCAACCCAAATCATTCTATGATCCTATGAATTAGGGTCTAGGTTTGTATTCTTACGGTTTTATTCTTATAGACTTACAAAAGTACCAAGAGACATAGATTCATAAGTTCTAGAATATGTTTTTGGGAAAGCTGTCAATTTTGATATTTCTAGCTACTTTTTTATAGCTTAGATATTGAACTTTTCTTTTTGCAGTTCTCTCCTATCAGTCTGCAACTCTCCTATCAATTTTCTTACAATGTTATTTACGTAGGGTTCTAGAGGATGATGTTCTTGATAAGTTTTAATCTGCTTTTGTTGTTATTGTTATTGTCTACACAAAATTGCAGTATTTTTCTAGCTGACTCAGCACATAAAGAGAATTAGCCATTATTCTTATGCAAATGGATCCAAAAGTCTGTGTCACCCATCCCATTCTTCATATGAAGAGGATTTTATTAATTAGAAAAGCAACTTGCATACAACATAAAATCTTTTCACTAATAGTGGTAGCCTATCTACTTGTCTTGTTTGTTTTTCCTCCAAGATTTTTGTTTTCTTTTCTGTGTTTTGTTCATCATGTAGATGCTGCATTTTTTTTTTTTTTCTTTCCATCTTATCTGAAACTGGAGATTCTGAGTTTAAAGGTCAGTTCTTGGTGTACAATGCATGGTGGAGAATGATTGCACATAAATCCTGTTCATGATTTCTCTTACTTTCTAGAGAGAGGATTTAATTGTTGAGCTCCTTGTACACCCTCCACTGAAGTATTTCAATTGTCTGGTTTAAGTGATTTTCCAAGCAATTGTATCAACAGAGAAAAAGCAGAAATGAGCATGGGTCAAAGACTGATGCAGAAAGGAGCTTTTTTAAATAGTAGAGGAAGAGGCCTCAGCCTGTGTCCTCGCATACTTACAGTACAGATTTTTTTTTTTTTCTTAGACACATGTAGTACTGTTCTGACAAAAACTGTATCTGGCATAATAGAACACAGAACAAATAGATTTTCCTGCTGCAACAAGGTATCTGAGGAGTGAACAGGACTTAATAGAATGTCTAAGATGTAGTAGCCCTCCTCTAAAGGAAGCGAGAAGTGGCCTTCATTTGCTAGGCAGAGCTTATGCTTGCTCTAATGAAAATGTAAAACTGGAATTGTTAGTAACACTCTACAGGATTGGATTTTATTACTGAAGTTGTATTGTTTTTTGCATGAATAGGATTATTACATGGCCTAAAAGGTCTGTAAATAGCTTCAAGTGAATCTTACTATTGTGAAGTTTTTGTGGATATTCTCATGTGCAGTGATGCATGTCTGTGTAATTACAAGAAACACAATTGTGAGTCAACTTATCTTTTCCTAGTGTGTTGAATCGAAGGATGTTATCCAAGCTTGCCTGCTGACAGTAGCATTGCAAACTTAATTTCTAGTTAGAATTTGACAGTGTTTGCATTTTTTAATTAAACAACTGTGATGCTGCTCAAACTGCAGATCAAGTCAGGCAAACTAGAAAGAAAGTGAATCATAACTAGGCTGTTAACCCAAATGAATGTAATAAGACATTCAGAGCTTATTTCTTATTTGAGTTCTAGGTTTTGAAGTTATTTTTGACTCAGAACAAAACTGAACTGTGATACTTGGTCTATTTCAGATAATTCTAGTTCCAGTATAGAAGGTCCCAAGCCAATTAATATTAACACAGGTAGCTAGAACATCTGGCTTGTGTTGTATTTGTGTGTTTTTATGTATTAATAAAATTATTTCTGAAAACTGAGGAATTGGTTGGGCCACAATGGCTAAAACTGCAGGCAGGAGTGACCTTTATCCTGAGCAGTCTCGGAAAGGCTTGTAGGCAATCTGGAGTTCTGTACTAAGCACAGTAGTTTTAATCTCAGTGGAGTTTCTTCAGGTAGTAGAGTGAGAGCACAGCCAGGCCCTTAGAGATAACTTATTTAAATTGTAAGATTCATGAATTTCAGCAGTGGTCTTCGTGGTGCTACTGACAGTAACGACTCTGCTCAGATCACTTTATTAAGAGATCCCTTTGTGCACAGATCCAGAGAGTTATTAAATGATCTTTGCCTCCTACTGGATTGTAGAATGCAGAAGTGGAAATTATTAAGCTCTTATTTTTATGGTGAGTTACATCGTAAATTCTCATACTATTGTTATATATTTTTATGTGAACATAACTCCTAGAATGACTTGAAATACTTTTTTGGGAACCAATAGTTCTTGGTATCAACTAAGGCACTAGTTGTATTTGAAAGCACGAACTGAAGATTCAGTTATTTTCTGATACTTTTATACACAAATTTGTCATTCTTTAATCTATTTTCAAAGACCCACACAGGGTCTCTATTACAGTTTTTATCACACTGGCCACACTGGAGATTGAAGACTGTACCTCCAGCTTGTAGTAGCGCATTTCTCATTCAGCTAGGTGGTCTTGGTGTTGCCAAAAAATGAAGAGAGTGGTACCAAATATGGGAAAGTACTACATGTATTCAAATATATACTTTTAAGTTTGTTTCTTTACTAATGTGGCAACTTAATCTGAATAACCATTCCTGAACTCAGTGAGATTTGATTTCAAAGTTACTTCAAAGTAAATTCTGTAATATATCAAACGTTTTCTTTGAATTTAAATGTAGGAAGACATTAAATTATGGAGTAATTTGAAAGAAGATTACTTTGAAATCTCTTTGAAACTTACTTCCATTGTGTTCTAATGGGACTTAAATTCTTTTCCAGATACAATTTGTTTCAAGAGAGTGGCTTCATGTTGCAGAAATCCTTATTTTTGTTTTTCAAGGACATAACTCCTTTATTTCTTAATAACATAGTCTGGGAAACTAATATGTAGCAGTTTCCTCTGTCATTAATATGCTTCACTTTAAAAATAACACAGGAAGCTCTAAAAAGATTGCCTTAGAGAACTTCTTGATGACTGAGCAAAAGGGATCTCTAAATCTCTAGGTTTATTTGCATTTCCTGGACCTGAGATAAGTGTCTGGGAGGTAGGAGATCAAGGATGAGGAAAACGGGCTTTAACAGCAAGTGTTGCGTGAAGCATTATAGAAAAGGCTGAGTGGGGTTACAGCACTGCCAGCTTACGTCAAGTAGTCTGTATGAGCCATTTCCCGGTAGGTGGTTCAAAATGCTACAGCGCACCCTGGGAGAAATCCCGATTCTTTCTTACTATGTAGAAGACAGTTTCCAGTGCTTGTTGCTAATGCACCAGTCACTGCCTTATGGTGTTTTTATAACAAGTCCTGCCCCTCAAATGCAATGGGGATGGTATATCTTAGTGCTTTTCTGTTTCAGTGCTCTTATAAAAACTGCATTTAAGTAGATGTAGCTGGTGCTGTACTGTCTGGAAAGATTAAACTTGCAGACGGTCTCATTAAACAGTTTATGTGGTTTTGTTTGGTTCAGGAATATACAGTGAATATGAGAAACTTGTCTTTTTGTAACTGGAGGGCAGCTGGCAGGCTTCTAATATAGTGACCATTCCACTTGAACTAAACATGGCCAGAAAAAATCCTACTTAAAACCAGTAAATATTACTCTGCCTTTATCAATTTTGTCTGTGCTTATATGTACTGTGTTATTTGAAAAAAGAGAAAAATTGAAAATCACATGTGATAAGAAAAGAGACTGCAGAAAATCTACAATTATTATTCTTGCATTCTCTTAGTATATAACTTTTTCATGAATTATTCTGTATATTCCCCTGTTAAACTAAGGGTGTGTTTAACTTTGTTCTTCTTCTTCCCAAGTCTTCCCAAATGCCACCTCTTGTCCCTTAAACCTGCTTGGCCTGCCAGCCTTGAAGCTAAAGTAGAATTCTATTTTTGTGTCTTCCGATCAGCTCTGGTCCACCCGATCACGGAGCTGTTTGAAGAATACTTGGTAGAGGCTGTGACTGCATTTGGCTGCATTCACTGATTAGAGAAGGAACAGCTGCTTTTGTCTTTTATTCCAGTGATCTTTTACATCCTGGCTGTATGTCAAATCATATCTGGATATCATTGCTTTGGTAGGCTAAATTAGTTGAGTGCACACAAGCTCGTCACATACTCAGTGATTTGCATTCTCCTTTGGAAAAAAATAATATAAGAAATCTTCTTCACTGTGCTTCACTGCCTGCAGTACAGATCTCTATTGCCCATATCGTTGCATTGCATATTGTTTGAAAAGCAAGCTACTGGCTAATAACAGTCTACATTATGGAGAGTGATATTTTCTGAACTGCAATGTGAGATTTTTATTATTATTATTATTATTTTTGTTAATGAAAGGTATTTTCCCTATTAGTATCTAACATTTCTGCAGTTACATGGCTTGTGATGCAGGTGCTCACACATGTATTTTTACAAGCTCCATAAAATAGGACACTCAGAAATGCAGAGGGAAATGTAAAATAATGACTATAAATGTTCACAAATAGCCACTGGTGATTGTTACTGCCTCCAAGAGTGAGAAGCAGAAGGTGCTCTTACTGAAAATCCAAATTGAAGTGTGTTAAAACTGACATTTTTCCTCTGCCAGCAGCCTTATATTCTAGGTATAACTGGATGTTAGATCTCTAACCTGAGCCATTAGTACAACTGAGTGCTGTGATGCATAGAATATATTGAATGTACTTAGTCCATGTGCTTTGTCCAATGAGGCAAAATATTAATCTTTAATTTGAATTAATTGTGAGCATCTCAAATACAGCTTTATGCTGTTGGCAGATCAAGCTACAAAGATCTGGCTTAGTCCCCCATCCTGGTTACAAACACTTCAGTTAATGGTCTTAATTCTCAGGCTATGAAGTGATGGTGTAACTGATTTGTGGAAGTCAAACTCTATAGCCCAAGAGATATAGAGCAGGTATGTTTATTTCAGTGCTGTGCATAACACCGGGTGAAAGGGGGATCATGCCCCCTAACTTGCACACCCGCAAACAGAAGCATTACCTTTTTAAAAGGCAAGCTCATGCATCAGCAGCAGATTTCTGAGAACTCATTTGAGTATTCTGTCCTTTTCCAAGAAACTGTTCGCATAATGTCCCTCCTCCTGGTGCGTGCGTTGTAGCCTCCTCTGGTGGTTGTTGGATGAAGGCTTGATGTCTTTCTCCTCATCTGGTGGTCATTCCTGGATGAAGTCAGTAGTCATCATTACTGTGGCCTTCCAACCTTTGTTCCAGTTTAGAGCATTCCCCTTACCTTGCATGCCTCTGCAATTCCTTATCATGTTTGTTCCCCTTTCCATTATTCTCTCATTGGTCCCTTCTCTGCTGGTGGGAGATAACTTCCCTTTTGGGAAGCGTTCACGGTAGCACTTCCTTTGGCTAACAATAAGTTAAGCTAATCAAGTGCTTCTTTGGGCCAACAAAAGTTAAGCCAAGTAAGCGCTTCTGAGAACTAAACTAAGTGAGAGTTTTCTTGAGCTTGCAAAAGCTGAACTAAGCAATGCTATTAATCTTCTATGTCCTGCATCCTCTAACTCCTTAATTCAAAACTCTTTTCTAGTTACAGTGCAGGAAATTCTAAACTCTGGATCGTGGTTGTAATGAAACTTGTACTCTGTGGCAGAACATTGTTTTTTTTTCATATGAGTATATGCCTGCAAGTTCTGGTTTGCATTTCAGACAAAACAGTACAAAAACAATAACAACAAGAAAAACCCCACCAAATAAACCCAAACATTTCTGAATGGAATTCAAAGATAGAAATTTGTTTGGTAAAAGTATTTTGTTACCCTTATTGTTTTTGCTCATTTGTTTCATTCAGGGTAATAGGCTCTGACACCTCTCTCAATCTGAATGATCACTCAGGTACTAGATCAAAGCAGCATGTTCTAGCAAATTTTTGTACTGTAGTTGGGTTATACATTAGTATAATCACTACAGTAGCATTTAGTCCACTGAGAGTATCAGACAGGATTCACAAGTCTCTCTGTAGTCTCTTAAAGAGGCGATAGTGTTATGACAAGGTAGGTAACATCAGTTGTGGAAAGAGTGCTGCCATGGTGATACCAGCATGCTGGATCTGTCATTGCAAGGGAAACTATCCCCATTTCTCCTGTGTTTCCTAGCCATGGAAAACTGGTTTAGGTCAGAAGAGTAGAGTTTTGTTGTCTTAATTTAGGCTGACATGAACAAGGCTTCTGTGCAGGCATCCACCTGAAGGCAGCATTACTTTTATGCTTAATTATTCCTTTTCCAGCTTCTTAGCCCTTCTTTTTGCTGTCCACATGCTTCCTTTTCTCCACCTCAATGTCCTCACTGGAAAAATCCTCCATCTTGCATTACTTCTTTCCCCCACTGGACCCAATATTGCTACATTTATACATTTGAGATTTCTGATACCATTACGTAGGCATTACTGGCAGTGCTGCATGCGTGCTGTTGACCTTGCTCTGCTCTCTTCTTCAGAAAGCCTGCTGTACCATCCTTCAATTATTGAAGTTTTTTTTTGTTTGTTTGTTTGTGTTTTTTTTGTTCCCCCCCACCCCATATAATTTTGCCATTGCCACCTGTGAAATGCAGTAATTCCCCATAGTGCTATCTGCAACTTTTGCCGGCATCTCACTTTCCTATGTCACCTTCTGGCAATTTTGTATGCCATATTGAGTAATTTTCCTTGTCCTCTACAGTTGGCTTAAACACTTGCCAGAGCATAGTCATTTGTCTACAGCCCTTGTAGAGATATATATGTGTAGACTGTGTTTCTGCCAATTCCTCTTTCCAGGCGGCAGGGTTTCTCAGAGAAAGAACACAGTCTTTGATCGTGCAAGCGTTTATGACATGCTTTATGTTTGTCCAGCAACCTGGAGAAGTGGAATAAAACTGTCATGGCATGCCACTGAGCAATGAAATGCTGTGCTAATTTGATCTGTTATACAGGAACTCTGTTGGAATAGATATATCAGTCCATTCTTTGAACCATTTTATGGGCACATCACACGAGTAACTCTGTATTGCTGCTTTGCATTTGTTCTTGCTTCTCCTAAATAAATAAAAGATTTCTGAGCACCTCTGAAAATCAGTTCTTTTAAGTTGATATAGAGTTTATAATGCCAGACCTAAACAGCCCATATTTTAAACAATTAAAATATATTTGCCTTTTGTTAATGTCAGTGGACCTGCATTGTCCTCCAAATGAGGGCAGTAAATACATGATTTAACTCTTTAATGGGAATAAATCTTCCACAGATGGTTAAACCAGGCTGAGAGCTGCTTCAGTACTGCAGTTTATTTTAAGGAATGGCTTAAAGATATTGTAGCTCATGGGATTCCTGTTTCAAAAGTCGTGCTGTCACTTCTACAGAGATGTGGGTACTTGTTAAAATATAGGATACATGTTACAGAGGTTTCATAGGTGAACATAATGATTCTTCTGGGTATTCATTAAGATCAAAAGAGGTCTTTGAAAACAGTAGGCAACAGATCTGTTGCTGATAATAACGCTGATGATCTAGATAGCATAAAGATATATTAATATTCAGAAGAGTAGAAGGTGAATATTTAAAATAACTGTACTAGTTTTACTTAGACGATACTTTTCCTGATAACTTCAGAGGGAGCAGGATGGGTTCTTCAGTTAGCTGACTTTTACAAGGGTTTTCTTCTTGGGCAAAACTATCATGGAATCAATGGAAACTGGTCCTAACCATACATGAAAGGAGTGGCATTAGTATTTTCATAATTTAAAAATAGTATCAAGGTATTAATTAATTCAAAAATTGCTTACTTCTTGCAGCTTGGGTACCAGTTGAGTGGTGTCACAGCATAGAAGTAACGTTACCGATTTGAATAGGCATGTTGTTATAAGTGAATTTTACATTTGTTTTTATGGCATACATAAAGTAAGTTTGGGACTGAGTCCAATGCTGCTCTCAAGGTCTGGTCCAAACTGAGCACATTTGTTTGTGTTTCTTAATACAGTCATAATCCAACACTGACATTAAGACTTACTTTTCCAGGCCTTTATTATGTGGGTTGATGTTTTTTCTGATCTCAATCCATGGCAACTGTAGCATGTTTTTCCTTGTTAGAAGTAAGTAATATCAAGAGACACCTAAGAAAAAAAATAAAAAAATCACACTCCCAGCACAAATTGCCACTATATACAGTGGTTGGGAAAATCTGATTGAAAAACTGTTTCCACCTTGTTTACCAGCAGTGCTTTGACTGTATCTTCAGGATTCCTTGAAACAAATGATGGATTGGGCTCCAAATAGTAGTTAAACAGAAGACTGTTGCTGCTTCATTAGTGTGAAAATTTCCTTTATTTGGGTTTTTCAGAATTCCTTCTAGTGTCACAGACCCTAACTACAGGGTGAAATTGACTCATAGATCTCATCACATAATGGAAAATATTCATTTCTGAGAATTTATTGGGAATGTTTCCACTGAGTCCTTGTAGTCTTTCAAATAGATCAATTGTTTTTCCTGTTTCCTGGAATGGTTTGATGTGAATTGCAATATAGAATAAGAAGTTACCTTAGTGTTATGATTCAAGGCAGTTATTTAAGAGAAATATTGTTTTTAACATCTGGGACAGCACAACTTGTTTTGAGAATGTTGCCAAACTTTTGCATAAGTGACAGAGAGATGGGTTTGCAACTTATAGAAAGGTACTTCTTCAGATGCAGTTCTTGCATGTTGCTATTCAGAAATAAGACGTGACTCAATGATTCTGTTAGAGCTGTACCTCTGTGCAGAAAGGAAGATTGGGATTTCACAGGCAAAGAGAGAAGGATGCCTGAACACATATCCCAGTGATGAAAGCAATTACATGGAAGAGTGCAGACCTGGTTTTCACTCTTTTCTCTAAAATTTATGACTGTATTTTAAAGCAAGAATTAACTGGGTAAAATGCTTAGGAGCAGATATCAAGTTGTGATTCTAGTGGAGCAGGGCTGATCAAACAAACTTCAGAAGAGTTCAGAGCCTGACAAAGAGGAATGCTCTTAGTTGGTATCTGTGCAAAATATTGGGCAGACTGGGTGCTTCACTGGAAAGCATCCACAAAAATGCATTTTCAATAGCCATGAGGGGTTTAAAAAGTCTTGCAGATATGCTCTAATGAGGGTTGCTGAGGGTGTTTTATTTCTTATAGCTTTCAAGGTTATAATGATATACCTTTTCAAAAGGAGCAATTAGCTGCCTATATATAACAACTTTGTGGGATATCTTCAAAGACACATGGAAACCTTTCTTGTAAATGCTAAGGAGTTGTATTAAGGCCATTCTAACAGTTCTTAGAATAAACAGAATCTTGCAACATTGGAGCTCAGGGTGATTTAAGCAGGAAGAAGGTACTGTTCTGTGAGATGTCATCTGCAGCCCCGCTGGGCACTGGTGAGCCACAAAGGGAATTCAAGTTTATTCAAGTTTTGTAATCAATTTCACAACCCTTCATGTCTGTCATGAAACTAGATTTATTACTGAAGGTGTTTTTCAGCAGGGAATTGTAGAAATCAAGGGCAAAATCAATGGACCAATTCACATAGTGGTTTGTACAGAAAATGCTGTCCTTCTGTAAGCTGCTTTTTTGGGGGGAGGGAAGAGAGTTGAGAATATGGTGATTTTACAGCAACTACTTGAGCGAACAATTTATGAGCTTGTTCTCATGCGTTTTCTCTCACTGCGGTGGGTAGTGTATTGGCATGCATAGATTAATAACCGGCATCTAAATATAGACTTGACTGTAATTCTGCATGCAAGCTCTTGGACTGCCAAAATGCTTTCTTAACCTGAAAAGCTGTAGTTCTGCCACTTTTTTTTTTTTTTTAAACTTTTTTTTTTTTTTTTTCCCCTTTCGTTTTCAAGAGTTTCTGTATAGGAAAAAGGAGGAGAATTGGAAATTATAGGGTTCCAACTTGAGGTCATCTTTATGTTTGTGATACTGTCATTCTAGAAGGAACAGAGCATGAAAGGCTGCCTTCAGAATTGACAGAGGAAAACAACCACTAACAACCATGCTGTACTGGATTTTAGGAGGTTTCACGCAAGAAGCTTGCTTGGATTGTTGCTGTGTGTTCTTGGAAGTACTCAGGGAACTCTGTCCTCAGATTGGCTCTCTCAAGGTGTTATTCTGAGCTTCAGGAGAAGTGATAGTTTGAGCTATAATGTATAATATTCCTGTTGGGTGTTCTGGATGTCTATGTGCTTTGGGGTACATGAGCTAGTAATCTGACTTCTATTTTTCTATCTTTGTAATAATAGATCATTTGGAAATTCATTAATGTGGAACTTCGGCATAAATGACTTCAGAAGCACTACCAATAGCACTGCAACTCACATGGAAAACTTAATTTGAACTTTCTCATTAACTAGGAACACATTTCTTGAATGGTGTTACTGAGAGATGCAAACATCTGTGTGATAATGCTTAAAGGCAGAGCTTTGCACTAAAATAGTGAACAAATGAGATTCAATAGCAGCCTCAATGATTTTAGCAGTCCAAAGTAAATGATAAAACTAGTCTGCATAAAAAGGAACATCCTAGGCCTGTCACTTCTGGGAAACATCCAGAATATGACAACAAATACGTTGCAGGTGGTAGGACCTAATAAAATACAACTGGATAATGTAGAACTGTATTGTCACTAAAAGGCAAGGGAATGAGGGTAGAGGGTACTTGACAGGTATTCTGGAAATTCAGACAGCAGAGTTAAGCAAGCAGAGAAAAAAATGACCAGAAAGCCTCTTGAATTTCTATTCTACTTAAGAACCATGTTGGCTGTTAGGAAGGAGCATATAGGCATATAGGATGATATCTCCATTAGTGTTTGTGGGTTTTTTTGTTTTGTTTTGTTTTTTGTTTTTTTTGTTTTGTTTTTTGGAGGGGGGGTGGGGAATGTTTGTGACCTGCAACATCTCTAAAATAATTTTAGCTTAGAAAAATGAGCATCACTAATTCAGTCATGTCTTAGATTTTATCTTGAGTAATCCACTTTCAATTGTCCATACTCCATGGCATTATGATTTCAAATGTATACTCAGCTATATTTAAACAGTAAATAGTATTACCTAGGGAGCTTTAACATCTGCTTAATTTGTAGTCAGTACTATCAGAATACTTGAACAAAATATTTGATAGGAACTGACCAGAAGAGTGGAAATGTTTGTGTACAGACTATTCCATAGTAATTATCAGGTGTGAATTCCTTCTTTTTAGAAATTATTTCATATTTTAATATGCTTTTTATCTTACTTTACTTTCTTCTCACGTATGCAACATGTGGTCACTCTGCCCAAGACATTCCCCAACCTTCACATCACTCACCAGTCCTTCACTGTTAGTGAAGAGCAGGTCTAGCAGAGCACCACCTCTGGTAGGCTATACTAGCTGCATAAGGAAGCTATCTTCCACTCATTCTAGAAACCTCCTGGACTACTTCCTCTGCGCTGTATTATATTCGCAGCATATATCAAGTTGAAGTTTCCCAAAAGAATGAGTGCTGGTGAATGTGCAACTTCTGCAAGCTGCTCATCGAATGCCTCATCCATCTCTTCATCCTGATTAGGCGGTCCATAACAGACCCCCACCAAGATGTCACCCCTGCAGGCATTCCCCCTGATCCTTACCCACAGACACTCAATTTTATCATTCCCAGCCCCAAGCTCTTCAACATCAGAACACTCTTTATTAATAAGGGCTACTCCACCACCCTTCCTTATGTCGCCCATGCTGTGTGCATTGGTGTAGATACAATTCAGCCAAGTCATCTGCCTCACCTGCAGCTCAAGCACTGTTCCCCTAGTCTCATCTCTTCTAAGCCCTGTTTTGTCCCCTTCCCCTGTCGTAGCTAGTTTAAAGCTCTTTCAATAAGCCCCTCTAGCTCCTGTGCTAGGATTTGTTGCCCCCTTTGAGATAAGTGGGTTTCATGGATGGACAACTGGCCGGGGCTGAGTAAACTGCCCATGGTCAAAGAACACAAAGTTTCTGGTTTGACACCAGCCTCTGAGCCATTTATTCATTGCTTGTACTTTCCAGCCCTGCTCTGTGATGGTATTGCTTGTTATCATTTTCAACCACAATATCACAATGAGGAGATTTGTCTTTTATTTCTGTTTTGTAGGAGCAATATGACCTGCATGCTCCTTTTTTAAACTGCCTAAAAATAGGATGCTATTCTTTGTGACTACCTGTGTAAAAAAAATTAGGGCCTCTGGCACAGTATACAGTGAGCCATAATGTTATTCAAGGAAAAAATTTGCTTCCACAACAGATGTTTCTTAGGACGTCTCTCTTATCTGGTAATAACACTTTTGCACCACTCCTTGTGTTCCATGGTGGGTGGTTATTCCAGTGGTTTCTATCCTATACATTAAGTTCAAGCAAGCATAACAAAACAGCCTGAAAACTGTGACTGATAAAATAGCTTATTGAAAGGGAATGTCTGCTCTCATAACGTTTCGTTTCTCTGATTTGTTTTTTCCAAGAACTTTCTCCACTGGTGACAGGTAAATCCCCAAACTAATTTACTTATTTTGTTCTCAGCTACTTCATTTGAAATGGTCTTCTTTGGGTTTTATTTTTTGCTTTGTTTATCCCCCTTGGAGGATCTTGTGTTCAGGCAAAGATTACATGGGTGGCTTCAATCTTGGGCCTATGTGATATGATGCAAGAGAATGCCTTCTTATAAAAAAACAAAACTTCTGGGAATTTTACAAGAAAAATGACTTTTATTTTACATATTATCTGTTCAAATGTTAAATGGAAAAGAGTTTGTTTTAATTATGCTTTGACGTTTAAACTAAATTAACATGTAGTCTCCACTTAAATTCTGCTGTTAAAGGTGGAACACAAAAAGATTTGTGAGCAAGTGTAAATTTTGAAATCTTCAGGGGAATGAGAATGTGACTGGAATCAACCTGTGAATATTTTGGGAAGTATCTTTAGCTCATGGAAGGTTTTGAAAGTGAAAATGATTCTTTCCCTTCTATTTTTGTGCTACTTCTTTTCTACCAAAGAAGGAATTTCATGACAAATAATCAGTTTATTCTTTAGACAAAAACATTGGATAAAATTTAACCTAGCATCTAAACTTCTATCTGCTGTATTTGAATGTAGATTGAATTCTTGAAAAGCAGATGATAGTTATCAAATGCTTCTCTCTAAAGTCCCAGTTGTCAGATTCCTACCTGTATTGCTTACCAATATTTATAAACCTGATACTATTTATACATGAATGGTCTCTGGACCTGAGGTATCTATCAGCATATTTCACTGAGGTATGATTTACTCTTGAAAATAAATACATTAATAATGAAGATAAACAAAACATCCTTCAAATAGAATCTGTGCATAATTCTCCAAAATCTCTCTTGTAGAAACATTTATTTTTTTTTCTCCTTGATTAGATTTTAAAATTAGCTTTTCTTTTATAGACTGCAGTTGGATAAATAGAAGGGTATGCTGGGGGCAGAGGCAGAGCAATGCTCTCATTTTAGGACTGTTATCAGCTTGAAAGTAACTATAAATTCTGCCTCCCTCTTGTCTGCTGAAGTTATTCCATGCATGTGTTATACAGAGTTTTCTGTGTATTCATCCATTTATCTCTCTGGGTGTGATAACTACTACTCAAAACCTGGAATTTTAATTAGCCAAGAAGGAGGGAACAAAACATTTTTATATCAGTTATCTCGATTTTGGGAATGCAATCTCATTGAGATGTGTAACTTGCATCAGTGTCAAATGTATCAGAATTCAAGAAGGATGGTAATATATCATCTTATTATACATACAGAAGCAGGATATCCAGGAAAAAGCACTACCATGTGCATGGGGTTATTAATAAAATTAGATAATCACTTCTCCATGATGCGAGCTTTGAATGAAAAATATCATCCTGCTCTTTTTCTATTATCATGAAAGTCATTAAATGATGTAAGGTGCCCTTGAAGTGCTTTGTATGTGACACTAACTCATCTCTTGGCATTATCATCCAGCTTTCTTGGAGAAATGAAATAGGTGACTTAAGCAAGAACTGTAACCCTCTAGCAGCAGTTCAGACAGTCTACCAGCTGCATGACAAGGCCTATGATCAGTGTCAGATGTGAAAAGGGAAATGATTTTGTATATAAGGCTTATGTTTCAGTGTACTGGTTTGTGCACTGTGTATCATGCTTTAAAATACAGGATAGACTTCAGACTGATGTAAATTCTTTAAAGCTGTATATTTAGGATGGAGGATGGAAGGAGAAGATTGAATGGGCATAAATTTGAAATAAGAGCAGTTCTGACTGCTTGTGAGGAAAACCAAGTATTGGATTAAGCTGCGAACAGAAGCAATGTAGTCTGTACCACTGGAATTTCTCAAAAACTAATTGGAGAAATCCTGAAGGATGTGGTCTGTCTCAGAGCTGACCCATCTGTGACCTGAGTGCAGGCCCATGCAACCTCTGGAGAGACCCCTTACAACACGAATTATTCTGTAGGCCCACAAAGTGAAAATCCTGACTTTCCTGAAGCACACATAGCCAGACATAGAGAATCAGTATGCAGTTCTTCACTTAGAAATTTAGTGATTTTTTTAACTTGTGTAATTCTAGTTGAAATTTATTCTTATTCTTAATACTTTGTTGCTGCAACTATCTGGGTATGCACTTAAGGGAAATCAACCCAGTCCTTGGGAAACACTGAATTTCAAGTCAAGTGTGTAGATTTGAGGCAGTTGATATGTGAGTTTTTCTGGGCCTTCAGTATGGCTAGGGATGTCATACAAAAGCTGCAAAATTACTGAAAAAGATTTGTCGGTACCCTTTCATCTTACAAAATCTGTGGGAAGACTGCTGCAAGTTCTTTAAGTACTTGTTAGCCTCTAGGCTGTGTTTTCCCAGAGAAAACTTCCCTGTAAAAGACATCTTTCAAAGATCTTCACACCCACATCTAAATTTTGGACCATTAGAAATTGTAAAATTGCATTGCTAAGGCTTTATTTTCTCAGCCCCAGTATAGCTTTTTACTTCTGTGGAATTCCTCAGGTAGAGGAATGCTAGTCTATTTTAGCTTCCCTCACTGAAACTGCTTTCACTATGTGGTATGGCTTTCACTACGTCATTATTATTTCATTATTACCAAGTGGAATTCAGATAAATATATCACAGCTCATAAGCTTGAATCAAAGAGTGCATAGAATGTATCAAGGTTTGATAAGCTTTCAAATAGCATGGTGACTCTTGAGCTTGATCTTTCAAGCTGACTGTAGTTGTATTTCACATGAAGGCATACTTGAAGCAGGAAGGCATGAAAATGCAATGAAAAGCAAATGGGAATGGCATGATAAAATAAAAATCCTTGACAGGAGATAACATTTTCTTAAGATTCTTCCCTGAGTTGGTAGATATGTAGAATTAAAGCATCTCAGAAATTTTAAACACAGCTTCCTCTCCTGTACTCCCCCCTTCTTCCAAAACCAGTGCAATTCTTAAGAATGTAATGTGAAGAAAACAAGTACTTCTGTATTACAAACTAGTATCAATTTTACCACATACAGAGGTACTTTAAATTGTAAGCAACCTTCTGATACAAGGTACATTTCTTAGTTGTTACAGACAGCTGCATCATTTGATTATCTTCATAAATGGATTTGGTGGTTTTTATTTTTATCACCTCCTTTCATGTAAGAACAGTCTTCTGCTTAATCTTAGCAAACATTTAAGAACCAGCAGTCATGTCATTTACTGTCTCTGTGTTCAGTACCTGTAGTTCTGTCACTGTAATGGGATTTTCTGTTTGCATTTTTTAATGTGGAAACTTTGTGCTCAGCTGTGACCTTTGAAACTGTTCTCAAATTATAATCTTGAGTGTCACAGGAAGTTACAGCAAATGGTAAGTAGGCTCTGCACTGTTCTGGAAAATAATAATAAAGGATAAAAGCAATAGGTAAGTCAGACAGTAGGCTCATTCAAAAAAGTTTCACATTTCTTTGTATCGTCAATTCTTACTTTGATTTTTAGAATGAAGTTCTGCCTTCCTAGGAAAACCAATTCAAAATGTGAGTGGGCTGTCAGTTCACCCTAATTCTGATATCAGTGCTTCCTCTCACTCTATAATGATTCTGAAAACTTAGTCATTCCTTTTGAGCTTATTCTGATCTCAGTGGTAGTGCTGACAAAATTTAAAAGGAAATTCTTCAGGCAAGTAGAACTTCTTGTAGGTCTTGTCACATTAGCACCACTGAGGCAGGAAGGTATCAATTATAAATAATAATAATTAAAAAAATATGAAAAGTGAGATCAAACCCTGTGCTCCTCATGTAAATTCTGAATCTTGCTCTTCTGCCCAAAATAAAGGATTCATAATTTGCTGCCCTGTTGGTTATTTTTTTTTCTGTTTTTTTTTTCTATTTTTTTTCTCAGTGCTTGCTGTTTGTGTATGTTCGATGGATTTATGCATATAAAAGCTAGTATTTATATCTACAGCTGTAGAAGTTATATAAGAGCCATAAGTAGCCATCTTTCTTTTTATTTATTTTTGGTGAGTGCTGGACCACCTAGGTCCATTTTTTAGATCTACCAAATGAAGAAACACAGACTACTCCAAACTACTGAGGGAGTTTGGATTAACATTCAGTTTTTGTTGTTGTTGAAGGTTCTATCCTGTAAGTTCAGCTGGAGTGTATGTTAAGCTAGGTAAAACGAGGACACTAGTTTTTTTTTTCCAGATTGTAGTGTGATGTAGGAAAAAAGTGTCTTGAGTCACAAGTTTTGTTACTTAATATTCTTGTCACTAAACCTGATTTAAATTCTCTTTATTTTTGTATGAAGGCTCCAACTAAAACTACTTCAAACCATCAGAAATCTTTGCTGTTGTTGTGAGAAATAATAATAGAAAACAGGTGTTTGTTTAGAACAAATGTAATGTGGCTAGGGATTTTGAACTTCAGATGTGGTAATCTGGAACACTTTTGTGGCCAGAAACCCAATTAATTTTAGCATGGAAATTTATTTATAATTTTAGAAGGACGTATGTCATTCATTTACCTGCTATTCGTAACCATTACAGTGAAAATAAGGAAAATGTCTAAAATGAAAAACTCACCAAGCTGAAGGGAAAGAGGAACAGGAAAACAAAACAAAACACCCAGGAAGATGGAAAGAAAAGTTGGATAAGTACCAGATACCAGATAATATCAACCTTGTTTATTCAAGGTTAATAGGATAATAGGATATTAAGTTCTCTCTGGCTTAAAAAACAAAAAGCTTAATGAGCATCATGATTGCATGTTTTCAGTCCAAGACATTTTGAGAGAAAATGGGTGTATTTGGTTGTAGTAGTTTCAACTGCGCAAGAGCCAGTAAGATGCTTATTCCTAAAACACATTGTGAGTTACGCTGTATGTTTTAATGAGTTTGTTTACAATTAGTTTGAAGGTAACATGATCTTCTATGCACACATCATGAATATCACCAGCAATTATAATATTAATAGGAAAAGCCAACTAGCTTGGCATTGTTTTTTACTACTGTTCAAAGCAATATAACTTGTAGGGCTACAAAGGTCTGTTGAGGCAGATAGGAAACTCTGCATCATGGATGTGCTACTTTAGAATAAGAATTCCTTTTTGTCTCAGAATTATTGCTTTTTTATCCTGAGATTTTCCTATCCAGCTGTCTCTAACACCACCTCAGGTATTCAGGAAAGGAACAAAGAAGGTAGAGAACAGAATTCTGATGGCAGCCCATGCTGCCTGTGTACTTCACACCATAGTTACAGCAACTGGTCAGATGATGCACAAAATAAAGAAGTGTGATAGACTGTATTTTTCCTCTGAGGAGAAAGGGGATAATTTCAGATTGTAATTTTTCTACTTGCTCCTTGGGCAAAAATGTAATGATTTTACTTGGGGCCAGACTACATACAGGTTGTTTAGCTTGTACATTACTGTTAGTATTTTGCATGAAGGTCTTTTCTGTCAACAGATAGTGAAGATTACAGTATTTTTCAGCTCTTGGCACAGTGAAGTGCCTTCACATTCCCTTGAGGGAGGCACTTATCAAACAAATAGAGCAGAAGCATGTAGATTCTCCTGGTGACATACCAGAATCTTAAACAGTAATACATTAAAAAGGTTTTCATTTCTGTTTCTTGCAAGTGTTTGCATAGTTGAGTTAGGTATTCTAAAGTCTGCATGCTTCTTTTCAGATGGCATTTTGTGCAAGTTACATTGTGGAATAAGAGTTTTTATACATTCTCTACATTGTAACTTCTTAAGCCTCTTGCTCTCATTTGTACTTCCAAACTGCAGTGAACAAAACCATTTTCCTGCTCACAAAAGTAAAAATGAGAATTTATGCTATGTATCGTGCAGTATGACATGACTATGCAGCCAGTATACAGGAAACTTTAGCTGTTGATACTATTACATGATGAGATCAATGTGAAATAGCTTGATATGGATGGAAGGATTGAACTGTATCTGCGTAATGCTCCAGATAACTTGAACCATATCAGATTTAGTACTGTGAAAGATTGTGGGGTCTCCTCCTCTAGAGATCATAGAATCATAGAATTACTCAGGTACTCAAATGATATAAGTTTTGCTTTCTGTGTTATGCAAGTCAGCTTTCACTAGTAGAAATTTTGTCTGTGCGGTGAAGACCTTAAAGATAGCATGCAGCTCTACAGCACTTCACCAGGCTCTTCTTCTCATGCTCTCACTACTGGCTTCCTGTTTATGTGTTGTCTTTTACTTCAAGCGCGGTTGTATTTAGAAGAATATTTAATTTTTGAAGATCTTTCACAGATATTCATGCAAGTGTAAAATGTTACTTGCAGTTCATACTCAGTTTAGACTTTCTATTTACATGAGGCAATCAGAATGACTGGAGGCAGAGGCTTTAATCAATACATCACCAATAAATGTGCATTGCATCAAAAGTGTTAAAAATAAATAGTGAAGGTTGGCTGGTTGAATACAACATCTATAAAATTAACTTCTGTAGTAAGAATGAAATTACTAGATAACACTTTGCTAAAATGTGCGTGAAAAAATCTGGTAGAACTAAAAGCAACCATAATCTGTGACCTGATTGAGTTGGGCTTTCTGTTAGGCTCCTAGCTTTTCCTTCAGCTTTTACTTTCATACTGTCTATCTAGAATTGTTTTTATTTATTTTTATTTTTTATTTTTGCTATTTGTTTTTTGTTTTGCTGAGTGTGAATGAATACAGATAAACAAAAGTATTTAAGGTTGATAGAACTAGCACAATGGGTTTCTGTAGTCAGAACAAGCACAATTACTTTGGAAAGAAGCAATTATGTGTGTTCCTCCTTAGATTTGATGAAAATAATCCACCCTTTCTCCTGATATGGTCTGTTTTCTCTTCTTACGCCTTGCTTTGAAAGGCAACCTTCTGACTTTGCCTCCCCAGCATGTCACAGCTTGCTCTTTGCTGAAGGCAGGAGCAGGAAGGTAGAGAACAGCTGTGGCAGACTGCCAAATGTGTATCTTGCTGTAGTAAATTACCTTGTCATAGTGTGGTAGCCTATGACACGAGAGGAAGCTACTTTTCTGAGGGCAGGGTTTTGGTTCCTTTACAAGATAGTATCTTCTGTCAGCTCAGATGACTATTACTGAGAAAAAGCAATCTCACGGGTGTGAAGTGAGGATCTCTCATGCGCATTAAAATATTACTTTAAGAAAAATAGTTATTAAGGTTACTTCAGTGGACTGAGATACACAAGTGTATTGGCTGTTCCTGCACGACAAAGGTCTGTCTTATGTGCGAATGGTACCTGCTTGTGTACCACAGAAGATCAGCAGTAAGGATGTAAGTTTAGTTAATGCATAAAATACCTCATTTCATAACTCACTGCACATATTATAGCTCTCGCATATAAAGTGAATATATAAACTGTAATAAGCATATTCTAAACTTCTAATTTGAATTAATTTGAGATTGAGAGACATCTGTAACTTCTGATAACACCGGTAGGAGCTACGGATGCCAAGCAGTTTTTCAGTTGCTGTTTTCTAATTATTTAAGTTAAGCCCTCAAGAGGGAAAATAGATATATTTTCTGTAGCCAATACAAACCCTTGAAACCAGTTTTATTAGTGTTAGTGTATTAAATGGTAAAATGCTATATAGCATTCTGGAAATCATAGCCATTGTATGTAGTTTTGTATTTTTGCTTTGGGCCACAAAGGCTGGAACATATTATTTTTTAAATAAAAAATCATAGCATCTCTTATATTATGAAAGCTTCCCCTGGCATATCTGAAAACATGATTAAATGTCTTCAAAGGAGGAATTTAATCTTCTGGGTTATTGCTATGGTAAATTCTTGATGCGCTTTGAGTCCAGAGGCTCCAGTTACTGTTCCTGTATTGTGAGGTTTTCAAGATTTATTTATTTTTTAGTCTTCTATTCTTTTCTTAATATGAGGGCCATACTATTAGACATTATTCAGGCAATCAGGGAGTCAGAAGAAACCCTCTGATCTCAATACTATTTGTATGAGATATACCTGTGGGACTTCTTTGACACTTCTCCTTGAAGGCTCAGGCATTTATCTTTCTGAACTCTGTCCTGTTTCTTTGTGAACCCACACTAAGATACAGAATAGATGAAAGATGCCTTCATTTCTTTCATTAAACAAACTAAAACAAAATTAAAATAAAAGTAAATGAAGATAAAATGAAGAAATGAAAGAAGATTCATTTAAATTTCATTAAAGAAGTCTCTTTATGTACTTGTATATATGGAAAGGAATGAGTAGGGGATTAATTTTGCAAATGCATACCTTAATGTAGAATTCTCTGTTAAATTATGCTTGATGACATTTTATTGTAAAGCAGTGGCCTTCCCAGAAAAAATCTCTTATTTGCCTACCTTACAAATGTTGGAAATGGGTTCTATATCCCACTTTAAATCTGTTATTTCTGAAAGCACTGTTTAACTACTTCTGAACAAAGTTGCTGATTTTTGCATCACTGTGGCACAGAAGAAGAACCATTTAAGTTGATAAGAACAATGGAATCACAGTATTTCTATCTAGCTTGACAAATGTACTTGGGTCCTATGTTCCTCAAAAAAAGCACAGGGTTACTGAAAGTAATGAGCTCAGAAACCCTCATTAAAGGAGGGTTAAAGATAAACAAGCATCCATACTGGTAACCTTTTGATAGATGGTGAACACTTATGTGAATGTGGTGATGCTTACCCACTCTGCTAACTTTAGATCTTGCCAATATTAGTTTGCTTTCCACTTGAAAACATAAATAGATGTTATGGACTGTGGGCCTTGAACAGAATGATGAAAAGTGTGGGGGTCTGGGGTGAGCATGGATCCATTCCCTGTACTGTTATCTTGAGGATAGTAATGGAAAAAAAAGAATAGCTTCAGGACTGTCAGAAAATACTGTTAAGGGCAATATAAAATAGTGTCTGGGTTGGGCAGTGCTCACAGGAACTGAATAAGAAGCGAAGCTGATATTTTCTTTCTTTTTAAAAATTATTATTTTTTCCAAATTAACTTGATTTACTTTGTTTGATGAGGATGGAGTGAGGCAGAATATTACCTTCTGACTTTGGAAGGTACTTTGTCTATTAGAAGAGATGCTAATTGCAGATTTTCTTCTTAGAAAAAAAAAGAAATGATTTGCAGTAAGGTTTTGTGAAATGGGAAAATGTGCACAGTAACCAATCCTGGGTTGAAGAACTTATTATGTTATTTGAGGTCTCTTTGAGCTCTTGGAGCTCATCGAGTGCTTTGGGCCTATCTGGACTGCCTTTTTTTAAAAACCACTGCCGATGCAAAGCCTTGACAGACTAAGCAGTAACCTCTTCATATGGGGGGGTGAGTCAGGAATATTCAGAAGACTTGGTTTTATTAAATTGGTGTACTGGCAAGTCTTTCTCTTCTCAAGTCATATCATTTGATGCAGGTTGTGTAGATATTTGGAAAATTTCTTAAAAGTTATTTGAAGGCAAAAAACAATCCTGAACTTTTGCTTTACAACAACAACAAATAGTGTCCTTTTACCTACTGTACTTGTTGTATGTTGTACATATTTATTGTGTACCATTTAACTTGATCATTCTGAAGCCAGTTGAAGTTCTGGTTGAGAGCTTCTGATGCAATTAGCCTCTCACTGTGAAGAACTGACAAAATTAGGACCTTGAATAACTAATCTATATCTGATGTAAGCGTGTAAGCTAATTCTTGTGTGTATGCAGCAAAACCTATTGTAACTTTTCAAACAGTGCTGTTTTGTGGGAAGCATTTTTTGTGTGGTTCTTTTTTGCTTTGTTTCATAGTTTAGCTAGGTAATCTGCTTCACTTTTCATTTACTTTCATTACCATCCTGATTATCCAAGCAGTGCATGATTTCAGGGAGCTCAGTGTGATTGCACAGATTAGTTTCTGTTCACTCTAATTATTGGCTTTGGTTCTGTAAGCAGGTCCATATAGAAGGAGTTTTAAATCTACTTTTGGTGATGGCAATCAGTGGGTAGCAGCTTAGAGAGAGGAGAGCAGTGCAGATCTGGCTGTGTGATGACTGCTCCTTTTATAAAACAAGAAGTAGTAAGTGCAAATAATATTTGGTCAGAAAAAATACACAGTAGGTGAGACTTACTAGTGATGGTATGTAAGCCAGGTAGCTTGATGATGGATTAAAAGCTACAGAGCAAAAGCACAATGTTAGCAAGCTCACACATTTACAGGGATTTGTCTGATCAGAAGTATTAATGTTGATATAGGAAGTACCAATTTATTGATAGATATGAGAATGTCTTTCTGTAAATCAGTATCATAGTATCATAGTATCGTGCGAGTTGGAAGGGACCTTAGAGATCATCGAGTCCAACTCCCGGGTTTCGAGCCCTCTGTGTAGCGAAGCGGCACTTCTACCCCTGCGCCACAGGGGGGGTTCGAACCCGGGCCCTACAGTGCCGCAAGCAGCAGCTTAAACCACTGCGCCACTGGGGGCACACAACTGTATGCCAACTGCTTTGTTTGAATCTAGACCATTTCTGACAGAAAGTACCTGTATGTGAGATTTAATGAGAAGCAAATACAAGGTGAGTGAGGTTGGCACTTGACAAGCTTGGTTACAAAACTGATTTAGTTATTGGGAGAGGGAGGGGATTACATCACCCCATTTTGGATCAACCTGAGGAGGACCACGAAAAACAAAAGTGGTGATATTATACCCTCCCCACCTCACACTTAAAGGATTGCGTTATCTTAAGGGAGAAGTTCATTCCTACAAGTAAAAAGCTTTATAATATCTTGTGTGCAGTATTGTAATTGAAATGTAAGATAAAACTATGTGTAAAATCTAACAAACATACAACACAAGAATTGTACAATTGTCCAAAGAACTCTCTCAATAATGTTTTGGGATGTATTTTTCTTTTTTTTTTTTTTTTTTTTTTTTTTGTCGCTGGCAACAATTGGAGAATGAACTTATGTTGAAAATGAGTTTACTTGACATGTTTCTGTTGTATATCTTTACTTTTTACTTTTTTACAAGCACTTTTGTCAAATACACGTGAAATGTGGAGAGAGAAAAAAAAAACAGAGCTGGAAGCTGAAATGCTAAAAATGCATTCTGACATTTTGATTAGCAGTCCCTACGCAGTGTAGAAGATAAGAACTCTATAGGAGTCATCTGCTCTTCTGAATCCAAATAGCAGCCCCACTCTGCAACACAGTCTGACTCAGACGCCTCCATGAAGAACCCACTGTTGCTTCTTTAAGAGGCATAAACAGCATTCTACTTTCTGGAAAGGGAGAGACAGGCAGGGCTGTGAAGGATGCAGTGGGTTACAAAGTTGTGAAGAGGAATTTCTATCAGGACAGCTCTAGCTTTTCTGTAGGGGGGAGCAGGAGGTAGGGTCATTCTGTTTTGGTTTGCATGTGTCTGTTAAAAGTGAAATGAAAACTGTAATTTATTCCTGCAATCCTGGTACACAAACTGTGATTTATGTCTGAATTTCATCGTGCTGTCATCAGAGTTGAGGGAAATCATGATTCTGCCATTTCAATTTAACTTCAATAGAAATAATCTTTTTTTTTTTTTTTTTTTTTTTTTTTTTTTTTTCTCTCCAAGTAACAATGTGTAGCCTACATACCTGATCTGAAATGAGAACAATAATTATTCAATGGAGTAATAGTTTCCTTTCAAATTGTACTGAGCACAGTAGATTTGGTTATATCAAACAATAATTACTAACTCTGCTAAAATAATCAAAAGCACTACAATACTATTTACTAGCCTTGACAAAGTAATGAGAATTTTCTCCTTTTGCAATATAGGATGATACCATGTGCTGAAGTTTAATAAATAAATTGATTAAAACCAGCTTGGACATTTCAGTCAAATGCCTTCTGGGTAACCTATTATTGCATTTTTTTCATACTCAAAGCTTAAATGCAACACAAGTTTTCAGAAGGAAAAATGTACTGACAATATGCTTTTGCAAGAGATAAATTCATCTTTTTTTTTTTTTTTGTTTTTTTCCCAAAGGGTTTTTTCCCAATATAGGTCATAAATTGTTTGCTAATCTGGAAAAATGCATAGATGGATACAGAGAATAAAAAACTATGTATATCAGATTGTTTGTGGGCATTTGGCAATTTGTTTAGATTTGGAATTTCTAGCTTTAGTTTTTACTGTGGATTTCTTTTTCTTTTTTTTTTTTTCTTTTTTCCTTTTTTTTTTTTTTTTAAATTCTGCAACAAGTTGCTGCTATTTTTTTTTTTTTTTGTAAGTAATTTTTAGTTTTCAAATCAAGAGTCTTGATAATGTAGAGTGAAGTATGACATATTTACATATGAGAGAGGAAGGGGTAAAGAGCTGTAGGAAATGGTATAATTCCATTTCCATGTGAAGGTCTCATCCATCAATTAAAGGGCCCTACATGATGATTTTGCAGCTGATAGGACTATATGCCAGACACGATAGGAATGCAAGAATAGACTATATTGTGTCAAAGCACCTATTGCTTTCCGGCCTAGTCATTTTATCCAGGAATCAGATTAGTGGTTGCTAATTTCTGTGGAGAATACTGGAAAGCTATAAATATGGATACAAATCACATGACTGTGTGTCCAATTTGTGCTGTGTTATGCTAGTGTGATGCCAGCTGAGGCTGTTTTGGATTTGGTTCAAGTAGTTAGAGAGTAGCAGTAACTTAGTCTGACTATTTTCCAACACAGATGTTGTGTCAAGCTGTTAATTTTCTTGAACCTAGATTTGATTTGAATTTGAGGTAGCGTTTCTAGATGCTTAGGAAACTTCCATGAGACACATATTCATATTTTAGATATCAGAACAATTAAAAGAAAAAAAAGTATATAAATCAAACCTCTGTATAGTAATACAATACACCATGATTTGTCATTCAGTTTGTGTCACAGATGCATCAAGGGTGAATTTCAGAATGTAGATTGTATATAGATATAGGCACTTGGAAAATACAGTAATAAGAACTGTCTGTTTTTGACAAGACAAAGTAAAAAGAAAGCAAGACAGCAACCACAACATAAGTGAATTTTAGGCTTCAGTATCACTGTTACACTCAGCAAATGCAATGTAACAAAGCTTACAGTAGATCACTTAATAATTTATGTTTGAGGGAATCTCTGGAGGTCTCTAGTCCAACTTCCTGCTGAAATCTGGTCAGAGCAGGTTGCTCACATTTTCATCCAGTCAGGTTCAGGAACCTCCAGGGATGAAGGATGCAGTTCTGGCAAATAGTTCTGATGCTCGACTGCACCTGTGGTGAGAAAGTTTCACGTATCTAGGCAGTGTCTCTCTCATTTCAGACTGCAACTGTTGATGTGTACTCCTGCTTCTATTAGAGCTTAGTCCTCTCTTCTTGATAACCTGTTCATAGGTATGACTGATGTTGAAATGATATGAGTGGTTTG
The DNA here is from genome assembly GCF_039878825.1 of Excalfactoria chinensis. NCBI lineage: Eukaryota > Metazoa > Chordata > Aves > Galliformes > Phasianidae > Excalfactoria > Excalfactoria chinensis. Next base: position 37,141,594 of record NC_092829.1, on the reverse strand, counting down.
ACTTAATTAGCAAGGTTACAAGTATAATTAAGGGTTAATGTTTGGTGAGCACAGTACTTAAGGAAGCAGAGAAAGTAAGAAGTTTAAGTACCTGATTGCTAATATCTGTGTCCATCTTACACACACTGAAAGAAATCAGTGGAAATATAAACTGTGAGAACACTGATTTATTTATTTTTACTTCTTAAGAAACTGAAACACAAACAGGTAACAGAGCAGCCAACCCCAGTTTTGATCCAAGTAGTTCTTCAGAAGTGTCTTGCAAGCTCACACCAGGTGAGCACTGAAGAATGGATAGCTTATCTAGCGTCATCCTTTGCTTTCTGTTTCAAAAGTTTTTTGCTGCGTGATGTTTTACCAGCTGCATGTTGCTCCATAAAAGCATAAAATCAGTGCTTTAACATTAATTTATGTAAGGTCTGCCAAATGAATAGTGTGCAAATAATTACAATCAGATGAACTAGTATGTGTATAAGACACTTAATGGAACCTCAGTCTTCTGTTTCTGAAAAAAAAAAAAGTGTTCAAATCCTTATTTGAACTTATATATCCTTGTTCTGCTAAACAAAATGTTGCAGTCTGGCTTCAACTGAAAATGCCATGGAGGAGCATGTTTTCAAATATAGCTATGTCTTCAGATATTCTGAAGTGTCATAAATAATCTGTATGCTGAAGCACTAACACTGCTAAAGCTCAGTTTCTTTAAAGGGCTTAAAAATGTTTGACACACATTCTGTTAAATAAGTGTAGGTCATTTGCATAGTCTTTTCACATCCAGTGACTGGACTAGGCAATGGTTACAAATAGAAATACAGGAAGTTCAGTTAGAATATGAAGATAATCTCTTTCTCCATGAGGGTGATGGAATGCTGGCACAGGTTGCACAGACAGGTTGCAGTCTCCCTTCTTGGAGATGCTCAAAAGCCATCTGAACTCTGTGTAGGGCAACCAGCCCTAAGTGATCCTACTTGAGCCAAGGAGGTTGGACAAGGAGACCTTCAGAGGTCCTTTCCAACATCAATCATTCTGTGACCTTGTAATCAGCATTATTTCACTTCTTGATTCAAGTATAATTATTTCGCAATTTCAGCATTAGCTTGAAACCAACCCTGGTGAAAAATGAATAGAATAACATTTTCCGTGGATTTACAGAATTGCCTGATCAAAATTGTGGTTTATGCTGTCTAATTTAAGATTTTACTATAATGTAGTGAAGTTTATCAACATTAACGTATATTTTTAAAGGTTTTCTTTCTTTCTGCTATGAAATAACATTTTTCTTAAGCAAAACGTATCATAAGTTAGAAAAGGGATGTAGGCAAAGCTGACTGGTTATTTGAAATCCTCCCAAACTTAAGTGCAGTTTAAAATAGGGAGATATTGTCTGAAAAAAGAAAAACAACAAAAAAACATCTGCAGGGTGGAGGCCTTTGATGCTGACCTGACATACAAACAAATTTATCAATTGGAACTATCAGATAAGAGCCACGGCAGCTAGTCATGCTGGAAGAAGCATAAGGACAAATCTGGCTGAACTTGAGCAACAGGGTCACTAAAAATAAAGGAAAGAAGCTTGAATATAAAATGAACTATTAAAGTTTTCTTTTTTGCTGTAAGACAAAGGCAGAAAATATGTTTTGAGAATTGAATTTGAGGATCAAAACAGGCATTATTTTCCTCCTCCTTTTTAAAGAAGTCTAAGCAGGGAGAAAAGAGCTATGGAGATAAATGTAACATGAAAAGACCTCTCTCTTTGGTTTAAAAAAGTCACTTTTTACTGGTGGTGTAACTAGAAAAGAAAATACATAAATGACCTCAACTAGGAAAAGAATTAAACTAAAAACATGAAAGAAATATTTAGTGAGCTTTCCTTTAGTGAGCTCTGACTTCCGAGTACTGCTTTTTTTAATTCCCTTTCCAAATCATGAACTTACAGGGATGTTATCCCTCCCACATTTTGATTGTGATTCCATTAACAGAGAGGGATTTTTAATGAAGGAGCAAAGTGATGGTTTTGAGCACCATCTGCAAGTTGTGTTAACTACTGTGCTGCTTGATCTAACCAGTGGGAACAGAAAAGAAAATACCTATCCATAATCATTGTCTTATAATGCTGTCAGCTTTAGGCTATCTAAACAGGCAGTTTGTCATTCTCCTGAAATTAAAAAAATGCCTTATTTTGCCATCTGAAATAATCAAATTCATTAAAAAGTTTTAGCTTTTAAACATTGGTTTTCTGAGAAAATAGATTTCCATGCAAGGTCAAAATTCTAGCACTCCATTTTATGCCAAAAGATCATGGAAAAACAGCTGAGAATTAAATCTTGAGCAGAAACACTTTAGAAGCACTGTTAGATTTTACAAGTCACCCACGCTTCTAGCTGCACTTAGTGTCACTCTGACTGTCACGGCGCTGTACCTTATGCATCACCTGTCTGTTGCTTTTCAGCTAACTTGCTTAATGTGGAACCAAAAATTACAATTGATTCCAGAACTTCCTCTCTGCAGAAGGCCTATAGATTTCTGATGTCAACAGAAGCTTTCTCATCACTACAATAACATCTGATATTCAGAGGCTATCTGCTGAAATCAGGAGCTCGCTGCCCTGATGCTCTTACTAAATTGTCTGCCGGAGGCACTGCATGCTTTTTCATGTTTTTATATTGCCACTGATTTCTAAGAGGAAAATGTAAAAAGCAGTGTAATACACTGAGCAAGGAGTAGTTAGGAAGAAGAATTTTATGTAATCTTGATCAGAAGCCCTTAAAAATTGCTTGAAGTATTTATAGAAAAGTTGCAGTCTAAGGAATATAAAATGTCTCTTAGGCATTTTGATTGTGGTATTACTGACTAGCTGAGCTTACAACAATGTGTTATGTAGGTAAAATGATACCATTAGCACTGGAAAATAATGAGTTCTGCTAACAACTTAGGCATGTTTTTCTAACATGAAAAATAACATTATTTGAGTATCGATTTAGTAATTTTGAAAACTGAAAGCTAGCTCCAGCCCTGTTTGGTACGTATGTTTTTCCACTGGCTTATTCATGTGGTGATTTCAGCTACAGGTTGGCTGGCTGACTATGCAAGAGTGAAGTGATTTGACTCAGTTTGCTAGGAAGGCATAGTTCCTGTTTGATTGCTTTCATTTGAACTATGGGCTCACATCTGATCTCTTAACCCATGAAGCCAAAATTGCCTTTAAAGCAGAAGGAATTTGGCTAGATATTCTTACCTCTGAGACTTAGACTTTTTAGCTGGAATCAAAATGCCTCACTTGTTTTCAGGAGCAGCATAAAAGTCCCTTAAACATGAGTAGTTTTACATTTTGGGGTAGTGGAATTCTATGTTGCTTTTAACTGCTTCTTAAATAACAAAGGCAGTGATGGATTTTGACTTAAATCTAAAGTATGTGGATTCTTTCTAAATGGTGCTGAATCACTGTTGATCAGTGCTCTACACCAGTTTGCACATCTTGTATTTGTATAATCTGCACCTTTGCTGGATGTAAGATAGAGCTCCACACTGAAGAAAGTTGAAAACCCACATGACTGCTGATTTGAAATAAGTGAGTGGATTTTGAAAGTTGGAATGCTTTACGTATTTCACTCCTGAAGCAGTTTGTTAGTACTGCTTTGGATTATTGCTTTAGTACGTGCGACATATGGAATTGCAACTGGACCTTTTTGCAACTCTTCAGCTGTTCTCCCACTAGGCTTGGTCAGTAAGGCTGGCTGTTCTTACCCTGAGAGCTTTGAGGTCATTTGTCTGTTGTCTGTCTGGGAATAGAACCTCCTCAGTAGTGGCTAAAATATTTTCCGAATATTTGCTAATAGTCTTTGTTCTTTAAAGACACATCTTGTGTTTTATTTATTGTCTGCAATCTTTGGTACACCTGCACATTTTTTAATATCATAAAGGAAATTGCAGTTATGCAATAGATGTTAGCACAGTGAATCTACTTGTCATTTGTTTAAAAATAATGGTTTGCTTTTATAACTGCAAATAACAGATATATTTTTTAAATCCTTAGTACTGTTGAAAAGTCATTACTTCCCCTTTTGTGATTTATTCCAAAAGCTTTTATCTGCTTGGAAATACAAATAGAAAAAAAAAATACAATATATTAGGAAAAGAAACATTATTGATAAAGCCATTTTCTCTAACAAATTATGTTTATAAAGGCTTAACTTGTCCTGTAGTGGAAATAAAATGTAATGCTCTATAACAATGTGATATTTTTTTTTATTAGAATCTTTCACAGCTTTCAGACTATAAAATCTTAGATTTCTTGAAATGCTGACTCTATTTCCTGAGATCCTGTCTTTCACTTCAGAAAACGAAACTGTCACTTGAAACATGTCTGGGGTGGTGAATCCATTGCTTTATACTATAATATGACAAGCAACATACTGAGTGAAAATACCAGATTGATCAGTTTTGAAGGGCTAAGAATGGCTTTCCCTAATTGTTAACCTGAATCATATTTCTCTCTCAGCCCCTGTACTTTACTAAATTTCCTCCTACCTACATATTGACAGTGTCATCTGACTAATCTCTATAGTAAAGCCTATTACATGTGCACTGCTGTGTACCTGTCCAGATGCCTTAATGATGCACGATCTATGTTCTTAAATGAGAAAAGCTGTTCGTCATTCCTGAAAAATCATTCTGTTCTTTGATTAATTTTCATCATGAGTTTTAGGCTGTGGCTTACTTCAGTGTTTTATGAATTCCATAAATAGCTTGGACACTGAACATATACACTCATAATAAAATATCTTCTAGTGCCTAAGCAAAGGCACAGAAAAGAAAACATAAATCCTATCCATGCTCACCATATAAAGTCAGTACAGATAATTCCCTCTGTTTAATAACATTAGACAAACTGGAAAGCCAAACTATATGAATAGCAATGGAGACTTCAGCTGGTAGATTCCAGGGTCATTATTGTTTAGGTAGAAATCTTTTTTAAAGTAGAATGAAATCTAATAGAAACTGTAAACAATTACAAGTGATAAGATGAACAGTGTATGTCTATTAAGGCCTAATACCAGGCTGCAAAAAGAAAAATCCTTTAAGCATTTTTCTGTTTTGTCAGCAAAATAAAAACCAATTATCTGACTGAAGTTAGCAAGACAATAGGATGAAATGTATGCAGTGCTCTGTGACATAATACAGATATAGAAATTACCACCGGCTAATCTGTGCATCAGACGGAATGAAAAAAAAAAAATAAGCTGCTAAGAGTCAAAACCAAACCATCCCCTGCTCTCAGATTCCTAAAGCAATTCATAGATATGTGTAGCCTGAAGACATGGTGAGACTGCAGAAGCTTGAGCAACTGTATCTGTCTGTAATGATCACTGACATTCAAAATTATCAGCACCCTTAATAGGACTGAAAAAATAGAGAGTTTTTGAGTCTGCTTGGGCAGTGTTCCAGAAAGGTCCTTAAAGGTATGCAGATATTTTGATTTGCTACCGTTCTTTGTTACAGAGGGTTGGTGATCAGGAGGTAAAGAAGGAGTGTCACGTGGCCTGTAACAAAAATATTATTATTAATGTTTTGCAAATGTACATGCAGCATTGATTGAACTTGCAATCTTCCAGAATCTTATTGCTGCATTTACTAATGCTGTTTTAATACCGTACTCATATTTTGCAAACACTGACGATTTGAAAGGTGAGATGATCAGCATGATGATGTTTCATTCTTATTTGTAGACAAGTAAATAAAGTGACCTTGATTAAATTTTATAGAGAGATACTGCAAAAAATGCATTACACTGTGCTAATGAATCAGCAGCAATAGTCTTGCAAGACTTGTAAAAGACTTGTAAAGCCCAGGCTTTACCAGAAATGTTATTTTCTTCCATGGGTTAATTCTTTGTTTTATGAGAGGAGTGGATACATCTGTGCCGAATGAAGCAAAATATGATCTCGATTATAGTTTATAGGAATGAATTTTTTCATATTTTGAAGACAAATTTAGTGAATGTGAAAGAAGCTTCTATGGCAAACAGCCAGCAATGAAATATATTGATGTATCCTAAAAACTATACATATTTATTTCTTGTCAGTGAAGCGTAACCATTATAATTAACTTCTGCTGTGGAGAGAGCTTAAGCTCAAGGTCTAGAAACTTGATCTTCACTACTTAAAAAACGTAATGAGTGAGCCAGCACAATGGGCTGTCTCAGCTTGTTATAAAATATTTGCTGAGGGAGCAAGCAGGAACAAATCAGAGAGATTCTTTCTTGACAGAAGTCAGGAATTGATAGATCATCCTGAGATCTGACTGTGAAGAAAACTTCGGAGAACTATTTCTGTTTTAAGAGATATATGGAACTTCATTGTAAAGTTTTCAGGTTCGCAGAACAGGAATCATTATAACTTACAGAGTCTGTACTTCTCTGCAGTTCTCTAGACAGTTATTTGCTTGCTACTTCATAATAACTGCATTCTTGAGATGAGTAGTTTCATATTTTCTGCAGCTGGAAAGAAAATAGATGAACAAGCATTGATTCTTTTCATCCCCAGTGATTTACTCTGTGAAAGGCTTAGAAGAGGTTTACATGTATTTATCTGTTTTCTTGGAAGTACCATGTATAGAGTTTTACACATCAGTTAATATTAACACCTTGCAACATGCCAGCATGAAAGCATTCTTTGATAGTTTCAGGGTAGGTTCATGTATGGGAACTGTTGAGTCACAGCCTGAACCTCTGATTGATCAGCTGTGGCAAGGACTGTCAGCTCTGGGAGCACAGGTGAAGGCAATTCCTAGACCCCATTTAAGGGCTGACTGCTGCTGGGGAAGGATCTCTTTCTGGAGATCCCTCCTTTGTAGAGCTATTCACCATAAGCCTAAATCTTTGGCAATGGGTGAGCATTCCTTCTCTGTTATCTCACTGTAACACTCTTTCCAACTGTACTTTGTTGACTGTACAATTGGAGACTGATATATTTTTAGGACTGTGCTGAAAATACTCTGTCATATGTATCCATTAAAAAATATCTTAACGTGCAGAGAAGACTTCTGTTTATCTTCCATTGAATTTTTCTCCTCTTTTCCTGTATAAAGGATTTTAAAAAATTTTAAAGAAATCCATGAAATGTTTCAGGACATTATAAAACGGACTTGAAAAGCTAACATATGTGCTCTTCTAAGGAATGAAGAGTATAAAGAAAAAATAGGCTTTTTTTTCTCCTTTTCTCCCACAAGCTGAAATTCAGAGCTTAAAGAACTTGGTTCTAATAATTCCTCAGGAAGCAGGTAATGGTTTCCCTGAAGTTACTTCTAATTAAAACAAAATTGATCAAAAATGCAAATTTGCTAGCAATCTTAAGAGATGAAATATTTATGCTTGTAATCCTTTAGGAAAATAGTTCATATAATTTTTAATACTACTTGGAAGAAATATTGTGGCAAAAAATCATTGGCCTGGATGGTTTTATATTTTATATATATATTTAATATAAATGAGCAATCCACTTGGAACCTTTTGAGCATATTTGAGCAATCTAACAATTTCTGCAGAAGGTAGTGATGAATTGTTTGATGATAACTAGTTGTAGCTGGCTAATTCTATTTGAGATTTAATGTATAAATCTTGTGAGGCTCTGTTCATGTTCTGAAGTTTCCTGGTATTTTGCTGGTTGGATCTTACAACCCTGGTACTTATTTCATATAAGCAGTCCTGAAGCTCTGTGACTCTTGATACTTCACCATTTTGGATCCATATAGAACATCTGATGTAGTCTCAATTTAAATAATATGCTTGTAAATGTTAATTTAGATTCCACCACTAAAGTTGGTGGACCTATTTAATAGTTTATGATAAAGTTCCAGCACAGTGGTTGGAAGAGCTTGGCTAACTTCTGAACTCATCAGAGCTGATTGCTAATTAAATTAAAATAGGACCTAATGGGACCCAATAAGGGTGCTAATTAAAATAAACATTATAAACATTTGTTTATATTGTGACTATTGATGAAACTATGAAATGGTTTAGTGACAAATAGTTTTGATAACTGCTTTAGTTGTTCAGTTTAAAGAATGATTCCCTGTTTGCTTTGAAGAGTCAAACCTTGAGATGTTTGTACAACACAAAATGTTATGTGCTGATGGAATGTCTCAAGACAGTGACAAGTTTCTGAACAGTCAGCTTATCGTATGCTTTTAGTGTGTAAGAACTTCTAAAACTACTGGAATGGTTATATTTGGTATCTTAGTGTGATTATTCTGCTTTAGGTCTGGTGAACTTTGGAGACTTGCATCCTTTCTCTAAGAGAAACTGCGGTGTTTTAATAGCCTCAAAACTGGTAAACACTTTCCATGTTGTCCCTGCATTTCTTAGGGACTGGTAGCCATATGCTCATTAAAATACCAGTACCAGTTGTACTGCTGTTGTCAATCAGGAAAAATCAAGTTTTCTCATGGAAGTCTGTCTTAAGTTAAACTTTTAATCATATTAACCATATAATTCATCTTCTGTGTAAATTTAGCTTTGTTCCCCAAGCAGATCCTGTCTTTTAGCATCAAAAATCTCTGGCAAATATTATCAAAAAGATGTGTTTCCTCTGAGCTGTTACTCTGTTTACAGTCATTCCTAATTTAATTAACTCAGATTCATAATGCCTGTCACAAGTGACAAAAATAATTAATTCTGAAATTTGGACTGTGGGGCTTTGTGTGGAGTACTTACCTTCAGGGGATTGTCTCAAGAACATTTGGGGTCATCGTTTATTGTCTGAGCCTTAATAGTGTGCCAGGTTTTGTGAGGTTTCAATTGTGATATTTGAATGATATAGGAAATAAAGGAAAATAAATTATTCGGTTTTCACTGTATTTCCAGTCAGAGGTGTAGGAACACTTTGCACTGGGGGCTATACACATGCTAATTACATTATATACCATGAAGCCAGTTAAACAGAAGTCGATTACATTTCTAAAACTGGGTAAAACTTTTTTTTTTTTTTAATGAAAATGACAGAAAAATAAGCAGTATTGTGAAAATGGTTATATGAGATTAAATTAGAAACTTTTGGGTGAATTTGCTCAGTAACACGTTTCTGTGTTTCTTGTGCCAAATGCTGACCATTTTATTAAACCACATCATGGTTCATGAGCTCCAGATCACAAATGTCATGTGAGAAATGTGCAAGCGAATTGCTGTGGCTTCTGGTGCAGTACAGTCAGGCACAATATACTTCACAATCAATAATTATGGGAAATAGTGAAAGGAATTTCATTTAAATTACTTTCCAGGTAGTGTAGTAAGTGGAGAGAAGGTTTGCAGGTGCTAAGAAATGGTTTCTAGGTCTGCAGTATATTAATAGGGCAAAGAGGAATTTATCATGGCTGGTTTGAGATACTGTCTCTTTGGAGACATCTTCTATCTTATTTAAAAAAAAAAAAAAAAGTTAATGAAAACACCTTACAACCATACAGTGACTCTACTGCTATACTGCTTAGGGCATATGGCCCAGACAGCCCTTTGTTTACCTGAAATATGATTTTATGTTTCACTAAATAAATAAACCCATTTACATCATGAGGACCTATTTCAGTAAGAAGCAAGTATAGTTAGGGAAAATTGAGCTTTTTAAAATGGACAGACAAGACAATCTTGTGTGCATTCCTTAGTAATCCTTGAACTTAAATAAAAGGTGAGTTTAAAATAAGTAAAAAGAAAAAAAAAAAAAGCAACAGAAAACACCAGCAAACCCTGTGAAACTTAAATCAGTGTTAAACCCAGTCAGATTCATGAGAGGAAACCCATGGAATAAAGATAGGCTGATGATTACTGAGAGAATTTGCTCAGGTTGAGTGATTTCCAATGGTCAAAAGCTGGATCCAGGCAGAATACCTGAAGTTCCTTTTTTTTCCCGAAGAACAATTACACAAAGGGTATATCTTCTTAGGTGAGTAACTTTGGTCTGGGTATTCCAAGATGAGAATTCTGGGAACTAAGGCAGGAAAAGTCTGACTGCCAGAGCTTTAAGCTGCTGAAAGGGCTAACATCTGAGCTGTGGCTTCTGCAATGATTTATCCATATGATGCTTTTCTCTGTTCAGGGTAAGTAATAATGTGCTGCTTGAAGGTATTTTGACCCTTCATCACTTTTCTTTCAGTTACCAAGTTACTCCAAGGCCCTGAACCATGTGAAAGTGCAGCCATACCAGCCATTGCCATGCACAGTGGTTTGCAAAGTTCATGTACCTCCTACAAAACACTGGAGAGAACTATGAGCTTATGCCCAAAGGCAAATAAAAAACTACTTAAATGTTGGAGTTTGTAAGAGCATACCTGAGTATAAATCAGGTATTCTATTTTCCTTCCAGTGCATATGAATTGATTATGGCTCTGTAAACAGGTTTTCTAGTTGGCCTTGGGCCAGCACTATTGGCTGATGTGCCTATAGAAATGTTCTTGCACATTTTAGGAACTAATGCTATTGTAACAGGCTGCTGAGAGATGCTCTTTAATGGAGTGAGGAGAAAAGCAAAAGTTGCAATGCTATTTCTTTGCCTACTATATATATGCTTACCCATGCTGAGCTAAGTGCAATTGATCCCATGGAGTCTTGTGGTAAAGTGAAAAATGACTGGGAGAAATCATTACTATGACAACCCCGCAGTGAGCAAAGGGAACATATGACTCACTGCAGCATTTTGAGTTCAGTGAGTCAAATCCATAAGCAGCTGGCCTTTTTGTTTTGCTCAACGGGAGAAATGGAGTAACAGTCCATTTATGCTCTGGAGACTGTCTGAAGTGTCTATAGGAATAAATACCAAGTGTGTGTGCTTCTCTGTAACTTTTTCTTCTAAGCACATGCAACGAATAATTCCAGCAATAAGTCCATAGAGTTTGTATTTTTCCCGTCCCCTCATTTTTCCTGGAGACTTCCTTTCCTGCATTCTGGGGCATCTAGAACTCTTTCCCTGTTCGTTCTCCTGTCCAATTTTATTCATAGCTCAAGTGATGGAGGCTATTAGCATTTGTCAATGAATGATGGCACACAAGGGGGCAGCTGCAGACAGTTTATAACAGGAAGCTCCAAGGTAGCCACCATTTCTTTGTTATCTGCATGTCAGAATGTCTTAGCAATGTGCCGTGCAGATAAAATACTGACAAATGGTTTGTATATTTGCCTTAAGAAGCTGCCACTTGATATGTACACACCAGATTTCAGTGTAACTCTTTATGCTGACAACTTCTTACACACACTACATCATTCCAACCTTAATGATTCTATGATGATGGTAAATGTAGAGCAGATCTGATTTGGTGATTGCTGTGGAAGCACACCAGAATATCTGAGGTGATAACAAGTTCTCTGCTGCTTTCCCTGCTGTATGTTGATAGAACTATTTCTGGGCAAATTTATAATAGTGGTAATCATATATCATGTGGACTGCTCTTCCTTTTAGCTCTTTGGTAGCTCTTCAAAAGTGAGTAAGTTGCTTACTGGAATTATAAGTGGGGACAAAGGCACCAGAGAACTCAACACTATTCTTTTTCCCTCCCTGGGGTCATAGAAAGTAATATTCAAATGTGATCTAACTATCCTTGTTTATAATTTAATAATCCTTCTGCCTAATTTTGTCATCTTTGCCTATGCAATATGCTTACTTAACAGTAAAAAAGCAAAATAGTAGATGAAAATTTTTCATAGTGTGATTCACACCTCTGGAATAAGGGACTGAGATTCTCATACTAGTTAATCCATCACTGACTGTTCAACAGGATGCTTAATAGACATACAGTGCAGTAGCCTAAATGGGAATTGTTTTCTGCATTTACTATTCTGAAAGTAAATGAGTTGTTTTCCAGTGAACATGGGATTCATCTGAAATCTGCATGCAAGGTCCTTTTTTGCATAAAGCAGGTCAAATCCTGAATTATTCATGTTTTTTTTTTTTTTTTTTTTTTTTTTTTTTTTTTTTTTTCCAGTTGCTGGTTATCCTGGAAAGGGAGACAGAGTTTATTCCAGACATGATCTCCAAATTGCAATAATGGGAACACTGCACTGGTAATTATGGTTTTACTAATTGTATATATTTGTTCACTTACTCTTCAGAAGAATATTTAAATCTGATTTGCAGTTTGGCGCTGTAGCTGAGTTATGAATCATAAGCAGGAAAGAGGTCGGTTCTGTTTGTGTGATTTTTGTGCCTCATTCTCTATTAGGTCCCTGGGAGGTTCCTTCTGAAGGAAGCCTCCGTCAGTTCTAAATAATTGTAATAGTCTATAGATGTTATGCTTGAACACTACCTGTATGGGTGATCAGGTGGAAAGGAAAAATTGTGCAAAGACTTCCAGACATCATTAGTTGCATCATGCTATTGCTATTAATGTTTTGTTTTGTCGCCTCATTAATAAAATCATTAATGATCTTCTGTCAAGCTAATTCTGACTTCTACACTTATGACTTCTCTGTTCTTCTGCTTAGTTTATCTTTGTGTGATTATTTTGTTGTTGATTTTGTATGTTTCACTTTAAAAGAGGGAATTATTCACTCTTCATAGAGAATATAGAGCCAGATTCAAAATGGGTTGGAAGGAGGAAGAGATTCTCTTCACTGGTTCAAGCAGATCTGAGATCATGTCATATATTAACAAACCGTAGATCTTGAACACATCAGCAATGTATTAATCCCGATTACAGATCATTATCTGTCTGAAGTGAGTCTTTTTTTTTTTTTTTAAACTTGTTTTATGCCTAAAGTACTGGGTACTCTTGGTTGCTATGGGTTGGTAGCATTAGCAAATGAGCATCACTCTACTGCTTTGGTAAAAGACAAGGAAGTATGTGGCTCATTGTTTAGTAAAGCACAGTTGTTTCTTTCAATTAGTTTTGAGGCTTCTGACCAAGAAGCTTGAATTCATCCACTGAATCTTATCATATTAGATAGGTAAACTCCCATTTTCTCATTGGGAAAATACTGCCTCTTAAGGTAACTGGTTGAACGAGCCCTAGATTGTGTTCTGTGAGTCATAATTCGCATCTTCCCCCTCTTGTGTGTGTTATGGAAGTAATCTGATTGTCTGCTTTAAAATTATTTTTGTTTTGCCTCATGTGTTAGTAGAAACGTCCCTTGCATTTGGGAGTGTTGTCCCTTTTCTTACTTCATAAATAAATTATCAAGTATGCTTTTGCTTGCATGGCCTTTATTATGCCTCCCAAAAGATTTTTACAGAACCCTGTTTTGCTTAAGAACCACAAAAAGAAGGTGAATGAAGCTTAATATTTGACCATGAATTTACTTGAAATTTGTCAGACGACATTCTTCTCACACTGTAGCCACTGGCACATTCTTAATAGTGCCAGAGGGAAAACAAAGAAGTTAACTCATCTAAGTTGGGTATGCATTTATCATCTTGCAATATGCACTGGAAACTGGAGATAGCAAACCAGCCAAATACTTCTCCCAGGAATTCTTGAGGGTATGTGACAGCAGACCTTATTTCACATTATTTCACTCAACTTTGAGACTCCTTTGACCCTCAAATAGGACTGACTCTCCCTGTCTGGTGTGTCTTTGAGTCCTAGTTTATGAAAGTTCCAACATACATTAATCTAATTTAACTCCTTTAGGGCTGCTGTGCATACATTTTTGTCACTATGTGGAAGTGCTATAAGCACTGATGCCCCTGGCTCCTTCTGCAAGTTGAGAAGATATCTGAATGTGTGAAGAATTATGTATTGACTCAGAAGAGAGTCGCTGTTTTGTAAAAGACTTATCAAGTAACATAATCACTCTGGCACAGACTTCTTACTGGCCTACATTCCTTTTTATGGCATAGTTCTTCACTTTTTTTACCAGGGAAAGTTGGAGCGTTTATTTGCCAAACCTTGTAGAAGGGACTGGTGTCAGAGCAATGATCAAAACTGTGGATGTCTTGTCAGTCAGATTGACAGGTGCCACATCGCCTCACAGTGATAACACAGGAAGTTGTGCTGAGCATGTCAGAATGGCACAGTCTGATGCTAATGTCTATGATGAGAGCTGTGTTGAAAACTGCAGTTGCAAGAGGTAAATAATGTTTTGACTGCAAATTTGCATTGTTGCATGCATAAGATGAGCTGTATAAGATGGAGTGCTTTTGTTTGTTTGTTTGTTTTCCCCCATAATGGAAACAAGAGTGAAGTCATGTTATTGGTGTGCTGTTCAGGCAGCTTGGCCTGTGGGGTGGATGAAGGCTATATGACAGAAAGCTTTGAGCATGCACAATCTCTGCCTATGATTGGCAAGCAGCAGAAACTTCACCATGGGTAAAGATACCAATCCTTCACAGGCCTGAAATAAAACTGTTTGGCAGGCAAGTTTATCTAAACGGGCACACTGATTTGCTAGAGTATTTTGTTATTGCAGAGCACTCAGTGTAGTTTGGAAGCTCTGAGAGATTTAGAGGTCTAATAGGATGTGGGAACGCTATCAGAATGTAATGGTATCTTTTCAATTGTATAGTAGATGCAATTCCTGAAGGACATGTAAGGAATGCCCCTAGCTTTGTCCTGCTAACAATATTCATCAAAGGAAAAAAAAAAAAAAAAGACACCTCCTGGAACCAAACAGCGATTAGAGGAAATATTCTTTAGTGCTGCTTAATGTTTCCATGTTCCATTTTTTTTCAGTTTTTTCCCCTCTTCAGTGTCTTCCACAGTCCTGGTGCATTATGGCACTTTGCCTTAGATTTTATCAATTGTTCTCTTTCAGTCTTCTACTTAAACTTTTCTTTCATGCTTTGAGATAGATTTGTGCTTCCAGGATGTGGCTTTATGAATTTTGATAGCGTTCTTTTGAACAATGTTCCAGATCTAGATATGCCAGTTTTGTCTCGTAGCAGAGACTGTGAGTATAATACAAGTCTTAGAAATTTCATGACCAGGCATTTGGCTTTGGGAGGATTGTTAAGAATTAACTCACCCAAATGGGTGATCATTAATTTTGATCACCTTTCAAGAGACCAGAGACATAGGAATAAGATGTTCACATGAACTGTGCAAGAAAAAATCTAAAATAATGGGATTAAAAGAAGAATAAAGATTCTTTGTAAGTGCCTTTGAAGTTAAATAGTGAAGACAGAAATTAAATTATAATTTGAATGAACTGTGAGATATTATTGGCTTATTTTTAATCAAAATTCTTACAGAGAGTATAAAGTCACGGAAGCATGCCAGACTTAAAAACCTGAGAAACATAATCCTTCATTTACTCACAGCACAGGAGCATTACAACAGAGCAGTTTTCTGCTTTGCATCTCCTCAGTACTTCTTGACATGAGGTTTAAACCAAATTCTATCTGTGATGGAAGGATAGTCTTTCCAACACATCTGCTTAAACACGTTTAAAAAAAAAAAAACAAAAGCCTGCTTGTTTCTGGGATGGAGCTTTTGCTGTGGGCCTGTGGACTGTGCTGCGGTAGGCCAGGGTTATCTAGAAATTAGAGATTTTTAGGGTATTAAAGAGTTTAGATGTCACTTCTGAGCTGTCCTTTAGATTCAGTAATTGCAAAATGCTGGACTGCAGCCTTTACAGGTCATTTTTGTTCTGTGTACTTCAGCATGTCTCTGGTGGCTTCTCTGCTGGTAAATTCACCTTACATTAGTCAGAGCTAGTTGGCAAAAGTAAGTATGGGAAACTGGTGGTGTCTTATCTTTGAAGCTGTGCATGTAGATCACTGTAATTTTGAAATTCATGTGTTAGAATTGATTTATTGTATTTTCCAGATTTTAAACTGTCTTGAATTTTTATAGCCCCCTTGAATAATGTCATATAATTTTTGCCTGTCAGAGTTTTGAGATCCACTCAGAGCAACAGTCTGATAAATTGAGTTTAAGTAAATAAAAAAGGTGGGGAAAGCAGTTGTATACCATAAAATAGAACTTATGTTTTAGCAGTTATCCTCTACATGTGGTTTAGAGCTTTTCCAGTTTTGCTTATCTGCTGAGCTACATCCAGGACAGAGAAAGAAATAAAAAGGATTTTCTAGATATCCTGGTACGATGTGAACACAACTTCTACACTGGTCATGCTGTAAATCAAAGCTGCTGTAAGAGGAAATTCCTCATGGTGTTAATTAGGTTATCATGTGCATAACTGGGCTCCATGAGAGGCATCTAGAGCTACAACTGATGCAGTAGGAAACTTGGGGCCTTCTAATACATACAGGTTTGTGCCTACATGTGTGCCTGTGAATACACACATGGGGGAGAAGGGGGGAGAAGTGCTCTTTAACACAAACAGATTGCATATCCACTTTAATAATGCTGTGTTACTAAATACATTTTTAGTCCACAAGACTGAAACAAAAACATTTCAATTTTTTTAAATTTTATTATTATTATTATTTTTAATTAAAGCTATCCTTTTAAGAACGTTCACTCAACCTGTAGAATCATTGAATTATTCAGGCTGCAAAAGACCTCTAAACCCACCAGTCCAGCCTATCCAGATCTCTCTGTGGAGATGTCCTGCCAACAAGCAGATCAGTACTTTGTCCCAGTGTGTTGTCATCTGCAGGCTTACCAAGGATACACTTGATCCTCTTGTCCAAACAATCGATTAATAACTTAAAGAGATGCCCTATCAAAATCACAAGCAAACACACTATAAAATGAAATATCATTTAAAAAAAACAACAAGCAAAAAAACCCCAAGTCCTGATGTTTTCATTTTGCTACATGTAAAAATTGTTTTCAAGTTATTTTCTTTATCAAGAAAATTCTTCTTTATCAGTATTTCAAAGGGGCTTTTAGGCAGGTAGGTTTATCTTCTATATTTATGGCTCACTGTATGGAAATGTGAATTTGTATGCATAGGTTTATGTGGTTCCAATTAATTGGGATTTTAGGTTTGAGAACTTAGAATCAAATCTTGTTAAATAGCTTAACTTTCTTAAAAAGTTAGAAAATGCTGCTAGCTGTGTAATAATAAAGGCTAGGTATTTGATTAACAGGTTTTTAAGAAAGTAAATGCTAGTATTTTAATATTTTGTGTTTTGAGGTATAAAGTCTGACGTACTATAATTGGAGCATAACATCAGAATTTTTTCAGCTGCACTTTAAGAAGTGTTCTGAAGACTGTCTTCATTCAGTAAAACTGAGTTAGTGCTGTGGAGGAAAAATAAGTGTCTATAAATATTTAGTTTTATACAGTCAAGATAAATTATGGATTGTAAATTTAGAACTACTGTTCTGAGTGTTCTCTTGTTCTTCATTTATATTCAAACAGCTTTTCCTATACTGAGAGAACACCAGGATTTCCAATATCCAGCTAGGGATCTCCAACTTTTCTCTTTCTTTTTTGCGGACACTTGCATATTTGAATATGAATAGCTTAAGTGCATGTTTCAATAAGACTGCTAGGAGGCAGAGCCAAGTTTGGGGCTTTTGTCTGAACATCTATTTTGTAAACTCTTCGGAACAACGTCTGTTATAAAAGCTTTTGTTTTTGATATAGCGTAATGTTGGTTTTGACTATTTTAGAATTATCTCCTTCATTACAGTAAAATAAATAAATATATATGTACACAATCAGCTACAGAGAATAGTCTAATTCTTATTTAATACCTAGATTTTAGTGCAGAATAAAAACAGTTGTGTAGTTTTTCCATACCTCCCATATCTGTGACAAAATCTGAGAATCTTAAAAAGATTGTTCAGATAAGAATATTCTACTGGGATATAGAGGAAGTATCTATACTGAAAGCTAAGCAGATCACGGTTTGGAATAGCTTTTTTAAAATTTATTTATTTATTTTTAAATTTTTTACTTTGCAGAAGTTCAGAGGTGTTTGTATAGACAGGCACTTTGGAATGAGCCTATCTATTGAAATTCATGATATCTTTTTTTTTTTCCTGTGGAAATAGACGTTTTCTCCCCTTTTGCATTGCTTCTACCAGCCTGCAGGCATGTGGTCTCTACATGACTTGTTTCTGAAGCAGTATAGTCAGTGGTGCCCACCCCAAAGGGTATGTGAGGGGAATGCAGTGAAGGCAGACTAAAACTAGTGTGGAGAAAGAGAATAATCTTGATAGCTGTTCCCATCCATTTTCCTTTCCTTCCACCTTCACAATGCACATTAAAACATTTAACCACCAAGAAGTGATGCCTGCTGGGGGTTGTCTTTCCTAATATGTAAGGGCTCTTTTGTTTTTGCAGAGGCATAGTGATTTTAGGAAACTTGCTTCTTTAAGATAAGCAATGAGGAACTGAAATGGGAATGGGCTGTGGCATTTATGTACTTAGTGCAGTTCTTTAATGGTAGAACTCAATACTGTCTTTTATACTGATACAAGTATGAAACCTGGCTAAATAACTTTGGGGACTTTGGTGAAGTGACTTGAATGGATCAGTGGGAGCAGTTCTGAATTCCGTTGCCCTTCTACATCCTAGTCCTTTGCCAGAAAGTCCTGCCCCAGAAGAGTGAGTTGTGTGGAAGTACTTCTGTTAATGTCATTCACAGATTACCATTTAATCTAGTACTAATATGTATTTCAGCGAATTTAGACAACAGGGTTGTGTGCATATATGCTGCTGTGCCCTGATAGAAAAGCAGTAATTTCTTGCAAATGGGTGAGGTAGATGGCTGGGAACCTCATATTCTTTGAAACTAATCCACAGCAACTGTTTAGTTGGAAAGCTCTTAAAGTATTATTTGAGATGACATGATAGCATAGTGTTTCTCATATGTTCACTTGTGAATTAAAAAAGAATAAAGGAAAGAGCATGTGGAGTAAGGGGGAAAGAGCTGGAGCAAGATAAAAAATGGAATGCTGCTAAGTACAAATGCTGATAGTGGCAGATGTGATGTGAGTGCACTTTGATAACTGACATTTATGGGTTGTAACATATCTGCAGAAAATCTCAGAGAAAACATTGAACCAAGCATCTTCCGGTTTTGATAATCTGTGAACAAATCATCTAATACCATATAGTTTAGAGAAATAAGTGTGTGCTTCATTGCATAATACTGATCTAATGATGAGCTGACTTTTAAGTTATATGACATGCACTTTTGATAAATATCTATGCAGACTGAGGGATTTTTAGTATGAATTTCAGATTTTTGGTAGCTTTGTATTTCTTCCCATCCTTATCCCTGTCTAATTCATATTGCCTCTTTCCCCATAGTGACTTATTTCTTATTAAAGAAGTTACAAGACTCAGATTCACATAGGCCTATCTCCTTGGAGAGGTTAAAATAAGGACAAAATAAGTGGAAGGATTTAAAATAAAAAAAGAAAAAATATGAGGTCATCTTTTCTCTTGGTACGCTAACTTCCTCTTTAATTCATACTAAAATGAATTATTTTTCCCTTATCTTCTTATAATTTATAGTTAATCCTAAAGTCATGATTGTGCTTCTTTTAGATGCCTTTAGAAAAGCCTTAGAGATTTGGATGAGAATCAAAACTGTTATTGTTGAACTTAATCTGTGGGAGCAGATAAGGTTTTCTAATACATACTTTACTGATAACAAACTTGATTTTTTTATTTTTTTTTAAGTGATAATTGTGTTTGAGCACAGCTATATGGCCTGAAGGAATACTATTTTTTGCTATTTACAAGGACTTTAATCCATTCCTTATTTGCTATCTGGTAAAGATTGCAATGAAATGATAGTTCTGCATACTATTCTATATGCAGTAAATATGTCCAAGGGCACTACAGAGCATGTACCAGCTTTTGTGGAAGCGCTTAGTTTATAGAATCATAGAGTCAGCAAGGTTGGGAAAGACCTCTAAGATTATCCAGTCCAATTTAGGTTTTTTATTCTCAACCATTTCTGGTTTCTGCAGTAGGTTTAAAGGTAGACATGTCTTCAGTCTTCAATTAGGAAATGCACAGTTATGTCCTAAAGTCAGAATGGTACAGAAAGCAGTTTCATTCACAGACATACCAGCAGGAAGACCTTTTTATAATGTTCCTGTTGCTGCATTTGGTATTATTTTAGGAATATGTGGGAGATATCTGGTTATGGGCCATTTTGATGATACTGATTGAACATGCCCTGTTCTGAGACAGGTTGTGGTGTCTTGCTTATACACCCCTCAGTGTGTCAGTCTTCCTTTGGTGTGGTTTGTTATCCTGCAGAGGCAAACAAGATATTGAAATACTGGCTTCTCTTTCTTGTGGCGAGAAAAACAAATGTAGGGTATCCTTATTCTTTGTTTATGTTTGACACAGATAATACAAGTTTATTTTGTTCTTGCTTTCTAGACGTGTAGTTACTGGTGTCTCTTAAAAAGAAAATTTTAGTTAAAAAAAATAACACAGCTGCCTTTCCTTCAGGCTATGAAGCTGCTAAGACAAGAAAGATCAGGAAGCTGTTTATATTTGAAGTTGTTAATGAAGAAAAACTGAAGAAATCTGGGATTAGGATGATGACTGATGCAGGACAGCAGTTAAACTCTCCTATGGCTCCCACAGGTTATTAAAAAATGTGTGACTGTGAGCTAACAATCTGGGCCCTATGGGTTTGTGCTATTAAGAAGAGAGTTCTAGAAAAGGGGAAGGAAAGTTAGTTCTCTTTTCCCAAGACATCAACTGCTTGCCACTGAGCCAACCTTGATTTTGTTCAGTCTGGGTATTGGCTTGGATTTCTGAAAAGGAAATCTTGGAAGCCTGCCTAGTTCATAAAAAATAATTTAAGGTGCCACCACAGTGCCAAGGGAGCTTCTCATTATTGTTTCAGATATTTTATGACATTGGCACTCTTCCTGAAATAATCTGAGAACTGCAGACACAATAATACTTTGGAGTGTAGAAAAATTAAATCTCAGTGAAATTTCTTTATTCTTTCCTGGGTTTCGCTATTTTGCATTTTCCTCAGTAAACGCAACTGTACAACCTTTTCTGGAACTTAAATCCTTACTCTGAACAACAGCATCATTATTTCAAATGTTTCTGTGCCAAGCTAAAATATAGAAATTAATAAGAAATGGAAGAAAAATGTACTGTGAATGCACTTATAAGTGTCTAATCTCTGTGGACTATCAGATGGGGATTTTAAAAGCACAGCTGAGCTGCAGATTCTTAAATAATAATTTTTTAAAAAAAAAAACACTTCTTTTTTGGTTCATAGCAGATACTTTACAACAGAGCTTGACAGTGAGAACTGCAGGAAATATTTAGGAGATGGGCAGATACATAGCTGCATCCCTAGATACATAGCTTCTTTAAAGACAGAGTCTGAAGAATGCAAATTTAGAATGTTTCCTTTTCTGATTCTACTAACATGAATTATGCTAAGAAATCTAGTATGATAGTAGAGAAAGAAAATCTTGCTGTATACTTTCCAATTGCCAGTACTCTGTGAGTAATGCTATTTAGCTCTGTAACAGTAATCTGAATATTTTAGTTATGAGCCGTCAGTAACTAGTGCTTTGAGCATAAGTGGGAAAGTTATTGAATCTAGTTTTCCCCCAATTATAAATGTAAACTGGAATTTTGGGATACCAGGGAGGAGGACACTTGACTACTGAGTCAGAGGTCCTGCAATCACTCCTAGGATTGGAGAGCAGTGTGTTAATTTCTTTTTCACGTTGTCTAAGAAATTAAGAGTAGCTCTGTTGCACATGACCCCATAACCATCCATGACCAAAATGAAGATGTAGGAATAAACAGCTGCAATAAAACCTCCTCCATCTCCTTTTCTCCAGCATTTTGCCATCTATTATGATACTTGTATACCTTTATAATATTATCATTATGTAATCTCCAGTAGTGTTCCAATTCATGAATTTGTCTAATATTCTGAACTGGTTATATGCAGCATGTTTCCTAAAATTAACAATTTGTTGGTTAGCTGATCATTATCTGAGGCATGTGGTACAATGAAAAATATATTATAGTGCCAAAAAACAAAACATAAAATACCAACATTTCCTCTTAAAAAAATTCCCACCCTCCCCCCCAAAAAACTACCACCTCAAGTCCCCTAAAATCCAGCCCACATTCATTAGCTTTTGTACATGTAGACCATATGCTATGCCTACCACAGGCTTTTACTGTCTGATAAGCTCTTGTATTTAATCTGTCAGGATTCCTATTTTCCTTTTCAGTGTCAGCTTCTGTTGCAATTGCTATGCAGCACTTAAAGAAATCTATTCCATTCATACCCTAGATCCATAATAACATTTAGGTCTTGAGCCAGAAGTAAGTCTGTACTAGCAAAAAGTTGATTTGAATCATAAAAATGATGTATCAGAATGTTATTAGTGGCCTCCATGTACTGCATGTATTACAGGCAAACCTAGTGGCTTTACTCATCCCTAAAGCAAGTCTTTATCTGGTTTATTCTCCAAAGAATTGCCAGATTTGAGAACTATTTGATAACAAGACAAGAAGATTTTGAAAATGGTAGGTTGCAAGTCTAAGTCCCCAATCCAACAAAAGAAATTTAACATATACAACTAAGATAAATTATGACCATTCCTATACTGTAAACACACGTTTGCTGAACTGAGACTCAAAAGCTTACACAGAGGTTGTAGGGAACTACACTGAGATTAAATATGTGGTTACAATCTGTCTTTAGGTTTCTTCTCTGAGCACTAACAGAAGTGGTCAGGCCATTTGTGGGAACATTTCTTGCCAAATACTACTTTTCTCACTTAGTTGGAATAAAACTGATGGATGGACATAATAAAGTGAAGACAGCACTACAATCCCCGAGATTTCTGTCCATCAGAGCAGACAGAGAAAAATACTTCAGCCATTATGTGTGAGCATTGCCAAAACAGAAGGTGGCACATGAGAGAAAAAGATGAAACACATTCATAAATCCCGCTCTGATGTTTGGATGCTCTGATGTTTGGGGTATTAGCTGAAGGGAGTGAAAACTGGAGAAGATTCCTTCACTGTTGAAGAAGTGAATTTTTCTATATTTCCTGCTCCCTCTGAAGAAAGAAGTAGACTGATGTGGGAAAACTAGGTTAGGAGAATGCCTAGAGGACAAAATAATGAATCCACTCACATACTGATTCAAATCAGAAAATTAAATCCTGATTTATTTTCTGGTACTTAATGTTAAATCCAGTCATAATGTTTATAGCAGTCCAGTAGAACTTTGAAAAATGTTGATTTAACAGACATATTTTTATGTCAGTTCATCAATAGCTGAAGGGAAACCAGACAGGTAAGCCAGCTGGCATGAAATATGGTGAAGCTAGTTGGCTGTGTTATACAGAACTTGGAGTTAGCTCCCTGTATAGCACCTGTGCAGTCTGTCCAGTGCTATGCATTGCCCTGTGCACTGGCTACGTGCATTGTGGCAGAGATGGTGTAGCTGCCTGGCTGTGCTGCAGGCAGGGTTATCAAAAAGGAGACTTTTTTTTCTCTAAGAGAACTTTTTTTTGAATGAGAAGCCAGTCAGTACATGATAACAAATGGAGTTAAAACATACAAACAAACCCTGTATGGTTGGAATAATACAAGGGTATAGTTGTAATTATAGAGTAAATAGATAGCACAGCTAGGACAGGTGAATTACCTTCACCTGTGCTCCCGCAGCTGACCTGTCACTTGCCTCAGATGGTTAATCAGAGGTTCAGGCTGTGATCAAGTTTTCCTTACAACCACAAAAAACATCTAACTGGACTCTGCAACTAGAAATCAGAAATACCTTCAATAGATATGACTGATTTTTGCTTGTTTTCGTATTGTACTTTTCTGGTGTGTTTGGACCTCTTGCAACCGAGATCCCTAAATTCTGTTGAGAACAGGCTTTACTAGAAAAGACATTACTCAAATACATTATTATTGTTATTGAAATCAATACAGCGAGTCATAATCTCACAACATCTGCATACATATATTGGTGCTTCCTTGTGTAATGTTCACAGAATTCAAATGAAATGATGGGCTTAAGTGATACAGGGGAAAAAAAAGATATTCAACTGTGTAAGCTGAGGCCTATAGCAATACATAGGAAAGCCTCTGAGAAATAATGTATTTGTTATCATTCTTATTTTGTTGTTTTGTCCCAGTAAAAATCCTCATGGCTCATAGTAAAAATCTGGAAAAGTAGAATTTGCTGGCTAACATTTCCTAGTTTTCATATGAAATATGTAGTTAAAATTGATTGCACTTTGCTCTGTTTTGTTAAGTCTTTGAAAATGAATATGTATGCCTGTGTTTTACAGTGAAATGTGGAGAGAGAGTGAGAGAGAGCACACATAGATACATATATGTGCTCTTTCTGGCACAGCTTTCAATGCAAATAATGCATGTTCTTGTTTAAATGTACAAATTGGATTCTATTTCCATTCAATTTGAAGAAATTAGTGCTGCTCAAGTAGTCATAGAAACAGCAAATAAGAACAGACTGTGTAACCATCTGCAGAAATTCTGAATACTGAATACGGTTTTCTTAAGTTCATTCCTATGTAGGAAACTAAAAGAAAAAAATATTTCAAAAGATGATTTTGCTAGAAAACTATGAAATAAATAAGGGCAACAGGGCAGCCACTGCTAGAACTTAATTAAAAGGCCACTCTACATTGTTGCATTGTTCTTATCCTGTCTCAAACAAATACTGAAATATACATAGGTTACTCTGAAAGTAATGACTCTTATTTATTTCCTAGGAAACTACAACAAAGCACAATACTGCTATTTGATCAAATTTTCAGTTACAAAATATTATTTTTCTGCATAGTCAGCACTATTTTCACCAGCAATGAACAACAGCCTGTGTGCCATGCTCATAAAAATCTGCACCAGTGAAGGTGACCTACTGTTTCACAGCTGCTATGACAACATCATTTCTAGGAAAATGTTACCCACGTAGTGCGTCTTTTATAGGCCCAAAGGGGTGGAAGTTAGAAGGTACCAAATCAGGACTATGTGCTGAGTGTGGTAGGACAGTTCAGCCAAGACTAGCAATGTGCTCCGCAGTTTTCAGACTGGTGTGGGACCTGGCATTATCATGTTGCGAGAGAAAGATTTTCTTCTTCTCTGGCCTGACTTCAGAAATTTGAGCCTTCAGTTTATTCAGCATTGTGATGTACTGATCAGAATTGATGGCTTGTCTGAGTTGCAGGAAATCCAGAAGCCCCACCCCTTTTCTATCCCCCAAAACAGTGAACTTCCTTTACCCTCTGAGGGCTGTGTCTTGAACTATTTATTCAATGGGGAATTCACATGTTACCTTTCTTTGAATTACTCTTTTCACTCTGGTTTGTAGGGGCAATACCACATCCTGTAATGGTGCAATCCAAGCAACTTCTCACCTTCAGCCTCTTATTAGCTCCATAGGTCCTGACAAACTTGCATGTGGTATTTTTTTGGTTTCTGTGTTAAACATACACTTTGTGATTTTTTTTTGATTTTTTTTTTTTACTTTTTTATTTTATTTATTTATTTTTTTTTTACAATTATGAAGGCAGTCTGAGAGAGCTGGAGTTGTTCACCCCAGAGATGGGAAGGCTGAAGGCTGTCAGGAAACCTGATAGCAATTTTCAGTATCTAAAGCAGGGCTATAAGAAAGAAGGGGGCAGACTCTTTAGTAGTGTCTGTTGTGACAGGACAAGGGGAAATGGTTTCAGACTGAAAAAGGGGAGATTAAGCTTGGATATAAGGAAGAATTTTTTTACAGTAATAGTGGGTAGGTACTGGAAATTTTGCCCAGAGATGTGCTGGATGCCTTGTCCTTGGAGGCATTCACAATCAGGCTTGATGTGATCAGCAGCTTGAGCAAGCTGTAGATGTCTCTGTTCATTGCAGGGGAGTTGGACTAGATAAACTTAAATTGTTTGAGTTTGACACTTATATGATATTTCCACATTGCTGTCATTGTTTTCAATGCACTGAAGCCTATATTCAGGTCTGTATGCAGTTCTTTGATTGTAATTCTTTGATTTATGTGGATGAGCTGATTGGGATGCTTTTCATTCTGTGATGTGGAAGCTGTGCATGACTGTCTGGAAGATGGCTCGTATTTCATGTCGCTGTCACTACTGCTTCAGTGCACCACCTGCTGCCTGACATGCTAACATGCACTGTTTTGTTCCATAAACCTTGAGCAAGTATTGATGAATGTCAACGGGTGCATTTTTTTTCTGCATGTAGAAATTCAATAGCACACCTTTGCTTCATACACACCTCCATGCCTGACACCACTCTGTCAGAGTGTCCCTGTGCCACCATCTGTCATATGGCAGCAGAATGTAATGGGATACTGGTGAGAAGGTTCAGCCTCCACTGCCAAATATCCACCTCTGACTTTGTGGGCAAACTAGGAGGCATTACTTTTGAAGCAGCCTTCGTATTGTCTGGCATTAGCAAAAAATTACTGAGTTTTAATACTTTACCTTTTATGCCTTATGAATGAGAGCAAAAAAGAGTTGCAAATACTATTCTGCAGTCAGCTGAAAACCTATGTAATGAGTCTATGGCTTTATTTTTGTGTCTTATGTTATTGCTGAAGTATAAAATTAAGTATTGGAATATTACGTATCTACATGGACTCTAAAAATGTAAAAACTACTTGTATAAAATATGTGAATATGTATCTATCAAATTTGTATTTCTAAATATTGCAAGTACGAGCGCTACTGAAGTAATTGCATATGAAATTAGCAATCACATGACTGTGTGGAGTTACCTGATTTGATTTGCATGTTTCGCTATGAGGAATTATGAATCAAGCTTAGAAAAAATATTTAATCTCTGATCCTATAGTTAAGTAATTCAACGTTATTTTTTCTCTTTAACAGTTTGTGCAGGAGTGCAGTATTCTCTTGAAATTAGCAGTCTTTCAATAATAATTACTAAGAACTAGGAATAAATTCTGTTTTTCAAGCTTTTCAGTGCATAGTAAATATTCCTTATTCAATATCTGAATAGTGGTAGTTAGTTCTAATTGGTCACAGAAACCTCCTCTTCCTTCTGTGTTTTTGTGTTTCTTTTTCCCCCTCAACTGATATAAATAATTCTTGGGTGCAGAGTACTGATGTGAATACACACTTTCCTCCATACTATTAATGTTTCCTCCATACTATTAATACGCTCCCTTTGCTTGTCTTTAAATGGCAGCACTTTGTCTTAGAGGGCCAAAACAATTGATAGTGGGATGAGGAACTAAAGATCAGCAGCTTGATTACTGACCATAGCATATATTTACAGTGGAATAAATGTTTTGATGAGTTTTAACAGTAGAATGTAGCTCTGCATTAATAATTAGGTACCTGTTAGGTTCACAATATTTTTGAGGGCCTACTGCTGTAAATTGGGCAATTATAATGGTATCTAATGACACTGCAGAAACTGCAGCAAAACTATAAATAGAGAAGGAGTTGACTGCTGGGGCTTGTCAATAGAAGACTTTTAAATGACACTGTTCATTAGAAAAATGAAGGAACGTGTGTGAAAGGCTCTTCCACATCTGAATTTGCTACACCTTTCAGAACCCTACGCTAAAAGTAAAACAATACTAAATAATGTAAAGAGTTTCTGTTTCTAGAAGACTTGAGATGTAACAATAGAGCAGCCTTTTGAGAAACACCTAGCTGTGTCATACAGTCTTGAATTTTCTTGAATATATTGGCAGGAATTTGGGTTTCTATCAGGATTATTAGTGAGATTTTCACAACCAGGAAATATACGAAAATAGAATTTCAGTTTAGGCAAATAAGTAACAGAATTTTAATTTCTTCCTCTTATTTTGATATTGCATGAAAAGTAGATAATATTTTCATTGTGGAATTTCATGCTTATATATTTCATAAATTATCTATGTAAAAGAAATATGCTCCAAAATATCTTTTTAAACTAATCCAAAACACAGCATAGTCATCTTCTCATGGATTAAGGCTCTCCTCATGAATTAAAAAAATCTTAGTGTCTCAACATAGGGCTATTTCTGTGCCAGCAAGATAATGTGTATACTTGAATTTCCCAGTATAAATTCAGCCAAGAGTCAGCTTCTTAACATGGTTCAGAATTTGTAAATATTGCTACATTCAGATTTGGCTCCTGCTCGCTCTGATCTGGAAGCAGACTTCAGACTGTACAGCTCCAATTATTAAGAAAAATACCCTAAGTATGTTGGTAGACATGTTCACCAGTACTGACCTACCTGCTTTCCAACTGGCAAAAGGGGTGTGTAGACATCTGTGTCCTTAAGAGAGTTTGGAAGGCATGCCTGTCTAGTACTGAGTCCAGAACAGGCACAGAAACCCTGAAAAGAATATGTATTTCTGTAAGCTGTGAGTTTTTTAATGCAACAGCTGGTATAGTTATGATAGTTTCACTAATTTATAGTGGGGGAAAAAATGTTATTAGTTTAGAATCTCCCTGGTGAGAGAGGAATTGGTGTTTACTGACAGAGATATTTCAAACGAAATATCAAACAAAATCATCATTCTCACAAAGAAATACGTGTTCAGAAAGGAATGAGAATTTTTGAAATCAGACAGAAGTGAGTTTTGAAATTACTTTATAACTTCAAAGAAGAGGCAAAGAAATAATCTCAGTAAAATCTTCAGTTTTTCTGCTTTGGTTCAAACAGAACTAAAGACCTTTCATTGTGCATCAAAGGATGGACCGCTTGGTGCTCAGAGAGCTCTGAATGCTATGCGTTAACTACAAGATACATAAGCGCGTGCTCTTTTTCAGACAAAGAAATGTTCTGAAAAGCTGGTGAAATAAAGATGCATTGTCAAGTATTTATGGTATGCAATATTTTTGAAACAGTGAATGCTCACAGCCGTGGCCTCATATATTTCTCTTGCTTAAGTACTGCATGTTGCTGTTTCACATTCTGTATAAGAAAATAATTGAACTTAGTGTTTACCGGTATTTACAATCTACAAATGACTTTCCAAACGCTATGTTAAACCACATCAGGTCTCTGTCATGGGACATATTCATGAAATTTTACAAGTAGGAATTTCTGATCTCACTCTGAAAGAGAAAAAGGGAGAATGACTTGGCCAAAATCACAGTGAGATCTAGTGTCAGTGGACAGTAGCACAGAGTGTCGTTTTACACTTGATTTCTATAGATTAATGCTCAGTTATAGAGAATGGGGATGCATTGACGCATTGCAGTCCATAAAAATCCAATGCATAACAACATAGAAATTTCAATTTTACAGTTTCTTAAAAACAAGAATTTATCTGTTGTAAAGTCATCCAGTAATAGACAGCATTGTTTTGGTTTATTTTTGTTGGATTTTTTTTTGGAGTATAAATAGATTTATTTGTGAAGAAAGTTGTCATTTATATTGAAAATACCTGCAAGCACTTTTCTGTCATAACTGTTTAGCTTGAAAACATGCATTTCATTAACAGGTTTTTAACAACTCTCCAGGCTGTAGTCAGGAAGTTCAGTGGAATGCAACTGACAGCCATAGGTACTTATTCTTGAGGGAACATATTCTAACTGCGAGCTTTGTTCAAAGGTGCCATTTAAGAAATTGCTTTAAATGTATGAAATGTTTTTAATAATTTGAGTCCTAGCTCCCTCTGAGACTGCTTACTTTCCTAGGGAGTACAGTGGTAGCTTGCTTTATAATGAGTATGGAGCATACCTAGCAAAAGCTGATCTGTAAAAATATCTCAATATTTAGAATACATTCTAATGTACTGTTGCTTAGGATTCCCATAGAACAAGTCATGTAACTCCTTCCTGTGAGTTGAGGGAGGAAATACTTTCCATCCCCTCAAATTTCCTCTTCAGTAGAGCTGTGTTTTCATTTGTCTATATTTTGTTTGTTTTCCTGAGTGTATATATTAGAAACTTCATGAATCCATCCAGTATTTGTGTGCCCTTCTTGCAGATTTAGATCTTAATGCACATCTAGTGCTTTTTACGTAATGTCTTGTTATAAAGGAACTTGAGGTGTAAGATATACATATGCTCAGTGAGTCTGACTTGCTTGTTTCAAATTTGAATTGAAAAAGGAAGGGTAAAGGATGAAAAATCCATTTGCAGACCTTTTCACTAGGAAAATAAAGTTAAGTAAGGAAGTTATTCCACTGCAAGCTGTTCATAAAGGGAAGCAGCTTAGAGAAATCTTTACAACCAAGGGAATCTTAAATCCAGTGAAGCAGGAAGCTATGAAATCATCACCATGTTAGAAAAGGAGGTTTATGAGGCTGGAATTACTGTTAAAAAGTTTGCCGTATGTTTGTAGCTGAATAATCCTTCTGCGTTCATTCTTTTGGTTTAAGAACATAAAAGTTCTCCCTTCCCATTAATACATTTGCTGATATTACTGTTTCAAGCTATCTTCTGTGTTCCATTTCTCATTTTAGAACTTCATTTGAAGACCTGCTCTTCTTGCTGATCAGCATCTAAAACATCTGTATTGTTTTGGTTCTGCTCTGAGATCTGCAGAACAGTTTGTTGGCCTAGAATACATATATATCTCAAGCATGTTTCACACTTAAATTGTGACATTACTACAGTTTTTACAACCAGAGGTATGAAAAGGATACTGCCATCAGAAAGGATACTGAAAATGGGATTGGGTTAGTTGGTACTTGTTAAAGGATGTCCAATGTGGCTGTGTCTAACCAGATTAGGCTCTTCAGAACACTGAAGTGATGATCCCTTGAATTAGTTATCATTCCTCTGTTTCATAGAAAGGTCTAGGGCTGGAGAGGAACTGCGATAAAACTAAATTTCAGAGAAATGCTAGCTATGTATTATGCAGTTAAGGTTTAGGTGGGGAACATTTCCAATCAAATCTTGAAGTTGCCTCTCCTACTTTCTTTCCTCTTCTGCTACCGTTAAAGCTACCCCTTTCTGATCTTTTCCAAACTGAAACCAGGTTATATTTAGTTTAGAACATTTCAATTGTGTGATTTGCAGTATGGCTTCAGAAAGAGCTGTCTCAGTGCAACTCATGAGGAGGGAACTGAAGCACAATGGAAGTGAGTGCCCAGGCACAGGAAAATCTAGGATTCCTAATCTGAACTCCAGACATTGGTGTTGATGTTTCAAGATATGATGTTTTATAACTTGCTCTCACTTGATTTGGCAGTACATGTCTTCTCATTAATATATGGAAGTGGGGCAGGTAGTGGCCCTGACCTATATCCTGCCCTCTCATCTATGGAGCATAATTTCCTTAGAGAAAGACTTTATTTCACTGTGCACTTGGAACAAATTGAGAACCTAATCTTCTCTGGCGCCTCTGTGAATTGTAACAGTTCAGGGAAAACATTTATCTAGGATGACAGATATCTGGGAAATGTTAAATGTGATTTTAATAATCTTGGTTATATAAACATATTGTGGTATTATCTTATTTCTAATTTTATGGGAAAATATTATATGACTGCTTAATCACATTTCCAGGTTGATTTGAGCTAGTTTTCAACTTGGTTTATTGTGAACTTCTACATCACACCTATACTGAGAAGATGAAATATTGAATGAATATAAGTTTATTTAACAGATGGTGTTTCAGATGGTATCTTTACCCCGTTTTAGCAAAAACATGCACTGATGTTTTATGAAATATACAATACTCCATTACAAAAATCTTTTTTCTACTTAAGGAATGTTTATGGGGGCTACCTATTTGCTTTACAAAGAGATAATGTGATTTCAATTTGTTTGCACGTAACTTGGTAGAAACATTAGTGTCTTTCTCTGAGCTCTGAGGAGAAAATGGTGTAGGCAGAGAAGCTTTTCCAAATATAAACTATTCCAGTTTTTCAGCTGACTGATTCTTCAGCTTGATATTCTTTCATGATTTGTAGATAAGAGGCTTAGATTAAACAAACCTTTCTTTTGTAGCAGGTAAGCAGATAAACAGCACAGTAAGGTAAGATGGTGTCTGCCACGTAAGTGGATTTTTGCACGTGGTGAAATAATTTTTAACTGTTACTATGAATTTGAGAACCAGGTGAGAAATAGTGAGGAAAAGTACTAAAGGTTTTTATAGTTTACTCTGTTGTCACTTGGGACATTATTCCTTGCCAAAATTGCAGGAGCACTGGGAGACAGGGAGAAGGAAACCAACATTTCTTTCCCTTCTGAAAATATATGTATTTGCGGTTATGCATGAGTTTTGAATTAAGAAACATACAAATATTTCACTTTAGAGAATTTGTGAGAATAAAATCTTTAGCTTAAATAATCAAATGTGTGCTTGAAATGATTAGCATGTTCCGACCTGTAATGTGCTTTGCTATTTTAAGTTTAAAAAAAACCAACAAAACAATGAGATAAGTGAAATGAAATGATTATGGCAAATTAAAGAAGAGAAATATATGTAATATGCTTTGGATATTTTCAAGATGTTAAAATATATCTTATTTTGCATCAGGCTGACTGAGACTTTCAACTTGAGTGTGGGAAAGGATAGCCAGAATGCAGTGCAGTGGGGATTTGAATCCATGCTTCAAGGGGGATTGCTCTAAGGTAGCCCAAGGCTTTTTGAATTTATTTCTTTTTCTAGCTATCCTGGGGGGAACAGAGGGACAAGGGGAAAGATGGGACCTGACATATTCATGTTAGCGCTAAGAAGGGAGTGATCCAGGAGGAAGGGACTTAGGCCATAGAATTCAGCTGCTGTGTTGGTCCCAGCTCTTCATTGCACCAAGCAGGCTCTTGCTTTGTCTCACCCAGAACCATACTTGGTTTTAATGGTCAGTGCTTTTCTCACCACGCTTGTGGATATATGTCTTGGTATATCACCACACACTAAGTTGCTCAGTTTAGCCTTGATGGTGGAGGGAGACCATATGCAAATCAAAGATATGGGCAGAAAAGGGACTGCTTTTAAAATCTCAGATGAATGGTATTTAGGCCTGTGCTAATATGACTGTATTTTTAAAAGGCAGGTCATGTTATGAATGTTAAATAATTAAAGCCTTAAATATGTGCCTAGCTATTGTCAATGACTGCGGTGTAGCCATGTATCTGCTGATGGGTTTTGTTGGTAATCAATATAGCATCTATTTCTAACACTGCACTGAAGTTATGTAACATAAATCTGCAGTCTGGCCAAGATGCTTTAGCAGTATTGTAAATCTAAAGTTAAAATCAACATATTTGTAGTGTGGACTCATTGCTTGTGTGAAATCTGCATGAAACTGGTGTAATAGAGTTGATGAGCAGGCCTATTAATATCGGCCAGAGATTTATTGTTTTCTTTTATAGAGATTATTGCATGGAGACCTCTAGGTTTCCATGCTGATTTTCTGTATTATTTTTTTTAGACAAATGACAGGAAGAAATAAATTCATACACTTGCTTAAATCCAAAGCACGGAGTAGGGATTCATTTGTTTCCTGAGTCCCACTATTATGTACCAACCCCTTGGCATTTTACAAAAATTTAATATTGCCTCCAGATTAAACATACTGGTATGTAAAGGAGAAAGGGGAAAAAGAACCATGTCTTCTCACCCCACAACCTCATTTGAACTTGAGTATCTTGTGGTACCACACTTATTTTAGTAAGTACATTGCAGTTCCCTAAATTGGCAGCCATGAGACATGTATGTAATCAATAACAGTAATTTGCAGAATTGCCTGAAGAGGAACTTTCTTAGGAGCCTGCTTCAATTATTTGTTGTTGTTCTTCAAATGCAGCGTTTGCAACAATGCTTTTATTAAGGAAGGTTCCTTGTCTCTGTTTGCCATCTTTTGCTGGACATATTGTGTGGCTCAGCTACTCTTGTAACATACCTCTCTTGCCCATCTTGTAGGAAGATCAAATACTTTTGAGGAAGTTGTGACAATAGCCATAAAAGCTGAAAAGGATGGATTGTGAAATAACAGTGCAATATGCATACTTATTATTCAGTAGTTGCTTGCAGTGCTATGGCTTTCTGTAAATATTAGTAGCACTGACTGTGAGTTTTTTACTTAATGTTTTGGATTCTAAATAACTATATATTCAGTGTAGTAATTTAAGGTACAATAGGAACATGGACTGAAATATTCTCGCAACAGCAGGGATATGAGACAAACAAAAGACCAGGACCACCCCACATAGTCTTCTAGTAGTATGCAAAAATTTCCATAGGCTGTAGAATAGTGTAGCCTCTGTAGATGTTCTTCATGAAAACTGTATGTGAAGAGACCAGATCTAGTGAATTGGCCTGCTTCCAGTATGTTGGAAATAATGAGAGATTAAATAGAACTCAAAAGGTAATGACTCAACAGCCATGAAATATATAAGGAAAACAAGCAAAACTTGCCTGAGTACATAGCAACTCTCGTTAAAAATTTATCTTCATTCATAGAACATGAAGGCAGTAGTGCATTTTCTGAAGAAGAGGTACATTTCAGGCTGGAAATGAACAGCATGCACCTGTGTTGTAAAGGTGATGTACTCTTTGTTAACTGTAGAGGTGCTTATAACATTTCACATGAATGTTATCTTTGCTAGTAGAATTTTCATGGAAAATGTTAAGTATTTTATGTTTTAACTTCTTTCATGTAATATTAGTTGAAAATATGTTGATAGTCATCCTCTCAATATTCTGGGACATTCAGTGTTTAAATGTCACAGAGGCATCTTTTTTTGCATTGCAATATCTGACTTCAAAGGAATAATTCAGAGCACAGTTAAGACATGAATTTTCATATAAAAACAACATGATTGCAGTGGAAATGTTTCAAAATGTCTTCTTCTAATAAATATATTTCTTTTGGAAAGAAACATTCATTGTTCATTCATATGAAGCAATTCAGACAGTATTTAAGGAAGATTCCACTCCATTGATGAAGACTTGCACATATTATTTGGAAAGGAAGACTGTCTTTTGAAAAGACAGTAGGTGACTGAATGCTTAAACACTACCCAGTGTGTTTCTGGAGTCTCTATCCTTGGAGATACTTAAAAAGAATCTAGATGTGGTTCTGGGCATCTGTCTTTAGCTGACCTTTCGAACTGCGGTGTGACAAGGTGACCAACAGAAGTCCCTTTTATCATCAACCATTCTGTGAAATGTCTATCTGTCAGTATTAGTTCAGAGTACCAAAAGAAACAGTACCCAATAATGTACAGAACTTGTGGAATAGTTCTTCTCTTTGTTTTTTACAGGCCACTTAAGGTTGTTTTATTTTTTTTTTTGTTTGTTTGTTTTTCCCTTTAACTTTTCCATTTGTTTTTCTGTCTTTCTCTGCATGCCCATAATTTCCCTTTCCTTTCTGTTTCCTGATTGTTTTTTTCTGCTTTGTTTTGGTTTTGCTGGTTTATTTGCTTTTAATTGAGATGTATCTTTCATTTTCTTCTGTGTGCAGTCAGGCTTGTGGGTCCCCTTTGATTTAAAAAAAAGAAAAAAAGAAAAAAGAAAGAAAGAAAAAGATAACTGAAAGCCTGCTGCTGCTGCTGAAGACCATCCTTGGAAATTTCATTCTTGAATGTGAAGAGCTTCTGGATTTGTTGCTTTGGGAATTAAAGTTGAATCCTAAACTTTAATGAAAATTAGTGGCAAAATTTTGTGATTTTAAATTCAGAAACAACCACAAAGACAGAGTAACTAACATACTAAATAAATAAATAAATAAATCAGAGTTTGATTAATTGTATTTCCCCCCCCCCCCCCCCCCTATTCAGGATATTCATAAAGTGATAAAGATACATACGCTGTTGTAAACTTTCCAGAAAGCCTAATGAAGCTTGCTGTTGAATAATTAATGAAAATAAGTGGTACCAAAGTTTGTGAAAGTAACATCCTCCATTCCAGTCATGGTATGTGTGGAAATAATTCAAAATAATATCAAACTTTGCAACTATAGTTTAATTATGGTAATAGTATTACTAAAGTTTTACTGCTTTATCAGTAAATTCTTACTGGTATTACAGGTAAAATTTATCTGTTTTTACTTTCTTTCTTAATATATGTATTTTTTCCAGGAATAGAAAATTTTGAGCCTAATCAACCATCAGGCATTCAGCTCTACTGCATTTCATTTCTTCAACAGAGCAAACACCCTTTGATATCTGAAGGGCCAATACAGACATTTTATTAGTTTACATTCTGAATTCACATGATATATAATTATTAACTCTCAGTGCAGTGTGAAATGTCTAACATTGCTGCTTCCCAAAAAATGCTGGAAGAGTCAGTCTAACAACCTTGCAGATTAATTTCAATAATTGGATTTCTATTTTGTGTATGTTTGTTTACTGTATGAGGTTGAAGACTTGTGAAAGTAAGCTTTTTGAATGTTTCCATATTGGCCTCCCTTACTATATGCTTGAACTGGCAACAGAATGTACTCAGAGAATATGCCTTGAAAATGACATAAATACATCCAAACAAAGGCAAAACATCAGTATAAATAAGCTTTTGCTTATTTTTTTTCAACTGCTCTGCATACTAGCACAACACGCTGTTACAGATAACTTGCTCTAGAAAATTTCGGTCATAGTTTCTCCAATTAAATATGTGCAAAGCATGTTATTTTGAGATAGGTATGCCATGTAATATAGTCTGCTGGTCTTTATGTTTTTCATTTTATCTGCCTGCTCTAACTTTCAGAAATTTACTGTAGAATGTTATGACATTTAGATATCTGATAATCACCATAGGACCCAGTACCACTTTTAATGATGCATCCTTTCAGTGTTCAGATTTCCTTAATTCATGCTGTTCTATGATCTTTGCAGACTCAATACTTGCTGTGGGAAAGCACTGAGTCACCAGTATTCCATTCAGAAAGATTCACTAGGGTCACAATAAGCTGCCAATAGATATTTGTCAGCACTGAGAGAATGTTTACAAAAGCAAGGTCTTTGAATTGAGAGTTGAGAAATTTCTCTAACTCCTTGTTCTGGTGCCTGTAACTACAAGAAATCCCAAGCATCTGGTCAGGAAAGTTAAAACAGGATGGATTGAAGTTTGTTTCATTCAATCTTGCTGTTACAGGACAGGATTCTTCTGTATATTTTGTTAACAGTATGTTTCCTTTGCTTTCTCTTTTGCTGGAGATGGTAATCTCTTTTCTGCTAGGTTGCCATTCCTATATTTGGGCCAAACTGAATAAAGAGCAGATACTGACTTTGAGACTGGAAGGAAATGGACTGAGAATAACTTTATCTAAATGTTTCCTTCAAGGTTTAAGACTAGACAGTTTATGTACATGTGAATGCACACTAGCTTTCAATACAATAGGTAAATGCATACTGTGTCAATTAGTCCATGATAGTATGTACTCTGACATATGGTTAAATGCAGCATAACTGTTGCTGGGATTGAAACATTTGAAGTTTTTATGTTGTACTAGATTACTGAACATTGATATCAAGTTGCTAATGTGCTGTCAGCTGGCATCCTGGCTTTCTTTAGGGATGCAAGTGCAGTGTACCTCTTGAACTTGCACCCATACTGATAGTGTGTTAAAAGGAGTAGAGACCTGCTCTAACTCACTGTGCACCATCAGCAACCTGCTGTAAAAGGTTTACTGGTCTCTACTGCTGCTAAATAGTGCTTGGTCACAGACTAAGAACTTTCCGAGTTACGTGTTGATTTTATTTGTTATAGGTTACTAGTGGACCAAATTCTGTCCCTTTTAAAATGAACGAGAGGTTTGCTATTAGCATAAAAGTATTAAGATTTGTTTGCTGTGAAAGTTATTATATAACTCTGGAGTTTTGCTGTGATGATGATGGGCAGAGGCAGGTCTTTTATGTAATAAAAATGTGATAGATTGATAAATACTTGAGGAAAAAATCCTGAATACAGGCCTTCCCAATCTCCAATGAAATGGGCTGTTTCCTTCAACAGTCATCACAATGTACAAATAAGTACACCCAACACAGCATTCATTGTTCTCTTCTGAAGTGAAATCTTTACTCAAGCAATTGTTGTATGTTACTTGGCATAATTTGAGTTGGTTTCAGTAAAGTGATTTCTTCCTTTTTCTTGCAGATATTAACATTACAATCAAAGTTATTCTCTTTATTTAGGGTCTAGAATGTTCAGGTTGGACAAGGTAACAATGAAAAATGTACTGTATTTCAAAAATAGTTCTAGTATGTGACATTATTGCTTCTAAACTTTGTGCACCCATCTGAAACAGTAAATTTGTTCATATGCATATTCTTAGTTTCAGTGTGGTGCTTGGTGCGTGAATTAATTTTATTTTACTTTATTTTTTACCAATGTTATTATTTAACATATTATATGCTTAGAATGACAAAACTACTAAACAATATGTACTTTTCCTTTACAAGTGTCTATGGCTTGAAAGACACAGTAACTAATAGGTGAGGTTTGTTCTTTGCAAGATACTGTATGGGGCAAATCCTTAAGTATCTCTATCCAATATTTTTAGTAACTTTATGAAACAGCAGCAGGGCCATCTATTGTGTTCATCTACAGAGAATTAAAAGACAAAAATAATCTCAAAATTACACTTTAACTCAATTTTTTACAATATGTTTATGAAATGTATATGTATATATATTTTTTTGGGGACCCTAAGGGTTATAATTGTCTGCATTTTAAAAATTTGCCTTGGAATCTCCAGAAGAGTGATACTCTGTAGTATGAATACCCTGACATGGAGTATTTTTGCACAGAATTATAGTGAGAAGGCTGCAAAAACCTGAATTGCAGCCAGAATATTGATGGCTGGGGAGGGGCATGTTAATATCCTGGGTTCAGTAATACTGACGCCAAATGTAAACACCCACTGAGTGAACCTTAGGTCTCTTAAATTTTCTCTGCTCTCTAGCTCCTAAATTAATAGCTTATGCTGCTTAGTGCTGCAATACAGTGAGTCATACTTCCCGTATTTCAACCTGACCCGAATTAAATTATCCTGAATTTAAGTGCATCAAACACTGCAATACGCATGCCACAGTCAAACCTGGATGTAATTAAATTAGTTGAATTTTTTAATATGCTCAATGAAGCACCATTATTAATCTCCATGTGTGATTCTTTTGCACAAACATTCATGTGTTTCTAGGTGGAATGCCAATCATTACAATAATTAAGGTAATAACAAGCTTGAATCCCTCTACCATACACTGTAGCATAGAAGAAAGAATTGCCTAGGATTTAAGAGATGAAGGTGAGCTTAGAAAAAAAAAAAAAAGATCTAAATGAATTGATAAAGTAAAATATTGTACTGATAGGAAAACTATGACCGACACATCTGAGAAACAGAAATTTCTTGATGGGATGGTTATGTTATGAAAGGAAAGCACTAGTCATAATTTGGGCACTTCTTTCCCCTAATAAATTTTGTGGTATTGGTGGAGACAAGAGATGCAGCTCTTCACTGGGTCGGTACATTCAGTACCATCTCACGTTCTTTAAACATGCTGCTACACTGAACTCCTAAGCTTCCTCTATGATGAATTCAATTTACAAATTTAACATAATGAGGAACAACAAGAAGCATTCTTATTTTATTGAGGATCTAAGCAGAGACTAGATCTTGATTCTGCCTTTATTCTTTTTTCACTATTGTCTGAATCAAAAGGAAGTAGTAAATATTTACTGCACATGGGCAGTATGTCTGCATGTCATGACAACACATGTATTTTCGGTCTTCAAAGGATACTGTAGGCTATGCTTTATGAGCTAAAGGGAGGATTTAACTATCACATCCTTTACAGGGGAACAGAAGGAGGGTAGTTGAGTAATTTATTCAATATTGTAGCCATTTTAATAAGATCTTAATGCAAAATTCCAGCTCTATGTTGGCAGAATCTGCCAGACCCTGGCTTATGGAAGGTACAGGAAAGGGTAGTCGAAGAGATTCACTTTTCCTGCATTGTATAGTCTTAGATCATGTGTGTCTAGAAAAGAAACCAAGAAATCATGTATTCTTTCCATGTTCTAGGGTAGGATCAGCAATTCCTGCAGAATTTGTAGCAGAAATCTGTCTGGTCTGCTCTGCAAAAGCCTGTGACTGTAGATATTCGGAACATTGCTGGGCTGTCTCACTGCTATCATTCTATTAGTTTCCATTCTTACTAAGTTTTAAATATCATCCTCTGCCTCCCCGTCCCCCCAAGGTCCACCATTTGAAAACATTCTTTGCTGTCTAAGCAGGACATTCTTAAATTTCTGAGTGTGAAGAGTCAAGTCTTATGTTCTCTTATTCTTTCTCTTCTAGACTATAGGAAGTCTAATGCGTTTAATCTTTCCATGAATGTTATCACGTTCTCCTCTTAGAATTTCAATGCTTGCATCCATTTTATTTATTTTTTTTCTTGGAATGTGATTCTCCAAATGGGACATGTAGCCTTGAACATCTGACTGAATTTAGCTGACTTTGTTTGCTGTTCCAAAAAAGGTCAGCTTAAAATTACATCCACTGCAGTATATTCCACAGCTGGGGCAATTATCAGTGAAGGAAATGTCTGGACTGCGTATAACCTTTGTTAGATTCTTTCCCATATTTTAGACTATTCTGTTGCTTCTATTAAGAAATTTTAATTTTAAAAAAGGGTGTGTAGATACTTCTTGAATTTTTAACGAAAACTTCTACTTTTGTGCCTGTTGATGAGATACTCAAAATATTTAGAACTTGTTGTCTACAGTAAAATAATATTCCTCTTCAAATCATGTTAATCTCTTAGGATCTCATATCTCTCTCCCATGAAAGTGAAAGCATTTTTTTCATTGTGTATTACTTTACAACCAGATTATTTGATATTAAAGATTGATCACACAGATCTTCTTAGTGCTTCAGAGCTAGTATACCTCTATTTATCTTTCCTATTTGTTTCATAAAATCTTGTTAGAATATATATACCCTTTCCCAGGTTTGATTTTATGCACATTCATGAAATTACCTGTGGAAAAATCTTGCAAATGTCGTGAAGTATTTGACAAATAACAGTACATCAAAGCAGGTATCCCTCTCTCCTCCAAATCTTTAATAAAGTTTGCAGATTGATAGCACTGCAAAAAATTAGCCCTTCTATAAAGTTATCCTTCTCTATGGTTCTGACAATATGTAGAAAAGATGCAAGTGAACATTCAACAATCTGGAAATTCAGTAGATTTTAATAAAATGAGGAAGCTTTTTCTGTTGTCTTGTAATTCAGGGCATATCTGCACACTTTTGGTGTCAGCGCTATAAAAAAGAAAGTGGAAGGAATGGTTGTTTGCATTTGTGATGAATAATGTTTCAGAAATTGCAAGTTTTTAGAAAGTAGAAATAACAGTTTCTTCCCTCCTTGGTTTCTAATATTGTTTCAGTAACTGTGGAGATAAAGGAAAGTTGGGTGAGAGCAACGTACAGCTTCTTGCTTGTATTATTTTACTTTTCTCTTTCCTTTGAGTCTCCAGCAGAATAATGATGGAGAGTTCAAGTATTTCTATAATGTATATGAAGGAAAGAACTAACAAAAGGGATGCCTACTGGATACATGAGAAATTTATCCTCCTCTTCACTGTGAAGCAGTCCTGCTTATCTTGATAGTGTTCTAGTATCAAAGGCACTGTATTATGGAGTCATATTTATTATTACTTAGCTATGTGTTGTATTAAATAGTTGATGCAATTTAAATCAAAAACCTAGTTCACAGAGAGCCGTGACTATTCACTTTAAATTAACAGACATTAATCATGTTATGCCTGGTGCTGGATTTTTTATTTTTTTTTTCTTTAATGGGATCAAGAGTAAAATAAAATACAGCTTCTTCTGTACATATGTGCTTATACAGTTGTTTACCCATTTTATTAATTTCCAAGATCAACATAATTGATCAACAGAAAGAATAGACTTAATAGTAAATTATGCCCACTGGAGGCTTAATAAATTTTGTTTTCTTTCTTAACCACAGCTTTAGATAGCAGAAAGCATCTTCCACACACTGAAGTATGTATGTAACCTTCAGATAATAAAGCAACAACTCAGTATTTAAAGGTACTCTGGAATTTCTACTTTAGAAATGGTTGATATGAGTCACCACCTGCTGAGATCTTTCAGAGGAGGAAGGAACATTGGTAACCTTACATGAGACACTGTAGAAATTGAATCTGTTGGTTCTAATGGAGTGAAATATGTTTATTGGATTTACTAGTGCTGTCAGAAACACTGTATTGCTCAATTTAAAATTCTCCTGAGTGCTTAAATAATCCAGCTGACCCTACATTTTTTATCATATCCATTTTGACTTGGTTTTATAGCACTTTAAATTTCCATGGGCATTATAAGTGTTGTATTAAACATTCCTGACCTGCTATTGACTTCTTAGTTACAGGGTTTTTTTGTTTTGTTTTTTTTTGTTTTGTTTTGTTTTGTTTTGTTTGTTTGCTTTTTTTTTTTTTTTTTTTTTTTTTTTTCCTATGTGTTATATCAGCTGAATGTATTTGCTACTTTGAGTAAAAATGTAACAGCTTCTTTGTTTGAGATATTTCTTATTCAGGTTATTTTAATGTTTAAAAAGATTAAAGATGTTCAGGAATATAGTTTAGAACTGAGAGAGTGACAGTGCATTTTAAAGTAGCCCACACAGAAGGCTGCACATGTGATTGGCTTAGAAAGCCAAGGAAATGCTGTAGGAATGAAATTGATTAACACTTTAATAAGTTGATTAATAGTATGTATGGTGTGTTGTTGTTTTTTTTTTGTTGTTTGTTTGTCTGTTTGTTTTTTGTTTTGTTTTGGTTTGTTTTTTTTTGTTTGTTTGTTTTTGCCAGATGTCTCAGACTTCAAACCCGGCTGGGGGGCTGCAGGGTAGAGCACAAGGTCTGTGTATATATAAGGAAGAGTTTTTGCTCTTCAATATGAATAATTGGAAAAGCAGATAAAAGC
The DNA here is from genome assembly GCF_039878825.1 of Excalfactoria chinensis. Classification (NCBI taxonomy): domain Eukaryota; kingdom Metazoa; phylum Chordata; class Aves; order Galliformes; family Phasianidae; genus Excalfactoria; species Excalfactoria chinensis. The sequence continues at coordinate 37,098,874 of NC_092829.1, read as the reverse complement.
AACTGACATATGGAAGGAAGTGTGGGAGGAGAACAAGTAACAGAAATAGCTTCATATTAAAAAAATAAATAAAATAAAATAACACAGTTTTTCATATATCCTTGTCTATGACTATAGTAGTCCTTGTCTATGACTATAGTAGTTCTTCATTTTCACTTTTGGTAATTAATTAGTGTCTCCTCAGTCACTAAAGCAAAGTTCACATGACATCTCTCACTGAATAGCCTCATTTAGTTTTATATTTTGAAATATTGCTCTGTTCCAAGTGCCAACACGAGTTGCTGACTGTTCATTGTAGTTGTAAAAAGTGGGAATTTTTAACAACACCTTTTGATTTACTTGAAAATGTCAGCTTGCATCCTGGAAGGGCAACTGACTGTGTGTTTCAAGTGGAATGAGTACTTCTGCTTTGCCACTGGATACTTTTGATAACAGACAAAGTTAAATGTAGCTTTTTAAAACAATGTCAATAAAGAAACAACAACAAACCAACCCTGAGCCACTGACAGAGTTACTCAGAGTTACTCAGAGTGTTATTAGTATCTAAGTGACTGAAGACCTGTAAATTATACTGTCTGATAAATAGGAACCCATTGGAATGATGGATGTTTCAGTGTTGTGCCAGAGTATCACAACAGCACAAAGTATCCTAACTTAAGAAGTGATTGCATCTAGAAAACTCATCCAGATGCATAGAAATGTGCCATACTTATATAGAGAAGATAGTTTTAATTTGGCTGTAGCCTTCTTATTCTTTTTGAATGTTTAAATAGCTACAATAGTGTCAGAGAGTTAGCACCGTTACATTTGCTTTGGGAGCAAATGTAGGAGCATCCATATAGATGTCTAAATTTTAGGTATCAAAAGATTAGTCAAATGAACCCCTTGCTAAAATTCAGTTTATGAAATCAGCTGAGGATACTTTAATATATCCTTGTATTTTAACTATTGAAGTCGAAGTTTAATGAAGAAAAAAAAAAAAAAAAAAGTCAAATTCTTAGGTGTTCTATGATCACTTTATCTATATATTCAATCGGAAGTTAAAAAAAAAAAGTGTTCCCATGAGTTTGCCTATTATCCTTCTACCTCAAGCTATGAAAAGTATAAACTCACTTAGGAACTGATATTTCTGTTTTCAAGCTCTTAAAAACCAACCAACCAAACAATCAAACAAAAAATTATGTAAATGATAAGCTAATGAAAAGAACACTGACCTTCTGCTATCTTGGTCTTAAGACCTGACCATGAAGTGAATAGAACTGCATGCATTTTCTAGGATTAGTATTTCATTTATTTTGTGCCATGTCCTCTTGAAACTTCTCCTCCAAATATCACTCTTATACCCTATTTATTGGAAGTCTTTAGATTTCTTTGCATTTTAGACAGTGTATGTGTCTTGCATTCTACATATACAGGAAAATAATTGGCCTTCTTGGTCTGAACCTGTGTCTTACTTAGTTTCCTTCCCAAACACTTGCTCCTTCTTAATTTAAACTCATGTGCTGATATTTATAGTTGCTGATTGATTTGTAACCTATTCAGTATCTCTTCATAGTGGCAACAGCTACAGTCTTGATCTTAAGTCATACTTTTTTTCCCCTTTTCCTGGATCCTGCATAGTATTTTCAGGCTCTCTTATAGCAGGCAGTGAAAATTCACTCGATCTGCTTGGATTGACCCCATTCTGAGACTGATACAGCGAAGACATAACTTTCTGTGTTAAGGTTGAAAAACTATCAAGGATAAGCAATCTCTCCTCTTTATTTTCCTAGTATGTGTATTAAATGTGACACATTTTTACTTTTTTTCTCACCAGCTTTTAGATATAAGTAGCTTCATAGTGATTCTTTGATATTCTGCTGTGATGCAAAGACTACTTCACACTATATAATTAGTGTAGGTTTTCTTTTCTGAGAAGAATGTGTATGCTGATGTTCTTTTCTTTTCTTGAGTCATCATGAATTTAAAATGTTTTTTTAGTGCTGGAGTAATCTATAGTCCAGACAGAGATTTCATCTCTCTCTAATGCTTAATTTGTTTCAAAAAAAAAATAAAAAAAATTAAAAAAAATCATGTTATGATTTTAAAAGCAGTCACTGTAGACTTAAGTTCTGTCTTGATGTCACTATCAAAATCAAACCTCATTTCTAAAGTGCAGAGAAGTGACTACTTTTTAAGATTTGTTTTTACTTGCTATTGTTAATTGTTACTATGTATTGCTTTTACTCAGTATTGGTTTTAATCCAGAGAAAATGCTGTTGACAGTTGATGACTTCATCATTTCTGATCATTCTGGAACCTTTTCTGAAGCTTATATTTGCAACAGATAGCTGATCTGAAAAATGTTTTAGAGATGTATTTTCTGAAACCGATTCTCTCCCCCTCCCCTTCCCTCCCACCCCTGCCATTTCCTCTCACTTGGTGTTATTTCCTCCAAATGTTAGTACTTCTACAGTGTTTTAACTTCTGTAGTACTTCATTTCATCCAGTAAGTCATGAACATTCTGTATATGTGTATTCCTTCATACTGCTGCTTTGTGTAGCCTGATGCCTGAAGCAGATCATGCCTAATTATGTGTCAAGGGACCTTACTAGCCTTACTGTATGTTGAAACTCAGTTTGTCATAATCAAATCCTACCTATATATATATATATATTTTTTTTTTTTGTTTTAAATTTTTGCAGTAGTCTCTTCTGTGGTTATGTATCACCTTTTGTATTCCAGCAATTTCATTATACTTTGTATTTTTAATTTACCATGTTTCTCATCTTCAGTGCTATTCTATGTTACTGTCTGGAATTTGTTTGTGTAGGTTGTTTTCTTGTTCTCAAAGGAGATGTAAAGAGTCAAAGCTGCTGTTGTTGTTATTTTTTTTCTTCCAAATTCTTGACCAATGCATTTGTGTCCTGAATCAATAATTAATTGTGGAGGGATTTTCTGGATACCTGCACATGCTTCTGAAAGCTTTAATCAGATTACATTTTTGACAGCAGTAATTTCAGATACAGTGAACCTAATTTTACTGTATTCTCATAAAGGACGTAATTCCCCAAACTGCACTTCCACAAACCAACCTTCTTTTATTGTTTTACAATGCAGTTATTTACAGTGCTTCTTAAGTTGTATTGGGCATGTTCACCTCTCAACATTCATTCAAGTTTTCTATAAAACATTGAAGCATACAGAGAATGTATAATATGTTGTTTTTTCCCTTGATTGTATTGATGTAATCACATCTTCTTAAGAGATAGCTAAGAACTGCTGGCTAGGATCTATGTTGCCTCCAAACTTTGGAGAGAGAAAATGTTTCTGATACAGATATCCTAATTATCTCCTGTGCATTTCTGAGGCTTGCTTATTTCTTAGTAGTTACACTTTTCATAAAACAGACAGTCCCAGTTCCATAAGGGGAAGAGATGGTAGATTTCTTTGTGTTTTTTTTCTGTATTGTTTTGTCTATGAAAGAAAGAAAGTGTTTGTAGGTGACCTCTGAAAAGAGGTGGGAAAAAAACCTTGGTAAGCTATCCCACCTATCAGGTTTGTACAATATCTTGAGAGATCCTCAGTAAAACATCAAAAAACATCAATTCAAGCATTGCAAGCTCACAGTTGAATGAATTTTCCAAGTAGCTAGTAAGAGAATAGTGTAGCACTACTTTCTGTTTACTTGATACTAAAATATATGTAGTTAATACATGGGAGTTACTATATAGTTTCAAAATAAATAAAAATAAACTAATTATGCAGAAATCACACTTTCTTCTGTTTTGTGCAAGAAGGCAAATGAATTAATTACAAGAGGGCAAGTGGTAGCTTTAGTTAAATTTGTCTGTGTCAAATAACGCTTGTTAATGTTATGGAAGTGTTTTCTTCAATATGCATTTCCTATAAATGAGCTTTACTCAGGACAACAGCCATGATTTTCACACTCTGCTCCTTTGAAAGAATCATGAACAAGACAGTTTCTAAGCTTTACTATAGTTATTGGTGTTAAGCAGCAAACAACTTTAAGTTTCAACACCTGTGAGATACTGTGGCTTGTAACACAAACATAGAAAACACAAACTGACTCTAAGTGCTATTTTCTAAATGGTTATAGTACATATATTCTTGGCTGAGTAAAGACTGTTGACTTCAGCAGGACAGACTATGTAGTTTAGGTAAGATACATCCTTAATGCACTAGGAGAGCTGAGCAAGTGTTTGAAGGCTAAAGGCTGTAATTTAACAGGTAAACATTTCTGCCTTGCTTTCTCTTGGGTAAGGTTAGATATATATATGAAATATGCTATTTTTCTTAAAGCTAACTGGGTAAGTTTTATCACAAATTATTTCAGAGATGGAAATTTTTCAAATTTGTTTTTGTCTCAAATATGCTATTTAAAGCACCATCTCATCCATCTTCTGTATCCCTTCTTGCAGCATGAATAGTGGCATTAATGGGCAAGCCTGATAAAGGATGCAAAATCTGATCTTTCTTTCTAGTGATCGTCACCTAACGTAAGAGCAGATTCTGCCTCTTCTAATAAATCTTGCCTAACACTACTGGCATAATAATAAATAAAAAAGGCACTTTTTTTTTTTTTTTTTCTTTTTTTTAAGCAGAACTGTCATAGAGGTTGAAATATTGCTTGTCCAAAACAAGCAACATGAATCAAGTTAAGAAAAGAATGATAGATCAGCAAGTTTTTTTTTGTTGGTTTTTTTTTTTTGTTTGTTTGTTTGTTTGTTTTTGTTTTTTTTTCCCCATAGAGAAGATTTCATGCTGACTCATTGGCAATACTGATAATATAGGTTCAGCCATTATTGGAGCATATTGGGAGTAACAAGACAGATCAGTATGACAAACATCTATGACCTTGATTCTCATCTTCAATTGAGGAAAAACTTACTTTGTTATATTGCTCCCCTGCAGGCCAAGGTCTCAAAGTAGATCTTCAGCAACCCACTATACTGCAAGAAAGGTACACTAAGGCATACTTACACCAAATCTAAAGCACCATTTGAACAATGTAGATTTTTTGTGATATACATTCAATTCAAGTGATTGCATTTCATGGCATTGCAAGTTGGAAAATGGATTTTGAGTTCATATTTTATTGGTTTCACCTAGGATAATACTTCTTAAAGGCTGTTCATTAATAGTTGCATCTGCACAAAGGTGTAAAACTTTCAGAACAGAAGCACAAAAATATTCCATATGTTTTGAAGCACAGCTGGTTAACCTGGCACTGTCTGCTCCTGCTTGATTTTATGGTCAATTCTTAGTGCTGGTTACCCTCAAGCACTTGTCAGTCATTGTGGCCAAGGTGGTGAAATAAGGTGTACAGAGAACTGACAGTTCTCCTGATCCAATAAGCAACATTTGAATCTCAATTTGATAACTTCAATTTCTGTTTTTTTGCTTGTGTTAGTTACTCCATTCTTGAGTACACTTGATCCTCACTGCTTATCTCTGTTATCATTATCATGGTCCCTACTGAAAGGTTTGCTGTTTCTTTTTGAGCTTCATTGTTGATTCCTGAATGCGAATCAGATAATCCTCAGATAATTTGTGACTAATTGTTCGAGAAATTCAAGCACCATATTCTATCATTCTTGTTTTAGAGATTAGTATATATAAATTGCATTGTTCCCAGGAATGCTATTGAAGCAAACATATTTTTGCAGAAAAAAATATTCTTACTAAAAATAAAATTGTATATGAAAGTAATAAAAATAAAGTGGAAGGTCATAACATTTAGAGTACATTGGGACAGTAAAGTTGTTCATGGTAAAATGTTTTGCTATTTCATAAAAGTGTGTCTACAGGGTGTTGCCTGAAAAAGCAGTGAAAGGCCACTAACTTGTTTGGTTATGGCAACAGGTATGTGTCTGGCACAGGAAACAATTCCACAGAAGTGATTTAATTATGACTTTGTATTTCCTTTGTCAGTATAGGAAAAAATGATAGCTGCCCAGAACAAAAGATCTGCTAGCGAGACTGGCACCACATGTCCCTTTGCTCAAGAACTTTCTGCTTTTCACCAAAGTTAAAACTGAACTGTCACTTCTTTGCACTGTTTAAATTGAAACCTCAGCAACTCAGAGTGACCCCTCGTTACTTGCCTTTACTAAGCAGGCTTTGAAAAATAAGATGGTGAATAGTAATTTAAAATAAGGTTAAAAATATATATATTTAGCAGAAGAGTTTGAAAACAGCTGGAATAATCAGTGTGCTCTGAGAAGGAGACAAAATGGTTCTTGTTTGTTATCTGAACAAAGTAAAAGTCACAGGCAAAATCAACTTGCAAAGAGCATAAACGATATCATACTGATTAGTAGCATGTCTGAATACTTTTATACTTCTTTTTCCTGATGCAGCTATTATGGTTTACAGAGTGGATTACAGATGCTGTGCAAATATGTTTTGCATACTTTCTGGTTGACAAGTTAGTGAGCAGAATGAGAGCATGTTGGGGAATTTCTATCAAGGATGAAAAATTGCATCAACTGGTGCTTGATTTTTCTTCCTTTTTATAGAAAAAAGAATAATAAAATCAGATGAGCAAAGATTCCCATCCCTGCTAACAAGCTATTTGATTTTACTCTGTTGGGCTGTGGAATTGTACTTTGCAATTTCAAAATGATAATTTATGAAAAAGAATAAGGGCAAAGTAGAGATGATTACATCAACAAACCTATTAATGATTATAGTGTGTGTTATACACAGGAGCTGCCCTCCTTGTAGCATGATCCATTCATGCACCAGCCCTTAAATCTTTGTCTCTTTCTCTAGTTACAAAAAAATCAGTACTACTTTTTGCTGTATTTGTTTTCTGTTTTTGTGTTTGTTTGGCTTGTGGGTTTTTTTTTATAACCTTACTCTCATCATCCCAAGATTTATTCTAGTTGTCATCTTTTCTGCTTTTTGCTTATGACTCTTTCTCTAATCTTTCTCTCTGGCATCTGCTTTTTTTTCTTTTTCCTCCTCGTTCAGATTTTTCAGTATCTTTTATCACTATTAAGAAAATCCTGCTGTGATTGCAGCTGTTATGTGATAGTAACTCTCTATCTATATAATCTTAGATACTGCTTTGTGATAATTGAGGGTAGATGTTGAGATTTCAAAGATCTTTGTACATCATGACAGGCTACAAAACTGATGTTTTAGAAAGGTTTGGCAAATGCTTCTGTATCTTCAGGTGGCTCTCAATACTGACAGATGGCAGTTATTCAGTTAAACTGCAAGTATCAAACCCTGTTAATTATATTGAGATTATTTCAGAGGGATCCTCCGCATCTTAAGGGAGAGAAACAAATATATTTCAGAGCTATGGGTGGTTGTTTTGTTTTGTTGTTGTGTTTTGTGAAGCATAACAGTTCATCCATTCAGAGAGGGTGAAATAGAAGATCTCGGAAGTGTAATTCTAGCATTCAAATAACATTCAAAGTAATTATACAATAAAAGTTTTGGTATCTCTACAGTGTATCATCCTGGGACAGGTCCACAAACTTTACTGTTTGATTATCCATTAATTGTGTTGTCATCTATCACTCTTGTCCAAAGAAACAGGATGAGGATATATCTGCTAGCCAAGCAAAACAGTTCCCTGAGAAGAAATTCATTTGACAGTCCAAGAGGTAACATGGCACTTGCAACAAACAGAGTGCACGTTTCTCAGCAGTTAATTAGTCTAAACGTAGATAGGCAATTCACATTTCACTTTGTGTTATTGTAGCTGTGCAAAGTATTATGCATAAAGAAAAAAAAACCCAACACAGTCTCACAGCAGAGTGAAAGAAATAAACCATTTACTTTAACTGCATGTAAATAAATGTTTCTAGATTTCCCCAGTGCATTTTCAGAGTTTATTTCTTGGAAGATTTTTTGCAACTGATTATTGTTAGTACTGAGATTGGATATGGTAGTTTATCGTAATACTGTAGAACCTCACTGTACAAAGCTGCACTGATGAATTAGTGTTTAGAAGTCTTGGAATCTCAATAATTCATCTGCTATTTGGCATCAGTAAAGCTCTTTTCTTCTGCTTTCTGCATTGTTCTTGTTTTTGCTAATTACGGAGAGTAAGAATTGTCTTCTACTAGACATTAACGTACAACAAATCTTCTAGAGGAATGCGTTTCTCTTGGTTGATCTTAACACAACAAAATAAGCAATACTCAGTCAATTTTCCAGCTAGTGAAGTTATTTCTAATTAATATTGTGCTCAAAAGTCAGGAGACCATCCTTGTTATGATTAGTTTACCTGCTCAAGGATGATAAGTGCTGAAATTTTGACTCGCAGACTGTTGGGCCATTGTGGCTTCTGATTTTTAAGGGGCTTGTTAAATTTATGATGTAGGTTCTTAGATGTATCTTTATGTTAAAATAAACATGCAGGGAAGAAAAATACAAAGAACAGAGAAGAGAATGTTATTGTATAGTCTGTGACTTCAGAAAGAAGAGTCTCAAAGATAACTGAGAAAAATGTTGAGAAAATAGTTTCTCTCTTCATGCTGTGTATCATCATGATTTTAATGCAGACATGTCAATGTTTAGAAGACTCTACTGTCTGCAAGAATGAGGCAATACTGTGAATTTGATCTGAGGTGGAATTCTTTACATAGCGAATACAAGTATTCCTATTGTGGATGAAGGTGAACTTCTGTAAACTCCATTTTAAAACACAGATTACAGTTTATGTTAATTTTTTTTGTTTGTTTTCTAATTTATTGTTTTCCATTTCTCAAAATTTGACTTCCGTGTATTAGAGCAGAATGCCTTATGTAACTTCCTGCTTCAAGAATTTTTGATGATGCTGTTATAGTTTCACCTGTGCAGTTCTAATTATATTTTCTAGATGATTTTAAGACCAGACCACAAAGGATAGAGACAAATGCTGTGAAAAGCAAACTTGGTGGTTCCCCACCAGACTGGTGACTGTGTATTTGGCCTTAGAAAGGAAAGTGAGAAATACTTTCTTATGTCTTAGGATGTTTCTGTAATATATTTGTTAGTGTATTTAATTTCTGTTCTTCGTAGATTCTGCAAGGATATGTTAGATGTAAGGATGTCCTTGGAACATGCGTAGCAATTGGCCATGAAAGTGAAGTAGCGTAATGGAATCAGTTTGAATAATTGAGAACTAGTTCCACGAAGATATGCAGACAACTGACAAGGATTTCAGTGTACCCATATCCCTACAAGTAGAAGGCAGAGAATATAAGAATCCTGTAACAGACACCCCTCACAGTGCTCACCTTATTCCATTCTCATTTTGGAAGAAAGGTTGAATGTTCCTTCTTTCTCTGTTTATGATGAAGATTGGGTCTTTGAGACAAAGGAAAGCATGGAGAGAGCACTGGCAGTAATAAAATTGAGTTTACTGTAACTTTTATTTTTGAATTTCCTTTAAGTGTGGTGATGATTGTGGATGGAAAAAGCACCATGAAAGTAAGAGCAAGACAAATGAATTTTTTTCTTGGCAGAGGTCTACTTTATGCCAGAGTTCTAACTTAATCAGCTTGCTGTATCCTGTGCTATCAGTTGCTGGTTTGTATGTGATGCGAAGCTCTTTAGAAAGATACTTGGTACTATTAGGTAAAACATTGTTCTTCTCTACTTAGGGTGCTTGATAGATCCTTTCCAACATAGCTATTTTTTCAAGGAAGTGTTGGAATTTTCAGCTGTTCCTCTGACTCCAGTTAGTGCCATGTATTAAATTTTTCATTCATCTATGTGTATGTGATCAAAGTGTATATGATCAGCTACACATTCTGAATATTCTTGAATGGTAAAATACAGGCGGGAGTATTGTGGTTACGCAGCAAGAAATAAGTAACCCAAGTTGTCATGAAAACATTAAGACCTGATGCATCTTCAAAGAAGGTGATTTGCATACCCTTATTGAAGAATTGCCCTAATGCAATAGCTTTAAACATTTTCAGTGACCAAACCTCTGAACATCGTTCAGAGTTGATGTATCCTAATTAGATAAATTGTGTTGATGTAGTTTTTTTCCTTCTGTGATATGTCTTGTGGACATGAAAAATAGTATCTTCAAACTGCAGCCTGAAAACAACTGCTCAGTCTTTCTGCTGACATTGGGAACTGCTCAATCTTTCTGATGACACTAACGGATAACAAATTTGTAATTAGATTAAGGATAAGATTCTCTGTGTGTTTCCCTTGTTAGTGTTATCCCTAACTATGCTAGATGTAAAAATAATCATCATGGTTACAGTGGACCTAGCCTTCCTGAATGGGAAAACAGTTGTTCTGCCTGTAAATGAAACAACTAGAACAACAATTTCTCTAAAGAGAAATGAAAGCCATGAAAGTGTGGTCATGTTTTTGTGCGACTGGGGCAACCTGATAAACCACAATTGATCTGATATACCCTTACCACTTTCAGGCTCCTTTTCAAAGAATTCATACTGGTGTAGTGAGTACTGGAGGTCCTGACTGAGCTTTTCTATGCATGGTAAAAAGTCAAGAGTACCAGTATACTGTGCTACAGGGCATGAATTGTAGTTTAGGCAGGTAATATTATCTTCCACTTGCAAAATCTTTTATGCAAAAAATGTGACTCAGGATAGAACAGTGAAAGATTATTCCATTCTCCTTGCTTGCTTCCTACGTATACAATCAGTAGGGAAGTGCATAATGATGCATTTCGAATTATTAAAATGCGTTTGAATTATCTCTGAGGAAGGTGGGAAGAAATACTGCTTATTCCTGTATGTCAGGAAGCAGTATGTTGGGGCAGTTTTGTGGATATAGTTATTTAGATTCAAACATGTCCTGATTCTCACCTTGTGGTTTTTGGGGGTATTTTTTGCTCTTGAATTCAGATGGTCTAATTGTTTTCCTGGAGAAATCACAGCTGAGTGACTTTCTCTTTTATGTTCAGCTAGGCAATCTATCTGTGGGTTTTAGAAGATGGGCAAAACAGAGCTAGTGCTCCAGATACTGTTCAGACCCTTTTATTTTCTCTACCTTTTTATTAGCATCAAATTCATTGGGAAGAGGGGAAAAGAATGAACCTTATCTTTATACCATATGCATTGGCTCTTAGCAAAGCAAAAGGGAAAACAGAACTTTGAAAATAGCGAGCTGTTCTCTAGCTCAGGAATGTGTGGGCTGTCTTTTCCACTCAGAACATCTGAACTATACTCTTAAGCTTCCCTACATCTCTATTTCTGTAATGGTTTTAATTAGCAGATACTAATACTTCCCTGCCCACAGGAGGAATGTAGAGATTACTCAGTATTTCTAAAAAGCTTTGAAGAAGAAAGTTGCCCCTGAAGAGCTGTCTGTGATTTCATTAGGAAACTGCAGCAGGGCTGAAAAACTTACTGATTTGTTTTGCTGGCAGTTAGAATAATATTTGCTGCTCACTGGAGAAAGGTTGTTTTCCTCACTATTTTGTGGACTGGATTGTCCTGTGAGGCCTTGAAATTTTGCTTTTCACAAGGTGAATGTGATGCATGAGCTGTACTACACAGCAGCCTTATGGGACAAAACTGCATGTTCTCTGAAGAACTATTAATGGCTCACAACTTGATTCATTGCTGGCCTTGTAGGATAAGCAAACGGGGACATCTATGTACTATCTGTGCAATGGAAAGATGAAGTTAACATTTTAGTCTTCATTTCCACACTGGCCTATTCACAGGAGAGAGTTAAACAGCAATTTACTACTAACTATTCCTGCAGTTATGCACAAACTCCACACATGGAAAATTTTATAAGAAAATAATAAAATAAATACATATATGTATATATATATTTTACATCAAGAGGTAGTTGAGGTTACAGTCAGAGCCAATGTGATTTGCAAGTGACCCTTAGATGGAGGCTGTGCTTGACAAGCTTGTACTTATTCATTATTATTTTTTTGTTGTTGTTTATAAAACTTTTAAACCTGCAAAACCATGACAAAGGTATGTCACGTCATTATTAATCCAGACTTAGATCCATCAGTCAAACTGTCTGTGTTGACTGGATTGGTGTCTGCTTGGAAATATTTATTACAGTTTCCCTGGAAGACATCAATGTTGCTACATTTGTGCTTGTTTTATATTTCAGGTAGTTGAAGTTTATTGCTTGGGTTGATGCAAGTAAAGAGTGTGAAGTATCGGTGCAGAAGACTACAGTACAGAAAAATATGCTAGCATATAGAGATGCAAGCAGCTGTTGATTTATAGACTTAGAAGGAGGCATCAAAGTTAACAACAAAAAGACTACTTCAAAGGTAATAATGAAGTCAATTATGACTGACAACAAACTTCTGGTTAATGCTTTGTGCTCATTCTACAAATAGACAGTCTTAGAATTATGCCATTTTTAGATGCATTTTTCAATGGCTGTGACTTAGTTTGTTCAAGAGGTCTGGGTGAATGATGAAGCCACAGAAATTCTTAAGAGATAGGATCACCACATCTAGCAAAAGATGCATACCAGTTGTGCTTATACAGACAACCTTATATTTCTGAGTTGGGCATTTCTGCCCAACTCTGGACTACTGTATCTGATGCTAAAGGATTTACAGTGACAACAGTGATTATTTCATCTCCTGAGTGCTTTTGTGTGGAGAACAGAACAAATGAATTCTACTTGCATTTATTTTCATGTTTCTGCAATCAGTAATAGTGTATGTACTAATTTAGAAGGTATTCCAGAGACAGCAGCTTTTAACACAGCTTTCTGCAGAACTGCAATGGTACTGAAAGACAATGGGGTAGCACTTATTCTGTGCTTCGGTATTTTTACTCAGCAAAGTATCAGAGCCTCCTTGCTAAGATTAATGTCATGTTTCAGGGTTTGAGTAATGTTACCACATAAAAACATACATTAACATTCTCTTAGCTTACAGCAGGGAATAAGGCAGAGATCCATTAGTATATTAACTCATTGGCAGTAATAACAAATAATTATTCATTATTGCAATCTTTGGCATTTCTGCTTCGGAAATTTTTAGTGGAAGTACGCAATGTTCTCGGATATGGTAGAGATCTATTGATGGATGTACAGTTGGTATCAAGCTCAGAGCAAGATGCTGTTCTGGATTGCTGCCTAGTTAATCAGTGATTAATGAAAGCTACCATTTTATATGTGAATCAGGAAGCCTGCATTCTTGGCATTGTTGAAATATGTAAAAAAAAATTTCTCAGATAAAACACGACAGATACCACCTAAAATACAAGTGCTTTGTTCTGCTACCTGTCAAATCAGGAAGAAGTTCTAGATTGCATTTAATTGTGTCAGGAGATGAACTGGCAAATACTTTGGTATTCAGTTGTTTTAGTGACATCTTCTCAAGTCATCTTGCATAAGGTTATAAACAACAGATGCGATAGGTTGATGTTATTGTGGAAAAAATACAGTATGATTGAGAAGAAAGTATTTGTTTTTAAAAAATGCAATTGCTTTTACTGAGTGAGACCCTGGGAAGTGATAAAAACTGGCAAGATCCTTCAAAATTAAAGGGAATTGTGTGCATACTTAATAGTTTTCAGAGTTTGACCCGGAGTCTGTATGAACTGCCTCTTTTGACTGCTGGTAATTAAATAGTTATTCTTGAAATGGAACTGCAAGCTGTGCTAATCATAGTGCTACAAACATTACTGTGCAATTAATTCTTTTTTAGGGCTTTCAAAACTAGCTCTTGAAGCTGACAGCTGCAGCCCACAATGTATCAAGTGCTTTATATAGCAACTTTAATGGAAACTCAGATGAGTGCAAGGTCAGTCTCTCCACAGTACATTCTAATTAAATTTCCACTTGCCTTTAAAAAACTGTTCACATCTGGCCCAAAGACAGAAGCCCATTGTGCCAAACATGTAATGGAATAGGTGTTGTTTTGTGCTCCTCATCTCTGAAATATAATGTTAGGGAAAATTCATTCCCTTCTGCTTTCTACTAATCTTCCACCTGCTATTGTAGCTGTTTGTGCAACTGGATACAAAAGCTTATGGAACCTCCTGCTTTAAAATAACATATTTTTTAGCTCCCATGTCAACATTAGCTTACGCAGAGAAAGTTGTTGAAGTGCATATGTTGCAATGTGGTGTGGAACATGGATCAACAGTATATGCAAGACGGGGTTACTAGTATCTTAGCATCCATAGTAGAACTTCACAAGATATTTTCATAGCTTACTGTCTGCATTATTATGAACATATTTCTACAGGCTGTTGTGAAGTACGGAATATTTGTCTGTTCTGTCCATACACCAAAATGCACTTTCCTTTTATAGTGAAGATAAATTAATTCATATGTAGTGTTTCTTGCCCTAAAGGTAGAGAGTAGCATACAGAAATCTAATTGTGATATTGACGAAATTTCTAGCTATGTTCTGGGTGCTTCTAACGTCAGCAAGTATAAGATTCCAGACTGTCTGAAGATGAGGAAAAATGTCTTAAAAAGAAATGTGATATATCAGGCCAGAAAATGGTGACTCAAAATATACAGAAATCGTGTGTCTGAGATGAGCAATGTGGAGACACTATTTTTGTTGCTTATGGCATAGACTATGTTCTAACCCACATAAGAACAAAAACTGCATTTCTAATTTTGTAGAGTGGGAGTAGTGAAAGCATGGAAATGATATCTGGAGGTAATATAAGAGTTCTGCTGGTGGGTCCTGGCATATTAGAGCCAAAACCAGGTTTGTACTAGACTTCTCACTCAATACAATCAATCAGTCTGCGGGGGTGGACGGAATGAGTCTGTGGGAAGACTCAACTCCTTTAAAGTGCTGTTAATTTCAGAAGGACAGAATTTCACTGTAATACTCCCAAAGAAACAGGAATTACTTGGAGGAGGAATGGCAGCTGTAGAAGAAGCAGTCAATTCTTGTGTTGTTTTCTATGTGAAATGTACCTGAGGCAGTTCCTGATATACTTTTGTATTGTGTCTCAATAGGACCAAAGATAGTAATTTCCCTCTTGAGCTATTTGTCAGAAAGGCAAATCTGAATGAACTTGCAAGAATCTTGAAATGAGCAGCATTACCATGGCCATGCAACAGGCACACCGTGACTGAGGGAACATTTGCTCTTAAAGGCCATAGAGAGCAGAAAAGCTACAAAAACAGGCTGAGTTGATTGGCAAAAGCACTGTGAAAAGGAGTCACAAACAGTTCTTCAGGAACAATCCAGAACCAATTAATGCTTCCAGTTACTGACAGATATATTCTTTTCTTATCTATCCTGACATAGATGTTTTCTAAGTAGTTCTAAGTGTTGTTGTTCCTGAATAAGCTGCAGTGTGTCACTGCAACATTTTCTGTTACAGCCGAATTATGAGAGGACTAATTCCTCTGAGTGAAAAAAGCTAAAATGAGAAATAAGGTGTATGCCAGGAATCTAGTCAATATTTAACTGAACAAAAAGTTTTTCCATTTGCAAAAAATAAAAGGAGCTATGATGTGTAGCTTTTAGCTTTGGTGGTTTGATTCCTGAATGGCTCTTTGAGGCCAGCCAACTGTGGAAGCTGTAATAGCAAAATACTAGTTTAGTGGGTTTGTTTTGTAAAAATGTGATGACAGAGATTTTCTCTCCTATCAGTTTGTGCAAACGTATGCTGTTTCAGCAAGTGTAACTGAGCTATGTGAATAGTTCCATTAAAAGTAATAAGATTAATCATGCTGGAAGCCAAGCATGTTCTTAAACATCTTCCTAAACAGTAGCTTCAGAACTTAGTACAACATTGGCTTGGGCGTTCTTTGGGGCTCTTTTGTTTTGCTGTAGTTCCTCCAGTGAAGAAAAGATACACACAGCAAATTACAGTTGCTGATAGATCTTGTTGTTTCCCATGAATGTCATCCATAAGTTCTCAAAATATCAAAATTGGTTTACTTTCCAGAATTTATTACTTGGCACAGCATCTACTCCATTATTTTCTCCCTATTTTTAAATGAGTTTGGTAGATAAGTCATTACTTATTTATAGGTAACAGGAGAATATGGTGTAAAATATGTCCATTGTCCATATAAGAGAAAGTCTTAAGTCATCAGACTTGGTGGGAATTGACCAATTGAATTAAAAAGGTAAGAAAATGGGAACACAACTTGAAGAATGAGCTCAAGTACATACATGTAATGAAGAGCAAGTAAATATAGACAGTATTGACTGTAAAAAGGAATTAGAGAAAAATCTGGGATTGAAAGATTGGCTAGAACAGCTGTAGAAAAGAGTCAGAGATATTAAACTGGTAATAGAAAGATCTTTTCTTGACTGCATTGTGAAAAGGAAGGATTAGGGGGAAAAAGGTGAGGGTAAGTGAGGGGCATGAAGTGCTGAAAATGCTACCTCATTTTAAAAGGAAAAGATGACCTTCTGTTTCTGGCAACTTTTATAACAAGATATTTTCTATTAAAAAAAGTAATAGGTTATTACAAAGTTTGACTTGTGAAACAAAAACTACGAAAACCAGTGCTTAAGCTTTACAATGTGTATATGCTTCTTAGATTAAATATGGTTCCAGGTTAAAGAAAAGACAGCAGCCAGTCTGGAATTTGGATTTCGGCAGCTTCTCCCAAGAGTTACAGACTGTGGTCTGGGCTGAGCTTTCCAGCGGAGACACACTGAAGTCAGAGATCTGTTTAATTTTGTGATATTCTGTGAGACAAAATTTTCTATGCTTTTTGTGCTTCAGCATTCCTTAATCTCACAGTAAGAGACATATCTAAGGAACATTCTGCCTATATTAAGTGTAGTATCTAACTAGAGGACAAGTAATGGACAAACAATTACTTTTGAGTCAGAAGTGGTTATGGTATAGAGGAGAGGAAAGATTTTAATGTCAGCTTGAGACTATTAAGTAGAAGTTTTATTTGGCACTTTCAGAGGTCTCGCAGAAGAAGACTAATGTTCACAACTCAACACAGTTCTTGATCATCAGTTAGAAGACCCAGTATAATATCTTAGCTTCAGAAAAATATATTAAGGAGGAAGAGTTCTCAGAGCTCCATCTATTTAATCTATCAAATTAAAGGCATAAGTATTGTTGTAGTAATCATTATGTAAGAAATATATGTTGTCATAATATATGAGAAATAATTTTCCTATGGAGGACTTCTTAAAGTCTATCACACAAAAGTAAATATTAAAAAATAGTTGTGATGTTTGAAACTGAAAAATGAGACTCAGAGGATAAAATATTTTTAATATCTGGATCCACAATTCATAGAATCATAGAATGACCTGGGTTGGAAGGGACCTCAAGGATCATGTAGTTCCAACCCCCCTGCCTAGCAGGGCCACCAAACATACACCTTTACTAGATCAGGTTACCCAGGGCCCCATCCAACCTGGCCTTGAACACCTCCAAGGATGGGGCATCCACAACCTCCCTGGGCAGCCTCTTCCAGGGTCTAACCACCAAGGATTGCCATGAATTTTGCTTCCCTGGAAGTATTTTAAATCAAGAATAGAAATTACTTCATAAGATACGATTTGCTGAAATGAGTTTTGCCTTTAACTTATTTTGATACTCCTACTTTTTCATTCTTTTCATTCTTGAAGGTAAATGTTACAGGTTGGCTACAATGTTTTTGGCTAGTAATAAATGCTTGTTTTCCTGCGGAACCTAATATGATTTTAACAGTCTGCGTATAGAAACAAATAGCTGAAACATTCCCTTTTCCTACTTAGGAATCAAAACACATGTGCACACAGTTATCTATATTCATTGAAGGTTATGCTAGATGTTTCACAATATTAATTTAAAGTGTATTAAACCTTTGCATATTGTTTACAAATTAGGTTCTATAAAACATCCTGGAAATGACAGTGATTGATGTGAAGTAACATACACACAATTAATGCTGACTGAATTGCTAATTACAGGATTGACATCTCATTTGCGGTGAGATGCTGTAGATCTTTTGCAGAAAGAATTGGCAGTGTTGTCATGTAATTTTTCTGTTTCCTTCAGCTTGTAGTTGGATGCCCTGTTGTTAAAGCTTAACTAAAGATTCAGTCTCACCTTGTAAAAGCTTCATGCAATGTAAGAAAAGCCTCAGGTTGAAAATCAAAATAGTCGCCTCTACCCAATAATTTAATCTCCCCTGATACTTTCTGCAATCAAAGAGATAAATTGTTCCACAGTATTGTTTATTTTTACTTGTCTTACTAGTTCCACCAGCTTTCTTACCCTACTTTCTTTCTCTGGCCTGCAGGAAAAGTAAACAGTGCTATTACAGAGATAAATTAGGTAGGAAATGCAGGAATCTGGATTGAAAGGAAACTGTATTCTATTAAATGAACCTTAGTATCTGGAAAAGATAAATTTCAGAATCTACGCTGTGGAGAGCGTTAGAAGAGTAGTTACATATAACAAATGTTTGAGTTGACAGAAACAGACTGACCAGCTGTGATCTCACAGCTTCAGAGCATCTGAGCATCTGATGGTCAAGTTATTCTGGTTCTGTTGACTAGCCATGTGGCACAACAATCAGTCTGGATATTCAACGACCAGAGTAGGATTATTTGTTGCAAAGTGAGTACGTTTTGAACAGATTATAAACATATGCACTATGTCCTGGCATGTGATGATTTAGTGGTGTAAGTAGAGACACAATCATAAGGAAGCAGGAACACTGAATAGCAGCAGTAACACTGAGAGTAGAATCAGAAGCTACAAGATGAAAAATGTGAATGCAATGAATGTTCCCAGTACTGCTGAGCTGCCACTATTTGTCAGCCAACTTCATGAATAAGAAGGCCAATGGGTACAAACAGGGGGATATATTCCCAGCAGTCTAAGCAGGCTTTGCCTAAGGCTTTTTCAAGAAAACAGATTCCATTTGTGCAAAGAAAGTGCCTTTTAGCTTACATGAGAGAGGTACTTGCATGCTTTTTGATACAATTCCACCCTTCATCTGTTAATGTAATTATTTTACAAGACTGATACACGATCTCTGCTATTTGTCATCTACAAAGGGGATGAAAAAGGTACTCAGCCAAAACAAACAGGGTAGGAGTCTGACATATGAGGGGACTTGGTAGAAGTGCAGAGAAGGCCGAATGGGTATCCTAAGGCAGGAACATTTAGTTCACCTTCAAACGCAGTGTGCACATAAGACCTCTGCATTCCCCCAAAGCATTCTGCATGTCTGCCCTGCCTGTGAGGAAGAAAAGTCAAGCTTGGCTTTTAATCACAAGACCTGCAAAATGAAAGCAATATTGGGTTGTTTTTAGTTTGGTTTTCCTCCCTTCCTCCTTTCCTTTCTTGTTGTTGTTCTTTGTTTGTTTGGAGAACATTAAGTAGAAGCTGCTTAATAATTTGTGTACCTTAACTGAGATGTTTGTTTTCAATGAGAAACGTACACCACCAAGTAGAATAAAGATATGTCTTGTGGGAGGATATTCTATCTATCTTAGGCCACATCTTCAAGTTATTCCATGTGCTACTGGGTGGGAACAGTGGGGGGCAGAAACTTTGCCTTGTAAGAAATGATTGAAACAGTGGGTAATGTGGTAACAGCTTACCACTATGATTGCCCTGTTCTGTTAGATTAAAAAATCCATCCCAAATGGAATCATGTTTTCTAAAGGAAACATCTATTACGTCAACCTTCCATGCCACAGAGCCTTTCAGGTTCACTGGCAACAGAATGGAAAAAACCTTTGCTACTCAGAAGATATTTCATTTGCTGGCAGAATCTGAAAACTCTGTTGTTTTGTTTTGTTTTTTTGAGACAGGAAAATAATTTAAGTCATTTTTAACATCACAGACTTTGAAATAAGAACAGTGTCTAACAGTTGTTATCCTTTACTGGTCTTCCTAATCAGATATGATATGACAGGAATGCTAAGTGCCTTCAGCTTAGCAAATGGACCTTTAGTTTCTTCTTCAAAAGTGTTCACTTTACTCTTCCTGACAGCTAAAATGTGAAAATAGCTAGTAGTTCATATACCATATAATTAAAAAATGTTGTACTTACCCAAATAGCCAGAATTGCCAGAAGAGAAATGTGCCTTGCATACATCAATTCTTTTACTATCTTTATTAATAGCATAAGAAATGGAAATGCCACATGTTCTATGAATTTTGCAAATTACTTGCATAGTTACCTAAACGAGGGATTTAAGAACCACAGTAGAAGAAAAACCACAGAAAGAGGCTGTGAAGCGTTTTTGAATAATCTTATACTTTTTCAACTTTATGTCCAGTCATTCCCAAAATGAAGTCCAGTGGAAGTCCTTTTTTCCCTTGGCTTTGAGATCAGAGACAGGAAGGCCAAGTACAGATCTTTACTGACTAAAGTAATGGATATTTTTAATGTGATTGATGTGTTCTGGCCTAAGTAGTGTGAAGAGGATCTACTTTCCATGCATAAATGTTGCTCAATGTGCAAAAGCCATCCAGGCCTGTCAGGGAATCACAGCTTCTCTAGTTGATGCTTTCACAACAACAGGATGACTTTTTAAAATCCCCATAGAGGATAAATATGTCATAGCAGATTAGCTAATATGACATTCCTAATAATTATTAGAAAACTAGGTCTGTTGTGAGCAATATTTAAGCTAAGCTTGGTATGGGTTTGTAGTAATGAAAGCACCCAGTGCTGCAAAGAAATTTTCTGTAAGACTAACAGCGATGGATGAATGTGAAAGACATGTTTTAAGAAGTAGAACTGATTGCTTGACTTGAAAAGGAAAATCTTTACATTCCATGGAAATTAAATATTTTTTCTTCTGGGGCCAGCAAACATAGTTGAATAAAGGTTTCCTTGTAGGTGCATTTATTTGGGTGATACAAGGGGCACATTAGTAATACTAATAAAAAAATCCCACACCTTCACATGGGATAAATAGGTGATTTGCAAACAATGCATGTGTAAGTGATTGCTCTTCATGCAGTTTTTTTT